>NC_064925.1:261605511-262855511 GCF_023897955.1 Schistocerca gregaria | reverse complement strand
TTAAGTAGTTCTGAGTTCTGGGGGACTGATGACCACAGCAGTTGAGTCCCATAGTGCTCAGAGCCATTTGAACCATGTTGAGCAACCAGTGCGCCGCTGTCGGTGACCACCATAGACATTGGCAGTTGGACCGAGTTGTGTCGCTTCTTGTAACGACTGACAACAAATTTTAAAAAAAATTATAGAATACAGAAATATAATCATCAGCAGGGCTTACACACTGTCATTTGGATAATCTTGGCATTTCCTAAGTCATTTAAGTAGCAGTGTAAATTGCGGTTACGGCCAGAGTAACAACAATGTACTCAAATAGCGACATAGAGGAAACGAAAATTAAAAATAATTTAAATTTTTTAAAGATGAGGATGTGTAGTTATCAGCATGGGTAACACATGCCTCTCTGGGTATAGCCATGCTTCAGGAAAGCCTGGTAGAGAACCATGTGAGCCGAAAAAGATATAATTATAGCAGTAATAGTAACACACTTAGTTCAGCGTGTTAGAAGTAGTTCGACGATGTAATCACCTACTTCAGATATTGTCTATCCATAGACTGTAATTACATTATAGTGTGAATGCTAATAACGTGGAATAGCTCTAAAAGCGTATTTTTAAAAGTTATTACCAAATAATTATTATCTGCAATTGTTACAAAATTATTCTTATGGCTGTCATCCCATAATGTATCTATATAGAGGGTGGATTGTTTTAATTTTCTGTTCAGAAACTTGCTCAGTTTGTAATTTGTTGTAAACCCTCCATCAACTATAGGCCAAATACTTCAGGCTTATTTATGTATCTTTACTTGGGAACGTAAGATTCGAACGAAAAAATTCATCATTTCTAGATTACGCTTTTCACTATAGTCCAGAATGAAGTTGCAATCTTTAACCTTCTTACAGAGAGTTAAATTGATCTTATTGGGTCTTTACGTCAGTAAAAATATTTTCAATTTTTTTTTACCGTTTTCGGGATGTAATCCCGACATGTATTACGACTGCCGTATTACTTTTGTCAGCTTTCGCTACAATAACTTGGTTTTCTTGTAATTTTTTGTTGATACAGGTCAAAACATTTATTTAATTATTTGCTTGTGTTGGCCCGTTAAGCTCACTACTGATATTATCTGTTTTTACTGCCGTTCCTATAACCTTACTTTTTTCATGTAGGAGTAGTCTGGCGCAATTTTAGAATCAGCTATAATTTTTTTCGACATCTTTTGTTGTACATCTACTTGGCATGTTACAGTGCAAGCCTCTTTCTAGTGGTATAACTTCTATCTCATTAAAACAAATATTGCTATGATACTCTTTCCGGATGGGAGACGTACGTCATCATCACCATGCTACATCTATGTGCCCCTGCCCTTATCCTTTTCACTTAACGCTGTGCCTATGATTTACGTGCTGTAGCAGTTTTTGTGATCTGTCTTGAAAGAAATTGTCCATGTCATCAAATTGTGCCTTAGTTAATATATTCTTTTGAAAACTCTTCTACTATGCCTAACTTAGCCTGCAATAAGTTAACTGATTTATAAAACTTTCTTTGCTGCCTTTTGAGCCACATAATTTAAGACTTGTCTTTACTTACTTTTCTAGAAGAACTAATATAAATCCTTGCAATGTTGGGTACGACAGTTAGCTCCAGACACTTCTTGTTGAAGAGGATAAAAGAAAAGGTTCAAATGGCCCTGAGCACTATGGGACTTAACATCTGAGATCACCAGTCCCCTAGAACTTAGAACTACTTAAACCTAACTAACCTAAGGACATCATACACATCCATGCCCGAGGCAGGATTCGAAAACGCGACCGTAGCCGTCGCGCGGTTTCGGACTGGAAGAGGATATTGTACCTGACACTGTACATAACTATTTTGTATAAAGTCACTCTGTATAAATGCTTTGTAGATCTGAAGATAGTAAGACTGATTACAAAAACCGGTTATCTAGAATAAAAGTAGTTTTCATCGATCGTGGCTAAGATGTTTATCCTCCCTAATATTATCACAGATCGCTCCTTGCGAACCAAAATGAGTAAACTAAAAGACATCAGTGTAATTATTCTCTTTGAATAAAACTGTCATTTCCTTTCGTCTCACTGCATATTTGAGTTGTCTTCTGTACTATACTGCAGCACTTTTTTCTATGAGGGATGGAACTTAAATAGTGGCAAGTATTTATTCACAACTGATACAAAATAGTTACATGTTTGCACTTATTACTGTTCTTCAGAGAAGTCTCCAGCGTTGTGCCACGAAGTGGTTCCTTCATCTACATCTACATTTATACTCCGCAAGCCACCCAACGGTGTGTGGTGGAGGGCACTTTACGTGCCACTGTCATTACCTCCCTTTCCTGTTCCAGTCGCGTATGGTTCGCGGAAAGAACGACTGCCGGAAAACCCCCGTGACGGCTCGAATCTCTCTAATTTTACATTCGTGATCTCCTTGAGAGGTATAAGTAGAGGGGAAGCGATATATTCGATACCTCATCCAGAAACGCACCCTCTCGAAACCTGGACAGCAAGCTACACCGCAATGTAGAGCGCCTCTCTTGCAGAGTCTGCCACTTGAGTTTGCTAAACATCTCCGTAACGCTATCACGCTTACCAAACAACCCTGTGACGAAACGCGCCGCTCTTCTTTGGATCTTCTCTATCTCCTCTGTCAACTCGACCTGGTACGGATCCCACACTGATGAGCAATACTCAAGTATAGGTCGAACGAGTGTTTGTAAGCCACCTCCTTTGTTGGTGGACTACATTTTCTAAGGACTCTCCCAATGAATCTCAACCTGGCACCCGCCTTACCAACAATTAATTTTATATGGTCATTCCACTTCAAATAGTACCGTAGGCATACTTCCAGATATTTTACAGAAGTAACTGCTACCAGTGTTTGCTCCGCTATCATATAATCAAACAATAAAGGATCCTTCTTTTTATATATTCGCAGTACATTACATTTGTCTGTGTTAAAGGTCAGTTGCCACTCCCTGCACCAAGTGCCTATCCACTGCAGATCTTCCTGCATTTCGCTGCAATTTCCTAATGCTGCAACTACTCTGTATACTATAGCATCATCCGCGGAAAGCCGCATGGAACTTCCGACACTATCTACTAGGTCACTTATATATATTGTGAAAAGCACTGGTCCCATAACACTCCCCTGTGGCACGCCATACTTTAACGTCTGTAGACGTCTCTCCATTGATAACAACATGCTGTGTTGTATTTGCTAAAAACTCTTCAATCCAGCCACACAGCTGGTCTGATATTCCGTAGGCTCTTACTTTGTTTATCAGGCGACAGTGCGGAACTTTATCGAACGCCTTCCGGAAGTCAAGGAAAATGGCAAGTACTTGGGAGCCTGTATCTAATATTTTGTGGGTCTCATGAACAAATAAACGAGTTGGGTCTCACACGATCGCTGTTTCCGGAATCCATGTCGATTCCTACAGAGTAGATTCTGGGTTTCCAGAAATGACATGATACGCGAGCTTAAAACATGTTCTAAAATTCTACAGCAGTTCTATGTCAGAGATATCTTCGGAATCAAATCAAAGTCAAGGATTTAAGTCGTATTACTGTTCGTTTTTGGAGCATCACCTGCGACCAGCTATGCGAAAGAAGCGGCGACACTTTCTGCGCGATCCACACATCATTTTGCACGACAATGCGCGGGCACATACAGCGCAATCTATGGCTGTCGTTGGGACTGGGAAGTACGGTACCATCCACCATACTCCCCCAAATTAAGTCCTAGTGACTTTTATTTCATTCAGAAGAGGAAAGAACCAAAACTTCCTGGCAGATTAATACTGTGGGCCCGACCGAGAGTCGAACTCGGGACCTTTGCCTTTCCCGGGCAAGTGCTCCACCATCTGAGTTACCGAAGCACGACTCACGCCCGGGACTCACAGCTTTACTTCTGCCAGTACCTCGCAAACTCCGCTGCAGGGTGAAAATCTTATTCTGGAAACATCCCCCAGGCTGTGGCTAAGCCATGTCTCCGCAATATCCTTTCTTTCAGGAGTGCTAGTTCTCCAAGGTTCGCAGGAAAGCTTCTGCAAAGTTTGGAAGGTAGGAGACGATGTACTGGCAGAAGTAAAGCTGTGAGTACCGGGCGTGAGTCCTGCTTCGGTAGCTCAGATGGTAGAGCAGTTGCCCGCGAAAGACAAAGGTCCCTAGTTCGAGTCTCCTGCCAGGAAGTTTCATATCAGCGCACACTCCGCTGCAGAGTGAAAATCTCATTCTGGAGGAAAGAACCACTTCGTGGCATTCGCTTCATAACTGTTCAAGAGATTCGACAGGCAGTAGACTGCTCCATTCGCATCATCAACAAAACAGGCTCTGCTAACTGTATACTACGCCTTCCATATCGCTGGCACCGGGTTCTACACAACGCTGATCAGTACTTTGAAGGACAGTAACAGATGCATTTTGTATCGGTTATGAATAAATAGTTGCCACCATTTAAGTTCCAACCCTCGTATATATGATCCAAAAGTCATTGAGTTATGTTACTTGACAGAGACACAACTTATGAAAGTAAAGTTACTTTCGTCTTCTACACTCCTGGAAATGGAAAAAAGAACACATTGACACCGGTGTGTCAGACCCACCATACTTGCTCCGGACACTGCGAGAGGGCTGTACAAGCAATGATCCCACGCACGGCACAGCGGACACACCAGGAACCGCGGTGTTGGCCGTCGAATGGCGCTAGCTGCGCAGCATTTGTGCACCGCCGCCGTATGTGCAGTTGACGGACTTTGAGCGAGGGCGTATAGTGGGCATGCGGGAGGCCGGGTGGACGTACCGCCGAATTGCTCAACACGTGGGGCGTGAGGTCTCCACAGTACATCGGTGTTGTCGCCAGTGGTCGGCGGAAGGTGCACGTGCCCGTCGACCTGGGACCGGACCGCAGCGACGCACGGATGCACGCCAAGACCGTAGGATCCTACGCAGTGCCGTAGGGGACCGCACCGCCACTTCCCAGCAAATTAGGGACACTGTGGCTCCTGGGGTATCGGCGAGGACCATTCGCAACCGTCTCCATGAAGCTGGGCTACGGTCCCGCACACCGTTAGGCCGTCTTCCGCTCACGCCCCAACATCGTGCAGCCCGCCCCCAGTGGTGTCGCGACAGGCGTGAATGGAGGGACGAATGGAGACGTGTCGTCTTCAGCGATGAGAGTCGCTTCTGCCTTTGTGCCAATGATGGTCGTATGCGTGTTTGGCGCCGTGCAGGTGAGCGCCACAATCAGGACTGCATACGACCGAGGCACACAGGGCCAACACCCGGCATCATGGTGTGGGGAGCGATCTCCTACACTGGCCGTACACCTCTGGTGATCGTCGAGGGGACACTGAATAGTGCACGGTACATCCAAACCGTCATCGAACCCATCGTTCTACCATTCCTAGACCGGCAAGGGAACTTGCTGTTCCAACAGGACAATGCACGTCCGCATGTATCCCGTGCCACCCAACGTGCTCTAGAAGGTGTAAGTCAACTACCCTGGCCAGCAAGATCTCCGGATCTGTCCCCCATTGAGCATGTTTGGGACTGGATGAAGCGTCGTCCCACGCGGTTTGCACGTCCAGCACGAACGCTGGTCCAACTGAGGCGCCAGGTGGAAATGGCATGGCAAGCCGTTCCACAGGACTACATCCAGCATCTCTACAATCGTCTCCATGGGAGAATAACAGGCTGCATTGCTGCGAAAGGTGGATATACACTGTACTAGTGCCGACATTGTGCATGCTCTGTTGCCTGTGTCTATGTGCCTGTGGTTCTGTCAGTGTGATCATGTGATGTATCTGACCCCAGGAATGTGTCAATAAAGTTTCCCCTTCCTGGGACAATGAATTCACGGTGTTCTTATTTCAATTTCCAGGAGTGTAGTTCTGCACACCAGTGTAGGCCAAAAAAAAGCAACAAGGCTAATGTTCGTCTTAGGAACCTGTCTTAAGTCGTAAACACGAGATAAATGTCTTTACTAATGACCCGTTTTAGACCACGTCAAATCTTTTTCACATAAATTTCGACAGACTTGCACACCCAACTAACAAACATTTCCAGACGTTAAAAAAAACTCAACTGTTTCCGGATACATCGTTAGTTTCAGTTTACAAAAACTGATTTTACTGCACCATCGCAGACACCCATAAAAAATTTAGTGCACAGGAGGGGCTCCTTGTATTCCACCGCTGGGGCGCTGGGCTGAGGCAACGCTGCTCGCTCCTTGCGCCCCTCCTTCGCTGGACGTCTCGAGTTTCACAGCCCGTCTCAAAGAAACAGGAAGCTGTTCCAGGAAATGAAACGTTCCGGGGAACAGTCCCTGCTATAGGCAAAGACACGACCACCCTGATCGCATCGCTCGGATGGTGCTCCCGTCGCTGTCTGTATCAGATAGGGACGTGCGCGCTTTGATCATACTACCGCTGCCTTCATTGCGTTCTATCTACAAACTTCGTCTTCTGCTTTGCGCGCACATTTCTGACACCAAATAGTCACCGAAATGAGTTTTCAGGAATGACCGAAGTGTACAACTAACTGACTTTACCATTAATAGACTATTTTGTTACCAGATAATTCCGGTACCTTACACTACGTATTCATATTGCTAACACCCAAACCTGCAGACGTCAGTCATATCGGTACCAGATGTTGCACATGGGTACAGTATTATTCAGAACACCGATATACAGGGTGGTCCATTGATAGTGAAGGGGCCAAATATTTCACGAAGTAAGCATCAAACGAAAAAACTACAAAGAACGAAACTCGTCTAGCTTGACGGGGGAAACCAGATGGCGCTATGGTTGGCCCGCTAGATGGCGCTGCCATAGGTCAAACGGATATCAACTGCCTTTTTTGAATAGGAACCCCCATTTTTATTACATATTCGTGTAGTACGTAAAGAAACATGGATGTCTTTGTTGGACAACATTTTCGCTTTGTGGTAGATGGCGCTGTAATAGTCACAAACGTATAAGTACGTGGTATCACGAACATTCCGCCAGTGCGGACGGTATTCGCTTCGTGATACATTACCCATGTTAAAATGGACTGTTTACCTATTGCGGAAAATGTCGATATCGTGTTGACGTATGGCTATTGTGATCAAAATCCCCAACGGGCGTGTGCTATGTATGCTACTCGGTATCCTGGACGACATCATCCTAGTGTCCGGACTGCTCGCCGGATAGTTACGTTATTTAAGGAAACAGGAAGTGTTCAGCCACATGTGTAACGTCAGCCACGACCTGCAACAAATGATGGTGCCCAAGTAAGTGTTTTAGCTGCTGTCGCGGCTAATCCGCACATCAGTAGCAGACAAATTGTGCGAGAATCTGGAACCTCAAAAACGTCGGTGTTTGAGAATGCTACATCAATATCGATTGCACCCGTACCATACATCAGGAATTGCATGGCAGCAACTATGAACATCGTGTACAGTTATGCCACAGGGCACAAGAGAAATTAAGGGACGATGACAGATTTTCTGCACGCGTTAGCGACGAAGCATCATTCACCAACAGCGGTAATGTAAACCGGCATAATATGCACTATTGGGCAACGGAAAATACACGATGGCTGCGACAAGTGGAACATCAGCGACCTTGGCGGTTGGATGTATGGTGCGGCATTATAGGAGGGAGGATAATTGGTCCCCATTTTACGATGGCAATCTAAATGGTGCAATGTATGCTGATTTCCTACGTAACGTTCTACCGATGTTACTACAAGATGTTTCACTGCATGACAGAATGGCGATGTACTTCCAACATGATGGATGCCCGGCACATAGCTCACGTGCGGTTGAAGCGGTATTGAGTAGCATATTTCATAACAGGTCGATTGTTCGTCGAAGCACCATAACATGGCCCGCACGCTCACCGGATCTGACGTCTCCGGATTTCTGTGGGGAAAGTTGAAGGATATTTGCTATTGATACACCGCCAATGCCTGAGACATGCGTCAACGCATTGTCAATGCATGTACGAACATTACGGAAGGCGAACTACTCGCTGTTGAGAGGAATGTCGTTACGCGTATTGCAAAATGCAATAAGGTTGATGGACATCATTTTGAGCATTCATTGCATTAATGTGGTATTTACAGGTAATCACGTTTAACAGCATACGTTCTCAGAAATGATAAATTCACGAAGGTACATGTATGACATTGGAACAGCCGAAATAAAATGTTCCAGCGTACCTACGTTCTGTATTTTGATTAAAAAATCCTACCGGTTACCAACTGTTCGTCTAACATTGTGAACCATGTGTTTGTGACTACTATACTGCCGTCTATCACAAAGCGAAGAAAGTGGTCCAACTAAAACATTCATACTTCTTTACATACTACACGAATATGCAATAAAAAGTGGGGGTTCCTATTTTAAAAAACGCAATTGATATCCGTTTGATCTATTGCTGCGCCATCTAGCGGGCCAACCATAGCGCCGTCTGGTTCCCCCTTGAAGCTAGACAAGTTTTGTTCTTTGTAGTTTTTCGTTTGACGCTTATTTCGTGAGATATTTGGCCTGGTCACGATCAGTGGACATCCCTGTAGTTTGTGCTACGCGCTATCGTCCAGGAGGACGTGCGTAAAAGGTAATTCATAGATACCACACACCCTACGGAGCACAGGAAAAGCATAACTGTGAGCGTCTGTCGTGTGCACTCCCGTCGGGAAGTCGGTAGTGCGTTAGTTCGTGTTTTGTATGGGACAACATGTTCCTGATGTAAGAGAACTGTTTGGGGTTTATAGATATACGGGACTGCTGACATCTACCCGTCATTTATTAATATTGTTATTCTTATTACTATGAATACTTCCGCACGTGTGATGCAAGTGTTTTCTTTATTCTTCTCTACCTTTTGTTTGTACTCCATAGGTTTGCCACTTTCCAATAAACGAAGCGCAAGTGGACTGGTAATAAAAAAATGGTGTTTACTTCGAATAGTTCTTTTACATACCAAGAAAATGTTGTCCCATACAACAGTTCCACACTTAGCGGAGTACAAAAATTGGTAAAACCAGGGCTCGAACAAAGAACCCTTGGTACGACAAACTGATATTGTACCAACTTCCCTATACGATAGACGCCTAAAGTTACGCTTTTTCTGTGTTCCACCGAATTTAAAAGTGTAAATTTTGTCGTAAGCTACCCATTATGAGGTAATCGAGGTACTGGGTAATCTTAAGTTAAAACTTTAGCACCATACCAATATTACAGTCAGATGCGGTGTGTTTGTCTCCAAGTAACGTGACTAACGGTCTGCAAATACCCGGACTTTATTTATGCAGTATATGTGAACGAGAACACGTGACGACCTCCGACTAACTTTACATACAATGAAGCCCGAAAGAAGCTGGTGTAGGCATGCCTATTCAAATACAGAGATACGTTAACAGAAAGAATACGGCGCTGCGGTCGGCAACGCCCATATAAGACAAAAGTCTAGCGCAGTTATTAGATCGTTTAATGCTGCTACAAATGCCGCGCGGGATTAGCCGAGCGGTTTAAGGCGCTGCAGTTATGGGCTGTGCGGCTGGTCCCGGTGGAGGTTCGAGTCCTCCCTCGGGCATGGGTGTGTGTGTTTGTCCTTAGGATAATTTAGGTTAAGTAGTGTGTAAGGTTAGTGACTGATGACCTTAGCAATTAAGTCCCATAAGATTTCACACACATTTGAACATTTTTGCTGCTACAATGCCAGATTATCAAAATTTAAGTGAGTTTGACGGTGGTGTTATAGTCGGCGCTCGAACGATGTGACACAGAATCTCCGAGGTTGCGATGAAGTTGAGATTCTCCCGTATTACCATTTCAAAAGTGTACCGTGAATATCAGGAATCCGGTAAAACATCGAATCTCCGACGTCCCTGCGGTCGAGAAAAGATACTGCCAGGACCAACGAGAACTGAAGAGAATCGTCCAACGTGACAGAAGTGCCTGCCTTCCGCAAATTGCTGCAGATTTCAATGGTGGGTCATCAAAAAGTGTCAGCGAGCGAACCACTCAACGAAACATTACAGATATGGGCTTTCGGAGCCGAAGGCCCACTCGTGTACCCTTGATGACTGCACAACACAAAGCTTTGTGCCTCGCCTGGGCCCGTCAGCACGGACATTGGAGTGTTGATGATTGGAAACGTGTTGCCTGGTCGGACGAGTCTTGTTTCAAATTGATTCCAGAGGTTGGACGTGTATGTGTATGGACACATCATCGCCAATTCATGGACCCTGCATGTCAGCAAGGAAATGTTCAAGCTGGTGGAGGCTCTGTAATGGTGTTGAATGTGTGCAGTTGGAGTGATATGTGACCCCTGATACACCTAGATATGACTATGACAGGTGACATGTACGTAAGCATCCTGTCTGATCACCTGCATCCATTCGTGTCCATTGTGCATTCCGACGGATTTGTGGCAATTCCAGCAGGACAATGCGACATCCCACACATCGGAATTGCTCCAGCAACACTCTTCCGAGTTAAAACACTTCCGCTGGCCTCCAAACTCCCCAGAGATGAACATTATTCAGCACGTCTGGGTTACCTTGCAATGTGCTGTTCAGAAGAGATGTCCATCCGTCGTACTCTTACGGATTTATGGACAGCCCTGCAGGATTCATGGTGTCAGATCCCTCCAGCAGTATTTCAGACATTAGTCGAGTCCATGCCACGTCATGTGACTGCATTTCTGCGTGCTCGCGGGGCGGTATACGATATTGGGTAGATGTTAAGGTTTCTTTGACTTTTCAGTGTATAATTTCAAACGTCAGGGAACCTTTTGTCGCTGACAGCCTCCACACCACCAACAAAATGATGAAAGGAAAAAAAAATTGTTTTAGACATTTTCTCTGCTCATATTGCAAAACTTCAGTATCAAACGTGATATTTTAATTGTTTACTTCTTTATTACCGACTCTATTCGCAACACAGTTTGTTGACAACATCCACATACACCAACGAATGTATCCTCAAAATTATACCATTTTGCAACACGTAGTTCAGGGGATATGACGTCATAAACAGTGAGATGGGTAAAAAGCTTGGTTTTACTTAAAACTGAGAGCAAATTACCCAGACTATATTCATCCAGTATACCATAATGAGAGGACTTAGTGACTTTCGACAAACTTTAAGCATAATTTCAAATATTTCTAATCTTTTCTCGCTTTCAAGCTTAGCGTCAAATATATGAAACATTAACTGATTTGTAAAGTAATCAGACGGTTTAAGCTGTTTTCTGTCCACCCCCGGTGGCTGAATGGTCAGAGCGACAGAATGTCAATCCTAAGGACCGGTTTCGATTCCCGGCTGGGTCGGAGATTTTCTCCGCTCAGGGCCTGGGCGTTGTGTTGTCCTAATCATCATCATCATCATTTCATCCCCAGCGACATGCAAGTCGCCGAAGTGGCGTCAAATCGAAAGACTTGCACCCGGCGAACGGTCTACCCGATGGGAGGCCCTAATCACACGACATTCACATTTTTAGCTGTTTCCTGCATGGAAGTCCGATTCTTCAAAGAATGTTGGGGGGGGGGGGGGTGAGGGGGGGTGGCTGATTATCTGGAAACAAGCAAGCTCTCATGTAGTGCATTTGTTGTCATAGAAATTACGGGAAAGCGGTTCAGCTCAAAAAAAATGTGGTGTATCTTAGCAAAAAACTCGTAAATTAATCTGTCAGTCCTCAGTCATTCGGAAGTATTTAACTTCGGTGTCTCCCATAGTTTCATTTCAGAACTGCAATTGACTTCTGTGTGGGTTAATGATATTTTGTAAGATAAATTACCAGCCATTGAATTTCTTGTGGCTATTTCCAGTAAGAAGTAATTTGTTGCTAATTCATTGCTATTAAAATGTATAAAGATTCACTATACACAGTTGACATTTTTCAAGAGCTTTTGAACAAAGAGACGCATAAAATATGAATACGTACGCAAAAGTAAGTTAACAGCATTACAAATTCGGAGTAAAAACTTGGTAATGGCTTCAGTTGGCATGACAATGCCACAAAACTACTGAAACATGTAAATAAATCGGTATACACAATATGAATCTCGTGCCCCAGGTGACAGACATTTCAATAATGTAATGTTGCATCATATTTCAACTGACACTTTCCGAAACCAGAATCGCATGATACACTATTATTTGTGGTTTGAATCCATGTAAATCCTGAAAATCCTGCTTAAAGAACAACTACTGATTCTGAGTGTATTGCAGAAAGATTGCTGTAAATTATAGATCCCTTTTTCCAACCAACAATTATGTAAAAATGTCAGTAGTGGATCAAAGAAAAAATGGTACACAGACTTATTTCGGTCCGAAATTGAGGCTGTTACTCAGTAACACACACTGTAAGGTGACGTGGTCTCCTGACCTTCATTTCTTACATATTCTGTCCTCACAATCGTATTCTGCACATGAAGATGCATCATTCGAACCTAAACTCGATAAGGTACAGTCAATTTTGTATGAATTCGTGTAAGCGAAATACAGGTCTAATGAGTAAATCACAAGTGTGCACCGAGGTTGTAAGAGTCGAAGCTGGCGTACACAACAAAGATGGTCACACGAATTTTCGTTCTAAATAGGAAACAAGCGCACTGGGAAGGCTGTCCCTTCAGAGGGCTGGGTCAACAACATACCTACTTCGGCAAAAAGCTACCACCCAGAGAGAAGACAGCTTTTGCTGGAGCGAAGGGATAACGACCCCCATGTTCGACTCGAAAGCAAATTCCGTTACATTGTGTGGGAGCGCCCAGAAGACGCATTTTTTCAGAGACCGACTGCATAGTTCTCATAGGAGGAAAGCATACGCCTAACGGAGATGCTACAGATTTCCGCATTGGTCCACTCAAAGGAAATGTCAATCTTCCGTTTAAAAGAGCAACGCTAATTGGCGGAATATTTTTGACGCAAACAGCCAGAGGAGTGAGGGAAGACAGCGAATGATATACACTTGCAACTTTTCCAGAAAAAGGGGCCGTTCCGTTGTCGCTCTGGGAGCAGGAACAAGTTACGAGAGCGAGTGCACTCGTACATGTACGCAAAGAGTGAGCAACAAAGTTTCTCCTCAGTACTTCACTGGGAGAGCACCTCCGTCGTTAGCGAATCGGAGTGATACTCTGTATTGAGTTGCTCGCGATTAAGCATTGTTCACTGTGTTGGCCGCAACACTTAATGTGCGGTGTGAATACAGAGTATTAGTTAGCGCCTGTGAGTGAGTATTGAGTGGCATCGCGCTGGAGTGGTTATCTGTCCAGTGTACAACGCCAATAGTTAGACTAGGGGCGGATAGGTGTCCTTCACTTGATCAAGACGTAGTGAGAGTATGATTGGCGAAGGTCAATCCAGATAGAAAGAGGTAGTTGTGTTACTTGTCAGCAGCGAGCGACGCAGGCAGCAGTCCTCGCAGCTCACGGTATTGTGCACTACAGTGTATACGAGCCCCGTCTGTCCTCCATAACAGTACACTCCATTACATTTCTCACGTGGCAGCCTTGACTGTACCTAGAAAAGTTATTCAAGTTGTGTAGGCGCGGCTCTCAGCCATTCTGCCGAGTAAATAACATTCTTAAAGGAAAGGGAGAAAAGAACCTTTCCATACTTTATAAAATAATGGCATTCCTATCCATAAGAGGCAATCTACTGCTCCGAAAAGAACCCGAAAATATATTACTATTTTATAAGAAAAAGTTTCACTTGATATCTCAGAATTTTTTGTAATAAATAATGGTTTCTGTTCGTTTAATGTTTTTCTTACACTCACTAGCGATACTCCCGTACCCCACCAATCCACTAGTTATGTAAGAAAATAGAATATTTTTGTGTCTTTTCCTTACAGCGGACGACTTCAGAAGATATTTGTTGCTGAATGTTTTCAAGCAGTCTTGTTGGTACATTAGGAGCGTCTGTCTGACTTCTGCAGTAGTGTGGGGTGGAAATTGTTTCTTGCAGGAGCCAAAGGGTACTTTTTGGATCAATCCATTGCGCAACTTGACAAAATAAAACCCGCACACACACAACATTTTCAGTAAATGACGATCAAACATACGGAATTGAATTGGTAATGGAACACGAGATGTATCGTACAATCAAGGACGGAGGAGCTTATGAAATGTGAATTTGCAGGAGAATGAAAGTTAGATGAGTAGACGAAGAGGTCTTGAAGTAAATTGCGAAGCGAACAGTTTTACACCACAACTTAACTAGAGGAAGCGTCAGATTTATTGGAAACGTCCCGAGGCATCAATCAGTCGTTAGTTTGGTAGTGAAAGGCCGAGGCTTAATTACTGGAAGCAGGATGAATGAATATAGGTTTCAGTAGTTATGCAAAGTTGAAGAAATTCACACAGGACGACCAGTGTGGAAAGCAAAAAAAAAAAAAAAAAAAAAAAAAAGCAAGTCTTCAGACTGAGGACCACAACTACAACTACAACATACACTCATGTTCAGAAAAAACACACCATCTTAAATGACTAGAAATAGCTCATACTCACAGGACATGTACATAAGTATGTTCTGCAGAAATGATTATCATGTCGGTCACCTCGATGCACCATGTGTCCTGTTGCGTCGTAGGCACATGGATCGCCATGGACCCTGAAAATTTGTTCCGTGCTTTATGACATCGACCCGTATAACCCCCCCCCCCCCCCCACACACACATACACACACACATACACCTTCGGTCACAATTTTTTTTCCGCCCTCTTCTGTGACAGCTTGTTCATCTCAGAGTAGCACTTTCAACGTACGTCAACAATTATCTGCTGGATATGTTCCAATCTCTGTCTTCCTCTATAGTTTTTGCCCTCTACAGCTCCCTCTACTACCATGGAAGTCATTCCCTGATGTCTTAACAGCTATGCTATCATCCTGTCCCTTCTCCTTATCAGTGTTTTCCACATATTCCTTTCTTCTCCGATCTTTTGGAGAACCTCCTCATTCCTTGTCTTATCAGTCCACCTAGTTTTCAACGTTCGTCTGTAGCACCACATCTTAAAAGCTTCAGTTCTCTTCAGTTCTGGTTTTCCCCACACGGTTTCACTACCATACAATGCTGCGCTCCAGACGTACATTATCAGAAATTTCCTCCTCAAATTAAGGCCTACGGTTGATACTAGTAGATTCCTCTTGCCCATGAATGCCCTTTTTGCGACTACTAGTCAGCTTTTGATGTCCTCTTTGTTCCGTCCGTCATTGATTATTTTGGTGTGTAGATAGTACACACATAAAAAAAGTTTTGCATTACCTCGGTTCCGAGAGTCCCGGAACCTGTACAGAAAATTGCAATAGAGATCAACATAAACATCATTTCTGCCCTTTTTATTGCTAACGGAAACCACACATTGCATGTTGTACCACCATACAGCGAGACCTTCAGAGATGGCGGTCCAGATTGCTATACACACCGGTACCTCTAATACCCAGTAGCACGTCCTATTGCATTGATGCATGCATGTGTTAGTCGTGGCATACTATCCACAAGTTCATCAAGGCACTGTTGGTAGAGATTGTCTCACTCCTCAATGGCGATTCGGAGTAGATCCCTCAAAGTGGTTGGTGGGTCACATCGTCCACTAACAGCCCTTTTCAGTCTACCCCTGGCACGTGCGTAGGGTTCATGCCTGGAGGACATTCTGACTACTCTAGTCGAGTGATGTCCTTATCCTGAAGGAAGTCATTCGCAAGATGAGCACGCTGGGGGTGCGAATTGTCGTCCTTGAAGACGAATGTCGCGCCAATATGCTGCCGATATGGTTGCATTATCTGTCGGAGGATGGCATTCAAGTATCGTACAGCCGTTCCGGTGCCTTGCATGACCACCAGCGGCGCACGTCGGGCCCACTGCCCCACCCCCTCCCAAAACAGCAGGGAACCTCCACCTTGCTGCACTCGCTGGACAGTGTGTCTAAGGCGTTCAGCCTTAACGGGTTTGCCTCCATACACGTCTCCGACGATTGTCTGGTTGGCGGCATATGCGACACTCATCGGTGAAGAGGACGTGATGGCAGTCCTGAGCGGTCCATTCGGCCTGTTGTTGGGTCCATCTGTACCGCGCTGTTTGGTGTCGTGGTTGCAGACAAGGACCTCGCCATGGACGTCGGGAGTGAAGTTGCGCATCATGCAACCTATTGCGCACAGTTTGAGTCGTACCAAGACATCCTGTGGCTGCACGAAATACATTATTCAACATTATGGCGTTGCTGTCAGAGTCCCACCGAGCCATAATGCGTAGGTAGCGGGCATCCACTGCAGTAGTAGCCCTCTCTATATCTCCTCCATGTCGGAACAACATTGCTTTGGTTCACTCCGAGACGCCTGGACTCTTCCGTTATTGAGGGTCCTTCGTGGCACAAAGTAACCGCGGTATTGACCGTTAAACTACAGACAACACGAGCCGTGTACCTCCTGCCTGGTGGGATGACTGGAACTCATCGGCTGTCGGACCTCCTCTGTCTTGGCTTATGCATGGTTGTTTACATCTTTGGACAGTCAAAGGGACTGTGTCTGTGATACAATATCATCAGGAGTTCTGGGAACTGGGGTGATGCAAAACTTTCTTTGATGTATGTATAGTTCCTTGACTTCATCTACTTCGTGACCATCAAAAAATGGTTCAAATGGCTCTGAACACTATGGGACTCAACTGCTGTGGTGATTAGTCCCCTAGAACTTAGAACTACTTAAACCTAACTAACCTAAGGACATCACACACATCCATGCCCGAGGCAGGATTCGAACCTGTGACCGTAGCAGTCGCACGGTTCCGGACTGCGCGCCTAGAACCGCGAGACCACTGCGGCCGGCTTCGTGACCATCAATCCTGATAAGTTTCTCGCTGTTCTCATTTCTGCTACTTCACATTACTTTCGTCTTTCTTCGATTTACTAATCCATATTCTTTGTTCATTGGACTGTCCATTCCATTCAGCACATCATGTAATTCTTCTTCACTTTCACCCAGGATAGCAATGTCTTCTGCGAATTGTATCATCGATATCCTTTCACCTGAATCTTTCTTTTATTTCCATCATTACTTCTTCGATGCAGAGATTGAACAGTAGGGGCGCAAGAATACTTCACTGTATTACACCCTTTCTAATCCGTGCACTGCGTTCTTGGTCGTCCACTCTTACTATTCCATCGTGGCCCTAGTACATATTGTAATATTCCTACTTTTCTTACAATTTCGAACATCCTAAATCATTTTACATGGTGGAACGCTTTTTTCAGGTCGACAAATCCTGTGAACCTGTCTTGATTTTTCTTTAGTCTTGCTTCCATTACCAACCGCCATGTCAGAAGTGCCTCTCTGGTGCTTTTACCTTTCCTAAAGCCAAACTGATCGTCGTCTAACACATCCTTAATTTTCTTTTCTATTCTTTTGTACTGTCAGCAACTTGGATGGATGAACTGTTGAGCTGATTGTTCTATAATTCTCGCACTTGTCAGCTCTTGCAGTCTTCGGAATGGCATGGATGATATTTTTCCGAAAGTCAGATGGTATGTCGCTGGTCTCATACATTCTATACACCTACGTTAGTATTTGTTCTGTTGCCACTTCCCCCAATGATTTTAGAAATTCTGGCGGAATGTTTTCTATCCCTTGTGCGTTATTTGATCTTAAGTGATCTAAAGCTCTCTTAAATTCTGATTCTAAAACTTTATACCCTATATCTTCCAAATCGACTCCCGTTTCATCTTCAAACACATCTCACAAATACTTCCCCTCACGCAGGACTTCGATGTATTCTTTCCACCTATCCGCTCTCTCATCTGAATTAACAATGGAATTTTCGTTGCACTCTTAATGTTACCACTGTTGCTTATAATTTCACTGAAGGTTGTTTTAACTTTCCTATATGCTGTGTCAGTCTTTCCGACAATCGTTTCTTTTTCGGTTTCTTCATTTTTTTCTGCAGTCATTTCGTCTTGGTTTCGCTGCACTTCCTGTTTATTTCAATCCTCAGCGACTTGTTTTCCTGTATTCCCCTGGACATTTTTGACCTTCTTTCTTTCATCGATCAACAGAAGTATTTCTTCTGTTACCCAGGGCTTCTTCGCAGCTACCTTCTTTGTACCTATGTTTTTGTTTCCAACTTTCGTGAGCATCCGTTTTAGAGACGTCCATTCCTCTTCAGCTGAAGTGCCAACTGAGCTATTTCTTACTGCTCTATCTACAGCCTCAGAACTTCAAGTGTATCTCTTCATTGCTTAGTATTTCTGTATCTCACTTCTTTGTGCATTGATTCTTTCTGTCTGGTCACTTAAACTTCATCCCACTCTTCATCACTACTAAATTGTTATCTGAATCGGTAACTGCTGCTGGGTACGCCTTACAACCCAGAGTCTGATTTCGGAATTTCTATCCGACCATGATCTAATCTAACTGAAATCTTCCTGTATCACCCAGCCTTTTCCAAGTATACTTCCTACTCCGTGATTCGTGAACAGAGTATTCGCAATTACCTGTGGATATTTATTGCAGAACTCAATTCATCTTTCTTGTCTCTCATTCTTAGTAGCAAACCCATGCTCTTTCGTAGCCCTTTCGTCTACTCCTCCTACAACCGCATTCCAGTCCCCCACGACTATCAGATTTTCACCTGCCTTTACGTACTGTATTACCCTTTCAATATCCTCAGATGCATTCTCCATGTCCTCACAGTCAGCTTGCGACGTCGGCATTCATACCAGAACTATTGTTGTCGGTGTTGGTTCGCTGTCAGTTGTGAGGGGAACAACCCTATCATCGAACTGTTCCCAGTAACTCACACTTTGCGCTAGATTCCTATTCATAACGAATCCTACTCGTGTCATTTCCTGCTGTTGTTGATATTAACCTATTCTCCGCTGACCAGAAATCCTTGTCTACTTTCTGTCTCACTTCACAGACCCCTCACTACATCTAGATTGAGCTTTTTCACTTCCATTTCATATTTTCTGGCTTCCCTGCCACATTCAAGCTTCTGACATTCCACGCCCAGACTCGTAGAACGTTATCCTTTCGTTGATTATTCGATCTTTTTCGCATTGCCACCTCTTTGACAGTCCCCTCCCTGAGATCGGAATGGGGCACTATTCCGGAATCTTTTGCCAGTGAACGTTATCCTTTCGTTGATTATTCGATCTTTTTCACATTGTCGCCTCCTTGGCAGTCCCCTCCCTGAGATCGGAATGGGGCACTACTCCGGAATCTTTTGCCTGTGGTGAGATGATCATGACACATTTTCAACTAGTGGCCACGTCCTAAGAAAAGGATGCATGATATGTGTCTTTAATGCGGGTTCCGTTGCCTCCTCTACCCTCATGCCTTTGATCATTACTGATTCTTCCGCCTTTATGAGCAGTTTCCACTCCAAGCACGAAAGAATGCCCTGAATCTTGTCCGCTTCTCCGGCCTCTTTGACAAGGTATTTGGCAAATGAGGGTTATTTCTTATGCGGGAAGTCTTCGGCCGCCAGTGCTGATAATTAATAAAAAAAATTTCGATGTTTCGAACCCGGGACCAAGGACTAATCAAAGACTATACCCCTAGCCCACTGGTGATTAATCACACAACGTATCACACACGTTTTCCGATGGCGACAAGTCTGATGGTCTAGTCACATCCTGTGACACCAAGAAGCCACGCGTTCGTGCAGCAATATTTGGTTGTGCATTGTCTTGCTGAATAATGGCACCTGGGGTGTTGCGCGGGAAGTGTATGGCTATGGGTCACAGGATGTCACTCACGAAGGTCACGCTGGTGATAGTGCTCTAGACATGCACCAACTGTGATATGTGGTTGTACCGAATAGCAACCCACGCCACAAACCGTGAGATGGTGCTGTCTGTCTTGTGCGAATTCAGTGACTGTGATGCCGCTCCCCCTATCTGAGGCGAACCAAAATGCGGCCATCATTTTCAAACAAAAGCAACCTGGATTCGTCCGAAAACAGTCTAATGCCATTCCTGTGCCCAATGATGTCGTTCCATACACTATTGCCATCTAGCATGTTTCGGCAAGTCCCCCTATAGGCGGAGAACTGGACGACGTGTACTTAACCCATGCCGTAATAAACGACGATGGACTGTGACGCCTGATAGTGCAAAAAATCGTTCAAATGACTCTGAGCACTATGGGACTTAACATCTATGGTCATCAGTCCCCTAGAACTTAGAACTACTTAAACCTAAATAACCTAAGGACATCACACAACACCCAGCCATGACGAGGCAGAGAAATTCCCTGACCCCGCCGGGAATCGAACCCGGGAACCCGGGCGTGGGAAGCGAGAACGCTACCGCACAACCACGAGATGCGGTCCTTGATAGTTCACGATGAGTTAGACTCTCCCACTGTTGCGCCAGAGCAGAGGAGGACGCAGGTCTGTCCTGCAGTGCACTTCGGATGAGGTGTCGATCGTATCGGCGGTGCGTACAGAACGATTCTGCACACACCCGTTGCACTACCAAAACAATTCGTCCCACACGAGCAGCAATTCCTCGGATGGAAGCATCCCATTCTTTCATGCCAATAATGCGTCCTCTTTCAGACTCACTGATTTGGCGGCACAGTTCACGCAGGAGTGTGCTCGGCATCTTGCAGGTCTGCAGAAGCCACACTGATCCATTACCTCCGGTTATAGCCACGAGAGCCACAGGCACAGTTTACCGGTCCGTGGTGTTGGGCCGCGATATCGATGTTAACCTTGAACCACGGGACGACAAGGTTCAAATGATTATCATTTCTGCAGAATATCCTACCTGTAGTTGTTCAAGGTGTTCTGGTTTTTTTTCGGAACATGAGTGTAATAAAGGAGCAAATAAAATAGATGTTGGCACGAGTTTCAAGCGCCCTCCTTCCAACCTTCTTCCTGTATTGAAAAGCCGGCCGCGGTGGTCTCGCGGTTCTAGGCGCGCAGTCCGGAACCGTGCGACTGCTACGGTCGCAGGTTCGAATCCTGCCTCGGGCATGGATGTGTGTGATGTCCTTAGGTTACTTAGGTTTAAGTAGTTCTAAGTTCTAGGGGACTGATAACCACATCAGTTGAGTCCCATAGTGCTCAGAGCCATTTGAACCATTGTATTGAAAATTTGCGGCAGTACTAGGGGTCTTTTATCTTCGGGTGGTTGACTGCCAGCAGTAAATGAAAAGCAAGAAGCCAGTATTAACTCCAGTGATGAATTTCTTAGCAGCACCTGTGTGTATGTGTGTGTGTGTGTGTGTGTGTGTTCAAAATGGCTCAAAATGGCTCTAAGCACTATGGGACTTAACGTCTAAGATCATCAGTCCCCTACACTTAGAACTACTTATGCCAAACTAACCTAAGGACATCACACACATCCATGCCCGAGGCAGGATTCGAAACTGCGTCCGTAGCTGCACTGGGGTTCCGGACTGATGCGCCTAGAACCACTCGGGAACAGTGGCCGGATGTGGGTGTGTGTGTCGATCGTTGAAATATATCAACAAATACAGAAATAGTGCACTGTAGCATGTTTTTCGATACATGGAAGTTCTATTAGAGCAGTTACATATTACGTTCTCTTAATTAAATATCGTGACATTTTCCACTTGACATCTTATATCTACGTTAGATACAATTTGCAACTGCTATTTTCTGGTTAAAAGCGCCTTCTGTATTATTTCGCTGATGCAATGGCGATTTGTTTGACATCGTTACAGGAGCTCTCGCATGACAATATTCTGAAAGTATCAACAATATGAATTAACTCTCGCCAGAAGTGTAGTTCAGTGGAAAGATATTTATTGATATAAGACGAGAAATATCTGAATTCACAGAAGCTGTACGGAAATGGGAATCGCAGTGCGCTCAGCAACCAGCAGTCGGACGGTTCTCTTATTTTCTGAACAGAGTGACGCGTTACTTGCAAGAAACCAACCCGTGTTTTTCAAGTATATTTTCCGCTAGCGCTGCGCGCTTGCTATCTTGTGCGGCTGACGCAGCGGAATTTCACGGCTTCCGGTTATAGAGACTCGTAAGGAAAGTAGCAAAGGCGCATGCGCAGAGTTACCTGGCTGGCAAGGTTAATCTTAGCAGCTAGTCAAGGCCCCTCTACCACCCAGCTGTGCAATACGCCGTCTCGGTTTACACATGTCTGCAATAGTATTTGTGTGTTTTCAAGGAAACAGATTTAAGTTTAACCTTGACAACCTACACTTGATTTCCCAAGTGTTGGCTACATTTTTGGTTTCTAAACTCCGTTTTTTGCAAAACACAATGCATTTCTTTTTCTGTTTACTGAAACGTGTTTCACCATGTACGTGTCACCTACGGCGGGTCTCGATTTTTGGTGAAGAACAGGATGTCAGTCATACCTTTTTTGGCTGAACGAATAGATACAGTGCTACATGTCGCCTCCTCCAACGGCTGCACACCAGCTGCTGCCATGCTTAAAAGGCTCTAAAAGATATCATCTTGATCTACCTTTCTGTTGGAAGAGCAGGTAAATTCCTATAATGATTCTACTGTAATGTTATGTTTATAATGGTTAAGTCCAATATGTACGTTACTTTTCAATATGTTAAGCATTATATGTATTATCACGGCTGTATGATTTCTGCTCAGAAGCCAAATAAAAAAAAAGTACCTTAATTGTGAAAGCGAATTTGTACACGTCGGCTTGTTTTATCCCTTTTTGTCGTTCGATAGCAAGTCATGTTTTTCTTCCAGTTGTGTGTCTTGGTGTATTTTGTTTTTATTTTATAATTACATATACTGCTGCCCACACCTTTTTATAATACACTTCATCTCTTTTTCACGCTATTTTTGCACAAAAACAAGATTGGAGAAAACATTTCGGTCGTCATACTTATCGAATGTCTCTTCAGAAACTTGACACGCTGTCAAACGACAAAAAGGCATGAAAACGAGCTGATGTGTACAAAGCCAGATCCACAATTAATGCATTTCCAGAAAAAATTGAGACCCACAGAAGAGGACATATGGATTTGAATGAGTATAAAAAAAGGAGTAGGCTGAAATTTAACACAATAGTCAGAAAGAAATGATGATACTAAGGAGTGAAGAGATACGCTTGAAGTTCTCTGAGGCTATAGATATTGCGATAAGGAATAGCTCAGTAGGCAGTTTAATGGTCATCTCTAGAAAGGGCAATCACAGAGGTTCTGAAGAAGGGCGTAGGTACAAAGAAGGTAACTGCGAAGGAATTGTGGGTAACAGAAGGTAGACTTCAGTTGATCGAGGAAAGAAGAAAGTACAAAAACATTAAGTGAAATGGAATGATGTAGTCACTTAGGAATCAAATAAATAGGAAGTGCAGGGAAGCTAAGGTGAAATGGTTGGATTAAAAAGGCGAAGAAATCGAAAAAGAAGTGATTGTCAGGATTGACACAGCGTAGGCAAAAAATCAAAAGTTTCTGATGAAATGAAAAGCAAATCTAGTGCATTAAGAGTGCAATGTGAATTACCCTGTTACAGGGAGAGGAGAGAGCGGATATGTGGAAAGAGTACACTGAAGGCCTTCATGAGGAGAAAGATTTGTCTAAAGATCTGATAGAGCAAGAAACAGGAGTCGATAATGAAGAGGTAGGGCACTCAGTATTAGAATCAGAATTTAATAAACTTTTGGAAGACCTAGGGTAGAATAAGGCAGAAGGGATTGATAAATTCCATCAGAATTTCTGAAATCATGGGGTAATGTAGCAACAAAACGACTATTCACGTTGGTGTGTAGAATATGAGTCTGGCAATACACCATCTGACTTTCGGAAAAACATCACACAATTCCGAAGACTGCAAGAGCCGAGAAATGTGATAATTATCACACAGTTAGCTTAACAATTCGTGTATCCAAGTTTCTGATAAGAATAGTATACAGAGGAATGGAAAAAATTAAAGATCTGATAGATGACAGTTAGTTTGGCTATAGGAAAGATAAAGGCACCAGAGAGACAATTCAGACGTTGCGGTTGATAGTGGAAGCAAGACTAAAGAAGAATCAAGACACGTTCATGGGATTTATCGACCTGGAAAAAGCGTTTCGCAACGTAAAACGGTTCAAGATGTTCGAAATTCTGGGAAAAATATGGGTTAGCTATAGGGAAAGAGTGGCAATATACAATATGTACAAGAACTAAGAGGGAACGGAAGGCCAAGAAAGTGGTACTTGGATTAGAAACGGTGTAAGACAGGGATGCACCATTCCGCCCCTTGTTCAATCTATACAGCGAAGAAGTAATGAGGGAAAGAGTGGTATTAAAATTCAAGGTGAAAGGGTATCAATGATAAGATCCGCTGATGACATTGCTGTCCTCAGTAAAGTGAAGAAGAATTAAAGAATCTGCTGAACAGAATGAAGAGTCTGATGAGTACAGAACAGGGACTGGGAGTAAACAGAAGAAAGACGAAAGTAATGAGAAGTATCAGAAATGAGAACAGCAAGAAACTCAATATCACGAATGGTGATTATGAAGTAGATGAAGTCAAGGAATTCTACTACCTAGGCAGCAAAACAACCCATGACGCATGGAGAAAGGTGGACAAAAAAGCAGACTAGTACTGGCACAATGGGCATTTATGGTCAGAAGTAGTCTAGTAGTGTCAAACATGGGCCTTAATATGAGGTAGGAATATCTTAGAATGTACTGAAACATGGACAGTGCGGAAACCGGGAAAGAAGAGAATTGAAGCATTTGATATTAGGTGCTATAGAAGACTTGAAAATTAGGTGAACTGCTGCGGTAAGGAATGAGGTGGTTCTTCGGAGAATCGGCGATGAAAGGCTGTTGTTGTTGTTGTGGTCTTCAGTCCTGAGACTGGTTTGATGCAGCTCTCCATGCTACTCTATCCTGTGCAAGCTTCTTCATCTCCCAGTACATACTGCAACATACATCCTTCTG
The DNA here is from genome assembly GCF_023897955.1 of Schistocerca gregaria. Lineage (NCBI taxonomy): Eukaryota > Metazoa > Arthropoda > Insecta > Orthoptera > Acrididae > Schistocerca > Schistocerca gregaria. The sequence continues at coordinate 262,830,612 of NC_064925.1, read as the reverse complement.
AATCTGTTCAGTGTATTCATCTCTTGGTCTCCCTCTACGATTTTTACCCTCCACTCTGCCCTCCAATACTAAACTGGTCATCCCTTAACGCCTCAGAACATGTCCTACCAACCGATCCCTTCTTCTAGTTAAGTTGTTCCACAAACTCCTCATCTCCCCAATTCTAATCAATACCTCCTCATTAGTTATGTGACCTACCCATGTAATCCTCAGCATTCTTCTGCAGCACCACATTTCGAAAGCTTCTGTTCTCTTCTTGTCCAAACTATTTATCGTCCATGTTTCACTTCCATACATGGCTGCACTCCATACAAATACTTTCAGAAACGGCTTCCTGACACTTCCAATCTATACTCGATGTTAACAAATTTCTCTTCTTCAGAAACGCTTTCCTTGCCATTGCCAGTCTACATTTTATATCCTCTCTACGTCGACCATCATCAGTTATTTTGCTCCCCAAATAGCAAAACAGCCTTACTACGTTAAGAGTCTCATTTCCTAGTCTAATGCCCTCAGCATCACCCGACTTAATTCGACTGCGTTCCATTATCCTCGTTTTGCTTTTGTTGATCGATGAAAGGTATATATGGAAAACACAGACAAGAAGAAGAGACAGGATGACTGGAAATTTGTTAAGATTTCACAGAATAACTTCCACGATAGCCGAGGGAGCTGTAGACGGTGAAAACTGTAGAGGAAGACGGGGATCAGAGTACATCCAGCAAATAATTGAGGGTGTAGTTCGAGGGTGCTACTGTGTGATGAGGATGTTGGCGCATGAGAGGAATTCGCGGCGGACCGCAACAAAGCAACCAGAAGACTGATGACTCAGAAAACATTGTGTTTTGCAGAATTTGGTGTTCAAAGATGCAAATTTAATTCGGAGGCACGGAAAAAGCGTCAAAGGAGCATCCAACACTCAGCAACATAATAATCTGTTGCCTAAAACGCACTTTCAGTTTACACAGCTCTTTTCTTACGTTCTGGTACTGGCAGTTCGTTATCGTTGGTCGCAGCCTAACGGGTGATAGTGTAGAGTATCCAATCAAAAGTCGCTGAATTTAATAATTTGTTTCGGCGGAAACTACAAATTGATTACTTTTGTTTTCGATGTGGAGAACACATGGTTTGACTGTTACGAATTTTTCGATTTTTTACTAATTTGCGTATTTATTTATTTCATTGTGTGTTTGTAGCAAAGTGACAGGATTTCTTGGGATAATGTTTCGTCTTTCAAGTTCTTGTGAGAAATATTCCCGATCAATGATGCTGGTACCGAGAAAAGATAGAAGTGATGGTTATGAATGGCGCTGTAAGAAATAATTACGTAATTGCCTATTCTGCATTCAGCAGAGAATTTGGTTTCCAGGAAACATGCCGACGATAGGAAATATTTTCAAAATTACCTATTTGTCTGCAAAAAAAATGTGGCTGTAGATTTATCACTGAATAACGGCAGTTGTTGTTGACTGGAGGAGCTTCAGCAGTTAATTTTGTGTTGAAGCATGCACAAGGAATGCTCTCATACTTCAAGGTGACGGGGCTATGGCAACAACAGCATGTTTGGAAAAAAAAAGCAAAGGTAAATCTGTTGCAGTGAGATGGTGTGTTCAGAGAGGATGAAACAAGTGTTTCTTTCAGGTTGTTCGCACAAAAACGACACGTATTCTTCTAAATGTCGTTAAAACACGTACTGATTTACAATTGTGTCCAACCACGCAAATATGTGCGCGGTAAAGGATTCATCCACTAGTCCGTCAATCACACAATTTTCAGAGATCCTGCAGTAGGTGCCCACACACATAGCTCAGAAGCGACGTGGTCCGCTATCAAGCAGAAGTTTATCGATTTCTATTTAAGTACGAGTGGAAGATGAAATGGAGCGATGAGAAGAATTCATCTATGGTATTTGTGAAAACTGACTGCAAGGTTTCCAATCCACAAAGAAATTGATAGTAAAAATTTTAAAATTATATTAATCCTAAAAATTGTAGACAAAGGCCAATTTTCATTCAAATGGATGTATTATGCAGTAATTACGCAAAGAAGAGATTTGCACAGAATAGATCAGGGTGGAGAGCTTCATCAAACAAGTCTCCTGACTTCAAATGGTTCAAATGGCTCTGAGCACTATGGGACTTAACTTCTGAGGTCATCAATCCCCTAGAACTTAGAACTGCTTAAACCTAACTAACCTAAGGACATCACACACATTCATGCCTGAGGCAGGATTTGAACCTGCGACCGTAGCAGTCGCGCGGTTCCAGACTGTAGCGCCTAGAACCACTCGCCCACCAAGGCCGGCTTTCCTCTACAAACTGGAAATTTTTTCTACTTGAAATGTCGAAGAGCAAAGGAAGAAGTGCAGTCGGAACGATACAAAATTTCGATGTAGACCTCCACGCTCGGTATGTCACAGGTCAGCTTGCTCATCTGAAATAAAAATTGAGTTGACGTTAGCGAATTATATAAGATTCGTTAGGAGTTGTACCTCTCTTAAGTTATTTGGACCATAGGAAACAAAATAGCGGCCATTTTAAAAAAAAAAAGTGTTTTTTTCCATCGATTTTTCGACTTCGTCGGCCAAGTAAAAATATATACAGTGGATGGATCGGAATAAAAGTGGTAGAAGTCCTAGACAATTTAGTTAGTTTCGTCAGAAACAAAGAATCATGCCAATTGTATCCACAGGAATGTGGCCTGGAGTTGAAGAGGCACTGGTGGTCTAGGAGTAGCGTCTTTGATTCATAATCAAAACGAATTCGGTCCCGGGTTCGATCACCGCCATTGCCTAAATTTTGATAAATAATCAGCATTGGCGGCATAAGAAGTCAGCCTCATTCTGCCAACTGCCTTGTCAAAGAGGGAAGAGGAGCGGATAGAGGTTCAGGGCACTCTCTTGTCCTAGGGGTGGGAAATTGTCCCTAAAGGCGGAAGAATCATCAATTATCAGCGACATGAGGATGCAGAAGGCAGTGGAAACCACTGCATTAAAGACACGTAACGTGTATCCACAGGACATGTGGCCTGTAGTTGAAGAAGTGTCATGATGATCTCTCCATTGGCAAAAGATTCCGGAATAGTCCCCCATTCGGATCTCCGGAAGGGGACTGCCAAGGGGGAGGTTACCATGAGAAAAAGATTGAATAATCAACAAAAGGATAATGTTCTACGAGTCGGGGCGTGGAATGTCAGAAGCTTGAACGTGGCAGGGAAACTAGAAAATCTGAAAAGGGAAATGCAAAGGCTCAAGCTAGATATAGTAGGGGTCAGTGAAGTGAAGTGGAAGGTAGACAAGGATTTCTGGTCAGATGAGTATCGGGTAATATCAACAGCAGCAGAAAATGATATAACAGGTGTAGGATTCGTTATGAATAGGAAGGTAGGGCAGAGGGTGTGTTACTGTAAACAGTTCAGTGACTGGGTTGTTCTAATCAGAATCGACAGCAGACCAACACCGACAACGATAGTTCAGGTATACATGCCGACGTCGCAAGCTGAAGATGAACAGATAGAGAAAAATGGCTCTGAGCACTATGGGACTTAACTGCTGTGGTCATCAGTCCCCTAGAACTTAGAACTACTTAAACCTAACCAACCTAAGGACATCAAACAGACCCATGTCCGCGGCAGGATTCGAACATGCGACCGTAGCAGTCGCGCGGTTCCGGACTGAGCGCCTAGAACCGCGAGACCACCACGGCCCGCTCAGATAGAGAAAGTGTATGAGGATATTGAAAGAGTAATGCAGTATGTAAAGGGGGACGAAAATCTAATAGTCATGGGAATGCAGTTGTAGGGGAAGGAGTAGAAGAAAAGGTTACAAGAGAATATGAGCTTGGGACAAGGAATGAAAGAGGAGAAAGACTAATTAAGTTCTGTAACAAGTTTCAGCTAGTAATAGCGAATACCCTGTTCAAGAATCACAAGAGGAGGAGGTATACTTGGAAAAGGCCGAGAGGTACGGGAAGATTTCAATTAGATTATATCATGGTCAGACAGAGATTCCGAAATCAGATACTGGATTGTAAGGCGTACCGAGGAGCAGATATAGACACAGATCACAATATAGTAGTGATGAAGAGTAGGCTGAAGTTCAAGACATTAGTCAGGAAGAATCAATACGCTAAGAAGTGGGATACGCAAGTTCTAAGGAATGACGAGATACGTTTGAAGTTCTCTAACGCTATAGATACAGCAGTAAGGAATAGCGCAGTAGGCAACACAGTTGAAGAGGAATGGACGTCTCTAAAAAGGGCAATCACAGTAGTTGGGAAGGAAAACATAGGTACAAAGAAGGCAGCTGCGAAGAAACCATGGGTAACACAAGAAATACTTCAGTTGATTGATGAAGGGAGGAAGTACAAAGATGTTCCGGGAAAATCAGGAATACAGAAATACAAGTCGCTGAGGAATGAAATAAATAGGAAGTGCAGGGAAGCTAAGACGAAATGGCTGCAAGAAAAAAGTGAAGACATCGAAAAAGATATGATTGTCGGAAGGACAGACTCAGCAAACAAGAAAGTCAAAACAATCTTTGGGTACATTAAAAGCAACGGTGGTAACATTAAGAGTGCAACGGGAATTCCACTGTTAAATGCACAGGAGAGAGCAGATAGGTGGAAAGAATACATTGAAAGCCTCTATGAGGGTGAAGATTTGTCTGATGTGATAGAAGAAGAAACAGGAGTCGATTTAGAAGAGATAGGGGATCCAGTATTAGAATCGGAATTTAAAAGAGCTTTGGAGGACTTACGGTCAAATAAGGCAGAAGGGATAGATAACATTTCATCAGAATTTCTAAAATCATTAGGTGAAGTGGCAACAAAACGACTATTCACGTTGGTGTGTAGAACAGATGAGTCTGGCGAAATACCATCTGACTTTCGGAAAAGCATCATCCACACAATTCCGAAGGCGGCAAGAGCTGACAAGTGCGAGAATTATCGCACAATCAGCTTAACAGCTCATGCATCGAAGCTGCTTACAAGAATAATATACACAAGAATGGAAAAGAAAATTGAGAATGCGCTAGGTGACGATCAGTTTGGCTTTAGGAAAAGTAAAGGCACGAGAGGCAATTCTGACGTTACGGCTAATAATGGAAGCAAGGCTAAAGAAAAATCAAGACACGTTCATAGGATTTGTCGACCTGGAAAAAGCGTTCGACAATATAAAATGGTGCAAGCTGTTCAAGATTCTGAATAAAGTAGGGGTAAGCAATAGGGAGAGACCGGTCATATACAGTATGTACAACAACCAAGAGGGAATAATAAGAGTGGACGATCAAGAACGAAGTGCTCGTATTAAGAAGGGAGTAAGACAAGGCTGCAGCCTTTCGCCCCTACTCTTCAATCTGTACATCGAGGAAGCAATGATGGAAATAAAAGAAAGGTTCAGGAGTGGAATTAAAATACAAGGTGAAAGGATATCAATGATACGATTCGCTGATGACATTGCTATCCTGAGTGAAAGGGCAGAAGAATTAAATGATCTGCTGAACGGAATGAACAGTCTAATGAGTACACAGTATGGTTTGAGAGCAAATCGGAGAAAGACGAAGGTAATGAGAAGTAGTAGAAATGAGAATAGCGAGAAACTTAACATCAGGATTGATGGTCACGAAGTCAATGAAGTTAAGGAATTCTGCTACCTAGTCAGTAAAATAACCAATGACGGACGGAGCAAGGAGGACATCAAAAGCAGACTCGCTATGGAAAAAAAGGCATTTCTGGCCAAGAGAGGTCTACTAATATCAAATATCGGCCTTAATTTGAGGAAGAAATTTCTGAGGATGTACGTCTGGAGTACAGCATTGTATGGTAGTGAAACATGGACGGTGGAAAAACCGGAACAGAAGAGAATCGAAGCATTTGAGATGTGGTGCTATAGACGAATGTTGAAAATTAGGTGGACTGATAAGGTAAGGAATGAGGAGGTTCTACGCAGAATCGGAGAGGAAAGGAATATGTGAAAAACACTGATAAGGAGAAGGGACAGAATGATAGGACATCTGCTAAGACACGAGGGAATGACTTCCATTGTACTAGAGGGAGCTGTAGAGGGCAAAAACGGTAGAGGAAGACAGAGATTGGAATACGTCAAGCAAATAATTGAGGACGTAGGTTGCAAGTGCTACTCTGAGATGAAGAGGTTAGCACAGGAAAGGAATTCGTGGCGGCCCGCCTCAAACCAGCAGTAGAATGATGACAAAAAAAAGGGGGTTTGAAGTTACCATACCACCCGATATTAAAACGCCATTTCGAGAAAAACGCGTTTGAAGTTTTGACTACATATAATTGAAATATTATGCAACATACGTTCAATCTGCTGTTCCGGGTCCATGAACTAGGCCTTCCTCTTCCTCATAAAGGGCGGTCTGCTCGATCTGGGCCATCCTGCGCTGCTCCAGAGCCGCTCGTACAGCCGTTGACAAGCGGTTTTTGGTCGCGGAAATCAGGTGGCAGAACTGCGTCGAATAGAGTCCCAGGGTGACATCTATCGTTGTCATGGTCTCCAGAATGGCTGAATACCCTTCGTTGAAGCTGCTCACTGCCAGGAAAGTCACAATCTCCACAGTCTTCGCACCAGAATGCATGTGCTTGGGGGCTAACTTTCAAACACACGCGTTCTAACTTTCATTTGAATTTTGTGTGTTTACTCCAAAGCACCGGTACAATAAATCGTTCTCCGAAAGATAAAAACTGGTGCGTGAAAAAGGCCGATTTCAGGCAGGTGCATTTTTTTGTTCAAGCGCGAATAACGAACATTTCCGTTCCATATTCGGAAAAACCGTTTCAAGGGTGGATTCTAAACACTTTTATGGATCTAATAATACAGTTAAAAAATCGATTTTTTAACCAAAAGATAGTAAACCTCCCCTTAAAACGATTTGTTTGAAGTGTTATCTAGCGATACGAGACAGCAGGTTTCCTAGACGCCCCGTATTCGACGACTAGGCAGGATTCAATAGTTTACACCGATAAGGAACAGCGTTCTGTAATCTGTTTTTATTAATGTAAAGAAGTACTGCGAGCTATCAATAGAAAACTTCCAGCAAGGGGCAACACATATCAGAGCCATGGGATTACCTGTGGAATCAACAGTTCAAAAGAGGCCGGAAAAGTGTGAAGGACGGGGAAGGAGCAGGGCATTGTTTCACATCCACCCCTGATGTCAACGAGGATCAGGTCCTTGACCTCAGCCCGCACAGCCGACGAGTGACTGTTGATAGTGCCATCAAATGCCTATCAATTATAGTTCTGAATAGGACATCATCCTCAATTGTCTCAAGTTGCGTAACGTCTTTGCAGGATGGGTCCCAAAACAATTCAGTGAAGACCACAAGCACAATCATGTGAAAATCTGTCAGCAACTTCTGGACGTCATGTTAGGGGAGGATAAATGTTTTTTGAAACAAATCATCTGGAGATGAAACAGGTTAATCACTTTGAACATGAGAACAAATTTCTATGGGACCCACAAGAGCCAGTTTTGGAAAATTACTTGGAAACGTTGTCGACAGAAAACACTCAAAGTATCATTGACATGCTTTGCCCTAGTTGGAGCCTCCAATTCGAAACAAACGCAGTATCTGTTGTCAGACAGCATTCTTTTCTTTTTCATCAGAACACACGTTAAGACTCATCAGAAAATGCATTTAGGTGTTGGGTCGTCCTGAATACAGTTCTCGCCCCGTCACATTTCCATTTGTTGGGAACGCATACAGACGGTTTAAGAGGCCGTCGATCCATTCCGACGAAGTAGTGACGGAAACGGTGCTTACGGGGCTCAACGGATTTTTTTTTTTTTTTTCTGTGTCAGAAATCTTGTCTAACGATGACCAACTGCACCACAAGACAGGGTGACAGAGTAGAAAAAAAATTGCTCTCTTGTTGTAATAAATTACAAATATATTGTGTAGATACTTTTTGATCCCACCTTCTGTATGTCAGTATTATTATTAGTCATTCATTCATTCATTCATTCATATCATTTCTGCCCTTTTGGACATTGTTTGAACACACCTCATGCTGTTACAATTTTCACTTCTTTTTCTTCCTTTTCTCTTCCCAAAATCTCTTCTTTTTTGACTATGCTCTTGTTTCCTTTGTTCCGTCCAAAATGCTCCCGTCTTCCTCTTCTCGTTTACCACAAATTTTGCGTTCCTAATTTTGTTCCTGAATTCCTTCCTGTCTTTTATCATTTGTTTGTTGATCCCCAGCTGCCTTATGTCTTCCTCTGTTTCATGATACCAATTTGTTTTAAGGCTTGAATGTTTTACTACGTAAAAGATACTCTTTGTAAGTCTGGTGTAGTCCATTCTCTGTATGTGTCCGTCGAAATTCAGTGTGCGTTTTCTGATCATATCTGTGAATCTGTCAGTGTGTTGGGATAACTCATTGGTAGGTCTTTCCATCCATATGCCATCTTTGTGTATTGGTCCGAATATTTTCCTGAGAATTTTGCGTTCTATTTTTTCTGTGTCTATAATGCCTTATGCCGGATTGAAGACAGGCGAAGATGGCACTGGAGGGTAAACCAAGCACCAAACGCTCCATTGGACGACCAAGGCAGCGCTGGATGGACGACCTGGCGAGAGACCTGTCAGCCCTGGGAATTGAAGACACGTGGAGCAACCGGGCACAAAACAGGAAGGAATGGAGGCAGTTTGTGGAAGCAGCGCGTGGACTGCAGGGCCTGTGATCGCTGTATCTCTCTCTCTCTATATATCTATCTATCTAGACAAATGTATTTTCGAAATTTCATTATCTATAGTAATTATGCTTTGGTGTTGCTATTTTTTCCGTCAGTGTGTATAATAATTTATATGTCAATGCAAGGCGGGCTATAAACGTGGAAATCTACTGAGCATGGATCATGGATTAAGGATAAATCAAAGATTATGAAAGTCATGAGCAGTATCAATGAGATTAGAAATAAATTTAAATGTGAAAATCACGAGTCACGAAGTGAAAGAATTTTGATACGTTGGAAAGATGCCGAATAAAGCAAAGAGGACGTAACAAACAGACCAGTGTAGATAAAGAGCGCGACATAGTACCAAATACAGGCCTTTCAGAGAATGTGTGTCTGGAGTGCAGCATTGTACAATAGTGAATCATGGACTGTAGGAAAACCGGAACAGAAAAGAATCAAAAAGTTTGAGATGTAGTGCAACAGGAGGATGCTGGAAATTTAACGATCTAATGAGAAATAGGCTACGACATGAATATATGTAAAAGACTATGACAAGGGACCAGATTACAGGGAATGTAGTAAGGTTTAAACGGTTCTAGAGGGTCCTGAACAGGACAGAAATTAAAGGTCAATACAGAGATTGGAATACATTCAACGAATTGACGACGTTGGTTGTAAGTACTATTCTGAGATAAAATTTTGACGGAACACATCAAAGCAGTTAGAAGAATGTCGAAAAATAAAAGAAGATAAATTGGAGATTACTCCTGCATTATTATTAGTACCAGTGGATCATTCACGCAGATCCGCTGTAGTCATATCTGTCTCCTGCTGCACGTGTTTGAGTGACCGTCATCGTGTGTCATTCACATACGACGAATTTCAGCTGATAATACTGTGCTGTACGTGTAGAATACGTGCAGAATGCTGAGAATGTAACGCGGAAACATCTGAGTTGCAGAGACGCCTCGCAGAGAGTTCCGTCTGGGGCTATCAGCTCTACCTTCGTTATCTCGCTCTTATCTTTACAAGTTACAGTGTCTTCCTTTAACTCAGAGCGACTTAAACGTCCAGATTTACTGTACACAAAACTACGATTTCCACTGACAAAAAACCAATTCGCTATCGCAACGGCATAACTTCAGTAGCTGCTGCCACGATTTTTACCGTGTATTCGAAAAGTAACAGAAAACACGAGCAGTCACTCATTCGAAAAATTTTGCCAGTAGTTGGTTGCAATCTCCAGTAAAATGCACAGATAAATGTTTTCTCTCTTTTCCTTGCTGCATACTTGTTTATTTTCATTGTCTTTCGTTTCAATAGAAATACAGAATTGACTGTAAGCAGTCTTTTGATCAGACCTTCCCACTATCCACTTTGGAGGATTGTACCTCCACTATAAGGTGTCACTGATGTTTTCAAAATAAGATTTTTTCTAGACAACTTGTTGAACTGTGTGAGCTGAGGACGAAAATTAATTCAGTACTTGACTCAATGTTATGGGAATCCTTAGACTACAAAGCTAACCACTAATGTAAATGTAAATGCCATTGAGGAGTCACAGACCGCTTTTTGAGCATGTACCGTTTCTACAAATTGAAATTAAGTAAAGATGGTGTGTTAGAAGCAAAGACGTCTACAGATCATGTCTTTCCAAGTAAATTCATCTCATTATTATAACGATATAAAGTTTTGCAGTATCGCTGAGAAAACTGCCGATTACATATCTTATGGTACTGTATATACACTACTGGCCATTAAAATTGCTACACCAAGAAGAAATGCAGATGATAAACGAGTATTCGTTGGACAAATATATTATACTAGAACTGACATGTGATCACCTCTTCACGCAAATTTGAGGCATCGATCCTGAGAAATCAGCACCCAGAACAACCACCTCTGGCCGTGAAACGGCCTTGATACGCCTGGGCATTGAGTCAAACAAAGCTTGGATGGCGTTTACAGGTACAGCTGCCAATGCAGCTTCAACACAATACCACAGTTCATGAAGGGTGGTGACTGGCGTATTGTGACGAGCCAGTTGCTCGACCACCAATGACAAGACGTTTTCAGTTGATGAAATCTGGAGAACGTGTTGTCCAGGGCAGCAGTCGAACATTTTCTGTATCCAGAAAGGCCCGTACAGGACCTGCAACATGCGGTCGTGCGTTATCCTGCTGAAATATAGGGTTTCGCAGGGATCGAATAAAGGGTAGAGCCACGGGTCGTAACACATCTGAAATGCAACGTCCACTTTTCAAAGTGGTGCCAATGCGAACAAGAGGTGACCGAGACGTGTAACCAATACCACCACGCCGGGTGATACGTCAGTATGGAGAGGTCGAATACACGCTTCCAACGTGCGATCACCGCGATGTCGCCAAACACGGATGCGACCATCATGATGCTGTAAACAGATCTTGGATTCATCCGAAATAATGACGTTTTGCCATTCATGCAGCCAGGTTCGTCGTTGAGCACACCATCGCAGGTGCTCCTGTCTGTGATGCAGCGTCAAGGGTAACTGCCGTGATCTCCGAGCTCATAGTCCATGCTGCTTCAAAAGTCGTCGAACTGTTCGTGCAGATGATTGTTGTCTTGCAAACGTCCCCATTTGTTGACTCAGGGATCGAGAAATGGCTGCACGATCCGTTACAGCCGTGCGGATAAGATATCTGTCATATCGACTGCTAGTGGTAAGAGGCCGTTAGGATCCAGCACGGCGTCCCGTGTTACCCTCCAGAACCCACCGATTCCATATTCTGCTGACAGACATTGGATCTCGACCAACGCAAGCAGCAATGTCGCGATAAGATAAACCGCAATCGCGATAGGCTACAATCCGACCTGTATAAAAGTCGGAAACGTGATGGTATTCATTTCTCCTCCTTACACGAGACATAACAACGGCGTTTCACCAGGCAACGCCGGTCAACTGCTGTTTATGTATGAGAAATCGGTTGGAAACTTTCCACATGTCAGCACGTTGTAGGTGTCGCCACCGGCGCCAACCTTATGTGAATGCTCTGAAAAGGTAATCATTTACATATCGCCGCATCATCTTCCTGTCGGTTAATTTTCGCGTCTGTAGCACGTCATCTTCGTGGTGTAGCAATTTTAATGGCCAGTAGTGTAATTAAATGATAGTACAATATTATAATAATATTTGTGTTTAATGAAAACTACAAAGTACTTTGCTATTATTATTACTACTACGTCTACGTCGCGGACAGCGGCCGAGCACTGCAAATTATTCTTCACGCGGCACAAGTAAACAGTATCTACCTGGTCTCCGGCCGTCCAACGCAAGAAAGAAGCCTGAAGCTGTACTACATCTCTTCGGCGATTACGATCTTGTAATGAAATAATTGAATGAATAATGGATGTAATGTATGTCTTTAAAATTGAGTTCAGTCCACTTTTGCTCACACTAGGATCCAGTTCAGTTCTATTAAATACCTCATGATATTTTTAGTTACATAGCATACCACTGTATGACTGCTGAAAATTAACGCAACCACAGTGCTTGTGAAAATAATTATTAATTAATGAATTATTCATACTGTCTGATACGACTGCGAAGAATAGTAATTCAGTTGTACCTAATGTGAGAATTTTTAATCATTTGGTGGTATTGTGGTTATTAAAAGGCTCAAAATGAGCTACAATCTGTATGGAGATGGAAGATTACCCTAAGATTTATTAATTACCTCGACGTATATTAAGGTGGCAAACTATTAACTTAAAGTGCTATTGAAAGCACACAAGTCAGCGGTTAACGAATTTTGATTGTATGCCTGATCAAATGTCATCGTTGGTTGTATGGACAAAGAAAACTATGTCACGACATCTTCTGGTAACGACTATAGAAAGAATTTTTCTTTTTTACCATACTCTTCATGAACTGAAGCGAAGCTAAAAACATTCACGTCAGTAACTATATACAGACAGGTTCCCATTGATGGGAGAAGCTCGAAGACTTCTTAAGTAATACAACCCAGTATGTAGTCCTCGACGACGAGATTTCATCAGAGGCAAGCAAGTGCCCAGGGGAGTGTGACAGGACCACTATTATTTTCTGTGATATTAAATGATCTGGAGGACAGGGTAGGAAGTAATCTGCAGTTGTTTGCTGACAATTCTGTGGTGCACGAGATGATGTCGAAGACACGTATCTGCAGGATGATACAAACTTAGATGAAATTTATTGTTGGTATGATGAATGGAAGTTAGCTGTAAGTGTAGAAAAATGTAAATTAATGCAGATCAGTAGGAAAAACAAACCCATAACGTTCGGATATATAATTAGTAGTGTTCTGATGACACAGTCACGTCGTTTAAATATCTGGGCGCAACGCTGCAAAGTGATATGAAACGGATCGAGCACGTGAGGATTGTGGTAGGGAAGCCGAATGGTAGACTTTGGTTTATTGGGAGAATTTTAGGCAAGTGTGGTTCGTCTGTGAAGGAGACTGCCCATAGGACGCTAGCGCGACCTATTCTTGAGTAGTGCTCAAGTCTTCGGGATCTGCACCAGGTCGGATTAAAGGAAGACATCGGAACGATTTAGAGGCGGGCTGCCAAATTTGTTACTAGTAGGTTCTAACAACACGCAAGTGTTACGGAGATGAGAATGCCCGGAGGTTAGGTGATGCTCTTTACGAGGAACACAGTTGAGAAAATTTAGAGAACCAGCATTTGAAGCTGACTGCGGAACGATCCTGGTGCCGCCAACACGCATTTCGCGTAGGGACCACGAAGGTGAGATACGAGAAATTAAGGTTAGTACGATGGCATATAGACAGTCGTTTATCCCTCGCTCTACCTGCGGCTGGAGTAGGAAAGGAAACGAGCATTAGTGGTACAGGGTACTCTCCGCCATACACTATGCGGTGGCTTGCGGAGTATGTGCAAGGTGACAATTACTGAACTATATGAAAAAAAATTTAATTAGTTACAAAACTACGCCGTGCACACACCTTATTCAACATGTAAACATCACTACAGGTATTCGGATTTAGATTATGACATGTTAGATATGCCTGCTATCACTGGCAATCATGTGGCGCAAGACGAATAATGAAATTCTGCATGGCCCACTGAAGAGTCGGAACATCGATGCTGTCGATGACCTCCTGAATGGCTTTTTTCAGCTCAGCAATGGTTATGGTGTTATTACTGTACACTTAGTCTTTAATGTTGTTGTTGTTGTTGTGGTCTTCAGTCCTGAGACTGGTTTGATGCAGCTCTCCATGCTACTCTATCCTGTGCAAGCTTCTTCATCTCCTAGTACTTACTGCAACCCACTATTTTACCTCCGGAATATTTTACCCAAAAGGACGACATCATCATTTAATCATACAGTAAAGCTGCATGCCCTCGGGAAAAATTACGGCCGTAGTTTCCCCTTGCTTTCAGCCGTTCGCAGTACCAGCACAGCAAGGCCGTTTTGGTTATTGTTACAAGGCCAGATCAGTCAATCATCCTGACTGTTGCCATTCATCTACATGACTACTCTGCAATTCACATTTAAGTGCTTGGCAGAGGGTTCATCGAACCACAATCATACTATCTCTCTACTATTCTACTCCCGAACAGCGAGCGGGAAAAACGAACACCTAAACCTTTCTGTTCGAGCTCTGATTTCTCTTATTTTATTTTGATGATCATTCGTACCTATGTAGGTTGGGCTCAGCAAAATATTTTCGCATTCGGAAGAGAAAGTTGGTGACTGAAATTTCGTAAAAAGGTCTCGCCGCGACGAAAAACGTCTATGCTGTAATGACTTCCATCCCAACTCGTGTATCATATCTGCCACACTCTCTCCCCTATAACGCGATAATACAAAACGAGCTGCCCTTTTTTGCACCCTTTCGATGTCCTCCGTCAATCCCACCTGGTAAGGATCCCACACCGCGCAGCAATATTCTAACAGAGGACGAACGAGTGTAGTGTAAGCTGTCTCTTTAGTGGACTTGTTGCATCTTCTAAGTGTCCTGCCAATGAAACGCAACCTTTGGCTCGCCTTCCCGACAATATTATCTATGTGGTCCTTCCAACTGAAGTTGTTCGTAATTTTAACACCCAGGTACTTAGTTGAATTGACAGCCTTGAGAATTGTACTATTTATCGAGTAATCGAATTCCAACGGATTTCTTTTGGAACTCATGTGGATCATCTCACACTTTTCGTTATTTAGCGTCAACTGCCACCTGACACACCATACAGCAATCTTTTCTAAATCGCTTTGCAACTGATACTGGTCTTCGGATGATCTTACTAGACGGTAAATTACAGCATCATCTGCGAACAGTCTAAGAGAACTGCTCAGATTGTCACCCAGGTCATTTATATAGATCAGGAACAGTAGAGGTCCCAGGACGCTTCCCTGGGGAACACCTGATACTGTACACTGTACACTTAGTCTTTAATGTTGTTGTTGTTGTGGTCTTCAGTCCTGAGTCTGGTTTGATGCAGCTCTCCATGCTACTCTATCCTATGCAAGCTTCTTTCTCCCAGTACTTACTGCAACCCACTATTTTACCTCCGGAATATTTTACCCAAGAGGACGACATCATCATTTAATCATACAGTAAAGCTGCATGCCCTCGGGAAAAATTACAGCCGTAGTTTCCCCTTGCTTTCAGCCGTTCGCAGTACCAGCACAGCAAGGCCGTTTTGGTTATTGTTTCAAGGCCAAATCAGTCAATCATCCTGACTGTTGCCATTGCAACTACTGAAAAGGCTGCTGCCCCTCTTCAGGAACCACACGTTTGTCTCGGCTCCAACAGATACTCCTCCGTTGTGGTTGCACCTACGGTAGGGCTATCTGTATTGCCGAGGCACGCAAGCCTCCCCACCAATGGCAATCTCCATGGTCCAGGGGGGGGGGGGGGGTAGTCTTTAATATAGCCCCACAACAAGGAGTTTCATGTGTTCAAATTCGGAGAATATGGCGGCCAATAGAGGCCCACGCCAGCGCCATCTGCGTACTACAGAGCCAGAATGCGGTTTCCAAAGTGCTCTGCCAGGACACTCTCCTGCTTCGATGGGGTCGAGCTCCGTCTTGGATGAACCACATCTTGTCGAAATTAGGGTCACTTGAGCATACTAATTCCCATAATGCTCCGCGGCCAATCGTGCAGTTTGAACAACCTAACGCAAACCGTTAAGAAGTTATGACGATTTTATTTCACATAGTTCAATAATTGCCACCTTGTACGTAGTTGCAGATGAAATTTTAAATGTCAGAAGAAGTTGTGGTTTTCTTCTGTTTCTTTGACATTGTAATCCTTCGTTGCAACTACTTTATTCTAATATTGTCTGTATCCGTTGTTTCTTGTTATCTTATGTGGTTAGTTTGCAATTTTGATCTGCACCCCTTGAACCTAGTTCGTTGTTAACTTCTTCTACCACAGGTATTTGAAGATCTGTTTGGTTACTCCGTTTTTATGCGTTCATTGCCAACGACCAGAGACTTTTGCTCTTCCTTGTCACGTCCGTAAATTTTCTGTGACCTGAAATGTTGTAAAATTACTTCTCAGTAACCAGGAGGTTGCAGCTTTTAGGGAACGCAGTATTTTCCGTGTAATTTCTATTTACAAAATTTGCTAGTTATCAAACTTATTATTCGCACTAGATATCCGCTTGTTAATACATTCTACTGTACTGTAATGCTTAATTGTTTAATTGTTAGTAGGGGAGAGCGTAGTACCTTGGAACACTTTTATGACTTGAGCCTCTAGCCTGCTCTGTACCGCATGTTTAATATAGTTTCTTATTTCATTTTTGAAACGATAACATTCAATTTTTATGTTCCGCAGTTTTGTCTGAAATTACAAAAATTACTGCAGAAAATTAAGGTTTTTCCAAAAGTGAGAACACGTTCTAAGGTACACCATAGTCATATACTTACTAACAAAAACTCTATTGAAATGTAAAAGGATTGCAGTCTTGTGAATGTTGTGCTAAGTAGTTTATTTGTTACTTTACTACTCTACTAATTGTACTACACACCAGTATACAGTCAATGAAATCAAATTAGCAGAAGTATTATCGAAAGCCAGATACAAGTCAAACTGAAGCTGTTGGAAACTAGCACAAATTTTAATTTCCAAGACAGGAAAATTGTTAAGACCTTAACGAAGCTCAGTTAATTTGATGTTATCACTTGTTCTATGGGAATGGAGCTTCTGCTTAAAGTTATAAGATGGTGCACTATCGATGAAATGTGGTTTAACAATCCGCACGTTATGTAACTGCATTATGCAAAAGAATTAGAGTGGCACTTTTTTGAAACCCCTTCGTTTCCCCCATTGGAACGCTCAAGTTTAAAATCTGGCTCAGAGGTGTCCACAGCCTCTGTAATGGTGCAAACTCGTGGTGCCCTGCGATGTCAACTTGGGCCCGGCGACGGTTTAAACGCATACAAAAAGAAACGCCTGAGCTGAGAAGCCCGTGTGAGGTGTAAGGTGGGTTAGTAATACCACATTTGAGCCAAATTTCACAACAATTCATCACAACGCCACGGCGGACGTGTCAGACGATGGGAAGGTCATCACACTCCCCCTCCCCCCACCCCCACCCACCGAAATTACAACCCTTCTGTCGACGCCTCTGCAATGGAAGGAAATAGGAGTAACCCATTGAATTACAGACATATATCACTGGCCTCAATTTGCAGTAGGATTTTGGAGCATATACTGTACTTGAACATTATGAATTACCTTGTAGAAAATGAATTATTTATACATAACCTACACGGATTCAGAAAACATCGTTCTTGTGCAACACAGCTACTCTACTAATTGTACTACACACCAGTATACAGTAAATGAAATCAAATTAGCAGAAGTATTATCGAAAGCCAAATACAAGTCAAACTGAAGCTGTTGGAAGGGGTCTCAGATCGATTCCATATTCCTAGATTTTCAGAAGTCTTTTGATACCGTACCTCACAAGCGACTATTAATCAAATTGCGTGCATATGGAATATCATCTCAGTTGTGTGATTGGATTCGTGATTTCCTCTCAGAGAGGTCACAGTTTGTAGTGATAGACGGTAAATCATCGAGTAGAACAGAAGTGATATCTGGCGTTCCGCAAGGTTGCTTTATAGGCCCTCTGCTGTTCCTGATTTACATAAATGATCTACGTGATAGTCTGAGCAGCCCCTTTAGATTGTAATTTACCGTTTGTAAAATCATCAGGCGATCAATTCCAATTACAAAATGATCTAGAGAGAATTTCTGTATGGTGAGAAAAGTGGCAATTGGCACTAAACAAAGAAAAGTACGAGGTCATCCACATGGGTACTAAAAGAAATCTGATAAATTTTGGGTATACGATAAATATCACAAATCTAAGGACTGTCAATTCGACTAAATACCTAGGAATTACAAATACGAGCAACTTAAATTGGAAAGACCACATAGATAATATTGTGGGGAAGGCGAGACAAAGACTGCGCTTTCTTGGCAGAACACTTGGAAGAAGCGACAAACCCACTGGGATCCTTACCAGGTAGGATTGACGGAAGACATCGAAAAAGTGCAAAGAAGGGCAGCTCGTTTCGTGTTAACGCGCAGTAGGGGTGAGAGTGTCACTGATATGATACGCGAGTTGGGGTGGCAGTCACTGAAACAAAGGCGGTTTTCTTTGCGGCGAGATCTATTTACGAAATTTCAATCACCAACTTTCTCTTCCGAATGAGAAAATACACTCCTGGAAATTTAAATAAGAACACCATGAATTCATTGTCCCAGGAAGGGGAAACTTTATTGACACATTCCTGGGGTCAGATACATCACATGATCACACTGACAGAACCACAGGCACATAGACACAGGCAACAGACCATGCACAATGTCGGCACTAGTACAGTGTATATCCACGTTTCGCAGCAATGCAGGCTGCTATTCTCCCATGGAGACGATCGTAGAGATGCTGGATGTAGTCCTGTGGAACGGCTTGCCATGCCATTTCCACCTGGCGCCTCAGTTGGACCAGCGTTCGTGGTGGACGTGCAGACTGCGTGAGACGACGCTTCATCCAGTCCCAAACATGCTCAATGGGGGACAGATCCGGAGATCTTGCTGGCCAGGGTAGTTGACTTACACCTTCTAGAGCACGTTGGGTGGCACAGGATACATGCGGACGTGCATTGTCCTGTTGGAACAGCAAGTTCCCTTGCCGGTCTAGGAATGGTAGAACGATGGGTTCGATGACGGTTTGGATGTACCGTGCACTATTCACTGTCCCCTCGACGATCACCAGAGGTGTACGGCCAGTGTAGGAGATCGCTCCCCACACCATGATGCCAGGTGTTAGCCCTGTGTGCCTCGGTCGTATGCAGTCCTGATTGTGGCGCTCACCTGCACGGCGCTCACCTGCACGGCGCCAAACACGCATACGACCATCATTGGCACAAAGGCAGAAGCGACTCTCATCGCTGAAGACGACACGTCTCCATTCGTCCCTCCATTCACGCCTGTCGCGACACCAGTGGAGGCGGGCTGCACGATGTTGGGGCGTGAGCGGAAGACGGCCTAACGGTGTGCGGGACCGTAGCCCAGCTTCATGGAGACGGTTGCGAATGGTCCTCGCCGATACCCCAGGAGCAACAGTGTCTCTAATTTGCTGGGAAGTGGCGGTGCGGTTCCCTACGGCACTGCGAAGGATCCTACGGTCTTGGCGTGCATCCGTGCGTCGCTGCGGTCCGGTTCCAGGTCGACGGGCACGTGCTCCTTCCGCCGACCACTGGCGACAACATCGATGTACTGTGGAGACCTCACGCCCCACGTGTTGAGCAATTCGGCGGTACGTCCACCCAGCCTCCCGCATGCCCACTATACGCCCTCGCTCAAAGTCCGTCAACTGCACATACGGTTCACGTCCACGCTGTCGCGGCATGCTACCAGTGTTAAAGACTGCGATGGAGCTCCGTATGCCGCGGCAAACTGGCTGACACTGACGGCGGCGGTGCACAAATGCTGCGCAGCTAGCGCCATTCGACGGCCAACACCGCGGTTCCTGGTGCGTCCGCTGTGCCGTGCGTGTGATCATTGCTTGTACAGCCCTCTCGCAGTGTCCGGAGCAAGTATGGTGGGTCTGACACACTGGTGTCAATGTGTTCTTTTTTCCATTTCCAGGAGTGTATTTTGTTGACACCTACCTACGTAGGGAGAAATGATCATCATAATAAAATAAGAGAAATCAGAGTTGGAACGGAAAGGTGTTCCTTTTTCCCACACGCTATTCGAGAGTGGAGTGGTAGAGAAGCAGTATGAAAATGGTTCGATGAACCCTCCGCCAGGCACGTAAGTGTGAATTGCGGAGAAACCGTGTAGATGTAGAAGTCAGCACCGTGAGGCTGCGCACTGAAATCATACGCTTTTCTTACGGGTAGCCGAGGAAAGCATTTCATACACACTGCCTCTCAGAACAAACGCAAAAAGACATCAGGAGATGGCGTAAAGGGCGTTAATGAAACCACTCCTTTCCTAGGGCCGTACATTTAGACGCATTTAGTAGTCGAAAACGACAGTCTGCAGTGCATTACGCGACAGAAGGATGGTTTTGACAACCTTAGACACTGCTGACACCCTCCTCCACCACCGGTCGCTTCAACCCATCTTGGGATTGCAGCTCCAATGAACGGACTCATACCCTAAGCGTATAGCACGACCACAATTTTTGCTCCAGTATACGGGCTGGAAGCATCAGTGACTGTTCAAAATAAATCGATGAAATTTGAATGTGATCCAAAGCAGAAAAAGGTGTATATACTTTTCCAGCTCTCCTGTTTCGCATCCATCCACGGCGTCATCAAGAAGGTGGAGGTGCGACACTGGCATGCGGATGAATGAAATGGAAACTCGGCATTCGAAGATTCTCCAGCTCGGCAGCACACTCAGTGCCATCCAGCCACGTTTATTGAGCACTTAAACGTGTATTTGCATGGATACAAGCCTTGACCAATTCCTAGGCACCTGCAGGTAGGCAACCAATTCGACATGCCTCAAATGTCTCAAGTCCATAAGCAGGCGTTAAAGCAGCAGTGCAGCACCACTCGTCTGAAGTGTGTCATCGCAGAGCGCCACGCTTTTGCATAATTAACAGAGGAAGGTTCGGAGTCGCCTACAAATGCGTTGTTTGATGTGGTTGGACATTGTCGTCCATAAAAATGAGGGACTACCGAAAGCATATGGCGAAGAAGTATAGTGTCATATTTTCATTGATCAGTGAGTGTCACATGCTTCAAAGATTTCGAGGTCAGTACCCCCATGTAACATTATGCCTCCAAATAGCGTAAAGCCTGTATCACCATAATGACCATGTTCGACGATGCTCTAGATACCTTTATTTGGCGACAGGTGGAAACAGATAATGACTTCAGGAACATTGTCGAACACGATCATTTTGGTTGGTTGGTTGGTTGTTTCGGGAAGAAGACCAGACAGCGTGGTCATCGGTCTCATCGGATTAGGGAAGGATGGGGAAGGAAGTCGGCCGTGCCCTTTCAGAGGAACCATCCCGGCATTTGCCTGGAGTGATTTAGGGAAATCACGGAAAACCTAAATCAGGATGGCCGGACGCGGGATTGAACCGTCGTCCTCCCGAATGCGAGTCCAGTGTCTAATCACTGCACCACCTCGCTCGGTGATCATTTTGGTGATCCATGTGTTACAGAGTGGTGAGATACAGTATTTCAGGGGTCTACCGTCCTTCAGCTCTTTGAACACTGAACACCAACTGGCCAATGTCGTCTTGACACTGTGCTCCTTCCGCAAGTGCGTGTTTTCAGGGGTGTATTCGACCATGACTTCATTTTTATGGAGGACAATTCTCGACCAAATTGAACAACGAAGGTGTTGAGCTCTTGAAATGAGATGATATCGGCGAATGGACTCGCCTACCCATTTCTCCAACTTGAATCTCATCGAGTACGTGTGAGATACGCTGAGGGAGACGAATTCGCCTGAACCAACGACCATCCAGCAGTTGGCATTTGTGCTGCTGGAGGAACAGAACGATCTACCACAGGGACTCCTTACCAACCTTGTGGCCGTCCTGGGAGCGCTTCCAGGGCCCACATTGCCATATGTTGTACTACTGAAACCATGTCCCACCTTTTTGATGTCCAGATGACCATTATGAATTTCTGTGACTTCATTGTAGTTATTGTATTTGAATGAAAGTGTCATTTCTGCTCATCTCACTGCGTATTTTTTTAATTTAAAATGGTTCAAATGGCTCTGAGCTGTATGGGACTAAATTTCTGAGGTCATCAGTCCCCTAGAACTTAGAACTACTTAAACCTAACTAACCTAAGGACACCACACTCATCCATGCCCGAGGCAGGATTCGAACCTGCGACTGTAGCGGTCGCGCGGTTCCATACTGAAGCGCCTAGAATGGCACGGCCACACCGGCCGGCTTTTTTAGTTACTTTCTGTACTTAACTGTAGCAGTTTTTCTATGTGTGGCAGGGAAAATAGGGGAACCACTAGGAAAATACTCTTCTCAGAGCACAAAAAAGGCGAAGTTGCTGCTGTTTAAAAGACTCCAACTGAAATGCGGGGTACCAGTTGCCTCATTACACCTTCCTCAGTACTTTCAAAAATATTCCCAAAACTTTTGTGCTGGTATAGGCGCAGATAGTGGCAGTGGAAAGATACAGAAAAGTAGTGTATATTGGAAGATAGTAGACAGTGGTTGTGCCATGGAAAGAGTGAAAAAGTCATAGTCCTAGAGAAAGATAGGGACACAGTGGCAGTGGAACATAGTTGACGTACAGTGCCAAGACAAGAGTGAAGGAGACAGTACCAGTGGGAGAGGAATAAAGAAGGCGAAAATGGAAGTGTGTGAGCATGATAGCCAGTGATAATGAGAGGCAGATCTTGTGACAGTGATAACAAGGAAGAGAAGAGAGATGTTTGCAGCAGGAAGAGGCAGCGGCAGTGGGAAGGAGTGAATGAGACAGTAGCAGTAAGAGAGAGGAAGGAGGAGACAGTGATGGTGAGAGGAAACAATAGGTCAGATGAAAGAGACTGTGGCTGTGAGGCAGGAGACAGTAAGAGTTACAAGAACAAGGAGATGATAAGAAGTTGGGCTGAATAGGTGAGAAAGGGCAAGTGACGGTGGATGCATGTGGTTCGGTGCACAATGTGGGATTCCCAGTACTCTTATCATGGTAACAGAGACATTTTGCAGCATATTTCTCCGTGCTGCATCATATTATGAACTATGAGGTGTCTGAGAAGTGAAACTGACAACACTGCAAGCGATTTGGCAATGCTGAGTTGTTTTACTCATATAAACCGGTGTGTTCATCCCTTCCAGGTATTCAGTCCAGTTTCAGCAACGTACAGCCTGATTTTTCATATTGCCATCAGTGAAGCTGTGTTTTCGTTGTGTGTTTCGAAATGCACAGTGGAATTTAGAGCAACGTTTTGAATATTTG
Organism: Schistocerca gregaria; assembly: GCF_023897955.1. Classification (NCBI taxonomy): domain Eukaryota; kingdom Metazoa; phylum Arthropoda; class Insecta; order Orthoptera; family Acrididae; genus Schistocerca; species Schistocerca gregaria. Next base: position 262,807,445 of record NC_064925.1, on the reverse strand, counting down.
TGTTGGGACATCCGTAAGTGTGAACTCTGAATAATCGAAACAGGCCCATGGCGAACATTCCTTATCAGTAACACAAATTTTTCTCTGGCACAAATCCTTTCTGGAACGCCGAAAACACGTTGAAGATGAACCTCACTCAGGGAGACCTTCAACTTTAAAAACCGAGGAATACGTCGAACGGATCCGTTCAGGAGAAACTCCCAACAAAGTGTTCTAAAAAGGCGTCCTTGAAAGGCTGAGGAATAAGGTGAATCGAGTGAGTCTGGACATTATAGACATGTGACTGCGCCCCAGGTCAAACAGCCACTTCCTCACGAGATTTTTTTTATAAATCTCGAAAGGTATCTCTGTTGTTCCACAGCCCCCCCCCTTATAAAAAGGACGTCATTTTAGGAGTCTGAAGAATATTAAAAAGTGTGACTAAAATGGTAAAGGCCCTAACAGTGCAAGCGTTTCAGTGCTCCTATCAAGACTCGGAACTATGGCTCCTCATGTGTATAGCTGCCGAACATATTGACAATATTGTTTGGTAAAAAAATCTTTGGTAGATAAAAAAACACTCATTTCTTTTCTCACACATCTTGGACTTACAACTATGAACTAATGGTTGTGAGCGAGTTGCAGATTAAAAAGAACGCGGATATGTTCTCATACGAAGAGTTTTTACGAAAATTTTTAAAGATGCTGAGGAAGATAGAATGAGCCAGCTGACTCTTAGCTTTTCAGCCACTCTTTTAATAAACAAGAGCATAGTCGCCTTTTTTGTGTTCCGTTAGGAGCATTTTTGCGCTGGTCCTACTACTTTGCCGGCTAATGCCACGTTATCAGTTGTGTCCCACGTCCTTTTTAATGTTACCTCTAGATTTTCGTGTGGAATAATTGGCTATACCTGTGACTCATTAACCCTTAACTAAATTACTCGTTATAATGTTGGAATGAACATATGGCACCATTGACCGGGAGACCTCGTCTGCGGTTGTTCGACCACCTAGTGAAGGTCTTTCTATCCGGCTATTTGCGCGTGGTAGAGGATATGAAATGATTAGGAGAGCACAAGCATCCAGTTTCTGAGTGAAGAAAATCTCCGACTCGTACGGAGTCGAAGCCAGGACCCCACATTCTAAAGGCAGCCACAGTAACGACTAGGTCACGAGGCGTGGGCATTATTGTGACAAACTAGCTTCCCCCCCCCCCCCCCCTCCACACACACACACTATGTTAGCTGAATAACGGTCTGAAATTTGCTCGAGAATTATTTTTTAGACAGATCTTTGAAATTACATTTAGATGAAAAATGTCACTGGATACCTCCTAATATGATGCCCTCCTTTTGCCAGGTGCAGTGCAGCAATTCGGCTTGACATGGACTCAACAAGCCGTTGGAAGTTCAAAAAATGGCTCTGAGCACTGTGGGACTCAACTGCTGTTGGTCATCAGTCCCCTAGAACTTAGAACTACTTAAACCTAACTAACCTATGGACGTCACACACTTCCATGCCCGAGGCAGGATTCGAACCTGCGACCGTAGCAGTCGCACGGTTCCGGACTGCGCGCCTAGAACCGCGAGACCACCGCGGCCGGCCCGTTGGAGGTCCCCTGCAGAAATATTGAGCCGTGATATCCCTTTAGCTGTCCATAATTGCTTAAGTGTTGCCACTGTAGCATTTTGTGCACGAACTGACTGTCGATTATGTCCTATAAATGTCTGATGGGGTTCACGTCGGGCGATTTGAGTGGCCAAATCACTCATTCGAACTGCGAATTTTTCAGAACGTTTTTCAAACCGATTGCGAGAAGTTTTGACCTGGTGACACGTTTCCGAACATTAAGTGCATGAATGGCTGCAACAGCCGAACACAGCCATTTCCAGTCAATGATCGGTTCATTTGGACCAGCGGACCCAGACCATTCCCTGTAAAGACCGCCCACAGCATTATGGAGCCGCCACCAGCTTCCACAGCGCCTTGTTGACAGCTTGGGCCCGTGACTTCGTGGGACCTGCGCCACACTCAAAACCTACCATCAGCCCTTCCACGTGAAATCGGGACTCATCTGACCGGGCCAAGGTTTTTCAGTCGTATTGAAACATCTCCTTAGAAAAAACTTTATAAATGACAGTGCTGGAAAACCTCTACGTTATTTGATTTTCAAACAGCTGAGCAAAACTGAACGCACTCAGACATTTCTCTCTTTACTTATTCTGAACAACACTAAACTGACACACAATATTTTTAGCGCAGCGCAATCTGACTTTCAATAATGCCTACAAAAGAATGGCCCTGGCTAACAATAACCTATACCTTTCATGAATCACTTACACAGAAAAATCTTCGTTACTCGAACTACTGCAATAGCCGCGCGGGATCATCCAAACGGTCTAAGGCTCTGCAGTCATGGACTGTGCGGCTGGTTCCGGCGGAGGTTCGAATCCTCCCTCGGGCATGGGTCTGTCTGTTTGTCCTTAGGATAATTTAGGTTAAGTAGTGTGTAAGCTTAGGGACTGATGACCTTAGCAGTTAAGTCCCATAAGATTTCACACACGTTTGGACATTTGAACTACAACAATATATATATGATGACTTTTGTACATTAGTAAGGTAAATACATTGTTTGTTCTCTATCAAAATCTTTCATTTGCTAACTGTGCCTATCAGTAGTTTGTGCCTTCAGCAGTCAGAATCTTTTATTTAGCTGACAGTATTGACGATCGCTGTATTGCAGTAGTTTAAATGTCCAAACGTGTGTGAAAGGGCCAGGGCAGCAGATGACTGACGCGAGTGCCTGTGCTAACTGCATGACATCACCTGCAGCGCTTCGCCTGAGCCTCTGACCACATCTGTTGAACCCTAGAGTGGAAGTTGGCTGTTTAGGTTTTTGTGTTGGTAACGCCACGTAGCGCTCTGTATGAAGATCGCTAACTGTGCTGTATACAGTCTGTGGCTGGTTTGCATTGTTGGAATATTTGCTATTGTAGTGTTGGGCAGCTGGATGTGAACATCGCGTAGCGTTGCGTAGTTGGAAGTGAGCTGCCAGCAGTGGTGGATGTGGGGAAGTAAGATGGCAGAATTTTGAGAGCGGACGATCTGGACGTGTGTCCCCCAGAAAGAGTAAATTTGTAATTATATATATATATATATATATATATATATATATATATATATATATATATATATATATATAATGACTTTTGAACATTATTAAGGTAAATACATTGTTCCTCCTATATCAAAATCTTTTATTTGTAGATGCCCTGATGTTGCTGACAATTGTCAATTCGTTGGCCAAATACCTGACGGGAATATAAAGTCCTTATGTGGGTAAATGCCCTCATCACATCCGTAATTCCGTGGATTTTGTTAAACGCCTTGATAGCTTCAGGTCGGATGAGTCAGATATCATGGTGAGTTTTGACGTCGTTTCCTTGTTTACAAGGGTACCCCTGCGAGAGTAGCTAGAATTGATTAGTCAGAAGTTTGACGAGAATACTACTGAACTTTTTAGGCATGTCTTGACTTCCACGTATTTTCGTTTTAATGGAGAATACTACGAACAAACGGAGGGAGTTGCCATGGGTAGCCCATTCTCACCGGTGGTAGCGAATTTGTACATGGAGAACTTCGAGGAGGAAGCCCTGTCGTCATCCGAATGGAAACCTACTTGCTTTCTCCGTTACGTGGACGACACGTTCGTCATCTGGCCACATGGTATGGATAAACTCCTTGACTTCCTTAAACATCTAAACTCCATACACCCCAACACCAAATTCACTATGGGGACTGAAACGGAGGGTAAATTACCTTTCCTTGGCGCCTTTGTCAAGAGAAGGGCTGACGGCACCCTAGGTCCTGGGGTGTATCGGAAGACAACGCACATTGATCTGTATTTGCACGCAGACAGCTGCCACCACCCTTCACAGAGGAATGGGGTACTTAAAACTCTAGTATATAGGGGGCGCACTATCTCTGACGCAGAGAGTCTACCCCAGGAACTGGAAGATCTGAGAACTGTATTTCGAAAAAATGGGTACTCAGAGTGGCAGGTTCAACGTGCTCTCCGCCCAACCACTGCAGCACAACCTGTTGAGATGGATAAAGTCACGAGGAAGTAGGTAGGCACTGCATTTATTCTATACACAGGCGCACTCTCGGGGAAAATCGCCCGCATTCTGAAGTAACACCGGGTCGGAACTGTGTTTTGTCCTCCGCTAAAGATGACCTCGTTTTGAGGAACGCCGACGTGTACCAGATTCCGTGTCAATGTGGCAAGTCGTATATTGGTCAGACGATGGCTACCGTCGAGGATCGATGCCGTGAACACCAGAGGTACACTCGAATGATGTATCCGAGCAAGTCGGCGGTCGCTGAACATTGTTTGTCGGAAAATCACGCTATGGAGTATGACCACACGAGGATTCTGGTACAGACGTCGAGATACTGGGACAGCGTTGTTAGAGAGGCCATCGAAATTCGCACCAATGACGACCTCATAAACCGTGACTGTGGCTATAATCTTAGCAAGGCTTGGAACCAGCGATTGGGTTAATCAAGAGTAAATCGAGCAAACGCATAGTTGTGACGACCACGCCGGACAGAGCCCACCACACCGATGTCATCTCAGACGCCGTCGCAATCTGTTCCACCGCGAGTCCGTGGCGCGGGGCGCGGACGGCGGAGGGAGCGCGCCGCGGGCGGAGGGTATTTAAATCGGCCGCCGCCGCGACCGAACCCAGTCCCCTCTGAGCAGCCATAGCGTACGGATCTCCGTGCCGGCACGTTCACATGAGGTCAGTCCGTCAGTTGACCTGATGATTTCGACATGTTTGATCGCCGAAATATTGTGCCCATTGGACACTATAGACCGGCAGTACACCTGTGGAAATTTTGATTATCAAATACGCAGGGAGAAACTCAAGAATCACATCAGTTATTTTGCTTCCCAAACAGCAAAACTCATTTACTACTTTAAGCGTCTCATTTCCTAATCTAATTCCCGCAGCATCACACGATTTAATTCGACTACATTCCATTATCCTCGTTTTGCTTTTGTTGATGTTCATCTTATATCCTCCTTTCAAGACATTGTCCATTCCGTTCAACTGCTCTTCCAAGTCCTTTGCTGTCTCTGACAGAATTACAATGCCATCGGCGAACCTTAAAGTTTTTGTTTCTTCTCCATGGATTTTAATACCTACTCCGAATTTTTCTTTTGTTTCCTTTACTGCTTGCTCAATATACAGATCAAATAACATCGGGGAGAGGCTACAACCCTGTCTCACTCCCTTCCCAACCACTGCTTCGCTTTCATGTCCCTCGACTCTTATAACTGCCATCTGGTTTCTGTACAAATTGTAAATAGTCTTTCGCTCCCTGTATTTTACCCCTGTCACCTTCAGAATTTGAAAGAGTCTACAAATGCTAGAAACGTAGGTTTGCCTTATCTTAATCTAGCTTCTAAAATAAGTCGTAGGGTTAGTATTGCCTCACGTGTTCCCGTATTTCTATGGAATTCAAACTGATCTTCCGCGAGGTTGGCTTCTACCAGTTTTTCAATTCGTCTGTAAAGAATTCGATTTAGTATTTTGCAGCCGTGACTTATTAAACTGACAGTTCGGTAATTTTCACATCTGTTAACGCCTGCTTTCTCTGGGATTGGAATTGTTATATTCTTCTTGAAGTCTGGGGGTATTTCGCCTGTCGGTAGAGTTTTGTCAGGGCTGGCTCTCCCAAGGCTGTCAGTAGTTCTAATGGAATGTTGTCTACTCCCGGAGCCTTGTTTCGACTCAGGTCTTTCAGTGCTCTGTCGAACTCTTCACGTAGTATCATATCCACCATTTCACCTTCATCTACATCCTCTTCACTTCTTATAACATTGCCCTCAAGTACATCGCCCTTGTATAGTCGTTCTATATACTCTTTCCACCTTTCTGCTTCTCCTTTTTTGCTTAGAACTGGGTTTCTATCTGAGCTCATTATATTCATAAAAGTGGTTCTCTTTTCTTCAAAGTTCTCTTTAATTTTCCAGTAGGCAGTATGTATCTTACCCCTTGTGAGATAAGCCTCTACATCCTTACATTTGTCCTCTAGCCATGCCTGCTTAGCCATTTTGCACTTCCTGTCGATCTCATTTCTGAGACGTTTGTATTCCTTTTTGCCTTATCGATTTACTGCATTTTTATATTTTCACCTTTCGTGAATTAAATTCAATATTTTTCTGTCACCCAAGGATTTCTACTGGCCCTCGTCTTTTTATCTACTTGATCCTCTGCTGCCTTCACTACTTCAAAGCTACCCATTCTTCTTCTACTGTATTTCTTTCCCCCATTCTTGTCAATTGTTCCCTTATGCTCTCCCTGAAACTCTGTACAACCTCTGGTTTAGTTAGTTTGTCCAGGTCCCATCTACTTAAATTCCCACCTTTTTGCAGTTTCTTCAGTTTTAATCTACAGTTCATAAGCAATAGATTGTGGTCAGCGTCCACATCTTCCACTGGAAATGTCTCACAATTTAAAACCTTGTTCCTAAATCTCTGTCGTACCATTATATAATCTATCTGAAACCTGTCAGTATCTCCAGGCTTCTTCCATATATACAACCTTCTTTTATGATTCTTGAACCATGTGTTAGGTATGATTAAGTTGTGCTCTGTGCAAAATTGTACCAGACGGCTTCCTCTTTCATTTCTTACCCCCAATCCATATTCACCTACTACGTTTCCTTTTCTCCCTTTTCCTACTACCGAATTCGAGTCACCCATTACAATTAAATTTTCGTTTCCCTTCACTATCTGAATAATGTCTTTTTTTTTTTCATCATACATTTCTTCAATTTTTTGCTATAGCTAATATAATTGCGGCATGTGCTTTCTTTAGGGTATTGTACATGTTAACCTTACGAAATCGCACTGACAGTGTTGTTTATGGTGAGAGGGTCGCTTTAATACATTGAAACCTGGACAAACTACTGTTGTTATGTGTGCAGGCCTTTAAGCTGACGGGTTGTTTATATGAAGTGGTTTAGCTCCGTCAACATCGTGGAGCGTGAAAACAAAGAAGGAGCCTCGCAAGTAAATGTTCGTTACAGTTCAAGTTTGATATCGTCATGTCTGAAATGGCCAATTATGGGTACTGCCGTATTTGACGTGATGAGGACGTTGGCGGTTTGTGTGAATCCCGTCTCCAGCGCGCGGCCGTCTCGGCGACTGTGAAAGCGCGGCGCGGCCGCCAGCGCCGCAGCCCGCGCTGCTCTTTGTGCCGGCGCTGTGGCGTCTTCGCGGCCGGAGCTCTTTGGCCGTCACGGCGGCCAGCCCCGCTCGCCTGGGCCGTGCGCGCGCCCGCCGCAGCTCGCGAGCAGTAACGGCCTCGCGGGCTGACTACGCGGTCGCGTGCTGTCGCGCCGTGTCGCCTCGCCTCGCCTGCGTCACGTCGCGCTCTCCCGCACCCTCTTTTTCTCGCGTCCTCGCCCCGTCCCTCTTTCTTCTGCCAGTTTCGCCAACTGTCACAGGCCCTTCTCGTTGTTATCACGCTGCTGCCCTCTTCACGCCCCTCCCACCACCCCGCCGCGGGACACTGCCAGGGGGTCGCCGGGCATGCGCAGAACTGACACCGCGTCCGAATAGCATTATCAAAGAGTATCGGCGCGCGCCCGCGTGTGCGTGTGTGTGTGTGAGTGTATGTGTGCGCGTACGAGCAGCGCGCCGTCTTCAATGGAGTTTGTATATTGATCTTTCGGCCGCGCCTCCTCCGACAGCGCCCGGTCCTGCGCCGACCTCGGACGTGTGCCAATAGTACGCCAGTGTGTTGTTTGTTATTGTTTGTTGGCCCGATTGGCGGGCGGCGGCCTCGAGCTGTCAGCTGTCAGCGGGTGGGATGAGCCATGGATAGCGGCGCAGCGCCCTGCCGGGATAGTCTGCTCGCAAGGTGAGTACGTGTCTGGTCCCGCGGGCTGCTGCAGGTTGGAGCCGCCTGCTGCTGCTTCTGCCTGCGCTGCTGCTGGTGGTGGTGGTGGTGCTACCTTGCACCCGACGAACCGGTCCCGCAAGCGTTGGCGCAGCGGCGGGCGCACAGTAATAAGTCGACGGAGTCAAGTCGGGTCACCTGCCCGTGTCAACACCAGCCCGCTGTCAAATAGAGCACCCAGCCCACAATACAAACTTCGACAACTAAAGCAGCCTGCACGCATTCAGTATTTATTGACAATACTAGTGTAGCCATAGCTGCCAAGACACAACGAAGAGGAAAAAAATACGGGAATGGCTATAAAAAAAAAAGTGACTAGTGTCATCTTAGTGTACTGAACGTAATTAGCACCATACACCCGAAAAGTTTCATGAATTATTTTTGAATTAGCGCTGCATCGTACTACACATTATTAATGTTGGTAAGACATGACATAGGGAAACAAAACACGATAATGAGAGAGACAATCGCAGTCGTAGAGAAACTCTTTCAGATTTCTGAGTACAGGCATGCCATATTCAGTTAACTGACGTAAAACTTTTTTTGGCATTCTGAGATAAATCTGAGACAATGCATTTCGCATATCTCCTATTAATAATTGCATATATATGACATACTTTTCGAAGTAGAAGCATATTGCCTCATGGCCGTGAAATACAGCGTTTCAAATCGGTAACGAAGTAAATGACAATACATCATCCAATGATCATCCTAATCTGGAAAATACGTTCACTATCCCTGCAGAAGCCTATAAAACAAAGACAATGCATTTCGCATATCTCCTATTAATAATTGCATATATATGACATTCTTTTCGAAGTAGAAGTATATTGCCTCATGGCCGTGAAATACAGCGTTTCAAATCGGTAACGAACGAAATGACAATAAATCTTGCAATGATTATCCTAAACTGGAAAATACGATGACTATCCCTGCAGAAGCCTATAAAACAGAGACAATGCATTTCGCATATCTCCTATTAATAACTGCATATATGTGACATTCTTTTCGAAGTAGAAGCGTATTCTCTCATGGCCGTGAAATGCAGCGTTTCAAATCGGTAACGAAAGAAATGACAATAAATCTTCCAATGATCATCCTAGACTGGAAAATATGATAACTATCCCCGCAGAAGCCTATAAAACTATTTGATGTGCATGTGTAGTATTTCCTCATAATCGGTATTTTGGTTAATTTTGTTTATATATTTCTTTGAAGATTGAGTCCACACGCCTTTTTTTTCTGAAGCACTCAATAAATTCAACTATCAGATCTTTGTTCCTTTCGGAAACCAGAATATTGAACCGTAAACTTATAGCAACAAGAACTTAGACTAACTGAAAATATAAACACTGCTCGCTAACGTTTTATATCTCGTTCATAAAGCTCAGTCAACATCTGAATGGCGAATGTCTAGGGAGAATATTGCCAGAGCAACTAAAATCAGAGTAAAGTGTTGTAATACATATATTGGTTTCACTTATGTACAAAAAAGACAACTGTAACTTCTGAGTTCCGTCAGGATATATTCATCGGATCTGATCGTGTTCTTTAATTACTGGGTTAACCATATCAGTTTACAGTAACTAAAACAGTACAAAACTAGATTATAAACATCAAAACACTCACAATAATGTCCTTTCACGTCATCAGGGCCCGTACGCTCCTATGATGAAATGAAGGAGACAACGGTGTGACTTTTTTTTTGGGGGGGGGGGGGGAGTGAACTATCACAGTCAAAGAGTTTTCCTGTGCATGGGGCCAACTCAGTACTATTTTAAGGGCTAAAACTACAAACTGACTTAACGAGTCACTTTTATTATATTATACTTACATACGCGTTTTGGGGCATTTATGTTAATTAATAAAGCATGGATGTATTGCAAGCACGACTTTCAGTTAATTTGTGATCAGAGAATCCATTTCCATGTGGGCAAGATATAACATACGTATTTTTATAAGTTACTGAGTATTAACAGTAACTTGTTATTTATAATACGTACGTTATTTCTTGCCCACCCGAAGTGTTCTGATGTTAAGTGCGACTGGAAAACAAATTTGTGACCACAGAAAGACACTGCTACAGGAAATCCAAAAGTCGGACGTACAATATACCAATGCCTTACTAATTAATATAAATTCAGCTGATGATGGACCGTACCTAAGCTTCGCGATGTAATACTCTCACAGTGTCTTTCTACAGTGTTATGATTTTACGTAAACAGCCTGAATGATGATGATGACAACAGACAACAGACACATATAGTCAGCACATGAAATAAAATTTACATTCTCACAGAATTTGTAAAGAGAAATAAAATCCTGAAACTTGTCGTGCTATTCATGACAAAATAACTGATCCAGTACTTATTACTTAAATTACTGTCAGAAAAGGGAAGTAGTACAAAATAATGTGATTACATTACCTAATAATGTGATTCTGCCGAGAAAACTAACTTTTAAGGAAACACTGCCTTTAAGGAGGCCTCATAAGTCCAATAATATTGTCAATTAATCAATATATCGACCGTTAGAGGGCGGGTATTAACGCACTGTCAATACCAGAAATAGTGACGAACAGTATTGATGGCTCCCAAAATATTCGCAGTATTGAGTAATGACAGTCTTCAAACATTCGCCATTCAGATGTTGACTGAGTTTTATGAACGAGATATAAAACGTTAGGAACAAAGATTTGATAGTTGAATTTATTGAGTGCTTCAGAAAAAAGAAAGGCGTGTGGACTCAATCTTCAAAGAAATATACAAACAAAATTAACCAAAATACCGCTTATGTAAGTTTACATGCATACTGTAAGTTTACATGCGTTCCCGAATCCAGTTTTTCTGTAAACCAATTCTCCAGTACAGCTTCTGATCGGTGTTGTGAACTCTCCCATGTCGATTCTCAGAATGGGGATTTTGGTTTCCAGTTTCAGCTTCAAAAATAAACTGAATTTCACTCCAAGTAAACGCTCTAACGCACTGGACTCGTCACTGGATTGTCAAGCTGTTACTTCCTTTTTAAGATGTTGGCAAATGAGGACGAAGTGATTTTAAAGAGTACCAAGATCATCTGCTCCTGAGGCAAACATTAATTTGCTGATGGCTTCGACCGAACCAATTATCGTTATATGCTAGCGCTACTACCATGCTGTTACTAACAAACGTGTAATCATAAAAAAATCATTCTGTGTCAAGGATAAAATCTACATCTAAGTAACTGTAGAGCATCGTCCATTCACACGTTCGCTGCTCTTATGTGGAGTGCTCTGTGCACATGTAAACATTACTTTAAAACACTTACGAGCTGTGAGGGCATCACTTGCACAGCATCATGCAATGAAGCTGTTTCATGTACGTGGTTTGAATGAAAAGAGAGTATTTGACTTACCAGAAAGCTATTCATTTTATTTATTTAACTGAAGATAAGGACATCATCACTTAATTAAATGTACGGAAGTACGCAAAAGACACATTTCCTCCCCTAGCACAATCTAATTCTTTGGTTACAATCCAATATCCTGTGCAGTTGGATAATTTGCAAACTACTGTATCTTTCCTCTCTTTTTAATGGCAATGTGTTTCGTACACAGTCAATGATTCGTAGCACAACATTCACTAATTCTGTAAACAGAAATGGGAAAGGATCTTCACGCATTCGAAAGTTTCTAATCATTCGAAGTCGACAGACAGTTGGAATCCAATAACATCCAGCCAGTGTTCACGCTTATTCCCGAAAAACCGGCCTGATATGGATTAGGGTAAGACAACAGTTTCCCACTTATTAATTGGGATGGGTAAGGTTATAAAACATCTCGTCTTGAAACAATCTCACCCATCTCCATGCCAGGTACTCACTGATGTCCACAAGGCAATATCCCTTCGTTAAAAATCTGCAATGTTACTGATAACCTCAGTTCACCATGTTGACGAAAGTGGAACAGCTGATCACAGATGCCATTTATGCAAAACAACAAATACTTAATCGGTTGACCAAAATCGATAAAGAACTAACACGTAAACACTACAACGGAAATCGTTTTTCGTCTTCCGCTGATTATGTAACCTGTAAACGTGGCGCATGGTAGGTTCATCTTTGTGTGTGTGTGTGTGTGTGTGTGTGTGTGTGTGTGTGTGTGTGTGTGTGTGTACACTAGAAGTTTCCGCACCTTTTCTGCGAATTGAAAAGAGTATTTACACGGTCACGAGAGAACACGCAATTCGGCACGTCCATTCTCATAAGAATTTCATCCACTAGGCACGATTTTAGTAATGAAATGAGGCAGTTCCGATAGATAGTAAATGAACAAAATACTTTTCATGTGCGACAAGTGAAAATTCTAACTAAAATCCCAGACGCCTGACTTCTGCGGGAAGACTGTTTATCTCGTAGGGTTTACGTGAAGCAGTATCTGTAGGACCAGTAGGTAACTCGGTTAAGGAGCTCGTAAACTGTCACGCACCAATTATAGTACAAATTACGAGAGTAATGTGGCTACATTTGTGCTCACACGGAAACAGGACACGGGTCCATTACTGATTCAACCTCCGCTTATTATTGCTGTTGTTATGGCTGTTGTCGGCATGTTACTCTTATCTAATCGTGAAGGAGGGACTATTAGCGGCGCTGCAACGGAATAGAGGAGAAGGCAAGGCATTAGTTACACTACGATTTATGTAAAACTTTGCTGTTATATAGAAAAGGCGTCGTTACTCGAAAAAGAAGAAACCGAGAAATAAAGCCTAAACGGAAGGATTCCTGTGTATATGAGCAAGAAAGAATTGTGATTTTAAAGTGTCTTTCACACACACAGACTTTACTAAATTTACAGAAACTTGTAATAGTTTTTAATAGCTCCATTTCTATTATAAGAGCCGAAAGAAGAAATAAATAATCATGTGAACACACAATTTCGTTGTATTTTACTCTGTGATACAGTCATAATGTGCTAATGTCTTCGCCGCTTTCCTCATATCAAACATGTTCTGCATCCTGATTAGCACGAAGATGACGAACCCGACCTTGAAATGGTGTGCTATTTATAATTCAGTGTGTTGGAGTACATTGTTATGATAAATTGGGGAAATTAGTACAGTTATGCTAAGACCGTAAGTGTGTTAGATCACACTGCAGTGCGTCTTCGACATAGATATCATTGATAACACCTGCGTCAGCTGGAGATGGATGCGACAAGGAATAGGAAATTTTGAAGAACCATCCCAGAATCTGACTGCATGGACAGAGCAAAATTCCAGAAAGCTAATATAGTACTTTTAACCGACAGTTTGAGCCGCTCATTCTCCATGCTATGTCTTAATCGACTTAACCATAGGGCCATATCGCTCGGTTATGCTGAAAATAGACACAAAATGTTTGTTACTAAAACTGAACACACGGATGAAACGTCTTCGATATTTATCACTAATTAAGTGAACACTTGTCATGAGATTCCTGCTCTTACTGCTTGGTATATTTTAAAAGTATTTGCACCATATGCTCCGAGAATATTTGAAGAAATAACAAATTGAGAAAACACCTTATATGGCCAGAATGATCAGTAGAGGAGCACGGGCAGCGCGATGATAGGAAAGATAATATCCTTCCATGTAGAAGAGTAAGAAATCTAATTGAAGCTGGGAGACTACTTCCTTCTGTCGGTGAAAGGTATAAAATGTAATGATGCACACTTCTCATTGTCTTCTATCAGTCTAAACTGTTGCATCATATGCCCAAAGATTTACATAACGGACTGCCGCATCACTGATGTTTCGAAATACAGTGTCAGTTGACAGTTTTGGGCCAAGCGGTAATAGATCCTGGATTTCTTGCTTGTCGCTAGAAAATGCCTTGGCTGTTAGTCTGAGGCCTGACTGAAATTTAATTATTACTGATGCTTTCTTTATAATTTCAGAAAATACTATCACAGGTTATCCCAAGGTCTATATTTGAATAGCATCTATGGTGGGCCGTCGTTTACTCTGCCATAAGGGATACACAGAGCATAGACAAAAAATACGTAACACCAAAAACCCAACATAGTATACTGCATAATACGATGGTTGGAACTTCAATAGTGGCAACTATTTATTTACTGCACGTTTCAAGGTTTTACCGACCTTCAAAGTAGTCACTAGCATTGTGTATAACCCGTTGCCAGCGATGTGGAGGTCGTAGGATACTCTTAGCAGTGCTGTTGTGTTGACAGTTCGAGCGGCACGGTCTATTGCTTGACGAATTCGTTGCAGTTCTGAAGCGAATGCCGTGAAGTGTTTCCTTCAGTTTAGAAATGGAGTTGAACTTACGATGGCTTAAGTCAGGGTAGTGCAGTAGGCCGGTTCTCTGAAGCCAACCGCGGAAGAATCGTCAGCTGTTTTCGGGATGGTACAAGAGTCCAGTGATACATGAGTCCACTCGCAGACGAACAATATTAGACACGAGACGTGCTGTACATCCATTTCAATAAATGGTCCTTAGTTTCTGATGTTGTGACTGTGCGATAATGAGGCCACTGCAGACGCAGCAATCCACGTTGCAGTGTGAAGGTAAAACCCTCTGTGCAAAGCAAAATCCTGGTTCAGTTGTTCCCCTGTTTACTCCTACGTTCATCGATTCATCGATTTCTGTGCATTTCTATCATTATATCTTGTGCACTGAAATGCAATAAGAACGCTTTGCCTGGCAAAAAGTTGACCAGTCAGAGGGAGAGGAGGAAACTTAACGGGTTGAGAGGGTTTACGGTATTATTTCAGTGACTGGAAAATCTATCTATTTACAAAGACCTGACAGTATAAGGCAACTTATCAGTATGATGCACCCTCTTTGTCTTAGGCGAATGCACTGACTTTGCTGGGAAGGCTGTCATAAGGTCTTGGTGTCTTCTCCTGATGCAAGCCGGTCCAGAGCTGTTGTAAATGGTTCTTGATACCTTGGACGGTGGCACTGGGATTGACTTCCGAGCTGCTCCCACACGTATTGCATCGAAGAAGGATGAGGATCTCGGTGGACATGGAATACCTCAACATCGTGGAGACAAGTTTTGGAGACACTTACCAAGTATGGATGAGCATTGTCCTGTTGGAAAATAACCCCACGTGACTGTCACAGAAGAAGTAACATGTGAGGACGCAGGATGCATGTGACGCATCGTTGTGCTGCCAGAGTTCCCTCTACCACTACCAGGCGTAACCTGCAGTCATACGTGGTGGTTCCCCAC
Organism: Schistocerca gregaria; assembly: GCF_023897955.1. Classification (NCBI taxonomy): domain Eukaryota; kingdom Metazoa; phylum Arthropoda; class Insecta; order Orthoptera; family Acrididae; genus Schistocerca; species Schistocerca gregaria. The sequence continues at coordinate 262,792,275 of NC_064925.1, read as the reverse complement.
ATCGTGACCCTGCTGCCCCTCTCCAAAACATTGGAAGAGCGGGATCTCTGCCCAGGTCTCAGCCATTCTCGACAACGACGATCATTAGCGGTGGTGCAGATCGGCGATTCATAGCTGAACACAATGGAGGCCATCCATTAGCAGTCTATACTTCCCCGTCATGCCACCACTCCAAACGTAGCCGTTTGTGTTGCGGTGTTTACGCCAACCAAAGCTCGCGTCCATAGTTCTCTAGCATACTGCTAGTTCCCGACCCTAAGGTTCAGCGTGACACGGAATGTTACGTGTCCTCGGATGTTAGGCTCTGCTGGGAAGGGGTTGTGATACGTTCGGTGCACAACACGGCGATCGTCCGTTATGGTCGTCTGACGTGGTCGACCAGAACCTCACGATCGTATGCAGTCCATTTTTGGGCCACTGCCATATACGAATGTGCGACGTATTTGGATACTGAATGATTCGATCAGCCGACCAAATGGAGGTCCATAATGAGGCCATTTCAGTCTCTGTCATGTTTTTACAACGCTGCCTCATACAAGCATGCGGCGTCTGCGTGTCCTTTACAGTGAACACTCAGCATCTGAGGCTGTCCATGCCCCTGCCTGGCCTGGTAACAACAATAAACACGAACAACACTAATGCACTCTGGTGGCCATTGCACCTCTTACAGAGAGTTTTGTGTCTGAGGTTTCCACTAGGATTCGTGTCTTTGTAATATTTGCATATCTAACCAAAATACACCCAAAGAAGAAAAAAAAGGAAAAAAAAACGAAGCACCACAAAGGAATTACCTGAATGGAACGGAAATCTGTTCAAAAATGGTTCAAATGGCTCTAAGCACTATGGGACTTAACATCTGAGGCCACCAGTCCCGTAGACTGTGGTGCTGTGGTGTATCGAGAGGTTGTAACAATGGAAAATTGTACTGAAATGCAGGAGGATCTGCAGCGAATTGACGCATGGTGCAGGGAATGGCAACTGAATCTCAATGTAGACAAGTGTAATGTGCTGCGAATACATAGAAAGAAAGATCCCTTACCATTTAGCTACAAAATAGCCGGTCAGCAACTGGATGCAGTTAATTCCACAAATTATCTTGGAGTACGCATTAGGAGTGATTTAAAATGGAACGATCATATAAAGTTCATCGTCGGTAAAGCAGATGCCAGACTCAGATATTGGAAGAATCCCAAGGAAATGCAATCCGAAAAGAAAGGTAGTAGGTTACAGTACGCTTATTCGCCCACCGCATGAATACTGCTCAGCAGTGTGGGATCCGTACCAGATAGGGTTGATAGAAGAGATAGAGAAGATCCAACGGAGAGCAGCGCGCTTCGTTACAGGATCATTTAGTAATCGCGAAAGCGTTACGGAGATGACAGATAAACTCCAGTGGAAGACTGCAGGAGAGACACTCAGTAGCTCGGTACGGACTTTTGTTAAAGTTTCGAGAACATACCTTCACCGAAGAGTCAAGCAGTATATTGCTCCCTCCTACGTATATCTCGCGAAGAGAAAATGAGGATAAAATCAGAGAGATTAGAGCCCACACAGAAGCATACCGACAATCCTTCTTTCCACGACCAATAGGAGACTGGAATAGAAGGGAGAACCGATAGAGGTACTCAGGGTACCCTCCGCCACACACCGTCAGGTGGCTTGCGGAGTATGGATGTAGACGTAGACTTAGAACTACTTAAACCTAAATAACCTAAGGACATCACACACATCCATGCCCGAGGCAGGATTCGAACCTGCGACCGTAGCAGCAGCGCGGTTCCGGAGTAAAGCGCCTAGAATCTCTCAACCACAGCGGCCGGTCGCAAATCGGTAGATATGATGTACATTTACATGTACAGGGAAACAAATGATTACAGTTTTTATAGTTTCAAAAAAAAAAAAAAAAGGGGGGGGATGATTTATTCAAGAGAAAGAGCTTCAAAAAATTGAGCAAGTCACCTCTGCCCCTTATGCAAGCAGTTATTCGACTTTGCAATGATTGGTGAGTTATTGTATGTCCTGCTGAGGGATATCGCACCAAATTCTGTCCAAGCCGGCCGGTGTGGCCGTGCGGTTCTAGGTGCTTCAGTCTGGAACCGCGTGACCGCTACGGTCGTCTGTTCGAATCCTGCCTCGGGCATGGCTGTGTGTGATGTCCTAGGTTACTTAGGTTTAGGTAGTTCTAAGTTCTAGGGGACTGATGGCCACAGATGTTAAGTCTCATAGTGTTCAGAGCCATTTGAACCATTTGAGCTACTTCTATCCAATTAGCGCTTTAGATCGTCGAAATCCCGATCTGGTCAGAGGGCTGTGCCCATAATGCTACAGACGTTATCACTTGCTGAAATGTCCGGCGATGTTGCTGGCCAAGGTCAGGTTTGGCCAGCACGAAGGCAAGCAGTAAAAACTCAAGCCGTGTGCGGATGGGCATTGTTGTTGTTGTTGTTGTTGTTGTGGTGGTGGTCTTCAGTCCTGAGACTGGTTTGATGCAGCTCTCCGTGCTATATCCTGTGCAAGCTTCTTCATCTCCCAGTACCTACTGCAACCTATATCCTTCTGAATCTTCTTAGTGTATTTATCTCTTGGTCTCCTTCTACGATTTTTACCCTCCACGCTGCCCTCCAATACTGAATTAGTGATCCCTTGATGCCTCAGAATATGCCCTACCAACCGATCTCTTATTCTAGTCAAGTTGTGCCATAAACTCCTCATCTCCCCAATTCTATTCAGTACCTCCTCATTAGTTTTGTGATCTACCCACCTAATCTTCAGCATTCGTCTGTAGCACCACATTTCGAAAGCTTCTATTCTCTTCTTGTCCAAACTATTTATCGTCCATGTTTCCCTTCCATACATAGCTACACTCCATACAAATACTTTCATACACAAACAGTAGTTGACCGGCGTTGCCTGGTGGAACGTTGTTGTGATGCCTCGTGTAAGGAGGAGAAATGCGCACCATCACGTTTCCGACTTTGATAAAGGTGAGATTGTAGCCTATCGCGATTGCGGTTTATCTTATCGCGACACTGCTGCTCGCTTTGGTCGAGATCCAATGAAAGTCCTGTTAGCAGAATATGGAATCGGTGGTTTCAGGAGGGCAATACGGAACGCCGGGCTGGATCCCAACGGCCTCGTATCACTAGCAGTCGAGATGACAGGCATCTTATCCGCATGGTTGTAAGGGATCGTGCAGCCACGTCTCGATCCCTGAGTCAACAGATGGGGACGTTTGTGAGAGAATAACCATCTGCACGAACAGTTCGACGACGTTTGCAGCAGCATGGACTATCAGCTCGGAGACCATGGCTGCAGTTACCCTTGACGCTGCATCACAGACAGAAGCGCCTGTGATGGTGTACTCAACGACGAACCTGGGTGCACGAACGGCAAAACGTCATTTTTTCGGATGTTTCCAGGTTCTGTTCACAGCATCATGATAGTCGCACCCGTCTCTGGCGACATCGCGGTGGAAGCGTGTATTCGTCATCGCCGTATTGGCGTATCACCCGGCGTGATGGTATTGGTTTCACGTCTCGGTCACCTCTTGTTCTTGGTCGAGATCCAATGAAAGCCCTGTTAGCAGGATATGGAATCGGTGGTTTCAGGAGGGCAATACGGAACGCCGGGCTGGATCCCTCGTATCACTGACGGCACCTTGACGGCACCTTGAACAGTGGCTGTTACATTTCAGATGTGTTACGACCCGTGGCTCTACCCTTCAATTGATCCCTGCGAAACCCTAAATTTTAGCAGAATGATGCACGACCAGGTCCTGTACGGGCCTTTCTGGATACAGAAAATGTTCGACTGCTGCCCTGGCCAGCACATTCTCCAGATCTCTCACCAACTGACAACGTCTGGTCAATGGTGGCCGAGCAACTGGCACGTCACAATACGCCAGTCACTACTCTTGATGAACTGTGGTATCTTGTTGAAGGTGCATGGGCAGCTGTACCTGTACACACCAGCCAAGCTGTTTGACTCAATGCCCAGGCGTATCAAGGCCGTTATTACTGCCAGAGTTGGTTGTTCTGGGTACTGATTTCTCAGGATCTATGCACCCAAATTGCGTGAAAATGTAATCACGTGCCAGTTCTAGTATAATATATTTGTCCAATGAATACCCGTTTATCATCTGCATTTCTTCTTAGTGTAGCAATTTTAATGGCCAGTAGTGTAGGTTTTGAGTCCAGCTGTGAAACAAATTTTCAAATGTCACTCCCTATTCGTTTACCTGCGAGTTCAGTATACCTCAACGGTTTTTCACTGACATTACACCTTCACTGATTTCACCCCTATTAATCAATTTCATTTCAGTCCATTTAATTAATTTCTGTTGTATTTTTATGCTCAACACGTTTCTCACTATGAATTCTTTCCAAGTAAGAGGAGAGAACATGAAAGGTACTGGTTCTCAGTAACCTTCTGTTAAAACTTCACAACGCTGTTACTAAGAAAATACTGGGCTTTGTTTTTCATGTTAAAAGTATGCAACACGACTTGTACCACCTATTAATCGCTTATGAAATCATAAATGCATTCATTATGAAGCTTAAAATGGCTCACTTCAAATCTCTTCCTGATAGTACCAAATGGCACATTGTAAAAGGAAAGTGACAGATTGCCTTAACTAGTGATATGATAAGGCTCGAATCGATAACTTTAAATGCTCTCTGTCCCCCCCCCCCCCCTCTCTCTCTCTCTCTCTCTCTCTCTCTCTCTCTCTCTCTCTCTCTCTCTCTCTCTCTCTACGTCTACATGGATACTCTGCAAATCACATTTAAGTGCCTTTTATACTTTGGGATTCGTCGTGCTCTACGGCTCTTGAGCATTTGAAAAAAGCCATAGAACAATCTCCAGGAGCTGCTAAAAATACTTCTTTATTATGGTAAGTTTTCAGTCTTCAGACTATCATTAGCTATTCTAAAACATTTAAAACGGCTTACATTGCCATATAAAAACCTGGGCGCCAAATAGCATAACATCCATCGTAACTCATTGTTGTCTACCAGTAAGTACGAATAACCCTCCACCGGCAGTTCTTAAAAAATCGCATGGATAAACAGCTTCAAATGTATGTCTATTTTACAAGCGAGTTAGTGCTTTCAGTATCTGACGTTAAGCCTGTAAGCGAGAAAAAGCTTAGAAAAGGTTTGAAATTATGTGTAAAGTTCGCTTTAAGTCGCTGAGTGCTATCATTATCAAATTGTGCATGAGTATAGGTATTGACGGGGTGCTTTGCGCTCCTTTTTAAGCAAAAAGGTAGCTTTTCCATACTTCACAATGTTTATGACGTCACGTCTCTTCTGCTATGTGTCATACAGTGATGTAATATTGGAAGTATTTTCAGCGTTATACGTGGATATTGTGTAGAAAATGTGTTGCGAATAGAGTTAGTAGCAAAGAAGTAATAAATTAAAACTTCATGTCCGATGCTGGAACTTCACTGCATGAACAGCAAAATATAGTATGTGATGATCTCTAAACATCTTGTTACTTTAATGCTTGAATTATTGCACTAAACCTTTAATTTAAGACAATATATGTTTATGAGCAGATTATGAAAGCTTTTAAAAATTTTTAACTCGGCTAATAATTATATGAAATATTGAAGATTAAATCCTCGTTGCCCCTGAAAGCTGTTCATAGACTTCGTGCAACTGTGATCATCCACAGGATTAGCTGTTCAGGCCGAGCGGTTCTAGGCGCTACAGTGTGGAACCGCGCGACCGCTACGGTCGCAGGTTCGTATCCTGCCTCGGGCATGGATATGTGTGATGTCCTTAGGTTAGGTTTAATTAGTTCTAAGTTCTAGGGGACTGATTACCTCAAATGTTAAGTCCCATAGTGCTCAGAGCCATTTGAACCATTTGATTAGCTGTTCAGGGTCACTTCTCCCCTTTGCTTTTCCAGTATCTAACGCCTTCTGTATCAGCTCGAAACTGTTTAATGTTATCGTAATATATGGGTAGCCACACCTACGGAAAGAAAGAAATGCAATTTCTAAGAACAAATATAACATCTGATATCTGTTTTATACAATAAATTACGTGTGTACCTTCCTCAGACGGATGTGACAACACGTGAAACCGGTAAACGGCAATAAAATAAATTAAAGAAGTGAAATAAAAATGGATTTACGTGGCATAATAAGGAATTCTTAAGTTTTGTGTCAAATGTGAAATAAATGCCAAGCCCAGTAACTTATAAAAGGCTCAAAATGCCACGAATGAAAATGTAGTACCAAATGCGATCGACATATGGAATGCGGTTTAATAGCCACTGCTGTTAACACGTTGAACGCTCTATGTTCCGCCCTCTAACTCCTCTGTGTTAGATAATGGCGGAGGCAGCATATGTTCGTAACAGTTTGAATTGAAAGAAATGACGAATTAAAGTAAAACGTACTGTGTCAGAGAAAAGCTGAAAAATTGAACGAATGAATACGTAAGTTCAATAATAAATCTATTCATGCAAAAGCTCTTTCAGCACAGGAGTACGTCCATTACTGAACGATAACCTACGTCATAATTGGACAGAATGTTTACGCTTGAATTAACAGATGTATTTTTCCAGAAGATGCAAAGGACATGATACAGCAGTCAAGACGAATGAGTCCATGTATCGTCAATAACATGAGTGCATATGACTTGTTAGGTTTCAAGACAACAGCAGATTGTAAAAGAAACAAATAGAATCTAAACCTATCCGAAGTACAGAGGGCTATTCACAAATTGGAATTATTGGAATTAAAAATAAAGTATTGGAAATTTTTTTATCATATACAGATGTAAGCCACACTTAAATACTACTTTTCTACATAGTTGCCATTTAAAACAAGGCACTTATCGTAGCGATGGAAGAGCTTGGAAATTCCTTCGTCGTAAAATTCGACCGCCTGCGCCTTCAGCCACGTGGTTAATCAGTAACCCGGTAGAAATACGATTTTTGTGGTTTTCCTGGAAAGAGGCACTACAATAAACTCTCAAAGGTACTGCCAAACACTACACATCCTGCAATACAAAACAAGCGCAGGGGAAAGTTGGGCTCAAAAATCTTGCTGATTCACGACAACGCCCGGGCCCACATGGCAAATGCCACTCGTGAAGTTCTCGAATCTTTTAAGTGGGAGTTGTTTCCTCATCCGCCGTACAGTCCCGACCTGGTACCGAGCGACTTCCACTTATTCCCAGCAATGAAGAACTAGTTGGCTATGCAGCGTTTTGATGACGACGCGCAGCTTCAAGAAGAGGTAACCACGTGGTTGAAGGCGCAGGCGGCCGAATTTTACGGCGAAGGAATTTCCAAGCTCGTCCATCGCTACGATAAGTGCCTTAATTTAAATGGCAACTATGTGGAAAAGTAATATTTAAGTGTGGCTTTCATCTGTATATAATAAAAAATTCCAGTACTTTATTTATTTTTAATTCCAAAACGTAACGCACTTTGTGGATAGCCCTAGTAATTAAGACCAAGGAGGCCTGGGAGGGTGTCCCTGTTTTGCGAAAGGGTGTAAGAGTGCAGAACCTCAAGAAAACGTACCTGCTCTGGATGTTGCAAGCCACATATGTGAAGGAAAGAAGAAACATTTGATTGAAATCCTACAGTACCAGACAAATAATGATCACATACGGGTTCGGAAAAACAGAATGTATTTTCACTATCTTTTTGCTGAGTACTGAACTATGGCACTTACAAGGGAACCTCCCCATCGCACCCCTCTCAGGTTTAGTTATAAGTTGACAAAGTGGATAGGCCTTGAAAAACTGAACACAGATCAATCGAGAAAACAGGAAGAAGTTGTGTGGAACTATGAAAAAAATAAGCAAAATATACACACTGAGTAGTCCATGCGCAAGATAGGCAGCATCAAGGAGATGGTGGGCTCAGGAGCGCCGTTGTCCCTTGGTTAGCGTGAGCATTGCGGATCGAAAGGTCCTTGGTTCAAGTCTTCCCTCGAGTGAAAAATATACTTTCTTTATTTTCGCAAAGTTATGATCTGTCCGCTCGTTCATTGACGTCTCTGTTCACTGTAATAATTTTAGTGTCTGTGTTTTGCGACCGCACCGCAAAACCGTGCGATTAGTAGACGAAAGGACGTGCCTCTCCAATGGGAACCGAAAACATTTGTTCGCAAGGTCATAGGTCAACTGATTCCTCCACAGGAAAACACGTCTGATATATTATATACGACACTGGTGACGCCATGTGCGTCACATGACAGGAATATGTTGTCGAGCCACCTAACTTGTACACTTGGCGAATTGGTAAAAAGATTCTCCTACCTTGCCCGATTTAGGTTTTCTTGTGGATATGATAATCACTCCCAAAAAAGTAATGAAAACAGAAGAGTTTGTCACATAAACTGCAACAAATGAATTGTCTGAAAATAAAAAATTAAACTTTTTACTCGGGGGAAGAACCAAGGACCTTTCGATCCGCAGCTACTTACGCTAACCACGGGACCACGGCGCTCCTGAGTTCGCGTTGTCCATGATGCTGCCTATCTTGCGCATGGACTACTCAGTTTGTATATTTTGATTGTTTTTTTCATAGTTCTACGCAACTGCTTCCTGTTTTCTCGATTGATCTGTGTTCAGTTTTTCAAGACCTATCCACTGTGCCAACTTATAACTAAATCTGAGGCGGGTGCGATGGGGAGATCCCTTGTTAGAGCTTTCCATTTCATTTCCACTACCAATGTTTCATACTATTACAATACAATGTTTGTAATTTCCTTTGGAACCTAGGTCCATGCTACGCTTAATCTTCAAACAAAATACATTAATAGTTTAATTATGGCCATAAATTATCTGGTGTATTTAAAACTCATTTTTCTCACTTTCATAATTTTGGCACTTACAGCTTTTTATTATTTCAACTCTTCAATCTGATAACGTAAACAGTGAGAGGCTGCTGCAATTCCTTACGCATTAGTGTGAGACACAGTTATAATGTAACTACGTCCATTATGAAAAAAAACCATACACTATTCTAGGAAACAAACAGTCGGCGTGAAATCCATGTGTGGTCTAGGATTCTCGTTGGCGCTGCTGTTTGCGCCTCGACCACAGTCAGAGTGGACTGAGCGTGTGGGGAAGAGGGGAGGGAAGGGGGGCCTAGCTATCAGTCGTCAGTTGAGACACTTGGCGGCGGTTCAGACCTGACCTTCCCGCTGCAAGGCCAGGAGTTAACGCCCTCGGCCCTCGGCGGCGGGCGCGTCTGATTCATACCGGAATAAACGCCATGTCATTGTGCGCCTTCCATGCAATACGGCACAAGAGCGATTCCACGTCTGACGACCCGGGGGAGAGTGAACAATAGAACCAATTCTGTTGTCAAGCTGCCTCGTATGCGTAATCTTCCCTCCATCCGTGCTCTCTCTCTCTCTCTCTCTCTCTCTCTCTCTCTCTCTGTCTCTGTCTGTGTGTGTGTGTGTGCGTGCGTGTGTGTGTGTGTGTGTGTGTGTGTGTGAAGTAACATCGGAAACTCCAAGGGAGTGTTGTAAGCTGCCACTAATTACAGTATGTAGGGTGACAGCACAGAAAGTTATGTCAGTGTGTGTGTGTGTGTGTGTGTGTGTGTGTGTGTGACGAGTTGCGGAACGGAGTCATCTGACAAGTACCCTTTGGCTCCTGCAAGAAGCAATTTCCACCCCGTACTACTACAGAAGTCAGACAGACGCTCCTAACGTATCAAAAAGAAATGCCTGAAAAACTTTCAGCAAAAATATCTTCTGGATTCGGCCACAGTAAGGAAAAGACACAAAAATATTCTGCTTTCTTACATAACTAGTGGGATACTTGGGTATTAGAGTATTCCTAGTTAGTGTAGGAAAAACTAAACGAACGAAAAATATTGATTATTGCAAAATTTAAGAAAATCAAATGAAACTTTGATATACAAATTTCTGGGTTCTTTTCGGAATAGGAGGTTACCTCTTATGGATAGGAATCCTCTTATTGAAATTTATATACAAAGAGTGGGAAAGCTCTTTTATCTCTTTTTTAAAAATGTTATTTACTCGGTAAAATGGCTGATAGCCGCACCTAATCAACTTGAATAATTATCCAATTGTATTTTTCTAAGTACGGCCGAGGCTGTTGCGTGAGAAATGTAACGGAGTGACGTGAATAAAATATGTTATTTCTAATGGAGGAAAGAAGGGGATCGCCTACGCTGTAGCGCACAATATCATGAGCTGCGACGACTGCTGCCTGCGTCGTTCGCTGCTAAAAAATAACAAAACTATCTCTTTCTATCTGGATTGACTTTCGCCAATCGAACTCTCACTACGCCTTGATGAAGTCAAGGACTCCTATCTGCCCCTAGTCTAACTATTGGCGTGGAACGCCGGTCAGATAACCAGTCCACCGCAATGCCAATGAATGTTCACTCGCAGGCGCTAACTAATACTCTGTGTTCACACCGCACATTGAGTGTCGCGGCAAACACAGTGAACAAACGCTTAATCGCGAGCGACTCAGTATAGAGTATAACTCCGATTCTCTAGCGACAGAGGTGCTCTCCCAGTGTGGTACTGTGTAGAGACTTTGTTCCTCGCTCTCTGCATACACGCACGAGCGCACTCGCTCCCGCTACGTGTTGTCGCTACAAGAGCGTCACCGGAACGACTTCCCTCCACGCAAAAAGCGATAGGATGTATCATCTGCTGTCTTTCCCTCACTCCCCCGGGTCATAGCGTCAGAAATAGTCCACCAGTCAGCATTACTCTTACAAACGGGAGAATGGCTAATCCGACCAATCCAGAAATATATAGCGTCTGCGTTTACTGTCCACTTGTGACAACTTTGAAACTGTGCACCAGGTTTGTCAAAAAAATGCGTATGCTGGGGCTCTCCCAAACAATACAGCGGGTTTTGCTTTTAAGGGAACATGCACGCCATTATCCCTTTTCTCTGGCAAAAACTGATTTGGTCCGTGAGCGGTCGGCCGGCTGGTGCAGCTTCGTGCTAACTCAACCTCCTGTGGACTTTCCGGCGGGCTGGTTGCCTCCACCGAACAAAAACTCCTGTGGCCGCCATATCTTCAATGTTTGTATACACCAGCCTTGACATTTTAATCTCGGTGCGCACTTGCAATTTGTTTATTGGATTTGCATATCGATTATATGGAAATATATAAAATTGACTCTTTTCTATCGAGTTTGTGCTCGAATGAAACGTCTTGATACCCAGAATACGATGGTGAGGTCGGAATATGTAAGGAATGAAGCTCAGGAGACCACGGCACCCTACAGTTGTTCAGGTTTTTTTTTTATTTTGGTGTAAGGAACACTTGGTCTTCAGGGGGCTACTTACCGACAATAGTGAAGTGAAACTGCATAGAAATTCTTCCCATAGAGCAGAATTAGATCTAGTTTGGAACAGACTTCTATCTAGGATACTGAAGTGAACTGTCGGCAGTAACAATAACTTATCAGAGCTAGAGCATAGATTTTTTTGTTTTGTTTTTATAGTCATCAGTCTTTTGACTAGCCTGATACGATCCACAACGAATGCCTTTCTTGTGCCAACCTCTTCGTCTCAGAGTAGCTCACTTACCCTACGTCTCAGTTATTCGCTTGATGTACTCCAATCTCTGCCTTCCTCTACAGTTCCCTCTCGTACCATTGAAGTTATTCCCTGATGTCTTAATAGATGTCCCACCACCCTGAACCTTCTTCTTGTAAGTGTATTCTGACTGCCCTTCCTTGCCATTTTCTGTGGGGCACATCTTCTTCCTTATCTTATCAATCCACTTAATGTTTAACATCCTTCTACAGCGCATCTCATACGCTACGATTATTTTCCTTTTCCGTTTTTCTGTAGCCCATGATTCATTAACATACAATGTTGTGACCCAAATGTATATTGTTAGAAATTTCTTCCAAGGATAAAGACTGTTGTTTAACACTAGTAGATTTCTTTTGGGTAGGAATGCCCTCATTCCTGGGCTAGTCTGATTTTTATAGCCTCCTTTCTTCGCCTGTCACGTGTTACTTTGCTTCCATTGTAGCACAGTTCATCCACTTCGTAGTCGCAAGTTTGATGCTAACTTTATCGCTAATCTCATTTCTGCTATTCCTACAACTTTCTCAGCCCACTATTCTGTACTCATTTGGCTTCATTCCATTCATCGGGTCCGACAGTTCTTTCTAATTTTCACTAAACATACCAGTGTCATCAGTGAATCTTATTTTTGATATCATTTCACCCTGAATTTTAATCTCATTGTTGAACCGTTCCTTTACTTTCGACATTGCTTCTAAGACGTATACATGAAAAAGTAGTGGCCATCCACCCTTTATAATTAATTAGAGCATTTCATTCTTGGCCTTCCATTTAAGTATTCAGTCAAAAGTCCAATAGTCCCATAGCTTTTCTCTGTCTGTTTACTTTCTATTTTTGATATCGGCATTTATATTTACACTTCAGCTATTGTTGTTGGCGTTCGTTTTCTGTCAACTCTGATGAGAAAAACCTTGTCACTGAACTGTTCACAGTAATTCGCTCTTTGTCCTGTTTTCCTATTCCTAACAATCCTACTCAAGTTATACAATTTTCTTCTCTTGTTGATGTCACCCTATATTCGTCTGACCGGAAATGGTAATCTTCTTTGCATTTCACTTTATTCACACCCACAATGTACAGACTGAGCTTTTTCATTTCCGCTTTCAGATTTTCTAGCTTCCGCACAATGTTCAGACTTGTGACATCCACACTCAGCCGGCCGCTGTGGTCGAGCGGTTCTAGGAGCTTCAGTCCGGAACCGCGCTGCTGCTACGGTCGCAGGTTCGAATAATGCCTCAGGCATGGATGCGTGTGATGTCCTTAGGTTACTTAGGTTTAAGTAGTTCTAAGTTCTAGGAGACTGATGACTCAGAAGTTAAGTCCCATAGTGCTCAGAGCCATTTGAACCATTTAACCCACACTCAGATTTCTAGTGTGTTACCTTCTCGTTGAGTAGTTAATCTTTTGGTAAGGTCGTTGGCAGTGCTCTCCAGGAAATCCGAATGGGACACTAGTCCGGTATCTTTTGCCAATGGGGAGACCATCATGACACTTTCTCAGTTGTGTTTGATGCACTGATTTATACTGCTTTCTTCAGCCTCATGTCGCTGAGTATTGCTTATTCTCCCGCCGTTATAGACAGTTTCTCACCCTAAGGGCAGGAGACTGTCATGATCCTCTGTCTACTTTTCTGCCCTCCTTGACAAGGCTGTTGGCAGAACGAGAGGAACTTCTTACACCGGAAGACCGTATCTGATGATTTTTATACGAAGTTTAAACAGTGGCTGTGTTGGAATTAGGGACCCAGTTCTTCGTGACTACTAACTAAAGACGCTATCCCTGGGCCACGGAATACCATATCCTTAAAAGACCAACTAGTAAAATACTTAACCGAGGCAAACGTAACAAGTTCAGTAATCAGTATCTATCCCTACTGGGTATTAACTGGTTGTTCAAATGACTCTGAGCATTGTGGGACTTAACTTCTAAGGTAATTAGTCCCCTAGAACTTAGAACTATTTAAAACTAACTTAAGGACATCACACACATCCATGCCCTAGGCAGGATTCGAACCTGCGACCGGAGCGGTCGCGCAGTTCCAGACTGTAGCGCCTAGAACCGCTCGGCCACCGCGGCCGGCTAACTGGTTGTTTCCCTCAGTTGTAAGGTAAATACCGGAATTCACCAGATCGAGGAATGTAAAGAAAGATATGAAAAAAAGAAAAAGAATAAGAGCAAACCAATTGACACGAAACACCCACAAATGAAAATAAACTCTGCCACAAGAGAAAGAAATTCATAAATACATGTTGATAACGTCATTACTGCCGTAAACTATCGCCATCGGCATAATTCCAAAAAAGGAACCTATTATTATTATATTTGGTTTTTTATCACAGTTGCCATTGTTTCTGTGAACATATTTTCACAACAATGGAAAAATCAGGTAACACGCAATCACTAAAACATATACACTCCTGGAAATGGAAACAGGAACACATTGACACCGGTGTGTCAGACCCACCATACTTGCTCCGGACACTGCGAGAGGGCTGTACAAGCAATGATCACACGCACGGCACAGCGGACACACCAGGAACCGCGGTGTTGGCCGTGGCATACGGAGCTCCATCGCAGTCTTTAACACTGGAAGCATGCCGCGACAGCGTAACGTTAACCGTATGTGCAGTTGACGGACTTTGAGCGAGGGCGTATAGTGGGCATGCGGGAGGCCGGGTGGACGTACCGCCGAATTGCTCAACACGTGGGGCGTGAGGTCTCCACAGTACATCGATGTTGTCGCCAGTGGTCGGCGGAAGGTGCACGTGCCCGTCGACCTGGGACCGGACCGCAGCGACGCACGGATGCACGCCAAGACCGTAGGATCCTACGCAGTGCCGTAGGGGACCGCACCGCCACTTCCCAGCAAATTAGGGACACTGTTGCTCCTGGGGTATCGGCGAGGACCATACGCAACCGTCTCCATGAAGCTGGGCTACGGTCCCGCACACCGTTAGGCCGTCTTCCGCTCACACCCCAACATCGTGCAGCCCGCCTCCAGTGGTGTCGCGACAGGCGTGAATGGAGGGACGAATGGAGATGTGTCGTCTTCAGCGATGAGAGTCGCTTCTGCCTTGGTGCCAATGATGGTCGTATGCGTGTTTGGCGCCGTGCAGGTGAGCGCCACAATCAGGACTGCATACGACCGAGGCACACAGGGCCAACAGCCGGCATCATGGTGTGGGGAGCGATCTCCTACAGTGGCCGTACACCTCTGGTGCTCGTCGAGGGGACACTGAATAGTGCACGGTACATCCAAACCGTCATCGAACCCATCGTTCTACCATTCCTAGACCGGCAAGGGAACTTGCTGTTCCAACAGGACAATGCACGTCCGCATGTATCCCGTGCCACCCAACGTGCTCTAGAAGGTGTAAGTCAACTACCCTGGCCAGCAAGATCTCCGGATCTGTCCCCCATTGAGCATGTTTGGGACTGGATGAAGCGTCGTCTCACGCGGTCTGCACGTCCAGCACGAACGTTGGTCCAACTGAGGCGCCAGGTGGAAATGGCATGGCAAGCCGTTCCACAGGACTACATCCAGCATCTCTACGATCGTCTCCATGGGAGAATAGCAGCCTGCATTGCTGCGAAAGGTGGATATACACTGTACTAGTGCCGACATTGTGCATGCTCTGTTGCCTGTATCTATGTGCCTGTGGTTCTGTCAGTGTGATCATGTGATGTATCTGACCCCATGAATGTGTCAATAAAGTTTCCCCTTCCTGGGACAATGAATTCACGGTGCTCTTACTTCAATTTCCAGGAGTGTATATGCATCTACATGGATACTCTGTAAGTCAAAGCCAAATGGAGGACCTGGCAGTAGGTGGCAGCACAATGCACCTAATATGAAAAACGTATGTGTCCAGATACTTTTGATCATATAGTGTACCTTGTGCACGCTATACTACGGCCATCTGTACATGTGCATATCGCTGTTCCACGACTTTTGCCACTTTATTGTATTTAGCTGATAAGATACGTCGCAGGCGTGAAGTTTTCGTCGAGTGGATCGTGGAGCCGAGGAACTCGTGTGGCATACCTCAGAGGTGACTCTCGTAAGTGTGTGGAAAGTGCGCGACAGCTGATCGGCTTGTTTGACAGCTGATGGAAGTAAACATCGCCGCGTCGTTAGCTGTCACTGGCAGCGCGCATAATGTCGACGCCGGCGTTCCCACTGTTATCCGCCGTTCTCACTGACTAATAAAACTGTGCGTAACGGCCGCTTGCGTCAGTAGATTGCACCTTTATTACCTCACTTGCATCCCTTCTTCTGGGCCTGTCGTCCGGCTTTCCACACCTCCTGTAGTTATTAACATATGCTAGTACAAGGAGTATTGAGAACTTTAACACCAAGCAAGCCATAGTTACCACACAAAACCGACACACCAACACATTATGCAAGAAATGTGAGCTAGTCATTTACCTGTATAATAAAGCTATAGTTATAAGCTAGAAAAGAAAATTTAGAACAGCACTCAGTTAAGAAGACAAAAAATCTTACTTCCCAAAAATATTGCTGCCTCCCCTTAAATCGAGCAAGTAATTACTTATACGTCAGAGTTCACATTTACTTCGTTTGGTTTGCAAATGATAAGCTGTCAGTGCAGGATACCATACAGATGGTCCTGCAAAACCATATAATTTAAAATCACGGCACGTAGGAAAAGGAACAAGAACTTTCTTTAGGTCTCACTTTATTAGATCAGTTACAAATTTAAATATGTTTAGTTTTGAATACATTATGGGAGTGACAGTGATCAATGTGTTACAAATATTTACTATTAAAAACAGTCTTCAGTATGAGATTTTCACTCTGCAGCGGAGTGTGCGCTGATATGAAACTTCCTGGCAGATTAAAACTGTGTGCCCGACCGAGACTCAAACTCGGGACCGTTGCCTTTCGCGGGCAAGTGCCCTACCATCTGAGCTACCGAAGCACGACTCACGCACGCTACTCACAGCTTTACTTCTGCCAGTATCCGTCTCCTACCTTCAACTTTACAGAAGCTCTCCTGCGAACCTTGCAGAACTAGCACTCCTGAAAGAAAGGATATTGCGGAGACATGGCTTAGCCACAGCCTGGGGGATGTTTCCAGTATGAGATTTTCACTCTGCAACGGAGTGTGCGCTGATATGAAACTTCCTGGCAGATTAAAACTGTGTGCCCGACCGAGTTCTGCAAGGTTCGCAGGAGAGCTTCTGTAAAGTTTGGAAGGTAGGAGACGAGGTACTGGCAGAAGTAAAGCTGTGAGTACCGGCCGTGAGTCGTGCTTCGGTAGCTCAGATGGTAGAGCACTTGCCCGCGTAAGGCAAAGGTCCCGAGTTCGAGTCTCGGTCGGGCACACAGTTTTAATCTGCCAGGAAGTTTCAAAAACAGTCTTGATCACAATTTATTTATTACGGTGACCGGTTTCGACCACTACTATCGTCATCTTCAGACCTACAAGCCGTATACAAAGCTTCAATTAGAGGGCTCAATAGTACATCGTCTGACATGACTGTCTTTGCCATTCCACTTTCACAACTTCGTTAGAAAGAAGCCTGCTGCCACATCTTAGCACTGACGTTTATCCTCACCATGGCAACCACTAGTTTGCCTATCGACTTTACAACTTCTGTGGAAAGAAGCCTGCTGCCTCAGCTTTGGAACGGCGTCCAACTTCACCATGGCAACCAGTGGTTCCAAATGGTTCACTAATAGGCCTTGAGAGGGCAACCCGTGTACTGTCAAAACGAAGTTCATTTTAACGCTTCTTAATTGACAATAGCTGTTAAATAAGCTAAGTTTAGTGTGTGTTTATTTTTATTTCTTGACAATGTTCTTTTAACTAAGAAATAGTACATTGTTATTCGACTTATAACTCTTAGTTGGGTAATGACATCATACCGTCAGAAGTGGGCGGAGCCTTCATTATATGTAGTAAGACGTGCACTGGTTTCTCCAGTAGTGATTTTCTAGCAGAAAGAGATTCTTATTCATTGGTAATTCATCGTTTTATAGCTTTATAATGTTATGTATTTTCTTTAATGTATGTAGCCTTCTAATTAAAGCTTTGTATACGACTTGTAGGTCTGAAGATGACCACAGTAGTAGTCGAAACCGGTCACCGTAATAAATAAATTGTGATCAAGACTGTTTTTAATAGTAAATATTTAAAATATGTTCATTTTTTATAGTTTTCAATAATCAAAACCCACTGATGACAGCTCAGGGGTGCTGAATCGTGTTTCGTAAAAAGAAAAAGCAATGTTTTGGCATAAAATGCGGAACCTATATCCTGTAAGTTTGAGTTAATCAAGTGTACTGTGTCATGTATTTGATACTACTGTAACAGCATTTTTTTCTTTTTTATTTATTTAGCAATTTATTTTTTGGGGGCGAGGGTGTATCATTAGTCATCTGACAGGTTTGATGCGGCCTGCCACTAATTTCTCTTCAGTGCCAACATCTTCATATCAGAATACACTTGCCTCCAGCGTCGTCAGTTATTTATTTTATATATTCCAATCTTTGTAACCCTCTACAAATTTTACTCTTTACAGTTCACTCTGATACCATGGAAGTTATTCCTTTATGTCGTAACAAATGACCTGTCATTTGTCCCTTCTTCTTTGTCACTGTTTTTCTACATATTCTTTTCCCCGCCGATCCTGCGAAGAACCTCCTCATTTCTTACCTTATCGGCGTATTTATTTCTGAACATTGTTCTATAGCTCTACACCTCAAATGCCTCAATTAGGGTAAGTGTGGGAGAGTTGGAACACCTTTTTTTTAAGCATAACATTTGTGTGGTTTTCAAAATATTTTTGGCGTCTAGCAGCGTGCTCGTATAGTGTGTCGTATAAATTTAAGTGTGATATCTTACTGAGGCACTGCCAATTACAATCCAAGAGATACAATAAAATGAAAACATACCTTAGCGGGCCATCTCACCCATAGGTGTATGGGTAAGCTAGATCAGTGAACTATGAGAGGAGGACCATATGAAAGTGTCTATACACGGAGTCAATTACAGTTACATATTTTATTTGGTATATGTTGTGTTGAATATAGAAATATTTCAGTCCAAAATAATTTTGTCAGTTACTTATAAATTATGATTGAATATTGGCCTGTTAACGAATTGTCGGTTTTGTTCAAGCTTTAGACTATCTTTCTGTCACCACAGCAGTTACAGCCGGCCGCGGTGGTCTCGCGGTTCTAGGCGCGCAGTCCGGAACCGTGCGACTGCTACGGTCGCAGATTCGAATCATGCCTCGGGCATGGATGTGTGTGATGTCCTTAGGTTAGTTAGGTTTAAGTAGTTCTAAGTTCTAGGGAACTAATGACCTCAGATGTTAAGTCCCATAGTGCTCAGAGCCATTTGAGCCAACAGCAGTTACACATATTACAAAATGTCGAACACCGTTCATGTGACCATCGTGAACAGGACAAACACTAAATCCAATCGTAATTTATAATAATTTCGTAGTACATTTCGCCACACCCAACACATTCATCTCATCCCAGTCATCAAATTTATTTTCGTAATATTTTACAATTTCTGCGTCTGATGAACGCGGTGAGGTATTAGCGATATTTTTCCTTTTAGCTTCTTCAGTGTGGTTTTCTCTTCACTAGTAATTCCCTTTGGTGATATTTTGTGACTTTTTTCCGTATCATTTCTTTTCTTATCCCTCATTTTCTTTATGGTTTCAATATTTTTTAGCAGAGTCTAACTCTTTGGATACAGCTGCTGCCTTCCTCTTAAAATTACTGGTTTTATAAATAGTAGGAACAGGTGATATTACAAGTTGTGTCTCTGAAGGAAAATGCTGCTCTTTTGATGTGTTTGGGATCGCTGCATCTTTGATGAGTTTTTGATGGTTGGTTGGCTTGTGTGTGAGATTCTGCTCTTTCATTTATTCGCACAGACGGGTCTGTGTAGTCTGGGACTGCGGCCGTTTTCAGTGGGATTACTCCACATGCCTTAAAGCTAAAATTAGTAGTACTCCATCTCTCCCACACTAAAACAAAAGGTCCATCTGTCCCAAATAACATTGGTCTACCTCTCCCGATTGTCTGGGAAAGTTGGACTACCGCGACTTCTGTCTACAGGTAGCGAACTAGGTGGTCATTTTATGTCAGCTTCATGCCTTCGTATTCGCCAAACTCGCAGTAAAAAGTGCATTAATATTCTACAAATTACGCCTTAATTCTAGAATTATGTTCCTATACGATAAAACTTTTCGGGTCGCCAGAACTGATAATGCGGTCTTTTTCCAGACCTAACACGAAAATGACAGCAATAGTTTTTCACCAATTTTATTCACATAAGAGCTCCCTAGGAAGTAGCAGGAGCAGCTCTGTAGTGGCGCATTTGTGAAATACGTCACTGGTCCGTCTCAAACAGCAGGCCAACATTCCCACACCCATCTTATCTTGTTTTCCAGTTCCCCCACAGTCTGCGATTCACTTGCAGACAATACTGTGCCCCAGACGTCCATTCTCAGAAATTACTTCGTCTAATTAGGGCAAATGTTTGATGCTAATAGGCTTCTTTTGGCCAGAAATGCCATGTTTGCCTATGTCGATCATTTTTATGTGCTCTTTGCTTCGTCCGCCATGTATTGTTTTGATTTCAAGGTAGTTGAGTCCTTCGAATACTTCTTAGTCCTCAGCTTCGATCAGTATATCGCTAATCTATCTTTTGCTACTCCTCATTACTTTCGTCTCTTTTCGATTGACTCTAAAACATACTACATGCTCACTATATTATTCTTTCAATTCAGCAGGTCCTGCGATTCACCCTCACCTTCGCTGAAGAAGACAATGTCTTCACCAAATGTCATCACTGATACCCTTTCCCCTGAACTTCAATAATACTCCTGAGCCTTTGTTTTTATTTGCGTCATTGCTATTCAGTGTAGAGACTGAACAGTACGGGGCGAAAGAACACATCCATGTCTTGCAACTTTTCTGCTCGGAGCACTTCGTTTTTGGTCTTCAATCCTCATTTTCCCTCTTGATTTTCATAAATATTGTATAGTGTGTGTGTGTGTGTGTGTGTATGTGCATATTGAACCGGGGACCTAGAATCGATGGAGAGGCTTCGTTACGCCGTAGCCCTCGATGGTTCAGAACCCCACAACAGGCCACAGCAGTCCACCCACCCCATCGCCGCCCCACACTGAACCCAGGGTTATTGTACGGTTCGGTCCCCAGTGGACGGGCGGATTCGTACTTGGACCTGCACGGCTTCCCGTTCGGGAAGCAGCGCCTTATACCGAGAGGCTGACCGGGCGGGAACATTGTATAGTACTTGTCTTTCCCTGTGGTTTACCGCTGTGTATCTGGCAGTTTGAAACACTGTGCACCATTTTACATTGTCATATACACTTTATAGGACGACAAATCTTATGAATGTGTATTAATTTTTGTAAGATTTGATTCCATTAACAATCGGTATGAGAGAATTCTCTCTCTTGTGTCTTTACCTTACCGAAAGGTTCAAATGGCTCTGAGCACTATGGGACTCAACATCTGAGGTCATCAGTCCACTAGAACCTAGAACTGCTTAAACCTAACCAACCTAAGGACATCACACACATCCATGACCGAGGCAGGATTCGAACCTGCGACCGTAGCGGTTGCGCCTAGAACCGCTCGGCCACACCGCCCGACCTTATCGAAAGCCATGGTAATTATCATCTAACAGATTCTTCTGTATATTATCCTTGTCAGCAACTACTTCGATGTATGAGCTGTTAAGCTAGCTTTGCGGTAGTTCTCGCACTTATCTGGCCTTTCTATCTTTGGATTTGTGTGAAATAATGCAACAACCCTGGCGAGGCTTCTATCGCGTAGCGACTCTAGGCCTTTGCTGCCTTGAGTCAGAGTAATGTGTGTGTGTTTGTTAGCGTAAGAAGAAAGTAGAATGCACATGGCGTGTCGCTACCATTATTTACAATCGACGAGTGTGACTGTCGCAGTATTGCAGTTCGACAATACGTTCCGCCGCGTGAAAGTCACTTTTTTGTAATATGTTAGGATTCTCATGTAATTCTCCTCTCTCCCACAATTAAACTCCAGAGGTCGTTTAGTAATTACATACGTTGATTCTTTAATTCATTGATTATTGGCTCTTGATGGTTGTTTCTCCAGTCAATGAAGGCTGATTTCGGTAATACGCCGATCAGCCAGAATATTAACATCTACATCTACATATACATCCATACTCAGCAAGCCACGTGACGGTGTGTGGTGGAGGGTACTTTGAGTACCTCTATCGGTTCTCCCTTCTATTCCAGTTTCGTACTGTTCTTGGAAAATGCTCAAATATGTGTGAAATTTTATGGGAGTTAACTGCTAAGGTCATCAGTCCCTAAGCTTACACACTACTTAACCTAAATTATCCTAAGGACAACCACACACCCATGCCCGAAGGAGGACTCGAAACTACCCCGGGACCAGCCCCACAGTTCATGACTGCAGCGGCTGAGACAGCTCGGCTAATCCCGCGCGGCGTTCGTGGAAAGAAAGATTGTCGGTATGCCTCTGCGCTGGCTCTAATTTCTCTGATTTTATCTCATGGTCTCATCGCGAAATATACGCAGGAGGTAGCAATATACTGCTAGACTCCTCGGTGAAGGTATGTTCTCGATACTTCAACAAAAGACCCTACCGAGCTACTGAGCGTCTCTCTTGCAGAGTCTTCCATTGGAGTTTCTCTGTCATCTTCGTAACGCTTTCGCGATTACTAAATGATCGTGTAATGAAGCGCGCTCCTCTACGTTGGATCTTCTCTATCTCTTCTATCAACCCCGTCTGGTACGGATCCCACTCCAGTGAGCAGTATTCAAGCAGTGGACAAACAAGTGTACTGTAACCTACTTCCTTTGTTTTCGGACTGGATTTCCTTAGGATTCTTCCAATGAATCTCGGTCTGACATCTTATTTACCGACGATTAATTTTATATGGTCATTCCTAATGTCTACTCCCAGGTAATTTATGGAATTAACTGCTTCCAGTTGCTGAGCTGCTAATTGTAGCTAAATGATAAAGGATCTTTCTTTCTGTGTATTCGCAGCACATTACATTTGTCTACATCGAGATTCAATTGCCATTCCCTGCACCATGCGTCAATTCGTTGCAGATCCTCCTGCATTTCAGTACAATTTTCCATTGTTACAACCTCTCGATATGCTACAGCATCATCCACAAAAAGCCTCAGTGAACTTCCGATGTTATCCACAAGGTCATTTTTATATATATTGTGAATAGCAACGGTACTACGACACTCCCCTGCGGTACATCTGAAATCACTCTTACTTCTGAAGACTTCTCTCCATTGAGAATGAAATTCTGCGTTCTGTTATCTAGGGACTCTTCAATCCAATCACACGATTGGTCTGATAGTCAATACGCTTTTACCTTCTTCATTAAACTACTGTGGGGAACTGCGGAAGTCAAGAAACACGGCACCAACCTGGGAACAGGTGTCTATGGCCCTCTGAGTCTCGTAGACTCAGCCGGTATGTCCACCACTGCCACGAATTACAGTGGCGACGAGTCATGATGTGGAAGCAGTGAGGTCTTGGTAGGTCGCTGGAGGGAGATGCACCACATCAGCACACACAGTTCACCTAATTCCGGGAGGGGAGCGATGGGCTCTGACGGCACTTTCGATCACATCCCAGATGTGTTCGCTCGGGTTCAGATCTGCCGAATTGGGGGGACCAGTACATCAATTTGAACTCGCCTCTCCATCACACTCCTGGCCTTGTTAGATGGCGCATTATCTTGCCGAAAAATGCCACTGCCATTGGGAGACACGATTGTCATGAAAGGGTGCACGTACAACTAGCGCACGATACTCCGTGGGCGTTATGGTGCCTTGCACGAGCTCCACTGGATCCATGGATTCCCACGTGCATGTTCCCCAGAGCTTAATGGAGTTGCAGCCATCTTGTCTCCGTCCTGCAGTACAGGTGTCTAGGAGCTGTTCCCCTGGAAGACGACGGAATCGCGCCCTGACATTGGAATGGGATGAAGAAGGTATCGGGTTTCATCAGACCATGAAACGCTCTGCCACTGCGCCAACCTCCAGCGTCGATGGTCACGTGCCTATTTCACTCGTACTGCGGATGTCATGGTGTTAACATCGGGTGTGTGTGGTGTCCTTAGGTTAGTTAGGTTTAAGTAGTTCTAAGTTCTAGGGGACTTATGACCTAAGATGTTGAGTCCCATAGTGCTCAAAGCCATTTGAACCATTTTTTTTGTTAACATCGGCACATGCATGGGTCGTCGGGTAGGGAAGTTCATTGTTAGGAGTGTTCGGTGCACTGTGTGTTCAAACACATTTGTACTCTGCCCAGCATTAAAATCTGATGTTAATTCCGCCGCAGTTCTCTGCCTGTCCTGTTTTACCAGTATGACTAGTCTACGACGTCCGACGGCTGTAATGACGAACAGCCGCCCAATCCTACGACGTCTGAACGTGGATTCACCATGGTTTTGTCACGCGTTGAAGACACTCACCACAGTACTCCACGAGCACTCGAAAAGTCTTGCAGTTTCCGAAATACTCCTGCTGGTTCTCCAGGCCATCACAATGTGCCCTTGGTGAAACTCAGATAGATCGCACACTTTCCCCATTCTACACATGGACAGGACGCTGCCTCTCTGTGTGTGTTTGTGTGTGTGTCTGACTAGCAGTCAGTCCTAGCCAGGTGACACTGCTATCACGTGGGCGGGCTTATATCGATAATAGGTCGATGCTTATAAGGTTCTGGTTGAGCAGTGTATGTTTGTAGATTCTAGAATAATACACGGTACAATCACATTAATGTGACCACTGCCTATATTCGACGTCAACGTGCAGTAACCACTCGCATACGGCGGGTGGCAGCACTACGTGAAACCTGGTAGTCAAGGAAGGCAGGATTCCGTTACGAATGTGGACGGGGCCGTGATCAGTTACTATTGGTTGGCTATTCTTTTAATCACACACAATTTATTTAAAATCAGTCTTTTCAGACGATTGTCGGATCTCTGTCTAGCACCATGAAAGCTGTGTTCGTGTGCGCGGCCTGAGAGGAGAACTAACATTGACATTTTACTTTATTTCCGGATGGTAATTGGATGCACAACACGATCAACTGTAGTTCACAAAACCGGCAATATGTTCAGCATTTCTGGGGTATAAAGAATTGTCGCTGTGCCCTATTTTCGAGGTCTTCAAAACCACAGAGAACATCTAGTAATGGATTGCCAAGGAACAACAGAACTTGCAAGCCACCACGGCTAGTGAACTCTGGCATACAAGGATTATTTGATAAGTCTGGTAAACTTACATTAAAAATGGAATATCTTTGTTGCGCTGTCATGGTTGGTAATCTTGATTATTCCAGTGACCGTATAAAGAATTTCAACAATTTACAACGTACAGTTCTTAATGTTTTGAACATGGCTCTACTCAGCCAGCCGGTTGAGAATAGAATTGAAAATTCTTTAACTAGTTTTAAACGCCAACTAGGGTTCGCCTTCTTCAGAAGAAATTGTTATCTTACCTAACAATATCACAGGAAGGTACATTAATAGCAGATAGGCATAGAACAAGTACTTAATTTTTAGAAGTTAAATTGCATAAATACTCACATGTGGTTAAAAATAGTTCAAATGGTTCTGAGCACTATGGGACTTAACTTCTGAGGTCATCAGTCCCCTAGAACTAAGAACTACTTAAACCTAACTAACCTAAGGACATCACACATCCATGCCCGAGGAAGGATTCGAACTTGTGACCGTAGCGGTCACGCGGTTCCAAACTGAAGCGCTTAGAACCGTAAGGTCACACCGGCCAGCTGTGGTTAAAAGGAAAATATGAGCGACGTCGCTCCAGTCAAGCCGTCAAAACCACAATTAAAACAGATATAGTCAAAATTTTAAAACAATGTGTAATCATGCCTCAAAGGGCGCTACAGAGGTGTAGGCCACAAGTAACAGCAACTGTGCGAGGCCGGCCGGAGTGGCCGGGCGGTTCTTGGCGCTACAGTCTGGAACTGCGCGACCGCTACGGTCGCAGGTTGGAATCCTGCCTCGGGCACGGATGTGTGTGATGTCCTTAGGTTAGTTAGGTTTAAGTAGTTTTAAGTTCTAGGGGACTGATGGCCGTCGAAGTTAAGTCCCAAAGTGCTCAGAGCCATTTGAACCATTTGAACTAACTGTGCGAGCAGGCCGTGCCAAATAACGACGTGAACATGATACAGATCGCGGCATTTGGTAGCAGAATTTATAAAAGCTTAACAACATCTACACGAAATTAATATAATACTGATTAACAGATTAATAAAATGTGAATTATACAAGCAAGGGAGAGGAAATCAGTATTTAAGGACTTACAGGGAAACGGACAAGCAACTTTAGCTGTCAAAAACCTTTTAGTAGCGGCTTTAAGCCATTAAAAAAATTTATAATACACGACTGCAGTTGTTCATTTAATATGAGGCCATCATTTAGAAAAAATGTTTGAAGATCTGTAACTATTCCAAAATATTTAGTCTATAACCTTTTCTTTCGCGGTGCAAAATTTCGATTTAACTTGTAAAAATTAAGTATTTGTTCTGTGCGTAGTTGCTATTAATGTTCCTTCCTGTGATACTGTTATCTAAGGTAACAGATTCTTCTGATGGAGGCGCCCCTAGTTCGCCTCGAAAACTAGTTAAAGAATTTTAAAATCTGTTTGCAACCGGCTGGATGGAACTTTGTAACACTTGAACCTACAGTTCATTGATGACAGCCGTCTGAATTGGCCAGTGTGTTGATTGCGATTGAAAATGGAGCAAACAGAGTTCCGTGTCATTCGCAAAAATTTTGATTTGGAGGTTAGGGCTGCTGCACAGATCAAAACAGAACTGAGTGTAGTTCTCGTGGACTCTGCACCATCCTTGAATATCATTTACTTATCGACTAATGAATTAAACGTGGTCTTGCAGCCACCGCAAATAAAGCGCGCTTCGCCCGTCCAATTGAAGTCACCACAAAGGAAACCAATGACAAAATCCATGATTTGTTAATGCAAGACCGAGACTGTAGGCGACCCAACTGAGCCAATGCATAATATTCTGCGCGGAATATCGGCTGTTACGAAGCTGTGTGCCACGCGAGTCGACCAACAGCGCATCCGGCACATTTCAAGACAATGTCTGGCGCTATTTCATCGAAATCCACAAGACTTTTTGCGTCAGTTTATGACTGTTGATGAAACCTGGATCCATCATTAAACACCAGAGTCAAAACGATAGTCAGAGAAATGGTAAATGCTGGTGAAAGTGCACCGAAGAAGACAAAGACAATTCTGTCAGCTCCTAACGTGATGGCCATTGTTTCTTGGGATAACCAAGGAATAATCCTGTTAGATTACGATGAACGAGGCGTAACTGTACCCTATTGTGTATCACTGTACGATCGTTTGAAACTTGCGGTGGCTGAAAAAATACCTTAGTTGGGACACAAGAGTGCTCCTCCACAAGGACAATGGACCATCCCACACATCTACGACAACAGCCCGCATCTCGTGGTCGTGCGATAGCGTTCTCGCTTCCCACGCCCGGGTTACCGGGTTCGATTCCCGGCGGGGTCAGGGATTTTCTCTGCCTCGTGATGTCTGGTTGTTGTGTGATGTCCTTACGTTAGTTAGGTTTAAGTAGTTCTAAGTTCTAGGGGACTGATGACCATAGATGTTAAGTCCCATAGTGCTCAGAGCCATTTGAACCATTTGAACCATCTGCGACAACAATGCGAAAGTGCATGAACTGCGCTTTGAATTGGTTCCTTTTCCACCCTCTACACCAGAATTAGCCCCAAGCGACTTCTTTCTGTTCTATGACTTGAAACATTGGCTTGCTCCGAAGAAATTTTTATCAAATGTGGAAGTGATAGGTGCAATCAACGAGTATTTTGCAGAGTATGACGGAACGTATTTTTCCAACGGCATGAAAAAGCTGGGAATCGCTGGACTAAGTGTACACCCCTCAAAGAAGACTATGTCGAAGATGAGTTGTTTACGAAACAACAATTTTTCTTGTACCAGACTTACCAAAACTCCTTTGTACAGCTGAAGCAATGTAGATGTGCCCCCCATTATCATCCAAGCACAGTTCGACTCGATGCCAGCTGGGATTGAGTCTTTTTTCTGCCAGATGCGGCAGCTCTGTATATTAAATTTCACGGTGGTTATATCCCAAATTATGTTATGTGCCATCCCGGTGTTGCAATATTGATTTACATGAGTGTACGTGGCATGGCTATAAAATATAACGGGACTGATACTGTGACACAGTAACTACGCTTGCACCAGAGATGAACGACCAGTAGCTGTCAAGCGTGAAGCCTTGTCAGTCAAACGCGACCTGACTGTCGTCTGTGCACAGATCAACGTATAAGAGCTGCTTTTTTTTCGGAAAAGTGATACATGTAATAATAGAACAACGAATTGTCGTGAACTTTGACGTGAAACTTGCGGAAACTACTACTGGAACCTGTCTTTTCTGCCAACTGCCTTGACGCGGTGGTAACACCTGTTCCCGTCGGATCACCGAATTTAAGTGCTGTCGGGCGTGGTTTGCACGTGGACGGGTGGCTGTCCGAGTCTACTTAGCGTTGTTGGCACGCGGGGTGCATTCAGTCCTTGTGAGGCCAGCTGAGGAGCTACTGGATTGAGAAGTAGCGGCTTCATCACGAAAACTGACAGCGGTCGGGAGAGCGGTGTGCTGACCTCGTGCCCCTCCACATCCAGTAACATCTATGGACTGAGGACGACACGGCGGTCGGTAGGTACCGCTGGGCCTCCCGAGGCCTGATCGGTCGGATTAAACCACCATTTTTCTAAAAGAAGTATACGGCGAAGACTGTTTATCAGATACACGAGTTTTTGAGTGGTTCAGGCGTTTCCAAGAGGCCGAATAGACGTTGAAGGTGTCTAAGGCACGGGACGCCCTTCAACATCAAAAACAGATGAAAATATCGAAAAAGTAGGTATTGTATTGTATTTTGTTTTAACCGGGGGGCTAGAAACGACGCTGAGGCTCCGTCCCCGCCGCAGCCGCAGTGGTCCACAACCCCACGACGACTACCGCAGTCCACTTCACCCCTCCACCGCCCCACACCGAACCCAGGGGTTATTGTGCGGTTCGGCCCCCGGTGGACCGCCCCAGGGAACGTCTCACACCAGACGAGTGTAACCGTTATGTTTGCGTGGTAGTGTAATGGTGGTGTAGGCGTACGTGAAGAACTTGTTTGTGCAGCAATCGCCGACATAGTGTAACTGAGGCGGAATAAGGGGAACCACCCCGCATTCGCTGAGGCAGATGGAAAACCGCCTAAAAACCATCCACATTCTGGCCGGTTCACCGGACCTCGACACAAGTCCGTCAGGCGGATTCGTGCCGTGGACCAGGCGCTCCTTCCCACTCCGGGAAGCCGTGCGTTAGACCGCACGGCCAACCGGGCGGGCGAAAAAATAGGTAATGTAATTCGATCTGACCGTCGGTAGAGTATTCGATTGATTGCTATATCTGTTCGATTTCACTAAGAACACGGAAGGCAAATTTTACATAACCAATTTAAGTGTTACCGAAATTGGCACCGAAACTTTTTCGCCCGAACACAAAGAATCTCGTGAAAATGTTTGTATTGACACTTTGAATACCACTGTAAATGAATCTGATTTCTTGGTAGGAGTGATAACGTGTGACGGATCTCGGTTTCCTACTTATGATCCAGAAAGAAAGAGCCAATTCATGCACTGGAAAGGCCCAGCTTCGACAAGAGCAAAAAAGGCTCGAATCGGCAAATGAAGATTCAAAGCGATTATGATTTTTTTTTTATGTTCGTGGAACTATTTACATCACTGGGTTCCTGAAGGTCATACTATTAATCAGCATTACTACATTGAGGTTCTTGCCCCACTCCGTGAGAAAATAACGGAAAAAGACCCAAATTGTGGAATGTGCTTGTTTTTTCCATATTCGTGGAATTGTGTACTTTCCCTGGGTTACTGAATGTCGATCTACTAATCAACATCAAATTTATTAGCAATTGCGAATATAGACAACCATCAGCGGTAGAATGGAATGATTACGATGAAAATGCATGCATCGTAATTTAGAATAACACAGGCACTGCAGTATCGTATTGCTGTCTTGAAGTTCTTGCTCAAAACCGCGAGGAAAGTCAGGGGTTCTGCATCAAGACGACACACCGGCTCACGCCACATTGCCTGTTAAGAGGTTTCTAGCGAAATACAGCATCCCAGTGTTAGACCACACACCCTATTCACTTGACATAGCAATATGCTATTTTCATCCACTCTCCAAGGTCAAATATGCAGTAAAAGGAACAAAATTTCAGTCCGTTGAAGTAGTGGAAAAAAAACCGACACTCGTCATCGAGAAACTCACAGGGGAAGACTTCGAGTACTTTTTCCATCAACAGAAAATTCACATGAAGCTTTATATGAATATAGGAGGGTGAAAACAACTAAATATGTGTGTCTTTTTTTTTAAAAAAAAAGTCTTACAGCGGTAGCCCCGTAATTTTATACCCATACCTCCTACATGAAAAAAGACACAATGCCATTACTTTAAAAAGAGAAAGCTACTGCGGAAATAAACGTGACATTTGACTTAGTTACGGTGCAAGATACACCAGACTAGTAGAAACAAAAATAGATTGGCTTCAACGCTCTCTATGGCCAACCCCAGAAATGTCACCCCTGCCCTGCTAAGGAGGGGGCTCATTCTCACGTCATTTCCCCTGAACCTCCCCATCGTAGGAGGGACCGGTAAATACGCGTGATGTTCCGTCATGCAGAAGAAATGCGTCGTTTCTCGCCCAGTTGAGTCCCGGGATGCTTCCCGGAGCGAATGCCTGGGTCCGTGGCGTCACCCACTGACCTTTAGCCGCTGTGGCGCGGCGCGTGAAGTGAAACGAACTGAGATTGCGCTCACCGCGTTGAAGGCTCGTCGCCTTTTAAGCCGAGCGACGTCTGGTGGCAGGGAAAAATGCTCTGCGGCCTGGTATCACCACAGAAGGAGAATACACGAGCTCTGAGCGCTCTTCGTATTATGTAAACGACGACACAGTTACTGATTTTTAGAATAATGTTTCTGTTTACATAAGAGGAATATACAGAGATTTTAAGTTGTTGTTTTGCTGTTGTGGTCTTCAGTTCAGAAACCGGTTTGATGCAGCTCTCCATGCTACTCTATCCTGTGCAAGCTTCTTCATCTCCCAGTACCTACTGCAACCTACATCCTTCTGAATCTGCTTAGTGTGTTCATCTCTTGGTCTCCCTCTCCGATTTTTACCCTCTACGCTGCCCTCCAATACTAAATTGGTCATCCCTTGATGCCTCAGAACATGTCCTACCAACCGATCCCTTTCTTCTAGTCAGGTTGTGCCACGAACTTCTCTTCTCCCCAATCCTATTCAATACTTCCTCATTAGTTATGTGATCTACCCATCTAATGTTCAGCATTCTTCTGTAGCACCATATTTCAAAAGCTTCTATTCTCCTCTTGTCCAAACTATTTATCGTCCATGTTTCATTTCCATACATGGCTACACTCCATACAAATACTTTCAGGAACGACTTCCTCACACTGAAATCTATACTCGATGTTAGCAAATTTCTCTTCTTCGGAAACGCTTTCCTTGTCATTGCCAGTCTACATTTTTTATCCTCTCTACTTCGAACACCATCAGTTATTTTGATCCCCGAATAGCAAAACTCATTTACTACTTCAAGTGTCTCATTTCCTAATCTAATACCCTCAGCATCACCCAACTTAATTCGCCTACATTTTATTATCCTCGTTTTGCTTTTGTTGATGTTCATCTTATATCCTCATTTCAAGACATTGTCCATTCCATTCAGCTGCTCTTCCAGGTCCTTTGCTGTCTCTGACAGAATTACAATGTCATCAGCGGACTCAAAATTTTTATTTCATCTCCATGGATTTTAATTCCTATTCCGAATTTTTCTTTTGTTTCCTTAACTGCTTGCTCAGTGTGCAGATTGAATAACATGGGGGATAGGCTACAACCCTGGCACACTCCCTTCTCAACCACTGCTCGCCCCTTTCATGCCCCTCGACTCTTATATCTGCCATCTCGTTTCTGTACAAACTGTAAATAGCCTTTTGCTCCCTGTATTTTATCCCTGCCACCTTCAGAATTTGAAAGATGGTATTCCAATCAACATTGTCAAAAGCTTTCTCTAAGTCTGCAAATGCTAGAAACGTAGGTTTGCCTTTCCTTATCTATTTTCTAAGGTAAGTCGTAGGGTCAGTATTGCCTCACGTGTTCCAACATTTCTACGGAATCCAAACTGATCTTCCCCGAGGTCGGCTTCTACCAGTTTTTCCATTCGTCTGTAAAGAATTCGTGTTAGTATTTACAGTTTAAGATGAGATGTTTTCCTCTGTAACTTACAGAGTATTAAGTGAAAGAAATATTTATTTATATAGGTAACCTTAAGAATCGTTACTCCCTCTTCTGAGTTATGAAAGTACATGCTTCGAGAGACGTTTTCAAGTTTCAAATACTATGATGTATATATGCATATTTGAGAGACAAAAGAAAATTTGTACCAAGGCCAGGATTCGAACTCGGGTCTGCTGTTCACTAGGAAGATGTGCTAACCACTATTCCACCTGGCAAAATGCATTTGTAAGTGGGCCGAAGCATGAATGGCAATGTGAATTGGGCAGGGAGCCATGCAAGGGAAGCCTATGCAGTTGTGCAAATCCACTGTGACAGGGTGGAATAGTGGTTTGTGCATTTCCCTAGTGAACAGGAGACCCTGTTTCGAATTCTAGCCTTGTGACAAATTTTCATTCGTCACTTCAGTCTGCATGTATACGTAAGTTTATTTCGTTATTTTCCTTATAGTGGTAGCAACGGGATACAATTTTTGAAATAGAACATTTTTTTGTATAACATAGCTGATGTATTTCAACCTACTTTGTAGAAATAGAGCAAACTCAAATTTCTATCAGTTTTAGTTAGGTAGCCACAAAAGTTCAGTTTTAGAGGCGGATGCAACGTGCATTTGGCTTTATGCCGCGCGGAGTGTCCGCGTGGTTTGAGGCGCCATGTCACGGGTTGCGCGGCCCCTCCCGCCGTAGGCTCGTGTCGTCCTTCGGGCATGGGTGTGTGCGTTGTTCTTAGCATAAGTTAGTTCAATTAGTGTGTCAGTTCAAATGGCTCTGAGCACTATGCTACTTAACTTCTGAGGTCATCAGTCGCCTAGAACTTGGAACTAATTAAATCTACCTAACCTAAGGACATCACACACATACATGCCCGAGGCAGGATTCGAACCTGCGACCGTAGCGGTCACTCGGTTCCAGACTGTAGCGCCTAGAACCGCTCGGCCACTCCGGCCGGCCAGTGTGTAAGTCTACGGACCGATGACCTCTGCAGTTTTGTCCCTCAGAAATTCACACACATCTGAATTGGCTGCGCTCGGATAGATGTTCTGCAGACGGAATGTTCATTTAAACGAAGTATTCGCACTTATGTCCGTGTTCCCTAAGACTACTCACGTCTCGCTCCCAAAACATTACATGTTGAAACATTTCTATGGATCTTCCTTGCAATCATAGCGCCAGATTGGCACCTGATGGCCAGAAGTGGAACTATTGTTTTTTCAGCATGAATCGGTTCCACATTAACACGAATATCTACCAAGTTTCGCTGCCATACGATTCTTACACTGGATCTCTGTAAGCTGCTGCACTTTAATTATAACCGCCCGGTATAAATAAATACCGGGGCGACACCGGATTTCTCATCTAGTTTTAAATAAAAATACAGTTGAGTGGTGATGTACACAGTGTAGGATTATCTTTGTACCGCTCGTGCTACGCCTGCCAGTAGCGCCACTTTCCCGCAGATAACCGCGAGAGCAACAGACACTCTATCGTGTGGCCGCCTGCGATTGGACGAAGCGCACGTGGCAGCGGCGATGAATCGATAGGCTACCGGGAGGCAGGGGGACCATTAGCGTCCATCACCTCCGTCCGGAGCCCTGCCTGCCACTTCAATTTGGGCAAACTCTCCGTGCGTCAGGGCGCTCGCTCCGCCTGCGAATACCTGCCACTTAGTGCGTCTGTTCCTGAGAGAAGCAATTAGTGCGCACACAGAGCTGCGGGCCAACAAAGACTCACACAGGTCGTATTCTGCCCACGGAAATTTCTCTTCTTCTCTACAGCGTGTTTTCGGAGAAATGTTAGATATTTTGGGAGGTGGTTGTATAGACAGAATAAAACGTCCGATACAACGTGTGTGGTGTTATTCAATATGTATATTGAGCAATCAGTGAAGGAAACAAAAGAAAAATTCAGAATAGGTATTAAAATCCATGGACAAGAAATAAAAACTTTGAGGTTCGCCGATGACGTGGTAATTCTGTCAGAGACAGCAAAGGACTTGGACGAGCAGTTGAACGGATTGGCCAGTGTCTTGAACGGAGGATATAAGATGAACATCAACAAAAGCAAAACGAGGATAATGGAACGCAGTCGAATTAAGTCGGGTGATGCTGAGGGCATTAGACTAGGAAATGAGACTCTTAACGTAGTAAGGCTGTTTTGCTATTTGGGGAGCAAAATAACTCATGATGGTCGAAGTAGGGCGGATATAAAATGTAGACTGGCAATGGCAAGGAAAGCGTTTCGGAAGAAGAGAAATTTGCTAACATCGAGTATAGATTTAAATGTCAGGAAGTCGTTTCTGAAAGTATTTGTATGGAGTGTAGCCGTGTATGGAAGTGAAACATGGACGATAAATAGTTTGGACAAGAAGAGAATAGAAGCTTTCGAAATGTGGTGCTACAGAAGAATGCTGAAGATTAGATGGGTATATCACGTAACTAATGAGGAGGTATTGAATAGGATTGGGGAGAAGAGACGTTTGTGGCACAACTTGACTAGAAGAAGGGATCGGTTGGTAGGATATGTTTTGAGGCATCAAGGAATCACAAATTTAGTATTGGAGGGCAGCGTGGAGGGTAAAAATCGGAGAGGGAGACCAAGAGATGAATACACCAAGCAGATTCAGAAGGATGTAAGCTGCAGTAGGTACTGGGAGATGAAGAAGCTTGCACACGATAGAGTAGCATGGAGACCTGCATCAAACCAGTCTTAGGACTGAAGACCACAACAACAACAACAACGTGTGTCAAATTGTTACTGGTTACAGAGATGTAGCTACTGCTGTAACATACGTAACTTCTGACTTCGCGTCTTGCTAATCCAGTCGCCTTGGGTTTATTTATCGATTGCTATTTTTCTTTTTCAGTTAAACATGTGGAAGTACGACGGAGAAACCACTACTAACTGATGCATAGTTGTGTTTGAGTCTACATAATTGACAATATTAATATTTTCAGTCATTTCTCCTTAGTTATGCTTTAACATATAGATAAGAAAGATGCCGTCTTTTGGAAATGTATTTGCCTGTACCAAACAAGTTTCATGTTCATGATTCATGCATGCTTCTTCAATGGTCTATAATGCAAAGAGTGAATGTACCCATGCACATATGCCGAAGAGCTAATAACAGAAAATCACACCATCACGCTGGGACAAAATCAGACATGGCGATCTTACGCCATAACAACAAAAATAAAGGGAATGCTCACTCTACAAGAAGAGTATCTTACAAGGAAGGTCATAAGTAAAAATGAATATATTGTCAGTAACCAAAGGAGCAATAACAGAAAACTAATTTCCTAACTGATTAACAGTTTCGATAAACACACATACACACAGTGCCCCCAACCCATCCACCCTTTCCCCTTCCCCACACCAATACTCAACTCCACTATCCCATTTGCACCTCTCATGATCCTGTAGTCAGCCATAAAGTATACGGGGAAGAACATGTGCAGTATGCTACTGCACAGGTTACGTGCAAAGATATGTTTCAGTATGATATATCAACTGGAAGAAACTTACACTATGTGGATGTAGCACATACGGAGCAACTAATGGATGCCTGAGTAGGACGTAAAGTGAACTAAGTAAAAATCATAACCATATAGTTGTAAACATAAATAGCAGGATCTAAATGAGCTGCCAAGACTCACTACAAATCTGATATCAAAATATGTATAAGTAAATAATTTTCTTTATATTATAGACTACCAGAGGTCGCTAGCATGAACAGGCGATCCACGTTTACTACGAAGAAACAAATTCAATTGCGAAAGACGGTATTATTCTTACTTATATGATAAAGCATAACTGCACAGTTGAATTTTTCAATTGCGACTGTGATTTTGATTTTTTTTTTTTTTGAGTAATTCTACTGTATGCTTGGCGCATACCTCACGTATTTACAAATATTGAGTATGCAGATGTGGTATTTATGCACCGGTTTAGTAATGTAAACGCTGCTGCAGCTTATAGATAATATGGAGGATCTCCTACCCACAGATGGACAGATTCAAGCTTGTTACTCCTGTTTTCACTAAAAGCTGAGAGACTGGTGCAGTTTCCAGAAGTCATATCTCATGTGCAGGTGCAAATGAACGGTGTGTAGATAGACTGGAAGACATTACTCAGCTGGAAGAAACCAATAAGCACCAACGGAATGTCTACACTTATCGGTGTTCTATATACAATAATATGGCGTACGTGACATTTGCACGGCCTCTATCCATCATTTACAACGGATTCAACTTCTTCGAAAAAGAAATGGAAGCAGGTGATTGGAATTTTGGCGTTGTCTAATTGCAGATTGTCGGGTGATCTCATTAACACTGTTCACCGAGAAAACCACTTTGACTCGTGGTGTTATCAACATGGAATGTCGTATTCGAATTAGTGTGATCTCCCAAAATATTTACGGTTCCTCCTGAAGCAACACGTGTAGCCTTATCATTGGCAGTGTCGATACACCTGTAATATTCCGTGCTTTTTATTGGAACATCAGTTATGTTTCTTCCGTCTTTATGAAATTTTCTTAGCACTGCGTTACATTAAGCGAATGCTAGGTACTCCACGAGAAGTAGTCTCTGGCATATTTTACTCAAGTTCAGTACCGAGTATTAAAGTGTTAATATTAACAACATTGTAATCTAAAACACAAATTTTAGGAGTCACTGTGAAGACATTCTTCAGTGAAGCAAGATTTGCGCAACAGGAAATTTATTCTTTCCTAAACTGATCTATGAGGGCGTGTTTAAAATAATGCCTACAAATTTTTTGTATGAAAACTCTTAAAGATTTTTAAATAAAACAAACTTTATTAACATTCTACATCCTTATTGTGCAGTTCTCCATATTTATTTTTCAGTGCATTCACCCTGGCGTCGAACACAATTCTCCCAAAGAGAGACCAGTTTGTGGATACTGTCACTGTAGAATGTTTCACTTCGGTGCCAGAACCACAACCTCACCTCTGTTTGCACCGCCTCATCACTATAAAATGAGTCCTCGAAGGCGTTCTCCAAACTTTGGTAACAGATGTATGCGAACTCTACTGCAGCTAAAAACTCAATCAAACCACGCAGTTTCTCACGCATTGACATGGTTACGTTACACACTACCATATTTATACGCTACAACCCGGAGCCCTCTAGCGGCAGAGGGTTCCAACTTGGGTCAGTGAAGCGGGAGAGTCGACCGAGCAACGCGCATGACATGTAGTACCTCAACTGATATCGAGTACAGAATGAAAAATTCTGAGGCATTACTTTTCTGCTCGGCCTCTCACATTAACCATAAAAAATGTAATAAATTGTGGCTGGCTGCCTAATATACGTGAACGCATTTATCTGACACCTTTTAATGCGTCGCCCTGTTTCTCGAAAAGGAATGAAAGTGGAAACCGCAATGAATTGTGGAACATTTACTAAAATATGAACTCCTTCAAAAAGGTATCTGCAGTATTTTCTAGAGCGAACTCCACATATTGGTTTTAGAATGGGGTTCCTTATTATGGAAATGTTTGTCATGTACGTCGAGATAAAAAAAATCCATAAATATGCAGGGTGAATTAATTATTTGTAAATCACTTACAGCAAAAGCTAAGGTCAATTCTGTTTAGAGGTGGAAATGTCGATTCATTTGATTGTACTCTACCTGTATCTCAAAGACAGAACTCGTTTGTTGTTCTTGTGAGCTTCTGTACGAACACTGGTTTGATGCTGTTCTCCTCGTTAGGCTGTTTTGTGCAAGCATCTGCAACTCTGCTTAACTGCTGCAACATACGTCTTTTTCAACCTGCTTAATGTAGTGAAGCTTATGTCTCCCTTTACACGTTTTACCCCCCCCCCCCCCCCAAGTTTCATTCATTTACCAGATTGACGATTACTTGTTGCTACTAGATGTTTCCAGTCAACCGAGCCTCTCGCTTAGTCAGGCTGAGTCACGAATTTATTTTTTTCTCAATTAATTCAGTACCTCTTCGTTAGCTATTCGATTTTACCCATCTGATCCTCAGAGTTCCCACCGAGCGAGGTGGCGCTGTGGTTAGCACATTGGACTCGCATTCGGGAGGACGACGGTTCAATCCCGCGTCCGGCCATCCTGATTTAGGTTTTCCGTGATTTCTCTAAATCGCTACAGGCAAATGCCGCGATGGTTCCTTTGAAAGGTCATTCCCTAATGAAATGAGACCGATGACCTCGCTGTCTGGTCTCCTTCCCCAAACAACCCAACTCTTCAGTGTCCCTCTTTAGCACCATGTCTGAAAAGCTTTCTATTCTTGTCTTAACTGTTTAGTATCCGTGTTTCAAGGCCACAATCTAGAAAAAATACGTCAAGAAAAGACGTCCAAACGCTTACAGTTATATTAGACGTTAGCGAATTATTCTTGCTCAGAAACACTTTTCTTTCTATTGTCAGTCTTCATTTTACATGCTGTCTACGTACAATGTCAGCATATAAGTAGTTATTAAGAGTGGAGCACAGGTGAAATGTTATTGATAAACGGCAAAAAAAAAAAAAAAAAAAAAAAAAAAAAAAAAAAAAATCTACCAAAGACTGAATCCTAAGGGGCTCAAAGTTTCCATGATGATTTACACGACCCACAGACGACTGGATGATATCTTTTTTCAACGCGGATGTCGAACCACAACATAGCATCGTTTGAGAAATTCAGCTGTTTCATTTTAATTTTTTTTTAGTGTTGCTGGTGCAGACTTTTGTGCACGAAGTGATCTGTCGATTATGTGCCGTAATTGTTCGGTGGGATACATGGGTGACCAAAGCATACGCTCGAATTGACCAGAATATTTTTCAAAGCAATCATGAACACTTGTGGCCTGGTGACATGGCGCATTGTCAACCATAAAAATTCCATCATTGTTTGGGAACATGAAGTCCACGAATTGCAGCAAATGGTCTCCAAGTAGCCGAACTTAATCGGTTCTAGTCGATGATGGGTTCAGTTGGACTAGAGGACCCTGTCTATTCCCTGTAAACACAGCCCGTACTATTATGGAGCTATCACCAGCTAGCACAGTGCGTTGTTGACAACTTGGGTCAGTGGATTTTTGGGGTCTGCGCCGCCCTCGAACCCTACCATCAGCTCTTACCAAATGAAATGGGGACTCATCTGAGCAGGTCACGTTTTTCTAGTAGTCTAGGCTCCAGCCGGTATGGTCACGGGCCCAGAAGAGGCGCTGCAACCGACGTCGTACTATTAGCAAAGGCACTCGAGTCGATCGTCTGCTGCCATAGCTCATTAATGCCAAATTTCGCCGCATTGTTCTAACAAATGAGTTCATCGTACGTTCCGCTTTGATTTTTGCGGTTATTTCAAACATTGTTCCTTGCCTGTTAGCACTGATAACTCTACACAAACGCCGCTGCTCTCGGTCATTAAGTGAAGGCTGACGCCCACTACGTTGTCAGTGGTGAGAGGTAATGGCTGAAATTTGGTGTTTTCGACACACTCTTGACAACTTGGATCTCGGAATTCTCTGTTTCCGAAATGGTATGCTCCTTGTGTCTAGCTCCAGCTGCCTTTCCGCGTTCAAAGTCTGATACTTCTCGTCGTTAGGCCATAACCAAGTCGGAAACCTTTTCACGTGAATCACCTGAGTACAAATGACATCTCCGCCAATGCACTACCCTCTTATACCTTGTATACGCGATTCTACCGCCATCTATATATCTGCACTTCGTTATCCCATGAGTTTCGTTACCTCAGTGTAAACGTTTTTGATTTCTAAGGGAAATATCCTGTACGACAAGATATTTCACAAGCTTACAACGGAACCACAACTGTTCAGTGAGTAGATGCATCAGCGTATGTCTGCAACAGAGACATGCAGCCCCCGCAGTTTGTATCCTTCAGTTCGCACGCCTTTCCAGAAAGACGAAAACGCTAAGCAGCATTCCTCTTTCAGCGCAGGAGGAAACTTTTAAACTCATTTGTATGCTAATTCTGTTGCCTTTCTACTTCTTTGTGGTCTTTTGGCACATCTAATGCTTGCATAAAGAGGGCATTCATCAACCTCTTAAAGAAAATAGTGAACTTATTTTTATGTAAATTGATATTTTACTCTCGTTGTCGTGAGTTCAGTACCGGAATTTAGTGTCATCGTCGTTGTTGTTGTTGTTGTTGTTGATGGTGGTTGTTATCAGGCGATAGCTTGCTACGACCCGCATTCTGAATAGTGCAAATGAGCTCCAATATTCTTTAGTTCTCTTTCATTCTCGACAATATATTTACACTGCTAATCAGAAGAACGTTCTAAAGAGCAAAGGCACAAATTTATACCACCAATGACAAGGAGTTGAATACTTTAGGACTGGAAATTAAACAACACTTATGATACGAAGAACATGCGAAAAAAAGTCTACTTTAGGAAATAAAATGTCAAAGCGTTTCAACGAAATATAACGATTTAATGCGTCTGAAGCTGTTTGGAAATAAAATATGGCCAGGACAAGTGTAAGTAGGCTGTTTAGGTTTTTATGTTGGTAACGCCACTGACTGTGCTGTGTGAAGTCTGTGGCTGGTTTGCATTGTTGGAATATTTGCTATTGTAGTGTTGGGCAATTGGATGTGAACAGCGCGTAGCGTTGCGCAGTTGGAGGTGAGCCGCCAACAGTAGTGGATGTGGGGAGAGAGATGGCAGAATTTTGAGAGCGGACGATCTGGACGTGTGTCCATCAGAAAGAGTAAACTTGTAATACTGTATATCATGAACTGATATATATATATATATATATATATATATATATATATATATATATATATATATATATATATATATATATCATGAACTGATATATATGATGACTTTTGAATATTATTAAGGTAAATACATTGTTTGTTCTCTATCAAAATCTTTCATTTGCTATCTATGCCTTTCAGTAGTTAGTGCCTTCAGTAGTTAGAATCCTTTATTTAGCTGGCAGTATTGGCGCTCGCTGTATTGCAGTAGTTCGAGAAACGAAGATTTTTGTGAGGTAAGTGATTCATGAAAGGTATAGGTTATTGTCAGTCAGGGCCATTCTTTTGTAGGGGTTATTGAAAGTCAGATTGAATGCTCTAAAAATATTGTGTGTCAGTTTAGTGATGATCAGAATAAGTAATGAGAGAAATGTCTGAGAACGTTGAGTAAGACGTTTATCAGCACTGTAATTCATAAATTTTTCTAATGGGACGTTTCACAAGGAAATAAGAAATGGAAAAATTTGAAATTTTATGTTACATTAAGAGATTCACATTAAAAAGGCATGTGCGAGTAAGCTTCGTTGCAGTGTTCAGTAGATATCCAGGAAAGAACTAAACGTCTGTAGCAACAGAGAAAATAGTAGGGGATACTAACCTTGGAGAAGTAGTAGTGTGAAACACGTAACTGTCACCAGTCGTTGCATATTTATGAGACGATAGAAGAAATGAGAGAAATACAAGGTAGTAGCTTACAACTTTAAAAGGACAGTTAGACTGGTGAGGAAATAAATTAGGATATATTTTCATCCTTTTTAAATCCATTCTGTGCACTTAGACGACTCTCGTAATTTGTCTGTCATTGAAGTATTTCAAAAACACTTTTGCTCACAATACAAGTGACTCTCAACTTTTAGGTAATGTGCAAGGATAGTCTACTCAAGATGAATGCGACAAAACAAAACTTTTTTCTATTTTTTAATTCTGCCATGAAAGTTTTACTTTCAATTCAATTTCTAATATTGTCAACTATAAAGACGTTTTTGGATCGATTTCATCCCAATACTTACTTACAGGCCGGCCGTGGTGGCCGCGCGTTTCTAGGCGCTACAGTCTGGAACCGCATGACCACTACGGTCGCTGGTTCGAATCCTGCCTCCGGCATGGCTGTGTGTGATGTCCTTAGGTTAGATAGGTTTAAGTAGTTCTAAGTTCTAGGGGACTGATGACCACAGCAGTTTAGACCCATAGTGCTCAGAGCCATTTGAACCATTTTGAACTTACTTACAGTTCAAGTACACTAGAGTTCTATTCCCCCCGTTTTTACTGTTACAATAATTGCTGTTGTTATTTCTTACCAACATGACTAATAGTAGTACTATCCTCATTTTAATATTCAGTGCATTTTTCAAATATAATTACACTGTCGGACTCAGGTGTTGTTGTTGTTTCCCGTCCGAAAACTGTTTTGATGAAGCCCTCCATGCTACCTCCATGCTACCTTATCCTCTGCAAGCCTCTTCAGCTCCCAGTAACGATTGCAATTTACACCCTTCTGAATCTGATTGCTGTATTCATCTCTTGGTCTCGCTCGACTATTTTTATTCCCCCTCCCTGCACATTAGTACTAAATTGTTGATCCCTTAATGTCTCAGAATGTGTGTTATCAACCGATACCTTGTTCTGGTCCGGTTGTGCCACAAATTTCTTTTCTCCCAAATTCCGCTCAGTAACTGCTCATTAGTTATGTTCTTTACCAATCTTATCTTGATCGCATTCTTCTGTAGTACCACATTTCAAAACCTTCTTGTCTAAACTGTTTATTGTCCATAATACCTTCAGAAAAGACTCCCCAACACTTAAATCTATACTCGTTATCAAATTTCTCTTCTTCAGCAATATTTTTCTTGTCATTGCCAATCTGCGTTTTGTATTCTCTCTACTTCGGTCATTATCAGTTATTTTACTGCCCAAACAGCAAAAATCATCAAGTACTTTAAGTGTCTCGTTTCCTTTTCTAATGTCTTAAGGGTCACCTGATTTAATTCGACTAAATTCCATTATCCTTGTTTTACCTTTCTTGATGTTCATCTTATATCCTCCTTTCAAGAAACTGTCCATTCCGTTCAAATGCTCTGCCAAGTCCTTTGCTTTCTCCAACAGAATTACAGTGTCATTGGGAAACATCAAAGTTTTTATTTCTTCTACCTTAACTCCTACTCCAAATTTCTCTTTGGTGTCCTGTAACGCTTGTTCTGTACGGATTGAACAATATCAGCGATGGGATACAACCCTGTCTCACTCCCTTCTCACTCATTACTTTCTTTTCATGCCTTTCTACTCTTACAACTGCCTAGTTTCTGTACAAGTTGTAAATGGCGTTTCTCACCCCGTGTCTTACCTCAACTACTTTCGGAATTTTAAGACAGTATTCCTGTCAACATTTTCAAAAGCTTTCTCTAAATCTACGAATGCTATAATTTTAGGTTTGCCTTTCCTTAACTGATCTTCTAAGATCAGTCGCAGGGTCAGTATGCCCCCATTTCGCACGCTCAGTATGCCCACATTTCCCCAAGGTCGGCTTGTACCAATTTTTCCATTCTTTTGTATAGGATTCATGTTAGTATTTTGCAACCATGACTTATTAAACTAACAATTCGATAATATTGAAACCTATCAGCACCTGCTGTCTTTCGAATTGGAATTACTACATTTTTCTTGAAGTCTGAGGGAATTTCTCC
The DNA here is from genome assembly GCF_023897955.1 of Schistocerca gregaria. Lineage (NCBI taxonomy): Eukaryota > Metazoa > Arthropoda > Insecta > Orthoptera > Acrididae > Schistocerca > Schistocerca gregaria. Next base: position 262,748,769 of record NC_064925.1, on the reverse strand, counting down.
TGTCTCATATCTTGCGCACCAGTTGGAAGAGTTTCGTCATGGCTGTCTCTCCCAAGGCTATCAGTAGGTCTGACGGAAATGTTGTCTACTCCTGAGGCCTTGTTTCGACTTATGTCTTTCAGTACTCTGTCATTCTTGTCGCAGTATTATGTCTCCCATCCCCTCTTGATCTACGTCCTTTTCCATGTCTATAATACTGCCTGCAAGTGGATACTCTATATACTCCTTCCACGCTCCAGCTTTCCTTTCTTTGCTTAGGACTGGTTTTCCATTTGAGCTGTTGATATTCATAAAGCTGCTTCTCTCTTCTCCAAAAGGTTTTTTTAATTTTCTTATAGGCAGTACCTGTCTTTCCTATAGTGATATATGCTCCTATATCCTTAAATTTGTCCTCTGGCCATCCCTGCTTAGCCACTTCTCACTTTCTGTCAATCTCATTTTTTAGACGTTTGTATTCCCTTTCGCTCGTTTCATTTGCTTTATTTTTATATTTTCTCCTTTCATCAGTTAAATTTAATATCTCGGTGTTATCCAAGGATTTCTACTAGGTCTTGTCTTTTTATCTATTTGACCCTCTGCTGCCTTCACTATTTCATCTCCTACAGCTACCCATTCGTCTTTTACTGTATTCCTTTCCTCTGGTCCACTCAGTCGTTGCCCAACGCTCCCCCTGGATCTCGCAACAACCTCTGTTTCTTTCATCTTATCCAAGTCCTATCTCCTAAATTTCCTGTCTTTTTGCAATTTAGTGTACAGTTCATAAACAAAAAATTGTGGTGTGACTCCACATTTGACTCTGGAAATGTCTTACAATTAAAAACATGGTTCCGAAATCTCTGGCTTAGCATTATATAATCAATTTGAAAGCTTTCGGTGCTTCCATCTGTCTTCCACGTATGCAACCTTCTTTCATGGGTGTTAAACCACGTTTAGCGACGATTAAATTATTCCATGTGCAAAATTCTACAAGGCGGCTTCCTCTTTCGTTCGTCACTATATACACCTACAATTTTTTCCTTCCCCTCATTTTCCTACTATGGAACTCCAGTCCCCCATCACAATTAAATTTTCTTCTCCTTTAACTAATATTTTTTATACATGTTGTTCGTAATCGCATCGTATGGATTGGAAACACTTAAGCAGCAGCACATGACCGTCTCTCTCGTGCTGACATTTAAACACCTGTAACTTACAAATTTTTTTTGTCTGAAAGCAAGGACAGAGGAAATCTGAATCTTTTAATAACAGAAATATTCGAGATTTTTCATTTAATACGTAAAACGTCATTTCCTAACCTTGAAGCTGTACCTTCTATATTGATTAACTCTGTGATGTTGGCATTGTTTCGGAGAGAGGTTTTCGATTCAATGCATTGTGTCCTGATACGTCGTAGAAACAGAGAGGCAATTCAAACATTGGGACCTTTGCTGAACATGGAGGTCCATGGGGACACCTTTCCGGATCGATTCAGCCGTAAACATCTCTTGTTACCAACCAGTAGGAGAACGTGTATTCCATATCACAATAAAGCTGGCTTTGGAAAGAAACACAGATCACACGGAAAGGCTGCTGAAGACGCTTTAAGACTCCAGCCCAAATGTCAGACGGTTTAATCTGATTTCAACCTAAGGTTTCAGGGTGTTTATGGGGCTGGAACCATCCCGTCGAGTCACAGTTTTCGGAATTAACTGTTAACTGCATGTTTCATCTCAATGGCGGTATTAAAGGTCTAGAATACAATACTGCAACTTATTATGGTCGTCAAACCATATATATCTATATTCGAACACAAAAAGTCTCCAACGGATATAATGAGGCTCGTTTCCTCACCAGTGACAATGTCACGAACCTACCTTCGTGGAGTGTTCCCTGCTACCCATTGGTTTCTTCATCCAAAGAAAGAGAATCAGGTCCAAAAAAAAACCACTCAGTATCACCTTGTCCGATGATGGTTGCGTTTTCAGATTTTTCATCAGTAGTGAATTTACATACTGTAAGTGGACTGTGCTTGTAATTAATCAGATATGTCTACTGAAATTTGCCGTCTCTTAAATGCCCTTTGTATCTCTGTGAATGACTCGCAAAAGTACTATGATAATGCAATCTGACTTAAGTTCATGATGAACATAAAGCCTTTGAAAAGATTAATATGTCACACCTTATAAGCAAAACATATGCAGTGAACATGCTTGTCTGATAAATGTGATCCAGAATATGTTTCTACAAGGACTCGAAAGTACTGAACATTCGAAGAATATTGTCTGCAACATAACATCGCAACTGCTGCCAGAAGATCTCTACGGAAACTCTCTTTCTGGAACCTATATGGATATTACTAAAAATACTGCACGTTATCTTACGCTGACTGTGATTGATTCACATGAAAAATAGTTCTTAGTCACCAAGTAATCGCGTTGAAGGCAAATGATTCCAGCTGACACCTATTACTTAATAACTTGTGAGAGCAAGGCCACGTGGTTCCTTCAAGAGAATGTTGTAAAGGGAATTCCCCAACAATGCTGTACAATCGCACTAAAGTTACGAGGTGTTCAATTGACTCTTTTGTTAGAATATGTTACGCGTTTCGGGATTACACCCATCTTCAGACATCACAAACTTCAACTTCTTCCTAACCAACCAGGCGCACAGCCTTTCTTTGAGCTGTCAAAGCTGTACATCTGGTTGGTTAGGAAGAAGTTGAAGTTTGTGATATCTGAAGATGGGTGTAATCCCGAAACGCGTAACATATTCCAACAAAAGAGTCAATTGAACATTTCATGACTTTAGTGCGATTGTACAGCATTGGTTGCCAATTATTAACATAAAAATGATCGCAGGCCTCTTCGGGATTTTATGTCCTGTATATCAATTCCCGAACAGATACCCAGTTTAATAATGGAAAGCCAAAGAAATTGCTCTAGTACTCATTGACCGATCACTTCAACATAATGCAGTACAGCCTCTTTCAGCTCGGGTGTGAAGAGTCGCCTTGGAGCGCCGGCTGACGATGAAGGTGCCCTTTCTTAACTATGGCGAAAAGCGTGTGGAGTCGGACGTTGTGGAGAACGATCGTGGTAGAGGCAATGAGCATCTCTTCCATTACCGTGAGCTCAGAAGGATCATATTGGTGTATTCTGCAAACGTGTAACATGTTGCCCTAACACGCACAGGTGCGTGAATGAGGCTCGAATCAAGTCAGAGAGGTAGGACAGACGTCAAATGACGTCACCCTATCCGACGTGACCACCTCCCACCATGACTACCCTGTTGCATACCTACCTAGCAAACATGTTTTCCAACGGCTGTAGCACGGAAACTGTGCGTTTCCGGACATGAGTTCCTATTCAAAATACTACCCACTCACTCCCCTCTAAAACGCCTAAGAGTTCGTAACACCCGGTACAGAACGATCTGGTATAGCTTGATAATAACTGCATCTCAAAACTACAATAATGGTTCATATGAATACAAAGGCCATTGTTACGAGTACCAAATGACGACTTCGCCATGGCGAGGCGAAGACTTATTTACAAAATATTCAAGAAACCCACAAAAACATAACGAATCATTTGGTGTACAAAGAATGGATATTTTTTAGTTCGGTTACAAATAAAATGCAATGTAAGTAAAAAGGGATTCTGACACACACGAATCGAAACTGTGCATCCCACCATACTACCAACAATGGGTTATTACAGACGAGAACATCTTGCATTAGTATGGCCCGCCAAGCTACGCATTGCAGCAGATCTTACGTTGTCTTCTGCCTCTTGTGCGCAGAGAAATGCTGTCGTAATTCTCATCATAAGCTTTCACATGCAAACCCAGATCGTAATCATCAGCTACTCTAATTTTCTCTCAGTGCATATAAGAGCAGCCGCACTTGCTAACCATAACACGGCACAGACAAGACAAAAATGGAACGTTTATTCTCCCCATGCTGCACACTCTGGTCGTGTAAAATTCCTATTGGCCGAGACACTGTTCTCTCAAAAGACCGTAGTGAAGACAAACCACTGCTGCCGAGCGTGGAGCCGCTACACCACAGACGTCGAACTGCGGGCACAGATTATGATAACAAAGACTTCTCGCTAGTTCAATAATGCATGAAACTTGACAAATTTAATAGGTAACTTTCAAATCTTACACTGCTTGCTTTGGTCGTTTTTTCTGGCTGTCATAGTAATACACTAAGCTCCCGTCCATGGTGATTACGAGGCTGAAGAAATTATCTGGTCTGGTCTAATTCAGACGCAATATTTCCAGTGCTGAGGCAACTGGCTTTTCGAATGAGTATGAGCAGTCGTGGATTTCAGAGAGTAAGATGTTGTAAACTAATCCATGAGTGATTTCCACTTTTCACTCTACGGTCTCGATTGTGATACAGCGGTCTTAGAGATCCAGGGCCTTTCGTTGCACTTCTCGCTTATTTCTTCGCCTCTTACGCTGGAAACATGTGGGACACCTAACCAGTGCGTCGTATGATGGTGCGATTTGTCATACATTTCCAACACATCAGCATGGGTTGGTGCAGCGCTCCAAATGCAGAAAACTGATTACCCAACGATCTTTCGCTTGATTAGTCGGATGTGTATTGACTCTTCCAACAGCTTGCTACGGTTCCATGGTAGGGGGATTTCAATGTTTATGAGGACTGGGGACATGTACCTGCAATCAAACAAATATTTTATTACTTAGATTTATGAGCTGATTGAAGTTCCTCGCCGGCCGGGGTGGCCGAGCGGTTCTAGGCGCTTCAAGAATGGTTCTGAGCACTATGGGACTTAACATCTGTGGTCATCAGTCCCCTAGGACTTAGAACTACTTAAACATAACTAACCTAAGGACATCACACACAACCATGTCAGAGGCAGGATTCGACCGTAGCGGTCACGCGGCTCCAGACTGAAGCGCCTAGAACCGTACGGTCACACAGGCCGGCTAGGCGCTTCATTCCGGAACCGTGCGACCGCTACGGTCGCAGGTTTGAATCCTGCCTCGGGCATGGATGTGTGTGATGTCATTAGGTTAGTTAGGTTTAAGTAGTTCTAAGTTCTAGGGGACTAATGACCTCAGATGTTAAGCCCCATAGTGCTCAGAACCATTTGAGGTGCCTTCTCATGGGTTTTAGGCAGCCCGCGATGCTTTCAAACACCTCATGCAAGCTTTTCACTCTCTCTCTCTCTCTCTCTCTCTCTCTCTCTCTCTCACTATGTGCAAACTATCAGTCCTACAGAAAAAATGAACAGGACATTTTTGTAGAATATTTAATTCAGTTAAATTTCGTACTGGTACATGTTTTCGCTGGAGGCCACAGTTTTCAATTTACTCGTGAAAACAGTACAAAAGTGACCTTCAAACCATTTTTCCTGGATACCTCGAAAAACTGTGGCCTCTACCGAAAACGTACCCCAGTAACAAATTTAACTACATCAGATATTCTACAAAAAGATCCTGTTAATTTTTTTTCTGTTGGAGTTATTGTATGTAGCAGGAGAGAGAGTATGAGACGTCGCTCGTGGTTTTTGAAGGCGTTGTGGGTTGCATAAAATCTATCGGCAGAGGCCTGCTGGGTCCTCATGTATTTCTCGAGGTGATAGTTAACACTTTTTGACTGCTCCTCGCATTAAAGTTAGAAGCAAACAAATGGTCATCTGGCTGGGTATTGACTGCGGATAAGTCGCTTTCTGCTGCATCTGTTTAAAAAAGCATGTTCAGTGATTGCCTTTATCGCCCTCTAAATTGCTTGTACCGTTTTCGGTAAAGCCTCTGAAAGCAGCGGCTTACGTGCGCAAAACCAGAAGTTACATTCAAGATCAACAGGTAGCCGTGCACTTCCTTTGCATTTCATCCGAGCCTTCAGCGCTGCACTGCTGTTTTGAAAGCGATTTACTCTACATACAGTCTAGCGAATCCCTCCCCACCTCACACGCTCTGTTTTCCTCAGGAGTCTCCTCGCCGTACATTGCTCTGCAAAGAGTGCACGGAATCACTGTAGCGGCTCATATTGGCTATTCAGGCTTAATGCGGCTAAAGGTCTCTTGAACGGTTTCAATGAAAATGCTGTAGCCGGAACAGCTTAAACGAAATATTCACGAACGCTTAGTGGCCCGTTCGTTTTCTCGGAAAAAACGATTAGCGTACAGGAATCACGTGGACAGGTTGAAGATTCGGCTCTTTCATAATTTCGGAAATAGGACAAAATTGTCATTTCCAACAATCGTCTCAGTCAGCTACAATTAAAGCACTTTTTTTTTTCTTCTACATCAACCATCGATTGGCCAGAAGGGACGTAATGAATCTTAGATCCTATAAATAATTTTAAAAGTGTCACGGAGGTTTTATGTGCAGATCTGTAAAAGATTTCTTCTTCTTCCTCAGCCTTTAGACATTCACTCCTATTGATCTCTCTTGGGCGGTCTGGATCTTTTTTCCCCGCGTGTCGCTGGATGTCGTTTCTCTGTCTCGAAAGAGGAAGTCTTTGGTCCGTTTGAAGTTGTTCCTGGCCACGAGTCTTCTCCAATGCCACTTCGCCTCGTTGCCCGCACGATAACGTCATGAACCCCCGTTTTCCAGCTTATATCTTCGTTCTTGATCCTGTTTCTCAGACTCACTCCAAGCACTGCTTCCTCTATTGCCCTTTGATAGACGCGGAGTAGATTTGCTTATTGTGCAACTGTTTCGAGCACGCTACTGGCAGGATGCATGTGTCATAAGCCTTCCTCTTTAAATTTAATGGCATAGTCGAATGCTATTCAGGTGAGTTCAGTTCACCGGCTGATCGCTGCTGTGCGGTTATCGTTCCCAAGTTGTATTTTATGCCCCAGATGAACTTATTCATTAACTACACTACTGGCCATTAAAATTCCTACACCAATAAGAAATGCAGATGATAAACGGGTATTCATTGGAAAAATATATTATACTAGAACTGATATGTGCTTACATTTTCACGCAATTTGGGTGCATAGCTCTTGAGAAATCAGTACCCAGAACAACCACATCTGGCCGTAATAACGGCCTTGATACGCCTGGGCTTTGAGTCAGAGGTTGGGTGGCGTGTACAGAAACAGCTGCCCATGCAGCTTCAACACTACACCACAGTTCATCAATAGTAGTGACTGGCGTATTGTGACGAGCCAGTTGCTCGGCCACCATTGAACAGACGTTTTGAATTGGTAAGAGATTTGGAGAATGTGCTGGCCAGGGTAGGAGTCAAACATTTTCTGTATCCAGAAAGGTCCGTACAGGACCTGCAACATGCGGTCGTGCATTATCCTGCTGAAATGTATGGTTTCGCAGGGATCGAATGAAGGGTAGAGCCACGGGTCGTAACACATATGAAATGTAACGTCCACTGTTCAAAGAGCGAATAAGATGTAACGGAGACGTGTAATCAATGGCACCACATAACATCACTCTGGGAGATACGCCAGTATGGCGATCATGAATACACGCTTCCAATATGCGTTCATCGCAATGTCGCCAAACACGAATGCGACCATCATGATGCTGTAAACAGAACCTGGATTCATCCGAAAAAATGGCGCTTTGCCATTCGTGTACCCAGGTTCGTCGTTGAGTACACCATCGCAGGCGCTCCTGTCTGTGATGGAGCGTCATGGTTAACAGCAGCCATGGTCTCCGAACTGATAGTCCATGCTGCTGCAAACGTCGTCGAACTGTTCGTGCAGATGGTTGTTGTCTTCAAAACGTCCCCATCTGTTGACTCAGGGATCGGGACGTGGCTGCACGATCCGCTTCAGCGGATGAGATGCCTGTCATTTCGACTGCTAGTGATACGAGGCCGCTGCGATCCAGCACGGCGTTCCGTATTACCCTTGTGAACCCACCGATTCCATATTCTGCTAACAGTCATTGGATCACGAGCAACGCAAGCAGCAATGTCGCGATTCGATAAACCGTAATCGCGATAGGCTGCAATCCGACCGTTATCAAAGTCGGAAACGTGATGGTACGCATTTTTCCTCCTTACGCGAAGCATCACAAAAACGTTTTACCAGGCAACGCCGGTTAACTGCTGTTTGTGTATGAGAAATCGGTTGGAAACTTTCCTCATGTCAGCACGTTATAGGCGTCGCCACTGGCGCCAGCCTTGTATGATTGCTCTGAAAAGCTAATCATTTGCATATCATAGCATCTTCTTCTTGTCGGTTAAATTTCACGTCTGTAGCACGTCATCTTCTTGGTATGGCAGTTTTAATTGCCAGTTGTGTACCTCCAAAGGTTTTCGGTGGAGGTGGGTAAAAGATATTATAAGTGTAAATGTAAACTTCGTCCACAGGTCCTGCCGGGCCCATCGAAACCGTATTGTCATTCTCCGCCAATGGTGTCAGAGTGGCCGTTGTCAGTATTTGTGACCTGAAAAGATATTACGCCCTTGTAAAATAAGATGGTTCTTTCGAAAATATAACGTTTGCAGTTCTATGTGTATTTTCTATCGTCGGACATATAGAAGATACTGTGAAATAGGATTCATCTTTTTGAAATACCCTTTGTAAAATAACAAGTCTAACGGAAATTCGTGTCACCGAAACAGACACGTTTAGCTGAAGAACACAGCTTGCTTTAGAATTCCTATTTCAGTCTTGTAGTAGTTGCAGAGCAGGCTCGATAGATAAAGTTGTGATGACGGACCCACGTTCGGAACTGCACCGTTTGGATGTAAAATAAAACTGAAGATCGGACCACTTTCAAATCTGCCGCCTCATTGATCCTCGTAATCTTGTTCAGCTTGTTTTACCTACTAAGGCTGACGTATATGATATCATAGACAGTAGAAAGATTAGTTATAGTGATAGTAGCTTCTTATTCAGAGCTCGGTGTTTGGAGGAGAAAAGACCATGTCGCCGGTGTCGGTCAAATCTGAGTGGCGCGATAAGCTGTGATAGATGTTTGATTCTCTTAGACAAGTGAAGTATGACAAATGGCGTAGGACGTTAGACTTTTATCGTGATATTACTTCCAGGCTTACAAGGAGATCTTGCGAACTCATTTTACATCCAAACGGTACACTGACATAGATTCGTTATCTAAACTTCACGCCGGCCGCTGTGGCCGAGCGGTTCTAGGCGCTACAGTCTGGAACCGCGCGATCGCTACTGTCGCAGGTTCGGATCCTGCCCCGGGCATGGGTGAGTGCGATGTCCTTAGGTTTAAGTTCTACGGGACTGATGACCTCAGAAGTTAAGCCCCATAGTGTTCAGAGCCATTTTTGAACCAAAACTGTACCGTACTATGTCCCTTCTACAATCCATAGAAGCTTGTAATAGGAACTCTATATAACGGAAATTCTGCAAGCATGAGGCAAAGCAGAGGCGTCAACAGTGCCTAGAATAAATCGACTAGACAAGTGACAGTTGGGGAGCCGGGCCCGTCGTTGTAACTGACAAATGGCAGGTCACGACATTGGGATCACGGATTCACAATTTTAGACCTTAATAGGCCATTAAAACAACATAATATGTAGTTAGTAAGGTGCACTACTCAGGCAATTCCGAGAAAAATCCGAGAGAAGTTTTACTCGTATATTATGTGGCTTATGTATCTGTGCATAGAAGCTAGGCGTTAGGATTTATGGTGGTCAAGAGGTTAGCAATCGAGCTTCAATTGACGCACAAGTACGAGGCGACGGTTCGACTCCCGCTCAATCTCAATTTTTAATCTATGCTACCGGTAGGAAAAAAAAAATTTCTTAGAAAGAATGAACATACCCCGTCAATGCGGAAAAAACTGCATTCATTCGACGTAGTAGATGCCGCTACAATTTGTTTTCCATGTCTGTAAGACAAACACCGTCCTGCAACGTGTGATGTCGAGAGCACATCCGACGAGCAATTGTTCATTACTCTTGTGGTCTGGTGTATTACGGATTACTATTTATTTATTTAATCGTATGATGATTTTATACAATATACAGCTGATATAAGGCAAATGATTTTATACAATATACATATGATGTACGACAAGATTAAACTTTAAAGTCCGTGTTTTTCAACCAGTTAATTAAGCTGGGTGTGAGAATTAACAAGTCATCGGGAATTCCAGGATATTAATGCAGTGGACAGCATTGGACTACATGTTCAATTGTCTGCTCTTCTTGATTACATTCACACATTGGTGAACAGATTCAGCACTATTTATACCTGAAGTAGCTACAACAACCATGTCCAGCATGAGATTTTCACCATGTCCAGTCCTTAATCTGTTACGGCGGCACCAAAGTTTCCTCGATAGGTCAAAACCTTTTGTCTTCTTTGTGGGATCAAGGTGATGGGCTCTTGTTCCCAATGTTTTGTTGACTATTCATGCTTCCAGCTTTCATTTAGATCAAAACCATCCGCGATGAGTTGTCCTGCAGTAATACTTGCTAATCTTCTTGATCGGAATCGTTGCTGTGGCGGATGACAGAATTCCTGGTGCAGTGGTAGAGCAGGTGATGCAGAGATTTTCTTGGCCTTCCACAGTAGAGCTTGTCTCCGCCTTAAGTGAGGTGGAGGGATGTGACTCAGTACAGGTAACCAGTGGCGTGGGGTTGATTTGATGGAACCAGTAATGCAGCGCATTGTGTCGTTAAGTTTTGTACCAAGTCGAGAATTGTGGATCTAATATCCAGCATGCTTAGTGAGAGGCAATCTGAATTGTTTCTAGCCAGCTCTAAAAGCCACAAACGGAAACTAAATAATAGACTACCACAGGGATCTGTTTTAGCCTCATCACTATTCAATTTATACATTAATGATTTACCAGCCACAATATCAACTAAAGTCATCTATGCTGATGATATTGCACTGGTAGCACAGAGCAGTAATTTCGAAGATGATGAACGAATCATTATGGAGGATCTGGAGAAGATGTCAACTTTCCTTAAGACCTGGAGATTGATCCCAAGGAACATCAAAAGCTGAAGTCTCTTGTTTCCGTCTAGCTAATCGTGCTGCGAACTACAAACCAAGAGTTCTGCTCAGTGGACAAACGTTGAGGTACAGTCTTTTCCCAAAATATCTCGGAATCACTCTAGACAGAACCCTGAGCTACAATGAGCACATCACCAAGCTTTGTCATAAGTTACTGCAAGGAACAACATACTACATAAGCTCAGTGGTACTACCTGGGGAATCTCTGCTGACTGTCTGCATTTAACCATCAGTCTTGTGTACTCTGCAGAGTACTGTGCATCTGTCTGGCTAGAAAGTGTACATCTACATCTACATTTATACTCCGCAAGCCACCCAACGGTGTGTGGCGGAGGGCACTTAACGTGCCACTGTCATTACCTCCCTTTCCTGTTCCAGTCACGTATGGTTCGCGGGAAGAACGACTGTCTGAAAGCCTCCGTTCGCGCTCGAATCTATCTAATTTCACATTCGTGATCGCCTCGGGAGGTATAAGTAGGGGGAAGCTCATCCAGAAATGCACCCTCTCGAAATCTGGCGAGCAAGCTACACCGCGATGCAGAGCGCCTCTCTTTCAGAGTCTGCCACTTGAGTTTGCTAAACATCTCCGTAACGCTATCATGGTTACCAAATAACCCTGTGACGAAACGCGCCGCTCTTCTTTGGATCTTATCTCTCTCCTCCGTCAACCCGATCTGGTACGGATCCCACACTGATGAGCAATACTCAAGTATAGGTCGAACGAGTGTTTTATAAGCCACCTACTTTGTTGACGGACTACATTTTCTAAGGACTCTCCCAATGAATCTCAATCTGGTACCCGCCTTACCAGCAATTAATTTTATATGATCATTCCACTTCAAATCCTTCCGCACGCATACTCCCAGATATTTTACAGAAGTAGCTGCTACCAGTGTTTGTTCCGCTATCATATTATCATACAATAAAGGATCCTTCTTTCTATGTGTGTTAAGAAGGTAGACATGGATTACTATATTACTGAAAAACGTCATTCGCATCATTATTTATCGATGTTTGACAAGCGCTTTCCATGCCTATCCCTGGTACCTGAAAATTTAATTAAAATAGTAAATACAAATAACATATGAAATGCACTACAACTCAATGAAAATGCACGTGTTGTTTCTTCATTATATTCCCTCTCAAATGTCTTATGTGACCAGAGATGGACAAATATAGATTAAAAAATTTCAGCATGATCCGAACAGTCGCCTTATCCGCAACACCCTTGCTAACGGCTAACGCCAACCACACACCCACAATGACTTCTTACAGGTTCCATCTTCGCCCAGGGACATCTGTTACATAATAGACGCGTAAAACTTCTCTTGCGATTTTCTAGGAATTGCCAGAGTACTGCACCTTACTACCTCATATTACGCTGTTTTAATGGCTTATTAAGGTATACGAAGTCTGAAGTTTGAAGTGATGCGAACGTCGCGACCTCCCCTTGTGAGAGTAAACGACAAAGCATTAGGTGTAGCGTGTCACACAGCTTCTCGCCTCCCGTTACTGTTCCCTCTGCTTCCCGTTAGCAAACGACGGAATGACGCACGAGACGGGACTTCGTGTCGCGTGCATCGCCTGCTCTTAACTAGTCGCTTGCTGTTCTCATCTCTCCTTCCTCCAGCAAAGGGACATTTTAATCCAATCAGTGGTAGTCTCGTGGGACGTAGTACCTTATGTGGTGGCTGTAGGCAGGGGTCGGTTCAAAACATGTCTCCTCACAAGCTACATATGCACCCTCTAATCGCTCAGAAGAATGTTGCTTTTCCTTCGGTTTTTGATAAGACCTCTTAAAATAAATCCACGTCTAGTGATTAAAGTGAGTTCTTTTTTGTTTTAAAACAAGTACGACATAGGTATTCCCCTGTAAGAGAAATCGATCGTAAATTCTTTTTCTATTGCTAAACAATGAGAAGAAGAAAAAGCATATTCAGTTAAGCTAATTCCTAAGTTCAAATGGTTGTGGTGAAAATAATACGGGTTGACAATATCGACAGATAAAAAAGAAGTGATGGCATTTCGATGACTGGAACACGTAAGAGCCATAACTATTATTAATGGACAAATAATTGAAAAAGGAAGAATTAAAATATTTATGGCGCACTTTGAAATTTCGCAAGTCATATCGTGTATAGCTAAAATAGGCGAGATAGAGACATTTCCATAGAATCATACAACGTAAAATAAAACATATCGGTACGGAAAAAAACATTCATTAAATTTCACAGTGTAATAGCATTGCCTTTGCTGCTGTATGTTATCTGGTGTTGGACCTAAACATCGAATCATCAGAAATGAGGGCCTTCTCCTTTGTTGCACGAGATTCATTATTAGGCCATAAAAGAAACAGCAATATTAAAGAAAAACCAAATGTTGAAACCATTAGATGCAAAAATACAACTGAACTGAAAAGACCGTATCTGACATATTCCACCAGTCAAAAGTTTTCGATCACCCATGACAAAAGTCATATGTTTTATATCAGTGCACAAGCACATCGTACAAACTAAATACGGAAACAAAATAAATATGGTCTTTCCCTGTCACCGAAAACAATACAGTGTGGTTTAGATTTCACCCTCATTAAAGTACCCACATTTTGCCACAGTCTTGGCATTCTGGAGAAAAGAGTTCGTAGTGCTTTTGCAGATACTGTAAATTATTCCATAGATCTTCAATAATAGATGACTTCGGTTTTCTGACCTCCCTCTCAAGTTCACCCCATAAGAGTTCAATAGGATTATTAAGTCAGGTAACTGACGAGGTCAAACGATATTCTTCAGTTCCTCACATTTCTCTTTTCTATTGACATGCTCTGTGTACAGTTCAAAAGTTTGTTTTGGGTCATTGTCTTGCTGCAGAACAAAACCAAGAGCAGCAAAACTCTTGCCGGTTGGCACTCCATTGTTGATCAATATCCTGTAATATCATTCCGACTTTAATGTTCCATTAATTTTCAATAGATCACCGACTTTATCGCCAGCAAAACATCCCAGTGCTATGAATAAAAAGTTCTCTGGTTTCCAGCGGCTCAAGTAATTAAAATTACATCAACTTTCAGCCAGAAATTCCTTGGCTGTTGTCAAATGGTATCACTGCTAGTGGGCTGCTAGTACACCCCTTATGTACACTAGCTGGATGGGGTGAGGGGGGGGGGGGGAGGGGGAGAGAGGAACCGGACGGAGTGGCCGAGCGGTTCTAGGCTCTTCAGTCCGGAACCGTGTGACTGATACGGTCGCAAGTTCGAATCCTGCCTCGGGCACGGACGTGTGTGATGTCCTTAGGTTATTTAGGTTTAAGTAGTTCTAAGTTCTAGGGGATTGATGACCTCAGATGTTAAGTCCCTTAATGCTCACAGCCATTTGAACCATTTGATAGTGTGCAAGTACAGATCGGTGGGGGTGAATTTTCTATAGACGCTGTGACAAAGGCGTCCATTTCGATTGTGGCGGACTAAGGGCAATGAATCGTCTTTTTCTACCTCCATGGTAAACTGGATGTTACTGTTAATGCCTTGAGGTGCTCCAAGAAATCAAATTTCTCTGACCCACTAGTGGAGATTAACTTATGAGTGACACGGTAAACCCCTATGTCGGCCGTTGACAAGGAATAAGAAACATTAACCTGTATCTTGCACTTGATGTGAAGCACAATGAGAGTCGAACTGAGCCTACCAATAGTTCCACTCCTCTTGTTATTCATTGAAAGCTCGGAGTGGTGGAATGCGTTCCTCGGTGCCGTGGGCGTGATGCAGCAGCTGCTTGTGCATTAATGACCTGCTGGACCGTCGTCATCAACTGTGGCAGTTGATGGTTCTGAAACTGAATAAACTGCATTAGATCAAAGCCAGCAGCAACCGGATGTGTAGGTCTTGTATCTCGCCTGGTAGGGCTCTTAGAAATGGTTTTACTATCTCACTACACAATAGCTTGAACACATGAACTCTAACTTAACTTTGGATGAGACGAGCACGTAGGTACGAAGCTGTATATCAAATCTAACCGGCTAGAAGTTTCAAAGGCAAAATCTGTAGTGGCTCGCCCACAATGGAACAGAAACAATGTTGCTTGGTCTTCTACTCGGAATCATATGGGCTGAATACGGAGCGGGGCTCGTAGAGCTGCACAGCGCCGGCTAGAGGGCGATGTCGTCTGTGTCGGTGTCGTACTGCCAACGTGGGTGTGTAGTCGATGCTTTAGCACTCCACAATATGATAAACATTTGCAGTCCAGCATGGACGACATAAGGTTCTGCTCTTGTGTGTGACTTTATAAGCAGTCTCGTTAAACTAATTTGACCACCGCCTATGTTTGACATTGTTGTTGTGATCTTCAGTCCGGAGACCGGTTTGATGCAGCTCTCCACGCTACTCTATCCTGTGCAAGCTTCTTCATCTCCTAGTACCTACTGCAGCCTACATCCTTCTCAATCTGCTTAATGCATTCATCTCTTGGTCTCCCTCTACGATTTTTACCCTCCACGCTGCCCTCCAATACTAAATTGGTGACCCCTCGATGTCTCAGAACATGTCCTACCAACCGATCCCTTCTTCTAGTCAAGTTGTGCCACAAGCTACTCTTTTCCCCAGTTGTATTCAATACCTCCTCATTAGTTATGTGATCTACCCATCTAATCTTCAGCATTCTTCTGTAGCACCACATTTCGAAAGCTTCTATTCTCTTCTTGTCCAAATTATTTATCGTCCATGTTCCACTTCCATACATGGCTACACTCCATACATATACTTTCAGAAACGACTTCCTTACATTTAAATCTATACTCGATGTTAACAAATTTCTCTTCTTCAGAAACGCTTTCCTTGCCATTGCCAGTCTACATTTTATATCCTCTCTACTTCGACCATCATCAGTTATTTTGCTCTCCAAATAGCAAAACTCCTTTACTACTTTAAGTGTCTCATTTCCTAATCTAATTCCATCAGCATCACCCGACTTAATTCTACTACATTCCATTATCCTCGTTTTGCTTTTGTTGATGTTGATCTTATACCTTTCTTTCAATACACTGTCCATTCCGTTCAACTGCTCTTCCAAGTCCTTTGCTGTCTCTGACAGAATTACAATGTCATCGGTGAACCTCAAAGTTTTTATTTCTTCTCCATGGATTTTAATACCTACTCCGAACTTTTCTTTTGTTTCCTTTATTGCTTGCTCAATATTGATTGATTGAATTGATTGATTGATTGATTGAATAACATCGGCGATAGGCTGCAACCCTGTCTCACTCCCTTCACAACCACTGCTTCCCTTTCATACCCCTCGCCTCTTGTAACTGCTATCTGATTTCTGTACAAATTGTAAATAGGCTTTCGCTCCCTGTATTTTACCCCTGCCACCTTCAGAATTTGAAAGAGTGTATTCCAATTAACATTATCAAAAGCATTCTCTAAGTCTACAAATACTAGAAACATAGGTTTGCCTTTCCTTAATCTTTCTTGTAAGATAAGTCGTAGGGTCAGTATTGCCTCACGTGTTCCAACATTTCTACGGAATCCAAACTGATCTTCCCCGAGGTCAGCTTCTACCAGTTTTTCCATTCGTCTGTAAAGAATTCGCATTAGTATTTTGCAGCTGTGACTTATTAAACTGATAGTTCGGTAATTTCCACATCTGTCAACACCTGCTTTCTTTTTGAAGTCTGAGGGTATTTCGCCTGTCTCGTACATCTTACTCACCAGATGGTAGAGTTTAGTCAGGACTGGGTGTCCCAAGGCCATCAGTAGTTCTAATGGAATGTTGTCTACTCCTGGGGCCTTGTTTCGACGCAGGTTTTTCAGTGCTCTGTCAAACTCTTCACACAGTATCGTATCTCCCATTTCATCTTCATCTACATCTTCTTCCATTTCCATAATATTGTCCTCATTGACATTAACGCACAGTAAACACACACAGACGCAGGTGGCAGCACTAGCAATGGAAGGTATATGAAGCGTATCGTGAATTTACGGACGAAGGTGCGTTCGTTGGTGTATTGCGGAAAAGAGGCGATTTATATCACGTTCAAAATGGTATTGTCACTGGGTCTCTGGACAAGGGTGGAAACATTTCCGAAACAGTTAACTCTTTAAACTCTTCGCGTCCCGCCACGGTTAAATTATCCGCGCCTGGCAAAATGGTGCTATCTAAAACCGCCGCCGAAGTAACTGCAGTACACCTCAGGGCATAGATGATAGGGGTGAACGACTGCTGCGGAGCTGTCTACGGGCGACTAAACGCGCAACTGTTAGGCAGCTGGCAGCTCTGATGAACTAAGGGGGTGCGAGCAGCGTATCCTCAAAGTAGGTTCAGCGAACTTAGCTGCGTATAGGCTTCTGCAGCAGACGCCTGCTTCGTGGACCCTTGCTGACTGCTGTTTAACGGTGACGAAGAATGGAGTCTGCACGGCAGTACCGCAGCTGGCAACAGGCGGCCTTTCCAGATGAATCACGTTTTATGCTCCATCGGACAGATGACCGTTGGTGTGTACGGCGTGTAACATCTGAAATCAAACACAGTGCAACAATCGTCGCAAGGGTCCAGGCCGGAGGAGGGACCGTATGGTCTGAGGAATCTTTTCGTGGCATTCTCTGGGTGATTTGTCATTTTGGATGGTTCAAATGGCTCTGAGCACTATGGGACTAAACATGTGTGGTCATCAGTCCCCTAGAACTTAGAACTACTTCAACCTAACTAACCTAAGGACATCACACAACACCCAGTCATCAAGAGGCAGAGAAAATCCCGGCGGGAATCGAACCCGGGAACCCGGGCCGTCGTTCTGGAAGGCACAATGGATCAACAGAAGTACGTGTCTATCCTTGGGGACCATGTCCACCACTACATGCATCTTCTTTTCTGTCGACACGATGACATCTACCACCAGAACAATGCAGCGCGTCACAAAGCTTGCAGTGTATGTGCTTGGTTGCAAAAGCACCAGGATGAGCTTACCTTACATCCCTGGCTACGAAACTCTCCGGATTTAAACCTAGTTGAGAATCTATGGGACCACCTCAATCGGGCTGTTCCCGCCATGGATCCTCAACGAGAAACCTAGCGCAGCTGCCCAAGACACTGGAGTCGGCATGGTCCCACATTCCTGTCGGCACCTTCCAGAACCTAATCGACTCTCTTCCTGCATGTCTCGCAGGCTTTTGACAGGTGGCCACATTAACGTCAGGGAACAATGTATTTCTTTGTTATCACTATGCTGTCCGGCGACACCACAGTGGTGTCGTGCGCGAAATAGCTGTCAACGGCCAGCGACACCACAGTAGTGTCGTGTGCATAGTATCGCTCAGTGGCCGGCGACAGCAATTTACTATCTTTTGCATTCTGTTGGTGTTTTGTTTAGGTAACAATAAGTTACACACGTCAACAAGGTTTTTGTTTTTACAAATACTTGTGCCCTTTCATCATGGCGGACAATAGGATTATTTACAATGAATGCGCCAACGTCTTGAAATGTGTGTGAAATCTTATGGGACTTAATTGCCAAGGTCATCAGTCCCTAAGCTTACACACTACTTAACCTAAATTATCCTGAGGATAGACGCACACACGCATGCCCGAGGGAGGACTCGAACCTCCGCCGGGACCAGCCGCACAGTCCATGACTGCAGCGCGGACGTCTTGTCTGACGTTTCGGACGATTTGACCGATTGGGAAGAAGACATTGGATATCATAAAAATGAAAGTGGTGCAGAGTCGTAGGAAGATAGTGAAGTACGTCCAAGAAGAATTCAGCGGACGCTACGGTGGACAACTGATTCGGCTGAATCAGGTAAAGAAGACAGTGCATACTGGTCAGAGTTTGATTTACCGAGGACCATTAATAAATGTGGAGGATCCGCGGGACCAAACATATTTCGCAAAGATACACACAGCGTCGAGGATATCGTAGAATTATATATTGGGAACAATCTATCTGAATATATTAGCAGCGAAACCGACAAGTAGTACAGTCAAAATTGCAATAGACGGAAACTGGATTGGAAAAAAGCCAAATTTGTCGACGTTACGAGACCCGAACTTAGAAAAGGTTTGGGCCTGCTATCCTTATCGGAATTGTAAAAAAAGCAAGGATCGATGATTATTAGTTAACGAATCCGTTGTTAGACACACGCAAAACGATGTCCCGCAACCTATTCAGACAAATATCACTTTTCATTTTTCCGACACCAACAATAAACCGGATCCAGAATGAGATTTTCACTCTGCAGCCGAGTGTGCGCTGATATGAAACTTCCTGGCAGATTAAAACTGTGTGCCGGACCTAGACTCGAACTCGGGACCTTTGCCTTTCCCGGGCAAGTGCTCTATCAACTGAGCTACCGAAGCATGACTCACGCCCCGTCCTCACAGCTTTACTTCTGCTAGTACCTCGTCTCCTACCTTCCAAACTTAACAGAAGCTCTCCTGCGAACCTTGCAGAAGTAGCACTCCTGAAAGAAAGGTCCCGAGTTCGAGTCTCGGTCCGGCACACAGTTTTAATCTGCCAGGAAGTTTCAAATCAGCGCACACTCCGCAGCAGAGTGAAAATCTCATTCTGGAAACATCCCCCAGGCTGTGGCTAAGCCATGTCTCCGCAATATCCTTTCTTTCAGGAGTGCTGGTTTTGCAAGGTTCGCAGGAGAGCTTCTGGTAAGTTTGGAAGTTAGGAGACGAGGTACTGTAAGAAGTAAAGCTGTGAGGACGGGGCGTGAATCGTGCTTGGGTAGCTCAGTTGGTAGAGCACTTGCCCGCGAAAGGCAAAGATCCCGAGTTCCGGTCTCGGTCCGGCACACAGTTTTAATCTGCCAGAAAGTTTACTAAACCGTATAATGCCGATCGTCTTGCCAAAGAGCAATTCGTAATTGATTATTTTTCCCAAAAGTTTAAAGAAACGTTTAATCCAAGTCAAAACATCTCAGTTCATGAAGGAATGATACCGTGGCATGGACGGTTAAATTTTAAAGTTTACAGTCCTTCGAAAATTACGAAATACGACATACTCATTCGGATCCCGTGTGATTCGAGTACGGGATACATTTTCTCATTCAAGATATATTCTGGCGCTGGTCAGCCTTTAGCAAAAGATATGATGGAACTATTGACACCTTCTGATGGCCGGCCGCGGTGGTCTCGCGGTTCTAGGCGCTCAGTCCGGAACCGCGAGACACCTACGGCCGCAGGTTCGAGTCCTGACTCGGGCATGGATGTGTGTGATGTCCTTAGGTTAGTTAGGTTTAAGTAGTTCTAAGTTCTACGGAATGACGAGATACGTTTGAAGTTCTCTAACGCTATAGATACAGCAATAAGGAAAGCGCAGTAGGCAACACAGTCGAAGAGGAATGGACATCTCTAAAAAGGGCCATCACAGAAGTTGGGAAGGAAAACATAGGTACAAAGAAGGTAGCTGCGAAGACACCATGGGTAACAGAAGAAATACTTCAGTTGATTGATGAAAGGAGGAAGTACAAACATGTTCCGGGAAAATCAGGAATACAGAAACACAAGTCGCTGAGGAATGAAATAAATAGGAAGTGCAGGGAAGTTAAGACGAAATGGCTGCTGGAAAAATGTGAAGACATCGAAAAAGATATGATTGTCGAAAGGACAGACTCAGCATATAGGAAAGTAAAAACAACCTTTGGTGACATTAAAAGCAACGGTGGTAACATTAAGAGTGCAACGGGAATTCCACTGTTAAATTCACAGGAGAGAGCAGATAGGTGGAAAGAATACATTGAAAGCCTCTATGAGGGTGAATATTTGTTTGATGTGATAAAAGAAAAAACAGGAGTCGATTTAGAAGAGATAGAGGATCCAGTATTAGAATCGGAATTTAAAAGAGCTTTGGAGGACTTACGGTCAAATAAGGCAGAAGGGATAGATAACATTCCATCAGAATTTCTAAAATCATTAGGGGAAGTGGCAACAAAACGACTATTCACGTTGGTGTGTAGGATATATGAGTCTGGCGACATACCATCTGACTTTCGGAAAAGCATCATCCACACAATTCCGAAGACGGCAAGAGCTGACAAGTGCGAGAATTATCGCACAATCACTTTAACAGCTCATGCATCGAAGCTGCTTACAAGAATAATATACAGAAGAATGGAAAAGAAAATTGAGAATGCGCTAGGTGACGATCAGTTTGGCTTTAGGAAAAGTAAAGGCACGAGAGAGGCAATTCTGACGTTACGGCTAATAATGGAAGCAAGGCTGAAGAAAAATCAAGACACGTTCATAGGATTTGTGGATCTGGAAAAAGCGTTCGACAATATAAAATGCTGCAAGCTGTTCGAGATTCTGAAAAAAATTAGGGGTAAGCTACAGGGAAAGACGGGTCATATACAATATGTACAACAACCAAGAGGGAATATTAAGAGTGGGCGATCAAGAACGAAGTGCTCGTATTAAGAACGGTGTAAGACAAGGCTGTAGCCTTTCGCCCCCACTCTTCAATCTGTACATCGAGGAAGCAAGGATGGAAATAAAAGAAAGGTTCAGGAGTGGAATTAAAATACAAGGTGAAAGAATATCAATGATACAATTCGCTGATGACATTGCTATCCTGAGTGAAAGTGAAGAAGAATTAAATGATCTGCTGAATGGAATGAACAGTCTAATGAGTACACAGTATGGTTTGAGAGTAAATCGGAGAAAGACGAAGGTAATGAGAAGTAATAGAAATGAGAACAGCGAGAAACTTAACATCAGGATTGATGGTCACGAATTCAATGAAGTTAAGGAATTCTGCTACCTAGGCAGTAAAATAACCAATGACGGACGGAGCAAGGAGGACATCAAAAGCAGACTCGCTGTGGCAAAAAAGGCGTTTCTGGCCAAGAGAAGTCTACTAATATCAAATACCAGCCTTAATTTAAGGAAGAAATTTCTGAGGATGTTCGTCTGGAGTACAGCATTGTATGGTAGTGAAACATGGACTGCGCGGAAACCGGAACAGAATCGAAGCATTTGAGATGTGGTGCTATAGACGAATGTTGAAAATTAGGTAAACTGATAAGGTAAGGAATGAGGAGGTTCTACGCAGAATCGGAGAGGAAAGGAATATGTGGAAAACACTGATAAGGAGAAGGGATAGGACATCTGCTAAGACATGAGGGAATGACTTCCATGGTACTAGAGGGAGCTGTAGAGGGCAAAAACTGTAGAGGAAGACAGAGATTGGAATACGTCAAGCAAATAATTGAGGACGTAGGTTGCAAGTGCTACTCTGAGATGAAGAGGTTAGCACAGGGGAGGAATTCGTGGCGGGCCCCATCAAACCAGTCAGTAGACTGATGACAACAACAACAAAAAGTCCTATGGGACTGCTGACCTCAGATGTTAAGCCCCATAGTGCTCAGAGCCATTTGAACCATTTGAACCTTCTGATGGAAAGTGGCATCATCTCTGCATGGATAATTATTATAACAGTGTAGAACTTGCAGAGAAGTTACTTTAAAAGAAAATTAAAGCGCTCAAAAGCCAATGTGTTTGAAACTTGCCATTAACGGAAAAGTAACAAGCGGCCGGCGACAAGCCAAGTAATCCGAATTAGCGCTGCCCGCGCCAAGCTCATAAATTTGTACGAGACGTGCGGACGGCAAAGTGTTAAGATGCGTACTGTTCCTTCAACTCGAATGCTTTACAGATTGTCGACCACATCACTGCTATTTTCATTTACTGGTAGACTGTTGTTTTATGCTACACTGTACTATAGTTGGCGCCGGGCCTCTTTTATTGTGCGATGCCATGTCTGATACAAAAACGAAGTTTACAACGGTTGCAGTGACTTTTGAGAATCTAAATCCGTGTTGACTGGGAGAACAACAACATCGATCTACTTTTACCTGCCATGCAGATGCCTTCCTTCTTGCCGTGTCTCATTGTTGTTATTCTATCGAATATCTATTGAGAGCTGCTTCTGTTCACCGAAGAATATGCTGACGTTACATTTCGAGAAACTAAAGCTGCGTCGTTGTTTTCTGTGTGCTTTACGTGCGTGTTTCTCTTTTTGTCTCCATACAGTGTTCGATGTTGACAGATAATGGCTTTCGAGTGTCGCTAACGAATCTGATGCTGTGACTAATGAAGAGCGGAACGATAATCGATAACTCATTCGCCGCGTCGGCAGTAGCCGTTGGGCTCTGCCACGCTTCCCATTAGCAGCACCCAAATGAATGCAGCGAGGCTTTTTAAAGATTAATCTCGCTCCGCGTCGGTCTCCGTCCGCTGGCTGAACGACGTGATGAATTAATGCGCTTCCCAACAGGAATCTTATTAGTGAATCTGGAAACGGTTTCATTTTCATTACGTAGTTGCGACAGATAATGCATCGTTTTGTGGCATTTTCAGCATGCTGCACCCTCTCGGTCGACTCCCCACCCTCCACCTTCTCCCACCGGCCCTACGACTCATGTTGCATCAAATTAGACATACAGGTTGAAAACAAGCTCCACCGACAAAATTTAAGAGGTTCTTTAGGGATATTTTCAGAGTATTTTGCTGAAGGAACCCATGGTCTTTGGTTGTTGGTTATAGAGTAATAATGCAATTATAATTCACACAGTTTGTTAATCACCAAAATGTGCAAAAGATAGAGCAATGTGGCAATCCTCAGACGCTGCGGGAACAACTCAACATAGAGTAGTTGTACCGCACTTCCATTGTAGGCCTATTCAATAAAACCATACGTATCGGCCGATTTTTCATCAGTAAACCCATCCACACTGCTGTGTATCACTGTTAATCCTTTTCTTGCCAAGCTATGAAACAGTGTACCTAAAGCGTACAAAACACAGTTGGGTCATTTGATTTCATCCATGATACGATCACCGAATCAGGTGAGTTACGTAGTAACATTTTCGGAAATAGATATGAAAAACTTACAGGGCGCAGAATATAAACATTAAATCCCTTACAAAAACGTCCTTACACGTCATCAGGGCTCCTAACCTCTGATAGCCGGCCTGTGTGGCCGAGCGGTTCTAGGCGCTACAGTCTGGAACCGCGCGACTGCTACGATCGCAGATTCGAATCCTGCCTCGGGCATGGGTGTGTGTGATCTCCTTAGGTTAGTTAGGTTTAAGTAGTTCTAATTTCTAGAGGACTGATGACCTCAGAAGTTAAGTCCCACAGTGCTCAGAGCCATCTTTGAACCTAATCTCTGATGACATAGTGAACAGCACAGGGGTAAGACAGTCTATTGTCATAATTCCTGGTGAACCTCCAGCTGTCCTGTATTTTGCACAATTCGCTTCGCTACTAATTTCGGTCAAATGACCCTTATCAAGTAGAGCTGACATGAACGGTTGGAAATTTATACATTAGTAGTCATTTGACCGAAACTAGTAGCGAAGCAAAATAAAGGACAGCTGAAGGTTTACTATGAATATGAATAATTATTTGGCGGCTGAATTACCCCACCTGCAAACATATGTAAGACAGTCTCTCTTTTAGTGGTATTTGTGAGCTGTAATGCTAAAGCCAAAGAGCTTCCTGACATCCGACAGTACACAAATGCACGAATTAAACTCCACGCTGTTTTATGATCCTAGAAAGAGGACTCAGCTTCGTTATTCACGATATACCGGGTGATCAAAAAGTCAGTATAAATTTGAAAACTTAATAAACCACGGAATAATGTAGATAGAGAGGTAAAAATTGACACACATGCTTGGGATGACATGGGGTGTTGTTAGAACCCAAAAAAAAGAAGTTCACAAAATGTCCGGCAGATGGCGCTGGCCAGCAAAACGTCAGTGACTGCGCATGACAATCGTGAATAAAAGGAGCTGTAATGAGAGAGAGAATCAGATGCGCCAGCAGTCGCAGCATGTTGACGTTACCTGAAAAGGCGCTTTTAATGAAGTTGTATTATCATAATGCGCTAGTTCAGCGTTACCATCCTATCGCCATAGGAAGGGGATCCGAACGGGTAAAGGTCCGTTGACAAATGCAGCTGTGGCGAGAATGATACCGAGTTCGAAAACACGGGTTGTTTACACGACAGACCCCGTAGTGGCCGAACGAGCACAAGGCGTAATGCTGCTGAGACAGTTCAGGAAGAAATGGAGACTGTAGCGGGTTCGTCTACGCACGGGGAAGTCAGCGCTCGTACAGTCGCACGTCACACCAGCGTTCCATACACTACTGTTTGATTGGCACTTAGGCGTACCCTCCGATGCTATCCGTACAAAATCCATCGGCATCATGAAATGTTGCCTGGCGATTTAGTGAACCGGAGGGCATTTGTGGTGTGGGCGTTTCAAAAGATGGCGGAAGATGACGATTGGTTGAGTAACGTGTTGTGGACCGACGAAGTTCATTTCAGGCTCAAAGGGGCTGTCAACGCCCACAACTGCAGAATTTGGGCTACCTAAAATCCTAGAACTGTCGTGGAAACTCCACTGCACGACGAAAAAGTCACGGTATGTATTGGATTTACCACATCTACCGTTATCGGGCCTTCTTTCTCCTAGGAAATGCGTGATTCTGGTTTTGTAAATGCTACCGCGATGAGAGGTGCGCCGGTATGTTACAGAATCGCATCATCCCCAGCCTGGCTGATAAACATCTGCTGGAAATTACGATGTTTATGGAGGATGGCGCTCCACCACATATTGCTAGACGCGCGAAAGATCTCTTGCGCGCTTCGTTTGGTGATTGGTGATGATCGTGTGCTCAGCTGCCACTTTCGTCATGCTTGGCCTCCCAGGTCCCCAGACCTCAGTCCGTGTGATTATTGGCTTTGGGGTTACCTGAAGTCTCAAGTGTATCATGATCGACCAACATCTCTAGGGATGCTGAAAGACATCATCCGACGCCAATCCCTCACCATAACTCCGGACATGCTTTACAGTGCTGTTCACAACATTATTCCTCGACTACAGCTATTGTTGAGGAATGATGGTGGACATATTGAGCATTTCCTGTAGAGAACATCATTTTTGCTTTGTCTTACTTTGTTATGCTAATTATTGCTATTCTGATCAGATAAAGCACCATATGTCGGACATTTTTTGAACTTCTGTATTTTTTGGTTCTAATAAAACCCCATGTCATTCCAAGCATGTGTGTCAATTTGTACCTCTCTATCTACATTATTCCGTGATTTATTCAGTTTTCAAATTTATATTGACTTTTTGATCACCCGGAAGTATCAGTGATGGATAATACAGTCTCATTCATAAATCTTTTAATTTCGCTGATTAGTATTGGCCTAAAACTAAGCCAAAACAGTTTGACGGTTTTTCGTTATCGAGCTCCACATCCCACTGGATATTTAAAAGTTTTAAAACAAAGCAATTCGGACTGGTACTGCAGCGCGCTAGGTCCGATTATTTCTTGTATTGCATTCCGCAACTTTTATTTTGCTAATGGGGAAAGGCAGAGTGATTTTATTTCCGCATATTCCAGACAAATGCAATTGCACTGAAACTGCTGGCTTATCCGTCGTCGCACAGTTAACCCAAGTGATTATTAAGGCCAGAATTAAACATTGTTTTGTGCACATAGGATACGGTGATTGACTATTCAGATTACGTTCAGTGAAACAATAATTGGTTTGTCATGCGGGATGGTTGTAATTAAACTGGCGGTTTGTGTTGCAGTGCAGGCAGTGCACGAGGGGGTACCCAAAAGAAATCTGAATAACACATAAGTTTGTGTAGTACGCATTTCTGCCGCTGGGCGTGTATAGCGCCACTCAGCTCAGTGCCGCCTGCGTTGTCAATCTGGCTTGTTCTGTTCAACTGCAATGATTATTTTTACCAGCGCTGTTTTGTTCTTGTTTCATTTTTTGTGATGGCAAGTTAAGTGAACAACGTGCAGATGTGATATTTTGTTTTCTACTCTATAAAAATGCTGCTGAAACTGTTTTGATGTTGAAAACAGCTTACTAAGGTAACGCTGTGGGAAAAACTCAAGTTTACGAGTGGTTTATCACAAATCATCTTTCAACCATGAAATTTGAAAAATTCGGGAGCTTGTCCTTGCAGACCGCCGACAGACAATCAACTGTCAGAGATTAGTGGGTTATCTTGGAGCTCTGGCGAATTTTAATGGAACATTTGTGGCAGACAGGAGAACTGGTTCATCCACCACGACAACGTACCTGCACACACAGCAATCTCTGTTATACTACTGACCGTTAAAATTGTTGCACCAAGAAGAAATGCAGATGATAAATGGGTATTCATTGGACAAATATATTATACTACAACTGACATGTGATTACATTTTCAGGCAATTTGGGTGCATAGGTCCTGAGAAATCAGTACCCAGAACAACTACCTCTGGCCGTAATAACGGCCTCGATACGCCTGTGCATTGAGTCAAACAGAGCTTGGATGGCGTGTACAGGTACAGCTGCCCATGCAGCTTCAACACGATACCACAGTTCATCAAGAGTAGTGATTGGCGTATTATGACGAGCCAGTTGCTCGGCCCCCATTGACCAGACGTTTTCAACAGTTGAGAGATCTGGAGAATGTGCTGGCCAGGGCAGCAGTCGAACATTTCCAAAAAGGCCCGTATAAGACCTGCAACATGCGGTCCATAATCCTGCTGAAATGTAGGGTTTTGGAGGGATCGAATGAAGGGTAGAGCCACGGGTCGTAACAAATCTGAAATGTAACGTCGACTGTTCAAAGTGCCGTCAATGCGAACAAGATGTGACCGAGACGTGAAACCAATGGCACCTCATGCTGGGTGATACGCCAGTCTGGCGATGACGAATACTCGCTTCGAATGTGCGTTCACCGAGATGTTGCCAAACATGGATGCGACCATCATGGTGCTGTAAACAGAACCTGGATCCATCCGAAAAATGACGTTTTGCCATTCGTGCACCCAGGTTCGTCGTTGCGTACACCATCGCAGGCGCTCCTGTCTGTGATGCTGCGTCAAGGGTAACCGCAGCCACGGTCATTGAGCTGATAGTCCATGCTGCTGCAAACGTCGTCGAACTGTTCGTGCAGATGGTTGTCTTGCAAACGTCCCCATCTGTTGACTCAGGGATCGAGACGTGGCTGCACGATCCTTTGCAGCCATGCTGATAAGATGCCTGTCATCTCGACTGCTAGTGATACGAGGCCGTTGGGATCCACCACGGCGTTCCGTATTACCCTCCTGAACCCACCGATTCCATATTCTGCTAACAGTCATTGGATCTCGACCAACGCGAGCAGCAATGTCGCGATACGATAAACTGCAATCGCGATAGGCCACAATCCGACCTTTACCAAAGTCGGAAACATGATGGTACACATTTCTCCTCCTTACACGAGGCATC
Source organism: Schistocerca gregaria (assembly GCF_023897955.1). Taxonomy (NCBI): domain Eukaryota; kingdom Metazoa; phylum Arthropoda; class Insecta; order Orthoptera; family Acrididae; genus Schistocerca; species Schistocerca gregaria. The sequence goes on along the minus strand of NC_064925.1, from coordinate 262,720,540 downwards.
ACAACAACGTTTCACCAGGCAACGGCGGTGAACTACTGTTTGTGTATGAGAAATCGGTTGGAAACTTTCCTCATGTCAGGACGTTGTAGGTATCGCCACCGGCGCCAACCTTGTGTGAATGCTCTGAAAAACTTATCATTTGCATATCACATCATCTTCTTCCTGACGGTTAAATTTCGCGTCTGTAGAACGGCATCTTCGTGGTGTAGCAATTTTAATGGCCGGCAATGTAGTTCTTGGCTGCATGGCTCCGCTGCCCTTATTACCTTACTCTCCTGACCTGGCTCCGTGCGACTTTTTCTTATTTCCACCCATGAAAAGCAGCACGGGAGGACACCGATTTGACAATACTGAAGCCAAGAAAAAAACGAGGACTGAGCTGTCAGCCATTTCTAAACATGACTTCAAAAAATGATTCGAACAGTGGAAGCACTGGTGGGACAAATGTATTAGTCTTAATGAGGAGTGTTTCGTAAACAGTTTGAAAATATATACCTTTTAAAAAATAATTCCGGCTTTTGGGTACCCCATTGTACATTGCAAGATGCTGAAACATCGTGGATATGTTCCTAATCGGTGCTCTCGTGGAGTATGATGAAAGAAATAAGAGTTGCACTTTCTGCGACCAGGTGAAAAGATGGCACAGAAAGCAGCTTGTTTTGACGGTCACATCGGTTGTCTGATTCGTATGTTCATATTTAGCACAGCCGAACTGTTAATGCCTTGAAACCACCACCATACATCTGGCAGACCGAAACCGTTGACATCATCAGTAAATCCTACAGTCCAGCGGCCCTAATCGGAGGCAGATGATGGAACGTCCTACGAACTTTTCTGGGCTCACCTCACTTCTGATAGTGCCCGGGGATGCACCTGAAGAGATACCTTTATCAGCGATAGGTGGCTGCAGAGTCGTAAGGAGAAAATATCTAAGTACTTATCGTGGAAGCTGTAATATGAAGTTACAATGTATTGCACAGAGAGAGAGTGGCCAGATTGCGACAAACCGATTTCTACAAGATTCCGCATACTAGCCGGATTTCACTCGAAAGTAGTTTTTACGGCAGGGTTTAGATTACTTCACTTCGATGTTCCAAAAAAAAAAAAAGTCTAGGTTAAAGGTGTTGCCGCAGGATACGTTCCGACAAGGTGTAATCGTTAGAACACTCGAAAATATGGAATACTATTTACGCTACTGCATCTCAGGCCTGCAAACTGTTAGATTTTAATTTGTAATTTCTCTCTGTTGTGGAGAACTTGAGGAGGATTGCCCGTGCTAACAGAAGCGTATGCCAATCACGGTCCAGTTACGTACTCTAGTGTTACAATCTCATGTCTTGCCATAGGTATTTGCTACATAGAGAAATATACTTTTGGACATAATCATGTGGCAATCCTAATATTTCACACGACGTTATGATACGCATGGAAACTGTCCTCCGTGAGAGTGTCTTCAAATTGTTGTAATGGCTCTGAGCACTATGGGACTTAACATCTGAGGTCATCAGTCCCCTAGAACTTAGAACTACTTAAACCTAACTAACCTAAGGACATCACACACATCCATGCCCGAGGCAGGATTCAAACCTGCGACCGTAGCGGTTGCGCGGTTCCAGACTGTAGCTTCTAGAACCGCTCGGCCATTCCGGGCCGGCAGAGTGTCTTCATGCAAGTAAATCAAGTTTGGTTTCCATCTGATGAAAAAGAGTAAACATATTCTCAGCCCGAAGGTTGATTTGATCATTACAGTGGTTTGCTTAGTGTGATACTGTTGGAGGTGATATGCCCTTGTCTTCCTCCCACCTATGAATTGATTTACAAACTCACTAATAAGGGGACCTATACGTTAACGTGGATTCTGAACCATGGTACAGTTTGGCATTCTTCCCATATGCAAATCTCTATCAGGTGTGGTACAAACGGCTATTGAGCCATGGTCTTTTGGATTGGCAGTTTGACTCTAGCGTGCTGTGTGTTTGATGAATAATTTGTATACTTTCCCCATTTCTGTGATTAGCATACTACCATTCGACGAACTGTAAAGGCTTACCACTGAAGGGAGAAGATAAATAATAGAGAGAGGGAGGGAGAGAGACAGACAGACAGACAGAAGACAGACAGAGACAGAGTGGATGGTACAAGCAATAACTTGATAAACTTTTGTCGCTTTACCATGTACCATCTTTAGATTCCGTAGAAAAGGATTTTGTGAGAAAGACATGGAACACAAAAATGACGAACCATACAGTCTGCACCGAGGCTCAAACACGTGTCCTCATAATAATTAGACTCCTGACCTAATCAATATTTTCCTTGTTCATAGAATATTTTAATCTTACAACATACAAATATCGTCGCATTTTTAGTTCTCTTGCCAATGAGTAATTATCCTTCGGTAATTTGCAACAAGCAGTTTGTTATCAATCTCAAGAAATGGACGTTTTTTGTCTGATTATCCTTCGAGTGTTTTTACATTATACCATTTGTTGCTATGCCGACGAACTTGTCAAAAACAGTTCAAAAACACTGGCAAGAGGCTGAGAAGGCGAAACTAGCCACAAAAACTGGAGTATTGTGTACTCATATTGTGGATATATGGAGTCTAAAAAATGAAATAATATCGAAGTCTTCCGGTTAGCTGCATGTTGCCGTCGTCGTCCACATTGTCATCATCAGCATCAGCATCATCATCGTCATCATCATTAGCAGCAGCACCACCACCACTACCATCTTTTTGTTCACGTATGAGGTTTGTCGGTTACGGATACTTACACTACAGATTCATCTGCCTGGTTTTGGTTCTCCCTATAAAATAAAGGGAACGAAAGGCTGTTCACAACTTGTACAGAAACCAGACAGCAGTTATAAGAGTCGAGGAGTCATGAAAGGAAGCAGGGAGTGAGACAGGGTTAAAGCCTATCACCGATTTTATCCAATTTGTACATTGAAGAGGCAGTAAAGGAAAACGATGGTTCAAATGGTTCTGAGCACTATGCGACTTAACATCTGTGGTCATCAGTCGCCTAGAACTTAGAACTAATTAAACCTATCTAACCTAAGGACATCACACACATCCATGCCCGAGGCAGGATTCGAACCTGCGACGTAGCAGTCGCGCGGTTCCGGACTGAGCGCCTAGAACCGCGAGACCACCGCGGCCGGCAAAGGAAAACGAAGAAAAATTTAGAGTAGGAATTAAAGTTCAGAGGTTTACCGATGTCATTGTATTTCTGTTAGAGAGAGCAAAGAACTTAGAAGCATAGTTGAATAGAATTGACATTGTCTTGAAAGGATGATGTAAGATGAACTTCAAAAAAAGGAAAACAAGGATAATGGGATGTAATCGACTTAAATCAGGTGATGCTAAAGGAATTAGATTAAGAAACGAGACACTTAAAGCAGTAGACGAGTTTTGCTATTTGGGAAGTAGAATAACTCATCATTAACTCCGAAGTAGAGGGGATATAAAATGGAGACTGGCAATGGCAAGAAAAGCGTTCTGAAGAGAAGAAATTTGTTAACATCGAATATAGATCTAAGTGTTTCTTTTGTATGGATTGTATCCACGTGTGGAAGAGAAACATGGACGATAAACAGTTTAGACAAGAAGAGAACAAAACTTTTGATACGTGGTGGAGCAAAAGGATGTTGAAGACTAGATGGGTAGATCATATAAATAATGAGGAGGTACTGAATAGAATTGGGAGACAAGAAATTTGTGGAGGAACTTGACCGAAAGAAGGGATGGGTTTGTAGGACACACTTTTAGACATCAAGGGACGACCAGTATGGGGAGTAAACTCGTAGAGGGAGAGCAAGAGATGAGTACAGTAAGTAGATTCAGAAGGGTGTAGATTTGCAATAGTTTTTTGGAGACAAAGAGGCTCGCACAGAATAGAGTAGCAAGGAAAGCTACTTCAAACCAGTTTTAGAACAGAACACCACAACAAGAAACAACAACATCTTTTCTTCAAATATTCAAATGTGTGTGAAATCTTATGGGACTTAACTGGTAAGGTCATCAGTCCCTAAGCTTACACACTACTTAACCTAAATTATCCAAAGGACAAACACACACACCATGCCCCAGGAAGGACTCGAACCTCCGCCGGGACCAGCAGCACAGTCCAAGACTGCAGCGCCTGAGACCGCTCGGCCAATCCCGTGCGGCATCTTTTCTTCCCATTGGCTTGTATCTGCATAGTGCTTTGACACACTGTCATCTTCTAGCCTAGAAATGTGCTCTTCTCAGTGGCTTTCTTTTCATTTTTTCATTTAGAGAAAATAATCCTAATCCTGCTCTTATTTGTGTATTTCACTGTCTGTCTTACCATTGATATCCTGCTACATGCTTCGCCGGCTACTGAGGCCGAGCGGTTCTAGGCGCTTCAGTCCGGAACCGCGCTGCTGCTACGCTCGCAGGTTCGAATCCTGCCTGGAGCATGGATGTGTGTGATGTCCTTAGGTTAGTTCGGTTTAAGTAGTTCTAAGTCTAGGGGACTGATGTTAAGTCCTATAGTGCTTAGAGCCATTTGAACCTGCTACATGTCTGAACCGTGGAATTTTGATGCATCGTTTTTTGTTGCTACCCCGGTTTTGCTTCCATACATTAAACTATGGGCGTCAGTATTTTGCAAAATTTAGAAGGTGATATGTTACTCTCTATAGACTGTTCGCACTGTCAGCAATTATTACTTAGTTAAAGTGAATGTAAACAGAAGAATTACAGGAAATTTGCCTGTTTTTAAATGGGAAACTGTCGTTCTATCAACATCGATTCCCGTTACATCCACGTGTCCGTGTCAGCCGTGGAGAGGGAGAGCTCGATGTTACCACTAATGACCAATTAGTGGTCAGCCGACAGCTGCCGCTGTTTTACTGCGACGTTAAAGAAAGGAATCCCGGCCCATAGACGTGAGGGGTTTTACGCTGTGCGCGGGAATTGGCTCGCGGCGCTCGCACAATGGCGGCAAAATTACAGACCGTGGCGTCGGCGACGGTGCTGCCACCGTAACTAACTGCCTGCTGGAGCGGCAGTTGGTCGCGTTAGAAGCTGCGAAGGGCCGTAGAGTACAGCGAGCTCAGACTTTTCTGGTATATTCCAGCACCACCTGTGGGATAACACTGTTGTCATTTGTAATATTCAAGGTGCAGTTTGCTTTGTCTAGAAAATACACTATTGGCCATTAAAATTGCTACACCAAGAAGAAATACAGATGATAAATGGGTATTCATTGGACAAATATACACTCCTGGAAATGGAAAAAAGAACACCGGTGTGTCAGACCCACCATACTTGCTCCGGACACTGCGAGAGGGCTGTACAAGCAATGATCACACGCATGGCACAGCGGACACAACCAGGAACCGCGGTGTTGGCCGTCGAATGGCGCTAGCTGCGCAGCATTTGTGCACCGCCGCCGTCAGTGTCAGCCAGTTTGCCGTGGCGTACGGAGCTCCATCGCAGTCTTTAACACTGGTAGCATGCCGCGACAGCGTGGACGTGAACCGTAGGTGCAGTTGACGGACTTTGAGCGAGGGCGTATAGTGGGCATGCGGGAAGCCGGGTGGACGTACCGCCGAATTGCTCAACACGTGGGGCCTGAGGTCTCCACAGTACATCGATGTTGTCGCCAGTGGTCGGCGGAAGGTGCACGTGCCCGTCGACCTGGGACCGGACCGCAGCGACGCACGGATGCACGCCAAGACCGTAGGATCCTACGCGGTGCCGTAGGGGACCGCACCGCCACTTCCCAGCAAATTAGGGACACTGTTGCCCCTGGGGTATCGGCGAGGACCATTCGCAACCGTCTCCATGAAGCTGGGCTACGGTCCCGCACACCGTTAGGCCGTCTTCCGCTCACGCCCCAACATCGTGCAGCCCGCCTCCAGTGGTGTCGCGACAGGCGTGAATGGAGGGACGAATGGAGACGTGTCGTCTTCAGCGATGAGAGTCGCTTCTGCCTTGGTGCTAATGATGGTCGTATGCGTGTTTGGCGCCGTGCAGGTGAGCGCCACAATCAGGACTGCATACGACCGAGGCACACAGGGCCAACACCCGGCATCATGGTGTGGGGAGCGATCTCCTACACTGGCCGTACACCTCTGGTGATCGTCGAGGGGACACTGAATAGTGTACGGTACATCCAAACCGTCATCGAACCCATCGTTCTACCATTCCTAGACCGGCAAGGGAACTTGCTGTTCCAACAGGACAATGCACGTCCGCATGTATCCCGTGCCACCCAACGTGCTCTAGAAGGTGTAAGTCAACTACCCTGGCCAGCAAGATCTCCGGATCTGTCTCCCATTGAGCATGTTTGGGACTGGATGAAGCGTCGTCTCACGCGGTCTGCACGTCCAGCACGAACGCTGGTCCAACTGAGGCGCCAGGTGGAAATGGGATGGCAAGCCGCTCCACAGGACTACATCCAGCATCTCTACGATCGTCTCCATGGGAGAATAGCAGCCTGCATTGCTGCGAAAGGTGGATATACACTGTACTAGTGCTGACATTGTGCATGCTCTGTTGCCTGTGTCTATGTGCCTGTGGTTCTGTCAGTGTGATCATGTGATGTATCTGACCCCAGGAATGTGTCAATAAAGTTTCCCCTTCCTGGGACAATGAATTCACGCTGTTCTTATTTCAATTTCCAGGAGTGTATTATACTAGAACTGACATGTGATTACACTTTCACGCAATTTGAGTGCATAGATCCTGAGAAATCAGTACCCAGAACAATCGCCTCTGTCCATAATAACAACCTCGATACGCTTGGGCATTGAGTCAAACAGAGCTTGGATGGCGTGTACAGATATAGCTGCCCATGTAGCTTCAACACGATACCACAGTTCATCAGGAGTAGTGACTGGCGTATTGTGACGACTCAGTTGCTCGGCCACCATTGACCAGACGTTTTCAGTTGGTGAGAGATCTGGAAAATGTGCTGGCCAGGGCAGCAGTCGAACATTTTCTGTATCCAGAAAGACCAGTACAGGATCTGCAACATGCGGTCGTGCATTATTCTGCTGAAATGTAGCGTTTCGGAGGGATCGAATGAAGGTTAGAGCCACGGGTCGTAATACATATGAAATGTAACGTCCACTGTTCAAAGTGCCGTCAATGCGCACAAGTGGTGACCGAGACGTGTAACCAATGGCACCCCATACCATCACGCCGGGTGATACACCAGTATGGCGATGACAGATACACGTTTCCAGTGTGCGTTCACCGCGATGTCGCCAAACACGGATACGACCATTATGATGCTGTAAACAGAACGTGGATTCATCCGAAAAAATGACGTTTTGCCATTCGTTCCTTCCAGGTTCGTCGTTGAGTACACCATCGCAGGCGCTCATGTCTGTGATGCAGCGTGAACGGTAGCCGCAGCCATGGTCTCCGAGCTGATAGTCCATGCTGCTGCAAACGTCGTCGAACTGTTCGTGCAGATATTTGTTGTCTTGCAAACGTCCCCATCTGTTGACTCAGGGAACGGGACGTGGCTGCATGATCCGTTACAGCCATGCAGATAAGATGCCTGTCATCTGGAGTGCTAGTGGTACGAGGTCGGTGGGATCCAGCACGGTGTTCCGTATTACCCTCCTGAACCCACCGATTCCATATTCTGCTAACAGTCATCGGATGTCGACCAACGCGAGCAGCAATCGCCATAAGCTAAAACCCGACCTTTATCAAAGTCGGAAACGTGATGGTACGCATTTCTCCTCCGTACACGAGGCATCACAACAACGTTTCACCAGGCAACGCCTGTCAGCTGCTGTTTATGTATGAGAAATCCGTTGGCAACGTTACTCATGTCGGCACGTTGTAGGTGTCGCCTCCGGCGTTAACCTTGTGTGAATGTGCATATCACAGCATCTTCTTCCTCTCGGTTAAATTTCCAGTCTGTAGCACGTCATCTTCGTGGTGTAGCAATTTTAATGACCAGTAGTGTATAAAAATCAAACATTTGTGTCGCAATTGCGTCCGGAGCTGCTTCGCAGCTATTAAAGGTATTTAATATCCGTCTTTTCAACTACAAGAAAATGCATATTGCCATAAGCATTTTGTTTTAATGCTATGAAATTACTACCAATGGTAGGATTCTACGTTAGATTTTCTCTTGCACCAGGAAGGGTAGTCCACTTGCACAGTTTCTAGGGGTCCGTATGTAAATCGGTAGGAAAGGAATCCTTGCACTATAACTTTGTTGTCCGCTGCCTGTGCGTTTGACCTTTTCAGACCATTTGTATCAGCAACTGGTAGACGTATCAGTTTGAAATCTGTGTCACATATTAACATCTGCGACCACTCGGCGATGTAAAACCATGAAGCTTCTAAGTCAATGCAGTCAAAATATACGCCCATTTGTCATATATTTTGATACTCGCTAATCCACTCATTAAATCTCACAGCGAAATTCCTTTTGACCTGAAATCATGAAATTTGCGAAGAGCAAGGTTTCGCACCGCAACCAAAAGAAAAACTCTAAAATTGCGAATTTGTGATTGTATCACACGAAAAGAAATTTTGACGTTTGCTATCGAACTAAGTGCCTGTCCGTTCGTCTGTTAAGACCGTCTTCTTTTCAGGAACTGGTAGGTGTATCATTTAGGTTGTACGGATTCTTGACGATAGAAAAGTGAAGCTTCTAAGTCAATGCAATCAAAAGTCATGGATATTTATTTCACATATTTTGATTACTCATTAAAAACTTATGGGTACTTCCCCTTCATGTGGAAGCATGGAGTTTGGCAAGGAGAAAGGTCTCATAGTGCAACTAGTGTAAAAATCCGGTAATTGTTAATTTGTTATTATATTACACGAATGAAATATTTTTTCATTTCTTATTCAACTTCAGAATTAAAATTAAAACTTTCTAGAAGTCTTGTAACCCCTGGCACTGTCTTACTACGCTTTCCTTGGTTTGAAATACGACACAACATAGCACCACTACTTCTTGTGTACAAGAAAGCAGTATGGTAAAGAAAAATTATATATCATGTAATTCATTGCTAGACAGCGCATGACGGGCCAAGCACTGCTTCTCTCTGGAGTTATGAGTCATTCGGCAAGCTCCTCGTTCCGCATGACTTACACAAAACCGTTGAGTCAGCTACAGCTGTGAAGCCATTCTATGTAATTCCACTGCATACAACTGACTGCTTTAATTTTAAAGTTGTTGCTTAAACATTTTTGTCAGCGCATGCTTGGAAGATCTCAAAATGCAGTACGATCAAAGTGCCTCATATCCATCCAAAACAGCTGTTAAAAACGTCTGCTCTGTAACAGAAGAATGAAAAAAATGCCTGTATATTCAAAAGGAGAAAGACCATGGCTGATGTAGGCCTTGCCGTACTTAGTCAGAAAGAGGACCGGTATTTATCAGCTGCGAAACAGAAACACCGGTTGACGACGTTGCCATATGTTACTCAACAGAAAACTATATAAACTTTACAGCCTCTGATTCCAAGAATTGAGCTTTGTAAAAAACAGGATTCTGTACTTAAAAATTTATTTCCTGAATTTAAATTTATTCTCTTGTAAAAAATTTAAAATATATGGGATGTGGTTTTTGTCGACTACAGTTCTGTTAGTTGAAACAATTACTGCTGCATTTCTGTACTTGCATTATCACAAATAAAACGTAGTGCTTCAGTATTAATGGCACTTGAGACGACTTTCTTGTTGGCACCTAGAACGAGTCCGTTCCATGGTAATGACACAGAGAACCTTCTTAATAAATTATTTATTTTCTAATTTGTCCCCTTTTTTGCAGTGATGAGGTGAGCAGCACGATTCTGTGCTATCAAAATAAATTCTCAGTTACTTTGGATACAAATAAGTCGCTTACAAAAAAAGATACGTTATTTTTTGATTCTCCTGACAAATGTGAGATTTAGCTCTTAGAAAATTTGACATTGTCATTCTTAAATTAACTACTGAATTTTTTTCAACTTGGCTCTCGTCACTGAGTATACTCAAATATGTTTGGTTGTATGGTTGGTGCATAGGTTTGTAGTGTTTTTCCACAAGTTTAATAAACATAACAGATACACATAACAGAGACTTCGGTCATTAATAATAATATATTCTCCTTCACTATTTACAATGGTCTGCCAACACTCGGGTAAGTCTTCGATTCCGCGACTGTAGAAATGACGTGATTTGGAAGCGAAGAACTCGTCCAGCCATGTTCGGAGTACACTTTCATCCGGGAAGGAAGCCCCTTGAAAGTTCTTCGATAGAGAGCAGAAAAGGTGCAAATCCGAAGGTGCAAGATCAGGTGAATAAGGTCAGTCTAACACTTCATAGAGTCTACCTGGTCGTTGTTGTTGGATTGCGTCTGCAACAAATCTCAGTTGTTAACAAAAAATGTTAGCAGTGATGGTTACAACGCGGTATAGCAATTCGTAGTACACCACACTGTTGCTTTTCCACCAGATTGGACAATTATCTTTGGTGGATGAGGGCAGGTCTTTCTGCGGGGAGTTACTACATTGTTTGGGGGTCAACTGTTCCTTTCTTTTCCTTATTTTAGCATAAAGACACCATTTCTCGTCACCAGTAACTATTGAGGATAGTAGTGGTCGGTGTTGTTCACGAGCCAGTTCATGTCTAGCAACCAGGGGCGCTCATAGTGTAAGTAGGATGTTTAGGTTTTTTTATTGGTAACGCCAACGCCACGTAGCGCTCTGTAAGAAAATCACTGGCTGTGCTGTGTGCAGTCTGTGGCTGGTTTGCATTGTTGTCTGCCATTGTAGTGTTGGGCAGCGGCAGCTCGATGTTAACAGCGCGTAGCGTTGCGCAGTTGGAGGTGAGCCGCCAGCAGTGGTGGACGTGGGGAGAGAGATGGCGGAGTTTTGAAATTTGTAAGAATTGGTGTCACGAACTGACATATATATTATGACTATTAAGGTAAATACATTGTTTGTTCTGTATTAAAATCTTTCATTTGCTAACTATGCCTATCAGTAGTTAGTGCCTTCAGTAGTTTGAATCTTTTATTTAGCTGGCAGTAGTGGCGCTCGCTGTATTGCAGTAGCTTGAGTAACGAAGATTTTTGTGAGGTAAGTGATTTGTGAAACGTATAGGTTATTGTTAGTCAGGGCCATTCTTTCGTAGGGATTTTTGAAAGTCAGATTCCGTTGCGCTAAAAATATTGTGTGTCAGTTTAAGCACAGTCTTGTATAAATTTTTCAAAGGGGACGTTTCAGTAGGGAGGACACACGCAGATTTTTATGATATTGGCTTAGAGCAAGCGGTCCACATACATCTGATTTTTGAAGCTTTGCCACTACATGCAAATGGAATGATTACCGTTCATCACATGTGCTTTTCCTCGACTACACTGACGTGGGTCATTGTGGATTAATGCGTTTGAACGATCTTCCTGACGCTGATGTCAAAACGGTCGTCCTCAAAACGACAATACGATAATCTTGATCCGCTCTGTCCACTGGCATTATCGCCATACACGACACAAATGTTTTTGGCTGCATCTGCTGGTGTCACCTCTCTACTGAATTCAAACAGAATAATGTGTCGCAAATGTTCCGATTTCTCCTCTTGGCACTTCATTTTGTAGCGTCCACAGCTCTGCTCACGATCTCCAGATGACAAACTGACAATAAGCGAATTCAAACTGGAACACTGAACTAATAAAAATTGACAATCGATAAATAAAACCATAGCAACCGGAATATCAGCATACAAAACAAAAACGCTACGAACTTATGCACCAATATGGTTGAGTTATTTCTGGGTTATGTCAAATATCGTCCCTTTCAGTACCTCTTAGTTGACTTTTTTTGTATACAACTACCACAGGTAATGTTAGTTACCTGCAGCTGCTGCAAGTAAATATATTACGTTAAATGTGAAGGTAATTTCCAAGAATGAATGTCTATCGAAGTCACGGGGTCCAAACGATACATATCGAACGTGCGATAGTAAATCGATCATGCGAGTCGCGTGGCGGCTGTTGTGAATATGTTTAAGGTGGTCACTACAGTAACGACAAAAGAAAAGCGTTACAAAAGTACTTGTAATTTCAAAGGAGACGACTTATCTTACTCGTCATCGGTGTTATCGTCATGTGACAGTCCATGTGGTGTACTATATATGGTTCAGGGACAATTCCCTTTTTCCCATAGCCAGGGTAAACTCTGCCAACATCACGCAAGAACATCGGCAGAGCGTCGTATGCCTTACCTTTTCCCTGTCCCTGTAAACGCAAGTTGTGGAAGTATAGGTACTGAAACAAGTACAGTTCGTCCCTTTATCCGGGACGCCTCTCTCTTTTTGTGGAAGACTTTACAGATTTCCACAGACGCTCAATATTCTGGATGTGGAAACTGGGGTCATCCGAAGACACGAACTCCACAGAATCGTTCACGAATTCGTGGTCGAAACCTTCCGCTTTCAGACTCTTGTAAGACTGAAGGCCGTGGGTTATAACTTTAGTAACAGGCAGTATGAAGTGTTTTATGAGACCCACTAAAGTGACCTTGTCTCTGGACAATACTCTGACAACGAAACACTTCCGGGACTCTCTTTCTATACCACCGAATACCCAAATGTGATTTATTTCACTTTTTGAAGGTCGTCCTCTCTGGTTCTTTCGTCTAACTATATGAGATTCGTCTACTTCTACAACTTTATTCGCCCCACTAATTGGCACACTATCATTTGTCACTACCACGTAACATTCTCGGCAAAACCCGAAGTAGTCGCACACGGTATTTTCAGATAATTCAGTTTCTGTAGCTGCTGCTTGCAACGTGTAGTCTCGAATACAGCACGATACAAGAATTACGCTCGTTTGAATGGATAACTTCGAAGAGTCGAACCGCGTATTTTGCCCGATACTGGTTCGTTTTCCGCACTGCCCGCAATTAAATTTCAACGGTATTTCAGTATCGACACTCCTCTTACGAAGTTTTACAGGCTTTTCAGCTCCACAGTCAACACACTCCCTCCTTTCCCTCGACCGGCAGAAGTCCATATTTGCGGCAAAAAGTTAAAAAACTCTCTATGCTGTATACATATGGAATTGGAGTTTTCCATGTCTGAGAATCCGCGGAAGAAACATCAAGAACACTAGAGATTACACTCGCTATCGACAGAAACAGTCTGGTATTCCCAATCAAGTCACAAATAATTAGGGCGAGAATGCAATGTACACGGACTAAAGGAACGACGGAAAATAGATAAAAATGACAGTCAGAGATAATTGATCATAACGCCCGCCCGAAACTCGCCTGATAGATTTACTGTCGCACGTTCGATATGTATCGTTTGGACCCCGCGACTTCGATAGGCAATGATTCCTGGAAATTACCAATATGAAATCATCAGGAACGATTTGTGTGGTAAAACTTCGCTCAGAAATCTGGAGCGATTATTTGTTGGTACTGGAAGCTGTTCTGTTTAAATTTCATCTTGTCTTAAATTTTATGAGATTACAACTTTCGTGATAGGAGCAGTTAAACAGTATACCATCGACATACGAGATAACAGATATATAAAAACTGTTCTCTGATTAGACACAATATCAGAAATGCAACTTGTCATTGCTGTTACTGCATCACAATGTTTATAAGAGTGACGTCCTTGAGAACGGCGTTGTGTTTCAGGTGAGCACAGGCTCTGTCTTGTTGACGTCGGTGAGAACAAGTTTAGTTTTGATGAGTTCTCCAGCTATGTGGTTTTAACGCATCCAACCCGGTGACAGCTTCCTAGCATTTAAGGAGCACATAAGAGATGATGAAATGAGCGTGATTTTCCAGCACCATGCTGTTTCAGTACATACAGACATACAGTCCTTTTCTAGTAGGTTTGATGCTGAAACCGGTCATCAGTTAAATAAAAAGAACAGAATTTCGCAACTGTTTGGCTGTTTTCTACATCAAACTGGTTAACACAAGTTCCTGTCCTGTCTTACCCGAGTCGCTGGAAATCCTTTCCAGGAAGGTTTCCGAGAATGTTTAAAAGAAGCTAGTAAAGTGGGAACACCTGACGAACATAATTTAGTAACGATTATTTTCTTAGCTGCTTGTAAATAATGTGCGATTAAGTTGAACAAGCACAAGTTTTGACTGAGGTGAATGTCACTTAACACACGTCAGTAAAAAAGCACTGAAGTGAAATAGGTTTTTTTAATGGTGTGGATTTTCTACAGTGAAATATAATTGTGACTCCAGAGCGAGGTTACAGAGGCGACAGAAACTTCAGACTCTTTCATTTTCGAATTTATTACGCCACTTATTCCAAAACACTACATACAAAGTACAGTAGGCGATTAATGTAGCACGCAGTGCTGTTTTTTAGAAATAAGTCAGTGAGTCGAAATTAGCGGAAATAACATACATCGGAGCGGATAGAAACAGAGTCTCGACTACACGGGAACTTTCAAAACGGCGCTTTCGAAGTCACTCTATTTTAAAGCTTTGCAGCTGTCTCAGCAGCGTCCCTATCGACGTCCGGCACAGAATGTTGGCAGCAACAGCCTGGCAGCTGCAAGAGGCTGCTGCCAATTCGGAGAGCACGCTCCGTTCAGAACCAGCTGCTTACATTCCCGGGCGAGAGGTGACAGCCGATGTGTGCAGTCTGGTTACGTATCAAGGTATTCGTAGTGGTAGTACTTATAGTAGTAGTAATAATAGCTTCGAAATTGAACGAGTCTTTAGTGAACTAGCAGGTACTTTGATCTGACCTACCTCTGAATGTACGTCATTAAAAGTGAGTTAATTGTTTGTCTAATTTCGCTAAGAGGATACTCGGAAATTGTTGCATACTTCTACATATATTAACTGCTTATAACGCAGTACGTGATTTCAAATGCACAGAAATATGGAGATCTTGTTGTTAAGTTCTCTTTTATGGTACAGTACGGAGTCATCGATTTCTGACGCGAATGTCCTCGGTTGGACAGCCGATGGGGATCTCCAGTTCTCCTTTTTTCAGCAACATCTGTAACCAAATAAGACTGTATGGTTGCAGAGACCTTTAAAAGTTTTATTCATCTGTGATGTACACTCCTGGAAATGGAAAAAAGAACACACTGACACCGGTGTGTCAGACCCACCATACTTGCTCCTGACACTGCGAGAGGGCTGTACAAGCAATGATCACACGCACGGCACAGCGGACACACCAGGAACCGCGGTATTGGCCGTCGAATGGCGCTAGCTGCGCAGCATTTGTGCACCGCCGCCGTCAGTGACAGCCAGTTTGCCGTGGCATACGGAGCTCCATCGCAGTCTTTAACGCTGGTAGCATGCCGCGACAGCGTGGACGTGAACCGTATGTGCAGTTGACGGACTTTGAGCGAGGGCGTATAGTGGGCATGCGGGAGGCCGGGTGGACGCACCGCCTAATTGCTCAACACGTGGGGCGTGAGGTCTCCACAGTACATCGATGTTGTCGCCAGTGGTTGGCGGAAGGTGCACGTGCTCGTCGACCTGGGACCGGACCGCAGCGACGCACGGATGCACGCCAAGACCGTAGGATCCTACGCAGTGCCGTAGGGGACCGCACCGCCACTTCCCAGCAAATTAGGGACACTGTTCCTCCTGGGGTATCGGCGAGGACCATTCGCAACCGTCTCCACGAAGCTGGGCTACGGTCCCGCACACCGTTAGGCCGACTTCCGCTCACTCCCCAACATCGTGCAGCCCGCCTCCAGTGGTGTCGCGACAGGCGTGAATGGAGGGACGAATGGAGACTTGTCGTCTTCAGCGATGAGAGTCACTTCTGCCTTGGTGCCAATGATGGTCGTATGCGTGTTTGGCGCCATGCAGGTGTGCCCCACAATCAGGACTGCATACGACCGAGGCACACAGGGCCAACACCCGGCATCATGGTGTGGGGAGCGATCTCCTACACTGGCTGTACACCTCTGGTGATCGTCGAGGGGACACTGAATAGTGCACGATACATCCAAACCGTCATCGAACCCATCGTTCTACCATTCCTAGACCGGCAAGGGAACTTGCTGTTCAAACATGACAGTGCACGTCCGCATGTATCCCGTGCCACCCAACGTGCTCTAGAAGGTGTAAGTCAACTACCCTGGCCAGCAAGATCTCCGGATCTGTCCCCCATTGAGTATGTTTGGGACTGGATGAAGCGTCGTCTCACGCGGTCTGCACGTCCAGCACGAACGCTGGTCCAACTGAGGCGCCAGGTGGAAATGGCATGGCAAGCCGTTCCACAGGACTACATCCAGCATCTCTACGATCGTCTCCATGGGAGAACAGCAGCCTGCATTGCTGCGAAAGGTGGATATACACTGTACTAGTGCCGACATTGTGTATGCTCTGTTGCCTGTGTCTATGTGCCTGTGGTTCTGTCAGTGTGATCATGTGATGTATCTGACCCCAGGAATGTGTCAATAAAGTTTCCCCTTCCTGGGTCAATGAATTCACGGTGTTCTTATTTCAATTTCCGGGAGTGTATATATGCAGACTGATTCGGAACCGGGTGTCCTGTAGCATTTCTCCCTCCTCAATTCAAATACCAATTTGTGCTAGGGTAGACACTGCAGGTCTGCAAAGGAACTGTGCCAGGGTGGCGAAATGGTTTAGTGCATCTCCCTGGGTTCGAATCTCAGGCTTGATACAAATTTTTATTCGTCGCTTCGGTCTGTCTGCTTACAAGATGCCCCGAAAAAACACCGACAAACTTTAGAGACAGATTCCGACACAAAAACAAGAAAAAGAAATCGAGTATACAACGGCTCTAATGATATCTGAACCTGTTCGTATTCGATACTATGAAACAGATCTCTTCTACTGCCAGAGGCCACAGCTCGTGGTCTAGTAGCCAGCCCTGCTGCCTCTGGATCATGGGGTCCCGGGTTCGATGCCTGAACAGGTTGGGGGTTTTCTTTGCCTGGGGACTGGGGGTTTGTGTTGTCGTCATCATTTGCTATCAAATGTAGAGTTCTGCTTTAGAAGTCGTTTGACAACTGAAAATGCAATATTCTCTTTTCTCTGTGAAGTACTGGATGGGTTAAACAAAAGCTTTCGAACGCTTCGCTTAGTTTTTGATTAAACTAAGGCGTTTGATTGTGTTGATCACAAAATATTGTTCTAGATGTTGGACCATTACAAAATACAGGGAGTAGCTCTGAATTGGTTCACCTCCTACTTTAGTGACAGACAGTATGATGTGGGGTCTGCAATGGGTACAGTCAAGTGGGGGTTGCCCCAGGGATCAGTGTTGGGGCCACTCCTGTTCCTTATTTGTAAAATGATATGCCCTCTAGTATCACGGGTAACTCTAAAATATTTCTGTTTGCTGATGACACTAGCTTGGTAGAAAAGGATGTTGTGTGGGACATTGGCCCGGTTTAAAATAGTGCAGTTTATGACCTAAGTTCTTGGCTCGTAGAAAATAAACTAACCCTAAATCACAGTAAGACTCCGTTTTTACAGTTTCTAACACACAATTCAACAAAACGTAAAGTTTAAATTTCACAGAATTGGCATATGATTTGTGAAACTGAGCAGTTCAAATTTCTAGGTGTTCAGATAGATTGTAAACTATCGTGGGAAGCCCACCTTCAGGATGTTGTTCCAAGACTCAATGCTGCCATTTTTACTATTCGAACGGTATCTGAGGTGAGTGATCGTTCGACACGAAAATTAGTCTACTTTGCTTATTTTCATTCGCTTACTTAGTATGGCATTATATTTTGGGATAATTCTTCCCATCCTCAAAGGATATCTTTGGTTCAGAAACGGGCGGTTCGGGCAATAAGTGGTGTAAGTTCACGTACCTCTTGTCGACCCCTGTTCACGATGACATAGGCCTCTCTCTCTCTCTCTCTCTCTCTCTCTCTCTCTCTCTCTATATATATATATATATATATATATATATATATATATATATATATATAGCCACATGATGTACAGATCATTTTTATTCTACCTAGTTATCCTGCTGTCTGTTACTTTAAAATAAACAGTATTTATGTGGAGATTGAAATGTTTATGTTTAATTCAAGTTTTATTCGAAAACTATTGATCTGTAACGTGAAACAGAGGGCTGTTGAAGTAATACTTGAAAAAAAAAAGAAATTTATCATACAGGGCCAGAAAACACAATTTCCCCAAAACAAAGGTACAATTTAAAAAAGTAAAACAAAAGAATAATATCAAAATCACTTCAGTACTCCGCTGAGCTTATATAAAACATTTCTGTAGTTGCTAAACATCTTTCGAACTTATCAGATGTAACAGGAAACTCTTGATTTTGATCACTATGAGTACTTTCTACTGAGTACTAATTGTTTATGTTGTGGTCTTCAGTCCTGAGACTGGTTTGATGCAGCTCTCCATGCTACTCTATCCTGTGCAAGCTTCTTCATCTCCCAGTACCCACTGCAACCTACATCCTTCTGAATCTGCTTAGTGTAGTCATCTCTTGGTCTCCCTCTACGATTTTTACCCTCTATGCTGCCCTCCAATACTAAATTGGCGATCCCTTGATGCCTCAGAATGTGCCCTACCAACCGACCCCTTCTTCTAGTCAAGTTGTGCCACAAACGTTGAGTACACCATCGCAGGCGCTCCTGTCTGTGATGCAGCGTCAAGGGTAACCGCAGCCGTGGTCTCCGAGCTGATAGTCCATACTGCTGCAAACGTCGTCGAACTGTTCGTGCAGATGGTTATTGTCTCGCAAACGTCCCCATCTGTTGTCTCACGTATCGAGACGTGGTTACACAATCCGTTACAGCCATGCGTATAAGATGCCTGTCACCTCGACTGCTAATGATACGAGGCCGTTGGGATCCAGCACGGCGTTCCGTATTACCCTCCTGAACCCACCGATTCCATATTCTGCTAACAATCATTGGATCTGGACCAACGTGAGCAGCAATGTCGCGATACGATAAACCGCTATCGCGATAGGCTACAATCCGACCTTTATCAAAGTCGGAAACGTGATGGTACGCGTTTCTCGTCCTTACACGAGGCATCACACACAACGTTTCACTAGGCAATGCCGGTCAACTGCTGTTAGTGTATGAGAAATCGGTTGGAAACTTTCCTGATGTCAGCACGTTGTAGGTGTCGCCACCGGCGCGAACCTTGTGTGAATGCTCTGAAAAGCTAATCATTTGCATATCACAGCATCTTCTTCCTTTCGGTTAAATTTCGCGTCTGTAGCACGTCATCTTCGTGGTGTAGCAATTTTAATGTCCAGTAGTGTAGTTCCGCCTCTTTAGCAATAATGGGCTGCCATTCATCTGCAGAATTACAGGCACCTTATTGAAAGTGTCTCGAGCAGAGCTGAAGCCGTAATAAAGGTGACGTGTGGACGCACCCTAGGGTCCAGACACTCCGGACCAGGTATTGTATGTAAGGTACTGTGAGCCAGCAGGTGGTGTTGTGTGAGGCTGGTCGGTGGCGCCTGGCGGCGGCTGGTGGCCGCGCAGCTGGGCTGGCGTGGGAGAGGCGGGTCGCAGGCTGCGTGGGCGGCAAGTGAAAGCGGCAGCGGCGGCGGCGGCGGCGCTGTGGACGCCCTTGCGCACGCCGCGGTCAACACTCCCGGAGGGCCGCGGCGCACCCCAGTCGCCTGCCTGCCTACCTGAGCTGGCGCACGGCGGCAGGAAGCCGCTCTGGCTTGCAAACTGTGGTTCACCTTTCTCGGTATTGCGTCGATGCCCTCTCAAGTTACGCTCTCCATTATTCAGCTTTGGTATCGCGCAGAAATGAGAAATCATGATACACTGTTGACCTTCAAAACTGCAACACGGTGAAGAACAGCAAATAGCAAAATTTTACTTAATGTGCGTACACAGTATAGCGGGAAGAACGTATAATTAAATTTCTAGGTAATTTGAAGCTATATGGAGTGTGAAATTGAACACGTTCACACCAGCATGTGCCATCGATCGCTCACACTATAGCCTCCCATCGGGGGATACCACCGAGCCGCGTGGAATTAGCCGAGTGGTCTAAGGGGCTGCAGTCATGGACTATGCCGCTGATCCCGGCGGAGGTTCGAGTCCTCCCTCGGGCATAGGTGTGTGTGTTTGTCCTTAGGATAATTTAGGTTAAGTAGTGTGTACGCTTAGGGACTGGTGACCTTAGCAGTTAAGTCCCATAAGATTTCACACACTTTTGAACATTTGATGCCACCGATGACTCACGCTCGACTCTACCAATTATGCTACCAGCAGCACACTATATTGAGACGTGTTTGCCGGCCAGGGTGGCCGAGCGGTTCTAGGCGCTACAGTCTGGAACTGCGCGACCTCTACGGTCGCAGGTTCGAATCCTGCCTCGGGCATGGATCTGTGTGATGTCCTTACGTTAGTTAGGTTTAAGTAGTTCTAAGTTCTAGGGGACTGATGACCTCAGATGTTAAGTCCCATAGTCCTCAGTGCCATTTTTTGAGACGTATTTACTTAGGCAAAAGGCAGATTTGGGTGTGGACTTGGCCTTACTCGATTATCGTTGGCTGCTCAGTTTGTTTTTTTAAATCACATACACTTTATTTGGACCCAGTTCCATGTAAGGTTGACAATAAGGAACAATTATCAAATTTGACTGTTAGGGCAACATCTAATTAAAAATTCCTTAGACAAATTCCATTCATGGCTGAATTCCTTATTGACTATCATCACAATCTGATCAAATCAAGAGAGAAGTGGGCCTCAGACATTGCTCCAAGGATCGACCAGGGAAAGTCGCTGAATTTCGTAAATGATGAGACAGGCAGCCAAGAGTTGTATTCACTTAACCGGATGGCTACTCAAACTAGTGACAGTCTAAACGCCGGCCAGCACCATTGCAACAACTACCTAACGTCTGATAACCAAAACATCGATTGAATAACCTAGGCAAGGTGGAACCGGTGGACAGCACTGCGTCTTATGAATCCGGTGTTAGAACATCCAGAAGCAGATGGACCCACTACGACCAAAGTAGTCCAAAACAAACAAATATCCGAACCACAGTCAAGGAGGCTGTCGAACTACACGCCTTACCGGACAACAGCAGCAAGGCGAGTAAAGCTACATTGCCGCGAAAATGCGCTAACCTGCAGGGAAGGTAACTGGGAAATTAGCGGCCACTGTGCAGAAAAATACTGCTGGTTGAACTTCATCGGTAAACACAAGGAATTCAGTGATTAATAATAAAAGGTGGAGGATGGCTAATTAATTTCGCCAACTCCAACCACCCCAGTTGTTGCTCTTCGTCTCAGAGACCCTGCGAGCAGCAACGAGCGAGCAAACGGCATGATCTCAAAACAGTGGATGGTTCACTGCTGGGTTAATGTCCACTCAAATCAAACGTACTGGGTCCAATGCAGAAAGAGGTTGTGGCTCTCGCAACTACAGCCCCTCGATCCGGCAGTGCCTGCGTGCCGCCAGCGGTCCCGGTATCTCCCCACACTGTCGGACCTCACTGCTGCTCCGTCCCAACCGAATGCCTGACACACCCTGACCCACAAAACATTTGACGTCCTTCCAAATATAGTACCACGGTACTAGTATCGATAACCGCTGCTGTTGCCATTCGCAGACAGACAATGCTAGCAAACGTAGTGCCACCAGTAAGCACAAGAAGAAACCGAGACGCCATTATCCCTATTACATGATGCCAACCTACCAATGGCACCAACGCGACCCAGATATATTACCTATAAGCCAGGTGGCATGAATAGTTGTAATACAGTTTGTGTACGTTAAATGTATTCGCAGTTGCATCCGTTGCAGAACGGAATGACGAAAAAAAATTGTGCCGGACCATAACGCGAACTAGGATTTTCCGCTTATCGCGAGCAGTGACCTTACCATTTGTCTATCTGTGCGTGACTCACAGCCAGACTCAAACTTCCATATGTCGTCAGCCTTGCGCCTACGGCGTGTGCTCGTAGATCCATTATGTACTTTCCTGTATAGGTGAGACATTTTGCTTGAAAGTTGCTTGCCCGATGTCGATGAATAAATATGATATTGCAGTGGTTGTGTAATTCTGAACTACAATGCAAAGTTCCTTGGACATGCATGCATGTGAAATTATTTGATGTGACCTTTTGTGTTTTTAAAAGAATAGACTTCTGCTGTTTTCAAAATAAAGGTAATATTAAAATATTAGCCTCGGGCATTTGAGAAAAGGAAAAGTACCAGACGAAGAGAAAAATTAGACACACCACCTTACAGTGGGAAACACAATTTTCAGCGCCAGCGTGTCTGTGTTAATACACAGATGTGCCATCTCTGGCAACATCACTGGGTCTAACCCAGCTGAGGGTCAGCTCGAACTGGGTTTGAGTAATGTCATTCCAGGCTATTTCAACTCTATGCCAGAGGTCACCACTCATGGTTGCATGCCAGTCTCGCAGCAACCCAAGACAAGACGTTTTGAATGAGTGAGAGATCTGGAGAACGTGCTGACCAGGGCAGGACGTCATGGGCAACAAGCAGTCATGCACTGTGTTGTTGAATTTTAACGTCAGGGAGATCTCGGAGACTGGGTACAGCAGCTGGCCTTAAAACGTCGGAAATGTCACGCGTGGTCTCCAAATGGCTGGATATGCGATCGGATGCGTTAGAGGTGTGTTCGTATTGTGTGTCCTGTGAAATCCCAAACCATCACACTCGATGTTTTGAATGAGTGAGAGATCTGGAGAACGTATCATGTTGACGAATGCAATATGGCAACGTTAGTTCTCCTCTGAGTCTCCACACACAGATACGTCCATCGTGATGCTCTATGCAGAACGGGACTC
Organism: Schistocerca gregaria; assembly: GCF_023897955.1. Classification (NCBI taxonomy): domain Eukaryota; kingdom Metazoa; phylum Arthropoda; class Insecta; order Orthoptera; family Acrididae; genus Schistocerca; species Schistocerca gregaria. Next base: position 262,697,784 of record NC_064925.1, on the reverse strand, counting down.
GTGTGAAAAGTTAACGTGGTGCCACTATGCCACTATTCCGTTGTCCAGTGGTCTTGCGTGCACTACCCACATCCGTGCCCCCCCCCCTCCCCCCTTCCCCCCTCTCCCCTCTCCCCCCCCCTCCCCCCCAGTGCTGCCGAGTCAGGGAAAGCCACAACAATAACTGACGTACTGGCAGTGTATAGTGCGCATATGTAGCTGAACTGGCCTTGCGGATCATCGTAAAAAGGGCACAGCTTTTGCAGAAACTTCGGTATGCTGTGAAAACAACATATGGCGAGAAAAATCTGTCACGCAGTGCCAAATTGCGACATTACACAGCAACTGTAAGAAATCCTGCTCTGTATTCATCAGAAACGATCACACGCGGTAAGAGAGCTTGTATACAGTTGGAGAACGAGGCGCGGAAAATTCTGAGAGACATATGGGGCGCCAAGCAACATGGCGATATCTGGATACACAGAACACGATAGGAACTCTATGAAAATAGTGAATCCATATCGAGCGAGATGCGGAAGAGGAGGTTAAGATTTGTTGGGCACATAAAAAAAAAAGGTTCAAATGGCTCTGAGCACTATGCGACTTAACTACTGAGCTCATCAGTACCCTAGAATTTAGAACTACTTAAACCTAACTAACCTAAGAACATCACACACATCCATGCCCGAGGCAGGATTCGAATTTGCGACCGTAGCGGTCGCGCGGTTCCAGACTGAAGTGCCTAGAACCGCTCGGCCACAGCGGCCGGCTTGGGCAAATCATGAGGATGGACGAGGAGAGGTTGACTAAGAAGATATGGAATGAAACATGTCATATGGGAAACAATTTAGTGAAGGAAGTCAGAGATGACTGGAAGGCTGTAGGAATAAAAGTAAGGAATCTGCAGACAGTAGTATAGGACAGGGAGAAGTACACTCCTGGAAATGGAAAAAAGAACACATTGACACCGGTGTGTCAGACCCACCATACTTGCTCCGGACACTGCGAGAGGGCTGTACAAGCAATGATCACACGCACGGCACAGCGGACACATCAGGAACCGCGGTGTTGGCCGTCGAATGGCGCTAGCTGCGCAGCATTTGTGTACCGCCGCCGTCAGTGTCAGCCAGTTTGCCGTGGCATACGGAGCTCCATCGCAGTCTTTAACACTGGTAGCATGCCGCGACAGCGTGGACGTGAACCGTATGTGCAGTTGACGGACTTTGAGCGAGGGCGTATAGTGGGCATGCGGGAGGCCGGGTGGACGTACCGCCGAATTGTTCAACACGTGGGGCGTGAGGTCTCCACAGTACATCGATGTTGTCGCCAGTGGTTGGCGGAAGGTGCACGTGCCCGTCGACCTGGGACCGGACCGCAGCGACGCACGGATGCACGCCAAGACCGTAGGATCCTACGCAGTGCCGTAGGGGACCGCACCGCCACTTCCCAGCAAATTAGGGACACTGTTGCTCCTGGGGTATCGGCGAGGACCATTCGCAACCGTCTCCATGAAGCTGGGCTACGGTCCCGCAAACCGTTAGGCCGTCTTCCGCTCACGCCCCAACATCATGCAGCCCGCCTCCAGTGGTGTCGCGACAGGCGTGAATGGAGGGACGAATGGAGACGTGTCGTCTTCAGCGATGAGAGTCGCTTCTGCCTTGGTGCCAATGATGGTCGTATGTGCGTTTGGCGCCGTGCAGGTGAGCGCCACAATCAGGACTGCATACGACCGAGGCACACAGGGCCAACACCCGGCATCATGGTGTGGGGAGCGATCTCCTACACTGGCCGTACACCTCCGGTGATCGTCGAGGGGACACTGAATAGTGCACGGTACATCCAAACCGTCATCGAACCCATCGTTCTACCATTCCTAGACCGGCAAGGGAACTTGCTGTTCCAACAGGACAATGCACGTCCGCATGTATCCCGTGCCACCCAACTTGCTCTAGAAGGTGTAAGTCAACTACCCTGGCCAGCAAGATCTCCGGATCTGTCCCCCATTGAGCATGTTTGGGACTGGATGAAGCGTCGTCTCACGCGGTCTGCACGTCCAGCACGAACGCTGGTCCAACTGAGGCGCCAGGTGGAAATGGCATGGCAAGCCGTTCCACAGGACTACATCCAGCATCTCTACGATCGTCTCCATGGGAGAATAGCAGCCTGCATTGCTGCGAAAGGTGGATATACACTGTACTAGTGCCGACATTGTGCATGCTCTGTTGCCTGTGTCTATATGCCTGTGGTTCTGTCAGTGTGATCATGTGATGTATCTGACCCCAGGAATGTGTCAATAAAGTTTCCCCTTCCTGGGACAATGAATTCACGGTGTTCTCATTTCAATTTCCAGGAGTGTATAAAGGGTTATTGGATGGTCACATGTGGCCGGACAGCAAAACCAAAGTTGTCTTAATAGAAGAAGAAAGTAATAGAAGAAGCGAGAGAGTGGAGAGGTAATGCGAAGAAAGAAGACGTGCAAAACAAGCTATACGTGATCCTGAAGCCTCCTAACGGAGCAGAAGAAGAAGAAGAAGAATAAGTGGCCCTCAAAAACTAGGCTCGTCATTTTCATCTTTTGTCGCTCGCTACGCACGAAGTATTAGCCGTACAGAAAAAACTGAGCAGTACATTACTCTGTAGGAAATTTAGTGAAGTTAAATTTCATACTGAGTTACATTTTCGCTAGTGGCCACGATTTTAGAGCTATTCAGGAAAAACGCACGAAAGTGTTTTTCAGACGCACCACCACCCTACTCTCATCCCTCGTCAGACAGGATTTTCAGTACGTTGTTCGTGGCATTCCCTCCTACACGAACCATTCCCGATATTCGTCCTTTTATGGTCTCTATTGATTAGGCTATTCCCGGCGGGGTCAGGGATTTCCTCTGCCTCGTGATGACTGGGTGTTGTGTGATGTCCTTAGGTTAGTTAGGTTTAAGTAGTTCTAAGTTCTAGGGGTCTGATGACCATAGATGTTAAGTCCCACAGTGCTCAGAGCCATTTGAACCATTTGATTAGGCTATTACGCCACTAGCATAATCGGGTATTTCGTTATTATTACTAATTTAAACGTGCCCGTGAACGTAATGAAATAAAAACGACTTTTGTTACGTCACGCTAAAATTGATTACGTTGATTACTTAAACCTACAAGCACAGTACTTTCGTAGTCAAAAGGCCTGACGAATACAGCGATGTAATTGTTTATTTTACGCTGCTAAAACTCACGAAATTGTTAGGTAAAAGTTACATAAACGTCAGTTTTACTATTTGTAGGTGCTCGACTACTCCGGTGGCGTAATAAGGCCAGTCAATGAAGACCAAAAAAGGTCAAATATGGGAAACAATTCGCGCAGATGCAAATTTTTGTATAGTGGTAGGAAGGAATGCCATGAACAACATACTAGAAATCCTTACCGGTGATGGCTGATTATGAGAGTGGGGGTGCGTTTCAAGATTATTTTTGTATGTTTTTGTTGAATACGGCCTCGAGCGAAAACTACTTTAAATTTCCTACGGAAACGTCCTGTTCACTTTTTCTGTAGGACTAACAGTTTGTGCTTAGTGAGCAAGAGAATAAGAAAATCTCGCTCGTGGTTACTGAAGGCCAGGTATAACACTGTGGCTTACATAAAATGACCTTGGTAGGGGCAGCTGAAAACCCTGCATACGGAGTGTAGTTGGCGCTCTTCCTACATTGTATGGTTACGCTGGAATAAATCGTTGTATTTAAGACTTTTCCGTAGCCAAGAAACGCGCCATCAACCAGGCGTCCGCTGTCTTCTACTTTGTGCATCTCGTGAATGAGGAGACCTAGCTGGGTTTCTCAAGATAACTGTTGCAGAAATCATGTTAATTTTTGCATGTAAGTTGGTGTGTCTCCAATAAAGCCATCGTATAGAAGGATAAAACATGTTTCATAATTCTACAAGAAATATGTTTTACGAGGCTTCTCGTTGATTAGAATGGCGTCTGTGTTTTTGCAGTCACATGACATGCTCTGTTGTTACAGCGACCTACGCTAAACTAGATTGACTAGGTTTATGCATGCTCACAGACGTATACACTCTACCTTTTGTTTTTCTGCGAGAGCGTGTTGAAGTCTAGTGTGATAGGAGATGCTCCCAGCACGAACACTCATTAGCCTGAGAGAAGCAACTAGCAACAGTAATCCCTGCTTCTAGCGGCACAGTGTCTTCTGCGCAAAGTGCCTAAGACAGGAATTCCTGCACTTCGCTCCTCGACCTCAAGGTCTCAGTACTGCAGCTGGGATGACGCGATGTTTGTCCAGTTCTGCGTTCATCACTCATTACGTCACAGAGCGGCGTGTATAGCTGTGCTTTCATTCTTTATCGTATTTGTAGTGTCTATAAAACAACGCAGCATGTGTAAATCGCATGAATTATGCACACACCTACTTGCTACGATGGACTGTTGCAGCTAATGGCAAAAACTCATCAGAAAACATTACTCTGTAATACTAGAATGACCATATAAGGTTCTGGTATACACCCGGAGTGAGAACGTGATCTATAATGAAAGGCGTAGGCCATTACTTTTGCGTGATAGCATGTAAATATAAAAATTTTTTTTAAAAAACCACTGGGATACGAAAATATCCATGCAACTAAAGCTTTCATAGAAAAATTCTAAGTGTATTTACGGAACCACACCTTCGCATTCTAAAGCAGCTCCGAGAACTGGAGCTTGAGGTCCAGAAGCGTTTCTCTCGGGACCATGGAAAGAAATTAAAAAACTAGCCAATCTGCAGACACGGTTTGGCCACCCACTCTTTCCTTACAGTTATTTTAGAAACAATCTATAAATTATGAAATTGAGGCTGCCATGTTATTCTGGTGACCGATATAACCATCATATTTCCTTTCATCGGTATCTAATTTCAGTAAGTATATTAATAGCGTTACACAGTGCGTTCCGAACGTGACTGTTTACTGGGCTACAGACTACAGATGTAGATTATGTTGGGTATTCCAAACAAAGTTCCCGAAACTGTTTTTTCGTAGACGTGATTGTTTTTTAATTCGTTCTGCAGTCACGTAACATTAAACTTTGGTTCACTTGATGAAAGCTGTTAAATGCGATGTGTAGTATTTAGAAGTTCAATTTGATTTAAAATTACGTTCCTGTCAATGAGAAACATGTTTTTCTTGTTGAACATGAATTTTGACATGGCGATAAATACACAAACTTAGTGCAGGAAGCATTTGCTAAAAAATTCCCCGAAACAACGGTACCTCATCGTAAAGCGATTCGTCTATTTATTCGGAAATTTGAGACAGGTGCAGTATTAGATGCCGAAAGAACTAAACTAAATGAACAGAAGTTGTTGGGTATTTCTAGCTCAATGCACCATTACCCAGCAAAATCTTTGCATAAGCTGGCACAAGAAAAAGACATAGAGCTTGCAGTTGCGCTTAAGGAGGGTAGGCAAACATTAAAATTGTTCCCGCTTAAAATGACAGCACTGGATTAATTGCAAGATGTGGATCATGAAAAGCTAATCCGTTACTGCAAATAACTTACTAATTTTTTTAGAGGAATACCACTGATATTCTTGATGTCATCTTCCATACAGAAGAGGCCTGGTTCCACCTCTCTGGCCCTGTTGACATACAACAACAAAAAATGGCTCTGAGCACTATGGGACTTAACTACTGAGGTCATCAGTCCCCTAGAACTTAGAACTACTTAAACCTAACTATCCTAAGGACATCACACACATTCATGCCCGAGGCAGGATTCGAACCTGCGACCGTAGCGGTCACACGGTTCCAAACTGAAGCGCTTAGAACCGCACTGCCACACCGGCCGGCTAACATACAACACACACGATTATTGTGAACGTGTTGTGCTTGAAACGCCATTGCATGATCATAAAACTGGAGTGTGGATGGTAATATCAAGACGGCCCATTATTGGACCTTTATTTTTTGAAGAAACCGTGAACAGGGAACCTTATTGCTTAAACGCGTTTACGTGTGTTTTAATTCTTCTTCTTCTTCTTCTTCGTCGTCGTCGTCCCACCCTTCTCCCGTGCCGCTACGGTGTTGGCGTCGACGTATTATTTTCGGATTTGGCAATGTTAGTGGTAGTGAATGGCAGGAAATCCTGCCTGTAAATTACCGTACAAGAAAACACATTTTTCCCTGTATTTCACAAAATTTGTACCCCAAACATAGGCGAAATGAAATAAATATTTTGAAGCAGTAAAAACAGCGTGTTTTGTTGTGTAAAACCAAGAAGTGGAAATGAGAGATGCTGAAACGCTGTTTCATACAAGAACCAAGGAATGTTCGGAAGCAAACCAAGGAGACATGAAATTGTGGCAATGGCTGGAATAGAAACAATTTATGTAAAATGATTAAGTGACGCAACATCAGGTCCGTCAGAACGAACAAGGCGTTGCTTCCCAAGTTAGGACCGAGTGAGGTGGCGCAGTGGTTAGGACACTGGACTCGCAGTCGGGAGGACGACGGTTCAATCCTGCGTCCGGCTATCCTGATTTAGGTTTTCCGTGATTTCCATAAATCGCTCCAGGTAAATGCCGTGATGGTTCCTTCGAAACGGCACGGCCGACCTCCTTCCCTATCGATCCCTAAATGACGAGACCGATGACCTCGCAGTTTGGTCTCTTCCCCCGAAACAACCAACCAACCCAACTTAGGATAAGCTTTTGAACCAGTAGGAGTCCTCCGTAGCTGACTAGTCAACCTGTCTGGCCACTATGCGGAGGATCTGGATTTGATTCGGAGTAATGCAAGAGATTTTTCTTTGCTGGAGGGACTGGAATGGGCTGCACTGACATCATGTTGCATATATAGGCATGATTGAGTAGTGACTCCATGGTCAAGAAAGCAGATAGCGACCGGGAGAGCAGTGCACTAACCTATGTCACTCCCATACGCATCCAAATGACGGGATTGGCAGTGGATGACATGGGAGTCAGTCTGTCCCGGTTGGTCCATCTGGGACAGAGTCCGGATCTTTGCTTTACTTTATGAACCAAAAGGTAAAAGACCTATGGGAAGAGCTAAGAAGAGAGAGAGAGAGCGAGAGCGTTTTTACTTTCTTTAGACATAAATGATCTGGCGTTCAGGGTGAGCAGCAGTCTCCGGCTATTAGCTGATGATAGTGTTGCATACGGAAATGTGTTATCGATGATTGACTATAGGAGGACACAAAATTTATAGTTGGTACGATCAACGGCAGTTGGCTCTAAATGTAGAAAAATGTAAGTTAGACGCAACTAATCTCCATTATGAGTTTTTATCGCAACAAGATGATCATTATATCTTTCTTTCATATCTTGCAGTAATATTTCAAGAGGATTAGCTACAAATTCGTCGCAAATGAGAGAAATTGTTATCTAAGCGTTAAATAATATCTCTGAGTTTAGTGCAAAATTATCGACTCCGCGTACTCAAATAAAGTATCGGACTTATAATGCAAATAAATTATTTGCAGGTTCTGTTGAACGGTAGATACAAGTAATGCCTATTAAGAATGGAAATAAATTAATGGCGTTACAAAAAACGCACACTAGCTTCCACTGGTACAATTACAGTGGCCGCATTTATCTTTAATGTTTCGGAATAGTAAAGGATAAGAAATGACGTAAAGGAGGTTGAACGAATCGTTACAATCGTTATTATTTCATTTAAAAGTAGACGCTTACAGTCATCAGAATCAAGGCAGCAGTCTCAATAGTAATCGTAAAAACAAACAGAAGAGAATGCAAATGAGAGAGAATAACGGTTTAAAGTTCTTATCGTTATTCTCTCTATTATCTAATGAGCGTTTTATTAATGTGATTGTGTATTATCATTAATTGGTTTTTATTTATGGTTTGCTTTAGTAATTCCTTTTCACTGTTTGCTCCTTTTACATAAGTTGAGTCCTTTTCATTACGTTTGCGGTGGTTATGAAGTCTATATTGCTTACTGTTCTCCGTAAGTTACAGAATACGGTAATACCATAGACGTTTCGCAGTAGCAGATCTCGTTGAGTCTCCGTGCTGGAACTTCTCCACTTGAAGTCGCGATAGATGATTTATCGCCCTATGGAAATCGATCTGTACAGCCAAGTGCTACGATGTGTCATGTGTATGGAATGTGGCGTCCAGCTTTTGTTCGTGAGATTGTTTAGGTCTTCGGAGAAATATTCTCGACAAACCCCAAAACCGTGTAAAACTGCAGGTTCGCACCATCAAACCACACACTTCCGAACGTCTTGCGTCTTTATAATCACTGAATATTTCTTTTGAAATGATTAAGGGTTATGAACTCTACACACCTGCTATCGGTACTCCTTTTGTGCTTTTATATGTATATGTTTTCTGCAATACCATAAAACATAGATTACTCTCTTAATGGCGGCTTCCAACAATCTCCTCTCAATCCGACATAGAACATCTCTCTTCCAATGTCCAACATGTATTAATTATTAGTTTGCCGTAGCTTAATACAGTCTGTATATCTATGTTATCGAGTTTGCATGGAGATGCTTGAATTCCACTTAGTATTTATCTTTCGCGCAGATATTTTACATTTACCATCGTATTAATAGTCCGTCGCACTCTACGAAGTGTTATTTGGATCGCGAAATGCTATAATGGAAATGAGCGAGTCATTGTTGTAACTATATGTAGTGGAACTAATCCAAGAGGTCGACCTCCTTACTCCACTGTTGCTGTTGGGACTAACATGACACCTTACATACATACATTGCAGGGTACAGTTATTTCCATTATATACGTAGAACTACTTTGAAAAATGAGACTATTCCTTAAATTACTTAGCGGTTCATAAAGTTTCGCAACATAGTTATTTCAGGAAAAGCAATCCCGTAGTGTTCGAATACAACATTAGTGGTGTGCTGCTAAACAGTCAGGTCGATTAAATACCTAGACGTAACGTAGCAAACTGATATGGAATGGAACGAGCATGTAAGGGTTGTAGTAGGGAAGGCGAAACGTCGACTTCGATTTACTCGGAGAGTTGTAGGAAAGTGTGGTTTACCTGTAAAGAAGATCGCATTTAGAACATTAGCATCACCATTTCTTGAACACTGCTAGGGTGTTTGGGAAGACATCGAAGGAATTCCGAACGCGGGCTGCTAGATTTGTTTTCGGTGGGTTCGAAAAAGGCGCAAGTATTACCGACATTCTTTCGGGAACTCAAGTGGGAGTCCCTGTAGGAAAAGCGAAGTTCTTTCTAAGGAATACTACCGAGAAAATTTTGCGAACCGGCATTTGAAGCTGACTGCAGAACGATTCCACTGCCGCCAACGTACATTTCACCTAAGAACAATGACGATACAGAAATTAGGTCTCGTACAAAGGCATACAGACAGTCTTTTTCCCTTGCTCAGTTTGCTAGTGGAACGGAAAAGCATTTGATTAGGAACAGTAAGGTGCCTTGAGGAGTGTATAATGGCTGTAGATGTAGATGTAGAATTTGTGGAGGCAGGGTAGAGTCGAAGCCTAATTTAATAAACACAAGAAGACGAAACAGGAAGAAAAATAATGTGCATCACTTTTTCACGATTCCTTGCGTGAGACGTTGCGTAGGCAGATTTTGTTCCCTACAGATGATTTAGAAGCGGACTCGAGGCCGTGCGTAGGGACGCTGATTTGCTCGCAGCACATCGACATGGTAGGAGGCTCGAGGACCAGTGGGTCCGCTGACGTCATTGGTGCCTCGCCCTCGTGTAGCGCCTGCAGCGGGCAGCCAATGGGCAGCGCACGGCGGCTGCTAACATCGCTGTTAACATGTTACACGCGCTACGCGCCGCTAATGAAACCGTGGCGCCGGCATCCAGCACGAGCACCCCTGTGGGTGTGCACACGGAAAGCCCCTCAGCGTCACAAATTACGCTACCTGGAGAGTTTTCGGCGCGCCTGGCACCGACGTTACATTTCAAAAGCTGTAATTGTTCGGGGAACACTGCGTCGCTGTTAACGGCAGTGCAGTTTCAGCCGCATGTGTTCCGAAATCCCATTAGGATTCCCTCGGCTGAATGTGTTACTAATGGGTGTGTGGGCTTCAAATGGACAACGGCAGCTAATAAAATCGGTTTCGGAAATGTCCGTAGTGTGAGACAAATAATGGAGGAATTATTTGCGGTAATGGAGGAGCTTACTGACCTGATTTATTTAATTATTTCGTTTACTAGTCGTTGCAAATGGATTCAGTGTCGTAGTGTCGTAGAAAGACAGGTGCTTGCAGTACGGTCCGCACCGGGTACCAGCTCCTTAGGGGTGACAAAAGATACCATCTTCTGCGGCACGAATACTAAAAATATTTTTTCGAGCGTTTATGCCTGACACTTATGGGAACGGGCAATAGTGAGATTATAAAGTGAAACAGGCCCCCGAAGGCTTCCATGTATAGCGTGTAAATAAAAAATATTGTCACACAGCACTACACTTAAGACATGTCAGTTATCTTCGTCCGATATCTACTTTTTGGTACAGAGAGTATTGTTAACATAGTTTCTCAGTCACTTAACCGTTTTTGTGATTTCGTTGCGCTGTGAAAGTTTTCGTGCAGTTATTATTTTCTCGTAAATAAAGATTTCAGATCACAAAATAAAATAAAACTAATCCTTTATCAGAGAACGTACAGTGATCACAAAGAAATTGACGTTATGGATAGAAGTGATACCCGATTTAGAGTCTCCTGGATTCAAAATAAGTGTCTTTCCATAAAATATGTAGCTACGTATTCGCAACGGTGGAAGTAAATTAAATGATTAATTCCTTTAAGATCACACACTATAGTCAGTCGTATGATTATTAAATGATGTAGCTGCGAAAGCACATTCTTGGATGCAGCGCTCTTTCAGGAATACTTTTACAAAAAATGGTTCAAATAGCTCAGAGCACTATGAGACTTAAAATCTGAGGTCATCAGTCCCCTAGAACTCAGAACTACTTAAATCTAACCAACCTAAGGATATCACACACATCCATGCCCGACGCTGGATTCGAATCTGCGACCGTAGCGGTCGAGTGGTTCCAGACTGAAACGCCTAGAACCGCTCGGCCACACCGACCGGCAATACTTTTACATTTTTAAATTATGTTGCGTAAATAGATAAGTACTTGCGTCGGTTCAAAGGAGCCTGAAAAAAATTTTCTTTTACCTATTCGGGAACTTTCTACGTCTCGAATATACAACGGATGTGACTAGATGGACGTTCTTGAGAAAAACGTAGAACTAACAGCAAGAAGAAAATAATGGCTAGAGAGGAGGCTGCATATGAGACGGTGACTTTTCCCCAGTAACTAGGAAAGTCAACGTTAGAGTGCATCAATAGGGTTCTGCAACAAATCGAGACACGTCTAACACCATTGAACGTATATCAGATCGTTCTGCTGTTTTTAGACCCCAGCAGACTGATTAAAATCTCAGAAATGGAACTTACCACGACTGTAAAAAGTTTGGTTGACAATAATGATGCGATTTCTGAAGATGGCATCGTTGCACGCCTCAGAAGATTTCTGCAGGCTGTCAAAGTTCTAAAAGAAGTGTCTCTAAGTTGGACCTCTTTAAAACTGTTATTGATAGTGGACTGGTATGAACTTCCCAACCTCATTTTGGCGTTAAGAGTTTTCTGGAACCGTCATGTGAAAGAATTTTGTCAACACTCAGACTAATAAAGAATTGTTAGGTCCACTGTGAGTCAGGCACGATTTTCTAATTTGGAAATTTTGTCGATTAAAAATAGTATAGTAATGATACCGTATTTGTGACATAATTTCATGTTTTCGGGCAGAAAAAGTTCGAAGGAAGAGATTCGGAGATACGTGTTGTAGTCTTCTGTCACTAAGAACACCTTTAGTTATTTGTGCTGCTTCATTAATATTCAATGGCATTGTGTTATTTATAAAAATTAATTATGCTTATTTGTTTCGAATTATAAAACTGTCCAGAAAATAATTAACATTTACTTTACTTACTTAAATACTTGTATCAAAAATTGCTTCCCTCCAAAAAGTGATGGATGTTTTCGTGGGAGTGGTGGGAATTGCGGGGAGGACGAAGAGGGGGCGAGGAAGGGTAACAAAACGGCGCATCAGGTGCTCTGTCTAGTCACGCCACTGAATGGATTGGCTCTATCCAAGGCTTTGTGTATATTGGGATGTTTTAACCGAATATTAACACTAATTCCGACCAATCGTGCACTGTAGCAAAAAACTTGTATACTGCTGCGGTTCATTAAAATAGGTGACAATTTGCACACTGGTACAATGAAGTTGTACACTTACGTGACATATTGGGATTAGAGCAGAACTTTGGCAACACAATAAGAAATAACCAATATTATTTATTAAGAGTTATGATAGAAACGTTACTTAACTTTTGGAAACAGTGTGATGTGTAGCACCTAATACAATGCAATCTAACTTTTCTGTCTCCTGGTAGCCTATGATATTGTCACTGTGACTGAAAGCAATTACGCAGACACTCGTGTCGCTACATCTATTGATCCATGTAGAGACTGCTAAGTCGGAATGTAGTTTTCGAACTAAACTCGCAGAACTTTCAGTACTTTGCTCTGCAGCGAAACTGTAGGAACTGCACTGAGTTGAGCGCAGGTAGATTTGTAAAACTACCGTAGACTATCGTAGACTGTCGTAAGCAGGGGTAGACAACGGTAGTTTTGCTAGTAGCTTTGGTCGGTTAGGATCGTAACCGTGTTACCTGTACACGAGGCGTGTTGCACACCTGATGGGCGTTACCTCATTTCGATCGCCTTGTGTGCGTATGCGATCAGTGTCCTACTAGATTCCCCTAGAAAACGGAGGCGGTGAACAATTTAGAAACTGAGCATAGGAAGTATAAAGAGCCATATGACGTACAGATCATTTTTATTCTACGTAGTTATCCTGCTGTCTGTTACTTTAAAATAAACAGTATTTATATGGAAATTGAAATGTTTATGTTTAATTTAAGTTTTATTCGAAAACTGTTGATCTGTAACGTGAAACAGAGGGCTGTTGAAGTAATAATTGAGAAAAAAAGAAATTTATCATACAGAAAACCCAATTTCCTCAAAACAAAGGTAAAATTTAAAAAAGTAAAACAAAACAATAATATCAAAATCACTTCAGTACTCCGCTGAGCTTATACAAAACACATTTCTGTAGTTGCTAAACATCTTTCGAACTTATCAGATGTAACAGGAAACTCTTGATTTTGATCACTATGAGTACTTTCTATTGAGTACTAAGTGCTGTTGTTGTGGTCTTCAGTCCTGAGACTGGTTTGATGCAGCTCTCCATGCTACTCTATCCTGTGCAAGCTTCTTCATCTCCCAGTACCCACTGCAACCCACATCCTTCTGAATCTGCTTAGTGTAGTCATCTCTTGGTCTCCCTCTACGATTTTTACCATCTACGCTGCCCTCCAATAGTAAATTGGTGATCCCTTGATGTCTCAGAATGTGCCCTACCAACCGATCCCTTCTTCTAATCATGTTGTGCCACAAACTCCTCCTCTCCCCAGTCCTATTCAGTACCTCCTCATTAGTTACGTGATATACCCATCTAATCTTCAGCATTCTTCTGTAGCACCACATTTCGAAAGCTTCTAATCTCTTCTTGTCCAAACTATTTATCGTCTATGTTTCACTTCCATACATGGCTACACTCCATACAAATACTTTCAGTAATGACTTTCTGACACTTAAATCTATACTCGATGTTAACAAATTTCTCTTCTTCAGACACGCTTTCCTTGCCATTGCCAGTCTACATTTTATATCCTCCCTACTTCGACCATCATCAGTTATTTTGCTCCCCAAATAGCAAAACTCCTTTGCTCCTTTAAGTGTCTCATTTCCTAATGTAATTCCTTCAGCATCACCCGACTTAATTTTACTACATTCCATTATCCTCGTTTTGCTTTTGTTGGTGTTCATTTTATATCCTCCTTTCAAGACATTGTCCATTCCGTTCAACTGCTCTTCCAGGTCCTTTGCTGTCTCTGACAGAATTACAATATACAGATTGAATAACATCGGGGAGAGACTACAACCGTGTCTCACTCCCTTCCCAACCACTGCTTCCCTTTCATTTCCCTCGACTCTTATAACTGCCATCTGATTTGTGTACAAATTGTAAATAGCCTTTCGCTCCCTGTATTTTACCCCTGCTACCTTCAGAATTTGAAAGAGAGTATTCCAATCAACATTGTCAAAAGCTTTCTCTAAGTCTACAAATGCTAGAAACGTAGGTTTGTCCTTCCTTAATCTAGCTTCTAAGGTAAGTCGTAGGGACAGTATTGCCTCACGTGTTCCAACATTTCTACGGAATCCAAACTGATCTTCCCCGAGGTCGGCTTCTACTAGTTTTTCCATTCGTCTGTAAAGAATTCTCGTTAATATTTTGAAGCTATGAATTATTAATCACGTTCAATTGCAGCAGACGTCTGCTAAATTGTGCAGCAGGGAAGAAAGGACCCATGTCAAACAGCGGATGCAGCTGCAACCGCATTTAGCAGAACTACGAGGCATGCAATCTCACGCTCACAGCGGCGACTGTATGGGGGTAGTATAGTTCCAAGACGACCACTTCGGTTAACACCTTTCGCATACAAATATTTTTATTTTTCTACTTTCACACCGAGTGTTTTAGAAGTGAATTTTGTGTATGGTTAAGTTGGACAGTGAGATCATGGGAGCTTTTACATCTACATCTACATACATATTCCGCAATCTACCACACGGTGCGTGGCGGAGGGCACCTCGTACCACAACTAGCATCTTCTCTCCTTGTTCCACTCCCAAACAGAACGAGGGAAAAATGACTGCCTATATGCCTCTGTAACAGCCCTAATCTTTCTTATCTTATCTTTGTGGTCTTTCCGCGAAATATAAGTTGGCGGCAGTAAAATTGTACTGCAGTCAGCCTCAAATGCTGGTTCTCTAAATTTCTTCAGTAGCGATTCACGAAAAGAACGCCTCCTTTCCTCCAGAGGTTCACACCCGAGTTCCTGAAGCATTTCCGTAACACTCGCGTGATGATCAAACCTACCAGTAAAAAATCTAGCAGCCCGCCTCTGAATTGCTTCTATGTCCTCCCTCAATCCGACCTGATATGGATCCCAAACGCTCGAGCAGTACTCAAGAATAGGTCGTATTAGTGTTTTATAAGCGGTCTCCTTTACAGATGAACCACATCTTCCCAAAATTCCACCAATGAACCGAAGACGACTATCCGCCTTCCCCACAACTGCCATCACATGCTTGTCCCACTTCATATCGCTCTGCAATGTTACGCCCAAATATTTAATCGACGTGACTCTGTCAAGCGCTACACTACTAATGGAGTATTCAAACATTACCAGATTCTTTTTCCTATTCATCTGCATTAATTTACATTTATCTTTATTTAGAGTTAGCTGCCATTCTTTACACCAATCACAAATCCTGTCCAAGTCATCTTGTATTCTCCTGCAGTCACTCAACGACGACACCTTCCCACCTTGTCTTCCGAAATGCGTTGATGTGGATCATGATACTAATATTAGTGGTTGTATACTAAAATACAGGGTATATCAAAAAGAATCGTCCGATTTTTAAAAAATCATAACGGTTATGTTATTTGAGTGAACAACGTACTGTTGGAAAGAGCAAACTTTCGAGTTTTACATGGTAGAAGCAGCGTGCGCCCACTTCATTTCTAGTAAAAATTGTGTCGGGACAACATAAGGCGTTTTGTGTTCGACGTTTTGCGCAGAGCGGGTCAGTAATATCTGTTCAGCGTGACTTTCATGCTAGCTATGGTGTGGATTCCTCCTATAGCATGGAGCATTAGACGGTGGCATGAACAATTCGGAGAAACGGGCGCAGCCCCGAATATTCCCGCGGTCAGAAAAATTGTACCGAATCCTCCCAAGCCCGCAAGGGTCTGAAAAACGATGCGACCGAAAAGAAATTCAAATGTGTATCATATCTTACGGGACTTAACTGCAAAGGTCATCACTCCCTAAGCTTACACACTACTTAACCTAAATTATCCTAAGGACAAACACACACACCCATGTCCGAGGGAGGACTCGAACCTCCGCCGGGACCAGCCGCGCAGTCCATGACTGTAGTGCCCCAGACCGCTCGGCTAATCCCGCGCGGCGAAGCGACCGAATACTCCCGTTTGAAGTAGGTAGCAGTTCTAAATGTTATGAATACCCCAAGCAGGCAAAGGAAAGCAATATAGTTACAGTAGAAGATGTAAACATTTTTGGCGTGTATTGTATGTTTAAAAGATTTATCAATTATCTTATTGAGATAAAGTCCAGCCGGCACAGTGCCAGCGACTAAGTCCCGCTCAATGTCACGCGCAGAGCGTGCGTAAGTGAATCAATATTTTTTGTTAAAAACATGGGAGAGGTAGGGGAAGGAGATAAGAAACATGGCAGAGATAATTATATTATTGTCTATAATACAACATAGAATGCGTCAGTTTGGGAGGATGCGGTCATGTTACCTTTTTACCCACCTGGTTTCTGGAGGATTCGTGGCTGCGGCCCGAGAAACAGGTCGTTTGTGTAAAGGCAAATGGCCGGGCCGTTCAAGAGTGTCTGCCACAGACGTCGAACGCATCCGCCGCAGTTTCACAAGAAAACCGTGCCTCTCAAGGATGAATATTGAACACACATGAGTTTCTCATTCATCAAAAACCAAAATTCATTGTATATATTTTTTAGTTTCAGAAATGTAGACGTGCCGAATCGGATGATTGTTTTTGATTCACTACTGGCCATTAAAATTGGCCGGCCTCAGTGGCCGAGCGGTTCTAGGCTCTACAGTCAGGAACCGCGCGACCGCTACGGTTGCAGTTTCGAATCCTGCCTCGGGCTTGGATATGTGTGATGTCCTTAGGTTAGTTAGGTTTAAGTAGTACTAACTTAGAAGTTAAGTCCCATAGTGCTCAGAGCCATTTGATTTTGATTTAATTAAAATTGCTAGACCACGGAGATGACGTGCTACAGACGCAAATTTAACGGACACGAAGAAGATGCTGTGATATGCAAATGATTAGCTTTTCAAAGCATTCACACAAGGTTGGCGCCGGTGGCACCTACAACGTGCTGACATGAGGAAGGTTTCCAACCGATTTCTCATACACAAACAGCAGTTGACCGGCGTTGGCTGGTGAAATGTTGTTGTGATGCCTTGTGTAAGGAGGAGAAATGCATACCATTACGTTTCCGACTTTGGTAAAGGTCGTATTGTAACCTACCGCGATTGCGGTTTATCGTATCGCGACAATGCTGCTCGCGTTGGTCGAGATCCAATGACTGTTAGCAGAATATGGAATCGGTATGTTTAGGAGGGTAATACGGAACGCCGTGCTGGATCCCAACGGCCTCATATCACTAGCAGTCGAAATGACAGGCATCTTATCCGCATGGCTGTAACGGATCGTGCAGCCACGTCTCGATCCCTGAGTCAACAGATGGGGACGTTTGCAAGAAAACCATCTGCACGAACAGTTCGACGACGTTTGCAGCAGCATGGACTATCAGCTCGGAGACCATGGCTGCGGTTACCCTTGACGCCGCATCACAGACAGGAGCTCCTGCGATGGTGTGCACGAATGGCAAAACGTCATTTTTTCGGATGAAGTGAGGTTCTGTTTACAGCACCATGATGGTCGCATCCGTGTTTGCCGACATCGCGGTGATCGCACATTGGAAGCGTGTATTCGTCATCGCCATACTGGCTTATCACCCGGCGTGATGGTAGGGGGTGCCACTGGTTACACGTCTCGGTCACCTCTTGTTCGCACTGACAGCACTTTGAACAGTGGACGTTACATTTCAGATGTGTTACGACCCGTGGCTCTACCCTTCATTCGATCCCTGCGAAACCCTACATTTCAGTAGGATAATACACAACCGCATGTTGCAGGTCCTGTACGGCACCTGAACACACCATCTAACTTCTGTTTGACTCAATGCCAAACGTATAAAGGTTGTTATTACGGCCAGAGGTGGTTGTTCTGGGTACTGATTTCTCAGGATCTGTGCACCCAAATTGCGTGAAAATGTAATCACATGTCAATTCTAGTATAATATATTTGTCCAATGAATAACCGTTTGTCATCTGCATTTCTTCTTGGTGTAGCAGTTTTAATGGCCAGTAGTGTATAACGAAGAAAACTCGAACTGCGCAGGTCGGCAGGCGATTTTCGACTGAGGAGAGGACACCTTCGGAACAACGGGATGGACGCGACCAGAACTCACGACGAGAATGCATTTCCGCGCCGGCCGTACGTTGTTTCCCGAGGCTCTGCCGATTCGACGCAGGTTCCTCACGCACAGTGCCTGACGGTGCATACTTATTGCAGTCGGAACGACGAATGCCAGCGACCTCTGCGCTGCCCGGCGACCACGGAGTCACGTGCCCGCTGTAACGGAAGTTCTTACTGAACCCGCGGCGACCCCAGACGCAGCTGTGATGTGACAGCCGGCGAAACTGCGTCTGGTGGTGGTGCGCCGGATATTGCGGCCCTTCCGCGGGACACTCATTTAATTTAGCGCGCCAAGTCCAGCCTTGCGGACTGTGGGCTTCCCGGCGCGCACATTCCGCCCCTGTAACGACTCCCCGCTGCCGTCATACCGACAGTGTTGGCGAGCCGGTGCGGCCGCCCTCACAGTGGACCAGCAAGACTACACACCCTTGTCTCGGGCAAGGGCTCGCCGGCTCGTCTTAATGAACGATAGCTGGGCTCAAATTAATTAAAAGCTGTTCCTGAATGTCCAGTTCCTGTTGCTGCTATTGTCTTCTGTCTAAAGACTCGCTAGATGCGGTTCTCACAATAGCAGTGCCACATGGTGTGCTGATGTGCTACTGCACACTATAAATATCCCTCTAAGATTACACCTTGTGTCTTCGAATGTAAGTCGGAAATTTCACTAAAATTATTCCATTTGTCAGAATGCAGACAAAACAGACGAAAACATATACTGAAGCGCCAAAGGTACTGGTATAGGCATGCATATTCAAATACAGAGATATGTAAACAGGTAGAATACGGCGCTGCGGTCGGCAACACCTATATAAGACAACAGGTGTCTGGCTCAGTTGTATCAGTTACTGCTACTACAATGGCAGGTTATCAAGATTTAAGTTAGCACGAACGTGGTGTTATAGTCGGCGCACGAGCGAGGTAGCGATGAAGTGGGGATTTCCCGGTATGACCATTTCACGAGTGTATTGTGAATATCAGGAGTCCAGTAAAACATCAAATATCCGAGAGCGCTGTGGCTGGAAGAAGATCCTGCAAGAACGGGACCAATGACGACTGAAGCGAATCGTTCAAAGCTAGAGAAGTGCAACCTTTCCGCAAATTGGTACAGGTTTTAATGCTGGGCCATCAAAAAGTGTCAGCGTGCGAAACATTCAACGAAACATCATCGATATGGGTTTTGGAGCCGAAGGCATTGATGACTGCACGACACAAAGCTATACACCTCGCCTGGGCCGCGGTGGTCTCGCGGTTCTAGGCGCTCAGTCCGGAACCGTGGGACAGCTACGGTCGCAGGTTCGAATCCTGCCTCGGGCATGGATGAGTGTGATGTCCTTAGGTTAGTTAGGTTTAAGTAGTTCTAAGTTCTAGGGGACTGATGACCACAGATGTTAAGTCCCATAGTGCTCAGAGCCATTTGAACCATTTTTGAACCTCGCCAGGGCCCGTCAACACCGACATTACACTGTTGCCTGGTCGGACGAGTCTCCTTCCAAATTGTAGCCAGCGAATGGGCGTGTACAGATATGGTGACAACGTCATGAATCCATGGACCCTGCATGTCAGCAGGGGACTGTTCGTGCTGGTGGAGGCTGTGTAATGGTGTGGGGCCTGTGTAGTTGGAGTGATATGGGACCTCTGATACTAGATACGATTCTGACAGGTGACGCGTACGTAAGCTTTCTGTCTGGTCAGCTGTATCCATCCACACCCACTGTGCTTTCCGACGGACTTCGGGAGCTCCAGTTGGACAGCGCGACGCCTCACACGACCGGTAGTGCTACAGAGTGGCTCCAGGAACACTCTTCTGAGTTTAAACACTTCCGTTGGCCACCGAACTCCCCAGGCATGAACATTATTGGGCATATCCGGGATGCCTTGCAACGTACTGTTCAGAAGAGATCTTTACCCCCTCGTACTCTTGCGGATTTATGGACAGCCCTGCAGGATTCATGGTTCAATTCCCTCCAACACTGACATTAGTCGAGTCCATGTCACGGCATGTTGTGGCGCTTCTGCGTGCTCTCGGAGGCCCTTCACAATATTAGGCAGGTTTTTCTGGTTGAGGGAGGATGGTGTCGTTATCCCCTCCTTCTAACCTCGCTAGCGTTGAAACACTGTGCAGAGTTTTACAAGATAGTCAAATGGCTACATTAATCGTTCAGTAGTTTCTGATATTTATGGACATACCGGGTGATCAAAAAGTCAGTATAAATTTGAAAACTTAATAAAACACGCAGTAATGTAGATAGAGAGGTAAAAATTGACATAAGTTCTTGGAATGGCATGGTGTTTTACTAGGGAAAAAAAACAAAGTTCACAAAATGTCCGACAGATGGCGCTGGACAGCAAAAGCCAGTAACGGCTACCGTGACGGGTGAGAGCTACACCGATATGTCACAGAATCGCATCATCCCCAGCCTGGCTGATAAACACCTGCTGGAACGTACGATGTTTATGCAGGATGGCGTTCCACCCCATATTGCTAGATAAGTGAAACGTCTCTTGCACACGTCCTTTGATGATGATCGTGTGCTCAGCCGCCACTTTCGTCACGCTTCGCCTCCCAGGTCCCCAGACCTCAGTCAGTGCGATTATTGGCTTTGGGGTTACCTGAAGTCGCAAGTGTATCGTGATCGACCGACATCTCTAGGGATGCTGAAAGACAACATCCGACGCCAATGCCTCACCATAACTCCAGACGTGCTTTACAGTGCTGTAGACAACATTATTCCTGGACTACAGCTATTGTTGAGGAATGATGGTGGACATATTAAGCATTTCCTATAGAGAACATCATCTTTGCTTTGTCTTACTTTGTTATGCTAATTATTGCTATTCTGATCAGATGAAGCGTCATCTGTCGGACATTTTTGAACTTTTGTATTTTTTTGGTTCTAATAAAATCCGATGTCATTCCAAGCATGTGTGTCAATGTGTACCTCTCTATCTACATTATTCCGTGATTTATTCAGTTTTCAAATTTATACTGACTTTTTAATCACCCTGTATTTCTTATCTTGCAAATTCAAAGCCGTCAGTTAGGAACAGTGCGCGAGGGAGCGATCAGAGAACAGGCAATCAGCTGATGGCGGCTCGAAGTGAGCCGTGTCGGCCTGCGTGAGGCAGGTAAACAACGCCCATCCGTCGTCTCCCCACCACGACTCATCCTAAAACAGGAAGTTGGCTGCTGGTAGGTCAGCGACCCGCCGCAGCGGGCGACGCCACCAACGGAAACCAAACGTCCCGCCCAGTGTCCAGACACCGCAGCAGGGACAGCCGCGGAACCGGCCGGGTTCTCCCACGTGGCTCTCCAGTCATAGCCTGAGCATACATCAGATAGCACACTGAAACAGACACTGTTCAAACTAGTTAACAGCTCATCCCGAAAAGATAAGGTAGTAAAATACTTAATCCAGACAACTTTAAAAACTACAATCAGACAAATAGTTTCAAAATAGTCAAAAATCATCTTGCTGAGGCTAGAAGCTGTTGTTTCTTGCTGACTTTAAAAAGTCAAATACAGAGTGGTTAAAATTCTTCTGGGTATTATACCGCGTCATTGCTAAAAACTAACAACAATAATAAACTAAAACCGACGTTTCGGCCGAATTGCAACGGCCTTCCTCAGGGCCAAAACGTCGGTTTTAGTTTATTATTGTTGTTAGTTTTTAGCAATGACGCAGCATAATACCCAGAAGAATTTTAATCACTATGACACCGGCCGCGGAAGCTTACGTTCTTATATCAAATACAGAGGTTGGTCAAAAATATGGAAATACCGCAAGAAATGCATGCTTAAACATAAATACAGATACTAGCCGACCCTGCAGGCGGTGCTTTTGTGTTTGACGAACACCGCCCCTGTGCAATGTTGTCAATAAGATCAAGTTTCAGTCGTTATCAGAACAGTATTCTGCGTCGTTGAGAGTGCAGTATGTCGGAGATAAGGGAATTAGAACGTTGGGAAATTTTTGGTGCTCAAATGGTGGGTGCTTCCGTAAGCAATGTAGCCGAGGTGTTTGTCTTGCAAGAGGCACCGTATCAGAGAGTAACACCGCATACAGGGAAAGCGGGAAAACGTCATCCGCTAAGACACAACGCAGACGAAAGTGTGTGTTGATTGATCGTGACAGACAACCATTGAAGAGGACTGTGACAAAAAAATGAGAGGACGACAGATGCAAAAGTTGTAAGTAGGCTGTTTAGGTTTTTATGTTGGTAACGCCACGTAGTGCTCTGTATGAAAATCGCTGACTGCGCTGTGTGCATTCTGTGGCTGGTTGGACTTATTGTTGGTATATTCACTAGTGTAGCGTTGGGCAGTTGGATGTGAACAGCGCGTAGCGTAGGTCCGTTCGAGGTGAGCTGCCGGCAGTGGTGGATGTGGGGAGAAAGATGCCAGGGTTTTAAGAGGTTACTATAAGCGGACGATCTGGACGTGTGTCCGTCAGAAAAAGGAAATTTGTAAGACTGGATGTCATGCACTGCTGTATTAAACACTATTAAGGTAAATACATTGTTTGTTCTCTATCAAAATCTTTCATTTGATAACTATGCCTATCAGTAGTTAGTGCCTTAAGTAGTTAGAATCTTTTATTTAGCTGGCAGTATTGGCGTTCGCTGTATTGCTGTAGTTCGAGTAACTAAGATTGTTGTGAAGTAAGCGATTTATGCAGGGTATAGGTCATTTGCCGGCCGGGATGGCCAAGCGGTTGTAGGCGCTACAGTCTGGAACCGCGCGGCCGCTAGGGTCGCAGGTTCGAATCCTGACTCGGGCATGGATGTGTGTGATGTCCCTAGGTTAGTTAGGTTTAAGTAGTTCTAAGTTTTAGAGGACTGATGACCTCCGCTGTTAAGTCTCATACTGTTCAGAGCCATTTGAACCATTATAGTTATTCCAGAATGAGATTTTCACTCTGCACCGGAGTGTGCGCTGACATGAAACTTCGTGGCAGATTAAAACTGTGTGCCGGACCGAGACTCGAACTCGGAACCTTTGCCTTTCGCGGGCAAGTGCTCTACCAGTTTTAATCTGCCCCGAAGTTTCATTATAGTTATTGTTAGTCAGGGCCATTCTTTTGTAGTGATTATTGAAAGTCGCATTGCGTTGCGCTAAAATATTGTGTGTGAGTTTAGAAATGATCAGAATAAGTAGAGAGAAAATTGCCTGAGTAGGTTCAGTTTTACTCAGCTGTTTCTGTATCAAATAACGTAGAAGATTACCAGCACATACAAAGGGGATATTTCGAAGTCACTGCAGAACTGAATGTCGCACTCGCGAACCCTGTCAGCACCATAAAAACAGAAAGGAGCTCCATTAGCAGCGAATTGTAGGGCGAACTGGAATTAATACCACTCATCGGTAATGCAAATGTCCGTAACAGAAAAACATGGCTCCGAAGCTATAAAACTTGAACTATTAACCGATGAAATAATGTCTTTTGGGTCAGATTAGGCTTGTTGCACGCTGTTTCCAGTTTCTGGCCGAATTTACGTGCCAAGAATGAAACTAGGCCGGGGTTCGATGGTGATTTGAGCAGCCCTATCGTGGTATTCGGTTGGTCCCATGATTATTTTGCAAGGACACGTTACTGCCACGGACTATGTGATCACTTTGGCTGGTCAGGTCCATCCCAGGGCACAATGTTTGTTCCCCAATGGTGATGCTGTGTTCCAAGACTACGGGGCTCATGTTCACACAGTCTGATTTTGTGAGCGTGAGGATGAATTGTCGCGTATATCCTGGTCAGCACTGTCACCAGATCTCAATGTTTTTGAGCTTTTGTGGTCTGGATGGAGAGAAGGGTGCTTGATAGGTAACCACCGCCGTCATTGTTAGTAGAACGTACCAAAATCTTGTAGGAAGAATGGTAAAAGATTCTTTTGAAAACCGCACAGGACCAGTATTTATCCATTCCGACCAGGTTTAACCCTGTTTTGAATGCCAACGGTTGGCTTGTACCGGTTTGGTCATGGTAATGTGTCGTGTTTTTGGCGTTCACATATTTTTATCCAACCCCGGTTACAGAAAGCTAAGAAATCAAAAAGAATAAGATCAATCCAGCTAGCACGAAACCCCGAAAAATGAAAATAAGAGATGCCACAGCACTTGCGTTCAAAGCGCAGAACTTTCTTACAAATGTTCAAATGCGTGTGAAATCTTATGGGACTTTACTGCTAAGGTCATCAGCCCCTAAGCTTACACACTACTTAACCTAAATTATCCTAAGGACAAACACACGCACCCATGTCCGAGGGAGGACTCGAACCTCTGCCGGGACCAGCCGCACAGTTCATGACTGCAGCGCCTCAGACCGTTCGTTCTAATCCCGAGCGGCACTTTCTTACAACCATGTGAAACTGTCACGAAAGACCTTCTTTGGGAAGTAGTGCATTTCGCGCATCACTTTGACTACATTGTAAATAATATCGTTCTGACGCTTCATTTTAATTTCCGCACTTCGTCGTTTTGGTAGTTTCGTATTAGTGGCACACAGTCTCGTTATCCATGGTGAACTTTTCGGTTGAAGAATTATTCGAGTTTTGCATTTCAGTCAAGTCGCGGCAGGCGTGCACGCGTAGTTGTTCTTTGTTCGGGAGACAAGGTGTGCGGGACAAACTTTGCACACACTTTTCTCTTTTCGAAAATTGTCTTGACCACTTGATTTAAGGATGTCGCATCATTTCAATGTCTGACGCAACGATGATGACACACTACGGTCTCACGTCCGATACTTAAGACTGCGTGCTCACAAGTAAATTTTTTTTTATAAATTTGTGGTAAGATCGTAAGGGCCAAACTGCTGAGGTCATCGGTCCCTAAAATTACACACTACCTAATCCAACTTAAATTAACTTACTCTATGGACAACACACGCACCCATGCCCGAAGGGGGACTCCAACATCCGACGGGGGGAAGCCGCGCGAACCGTGACACGATGCCTAAGACCACGTGGCTACCCCGAGTGGCTGCTCACAAGTAATTGGTCGGATGCGCGCCTGTGGCTTATGTTGTTAGTTCGTACTGCCGCCGTTGTTGCTGCGCGGACGTTCCATATATGCCACGAATAAAACTAGTCTTGGAACTTTTTAGACGGACGGTTTAAATATCGCAAACGGTTATGCGTAGATGTCTGCGGCGACAAGAGAAATGAGATACGCTCCCGGTGGTCTTTTATCCGAATGTCCATCGGCATACGTTGATGTCTAAATTTTGTTGACTATCTTAACCCACTTTGTAAGATGTAGGATTGCCCCTGGCCTAAATTTTTGTCCGTTGTAGTTAGACCTCATTCAGTTAACAAAGATGCGGCTGGTCCCGGCAGAGGTTCGAGTCCTCCCTCGGGCATGGGTGTGTGTGTTTGTCTTTAGGATAATTTAGGTTAAATAGTGTGTAAGCTTAGGGACTGATGACCTTAACAGTTAAGTCCCATAAGATTACTCACACGTATGAACGGTTTTTGAGTTCACTAAGAGAGTAAAGAGGCTATCATTATTACACTTTAATAGAATATTGCCTGTAATATTCTTGTCACAATTGTCTTTCATAATAAATGAAACAGATTTTGTGAAATTTTCTGCAATATAAGGAAGTGAAATGAAGTCGTGGTACAAACTGTCGTCATACACAGTTCATGTACCGTACATTATTGCCTAATAATGTTGAATCATGTTAACTGGCTACACTTTTAAATGTAATAAATGTTGCGTTGTGTACTTTAAATACATTTAAGAGGAACGTTCATACATCCTTTAATTTTATACCGACCATTATTTCAAATGGGTCAAATGGCTCTGAGCACTATGGGACTTTATATATGAGGTCATCAGTCCCCTAGAACTTAGAAATACTTAAACCTAACTAACCTAAGGAAATCACACACATCCATGCCCGAGGCAGGACTCGAACCTGCGACCGTAGCGGTCGCGAGGTTCCAGACTGAAGCGCCTAGAACCTCTCGGTCACGGTTGCCGGCACCATTATTTGTGTCCCACGTAACTCAAAAACGAGAGAGAGACCATAAAAGGAAGACTCCAATGGATGGAGTTCCTAGAAGAGCCTAAGAGGTAGCTATGTGAGTAGCTACTATGATTATACACCTTCAATTCCCGACTGTGATTTAAACGGCAGACGTCCGTGTTAACGCAGATGTACAGTTGCCTCGTGTGTGATTTTGCACGCTTCTAGAGAATTCATAAGCCGAGTCGAGCGTTTCGTGCTCGATATTAAGCTAATCAGCCCAGTACGACCAAGCTAATGATGAATGAAATATCCCAGCACGCTCCAGAATGAACAAAATATATTTTCTACATAGATTGCATATATTTATAAAATTGTGACCGTTTTCAGGTTACATAAAACCGTCTTCAGATGTGAATGTGTCGGCTACAAGAGTAACTGGTCAGTTTATAAACGCAAATTTACATGCTAAGTCATAGGTTAAGATATTGTTGTTTATTGTAATTTTAATACATTAAACAATATATGGTTCTATGACGCACAAGTAAATGTGTGTATACAAACTTACGGGATACTCTTAATGCCGAAGTACTTCCTTTAAAGATGGTTTGATGAAACGTAAAATGATAACAATTTTACAAATATATACAATCTAGACGGACAAAAAATATTTTATCCAATCATTGGCTGCGGATTTCTTCCAATGAAACATGTTGTAACAATTTTTGCAAAATTCCAGAATGTATATTTCGTTCGGCAACGGAATATGCACTGTTTTGAAACTTACTGCCTTCCAGAGTTTGTACTTTTATTCAGCCTTTTTAAACACAAGTTTAAACAGAATACATATAGGTACAGAATTTAAAGCCCAAGACGTCACATTTTTTTTTTACCACAACAAACTTTAACAAATATCGCGGTAAGTAAACTAAGCATTTTTCTGTTATCAGTTCACACTATTTCTTAAATTTAATCATAAATGAAAATATGGATTCTGCTAAAATAAACAGTGTTTCATGTATACCGGTACGTAAATTAACAACCACTTTATAAAGGCCAATGTCTTCACTGACCAAAAGGGAAGAGGCTGGCTGTCATAAAAGACTTCGAAAATTACTATCGTTCAAAGTCAAATTAGGGACAGGAAAGTAAGATGTGATTTACATCAGTTTCTCACTCAGAATCACACTCACACGTAGGGGAATCGTAAATTTTGATCTTATATAGATGCAGAGGAAAAGAGGCGCAGTTAAGGCGGAGTCGAATAATGGTGGAAATCTTAGACCGGGCCAAATGCGTCCTCGTAAATCATGGCCGCGTAAGAATTTGAGGTTGTAATGCCCCATAATATCCACCTTTAGTTTATTGGAACACATTCTAGATCTCTTACCATTGTTGTTTTCCGTTTCTCTTGAGTTCTCGCAAGTAGTCTGTATGAGGCAATTTCAAATCGACGACAGTTACTGTAGAGGTAGTTCGCTTCGCTGAGAAGTCAACTTCCTCATTATGGCTGATGCGAGCATGGGAATGCACCCACGGAACAATTGTCTGCCCTCTCCGTTTACAGCGAACGTATTCCAGTGACACATCCAAAATATAGCTGTAGGTTGGTTTATTCCATCTCCGGCATTGAATATTTTTAGAACACTGCAAGAGTCGGATACGATTATCATCTTTAAGAAACAAGCTGAAGATCGCTCATATAGTAAGAGTATTGTCTGTGAATGACCATGTCCCATTTTGAAGTCCCGATACGGCACACAGTTGTAATCTGTCAACCTGGTCCGTAACGCTCAATAGTGGGCGTTACAGCTTTAATGCTGGACGGTAGGCGCTAGTGGCTTTAAAAACATTTTCATGAGATTTCATAAAATGTTGACAAAATATTTGGTAAGTGGCGATTATTAACTTGCTGTAACTCTGCGTTATAAATCTTATAAATTAAAGTTACTCCCCTACTTTGTAAATCACTGTGCAAAAGATAGGCGGTTAGAAAATTTCTGCTTAAAGATATACAAAAGTAGGCGGTTGATGAAAAAGGTTGTCTATCCCTGTGGTATACGGACATACGCTCTTTTGCATGCAGTTTGTGCCGAAGTCAAACGTTTCGGTATATTTGTTAAAATTTGCATAAAATTAAGGGAAGACACAGAGGAGGCGGGGGCAAATTCTGTGGCTAGCAAATCATAATTGTCCGGAACAGCGATATAAATTTGAGTGGTGGAATAGACAGAAGGAATCGATTCTCAACGAAGGAAACCCAGTGGGAACAAAAAAGCACACAGCTTGTCACACACACTGATAATAGTCACACGTAGACTGAAAAAGTGGTGATCTCGAACGTAATTTACCAAAGGAAAATCATAAATTGTTAATGTAACTGTAACATATTGCGCAAACGTAGGAAAAGATGCCCGCTACTGCACTGTTACTCTATTGATGACAGATCTCTGAATACAATTTATACCGTAAAACATATAGCAGCTACTAACCAGAGCGACCTTAAGCGGAATGGTTCAAATGGCTCTGAGCTCAATGGGACTTAACATCTGAGGTCATTAGTGCCCTAGAACTTAGAACTACTTAAACCTAATTAACCAAAGGACAGCATACACATCCATGCCCGAGGCGGGATTCGAACCTGTGACCGTAGCAGTTGCGCGGATCCGGACTGAAGCGCCTAGAACCCCTCGTCCACCGCGGCCGGCTTAAGTGGAATGACCACATAAAATAAACAGTAGGAAAAACAGACGCCAGACTGAAATTTATAGAAAGAATCTTAAGGAAGTATAGCTCTCAATGGCAGAAGTGGCTTGTTCAACCGATTCTTGTCCATCAACCTGGGACCCTTAACAGGGAGGTCAGACAGAAGGGATAGAGAAGATCCAACGAAGAGCGGCGCATTTCGTCCCGGGATCGTTTAGTTGGCGCGAGAGCGTTACACAGATGCGCAACACACTCCGGTGGCAACCACTGCATGAGAAGTGTTGTTCATCACGGAGGGATTTACAATTGAAATCTAGAGATATTCCAGGCATGGCCGGACCACATATTTCTTCTTCCCGCATCTGTGTCACGAAATGAACTCGATGAAAAAATTCGCGAAATTAGAGCTAACGCAGAGGCTTACCAACAATCATTCTTCCCAAGCGCCATTTGCGAGTAGAACAGGAAAGGTAGGATCAGTTACTGGTACCAGAAGTACCATCCACCAAACACCGTCAGGTGGATTGCGGAGTATTGATGTAGACGTAGATGCAGGCAACCAATTCAGCTCCTCTTGTCTGGCTCATATTAAACGTGAAAATGTATCCCACGAGGATGCAAACTGCCTAGATTCTGGACGAGTGCCATCGCACTATCGTTAGTGGCCTCAACTACGAAACTGTGCGAAGTTTTTCGTGCTTCCTGAAAATCAACGACAGGGGAAAGAAGGAAATTAGAGCGTGCCGTCCCGTCGACGATAGTCAAGAGAGACGCAGCACAAGCTCGGCTAAATGAAGTTTGGGGAAGGAAATTGACAGTATTTGCCATCTTCCTGTAGAAGAACTGTTTTAGGACATCTTCGGAAATGGACTGCTATAATTTTTTACCGAACTTTTAAAACTCGTGAGACAATACATTGCATTCCGAGCCAATACCGACGCTGCCTTCTCATCTCCCCTGCTGTTTCATAACGGCTCTCTGACAGATTTGCACAGAACGCCGTGACTCAGGGAAACCAGCCTGCAATTACCCAGCTTTTCTAAATCAGTGGTTATGCTGTCAGGCAGCTCGTAATGAGAAGTGAGGGGTCGCGAGCGTAGCAATTGGTCACAACAGTAAATCTTTTTACTCCAGTCACACCGCAGTTGTGTTAGCCGCATCAGTTCCCTCTCATTTTCATGTTGCAGTAACAACTGAGAATCCATTTTATCCCCTGTAAAGGGTTGAAAACAACGTCGTCTTCACATAAACGTCTCACAGAACAGATAGGACACTAGAAGATGACGATGACCAATCGCTTGCCTTCACGTGCAGGAAGAGAGGGGACAAAAATTCCAGGACCTCCTTCGACATTTCTGCTATTTTATTTTTATTTAATTATTTATTTTTTGCAATTAGCGATAGTTAAACCACCTAAACCTAGCTGTTTGCAATAACTGCTCCCACGTCCTTTGACGAGCATGCCTCCGAAAACTGTGGAAGGACATGTGTCACGCAATTTAACATCCGCAATACCAACTAATGCTTTCTACTCTGATAGCGTCGTAATGTACCCAATACAAAATCGAATCGTGTTCCTAAAATTATCAGTGTTATACTAAGCATTACCATTGTGAACACTGGTTGCAAACAATCGCCGTAAGAGTGTGTAAATAGGGAGAACGTTGTTTTCTTTAGTCATTTCCCCCTACGTTCGGGCGGCCATTATTTTTCTCATAGTGGAATATCTTCCGCTTTATGTATTTCCTTGCTCGAATTCCTGTGATTTCCCGGTTCTACAGGAAGGTTCGTGAACCATCCCTGATTCGTTGTTGACACCAGGTGCGTATGTGAATGTGCGCATTTACCTAGCTATAACTCTATAAGGTTACCTGTCGTACCACGTGAAGAGGCACTCACGCCAACAGCTGAAAAGTTGGTTCAAATGGCTCTGAGCACTATGAAATTCTGAGGTCATCAGTCCCCTAGAACTTAGAACTACTTAGATCTAACTAACCTAAGGATTCGAACCTGCGACTGTAGCGGTCGCGCGGTTCCAGCTTGTAGCATCTAGAACCGCTCGGCCACCCCGGCCGGCTAGCTGAAAAGTACCCTGTGTTAAACATAGCTTATAATTTTCTAGAATTCCTTGATATTTTCGAGACCCTTACTTTACATCCCTTTTTATCCTCCGGAAATTAGCTGTGAAATTTGAAAACTAATATACTGTACAGGGTGGTCGGAAACAGTCTCAAAAGCTTGTAAGGGTGTTACAGGGTAAATTGTGCTACGAAATAATTGTTAAGAAAAAAAATTAGACACGTTGCGCCGTTTCCGAGTTAATTAGCACTGAAGTTAGGCAACCAGGCCGTTGCGCGCACAAGTTCAAACAGACCTACAGAGACGACATCGCCAAACGTACTCTTGGTTGGCTTCCTAAAACCGAACAAGACAGTGATAGAAAAATTGGACGTTGGTCCGTAGTAAGGATCGAATCCGAGCCAAAGGCTCAGCAGTCTCGTGCGCTATCATCTATGCTAACAACTGATACTAATTGTATCTCGCGGGCTGCTTAAATTTGCGTAACAACCTGATTGGCTAGCTTCGTGTAACGTACCGAATTTTTTTCTTAAAAACTATTTCTCAGAACAACCTATTGTGCAACGTCCTTACAAGCTTTCACACTGATTACGGCCGTCTTGTATAAGATACATGGATCCGGACTGCGTTAACTATTGTGAGCAAAACTTCTTCGGCGAAAGGTTGTGAATTTAAGTGTGGTATGACTGCGTGCCCGAGGCCAGTCTGGTACTTGAATTCATTAAGCGTTATGCGCCCATTGCATATGCAGAGACTTTCACGGTCGACGTCAATAGTATGTTTATACCGTGCTAGGAGGGTGTGGTTCAGGAGATCTGCATTTCGTCCTCCTCGTTTTGGCTGAATCTGCGCTAGTCCTCTTCATAATTTTTTGGTACTGCTCCTAGTGCAGGGTTTTGTGTGTTGATTCGTAATTGTCCTCTAGTTTTTCATTTCTGAGCACCTTGCAGTCTAGACAGTCGGAGTACACCTGAACATGAACAGAGCTAGGAGAAACTCAGCGAAATAATTGCATACCTCCTTGATGACACCCTATCAGAATAGCAAGCACATCATCTTATAATGCGCTGGCAGGTTCGGTCAGTTACTACTCTAAATCAGTGCCAAGTAATTTGCGGTGCTGAAGATCTCGTAACACATATTTCCACATCCCTCGGGACGGTTTTCCGCCTCCACCCCACACTTCAGAATTAAACGTTTGTGGAAGGCCTTTCATTTCATCACCTCTTTCGAAGAATCTGCGTGATAAGAGTCACCCAAGTTCCTGAATTATCACTTTCAGCGTAACACCGAGTAGTTGTGTTGGTTGTTTCTTTATATTTCCGGTGGCAAGATCTCTTCGCTGGTGGCAATAAAAAATTGGCAGTTTTGTTTACACTCCTGGGTAGGAAACGCTTTATTTCACCACAGGAAAAACATATCTTCTGTGTTGTTTATTTCTAAGGTCTCAGACATTCCTTTCTCTTGTAGAAAGAGAATTAAAGGCATTAACTGGATACGAATAATGTAACATACGTAGCTTATTGATGACGCTCAGTAAGAAATGCACAAATAGTCACGAGCCAAAGTTTATACTTTCACTTACGGTGAATGGTACCCACAATCTTTTAATTGGTCTGTGAAATGCAAATGTCAGGAAATAGTTGGCTTTTCATAGTTCAACACTGATAATTTTCACGTTGATTAATGTTCATTATTTGACGTGGACAGTAGCTCGTCATCAACTGTGATGGTGTTCGTGAACGTAACGATTCGTTTTCGTCGTTACTGCCGTACTTGAGCAGGAATAATTTCCTCACCGTCATTTCTTCAATGACACTATCACAGTACAAGTCACATATCGCCGTCGTTGTCTTTGTGCTTTAGTAAATTCAAAAACTAGTATGTGTGTGAAGTGTTGAGATTTTTCCCCAATTGACGTCACATCCATATAGCGTACAAATAACATAACGAAGCTTCTTCAAACATGAGAAGTACATTGGCGAGCAGGATACTTCATTAAACGATTAACAGACGATAGACGGCAGATATGATGCTAGTGGCACACTTTTGTTTTGAGGAACAACCAGATTACGAGGTTAGTGTTAAAACCATACACCATTTCCACGCATTGCGGATAACCTGGACGAACCTGACAGTTGGAAGGGACTGCCAGCTGTGGGCGTTGAGACTCTTTGAACTTCTACAGCAGTTGCTGTGGCGTTACAGTTATGAAAGATCTGCTTGACGCAAGTGACACTCTGCTCGGTGTGATACCTCTGCGCCTTTGAGACGGTGGGTGTGTCCGCAGCGGTTATTTATTAGTCACGGTGCAGCCACGCAGATTGCAACCATACAACAAAGGCCAGCTGCTGCCAGCGGGCGAGGCGGCTCGCGAGCAAATGCTGCTCTCTTAATAACCAGAGAAGCATTGCCTTCTGTAACGGGTAAAGATCATTGTCCTATGTGCAAAGCAGACACCCATCTAAATGACATTTCTTTCTTCTCTTATCACTGTTTTATTTGTTTCACTATTTGTAATTTTTACTGTGTGTATCCACCCTTCTTTTACCCTTAACTCGTTGTGCACTTCCATTCTTTCCATCCTTTCATTCTTTTTAAACTTTCTCTCTTTCTACCTTTTCACTCTATCCATCCGTGCGTCCATTTACACCATTGCTACCATTTCTGCCCTTCGCTAAGATTTCTTTCCTTTTCACTGGCATTCATTCTTTTGTTCGTTTGCCATTTTCTCTCTTGAAGTTTTGTTCCCTGTGCCCTTTTGTTCTATTCTCACTTTGCCCTTTTGTACATTTGTCCATCTCTTTGTCTTTCCATTCTTATTCTTTAATCGTTTCACCCTGTTGACCCCTGTGCCTTTATTTCACTACAACCTTTCTCCACTGCACCTTTCGTCCCCTGCAACCTTTCACACCTGGACCCTCTCTTCCCTTCCCCTTTCTCTTCCCTTTCCCCCTCTCATCTCTTTTGCCCTTTCTGTTCTCTTCCTGTTTCCCCCCACCCCTCTTCTCATTCACTCCTCTCTTCCCTTTTCTCCCTCTCTTCCATTTCCCCGTTTAATCCCTTTCCCCCCTCTCCTCTGTTTCCTTCTTTTTCCTCTCCTCATTTCTGTCCCTCTCTTCTCATTCACACTTCTCCTCCCCCTTTCTCCCATTCTTCCCCCCTTTCTCCCACTCTTACCCCCTTTCTCCCACTCTTACCCCCTTTCTCCCACTCTTCCCCCTTTCTCCCACTCTTCCCCCTTTCTCCCACTCTTCCCCCCTTTCTCCCACTCTTCCCCCCTTTCTCCCACTCTTCCCCCCTTTCTCCCACTCTTCCCCCTTTCTCCCACTCTTCCCCCCTTTCTCCCACTCTTCCCCCTTTCTCCCACTCTTCCCCCCTTTCTCACACTCTTCCCCCCTTTCTCCCACTCTTCCCCCCTTTCTACCACTCTTCCCCCCTTTCTCCCACTCTTCCCCCCTTTCTCCCACTCTTCTCCCACTTTTCTCCCCTTTCTCCCACTCTTCCCCCCTTTCTCCCACTCTTCCCCCCTTTCTCTCACTCTCCCCATCTTTCTCCCACTCTTCCCTTTTCCACCTGCAATCTCTTTCCTCCTTTTCTTCTGTTATCCCCTATTTTCCCACTTATCCCTATTTTCTATTTCCCTATCTTCTCCCTTTATTATCCATAATCTTTTTCTTATCCCCTTTGTCCATTCTACGTTTTGTCTTTTCTATTATTTAATCTATATTTTCGTTGTTCCTTCTACATCTGACTATTCCTACTATGACCATTTCTCTCCTCAGACATTTCTGTCTGTGACCCTGTTTTCACTTCACTCTCCCTTTTTTTGCTCTTCATTTTTTATATCTTCCACTGTTCTTATATCACAGGAATGATGTGTAATGATAGATTAAACTGAATTCAAAATTGCAAGCACTATATATTTTTTCTGCTTTTTTTTGTTTCCGAATGTGTTTTGATCTGATTACACTTTGACTCAATCCTTATGTGAAGTGTATCTTGCTCTTTGTTACAACTGAAACAAACAGTCTAAACTATATGGTCATAGTGCAGCGAATGCAAAGCAAAACTAATTCTGCAGAATGCTATGTAAACAGTGTCTTATGTCCTTTTGCACCTTTCCATGCTGTAAAATCGTCGATTCGTTTTCCCTGGTATTTGTCCTCACTTCTTGAAACTGGTTTTCTAGTGAATCCCACAACTCCCCTTACTAGATGAACAAGTGGTGACTCCATCATACCACTGAGTGAGGTAGAACAGTGGTTATCAGACTGGACTCATATTCGGGAACAGAATGGTTGAAATCACTGTGATTTCCCTAAAGAGCTTTGGGAAAATGCTGGAATAGTTCCTTTGATAAGGACACAGCCAATTTCCTTCCCCATCATTTCCTAATCTGAGCTTGTGCTCTGTCCTCCATGACCTCATCGTCAATGGAATGTTAAACTCTAATCTTCCTTCTACCTTCTGCGTCAGATTAGTGGGTCTCAGTGATTCCTGCCTTTTCGAAAGAATTGTATGCGCATTCGACATGTGTTTTGGATAACTGCAATGTTGAAAAGTCAACCATCGTTTTAATTTTAATAAGTCATAATCATTAAATACTGAAATAAACTAAAATTGTCTCAACTGTATTTGGTTTCCAGTAAAAGGATGATGAATTGAAGGGTGGCAGAGGGAGGCAAAGAGGTGGTAGGGAAGTGGGAGGTGGGAGGGAAGGAGGTGGGATCAGAAGGGGAAGAGAGGCAGGGTGGCCATCTGGCCGCTCCTTAAACTGACTTTGCAAAATTAGTTCATAACCATGGCGTCCTCACCTACATGCGGGGCAAAGGACAACAAAAAGAAAACGATAGTTACTATCGTTCTCATACATTTCCTTGGAACGTTATGCTAACAGAGAGAACGCAAGCAGACACATATAGTCCCAAGAAATCAGTTGGATACAGGATAAAACGCTATAGTTTTAATTACAGAACTCAGTTCACTAAACATTTATAATTTAAACAATTTACAAAAATTAATTTTAATGTTGATTAACATAAAATCTATTATTCATGCACTGTACATTGTTTATAGGTATATGTACTATTTGTTAAATGAAAAATGAAACCACAATCTTCGCTAAATATTTCTGTTCTTTTTTCGCAGGTGAGGACACTGCTCCAAAAAACAATTCGTGATCATGAGCAACTGTGAGTACTAAGAAACAGTATATACAGCATCTTATCAGATTCCGAGACTGTGAAGCCGCTACTTCTTTCTGAAATAGTTGCTCTGACAAGAAAAATCCTTTCCAATGGGAAACTGCCCTTATCCCGTGCATGACGTTCACACATAGGACACATTACTTACTCGTGATGGGCAGCAATTAGACACTCCTTGCTGATGACGCTGTTGTATAAGGATAATGCCGTACTCGAATGACTATATGGGGTCAGGATGACTTGGGCATAATTTTTACTTTGTGCGATACATGACATGCTGCTTCAGATGCTGCTGAATGCAAGTTGGAATGGACGGATGGAAGGTATCATTTTTGGATAGAGTATTAATGTTACTTTATCAGGTGCAGCATTGTGAAACGACGTGAAATGGCAAGAGCAGACAAGGCTGGTTTATATGAAATACGAAATGCCGACTATGATTTATTGCGTACCTCTGGGAAAGTGTACCACACGTATAAGAGGCAGTCAAATGAAATTGAGGTGGAAAGAAAGCAATAATGAATTAATTATATCAAAAACAATCACCGTAACTGTTAATATACTTATCCTACTGTAAAACAAGACGATCAATGCATTCATATTAAAATGTTTGCGTCGCCTACGGAATCATGATTGTACGTAGACCTGCACCTGTTCGTCAGAAACAAAACGATGGCCTCGAATGTTTTTCTTCTGTGCTCCAAAAATATGGAAAACGCAGGGGGAAAGATCTGGACTCTATGGAGGATTGTAAGGGCTTTGCAGCGGTACTTGTCCAATGTAGACGAAACATCCTCCATACAATCCCGACCTTCCCCATGCGATTTCCATATTTTTGGAGCACAGAAGAAAAACATTCGAGACAATTGTTTTGTTTCGGACGAACAGGTGCACATCTAGGTACAATCATGATTCCGTAGGCAACTGCAAGCATTTTAATATGAATGCATCGATCGTCTTGTTTTACAGTGGGATAAGTGTAATAACAGTTTTGGCGACTACTTTTGAAATAACAGTTTACTCCTTTTTCCCACCTGTATCATTTTAATTTGACTGCCTCTTATATAAAGCCTATAGTGTCCAGAAAGCTTGTGTGACACATTGCTGAGTACTGTTCGAATAATCGGGTTACGAGGAAGTCGTATTGAAAGAATATATAGAAGTAGTTCACGGGCGTACTTCTGTGTTTGTTATTGGTGGGTTCGATCAGTACAAGTGTAACACGAAAATACTCTGTGAGCTTACATTGAAATCGTTGGAGGGAATAAGACGATCTGTTCGTGAAACGCTGTTGAGGAAGTTCATAGACCTAACATTTGCAATAGTCTGCAGTTCGATTTTACTCCTCCACCGTTCAGGTCTTAGAAAACAGGAAATACGGAAGGTTAGGGCCCGTATTTAGGCGTTTCCCTCTCTCCATTTGAGACTGGGTCAGAAAAAGAAATCACAGTATTATATGTTTTTTTGGGTTTCCTCTTGTTTATATTTATCTGATTAAATCATTGAGTACAATAATGTACACTCCTGGAAATTGAAATAAGAACACCGCAAATTCATTGTCCCAGGAAGGGGAAACTTTATTGACACATTCCTGGGGTCAGATACATCACATGATCACACTGACAGAACCACAGGCATATAGACACAGGCAACAGAGCATGCACAATGTCGGCACTAGTACAGTGTATATCCACCTTTAGCAGCAATGCAGGCTGCTATTCTCCCATGGAGACGATCGTAGAGATGCTGGATGTAGTCCTGTGGAACGGCTTGCCATGCCATTTCCACCTGGCGCCTCAGTTGGACCAGCGTTCGTGCTGGACGTGCAGACCGCGTGAGACGACGCTTCATCCAGTCCCAAACATGCTCAATGGGGGACAGATCCGGAGATCTTGCTGGCCAGGGTAGTTGACTTACACCTTCTAGAGCAAGTTGGGTGGCACGGGATACATGCGGACGTGCATTGTCCTGTTGGAACAGCAAGTTCCCTTGCCGGTCTAGGAATGGTAGAACGATGGGTTCGATGACGGTTTGGATGTACCGTGCACTATTCAGTGTCCCCTCGACGATCACCGGAGGTGTACGGCCAGTGTAGGAGATCGCTCCCCACACCATGATGCCGGGTGTTGGCCCTGTGTGCCTCGGTCGTATGCAGTCCTGATTGTGGCGCTCACCTGCACGGCGCCAAACGCACATACGACCATCATTGGCACCAAGGCAGAAGCGACTCTCATCGCTGAAGACGACACGTCTCCATTCGTCCCTCCATTCACGCCTGTCGCGACACCACTGGAGGCGGGCTGCACGATGTTGGGGCGTGAGTGGAAGACGGCCTAACGGTGTGCGGGACCGTAGTCCATCTTCATGGAGACGGTTGCGAATGGTCCTCGCCGATACCCCAGGAGCAACAGTGTCCCTAATTTGCTGGGAAGTGGCGGTGCGGTCCCCTACGGCACTGCGTAGGATCCTACGGTGTTGGCGTGCATCCGTGCGTCGCTGCGGTCCGGTCCCAGGTCGACGGGCACGTGCACCTTTCGCCGACCACTGGCGACAACATTGATGTACTGTGGAGACCTCACGCGCCACGTGTTGAGCATTTCGGCGGTACGTCCACCCGGCCTCCCGCATGCCCACTATACGCCCTCGCTCAAAGTCCGTCAACTGCACATAGGTTCACGTCCACGCTGTCGCGGCATGCTACCAGTGTTAAAGACTGCGATGGAGCTCCGTATGCCACGGCAAACTGGCTGACACTGACGGCGGCTGTGCACAAATGCTGCGCAGCTAGCGCCATTCGACGGCCAACACCGCGGTTCCTGGTGTGTCCGCTGTGCCGTGCGTGTGATCATTGCTTGTACAGCCCTCTCGCAGTGTCCGGAGCAAGTATATTGGGTCTGACACACCTGTGTCAATGGTCTTTTTTCCATTTCCAGGAGTGTATATATCACATTAAAATAGCAACTCATTTTTCACAAATAAACTTCTTTTTCCTCATTGCACCAACACACTTTTAAACGTAAAATTCCCTGCCGTTTCCTTTACACTGACTCCAGTTACCTAGTTTCGCCGAGATTGTATCGCCGAGTTTAATCTTGCACAATTCACAAGGTGTGTTATTATTTTCACATCTTCACGTTTCGAGCAACATCCTCTTCATTAGGATCATTGCATCTCGCTAGGGACAGCCCTTTTGCTTTTCTCAAAGACGAACTTGGGTTTGTTCCCAGAACCATTGTAGTCATTCTTTAGGAGTCATTTTGAAGTCTGAAAAGCTATGCTTCGTTTTGTTGTGTTTGGTGGACACGTAAATAGCTATCATTACATTATTTGAATCCAACGGGAAGCTACTTGCATGAAACTTCAGAATTCTAGAAACGTGTTCATTTTCTTGTACCTTACCAAATACTGCTTGACTTCATTTTACATTTGCTGGAGATTCTTCTCCACAATGCAATCGTCCTCGTATGCACCCCAAATAATTCAGCTGTTTTGCCGTGACTTCTAATCTCAATATAAGCTTTAATGGCTTCTTGCGTGTCACTCTCGGTCCACAAAGAAGAAGATGTATATTTTCCCATCTGCAAAACAAACCGAAACAAAATTATGCAAAACGGAAATAAAATAATTGAAATAAATGCACACGAAAATATTGACTCTTTTCATAGTCATTTTATAGATCTAATTCGCCAGAAATGCAAAACATGTTTCCCCTTAAATTTATAGTCCTGCGCAACCATCTCTTCTCCGGTACATAAACTTATTATACACCCGAATACTTAATAATTTGCCAGAGGAATTATCAGAGCTATGTTAAAATGAATCCAAAACAATTTTATAAAGTAGAATGTTTTCAGAAAATACAACACCACAACACAGTGCTTCAGAATTATCACTTCATTTATTTTGGAATATTAGTATCACTATCTGAACATGTATTTTAGTATTTTGTTGGTAATGATGATCAGTTAAAGTACTGTAATGTACATTTGTAACGCTACATTCAGAAATAATATTGTAAAATTCTGTAGTAGAAACGCTAGCCTAGTTACGAACTTCGCACCGTATAAAAGCCAAACAGTTTTTTAAGAGTACGGCACTACTATCGTTGAGGCGCGGGTGTGCAGGCAGAGAGGGAGAGAGGAGGGGGAGAGGGAGAGAGAGAGAGAGAGAGAGAGAGAGAGAGAGAGAGAGAGAGAGAGAGAGTTGTAACCGTACAGTGTATACGCGGACGGAAGAGGTCTGTGATAATGTCGTAATGAAGTACACTGTAGTTTGGTAATTAAAAGTGAGGCAAGGCACTGTGAATGTTTAATGAACGAGCCTATAACTGGGTCACAGTACGTTTTGTAATCAAGAGGATGTGGCAAATGGAATACTGGGAGAGGAGAACTGTGCAGCCAAAGCTAATATAATTTCCTCGGTGGTGAAAGAAGAGCCGATGCTAATTATTGTTGCCATGAAAATGCATTATGCCTCACCATCTCCAACTCACCACACAGTAAGAGTGTGCCAATTAGCAGTGTTGTTTTGTATGGGGCCTGCCAGTGCCGTAGATTCATCTAAAGTGAGTATTGGAGTATTTCTGCTAAACTGTACTTCGCTTCAGTATTGATAATTTACCTACGTAATCAACCATTAATAGGAACCTTTACCATCACCATTGTTGCAACCGAGTGTCACGTAAATAAAACGAAATATTATGTGATCTGAGAGAAGTGCACTTGCCATTTAAAACTTAACCTTAACTATTTCGAAAACTAGCAGCAATGATAATTACTAAATACTTGTTGCATTGTAGCACATTAAATTGTACCGCGTAATGGTCCGAGAACTCAATGCGTAACAACAAAGTAACTTCAAATTACTGATAGTAAGTGTAGTGATTTAATATACATCACAAAAGTTATTATATTCTGGGTTTCATTTACGTTTTATGTAATCTTGGGACTCGTGATTTCATCGCTACTTATAGCGTTTGCTACTATTTATTAAATTCTCCTGAGAAAAACAAATATGAGACCTACTGGAGAATATTAATTACTCGCAGGTATTGCTTCAGGAAACATGACGACAGAGGACGTTATTGTGAGTGATGTTACTCGATACACGTGGCGTTACTTGTTGCCAGTGGCTAATCAGTAGTAGTTTTCATGGAATCTAAAGTATTTATCACAGTAATTATTAAATTTAGTTCATGTTTTTGTATGATATATTTCCATTTGAGCGTAAACCCCCTAAACATATTTCAGTAATACTTACGTAACATCAGTTTCAAATAATCATAGACAATTTCATGACTTCTGCTCAAGCATGAAATGGCGACCTACATAATTATTCAGCAATTAACATTCCAACCAATCTCAGATATATATTTAATTACGAAATTAGCTAACTACACTAAATTATTTAAACTGATTACAAAATTCATTTCAGACTGCTGTTGTTCAGTGCAAGTATTTATTCGACAACGATGAAGTTATTATCTTGCTGGCATTCATTCGTTCAGCATTTATTCTTCGGAATCGATGCCTTTTCTGTGAGGTGCAGATCGTTAGGTAACATTACTAACACCGAAGAGTGCGGGTGGGTTGTAATACCACAGCAGAGTCTTCCACAAGCTTTAACACAGTAATGAACACACCTGACGAAGTCTTCTGCTCTCAACTTTAGACCTATACACTGAGTACCAACAGTCACCGCTGTATGGTAGCACTTACTGTATCTCTTCGTATACGATGATTAGGAGGAAATTTGTACAGGTCGGACGAAATGTAACTGGCCCGAAAATACTTCATGCACCTTTAGAAAGGAAGTACAAATTACTCGTAAATTGTCTGTGCTTGAGGCGCAGGGGTTAGCCGATCAATGGTGGCGAAGACGATCATGTGCAACTCAGTAAATTTCTTGTGGAAAGGGGAATTGTTTCGAGTGCCGGCGAAGACAGCAGTTTTGGATCCAAGCAATGGGTCTAGCCGACATCAAGTCTAAAGCTATGGCATTGTATACCAAACGAACATGGAGCATAATGTGTAATGATCCAGGGTGCATTACAGCAAAACTATACGATATTGTCAGGTTAGAAAGTGTAGAGCCGCCGATAAATATACAAAAAAAAAAAAAAAAAAAAATAAGTTTTATGTTGAAACACATTAGGGAGTATTACCTTGAACTAAGTTATCTCAGCAAAAGGTTTTAAATTCCAAAAACGTTACAGCAAAGGCGATTTTAGCTGAAAGACGGAAACATGAAAGGAAAAATAACATAGAAACTAAATATGCTGAAATAGCATGGAATGTGGCCTGGAAAAATATCAGTAGCGATGTGCTTTCGTCTGACGTGAGAACAGCGTGGTACAAGGTAGTCAGTAACATAATCAGCACTAATGAGCGTCTCTTTGCCATCGGTTTAAGTGACACTAACCTCTGCTGCAAATGCAACCTCTTTCATAGTGTGCCTCATCGTTACACATGTGTAGTTCGGATTATTAACTGGAGGACCAGGGAGAAAATTGCTCAAATAACAAGCACTTCAGCAAACAATGTACCAACTAGTATTTTCTTCAGACCAGATGAAAGTTACTACCCCCAGGCAAAAAAATAACGCAGTGATTTGGTTAATGGGCAAATATACAAGTTATGTTTTTAACAATATTGGGAGCGATGAACATATTGAATACAAGATTTATATGGAAAATTAATTCGAGAAAATACTTAAATATCAGAATCACAATAAGAAATACCCTAACCTCACCTGCAAGTCACACATGAAAATAAATCAGTAGTACAGCAGATACAAGAATATGGCGTCAAACATCTGGTGTCTGATATAAAGGAAGATCTTGAACTCCCTATGGATTCGTTTAAAAAGATGGAACTGACAAAAATAACAAGGCAGTGAAGTATTTTGCGATGTCGCTGTTCGGGACTGCTCTTCTGTCCACGTAATTTACCCTAGAAGGAACACACATCAAGGATTTACTGAATGATTAATTTTGGGTCTGGGAAATGGTGATGAGGAACTGGCTGCAGAAGAAGAAAATGTGCTGCTGAACTGCCACCAGTTGAAGGTGACAGTGAAGGTGCTAAATTGTGCTACTGCTAAAGACTCATTCTTTGAATGCTGTAATGTACGACTGCAATTATCTATCACCTTATTTATGTCATTTCATTCTAGCCATTTTTGTTACTGTTTTTGTGGAAAAAAGCGGTCTAAGGCGCTGCAGTCATGGACTGTGCGGCTGGTCCCGGCGGAGGTTCGAGTCCTCCCTCGGGCATGGGTGTGTGTGTTTCTCCTTGGGATAATTTAGGCTAAGTAGTGTGTAAGCTTAGGGACTGATGACCTCAGCAGTTAAGTACTATAAGATTTCATACACAGTTGAACATTTTTTTTGGGGGGGGGGGGGGGGAGCAGATGATGTAATTTGGGTTGGCCAACTTACGGTGTATGAAATATTTTCGGACCAGTTTTATTTTGCAGTCCGCTGAATTGATCCGATTCATCTCCTGGCCTGATTCCGCTGATCTCACCCTGACGATGCGGTCACAGTGTCACCGACATTGGGCGACTATGCCCACGACCGACACCGGTCGAAGTCGGCCGATATTTTCAAGTAAGTGCGCCAGGAACGTTGATGGTTCCTGTGCAAGCGATCTCAACGCCCGAACTTACAGACTTCGGACGACGGTCAGCGGAATTCAAATCAGTTTGCTTCGGTCGAATCGGCCGACGTTCCCAGACGCAAAACATGGATGGTGAGAAAT
Source organism: Schistocerca gregaria (assembly GCF_023897955.1). Taxonomy (NCBI): domain Eukaryota; kingdom Metazoa; phylum Arthropoda; class Insecta; order Orthoptera; family Acrididae; genus Schistocerca; species Schistocerca gregaria. Next base: position 262,653,810 of record NC_064925.1, on the reverse strand, counting down.
TTGTACTTTTAGTACGAGAAAGGAGTAGTTCTTGGAATCATGAGGATGATAAATATAATAGTAGCGATGAGTCTATGAACCTATGGTTTGAAATTGCTACTTTGTTCGAAGCCTGCGTTTTTTAATAACTTAAAAATATAATATACGGCGCCATCAAAATGTTTCGGTTTGAAGGCGTTGCTGCAGCTTACATGCAACAAAGCGCCACACCGGTGCGCGTATATGAGCACCGACATCCAGGCAAGGCATTAGTGTGGCATACGGGTATCTCCAACGTGCTCTGATTCTTTCCTCGGCTGCCAAAAGACAAACACCGGTAGACATCCATTGGAAATTGAAGAATGTACGTGTGGGGCAGCATGTCTCTCGAAAACTACCGTTGTGGAATAGTGCATCAAGTTTCCTGCTGGTCGAGTCTCGACACAAGAGCTCCTGTATCGCAAATGACTTATCGCTGAAGTTACGCCAACTCGAATGGGAGACGCTAGAGCACCCGCCATATACATCGATGAACCAAAACATTATTACCATCTGTTAGCGTGTTATATCACTTTTCAAACACAGTACAACAGAGATTCAGCTTAGCATGGATTATACAAGGTCTTGACCAGATACCAGAAGTATATGGCACCATATATCAACGCACAGGCCAATCAATTCCTTCAAATTACGGGATGGTGGTTAATGCACACGCAGCTGGCGCCCGATATGTGTTCCAGTGGGTACAGGTCAGGCACATTTGCTGGCAAATACATCAATGTGGCTTCACTATAAAGCCCCTCAAATCACTGTAGCACTATTCTGACCCTGCAAAAAATGGTTCAAATGCCTCTGACCACTATGCGACTTAACTTCTGAGGTCATCAGTCGCCTAGAACTTAGAACTAATTTAACCTAACTAAGCTAAGGACATCACACACGTCCATGCCCAAGGCAGGATTCGAACCTGCGACCATAGCGGTCGCTCGGCTCCACACTGTAGCGCCTAGAACCGCACGGCCAATCCGGCCGGCTCTGACCTTGCAACACGAACAGTTGTCCTGCATATGACACCATTAATCACAGGAAAATGTTAACAAAGTTCTATGCCATCACGAAAGACTTCCACCTAAGTTTATAAGATGCCTTCTACAAAAGAGACGTTTCTTTGTTACTCTACAAAAGAAGAGGAGCCGGTGGAGGGCACAGAGAAATGGTATCCACCAAGGAAGTGTGCTAGCTTCACTGCTGTTTAATATTTACACTAATGACCAGCCAGTTAATCCTATCACAAGATCTTTCATTTATGCAGATGACGCAGCACTTGTCGCGCAAGGTAGAACTATTGAGGAGGTGGAAGAAAAGCTCTCAATAAGTTGGTTGGTTTGTGGGGGGTTAAAGGGACCAGACTTCTCAATAAGTCTTGAGGCATTACGTAACTACTATGGTAGCAACTACCTGAAGCCAAACCCGTCCAAAACACGTGTGTGCATTCCACTTACGGAACAGAGAGGCACGGAGGAAACTGAGGATAACCTGGAATGGTCAACAGCTGACCCACTGTGTCACCGCAAAGTACCTCGGAGTGAAGTTGGACCTGTCCCTCACCTTCAAGGACCACTGTACAGATAGAAAAATGAAAGTCAGTGCGACGAACAACATTATTAGGAAACTGATCAGCAACAACTGGTGAGCACACCCACAGGACCTCCGCACATCTGCCCTCGTTTTGTATTTCTCCACTGCTGAATATGCAGCACCTGTATGGCAGAACTCCAGCCATCCAAACAGGTAATTATTGTCCTATATGAAACAGGACGAATTGTAACCGGCTGCTTGCGGGCAATCCCTGTTGACAAAATCTACCACCTCATGGGCGTAGCACCTCCAGACATACGAAGGAGAACAGCAGCTGAAGTGGAAATAAACAAGCAGGAGACGGATCAGAGACACCCCCTGTTTGGATGCGAACATCAAACGCCAATACTCAAGTCGAGAAAAAGTGTTCTCCGGACAACGCAACCAATCCAGAAATCACCTGCAGACCATAGGGTACAACTCTGTGGCGTAGCTCATCATCAGAGAAATATTGGGACAACCCTAAGGAAGAACTTGCTAGAGGTCATCATCTCCCATATACGACATGGGAGGTACTCAATAAACTAAGAACTGGGGTAAAAATAAAATAAAAAATAGTTCAAATGGCTCTGAGCACTATGGGACTTAACATCTGTGGTCATCAGTCCCCTTGAACTTAGAACTACTTAAACTTAACTAACCTAAGGACATCAAACACATCCATGCCCGAGGCAGGATTCGAACGTGCGACCGTAGCAGTCGCGCGGTTCCGGACTGCGCGCCTAGAACCGCTAGACCACCGCGGCCGGCGAGAACTGGGGTATCTCGGTGTAAGGACGATATGAAGAAATGGGGATACGTCTCAGGAGACGAAGTATGTGAGTGTGGTGAACCTCAAGATCACAACACCTACTCAACTCCATGGACGATCTGATTATCGCCGATTATAAGGCAGTCTGTGCAGCCGAATTCTGGACAGCACACGGAATATAAATATGCACATATTATCTGTAATACTTGTAATATATATATATATATATATATATATATATATATATATATATATATATATACATATATATATGCTGTGTATGATAAATCATAGCCGGCCGAAGTGGCCGAGCGGTTCTAGGCGCTACAGTCTGGAACAGCGCGACCGCTACGGTCGCAGGTTCTAATCCTGCCTCGGGCATGGATGTGTGTGATGTCCTTAGGTGAGTTAGGTTTGAGTAGTTCTAAGTTCTAGGGGGCTGATGACCTTAGCAGTTAAGTCCCATAGTGCTCAGAGCCATTTGAACCATTTTTTTGATAAATCAAATTTAATATGTTAATGTTTTGAGGCATCAAGGGATCACAAATTTAGCATTGGAGGTCAGCGTGGAGGGTAAAAATCGTAGAGGGAGACCGAGAGATGAGTACACTAAGCAGATTCAGAAGGATGTAGGTTGCAGTAGGTACTGGGAGATGAAGCAGCTTGCACAGGATAGAGTAGCATGGAGAGCTGCATCAAACCAGTCTCAGGACTGAAGACAACAACAACAACATGTTCTGGAATCGTATAAATAAATAAATCCTGCTGGAAGATGTCATCGCTGTAGGGGGGAGACTTTGAGCACTAAACGATGCAGGTGGTCCACAGTTATGTTTAATGTTTACGTCGTTCGCTGCTGTCATGACACCTTCGTTTAGCATCACAGATCCCAAGGAAGTAACCCAATGTGCCCCAAGTATAATTCTGCCCTTGTGCTTCTGTGGCGCCGTGCATGTTTCTTGCAGGTATTCGTCTGGATGACGGCATCCCGGGACCCTACCATGGACCGGGTGTGACAAGAAATACGATTCATTCCACAGGCGAAACGTTTCTATTGATCCACAGTGAAAACTAAGTGATACTGTGCCCATTGCAATCATAACTGACAATGACATTGGGTGAAAACAGGAACACGTAAGGTCGTGTGATGTAGAGCCTTTGAACGGAGTGCTCCAAAACACTTTAGTCTGCACCAGCAGTGTATTCTGTCCTCAGATCTGCCACAGATCGCTGCCTATCCTGGATTACACAGCGGAGGGGCCTTCCAACCTCTACGTTTTGTGACAATATGTGGTCGTTCAATACCATACATCCTACACATTATTTCACCATGCTTCAATCACTTTCCATTGGTGCTCACGACAGTAATATGTCAAGAGTCGATCAGCTTCTCCGTTTCAGAGATTCTCGTTTCCAGCCGTAGCGCCACAACAATGTGCCTTATGTCAAAACCGCATTTTGCGGTCCGTGTCTGTGCTATACTGACTGCCAATTCGTTTCTCATCCGCTTACCGTCATTCCTTACTGCGTCACGTGCCAACACCACCACCAGGAGGCATTCAACCTCGCGGTGGGCAGTGGTCATAAAGTTTCGGCTCATCAGCGTAGTTGTGACCTCTCCCTATGCGATTATGACGTCTTTGGTCCCTTGAAAAAGGCCTCGAAGACTCGACGATTCTTGTCGGAGGAGGAAGTGCAGCAGGCAGTTACCGACTTACTGACGCAGAAGGACACGGTATTTTACCAAACGATTATCTTGAACCTGGTGCATTGGTGAGATGATTGCATCGATGCTCAAGGTGATTTTGACTGAATGGCATACCGATTGTGGACTGTATGGCCTTCGAACTCATACTTCTTGATCGCCCCTTACAATAAACAATAGAGCGTTACCTTATATTACGTTATGTATTTTCTCTGACTGTCTCTCCATTTCATCCTCATGTATATACTTCATGCAGCATGTCACCTGCAGCACAGGCAAAATATCTGTTGGAAATTGTTGGGTATAACGTCTAAAAATTTTGTACTAAAGTGAGAAAGGTGCGTATGTAAAGTTTATTGCTTAAAGCTACTGTAGTGATGTTTAAGGTTGCGGTGGGTGGGCATTAGCTATCTACGAACTATTGTTACTGCTTGCAGGTGTTTTTATGTCTGTTATATTAGGTGGTATGCAAATGTGGCGTATGTTTCCACTGTTGAGTACTTCAGATGCTCAGAGTACCTCATTCCAAAAGTGATCTTTGTCTTCCCCACATGTTGCCGAATGACAGTCATTGAAGGTTAGCTGACATATGTCTCCTTTGATGAATGTATTTGAAGTAGTGTAGAGAGTTTGTATTCTTGCTTTTTAGTATCGCCACGAAACATCGTGACTGTGTTATCGAACTTTTTTCCCCTCATGTCATATATTCGTATACCGGGAGAGCGGTGTGCTGACCACACGCCCCTCCTATACGCATCCTCAGCTGAGGATGATACGGCGGTCGAATGGTCCCGACGGTGCACTTGTGGCCTGAAGACGGAGTGCATATATTCGTAAAACTAGACTGGTCTTTTTTTTTCAATAACTGAGGAAAGACTGTAGGGGAGAGTGTATCGTGGAACACTTTTCAGACTTTCACCTTTAGGCAGCCTTCAAGAGAAGTTTAATAATTTTGATTCCATTTATAAATGATAGCATTCACGTTTTGCATGCTGCAGTCTTTTCCTGACGTTACAAAAATTACTTAAGAAAAATAAGATTTTTCGAAATGTGAAATAAATGATCCAAGCTTCACCGTTGTCATGCACTATGAACAAATATTCTTTTAATATTTAAAAGTTCAAACAGTTCAAATGGCTTTGAGCAATATGGGACTTAACTTCTGAGATCATCAGTCCCATAGAACTTAGAACTACTTAAACCTAACTAATCTAATGACATCATACATCCATACCCGAGGCAGGATTCGAACCTGCGACCATAGCGGTCGCGCGTTTCCAGACTGTAGCGCCTGGAACCGCTCGGCCACCACGGCTGGCTAAAATTTAAAAGTGCTGAAATTGATACTGTGCGGATGGTCCCGGCGGAGGTTCGAGTCCTCCCTCGGGCGTGGGTGTGTGTGTTTGTCCTTAGGATAATTTATGTTAAGTAGTGCGTAAGCTTAGGGACTGATGACCTTAGCAGTTAAGTCCCATATGATTTCACACACGTTTGAACTTTTTTTTTAATTGATCAAATGTTGTCAATACCACATTTAATTGTATGTTACATTAATACTCTAGTACACGCCAACAACCATTGAGCGAAATTAAATCAAGTATGATCAGAAACGAGTTACAATGTAAATACATTTGAAAATAGAAGGTATTGGAAAGGTACACAAATTTCAATATTCAATATAGGTAAAGTTGCTGAGACACTAAAGAAACTCAGTTCATTGCAAATATCACCTGTGCCAAGGTAAAGAGACCTTTCGTTTCAAGGTAGAAGATGGTGCATGACTGACGACGTATGTTTTAGCAGTCTACAGTCCAGAGGATGAACTAATTTTAAAAATATAGAGATCCTCACCAGTAACAGTCCAACTAAAGTACTAACAGTATCTTCCAAATAGCTTTAATACACAGATTCATCAAAAAAACCTGAAAAGCTCGTAAGGGTGTTGGAGAGCAGGTTGTGCTGAGAAATAGTTGTAAAGAAAAAAATTCAATGTGTTGCCCCTGTTTTAATTAGCACTGAAGGCTGTCATTCAGGTCCTTGCACGCACAGATTCAAGCGGCCCGCACAGACACAATTAGTTGTTCTCAAAGCGTAGATGATAGCTTTTGGATCCGGTTCGATCCATACTACCCCTCATGTCCAATTTTTTCATCGCTGTATTATTCGATTGTAGGAAACCAAACGAAGAATTCGTTTGGCGACGATGTCTCTGTCGGGACACTTGAATTTGCGCTCGAAACTGACTGATTGGTAACTCGTGTGCTAATTAACTTGCAAACGGCGCATCGTATCGATTTTTTTAATAAGTTATTTCTCAGCACAACCTGCCCTGCAACATCCTTACAACCTTTTCAGACTGTTTCTGACCACTCTGTATTATACAGCACTTAAAAGTGTAGAACTCGAAATATTTGTTAATGAAGCCTGACATTGTCAGGGAGAAAACTGCGGTGTTAGTGTGGTTTTTTAATTGTATTTTTGAAAGTAAAAAGACTTCTAGTCTTTTGCATCGATGCTCCGGTCCGACACACATTTTTAATCTGCCAAGAACTTTCATGTCGACACACACTCCGCCTCAGAGTCAAAATTTCATTCTAGATGCTATACTCCTCGATCGTGCCAAATACTGACGGAGGAGGTCGGGCGCTCTGTGTCCAAGATGTCGCCCGATGTTAGCGACCGATCACCGGCGGCCGATGTCGTGCCACCGTGACCGCAGCCGAACAGCACCGTTTCCCGCTGTGCGTTATTAGCCGGGCTGCTCGCGGCGTGACGTCACGGTAGAGAGGCAAGCGGCGGGACCCCGCACACAGCAGCACAGTAATGGAGAGGCGGCGGCGGCTGTTTGGAGGCTGGGACGGCGCGTTCTCATTAGCGGGCCAGCGTCGCGTTACGGGGTCCTGGCTCCCATTACCAGCCCTCTTCCCCCCCCCCCCCCACCCTACCCCCACACCAATCCCCCCGTCCATCCTAACATGGCAACTGCCGCGGCTCCGGTTACCCGCGAGGCCGCCCGTAGCGGCCGTGTTTATGCTCCTTATCGAGTCGCCGCTGCTCGGCATTCTGATACGCCGACGCACTGTGACCCACCACTTAAACTTCGGCTGACCGCGCAGAAAACTACACTAACAATTTGCTGATTGTTTCTGCACTGCTCAACCGAGCACTAACACACGGACGAAGAATACAAGGGTCACTCCAAAAGAAATGCACACTATTTTTGTAAAAATATAGTTTTCATTCTGCAAGTGTGACAGTTTTACAGTGTTTAGATACATCCTTCCCGCTTGTTTTCAAACTTAGTTCAACCTGTTCCCGTGAGTGGCGCCGTCACAATATGTCTCAAAGATGGCTGCTACACTTGACATTCGTCAGAAGCAACGTGCTGTCATAGAATTCCTGTGCTGTGAAAACGAGACATTGGGAAACATCCACAAGAGGTTGAAAACGCTGTATGGAGATGCTGCTGTCGATCGCAGTACAGTTAGTCAGTGGGCAAGCAGGTTACGTGATGAAAGTGGGCACGGCAATATTGAGGATTGTCCTCGCAGCGGCAGGCCTCGAACTGCACACACTCCAGACAATGTGCAGAGAGTTAAAGAATTGGTGACTGCTGACAGACGCATCACAGTGAACGAATTGTCACGCTACGTTGGGGTAGGGGAAGGATGTGTTTGCAGAATACTGAAAGTGTTGGCGTCAAAAACGGTTTGTGCCAGCTGGGTTCCCAGGATGTTGACAGTGGCTCACAAAGAAACAAGAAAAACGGTATGCAGCGAACTTTTGGAACAGTATCAGAATGGCGGAGATGAATTTCTTGGAAGAATTGTGACAGGTGATGAAACATGGCTCCATCATTTTTCACCAGAGACGAAGAAGCAATCAATGGAGTGGCATCGTGCAAATTCACCCAAGAAAAAAATTCAAAACCGCACCTTCTGCTGGAAAAGTTAAGGCTACGGTGTTTTTAGATTCCGAAGAAATCTTGCTTGTGGACATCATGCCAAGTGGAACCACCATAAATTCTGATCCATATGTGACGACAGTGAAGAAACGTCAAGCTCGAACGACTCGTGTTCATCCACATCGGCAAAAGCAGGATGTTTTGCTGTTGCACGACAATGCACGGCTACATGTCAGTAAAAAAAACTATGGAAGCGATCACAAAACTCGGATGGACAAAACTGAAACACCCACATTACAGTCCTGACCTGGCTCCATGTGACAATCATCTCTTTGGGAAACTGAAAGACTCTCTTCGTGGAATAAGGTTTGAAGATGATGACTCCCTTGTGCACTCTGCCAAACAGCTGCTCCATCAGGTTGTTCCAGAATTTTACCGTGCGGGTATACAGACGCTTGGTCCAAGATGGCGTAAGGCAGTCGAGAGGGATGGAAATTATGTGGAGAAATGAAAATATTGTTTCTAAAGGATGTATCTACACAATGTAAAACTTTCAAACAAGTAGAATAAAAGAAGGATTAAAAAAAATAGTATGCATTTCTTTTGGAGTGACCCTCGTGGATATGTTAACATATGCCGATGACGTGCACTGGGGTGACAAAAGTCATGGGATAGCGATATGTACATATGCAGTTGGCAGTAGCATCAGGTACACAAGGCATAAAAGAGCGGCTCATTGGTGGAGCTATCATTTGTGTTCAGGCGATTCATGGGAGAAAGTTCCAACGGGAATTAACAAACGTTTAACGCAGGGTGGTATTGGAGCTAGACGCAAGTGACATTCCATTTCGGAAATCGTTAGGAAATTCAATATTCCGAGATCCGCACCACCAGGAAATGTGTCGAGCATGCCAAATTTCTGGCATTAACTCTCACAACGGACAACGCCGTGGTCGACGGTCTTCAAATAACAATCGAGAGCAGCGACGTTCGCGTAAATTTGTCAGTGCTAGCGGACAAGCAATATTGCGTGAAATAACGTACAGTGCGGTGAAGTTTGGTGTTAATGGGCTATGGCAGCAGATGACAGCTGCGAGTGCCTTTGCTAACAGCTCGTCGTCGCCTTCAGCGCATCTTCTGGGCCCGTGACAATATCAGTTGGATCCTAGACAAATGGAGAACCGTGGTCTGGTCTGAAGACTTCCTATTTCTGCTGGCAAGAGCTAATGGTAGGGTTCGAGTTCTGCGCTGACCCCACCTAGCCAAGGACCCGACGGCACTGTACAAGTTGGGGTAATTCCGTAATGATGTGGGCTGTGTTCATTTGGAGCAGGCTGGGTCCTCTCCTCCAGTGAACCGATCATTGAGAGGTAATGAATATGTTCGGCTACTAGGAGACAATTTCCAGACATTCGTGGACTTCATGTTCCCAAACAACTATGGAGTTTTCATGGATGATAATGCCCCATGTCACTGGCGTTTGGTTTGAGTACATTCTGGACTATCTGAGCCAGTGGCTTGGCCACACAGATCGGCCGACATGAATCTCACGGAACAGAGAGGTCAGTTTGTGCACAACGTCCTGCAACGGCAACTCTTTCGCAATTATGAACGGCTATAGAGACAGGACGGCTCAATATTTCTGCAGAAGACTTCCAAAAATGTTTTGCTTACATGCCAAGTAAAGTGGCTGCACTACACCGGCAAAAGGGACGTTCCACACGATATTAGTCACCTCAGAGTACATTATTTTGACAAAAATAAGAGAACACCGAAAACGCCACACTTTATTATGTCTAATATGGTGTAGAAAACCATTTGGCATTCAAAACAGCGCCCAGTCGACTCGGACTGGGTAAATATCGCTCTTGTACATAAAGAAGTAATGGCATGTTTAGGTAGAGGCTCAATAACAATAAGATCTGGTGACTGTGGTGGCTAGGCGAAATGGAACAGTTCATCCTCGTGCTCACAAAACCAATCCTGGACTACGCGAGCATTTGGAAAGGGGCCAAGTCGTTGAGGAACACATCATCGCCATTGGGGACCAAACGTTGTACAGTAGGACGGATGTGATCAGCCAGAATGATCACGTAATCCTTGGCAATAAATCGAACTTGCAGTCAACGCACGGGGCTATGGAATACGACGATATGGCTACCCAAATCATCACCGAATCGCCGCCATGTTTCACTCTTTGGCCATAAAGTTGGAAACAGTCTGAAGGTAGATTTACGCCACCAAATGGCATTCTTCCATTCCTCCATAGCTTTGGTACCACGTTTTCCTATTACAGGTATTTGCGTCACTGATGACTGGTTTTGAAATTCAAGCTCACCCTGCAGTTTCCATCTTGTGGAGCTTCGTGTTGTTTCGCTGGTGACGGGGTCCACGATTGCGACATTCTGTTCCGCAGAGACTTTTGCAGCTGTCATCTTCTCATTTTTCGTCATAACCCCCTTCAGTGACCGTCTGTCACGGTCACTCAAATATACACTTCCATCTTCGTTGTGACTTAGCGGATGATGTTTTTCCGCTCCGGTATAAATCTTCGATACGATGCCTACTGAAGTACCAAATTCTTCGGCGACCTTTGTTACGGAACACCCCCGCAGCCTCTATGACGCATTTGACGCAGCGTCCGTCCCCACGCGGCCGCTCCCATAGGCCAATCCTAACCGTGAGGCCCCACAATAGTTCTTGAGGTCCACACAGGAACAGCAGCTTCGCTGCTTAGCCTGTCTCCCTCCTGGTAGATGTAACCAGGGAATTGCAGTGCAGTACGGAACACCCACGAAACGAGAATCAATATTTTTTCCACGTTCTGATTCACTAAGCTCCGACTTAATAGACTCACGACTACACAGAACACTGTTTTAAGCACGTCTGACACAATTTACCGACGGCGTTCGTGGTCAATACAACGGTGTAACCTGCAGGCTAGGCTATCGTCTGGATTCACAAAAAACAAGATATCTTCGTAATTAGCTGAGAACGCACATCATCAACCCACTTTAGTTAAAATATGCAAGATTGTGGAGGAAGAATATAATATGAAAATTAATGCAAAACAAAAATAATGGCATGTGGGAAAGAAGAGAGAGCCAAAGTCGGAATTTTCGCAACTTTAGATCTTCATTACTCTTCGGAGGAAGATGTTAACATCCAGAAGCGCAGAAAAGGTACACTGTAATCAGTGTAAAAGTTTTAGGCAACATGATGTATAAGACGCTCTCAGATATCAAGAGCGAATATACTAGACAGAAGGCTACATTCAAATGGGTGCCTGTCATTGTGGATAATATACAGCATAGAGAGTGTTGCAGGCCTGGTAAAACAACATACTTGCTTACTGTGAAACCTGACGGGATAAGCTGTCAACTATGAAATGAAAAACAGCGCCAGCATAAGTACAGAAATGAGGGAAGTTGCTCTCGCAAGGCGCGATGAGGCAGCAGATGGAACTATAAACTATGAATATAAAGTACAACATTAAAGAAGCAATCACGTCGACTGAAACTATCTTGGAGATTGCATTTTGTAAACTGTATGGTAATAAAGCATATCTTTCGCTGTACTACCAGAGATTCTCTCTCTTCAGACGAAGAACTGACAGCCGGAGTTGAATCTAATTTTCGAGATGGGTTCAAGGCATTGCAACATCTCTGGACTAAATGCATTAGTGCACAGGGAGACTACATAGAAAGATAAAAAAAAGCTTCACCTTGGTAAATCGTTTTTTTTTTCTATTCCATTCTGAGAACTTTCCAAATTACCCTCGTAAAGTGAATCACGACTCCACAATAACGATACCGTCGATTCGCATAGCGGAAGAGGATGTTAGTAGATGGTTGCCGTTGGTTTTCTGTCCGCTGTGGAACTGGAAACGCCAGGTCCTGGATCCGCCGTGACCTCTCACGTTGAGAAACGCGCAGACATGCGATGATTACAGGTCGTTGGTACCGCTTAGGGGACATGGCTTGGTTGGGTCATCGTGGGATTTCTTCAGTGGTTTGAAATCTGTGCCATAGGCGGGAGACGAAATTTATGCTGCACGCAGAGGCCCGCCACCCACATTGTTCGACACACTTACAGTACGCCGCTTCCGTGCCTGAGGTATTGTGGCTAGAACAGATCAGCAGAGTCAGTTAACAGGTGCGTAAGTCGGAGCTTCCTAGTCGTGGGCTTCCCAGTCGTGGGCTCCCCTCAGTTTTTATTAAAAATGAGACTCCTCCAGCTGTACTTAAGATTTCATATTTATTTGGCTACTAGTTTCGAATTTGTGTCAGCGCCATCTTCAGTTACTGCCCGCCATCCATGTGGAGCACGTATTGGTCTCGCAGCGGACTTCTAGTGCTCAGCCACACACAATTGATTTCATCAAAGTGCACGGGCCTGAAGATGGCGCTGACACAACGTCGAAACTAGTAGCCAAGTAAATATGAAATCTTAAGTACAGCTGGAGGAGTTTCATTTTTAATAAAAATTATACCAGCCGATGTCTCACCATCGTCCAATTTAAATATGGATGTACGAAGACCCCTCAGTTTTCTCCAGTACTATTGTAGGAGGCCTCGCCTGCCGAACACTTCCTGCAACGAGTGAACCCCGGAGAAGGTGATGACGTATCGTGCGGCCTTCGAAGCCTCTGACTCTATTCTATTTACAGGCTTGAATTAAACGGTCAGTTATGAACACTGATTAATCAAAGATCGTGATGGTAATCTACGAGAACATAAAGGGCTGTTCCAGAATCATAAAAATGAAAGAAAAACTCAAATTTGACTCATTAATTGAAATGTACTTTGCGTTTAAGATTTACATCTACAACTACATACGTACTTTATTCACACTTAGATGTTCGGCACATGGTTTCAGACTATTTCTCTACCGTTCCACTCTCAAATATCACATGAGAGAAACGAACACCTAAATCTTACCAGTGGTCCCTGATTTCTCTTATTTTATTACGATAGTCATTTCTCCCTAGAAGATGGGAGTCGACAAATTTTTCTTACATTCTGAGGAGAAGGATGGTAATTGCAATTTCGTAAAAAGAACTCGCCGCAACGAAAAACGTCTTTCCTTTTAATGATTGCCTTCCAACTCGTGTATCACATGTAACACACATTCCGTTTTTCGCGATAACACAAAAAGAGCTGCCTTTCTCGGAACTTTTGGATGTCCTTCGTTAATCCTATCTGGTAAGGATGCCATACAATGCATCAGTACTCCAGAAGAGATAGACAGGTGTAGTGTAGACAGTCAGTTCAGTACATTTGGTGCATATTCTGAGTGTTCTGCTAGTAAAACACAGACTTTGGTTCCTCTTCCGTACAACATTTTATTTGTGCTGGTTCCAATTTAAGTTGTTGATAATTGTAATCCATAGGTCTTTAGTGGAATCTACAATCTTTAAAAGTGTGTTATTTATCGTGTAACTAAATTTAACGGAGTTTTTTTAGTACCCCATGTGAATGACCTCTCACTTTTATTGTTTATTGCCAATTGCCACTTTTCTCGCATTATAGATGTTCTGACTGAAGAATTATGGAATTCGTTTTGATCCGACGTCATCGGCAGCAAACAGTTTAAAATGGCTGTTCCGGCAGGTCCTAAATCTTTTAAATAGATTATAAAGAGCAGAGGGCGTTTAAAGTTTCCTTCTAGGAACTCCAAATATAGCTTGGATTTGACTGGATCACTTCCCGTCAATTACTACGAACTGTAGCCTCTCGGACAGTCCAGTAGCACAATTGCGACGATAGCCTATAGGCACGAAGTTTGATTAAAGTGATTGAAATAAGAGTTTCAAAATTATATCAAGAAACCCGCTACAGGGTTGAGTCGAGCGAGAGAAACTTACTTGGACAGAGGTTCGTCGAGAGAGAATACAATTAATATTCATGCCTACCTATTAACGAAGAAACAGAACTTTGATCTAAGCATGTCTATAGCAGTGTTTCTCTTCGTGTGAGTTCAGATCTCATTTAGCTTTGTGGTCTTTTCGTGAGATAAACATAGGAGAAACCAATATATTGATTGTCTCATCTAGGAAAGTACGCTCTCGGATCTTTAACAGCAACTCACACCGTGATGCAGAACGCCTCTCTTGATACGGCTGCCACTATAGCTGACTGAGTATCTCTGTGACACTTTCCTCCTAACTAAATCAACCTGTAACGAAACGCGCTGTTCTTCTTTGGATCATCTCTTTTTAGTGTTCCATGTTATAAAAACGGAACCATTATAGGATCGCTTTGTTGTGTGTCTGTCCAACTGTTAGTAACCCTTTTCCTCAGGAAAGAGAGGGCCTATGAAGTTCAAATTTATGTCACACATTAAGGTCTGTGATCCCCTGACGGTGTAAAACATTTAAGGCTGTAAGTTAATGCAGTCAAATGGCTCAGCCATTCACCTGACATATTTTGAAACACGCATACAGACTCATCGGAACCTATAGGTTACTTCCTAGTGACGTAGAATCATGAAGTTTGTCAAGAAGCAAGGTTTCACAGAACAAGTAAAAAAAAGAAAAAAATTGAAAATTATCAATTTTAAATGATATAAAAAACCTTTTTTCATTAAAACCTACCTTGCACTCATCATCTGTCAAAAGCACAGTAGACGAATATTACTGCATGCAAACATAAAATGTAAGTTGTAGCCATGTTTAAGTAAGTAAATAAAAATATTTTATTAAATATTCTATATATCCATATGTAAACTGAAGCTCGTGCTCTCTTCTTTTAATGTGTCCGGGCTAGTCTGAGGAACTACTGCGGACATTTTGTAAGTCATACTCGCACTTAGCCATTTTTTTTTCTTTCTTATCGTTCTTATCTATGTACACCGTCGTATCTCTAACTCACGTGAGTCAAATTTCGGCTTATCTCCGTTATGGAAGCCACTGCCGGTCTTCTCTCCTCATTATCAGTCAGATCTGGTGCTGCAGAAGTTAATTATGCTATTTCTCACACATGTACGTGGCTTATCAACTGTTGTCATAGATGCGTACATAATTAGATCAATGTTTCCGCAAAACGTCAGAGCTTTAAAGATTTATGACTAATATTTTCATATTAAGCATGTGAACAAAAAGACAATTTGTTACAATTTTTTGAACACGTCTTAGGAAATATTCTTGTCGAATCTTACTGCTATCTGATTACCTAGTGTGTATTTATGTATAGCACCATCGAAGCAACTTAGAAATGTACTCGTATTTTCTGGTGTCACGTGTCACCTGTGTCTAAGTTAACTCTCCTTGCATCACACTGAAGGCTGCAGTCTATCTAAACATGCTGTTGACGGTGTCAGAAAGAAGAAAGAAGTAAAAAGCCAAGGAACGGACATAGATAGCGCGCGAGCGTTCGTGCGTTCGATATGTGTGTGTGTGTGTGTGTGTGTGTGAGAGAGAGAGAGAGAGAGAGAGAGAGAGAGAGAGAGAGAGAGAGCAGCTATTCGGGAGATCGACTATTATTCCACGGAATTGAATCTACCGGACAAAGTGATTCTTCACTGTCGATACACACAAATTGCGAATGGTGATAAGAGCTGTCGGTAGCTTCTGGAAACCATTCTCTGAAACGATTTCTGTTGTGGTGTTATGTATGCTAGCTGCATACGTTATTTCGTTACGTCCGCTGACGGCGTTAACCGATTGAACCGATTGGACCGTTTATTGCCGAGATATAGTCGACGAATGAAACATTCCGCAGCCTCCTTTGATGAGTTTCATTAATCTAAAATATGGAAGATTCGAAACACTGCACATTCATCTTCCAAAGTTCTGATTGAATTTTTATTGGCAAAATCGATATTTCATTGTCATTTAACGCTATGCTTTATTGTTTCACTAGTGACATTATGATGGATCATCCACTCTATCGGCGATCTAGAAAGTTGTGGAACCGTACGTACTTCGGGCTAACTTATCCAGAAGCCATTTCGGCTAAGTGGTCGCTACACGAAATTAAATCACTCAGTCAGATATAATGCCATAAGTCTTTGGTGAAGCTAGAGCACAATATATCAAAATTCAGTGAGTGAAAAAGTGATAGTTGCCCATAAATAAAAACCACTTTCTCGATTTCCAATCTTTACTAGGGGACTTTGGTAATAGTGCTGGTGAAAGGAAAAGAGAGATTTGGTGTTTACACTCTAACAGACAGTTATACCACCAGGAATAACTCAGTTTTAGAAAAAAGGAACTATTCCGTCTTTCTCCTAAAATGATTTTGTGAAACTGATGGAAACATAAATGAGGTTTACCAGGCAGGATTCGATCTGCGCTCTTTCAAAATTTGATACCAATTTATGAATCAAGACGTCACGTTGTTCTCTGTAACTTTCTGTACTACTTCGTCAGTTTCTGTCGAATGTGAATGACAAGTAAATTGAGGCTGGAATGGTGAATTTGTAAGTGGCGTTGTTCAAAGTTTGCAATAGGAAGTACCTAGGCGAGGAGCAGGAAAAATGAAAGCCGATGGAAAAAACGGAACTTTGGTACACTAGTGAATAATTATATATTCTTAATATAGGTTCGACCTCATAAGGCGTTGGGTTGGAGAATTTTGGTGCATTACGTGACTGAGGCGTAAGAGAATCGTCTGAAAGAATCAGTGTGGAAAGAGCTGCTGAATGGAATGAACAGTGTTAAGAATGCAAAATATGGACTGCGAGTAAACGGGAAAAACACGAAGGCGATGAGAAGTAGCAAAAATGAGAATAGCGAGAAATTTAACGTCAAAATTGGTGATCACGAAGTAGACGATGTTACGGAATTCTGTTATCTTGGAAGCAAAATTACCGATGACGGACGAATCAAGGAGGGCATAAATAGCAGTCTAGCACACGAAAAGAAGGCATTCCTGGCCAAGAGAGGTTTACTAGTGTTAATCAGAGGCCTTAATTTGAGGAATAAATTTGTGAATGTGTGTGTTTGGAGCACAGAATTGTACAGTAATGAAACTCGACTCTGCGAAAACGGGAACAGAACAGAAAAATGGCTCTGAGCACTATGGGACTTAACTTCTGAGGTCATCAGTCCCCAAGAACTTAGAACTACTTAAACCTAACTAACCTAAGGACATCGCACACATCCATGCCCGAGGCATGGTTCGAGCAGAAGAGAATCGGAGCGTTTGAGGTGTAGTGCTACAGAAGAATGTTGAGATTTAAGTGGATGATTATCTAAGGAATGAGAAGGTACTCTCCAGAATCGGTGCGGAGAGGAAGATATGGAAAATAATAACAAGGAGGAGGAACAGCATGACAGGCATGAGAGAATAACTTACATCGAACTAGAGGGAACTATAGAGTGTAAAAATTGTAGGAAGACAGAGACTGGCATATATCCAAAAAATAATTGACGTAGTTTGCGAGTGCTACTCCGAAATGAAAGGGTTGGCGCAGGAGAGGAATTCGGGGCGGGCCGCATCAACCCTGTCGGAAGACTGATGCCTCAAAGAAAAAAAATCTAATATTTATCCTAATGTTTAGAGCCGAAGAATGTTGATCACATAAACAAAATTCGTGTCTAGTGTAGACCTGTCGACTCCAAATACATTCGGAATAGTTTAAAAATTTAAATAATGAAAGAAAACGAGTACAGTATTGCGCAGCGGATTTTCCCGATGACTCAAAAAAATTGTGAGAATGAGTGTAGGTAGGTGTGGGTTACGGCTCTGAAGCAGCAGTCTCATAAGGTTCGTAGCTAGGGTCGCCGCTGGAATATGCCCCAGAATTAGGTCATCTTCTGCAAAAACACACCTTAATTGTGATGCTTATTAAACAACCGTTTTACATGACAAAAATAGTCACGTATGTGGAGCAAAGGCGCTCTTCAACCAGAAGCACGGTGTGCTGAACATCCTAAATATTAGGTATTAACATACTAAATCGTTTAAAGAAAACACAGACGAAGGTTACTAACCCGCATACATTACGCCTTACCGTTACCATTACCAACCAAAAGCATTTACGCAGTGTATGTCGAACGATGCAATGTTCCTTCGGACTCGCATGCACGTGTGCATGCATCAGGAACGACGACATATGGAAATTTGGGTCCGACCGTGAGTTGTGCGCGGATAGCCATAGCGGTCGAGGCGACGGCATGCGGAAAGCCGGGAATCCGGGTTCGAGTCCCCGCCCAGCACAAATGTTCGCTGTCGACATTCCATTATACCGCTGATGGTTGTCCGTATTCGCAACTACGAATACATCTCAAGTAAAAACATTTATATTAGAAACACAGGAATGGAAGTGCTAAAGACACTTTTTAATACCTGCCAACTCTCAGCATCCTGTAACACAAATGCAGCCTTCTATTCCATGGTGCACAGCCTGCTGTCTACGCCGCAAACAAAATCTGATCCTGAATATGAATTTAAAGTAGTTAAAGAAATCGCATACTCTAACAGATGTAGTCCTATCATAGTTGATAAGATGCTTCGTAGGAAGAGGAGACGAAGGCTAATAGTATTCCTATATTCTCCCCAGAACAGGCACTAAATCACACTGATAACATATGGGTCCTCATGGTATATGTAGGTGGGACTTCACAGGTACTGTCTAGCAAACTAAAATCCCGGAAATATAGGCCATCTTTCTATACTAGGAATACTGTTCAACAGTAAAGACAATATTCTATCTTTAGAATAGAGATGAATTCATAGGACTCTCTGCAATTTTTGAGGCAAATCATATGTAAGTTAATAGGGCAGGGCTATAACTCCTTGAATGAACATGAAAGGAATTGGTGACTGAAAAGAAGAAAGATTCCACCTTAGCTGAACATGCTCTGAATGAATGTTACTGTTGTGATAATAAATGTGACATTCTCCATAGAGCAAATAAAAGCATAAAACCAACCTTACTTGAAATTCTGGCTATCAGAGACCACCCAACACAGAATCCTAACTCGATCCTTAATCATCAAGTATTGTTCCATTAATCACTCTTGTTAAAGTGGCAGCAGTTAGTTAATATTTTTTTCGCCGTATGATAACATACTTGATGTAAACAGTATAACAGTTCCCCATCCAGATTTCATTGACTCTTTCTGCCCTCTTCTCTCAACCTTCTTTTTCTTGCCAGTTCATTATGTCACCATTCACAGTCTGCTATTACATAGCACACTGTACCATCACTCATTTGTTTCCTGTCCTGGCCTGTCCATTCTTATAGCTTCCATCTTTGAGAATAATGCTATACGTATAAGGTCTATTTTTTTCCTAGCCTATTTGTACTTGTATTATGCTTACGTTTTTCTTATAGATACACAGTCATAAAATATCACTTATCTTTGGATAAACAATCTTAATTCAACAATAAAGTCCTGCTGATGCTGTGTGATGTATCTGTTTAGTCTTAAGTTGTCTGAGAATGGCTTAGAAAGCCGACATCTTGTTCACAACTAGCTATAAAATTAATATTTTTCTGCCACATCAATAATACATATTTTAGTTAAAAAAATATTATTCGCTGCCAGTTTCGATTGAAACAACTAGAAAACAACATAAGATTATTAATGCAGCCTGTATGGTATGATAAGTATTGTGGCGTCAACAAAATTAAAATTATAAAAAACTGTCCGGCGACACAGGATGGATTTTTAATTTGTCTGTCTCTTCAAAAAAAATGGTTCAAATGGCTCTGAGCACTGTGGAACTTAACATTTGAGGTCGTGAGTCCCCTAGAACTTAGAACTACTTAAACCTAACTAACCTAAGGACAACACACACATCCATGCCCGAGGCAGGATTCGAACCTGCGGCCGTAGCGGTCGCGCGGTTCCAGATTGCTTAGAACCGCTCGGCCATAACAGCCAGCTGTCTCTTTAAAAAATCTCTTTTCCAAGTTTAGCATTCTGACCATCATTTCGTTCGGTGTGATTTTATTTCTACGCTTTCGTAACCATTAACTAGTCTCCTCCTGTTACATTCACCATTTCACTCAATTCCCGTTAAGCCACGTAGAGTTTCAGTAGTTCACGGTGATAACTGAAGGAAGACTAGAGTGTAACGTTTCGTCGATAGCTAGGTCATTGGAAACCGAGCACTAGGTGGGATTATGAAAGGAAGGGGAAGAAAATTGGTCATGCCCTCTTCAAAGGAACCTTCCCGGCATTCGCCTGGAGCGATGTAGGGAAATCACTGAAAAAGTAAGCTGGATGGTAGGACGGGAACCGTCGTCCTCTCGAATGCGAGTTCATTGTGCTAGTCACCGCGCCACGTCGCTTGGTGGCGTATATTCCAGGGCTTGGAAGGTAATCTGAACAGGGACAGCTTCTAGGCGTAGAAAATTCTCCAGAGTACAAAATTATTTTCTGCATCGGAGCTCTGTAGAATACGGGATGGAACGGCTGGGGAGGGCGAGTAGTGAAGTTACAGGCGGCGAGAGGGCGTCATTAAGTGACCGCCAGCTGCGCTGTAGGGCTGATGCCCTGAGGTCCGCTCCGGAGAGCGTCTGAATCAGATGCAAATCTGCAGCCATTCGGCCGGGTGGCCAGATTGGCTCTCCCGGCGGCTTAGGGCTGGCGACCCGATGGACGGTAATCCCTGACGCCAGCGCATTTCCGCGGCCGTCAGCAAACCGGACTGCAGCGAGAGGGGAAGGGACGGTTGGGGGGGGGGGGGGGGGGGGACCTGTCCACAGCTGAAACCTGCGGTCGGGAAATCGGCGACAGGACAGCCAAGCTTAGTGGTCGGACCGCATCCCTGCTGCGAGGTGATACGCACGGCTTCAAGCTCAGGGCATTTTCCATCCATGGAAAACATCTCTCCTGGCTTTGTTAGAGCGTTTTCTGGGCAACTCGTGTTATTTTCAGTGACGAGATTTGACAACGAACTCTGTACACCATAATTCCAAAATCGCTTAAGAACTACAAAGTTTCGATTACCGGTTTCAGCACTTGATTTATACACTAATAGTTCAGTCAAGATACATAACAGTTCCAGTGAAGTGTCCTGAATATCATGGAGCTTTATATAATCTAAATTACATAACTACGCTGCATATTGAAAGGCACTAATACGTGACGATGTGATGTAATTAAATGACATTTTATAAAACTTCTTGATGTTCAGAATGCTTAACTGGAATAGCGTATATTTTGACGAAACTCTTACCCGTAAATCACATCTGAAGAGAGCAGTCAAGTGCTGAAAAGGGTAATATGAGCAGTCTTATTTTGAAGCGACCTCGGACGTAATACATGATTATATACACATTTTAAAAAATATCATATATAACAATTTGAAAAGATCGTATACTTCCCTTTTAAAATATGTCAAATTTAAAATGGAAGCTCTTTTATTTCACAACAATTTTTAACTGATTTTACCGATACTGTTTGTTGGACTAAATTAGTTTGTGGTCGTGGCTAATGGCTAAAAATCAGCTTGGCAAGGGAGATGTTGCAGATCATCATTCTAATGTTGAACTGAATTTAGGTTCCAGTGCAATCAGTCTGTGCTGAGTCCTAACATACACCACTGCATTCTTTGAAAACACAGGTATGAGGCAGTCACCTCTTCTGGGACAGGCCGAAACTGAAATCTTAATCGTCACATGCCTCCCTGATCACACACCACACACACACACACACACACACACACACACACACACACAGAAAACCACTGCAATCCAATATACATTACATTACAATCTAACAATATCGCCAACACTGACGTAACATTCATATACAGTTCACACAACTCTCAAATGGTTCTGAGCACTATGGGACTTAACTTCTGAGGTCATCAGTCCCCTAGAACTGAGAACTACTTAAACCTAACTAACTTAAGGACATCACACACATCCATGCCCGAGGCAGGATTCGAACCTGCGACCGTAGCGGTCGCGAGGTTCCAGACTGTAGCGCCTAGAACCGCTCGGCCACTCCGGACGGCCCACAACTCTCATTTATATCTATCTTTAATTTACAAAATTCTGTTTCTTCCCTAACTATTCCAATTACAGCTATTGTTGAACGTCTGCTCGCTGCGAGGGAATGGCTACTTTCGACCACCACCGCTGATTTCTTCCACACAGTTGGCACTAGACTCAAATAACCGACACAGGGCGCTCGGTGCTTCAGCCTCCATAATCGATACCCACGTGCACTCGTGACATGTGCAAATTAAACATTCGTGGATTGCTTACAACATATCCCGTAAATATATAACAGTCATTGTGGTTATGGTGGCGGTGATGACGAGGAGCAGCACCATGGTGGTGGTGGTGGTGGTGGTGGTGGTGGTGGTGGTGGTGGTGGCGTTGTCGATAATAATGGTGTTAGTGAGATGTAATGACGATTCTGAGGGTGACGAAGGAGGTGAAGGAGGGGGAGGGGGAAAGGGAGGAGGAGAAGGAGGAGGAGTAGGAGACCAGAGACGATCATCAAGATTATGACAACGACAATGATACACACGCTCATGCTATTGATGATGATGATGGATGATGATCATCCTAATGGCTTTCCGGCTATCGCGAAAGAGAGAATCTTTCGATCACGCACTGAACAGCGTTTTGCTTCGCCCTTGCCAGCAAAGATCTTAATGTTTATTCTGAACGGGAATGATTTATGGAAATATATTGCGTGAAAGCAAAATTGGATCCAGCAGTTATAGTTGTACTTATCTAATTTAATTATATGCACGTCAGGACCACAAATATTTTTAAACAAATTTCCTGACACGTTTCGGCCATTGTCATCTTCAAATGGATATGAAATAGTTTGATGAATTGCACTTTGATTTTGTCCCATATATATGTGGGGTCACTGTTGTTAAAATTTACCCAACCATCTGTCACAATCAAAACTCACTAAAATTGTCACGTTTCAAAGAGACAAGCCTTCATCATCAGAATTACTCTACAAAAATCTTTTAAATAGATAAAAATATATTTTATAACATATTTTCACTTTTATCGCTTTTATACGATTGCTGTAGAGTAAACCTAATAATTCGTTGTTACATTAACACTATAAAAATATTTGTTGTACATGCAACCATGTAAATTAATAATATAAAAGACTGATTCATGATTCAAGGAATGTCGCAGAAGGAGTTCAAGCACAGGGCATACGGCCTTGTAAATTACGAGGGAACAGTGAGTAATGAGCCGGCTATCTATGAGTTTACAGATGTAATGTTTAAATCTGGCAAACTGAGGGCCAGGACATTAAGCGGTGTTTGTCAAACGATAGATGTACTTTTATAGACTGGATGGTTTGCACCATTATTCTACTGTAAACAGCTGTTTCTTGATCCGAAATTAACGAGCCATCTAAGGGGTGCAAATGACTGGTTACTAATATAGTTCACAGATAATTTATCGGTTACGTAACGTTCGCGTCACTACTCACAGCGTGTAGCTTTAATGTGAAGATGACTACTGCCTGGTCCAGACGGGTTGCAGTTTAACTTAAAACTGGAATGGGCGAGAACAACAGGCAAATACGAGAGCCAGCAAACAACTGCCCCCCCCCCCCCCCCTCCTGCCGCGCCCCTCCCTGTCAACAGAGCGCTTATATACAGTTTGAGGCACTAACTATTGCCACCTAGAATAATTCCGAAACTATGATAGGAGCTGAAAAGTTTGTCGCACAAAGGTTGTACGGGTTTCATAATATGTCGTTGGTTTTTTGTTGCTAGTTGGGATCGCTTCACAGATATGAAGGTCAACTTTTTTTTTTTTTTAATGGGATGCTATACTTTGTTACTTATTTTCTGATAGCGGCTATCGAGACGAATTCAGTGATGTGTAACAGTATGGTATTTGAACGTCAGTGAAGGTCACAAGTGTGGCAAGAACGTGTTCGAAGTAATGATCATTGGTATCAATGCAATGCTGCAATCTTCTTATCATGGATTGAGTAGTATTCCTAATCACTTCGGCACTTACGGAAGCACATGCTCTGACAATTCTCTCTCGCACACCTTCAGGTGTAGTTGGAACGTCGTTATAAACAATGTGTTTTACGAATCCCCACAAGAAAAAATCAAAGAGGCGTCAAGTCTGGCGAACGAGCCGGCCACATCTCCTGCATGTCCAAGCCAACGATTTAGGAATTGTCTCTGTATCTCATTTCTAGCCATCAGCGAAAAATATGCCGGACACGCATCGTGTTGATACCACATTCTGTTCCTTGTTCCAAACGGTATTTCTTCCAATAATCCTTTGCCGGATATGTTTCCGATGCGTTAAGGATCCAGTTGTTCCCAATTTCTCATACACATGTTTAAATGTACGATATGTAGGATGAGTACGTTGGGGATACCTTTGAGCGTTTCTTGCAGGAATGTGGTGTACTTCCTACCATTAAGATATCCTTCGATGAAAATGGGGGCCTACAATTCTGTCCTCCAGAATCCCACACTATACATTCACCGACCACGGTTTTCAGTATGCAACTTGCCGCAGCCAACAAGGAGTTTCAGTTGCCCAATAGTGCACGTTATGCAAATTAACATTTCATGGTTCGTGGTTGTAGCCTCACCAGTAAATAAAATCAAATTAAGAAACGTTCATCCCTCTGAATCTGAGCCCATCGACAGAATTCAAGCGATGCATACAATCCGTACCAGTTAATTATTGGTGGAGACTGATATGGCAAGGACGATATTTATGGCGATGCAGAACACGAACAACACTACTCCGGCTCATGCCAGATTTACCTTGCGATTTGACGCGAACTAACACCAGGATCTCGAGCCATGGTGGCAAGAGTTCCAATTTCCGTTTCCTCGTTAGTAACTTTCCTTTGCCGGATATGTTTCCGATGCGTTAAAGAACCAGTTGTTCTCAATTTATCACACACATATTTAAATGTACCACGTGTAGGATGAGTACGCTAAGGAGATCTTTCAGCGTATAAGTCTCTAGCTCACACTGAATTTCGTTGGCATTCGCTTGATTCGATAATACTAGTCTTAGCGATCCTATTAGTGCTGTGTTGTGAAATCGTCGAATGGTGTTTACATGTCAATCGTACACTAGATGGATACGCCGTATTCGGCGACTATTTACTATTTGCACGATATTGTCAGAGCATGTGTTTCGATAATTGCCGAAGTGATAAGGAACAGCACTGTAGGTGATTGCAGCACCTCACTGATACCAATGGTCATCACTTCGAACCCCGTCTGTAAATGGACGTTCATGCCACCTTTTTGACGTCGTTGACCTTAAAGAACCTTACTGTTACACATCATTGGATTCTTCTCGATAGCCGCTATCAGAAAGGAAGTACCGAACTGCAGTGACCCATAACAACATTTAAAAAAAATGACTTTTATATCTCTGACTTGACGCCATCTAGCTACAAGATATCGTCGTCGTATTATGGTCCCTGTTGTCCCATGTAACTTTTGTCCCACTGGCTTTTCAGCTCCTACCATACTTTCGGAGTTATTCTAGGTGGCAATAGTTAGTGACATACATTACTATTGTCAGTCACGAACGAAGTCGGTCGAGCTTATGCTCGTTCTTTTTAATTGACGTCACACCCTCTTTGAATGCCAGTGGGCGCTCAGTATTTTTCTAAGCCCTATGCTGTGAATGTCGCAGCGAGTTATTCAGAGAATTTTTATTCCATTTGTTGCGAGTTGTCATGACTGATAGCGACAGTTTGTACATAAAAGAGAGAGAGAGAGAGAGAGAGAGAGAGAGAGAGAGAGAGAGAGAGAGAGACAATTTAAAGTATACACACTTTCTTCAAGCGCGAAGTTGAAAACGGTGGAATCTGCAACGCTGCAATCCCATTACTTACCTCTTCCTGCCCGATCCGGCATCGTTCGTAAAATCGACTATAAACAACTAAAACGGTGCATGGTGCACACCCGGTTGAAGGTTGCCTAACTAACTGCTTCCAGGTGCAATAAAAAATTATAATTTCAGTATTTCGCGTTGTTGTGTACATAGTTCCGCGTAGTCAGCGAATACACAACTCTCCCAATAGAGCGCGCCCCGCTAAGCACAACAGCGCAGGCGCAGCGCTCGTCCGTCTCTGCACTACGAGATGGCGTGTAAGGTGTCAGGCAAATCCAACACCTTCCATGAAAACCCTGACATGATACCAAATCCAGTAGTATGTCACATAGCTCCGAATAACTCGTGACATTAAATTAGCCAAAGTAATACGAGTAACGAGTGAGCAATTGGAATACCACAGACTAACACAAGAATGCCTAAATGCATGTCATACCTTCCCACCGTGAGACAGACGCAGCTCCGAGGGAAGAAACGAGAACAGAAGCCGAGAGCAGAACCGTGTAAAGCTAGAAGGCCCTATGATGAGGGACGGACACCCACGTTTCCAGCTAACCACCAGGACCACCCCCCACCCTATGTTAAAAGATAGAGCCCTCCAGAAGAACAGTATAGATCTTACAATAACACTAAAAGGGCCACACCAGCCTCAAGTTTTAGCGTGAGACTTTTTCGCGTCTCTGTTGCGTTGTAAACTTTAAAAACATTGCCCCACCACGAAAAGTATAACGTTTCTCATTGGATAGACAGAATTTTTTTAGGGGGAGCTTTAGGTTAACATTGAGACCCTGATTGGTCCGATGAAAACACAGTCAGATAGTTTTTTTAAAACCAACTTCGGTAAATTGTAGCAAGGAGAAGTTAGGAGAGAGTTGCTTCCGAGACAGCGAGCTGTATGGAGCTCCGCCAGCCGCCGCCCCCTGACGAACACCGACAATGTAATGAATGCACGCGATGCCGCATTTTTGAGCGGATAAGGCTTCACTCAGAACTGCAGAAGTCTCATCTGTTACATCCCCTTTTTACGTAATACTAGTGTCGATCGTCAATTAAATCTCATGGTATTCACATTTGCTACGTAAGTGAAAATCTGAAACGCGATGATTCCTCTGTTATATAATTATTGAGAAGCCACATCAGCCACTATAATTTACGACAAGTTAGATAAGTAATTAAAGATAATTGAGGGTCACTGTAGACCATTTTGATAGTTTTCTCTTTTTTGAAACTTAATTTAAACCTAGATTATAGATTTGATATGACATAGGTCATCCTTCGATCCATTGCAGAACTTGGAAACCCAGTCAGGGAATATTCGTTCACATTTTTGTTGAACGCAGTTGGTTTTTATCATCCTGTATTAAAATATTTCCTTTTATCAATAGTGCATTTTATAAAAGATGTTTTGTGAGTAGAATAAAATTTCCAGTGGTAAACTTAACTGCTTTTTCGACGTTATTTTACTAGCTAACTAAAAATAGGAAAGCCTTGAACCCCTTCCAATAAATTTAGTTAGTATTAAGATTCTTTTACAGGGAGTGCAGTGGAGCTGACGCTGAAATCATTAAGTATTTGATTATATCATCGCTAGTCTCACTGAACTCTTCTGAACTCTACATGTCATGTGTGGTCTGGCGTCTCCTTACCAGCAACAGGTCCCAGGTTCAAACTAGTCAATTCCCTAAAAAA
Source organism: Schistocerca gregaria (assembly GCF_023897955.1). NCBI lineage: Eukaryota > Metazoa > Arthropoda > Insecta > Orthoptera > Acrididae > Schistocerca > Schistocerca gregaria. The sequence continues at coordinate 262,626,360 of NC_064925.1, read as the reverse complement.
CACTCTCAGAGCGTCGTTGAGCGAAAGTGGTAGGGAGACACGACTTAGAACAACAGACACCACGCAAAATGTTACAGGCGCTGTCTTAGAGACGGACCAAATTCTGCTTCCGCCGATCCGCGTATTAATATGTAACGCAGCCAATGAGATTGCTGCTAACGTGGAACCTTTTCTCCTAACGCATCACACTCGCGCTGTGATACCTGAACGCTCGACGTATTATAACGAGTGTACAGACCTCCGATTAGTCAGTCTGCATTAGTCTGTGGTCAAGTTTCAGTCTGCGTCTAATAAGATTACCATAAACCTGTACATCGCCATGAAGAGAAATGTATAGACACTTTGTCAAGTATCAGAGATATGTGAGAATAAGATTAACGTACCAAGAGCAAAGGAACTTCAGATTGTCCATTGTAAAAAGCATCCAGAACCAAGTTAAGTTATTTTTATGCTCGTTAATATTTTAATAAATGTGTCTGAAAATTAATCAAGTTCTGTTTAAAGTTGGTCACCGTCAATCTGCTACTCTAAGCGTGCTAGTGGCATTTCTATCATCTGACCTAACGGCAGAAGATAAACACGCCACGATAAGACCATGAGACATATTGCTGACACTCGCCTACTTCGTTAGAGCGACAAGTCAAATAATCTGATGGTGTGTCTACGGAAGGTCTTACAGTTCGCACACCACACACGTAATCACGGAACGAATTTAAAAATTTAAAATGCTATCATAACCTTCTCATAAAGAAGTATAATCTTAAGTTAAATGTTTTACACAGTAACACAAGCGTTGCCATGTGCAGTAAAGAGTGGTGATGCAACGCTGGTAAAGGAAGCAACCTTGATCGCCTCAATTTGACCACCGATAGAGGAGATATGAGCGTGTACTGCCCCTAAGCATTTCGCGTCGATTATCTTTTAAAAAAAAAGTCCGTTTTAACTAGATTATATCTTTTAAATGAATGAAAATTAAACTTGGGGTAAACTTTATGTTAGACATAGGGCTGCAATGTATTTATTTTTCAAATACACAAGCGATTGTACTACGTATGCATGCACAAATCACATTGGAAAACTCTTTACAATTACATTTACGATTAAAGTTTCCACTTACCTTTCAATCATATTTAATGTGCTCTCAACCACATGTGCGACAAACACTAGATCTGGAGTAGTGAACCTATTTTACCTGACACCCACTTTTGTACCCTTGTTAGCAGTGAAAAGAAAACTGCTCATTGGTTCGGCAGTAATAGTGGTTTATAAAGCTGGAAGGTAACTTAGTTTATAAAATTTATAAAGCAGAGATACAGCGAGTAGTAAGAGTTACTTACAAACACTTCGTCAAAATTTAATAAAAACCTAATCAATATCTTTTTAAAATATCCACCGGGTACGCCGCTGAATTATTCATCAACCGTGGGATGGTTCTGAGGAGAGCTCAATTTGCTTGCTTGGCTGGGATAGCACGTGGACGTCCGGGCGAGCTCATGTGCAGAGGCAAGGGTTGTGTGCCGGAAATGAGTAAATCCCAAAGCTGGGAGTTTGGACAGCTGGTGGTTGCATGGCCTTAGTGCAGCAGACAATGCTCCAAGAAATGGTGGAGTGTCAGACAAGCTGAAATGTGTCTTCTTACAACTCTTCAAGAATCAATAATAATTCAACAGCCAAGTATTAAAGCAAATCTGAATACATCAGTGATCCTAGATAAATGAGGTGCATCCAGTGACATAACAATATTTCAATACCTTAAAACTACAGAAGTTAATATTTCACAGTGAATAAATATTTACACAAGAACCTCTGAATTATCAACTTTTAATCACTTCATGCAATATCTCAAATGACAGATGTGGACTGTAGCTATCATCTCTGAAAACTACTACAGTTATCTATTTTATTTATTGGTTTACAATATCTTTTATATCTTTTTCATTAAGCAAATGTTCGTCAGGACATCGTATTCTCCACAAAAAACACATGCAAATAAATGCAGCATGAATACCTCACGTTTTGTCATACTTATATACTATTTTGCCAATGTCTTTATTAAAATGTTGTTTGCAAGTGCTATTAAAAATATGTGCTAATTTAAAAATGGTCAGTCACATGAGTTAGCGGAAACCACAGTTGAAAAGACTGCCAAAAGACGCTTCTGTCAAGAAAGCATACAAAATTGTTTAAAACATTTTTATAACAATCTGTTGTCATTTATTGTGGTACACTTGCTCAAGAATGCTGGCTTATTTATTTATGAACCAGCTGTTATTTGTATTTATTGCAAATGATCATAGTAGAGCTGAAAGTTTATGACATTTCTTTATTTAGATATCGTTGTAATATTTTAGTGTGGACGACGCTGGAGTTGTCATCCGATGATGAACCACATGTGCTCGGTTGTAAACTGACCTGCTGATCGGGCAGACCAACGCAACATGTCGACACAGTGCGGAGCACGATGTGTTACAACAGCGGTCTGTGGGCGGTCGTTGTCGTGTAGGGAAACACCCCTGGATTGCTGTTCGTTAATAGCACCACGACATGTCGACTCACCAGACTGACGCACAAATTTGCAGTCAGAATGCGTGGGATTACTAAGAGAATCCCCTTGCTGCCATACGAAATCGCATCCCATATCATAACTCCAGGTGTAGGTGCAGTGTGTCTTGCATGCAGACAAGTTGGTTGCAAGCCCTCAACTGGCCGCCTCCTAACACGCGGCCACCGCTGGTACCGAGGCAGAACCCGCTATAATCGGAAAATATAAGACTTCCAAGCTACCTCCCAATGAGCTCTCGCTTGTCACCACTAATGTTGCGAACGGCGGTGGTTAGGGACCAGCCGCTGCAGACCCAGTACGATGAGCCAGAGCCATATGCCGAACACTACGGTCTTCCCTGTCGGTAGTGTAATATGGCCGTCCGGAGTCTTGACTCCTAGCGACCTTACAGCTCCTGCAATATCGCACAAGGAACATCCAGCTTCTCGTAGCCCTATCACACGACTTTGTTCATACTCAGTGAGGTGCTCATAATGACATCTTGCATATTATGTTAACTGGGGGCCTAGAAACGACGGAGAGGCTCCGTCCCCGTCGCAGCCGCAGTGGTCCACAACCCCACGACGACTACCGCAGTCCACTTCACCCCTCTGCCGCCTCACACCGAACCACTCTTTCAAGGTTATTGTGCGGTTCGTCCCCCGGTTGACCCTCCAGGGAACGTCTCACACCAGACGAGTGTAACCCCTATGTTTGCGTGGTAGAGTAGTGGTGGTGTACGCGTACGTGGAGAACTTGTTTGCGCAGCAATCGTCTACTTAGTGTAACTGAGGCGGAATAAGGGGAACCCAGCCTGCATTCGCCGAGGCAGATGGAAAACCGCCTAAAAACCATCCACAGACCAGCCGGCTCACCGGACCTCGACACAAGTCCGTCAGGCGGATTCGTACTGGGGAAAGCCGTGCGTTAGACCGCACAGCTAACCGGGTGGGCTCTAATAGCGTCTCTGTTGGCTTAAAGGCATTCTTGACTTTGACCAACTCTCCATGTCCAGTTTCAAAGATAACTGACGATCACGACGTTTACTGAGTGTATTTGAAGCAAACCTATGCGACTGGCGCAAAACTTGAATTGACATCATCTTTCACTTCTAGAAACACCCCTGTCAACTTTTATTTATACGATATTGCAGTGCCTGTTATTCCGAATTAGGGTTCAATGTTCCTTTCGAGATGCATACATGTCCAAAAGAACAGGTATTGCGCTAACTACAGCCTTTACGAAATACATGAAAATGACAATGAAAAGTTGTGCCAGACCAGGATTCGAACCTGGATTTCCCACTTATCGCAAGCGGTCGCCTTACCACTAGGGTATCCGAGCACAACTCATGGCCAGACCCAAACTTTTATATGTCGTCAACCCTGTGTGATCAACTTGTACTTGTACATCCATTAACTTATATTCTACATCTACGTCTGCGTCCACACTCCTCAAGCCTCGTGATGGTGTGTGGCGGAGGGTACTTTGAGTACCTCTATCGGTTCTCCCTTCTATTCCAGTCTCGTATTGTTCGTGGAAAGAAAAATTGTCGGTATGTCTCTGTGTCGGCTCTAATCTCTCTGATTTTATCCTCATGGTCTCTCCGCGAGATATACGTAGGAGGGAGCAATATACAGCTTGAATCTTCGGTGAAGGTATGTTCTCGAAACTTCAACAAAAGCCCGTACCGAGATACTCTTGCAGAGTCTGCCACTGGAGTTTATCTATCATCTCCGTAACTCTTTCGCGATTACTAAACGATCCTGTAACGAAGCGCGCTGCTCTCCGTTCGATCTTCTCTATCTCTTCTATCAACCCTACCTGGTACGGATCCCATACGGGTGAGCAGTATTCAAGCAGTGGGCGAACAAGTGTACTGTAACCTACTTCCTTTGTTTTCGTATTGCATTTCCTTAGGATTCTTCCAATGAATCTCAGTCTGGCATCTACTTTACCGACGATGAACTTTATATGCTCATTCCATTTGAAATCACTTCTAATGCCTACATGACTACTCCCAGATAATTTATGGAGTTATCTGCTTCCAGTTGCTGACCTGCTGTATTGTAGCTAAATGCTAAAGGATCTTTCTTTCTATGTATTCGCAGCACATCACACTTGTCTACATTGAGATTCAATTGCCATTCCCTGCACCATGCGTCAATTCGCTGCAGATCTTCCTGCGTTTCAGTGCCATTTTCCATTGTTACAACCTCTCGATACACCACAGCATCATGTGCAAAAAGCCTCAGTGAACTTCCGATGTTATCCACAAGGTCATTTATGTATATTGTGAATCGCAACGGTTCTACGACACTCCCCTGCGGTACACCTGAAATCACTGTTACTTCGGAAGACTTCTCTGCATTGAGAATGACAAGCTGCGTTCTGTTATCTAGGAACTCTTCAATCCAATCATACAATTGGTCTGATAGTCCGTATGCTCTTACTTAGTCCATTAAACGACTGTGGGGAACTGTATCAAACGCCTTGCGTACAGGTGAGACAGTTTACTTGATAAGTCAAATGGTTCAAATGGTTGAAATGGCTCTGAGCACTATGTGACTTAACATCTGAGGTTATCAGTCCCCCAGAACTTAGAACTACTTAACTACTTAGAACTACTAAGGCAGCACACACATCCATGCCCGAGGCAGGATTGGAACCTGCGACCGTAGCGGTCACGCGGTTCCAGAATGAAGCGCCTAAAACCGCACGGCCACACCCGCCGGCTTGAAAATTCACATCGGCGGTAAATACGTTACTGCAGCGCCTTGTGTTATGCACGCATGTCCAAAGGAACATTGCATCGTAATTCAGAATAGCACAGGCACTGGCCGAATGGCCGTGAGTCATGCTCGGATAGTCTAATGGTTCGGCGACCACTCGCGATAAGCGAGAAATTCGGGTTCGTGTCGCAGTCCAATACAAATTTCCATCCTTGTCGTTCCATTACACAGCTGACGGTTGTCCATACTCGCAGTTGCGAACAGATTTCATGAACTTTCACTTACGTTGCACAGCTCCTTTTAGTATCGCGATTTGTTTTCTGTCGGCGTACATTTATTGTTGCACGACGCCGACTCTTGTGTCGAACCTGAAACATGTCTACGACTAATTGCAAATGAAGGGAAGGTGTAGGGCTTTTGCGTGGCTGAATACGTTTCTGGCACAGTGACGGATGCAAACCGATAGCAGCTTTCGCACGATGCTTTAGCTTTCCGCCAAAAGCGCGGTCCGCTGTGATCTGAAACTGCGCTTCTCCCTTCCTACCCCCTCCCTCACTCTGTATTCCTCCATTCCTTGCGGCCGCCAGCGATTGCGCGTGTGACGGTGCAGTCTACGTGACGCTGTAGTAGCGGTGGCGGCGCAGGCGGCAGGCCGAACTGCCAAAGACCCGCTCGACCGCGCTGCCCGCATGCAAATGCACCGCAGTGAGCGCCCGGTCACGCCCAGCTGCCACGCCCCCCCCCCCCCCCCCCCCCATCATTTCCACTGGGAAGCTTCATTAGCGGGAGTGGGCCTCACGTGCAGGGGCCAGGGGCCGCTAAGTGAATTAGGCGGCCCTCAGCTTCACGCAGCCGCCTGTTGTGACCCAACTGCAGATTAGTACGGCTCTTCCGCGCACGCGAGTTCACGCAGAACGCGAGTCGGCCGCAGTGCGAACGCAGTAGTGTGCCTTGTGGGATCAAGATACGCAGCATTGCTGTTACTTGTTCGCTTAAGCGCATTTCCATTCTTTGTTGCGCAGATAATGTTTTAATTATCAACTCGAAAAAATGGAAATACATAATTAACTTTCTCTCGTTCGCAGGTACATGTCTGCAGACGTGGCTGTTGTTGTGGTTGGGATGGGAAATACCGACAGGTTAAAACAGATAATGGATTTTAGTTCTGAATAACCGGTATTTTTCGGCATTTCAACTGTTCAACTGTGTCTGAATTCCTAAGGGACCAAACTGCTGAGGTCATCGGTCCGTAGACTTGCACACTACTTAAACTAACTTATGCTAGTAATAACACACACACCCATGCCCGAGGGAGGACTCGAACCTCCTGCGTGACATGGCGCCCCAAACCGTACGACCGCTCCGCGTGGCTATTCGGCATTTATTCGGTCTCGGCTATAAGGGGGTTTTTATCGTTTTTTCCTAATAACCGAATAAAAATCCGACATATAAATTTGCCATACTCGCAGTCATAATACTTTTAGTTTTAAAATAAAAGTTCTTTTAGAAACGAGTTATGTTCGTGTAAGATCACCATTGCTCTGAAATACTGTTTAGCACATCCGTCTCTTAATAGTTCGGCCCCTCAGTAACCCATTCGCTAGTCCCTCAAGCAGAAATGACTCGTACGATGGATTATCATGCACAACAATGTTATTAGTTAATTACAGCGTTAAACAATGCTATACATGTTTGAAGGGTTCTCGGGTGTCCAGCAGGCGAATAACTGTTCCTCCGTCATTGGGTGATGCTGACGCCGCTGCAGAATATATTGGGGCATCTAGGATTGCCCAATCTGAAAATAGAAGTTCAACCCATGCGGCTATGCCTTCACTAATAAAAATTGGCATTAAAACAATAGCTTTTTGGTTGTCTTTTTCCTTCTTTTAAATGGTTTAAAAAGACATTGGCTGGATGTTAATAGTTTTTTATTTATTTTATTTTTATTTATTTTTTAATTTTAATTTTTTATTTTATTTTTATTATTATTTTCTCTCTTATTCGCTCACACATTCACACGATATATACATTGTACACACTCATACATGTTACAGTTATCACATTCTCACACTCATTCATTCACCTTTTGTTTTTTTAAATAAAATAATATAATAAATAAATAAATAATAGATAAATAAATAAATAATAAATACAATACAATAAGATTTAAAATAAAATAAAATGTAATTAAAATTATATAAAAATTTATACACAAGATGTGTAGTTTTGGTATTCGCGTAGATCGTCGGGCCATCTGGTGGAGGCCAGGTAGTGCAACCTATGTCCAAGTTTTCGTACAATCTGTCCGCTCTCTGCCGCTAGTACTTACCTCTCGCGGATCAAAGTGTGATTCCCTTCGCCGACAGCGCGCAGCGTGTTCGGTGGTGGGGGAAGCGGAAGCTGCGGTAGATGGTGGGGGGGGGGGGGGGGGGCAGTGTCTGTTCGGTGCCCGTGGCGGAATGATCTCGCGTCCACTTGCACTGTTGCTACCTGACAGAGCTTACGTGTTGGTTCCCAGGCCTTACTGAGTTGGTAACCAGTGTCCCCGTTGACGAGGTTGTCTGTTACGCGAATTTCCATGGCCTATTTGAAAATGCAGCCCCAGTAGTTATTTGTGGAGGTCAGCACTTTTGTGTCGTCATAATTCTCTGCGTGACCACTGTGTATGCAACGTTCTGTTTGGGCAGATTGGCTTTGTATATATAGGCGCTTATAGCGTTGGTGCTGTTTGCATCGATCATCGCCGTCCGAACTGTTCTGCCGATATAGGATTTGCCTGAGCCGCACGGAATTTTGTATACACCCACTTTCTTGAGGCCGACATCGTCTTTCACCCTTCCTAGTAAGAAGCGCGTCTTAGCCGGTGGTCGGAAGACTGTGTCGATCTTGTGTTGCCTCAATAGTCTCCCTATTTTGGACGACACTTTGGCTGCAAAAGGTAGAAACGGGAGGCCTTTTTCCTCTTCTTCCGTTTGTTCTTCATCTTGGTCCCTACAGCGCTTCTGTTGTCGCAAGGGCCTTTTGATTTGTCAGTTGCCGTATCCATTCTTGAGGAACACAGCCTCCAGGAGTACGAGACAGTATGTGCTCTATGTACCAACGTTCTTAGATCTTCGTTTGAGCCGGATGGTGGCAGATGGTAGAGTGTAGGTAGAGGTCAGTATGTGTGGCCTTGGCGTACTCACTGTGACCTAGTGATCCATCTAACCTGCTCTGCACCAGGACTTCAAGAAAGGGTAGATGTCCATCTTTCTCGATTTCCATAGTGAACTGTATGTTATTATGGATGGAGCTGTATCAAGGAGCAACGGTGCAAGCGGACAGAGATCATTTCGCCACGGTCGCCGAAGACATACTGCTCCCCCCCCCCCCCCCCCCCTTCCTCTCCATCTACCGCAGCCACCGATTCCCCCAAAACCGAATATGCCGCGCGCTGCCGTGCACGGAATCACACCTGGACCCGTGATAGATAAATAATAGCGGCAGAGAGTGGACAGATAATTGCATCAGCATGACCTGATGATGGCGGAACGGTTATTGGTCGAAATATCGTAGGCATTCGACTATCGTATCCGTCTGGATACCCGAGAAACCATCAAACAGTATATACACTGGAAAAGCCTCAGATCACATAGTGCTATACATATTTGAAATTGTGGCTTTCTTTACAGTTCAGTATCGTGGCGTCTAAAAGGAAACCCTTTACGCTAGGCTAGCAGGAACTCGAAATTTGCCGGCCGTAGTGACCGAGCGGTTCTAGGCGCTACAGTCTGGAACCGCGCTACCGCTACGGTCACAGGTTCGAATCCTGCCTCGGGCATGGATGTGTGTGTTGTCCGTAGGTTAGTTAGGTTTAAGTAGTTCTAAGTTCTGAGGGACTGATGACATTAGAAGTTATGTCCCATAGTGCTCAGAGCCATTTGAACCATTTTTTTGAACTCGAAATTTCAGATAAGTTGAACCGCGGTTCTTCGAAGAACGACATAGCTGCTGAGCACATGTTGAACGAGCAACTATTTATGACATCAAAAGGAAACATGTTTTTCTACAGTATGAAACCGACAAGCCGAAATGGAGAGAAAATTGGGCAGAGGGAGGGTTATGCGTAAGACTGAGAATGAAGAATTGGGCTTAGCTGTTTGTTGATGGTTCGTACAGCAACGCAGGCCGCTCGGGGTAGCCGTGCGGTCTTAGCCGTCTTACCTCGGTTCGCGCGGCTCCCCCCCCCCCCCCCCCCCCCCGCCCTCGGTGGTTCGAGTCCTCCATCGGGCATGGATGTGTGTGTTGTGATTACGATAAGTTAGTTTAAATTAGATTAAGTAGAGCGTAAGACATAAGCAGTTTGGTCCCATAGTCCTTACCACAAATTTAACTTAATTTCAACAACGCAGTAAAGGGATTCCAGTGGTCCGATGATAAAGGAAAAAACAATTGAATTTAACTAACAACTTGCAACTTATTTGCAACTAGATGCCGTTTAGCAGCCGATAGTCACCGGGGCTTAAACAAAATTTCAGACAATTATCCGACACTTCCGCTAATACGGTACCCATATGTGCAAGGAATGTCCTGATTCGCACGCTTCTAGTGTTGTGTAGTAATTGGGAGAAGTGATCAGCACCGTTTTAATAACAACGCCTACAGTTATAAAATAGCAACAGACACATGTAAATATCGGTACAGCATTGTAGATACAATAGTGTACCTGATGCTTTATAACACGGCCTATTAGACGGTACGCGTCTGCTTGCAGTCGAAAGACTTGCCTCCATGTGGTCTAATACGTAATTTCCTCGTCCTCGGACGTTAGTTGTATAGCAGAATGGAACCATACCTAGTTTAGAACTGTTTTACGAAGTGCTATAGCGGTGAAGTAAAATGCTCTATTTGCCTCATGGAGCAGACACAGCAAAATAGTGACATCATGCAAGGAGGAAACATCCATGCTGTTGCTTGGAAGCACATGTAAATTTCATTGATATACCTATAATTTTATTGACAACTGAACGTGATTTTGTGGTTGCTTCATGATTATTTTTAATTTTACTTTTTTATTTTTAAATGTGAATGGGGCGCTCAACTGCGCGGTCATCAGCGCCCGTACGAAGTCCCAATTTTCACACAGTCCAATTTTTTCACATTCAAATCTAACCACTGTCACGAATGATGAATCTAGAGGCAGCAACGCTAGCCACTAGACCACGAACTGCGGATGAAAGTGACGATGCACAAAAGTCAACAACTGGTGCCCTTTCGCTCTCACTAACACTGCGCCCACCTCCTTCATCTTTGCAATCTTCATTGGAGACGGGTCCCGTTTTTGTCGCAGCTTCCACCCACATCGAACGTGATCTCCTTTCTGTCATTAGAATTTTTCAGTGTTCGTTGGAAGCCTATGTTTATCATTGGAAGTAATAGCAAAAAAAAATCAGTTATTTTGAGCATTGTTAACAGTCAGGCTAAACTGGAGATGAAAAGAACCGATGTAATCGAAAACCAGTGCTTTCAGCGATAACCGCCATCCCACTGCAATCTTCAATCTGAAGCTCTCCACGCTAGCGTTTCTTCAGCAACCCTCAACGTCATTCTATAACTACTGCAACCTACATTAATGTAAACCTGTTTACAGTATTCGAGGCTCGGTCTCCTAAATTTTTAACCTCTCCCCTATCCCCCACACTTATATTAAAAAACTGACGATTCTCTGATGCCTGAAGATGCGTCCTAGAAACCAGTACCTTCTTTTAATCAAGTTGTGCCCTGTCTTTCTTTTCTCGCCAGTTCTGTTCAGTACCTCCTCAGTAGCTATTTGAGTTACTCATCCCTTCTTCAGCATGCTTCTGTCGCTCCACATTTCAAAAGCTTCCAGATAAGTACCTTGAAAGCAGACTTCTTAATATTTAAAATTATCTTTGATGCTAGGAAATTTCTCATTTTCAGAAATGCTTTTCTTCGTTTTGCCAGTGTGTATTTTATAATAATCCTCCCCACTTCAGCCATCGTCTCTTATGTTGTTGCTCAAAGAGCAAAACTCATAGCTTTTAGCATCTCACTTCTTAATCTAATTTTCTGAGCATCGCCTGATTTAATTTGACTGCATTCAAGTACCCTTGTACGAGAGGCGTTTGAAAAGTCCGTGCAAAGTCCGAGAGATGGCACCCCCGGCGCGTATCGAGGTCATGTTTAGTTACTAACATCTTTGGAAAGAACGCACACCAAATTCCAGCCGTATTGGTCTACTTCTTTGTGTTTGGCATCCGTGTGAATCAAGGAAGTCGAGTGATTGTCACAAAATGGAAGAAAAAGAATTTCGTGTGATGATTAAACGTTACTATGTGAAAGGCAAAACGCCTCAAAGAGCACCTTGATAAATATTTCAGTGACTCTGCACCTTCGAATAAAATGTTTATAAGTGGTTCCAAAATTTTCGGAGAGGCCATGTGGACACAAGTGATGCTGAACGTTCTGGGCGCCCTGTGTAGGTTAAGACTCCATAAATCATTGATAAAATCCATGATATGGTGATGGATGACAGAAGAGTTATGGTGCGTGAGATTTCTAGTGGTGTGGGCATCTCGAATGAACGGGTACATAATATTTTGCATACACATTTCGACATGAGAAAGCTATCCGCAAGATGGGTTCCGCGATTGCTCACGCTTGACCAAAAACGGAATCGTGTGAAGTGTTGCAAGGATGGTTTGCAGCTGTTCAGGAAAAATCCGCAGCACTTTAAGCGTCGTTTCGTCATTCTGGATGAAACATGGATACATTACTATACTCCTGAGACCAAACAACAATCTAAACAATGGGTTACCAACGGAGAATCTGCCCCAAAAAAGGCGAAGAACATTCCTTCGGCCGGAAAGGTTATGGCGACTGTCTTTTGGGATTCGCAAGGGATAATCCTATCTGGAAAAGGGTAAAACTATTACAGGTGCATATTATTCATTGTTATTGGACCGTATGAAAACCGAGCTGCAAGAAAAGCGCTGGCGATTGGACCACAAAAAAGTCCTTTTCCATCACGACAATGCAACAGCACACGCATCAGCAGTTGTGGTTGCAAAATTAATGTAAACAGGATTCCAGCTTGTTTCACATACCCCCCCCCCCCCCCCTATTCTCCAGACTTGGCTCCCTCGGACTACTATTTGTTCCCCAATGGCTGGCGAGGCGAAGATTTTATTCAAACGAGGACGTCATTGCAGCAACTAATAGCTATTTTGCAGTCTTGGACAATTCCTATTATTTCGAAGGGATCAACAAATTATAACAGCGTTGGACGAAGTGTAGAAGTCTAAAAGGAGACTATGTCGAAAAATAAAAAAGGGTTACCCGAAACACGTAAGTAGTTACTATTTTTGCACGGACTTTTCAAACGCCCCTCGTATTAGTTTCGTTCAGGTTTACTTTATAGACTCGTGCCAAGACACTCTCTTTTTGTTTCCACAGTTTGGGGCCACGGTTTTGTAATACTGTTTAAATGAAAGTTCTGAAGTTTGACGTTGTTTGTTCTATTGTACAATCATGATGTCGGCTTCTGCCGTTCTCAAACACATACAGACTGCATGAATACAGAAAGTAGCTCACATTATGTCAATACAATGTAGGCTCAAAAAATTTTTAATTTTTTGTAATTAAAAAATTATTGAAATTGTGATACTCAAGCGCTAAACATGATCAGACTTCTATAAACGAAGTCATCATCGACCTTTTTTTCCTTTATTAGTTCCGTCCTCCTGGCCCATGGGAGGGGGGGGGGCTAGGTAAGAGGGGGTAGGCTGTCAGCAGTAGCGTATTCCGCTCTTCAGCCAAGAGCATTTTTAAAAAATGTAACAAGGCATAAGAACTCATTTACTATTTTAAATTAACAAAATCAAAGATAGACATGCAAAAACGGAAAATATACACACTTTAAAAACACAGTACAGAATGGTGAAATTCTTCTTGGAAAAAAAAAACACTGAAGCACTACATTTCCACTTAAAATCTGATGGACCTACACTGGGGGAAAAGTATTTTTGGAGGAGAGAATATGTTTCATAGGACTGAGGGGTAGAGAAAAATTAGGTAGATGAGGTTCAGTGTTGAGGTTGTTAGTGGGAATAGAGACGCCGGGAAAGATAAAGGTTGAGGAGGAGTCTGGTGCGTCGATAGGGTTGTGGTAACAAGAGGGAAGGGATGGCGGTGGATGGCGAGGGATAGAGAGAGAGGAGCCATAATGTGGAGTAGAATAAGTGGGGGAGAGTTAAAACTAGTTCAAATGTCTCTGAGCACTACGGGACTTAACATCTGAGGTCATCAGTCCGATAGACTTAGGCCTACTTGACCTAACTAACCTAAGGACGTCACACACATCCATGCCCGACGCAGGATTCGAACCTGCGACCGCAGCAGCCGCGTAGTTCCGAATTGAGGCGCCTAGAACCGCTCGGACACAACGGTCGGCCAGTTAAAATTTGTAGGAGGGGTAAATGTGGGGGCGGATCCCATTGTCTGGGAGAGGGGGTAGTTGCGTTGGGATAGGATATGGAATGCATGTAGGAGACAAGAAGAATGGATGCGTATGTGAAGGCGCCGCAGCATACCAGGGTTGTTGATCAGAAGGAAGACAATGGGGTTGTTGGAATCTAGTTTGCAGACAGTATAAGAGACGCAGAGATATTCGATGTTGGTGAGGAGGGGTTGGAATTGGATGTGATGTTGGAGTATCTGTGTGTGGGAAGATAAACAGATACAGAAAGCGAGACGGAGTGCGTGGCGTTCGAGGATCTGGAGGGAGTTGTAGAGCTTTCGTGGACTGAATATCCATGCAACACTTGCATAGCAGAGGATGGGCCGGATCAGGGTTCTGTAGGTTTGGAGTTTGGTGGACAGGTGTAACAGATAAGTTCGATCTGTTAATAGTTTTAGTCGATTATGGGATTTCTGTTGGATGGTTAATAGGCGAGGTTTCCGCGTTAGTTACCGTTCGAGGGTTAGTTCAAAGCTCCTTCAGTGTGACAGTTAACTGGATAGTACGGTCGTAAGTGGTAATGTAAAAGCAAGGGAGGCGGAAGGTGGGCGTGGTTCGTACTGTAATTATTGCCTGGGTTTTGGAGGGGTTGACCAGAGTAACATAAACTGAATAAGATTCATATATCTTTGGATGGTCGTTCTAAGTTGTGAATACTTAATGTAAACAAATCGCTTATAGCAAGAAATTTAACAATGCTAGGAAGAGACCGTTATACATTATATACTACATTGAATATGAAATATAATCATGCATTAGTGCAACCTGGGTTAGTTGTAAAAGCAAAATAACATAACTGTATGTCGAAGTATATTATGAAGCGGACCTATGGATCACTTAGACATACTATGAAAGAGCCTACGGATGTTTCCCATATAAACTTTGTATACTACGAATGCTGGCCGCCGGTATTTATTGCAAATTTTCTTACATTGCTTCAGAAGGATATTCTTTCTTCTCACGTTAGGTGGTGGAATGCGACTCGGGGAAGGTAACCAGAATACTACAGCAGGTTAATTGTAATATTCTGCGTTGTTTGATTTAGTTGCGTATCTACCATCTTCGTTTGCCTACTGTTTATCCAGACTGGGCTGTAATATTCTACCGTAGTGTAGACTAGGCCAAAGGCAGATGATCGTAAGGTCGAAGCTGCAGAACTCCATCTTGTACTACATAATTTTTGCAGAATATTATTTCTTGACCTTAATTTTTGTTATATGCATTCTCTCAAGTATAGCTCCAGGGCACCGTGGCTATTTGTTATGGGCCAGGCGATTACCCTCATAAGGTCCTATTCACGCTTGCATAGGATGTTACTGACATGAAAGCAATTGGTTTCAGTTTCTGTTAGGGTTCGGCTGAAATCGCCGTTTACGAAAATGATCGTTTCTTCGTGGGGGACAACAGTCATGTAGAAATTTTTAAAAGAAAGTTCCCTCATTTGACTGTTAATTGTTCATTTACTTTACACAATCATGATTCCAGCTTTATAGTCATTCTCAGCTGCATGTTGAGATGTATCAAAAATGATCATGCGATTTGGCACGTATGTATTTCTGAAAGTAATAAACATGTCAAATGACGGGAAACTAAAAAAAATAAAAAGTTTATCATAGGTGTTCAATATGCCCCCCTTGAAATGCAAGCATATGTCAATGCGGTATTCAAATTGTTGCCACATTGCAGCGAGCATGTCTTGAGTTACAACTTCCACATCTTCTACTATGCAATGTCTCAGTTCATTCATTTTTGCTGGTAACTGAGGCACATAAAAAAGTCTTTTATAAACCCCCACAAGAAATAATCACATAGAGTCACGTCCGGTACTTCATTTGGTCCAGTGAGACTGATCCATCGTTCAGTAATCCTTTGATTTAAAAATTCCCGCACTTCGAAATGACAGTGTGGCGGTGCCCCATCCTGTTGGTAAATAAAGTCGTTCGAATCAGTCTGCAACTGTGAGAAAAGAAAGTTCTCAAGCATATCGAGATATGTGCTTCCTGTAACACTAAGCGTGGGAGAAAACTGTCATCCTTCATCTAGCCAAGAACGAAATTTCAGGACTCCACACGTTGTTGTTTATCACCTTCACGAAGAGCTTGCAGTAGCTGAATTTTGTACGGTTTGGTAAGTAAACGTCGACGCAACACACACCAGACGGACATCGGTCCAATGTTGAGCTGTCTAGCTGCGCGACGAACTGATTTCTGCGGACTACTTGTGAAACTATGGCGGATGCCTTCGACATTCGGGGAAGGCCCGGCGATTTGTCTCTACGTGAACAACCTGTTTCTCGGAATTGTTCATGCGATCGTCTAATGGTCTGTGCTGTAGCCGGCCCGAGTGGCCGTGCGGTTAAAGGCGCTACAGTCTGGAACCGCATGACCGCTACGGTCGCAGGTTCGAATCCTGCCTCGAGCATGGATGTGTGTGATGTCCTTAAGTTAGTTAGGTTTAAGTAGTTCTGAGTTCTAGGGGACTGATGACCACAGCAGTTAAGTCCCATAGTGCTCAGAGCCATTTGAACCATTTTTTTCTGTGCTGTAGGAGGATTCACACCATACCTAGTACGAAAGTCACGCTGAATTCTTATTGCTGACCTTCACTGCGCAAAATTCAACACAAAACACTTTCTGCTGTCCCGACAACATTTTTACTAGAAGTGGACGCACACTGCTGTTACATAGCGGGCACCATGTAAAACTCGAGAGTTTGACCTTCCAACAGTACGTTGTTCACGCACATTTCTCAAATAACATAATAGTTACGATTTTTTTTTAAATGGGAGGATTTTTTTGAGACGCACTGTATTTTAACATTTCAGTGTGCACTTGAGAATGGATGAAAAGCTGAAAACATAACTCAAAAAATAAATGAACAGTTAACAGTCATATGGTGGAATTTTCTTTTGAAAAAAAAAAAGAGTCACTATAGTTAGATTTTTTTATTAATGTATTTCCGGTGATCTTTTATTTGTTTGTGCTGTGTTGCTATCACCACTCAGCAGCATGGCTATGCTTCCTGGACTTAACGGCTGTCATGTACATCATAAGCAGAACGGCACGATAACTTTCAGGTGTGCTGTTGGGTTTATGTGGTTTTAAGATACCGATGACGGTCTGTCCTATTCGCAGAATGATGGAAAGAATTTGGGCTAGCCATGTTTTAGCATATTTACCAAAGTGAACAAGGAATTCTGAATGTGTACCATCAAAACTTGTCTGATTTAGTGTCTAGTAAAACCATTGAAATGTCGTCAGGAGCGAATGGAAAATATGGGCTACGATGTGAACATTCTGCCTTCGTGGTTGCCCGTTCTCGCTTCACTTGTGTGACATGAGTTCGAGAAATAGATTGTGTAGATATTGAGACGATGCGAGCAGCAGTTATATTCGGTTTTATGGGATTGTTGTTCCACGTTATTCGATATGCACCTACCCAGTTATATAAAAGAGTCCAGGTTCTTTGTTCGACTGTTTACAGTCAAGGTTTTCAACAATGTCCAACCATTTCTAGTGGCGCGTGGTGTCAGGGCTGAGCAGTAGATCTTCTACAATGTCTTGCTCTCCAGTTAGAGGGAGTCTTCGCACAGTTTCTCACTGTCCTCAGACCACACAGGAGTAGACACTACTGGTATCCTCTGGTAATAAACTTTCTTGCTGTGCTTAATACTGCAGCCACAGATCTTCCAAAGCTATTGCTCAGGGGAGGAATCCATCCCCAGATCTTATCAAGGTTTTTAGAAAAGTTCCTGCGTTAGCGGCGAATGGAATTTACTTGTGGAATCTGCATGCCTACTTCCAGTACTATTGGACAATTAATGTGAATAAGTTATAATCTAGAAACATAAGAGATTGTCAAGTGACCTTCCTTTTTAATTTCGGATAATGAATAGAAGCTGGAGTGAAATAGGTTCTTTTCAGCTAGTAATTGTTAAATTTAAACATATAATATGTTCTATTCCTATAAAAATAAAAACTTAGGCATTTGCGGTCTCTTAAAACTAGGAGGGCCGGGGGGAGATGGAGAATCCATATGTATTATAAAAAATGGATGTACATATGTATGTATGAATGCATATATGTATATATGTACACTACACATCTTCTCGTAAACCACTGAACCGATTTCAAACAAACTTGGTACACATATCAAGGGGGAAGATAGGGGAGTGGGCAGAGAGGGGGGTTGGAGGGAGAGGATCTAAAAGAAGTGTAGCGTGTAGCACCTGCTGCACAAATCATACAATGGAGGCTTTCACGACCGGATGGTACTGTTGTTGATAATTCTTCCGGTTTATATGGCCGTGGTCCATGAAATTCTTCTATTCATAACGTTTCGTCCAATACTACGTTGGACTCAGCAGGACCAGCCATACCTCTCAAGATGTCCGAAGTAGTATTGGACGAAACGTTAGGAATAGAAGAATTCCATGGACCACGGCCATATAACCCGGAAGAATTATCAACAACTGATGCACAAATTCCCAGATTTTATTCATCCAGTATTTGTGACTGAGCTTGCAACAAACCTTAGAAGTCATTTGAAACTTTTTCTCCCTAACAACCCCTACAAAATGATGAAAGGAAAAAAGTTTGTCACTTACTACGTTTTCGCTGCTGCACCATGCTTGTCTTTTAAATTTGTTACTTCTTTGCTGTTAACTCTGTTCGCTACATAGGTCGCCAGATATGACGTCATTAACATTGAGTTGGTTGAAAACGAAATTGCAGGGCCAAATTCGTTAGAGATACAGGTGAAATATGTGACCAACATACGTCAAATATGGCAAATATATGTGACGTGCGTTTTTCGATTAAAGCCTCGGATAAAAACACTCCTAAACCCCTTGATCAAATTTAATCAAACTTGGTACACATATTAACTTATTGTGGGGATAAGAAACCAGAGGCCTCGTACTGCGGTGGGGTTTATAACGTGGAGAGTGAATGGGTATGTAAGAGATGGTCAGACAGGGAGGGGGAAGGAGATGGACACATATATGGGTGAGGAGGAGCAAATGGATAATGGGAAGAGGAGAAGACGGACAAAGAGACGTGGGAGGAGTAGATGGAAAGAGAGAGGGGGGAGGAGGAGATCGACAGAATGAGTGTAGAGGAAAAAGAGGGGATAGGAGGATGTTGACTTAGAGGGTGGAGGAGATGGATTGAGAGAGGGGTGAGGAGAAGATATGGGGGACAGGAGAATATGGACTTACAGGGAGGAAGAGGAGACGGACAGAGGAGAGGAGCAGATGGACAGAAAATGTGGGGAGAAGGAGGAGGAGAACAGAGAGTGTGGGAGAATCAGATGGACAGAGAGGGGGGGGGGCGACGCAGATGGGCAGAGAAATGGGAGGAAGTGGACAGAGAGATGAGGGAGAAGGAGATGAACAGAAAGGTTGGAGAGGAGATGGAGAGACAGAGGGAGGAGGAGGTGATGGAATAATAGAACTGGAACACATGCATTCTCTTCAATAAAAAAAGCATGCATACTGAAGAACAACCAAAATATCCGGATGAGTCTAGATTTACTCTCACCATCCCCCCACACCCCACAACTCAGACGTCGATGATAAAACGTCTTTTGAAAATCACCATAAAACTTGAAAAGTCTGTGACTCCCCTCCTCCCTGCTCCGGAACTGAAGCCTGAATACACGCCTGGCCAGTCAGCCCGACAATCAACGCATCCCGTGCAATACTTTTGAACCGTTACTGGCAGTTCCCCGGTCGAATGAATAACACTTGAGTGAAGGACCTAAAACGATGAAGGGAGGTGTAATTTGTCCGCCCAGCGAGCTCTGTTCATCGAACGACATTGTCAGAGCCACTCAGCAGAGCTGGGAGAGACGGGGACCCCCATTCGAAGCGTGTGATTCGCAAACAAAAGCCCAGCGTGCGGCTCTAGCTGCTTCCACTCGAACCCCTTCAGCAAAGTAAGCGGGGACGGCTAGCAGATGGCTGCGCCACCAGCGCGCGCACCCTCCTCTCATAAGCGTCTCTTCACGCTCCCTGGGGATCGGCCCTGACGTCTGTCAGGCTGCCTCAATTGTCTTTGGAGCTCTTGAAACATGGCTTAGAACTGAACGTCGATGCTATATTAATTCGTTTTCTCGTCTGGTGTGGCGGAGTGTACTTTTTTTACCACTGTCGTATCCAGGTGTGCTAGTAACTTGAAACTTTCAACACAGCTTAGAATTGGATGACTATGCAATATTAACCCATTTTCTCCCAGTGATCTATTTTTAGACTCTATTGTTTTTTAATTTGTTACTAACTACGCGATAACTTATATTGAGTTCCAATTATTACATTATAAATCTACATTATTGACAGCAATTGCAGTATATTAGTGAACATACAAACAATGGTATTTTTCTTACATTTTAGAATGATTTAGAATGAGATCACAACTGTCGCAAACGCAGCAAATTACTTTTTATATCCTCTCTGTGTTTATCAACCACTTCTTAGTGTCTGTTGACTCTTGGTTGTGCAGGAAAAGGTTCATAAAATAGTACAAGTTACATAATAATAACATTCAATTCTAGTAGTGGAATTGATGAGTGAACTTTACTATATACAGTGTATCACAGTAAATTAGAGAAAATGCGTGCAAACTATGACGTAGTGTTCAAAGGCATTACGGTGGATCAAATTTTAGAGATTATGAATAATAGTAAAAGGACTGATTGACGAAAACAATGAAAATATAGTGTGGTTGTTGTTCCTTCAGAAAATGATGTTTTTAAAGTAAAAGATAAAGTAGAAGTTGGTGCAACAGGGACTGTGAATCTTTTGTATGTCCATCCTTTTAGAAGGACGTCTCTGAGACGACGGCCGTTTACAATCGTGGCAAAAAATAAAAACGCCTACAGCCGTCCTTCTAATTTTATTTTATTTTGTCGCTACCGTTTTCGACGCTTCAATGCGTCATCTTCAGGCTGTTTCAGTGTGATTACTGGATTCGCAGATAATCTGAAACTTACGTAAGTTTCAGATTATCTGCGAATCCAGTAATGCTGGCAACTGATGGGTTATGCATGGGGATCGTATCAACCTGTACTGCATCAAAACAGTCTGAAGATGACGCAATGAAGCGTCGGAACTGATAGCGACAAAATAAAATAAAATCATAAAGACGGCTGTAGGATCTCACGCCATTTGAAGTTGCAGAAAATATTTTGAATTTCGGTAATGCATTTTATTACATCCTGAGAGAATCAGTGTGATATGCAAGTTGTTCCAGAAGGTATACGACTTCTCTTTCGACGGGAAGTAGTCTGCTTTTGTCAGGGTACTACAAATGTCTATCAGAATCACATAATTGGTCTGAAGACCACGATTTAAAAGTGGAAATCGTCGAGAAATATACATCGCGAAATATATAACAGAAGATAAAATCTTTAATTCAGTACAATGATAATGAACTTGCTTAAGACAACAAACATGATATAGGGTTCAAGACTAGGCCACTAATTACAAAGATGCAAGAGTCCTTCCAGCAGTTAGGTATATTTTCGAAAAACTTGAGAGTCCATGAAATGATTTTGAAGCATTGTGGCCATCACACACTAAAACAGTTCATTGGAAGCAACCCAGTTCGATTTGGCTAGAAACTGTGGGCATCGTGTGCTTCTAATGGTGACTGTTCCAATTTTGATTTGTACTCTGCCAAGGAAGTAACAAATAAAAATAATGGCCTCGGTGTTGGATCTAGGGTACTGCTAAATATGCTTTAGTGTATTGGAAATCCTCTGTCAGACTGTTTACTTCGATGACTATTTTGCTAGTCGAAATCTTTTGATGTATCTGCAAAATATTGGATTTAGGGCAACAGGTATAGTGCCAGAAAACAGAACTAAAAAGTGCCTTCGTCAAGAAATAAAACAACCGGAACAATTTGTTTGTGGCACTTACGACTTTGATACAAGTGGTGAAATCCTGTGTGTCAAATCGGATGATAATAAATGTATCTGTATTAGCACGAACTCTTGTTCTGTGAAACCACTCACTTCTGCAAGTATGTCGAATCGAACAAGTAAGCAGAAAACCAACATTCAGCAACCCCAGCTTGTAAAGAATTACGATATGATATATCTGAGGGGAGTAGACCATCGTCACTGGCTTGTCGGGAAATACACTGAGGTGGCAGAAGTCATGGGATAGCGATATGCAGATGGCGGTAATATCGTGTACACAAGGTATAAAAGGGCAGTCATTTGTACTCAGCTGATTCATTTGAAATAGTACCCGACGTGATTATGACCGCATGAGGGGAATTAAGGCCTTGAATGCGGAATGGTAGTTGGAGTTACACGCATGGCACATTCTGTTTCGGAAATCGGTAGGGAATTCAATACTCCGAGATCCACAGTGTCAGGAGTGTACCGAGAATACCAAATTTTGGTCACTAACTCTCGTCATGGACAGTGCAGGGGCCGATGGCCTTCGCTTAACGACCAAGAGCAGCGGCGTTTGCGTAGAGTAGTCAGTGCTAACAGACAATCAACACTGCGTTATATAACCGCATAAATCAATGTGGGGCGTGCAACGAACGGGTCCGTTAGGACAGTGCGGTGAAACTTGGCGTTAATGGGCTGTGGCAGCAGACGACCGACGTTAGCGCCTTTGCTAATAGCACGACGTCGCCTCTAGCGACTTTACAGCGTTCTTGACCATATCGGTTAGACCTTAGACGAATGGGAAACCGTAGCTTGGTGAGGCGAGTCCCGATTTCACTTTGTAAGAGCTGATGGTAGGGTTCGAGTGCGGCGCAGACCCCACGAAGCCATGAACTCGTCAACAAGGCGCTGTCGAAGTTGGTGGAGTCTCCATAATGGTGTGGGGTCCTCTGGTCCAGCTGAACCAATCATTGACCGGAAATGGTTATGTTCGCCTATTTGAAGACCATTTGCTGCCATTCATGGACTTCATGCTCCCAAACACCTATGGAATTTTAATCGATGACAATGACGCTCCATGTTACCGGGCCACAGTTGTTCGCGATCGGTTTGATGAAGATTCTGGACAATCTGAGCGAATGATTTGGCCAACAAAATCGCCTGACGTGAATCGCATTGAACATTTATGGAACGTAATCAAGAGGTTAGTTCCGGAATAAATGCCTATATCGGCAACACCAGAGTTACTGACGGCTAAAGATGCATCTTGGCTGAGTATTTCTCCAGAGGACTTCCAAAGACTCATTGCGTCCTTGGCACGTCGAGTTGCTGCACTACGACGGACAAAAGGAGGAATCCCGTGAGGTTTGTCACCTCAGTATATTTCACTTCGTTACGCGGCAAAAAGTGGAACTGGGCTACCTTTACAAGAATAACTCTATTGTGAACACCTGGGTCATGTACCGCAAGGTACTTGCAGAAAGAAGAAAGATATTTGGATTTGTTGGGGTTCCGACGATGTAGGTGGATGAATTAACCTCCAAAAAACATAGAGCCTGCCCAAAAATAGCGAGCAGTTAACCAGTGTTCTCGTAACGACTGGGCTACGGGCGCATTGTCACACATGTCGAGCCGGCAACGGATACTTTCGTCGTGGAATGACTTGGTACACCCCTGAATTTTCTGGAGTAGGGAGGTCTGGAATGGGGGTCCACTCAGCCTCGTGAGACCAAAAGAGGAGCTGCTTGGATAAAGATTTCGCTCCTCGTGCTGCCAGGCAGTCAGTAGTCGGCCAGACGGAAAGCCCTAACAAGGAACCCCTTGCGTGCGAGGTCGCAAGTTCAGTCTTTAGAAAGGCTCATTGGAAAGTGTTGTGTTAACAATTATGACATGAAAAATATTAGCTACTAACGACACCACATGTGCATCAGGAGGACGACAGAAAATGAGTGTGCGGAAGGTGCAGAGATCAGCCTTCTATGGGATGTACGTATTATGCTCCATAAAATGGACATAGTAGACAAACCATTAACTTGCACCAGGAACACTGAATCAAAAATGGTGTAACGTAAGAGAGTATTGAAGGATTTAACCGTATAGTTAAATATTGAAGCCCCTGGAGGTATTACTTCCAGTCAGTCGTCTTGTAATCTCTTAGCTTCTTCCTTATCCGAATCCGAGAAATACATTCCAGTTCTGGAAGTGTCACCTGCTACCTTGATAATGAGTGTATCAACAACAGAATCCACGAAACCGACCAGCGTAGCATTTTCTCTTCTTGTTTTATGACGAACTGTTCTACATCCCGCCAGCGTTCGCCAGTGACATGTGAAAAAGGTGCGTGCGTTAGTTCCAGTACATCTGACAGCTTAACAGTCTTGTTACTCCTCGGGCCAAATCCCGCTGCTTGGCTCCAGATCGGTTCTGTTGGGTTCATATTGTAATGGTACAGGAGCAAATGTAAAAATGCAGCATTTGTATGATATGCTAGATGCTGTGAAAATGATTGTTTTTCATGTTTCTCTGATTTTTGTCTACCTCTGTGGTATGAAACGACGGAAATAGTCCAAATAAAGACGATTTGTTTTTCATATTTTCCTTAAAAAATTAAACTATTATGTTTTCTTAATTTAAACAACTTTTGTGAACAGTCTTTCATAAACATCGACAATTAAGAATTTGTATTTGAAATGGAAACAGGAATTTCGCGTCCAGTATGCAATTAGAAACTAGAAGACGTGCGATAATCACAAAAATGATTGAGTTTTATTAATAACGAGATGTAGGTACAGTATTTCGAATTGAACGTGGAAAAAAATGATAGCAGGGAGATTTGAACCAACGAACAATGAACCGCATTTTTTAAATATAATTCCACAAAAACAGGAACAAAAATGGTTACAATGAAATGACATAAATAAGGTGACAGATAATTGGAGTCATAAATTACAGCATTCAAAGTATGAGTCTTTAGCAGTAGCACATTAGCACCTTCACTGTCACCTTCAACTGGTGGCTGTTCAGCAGCACATTTTCTTCTTCTGCAGCCAGTTCCTCATCATCATTTCCCAGAACCAAATTAATCATTCAGTGAATCCTTGATGTGTCTTCCTTCCAGGGTAAGTTACGTGGACAGACGAGCAGTCCCGAACAGCGACATCGCAAAATCCTTCTCTGCCTTGTTATTTTTGTCAGTTCCAGCCTTTGGTTTGTACTGCATTGCGCTATCAACTGCGCTACACGTTTAATACGGTGTAATTGATCTACTGCAGTATATAACGCTGAGAAAGCTTAAAAGCCGATTATTTCCGCAAATTTATGCAAAACATTAAGAACAGCCTATTTGTCTGCACTTTTTAACCGTGTTCCAAGCGCGTGTTTCACTACGGGACAAAAAGCAGATTCGGCCACTTTTATTCTGTGCATGAACAGCGCTACACTCACAGCACAACGCTGCAAAGTACCGATGACCGTAGCAGTCTGGTCCCTTCAATCCCACAAACCAACGCTGCAAAGGCTGTGACTGAGCACGATTTTCGGAATAAAAACTGCGTAGCTAAAGCGTTATTAAGAAAAACGTTGATGGCTGTTAATACATTTGAATATCTTGAAGTTTCATTTAACGTGACTTAGTAATAAGGTATCTAATACAGAAGAAGGACCTACTCCGAAGAGCGTAACAACACCAGTGTATGTGTGCAACAGCTTCTGACCAATCATCGCGTTTGTGTTTGTTTACATCGGAATTATTCTTATGATGAACGAATTATAGGTACCCACTCTTTAAGAATGCTCGTGGAATCATATTGGTGTATCGGGGTGATGAGAACTGATTAAATGTGATGGCATGCAACAGAATGCGAAACAATCTGTCATGGTGCTTATCATGACATTGGCTATTCTTTAAGGCGTAGCTGCAAATACTATGATAATATGCTTTACAGGCACGGGAAAAACAAAGATCCAGGTAGTATGAATTACAATGTCTCACACTTTTCGGAAGTGGTAGTTTGCTCTAAAGTAGAATGATTTCATACGTAGACCAGGGATCAAGCAAAAGTAAGTTATTTTTACCAACTATTGACCAAAAGCAGTGCTCGTACCATACTTTTAGTTCTATTATGGCCATTTTCCCACTCTTGCTTGCTGTGACCTAAAAATATTCCCTACCGCCCCTGCAAGATTACGCAGAAAAAAGATTCGTCGGGGGCAGAGCGCCTCCAACTTCTCGCAGCGCAGTAAATAACTTTCCAGCCAATTTACCATCCAGATTAACAGTCAACATAATTGTAAACGGATGCTTTAAGGCACTGATGTTAGTTGATCACGATACCTCCTGGTACCTCTAATTTCCAGCGTTCCTTTTATATACATTTCCTTTGTAAATACCGATTGGTCGAAGTTAAAACAAATTCCTTACTGAACGATGGGATAAGTTTATTTATCTCATCTACAAATTTTTGGAACGATCCCGCAGTTTGCTGTGCATCTTCAAGTTGACGCATTGTTTGAAATTTCGCTATCTTACGTCTCCTAATTCTGTAGCACTGTTTGAAGTTACGCAACCACCCACTGTTTCCCTTCAAATAATTGCAATCTATGTCGCTCGCAATTTGACGTGCATAGCCTAGTAGTTCACTATCACGCACATCCCGCAAATTGTATCGAGCATCCATGGAACTCGCAAACACCAGATTTTGCAACAGGTGTGTCTTGTCCCTCACTTGAATATCCGTAGTTTTTCTTATGCACTGCACCGTCATACCGCTGCAGAATTATTCTAAATCTGTTCATAACAGGTGTATGAAACTCTAGAATTTTCCAAATCTATTAAAAACTGTGGTAAAAATTGAGATAATTAACTATAAAATTTGATTTTTTTCTAAGCATGAAGTTTAAAATGTAGCAGCACATTCATTTTTTCATAAGTTAAATAATTTCTAGAGTTTCATACAACTGTAAATATGGTTTGAATTCTGTGTAAAATTCATCGAAGAGTCTCTCTTACTTATGAAGAAACGTGTACCTATAGAAACAAATGTAGCTATTATAAGTGAAAAAATGATGAACTTTCACATGAAAAAAATAATTATTTTCTAACTTTTTTGAACTTCCACTGCTATGACTGTGAATCCTGATTCCTTCCTGGTCATGAATTTATTCGTAAAAGTATACGGCCAAACAATCAGGAAACATTCCTCACACACAAAGAAAGAAAATATGTTATGTGGACATGTGCCCGGAAACGCTTACTATCCATGTTAGAGCTCATTTTATTACTTCTCTTCAAATCACGTTAATCATGGAATGGAAACACACAGGAACAGAACGTACCAGCGTGACTTCCAACACTTTGTTACAGGAAATATTCAAAATGTCCTCCGTTAGCGAGGATTCATGCATGCACCTTCCGTCGCATGGAATCCCTGATGCGCCGATGCAGCTCTGGAGAATGGTGTATTGTATCACAGCCGTCCACAATACGAGCACGAAGAGTCTCTACATTTGGTACCGGGGTTGCGTAGACAAGAGCTTTCAAATGCCCCCATAAATGAAAGACAAGAGGGTTGAGGTCAGAGAGCGTCGAGGCCATGGAATTGGTCCGCCTCTACCAATCCATCGGTCACCGAATCTGTCGTTGAGAAGTGTACGAACACTTCGACTGAAATGTGCAGGAGCTCCATCGCTCATGAACCACATGTTGTGTCGTACTTGTAAAGGCACATGTTCTAGCAGCACAGGTAGAGTATCCCGTATGAAATCATGTCGGCGAATCGAGGAAGTAGAGTACATACTGACGAAACTAAATGAGCTCTAACATGGAAATTAAGCGTTTCCGGACACATGTCCACATAACATCTTTTCTTTATTTGTGTGTGAGGAATGTTTCCTGAAAGTTTGGCCGTACCTTTTTGTAACACCCTGTAGAGAGTGGAAATTAAAAGTCCTGTGGCGTCTCTCCTGCTCCAAGACGGCCCGTTTGACGTCCTACCCCCCTTAAAAATTTATCGTCCTTCATTTTTTCAGTACAGTCGCTCGGCAATCTGCTTACAAGCAAAGTAACTTCAGTGCAGACAGACTCTTTTGGTATGTAATAGGAGATGTAAGACGCCGTATAATATTAGCCGACCCGTGCATAGTGGCAGAGCGAGCGCATTCGCTGCGGGGTAATCAGTAAGCAGGCGGCGTGGCTGTGACGCCGGGGTATCGCTTTGATGAGGCCCTCCAGCGGGTTACGTGGCCCGGCATCCGCCCTGTGTGGCGTTAACACGGCCACTGCCGTGAGATAAGCCGCCGTGCGTTCCACGCAGGCTCCTATGCGTAGCCCGCCTCCGTTATTCCCGCCATGCTAAGCTACCACGCATTACTAAGCTATTGATTACGGAGACATGGCCGACCCTCCTGATAAGGCGTGCGCGATCTCTACCAGTTTTGAAAATACGCTTTAAGGCGGAAAAAAGACGCACCAAGGAGGAGTTTTGCAAATTGGACACAAATCTACAGGATGTTACAAAAAGGTACGGCCAAACTTTCAGGAAACATTCCTCACACCGTCGCATGGAATCCCTGATGCGCTGATGCAGCCCTGGAGAATGGAGTATTGTATCACAGCCGTCCACATTACGAGCACGAAGAATCTCTACATTTGGTACCGGGGTTGCGTAGACAAGAGCTTTCAAATGCCCCCATACATGAAAGTCAAGAGGGTTGAGGTCAGGAGAGCGTGGAGGCCATGGAATTGGTCCGCGTGTACCTTCGGTCACCGAATCTGTTGTCGAGAAGCGTACGAACACTTCGACTGAAATGTGCAGAAGCTCCATCGTGCATGAACCACATGTTGTGTCGTACGTGTAAAAGCACATGTTCTAGCAGGACAGGTAGAGTATCCCGTATGAAATAATGATAACGTGCTCCATTGAGCGTAGGTGGAAGAACATGCGTGCCCAAACGTTCACAGAAAATCTGTGTTGATGACGTGATTGTTCAATTGCGTGCGGATTCTCGTCAGCCCACACATGTTGATTGTGAAAATTTACAATTTGATCACGTTGGAATGAAGCCTCATCCGTAAAGAGATTTGCACTGAAATGAGGACTGACACATTGTTGGATGAGCCATTCTCAGAAGTATACCCGTGGAGGCTAATCAGCTGCTGATAGTGCCTGCACACGCTGTACATGGTACGGAAACAATTGGTTCTCCCGTAGCACTCTCCATACAGTGACGTGGTCAACGTTACCTTGTACAGCAGCAACTTCTCTGACGCTGACATTGGGGTTATTGTCAACTGCACGACGAATTGCCTCGTCCATTGCAGGTGTCCTCGTCGTTCTAGGTCTTCCCCAGTCGCGAGTCATAGGCTGGAATGTTCCGTGCTCCCTAAGACGCCGATCAATTACTTCGAACCTTTTCCTGTCGGGACACCTTCGTTCTGGAAATCTGTCTCGATACAAACGTACCGCGCCACGACTATTGCCCCGTGCTTATCCATACATCAAATGGGCATCTGACAACTCCGCATTTGTAAACATTGCACTGCAAAACCACGTTCGTGATGAAAACTAACCTGTTGATGCTACGTACTGATGTGCTTGATGATAGTACTGTAGAGCAATGAGTCGTATGTCAACACAAGCACCGGAGTCAACATTACCTACCTTCAATTGGGCCAACTGGCGGTGAATCGAGGAAGTACAGTACATATTGACGAAACTGAAATGAGCTTTAACATGGAAATTAAGCGTTTCCGGACACATGTCCACATAACATCTTTTCTTTATTTGTGTGTGAGAAATGTTTCCTGAAAGTTTGGCCGTAGCTTTTTGTAACACCCTTTATATAAGGGTAAGGTATTGACGAAAAGAGAAAATTATACAACTCTGGCGGCTGATGGATGGATGTGTGATGCCGCAGCGTAATTTTACAGCGCAACTGACAAGGATAGTAAACACGGGACATATCGATACCAGGGAATAAGGTCTTTGCGAATATCATTCCGGGTACTCAGCTGGACAGAACGACAACTTGCACACAGGCACGTGAACAATAGACGTTGATGTCAGCATCTGAGAGAGGACATATAGTCAAAGAAGCCGGTTAGAGTAGTCGACGAATCGCTCGTTTTAATAGGAGTGCTGCCACTGTTTGACGATGTTGGCAGGAATGGCTGAACCATGGCCAAGTACACTGTCAAGAAGAAAGCGGTCGACCTAGACAGGCAACAGAACGTGGGGAACGAGCAGTAGTCAGAGAGGCGCTGAGAACCCTTGATTTATCATCATCAAAAAATGATTCAAATTTCTCTAAGCACGATTGGACTTAACATCTGAAGTCATCAGTCCCCTGGACTTAGAACTACTTAAACCCAACTAACCTAAGGCCCGAGGCAGGATTCAAGCCTACGGCCGTAGCGGTTCCGGACTGAAGCGCCTAGAACCGCTTGGGTACATCGGCCGGCTCATCATCATCGATTCGACGTGCAGCTGGTGCTTCAGTGATCACAAAGATAATTAATATGCGACTCAGAGAATGAGGGATGAGCTCACAACGCCCCTTGCGCTGACTACCTTTGACCCCTGTACACGAACAAGGTAGTTTGCAGTGGTGCCGGGCTCATTCGGCCTGAAAACTCATTGACTGGAGTGATGATTCTTGCTTCAAAATGAGCTCCGATGACCAGAGAAGACGTGTATGGAGACGCCTCGGATAGCAGAGGGATACCAACCTGAGTGACGCCCGCCGTACGGCCCGACAACCAAGAGTGATGATCTGGGGTGCCATTTTGTTTCATAGCAGAACCCCTTTGGTTGTCATCCGCGTCACCGTTACAGCATAGTAGTACGTCGATTAACTAATACGCCACGTTTTGTTGTCCTTCGTGACAATTCATGCTGGGTTTGTATTCCAGCAAGATAATGCCCGCCCGCACATGATGAAAATTTGTATTGCTTGTCTTTGGGTTTGCCAAATCGTACCTTGGCCAGCAGGGTCGCTGTATCTCTCATCGCTTGAGAAAATATTTGGGTCATTGTGGGTCATTTGAACGACCTAACGCGCCAGTTGGGGTGAGTTTGGCACGATATCCCTCTGGAAAACATGCAAAGATTCTATCAATCAATGCCATAAGGACCAGAGGTGGGCTATCGCGTTGCTGACTTTCTCAAATTGTGTAGCTCTTTCTCTTATCCAATTTTCACGAAACAGCAATAATTCGTTTGTCTGTAGGTGCGCATCACGTCTACCGATTTCCATCCCATTCGGAAAAATTCTTCGTGGTCCGTATTTTTTTTGTGTCTTTTTTTGTCTTGGACTGTGTTTTGTTAGCTGTTGTAAGAAACTAGTAACAGGGGAACACACGATCTGATCAGAACTAAAGACACCTATTAAAGGACATTGATGTCGAGTATTTCGACCGTTCTGCTTCATGGAAGCTATTCTTTGATGTCTTGACAGATGTCCTACTAGCCTGTCGCTTCTTCTTGTTAATGTTTTCCATATATTCCTCCTCTCCGATTCTGCGGAGAACCTCGTCGTTCCTTACCTTATCAGTCCACCTACTTTTCAACATTCTTATGTAGCATCACATTTCAAATGCTTCGTTTCTCTTCTGTTCTTGTCTTCTCACAGTCCATCTTTCACTACCATACAATGCTGTGCTCCAAACGTACATTCTCAGAAATTTCTTCCTCAAATAAAGACTTACGTTTGATACCAGCAGACCTCTCTTGGCAAGAATGTCCTTTATGCTAGTGCTAGTCTATTTTTTATGTGCACCCCGTTCCATCCATCTTGGGTCATTTTCCTGCCTAGGTAGCAGAATTCCATAATTTCATCTACTTCCTGATCACCAGCTCTGATGTTAAATTTCTCGCTGATCTCATCTTTGCTACTTCTCATTACTTTCGTCTTTCTTCGATTCATTCTCATTCCATATTCTGTACTCATTAGACTGTTCATTCCATTCAACACATTGTGTAATACTTTTTCACTTTCACTGAGGATAGCAATGTCATCAGCGAATCTTCTCGTTGATATCCTTACACAGTGAATTTTAATCCCACTCTTGAAACTTCCTTTTATTTTCATTACTGCTTCTTCGATGGATAAATCGAACAGTAGGGGCGAAAGACAATATCCCTGGTTTACATGCTTTTTAATTCGAGTACTTCGGTCTTGGTGTTACGCTCTTATTTTCCCCTCTTGGCTCTTGTACGTATTATGTATTACCCATCTTTCCCTACAATTTACCCCTATTTATCTCAGAATTTTTCACCATTTTACATTGTCGACCGCTTTTTCCAGGTCGACAAATCCTGTTAACTTGTCTTGATTTTTCTTCAGTCTTGCTTCCATTATCACTGTCAACATTAGAGCTGCCTCTCTGGTACTTTTATCTTTTCTAAGGCCAAACTGATCGTTATCTAATACATTCTAAATTTTGTTTTCCATTCAAATGGTTCAAATGGCTCTGAGCATTAAGGGACTTAATTTCTGAGGTCATCAGTCCCCTAGAACTTAGAACTACTTAAACCTAACTAACCTAAGGACATCACACACATCCATTCCGAAGGCAGGATTCGAACCTGCGACCGTAGCGATCCCGCGGTTCCGAACTGAAGCGCCTAGAACCGCTCGGCCACCCCGGCCGGCTTTTTCCAACCCTTTCTATATGAATCTTGTTAATAACTGGGATGCAGGAGCTGTTAAAGTGATTGTGCAGTAATTCTCTCACACTTGTCGGATCTTGCAATCTTTCGGACTCTGTGGATTATGCTTTTCCGAAAATTTGATGCTATATCGCCAGTCTCATACATTATACACACCGACATGAATAGTCGTTTGGTTGCCACTTTCTCCAATGAAATATAGCGCACAAATTATATATGTTGAGGCAACTTAACATATGGCCCCGAAACGGTCTGTGAAGTTTATTATTATTAGTATTATCATTATTATGTAGATTCTCGCTACAAAGCAACTAATGAGGTTTTATTGTTTTATTTTTGATAACTATTGTTTAAATTTATTTTTCTTTCCAGTCTTACGAAAAAAATTGTGTTTAATACCCGAAAATGTTTCTTTTCTACGTAGGCAGGTGACAACTGCGTGACCAAGCACGAAGTCTGAACCAGATGGAGCTTGAACTGCATTCTGGTGCGACACATGTACTATTCTTCTTGCGTTGTGAGTACCTATCATATCTTTAAAGAACCGTGCGACTGCTACGGTCGCAGGTTCGAATCCTGCCTCGGGCATGGATGTGTGTGATGTCCCTAGGTTAGTTAGGTTTAAGTAGTTCTAAGTTCTAGGGGACTACTGACCACAGCAGTTGAGTCCCATAGTGCTCAGAGCCATTTGAACCATATCTTTAAACAATATTCAATAACATATCTACAAGTTATGTGACCAGAGCACTTAATTATTAACAGTGTAAGTCAGAACGTACCCTCAAGGGTATCTTATA
Source organism: Schistocerca gregaria (assembly GCF_023897955.1). NCBI lineage: Eukaryota > Metazoa > Arthropoda > Insecta > Orthoptera > Acrididae > Schistocerca > Schistocerca gregaria. The sequence goes on along the minus strand of NC_064925.1, from coordinate 262,593,199 downwards.
TGCTTCTACCCTCAAGGGTATCTTATATGCTTCCGCGACGAAATCACCAATGATTACCACTAAGAATGGTCATGTAAAAGACTCCTTTCACCTGTGATGATGATATGATTGTGATGATTAACCATCAAAAAGCGCAGCAGATAAGATAAAATTTCGTGACTGACATAGAATTATATATATTTTTTCTTTCAAGTCATTTATGTGGTGATGAATCTAGTAAGTTATCTAGCTTAAGGGGCTGATTTACATTTATTACATTTTTTATTTATAAATGTTACTCTTAAGTGTGGGAAACTTTAATCAGGTATAGTAAGGTAATTAATATCCACAATGTGGCATTAGAAATCAAAATAATTAAAGGATTTCCTCCGTCATAAATGATTAGGTACCCCTCCTGTAGAATGTAATTAATGTATACTGTAAGTTATTTCCCTACGATATATTCATATTGGTCCAGCTTTACAATGCTAGGTAGTACCTTATCTGAGATAGGAAACAATTTGAATCTTTTCACCACAAAGTAACATTCAAAAAAATTAAAATGCCAATTCAGTTAATGATAGTCTCAGAACCACTTTCCTGAATGTTGTGTATTAATGAGTTTGAGGCAAACGTAAAATTGGCACTTGGACAGTTACAAGGCTCGTATAGTGTTTATCACTGGCGAACACTGTTTGGTGGGTATGTTGGCGCTGAGTGACTGTATGGGTCCAGTGGCGCATTGCTTACAAGGGCTAAACGGCAAGGGCTAAACGGATCAAAAACTTCAGTTCAGTCATTGGTCTACTTGCCTGGCGTGGAAATGTAAGTCAGCCGAAGTCTTAAATCTTGCATTCAAACTAGATACCAGGACACATCCTGCAGAAACATGTGCTACCTTCTTACGACCAGTTTTCTCGCCGTTGTCTGTGAGCCATTGGGCGGCAAAGTGGCCCTTCGGTCAAAGAGACGAGATGACGTGACACTGGTCCGTCTTCTTATGGATCATAATCCTCTCAGCCATGGCTTCAGCAAGAGGCGTCACCGCTTTGTGGAGATTGTGGAGTGTGCACGTAGATACATCACATTATAAGAGTGTACGTTTTATATGCGAACAATAGTGCAGCGGTAAATTTAAATGGGCACCAGTTGCCGATGACGAGACGATCGTGGTATAAGTTTAAAAATTTTATGGACTCTCCATATTATAACCTGAACTACTACACTGAAGGTTTTAGAGTGTATGGCGCGTCCTATTTTGTTTAATAATCAGACAGCGTCGCGCATCTATTATAGTCTTTTAATACGAGGGGCACTCCAAAAGAAATTCACACTATTTTTTAAAATCCATCTTCTATTCTACATGTTTGAAAGTTTTACAGTGTGTAGATACATCCTTTATGAACAATATTTTCATTTCTGCGCATAATTTCCATCCCTTTCAATTGCCTTACGCCATCTTGGAACCAGCGCCTGTATACCTGCACAGTAAAATTCTGGACCAACCTCTTGAAGCCACTGTTTGGCACCGTGCACAAGGGAGTCATCATCTTCAAGAAGAGTCTTGCAGTTCTCCAAAGAGATGATTGTCACATGGAGCCAGGTCAGGAATGTAAGGCGGGTGTTTCAGTGTTGTCCATCCGAGTTTTGTGATCGATTCCATAGTGTTTTGACTGACATGTGGCCGCACATTGTCTTGCAACAGCAAAACATCCAGCTTTTGCCGATGTGATCGAACAGGACTCATTTTCAGTTTCTTCAGTGTCGTCACATATGGATCAGAATTTATTGTGGTTCCACTTGGAATGATGTCCACAAGCAAGAGTCCTCCGGAATCGAAAAACATCGTAGCCATAATTTTTCCAGCAGAAGGTGTGGTTTTGAATTTTTTTCTTGGGTGAATTTTCATGATGTCACTCCATTGATTGCCTCTTCGTCTCTGGTGAAAAATGATGGAGCCATGTTTCATCACCTGTCACAGTTCTTCCAAGAAATTCATCTCCACCATTCTCGTACTGTTGCAAAATTTCGCTGCATACCGTTTTTCTTGTTTGTTTGTGAGCCACTGTCAACATCCTGGGAACCCACCTGGCACAAACCTTTTTTGACGCCAACACTTTCAGTATTCTGCAAACACTTCCTTCCCCTACCCCAACGTAGCGTGACAATTCGTTCACTGTGATGCGTCTGTCAGCAGTCACCAATTCGTTAACACTCTGCACACTGTCTGGAGTGTGTGCAGTACGATTCCTGTCGCTGCGAGGACAATCCTCAATATTGCCGGGCCCGCTCTCATCTCGTAACCTGCTTGCCCACCGACTAACTGTACTGCGATCGACAGCAGCATCTCCATACACATTTTTCAACCTCATGTGGATGTTTCCCACTGTCTCGTTTTCACAGCACAGGAATTCTATGACAGCATGTTACTTCTGACGAACGTCAAGTCTAGCAGCCATCTTGAAAACATGCTGTGACGGTGCCACTCACGGGAACAGGTTGAACTAAGTTTAAAAACAAGCGAGAAGGATGTATCTACACACTGTAGAACTTTCACACAAGCAGAATGAAAACTGTATTTTTACAAAAATTGTGTGCATTTATTTTGGAGTGACCCTCGTAGCTTTGTCTTGAGCTGTCCCTTTCCTTTTATCTGCCTTTTAAGAACTGACCCATAAGAAACTCTTGTGGTATATTTGTTTATGCATTTGGATGTCGGGTTACACAAGAAAAGCTTTAGGAAATATTTTCTACTTTTATTCTACAATTTTTAACAACAGTCGTGTCTCCAGACTTTAGCATAGAAGCTAAATACCTAGATGTCGAGTGCCCCTGTAATTGTATCATCACCAACATCATGGCATTAATAAAACAGTAACATGAAGACATTATACAGAGTTACCATTGTTCGCCAGCGGAAAAATTCTCAAAGGGATCACAGGAATGTTTATCTCTGGTTTTGATTCATTTCCGTTGCAGAGCGTCGGCCGCTTTCTTAGCTCGCTTTTATTGTGTACGTCTTGTGACTTGAAGGTGTATTTTACTCTAGTATTTAAGTTGGACAAAGAACGGATGCTAAAAATTGTCGACCATTGTTCCTAGAGTCGAGTTCCTTTAGCGTAGTCTAAGTTCGAATGTACTGAATTTCCTAGGGAGGAATTCTCTCCAAAGTCGAGCTATAATCAGGTAGCATCGTTTTTGTGAAACACAGCTAACAGCAGACTAAATAAATTCCTATATTTCCAGAAATCTTTGGACCGTGTACCAACTGTGTGATATTAAAAAAGGACGTGGCACACGGAATACGTTATCCGATATGTGAGTGGCTCGAAATGTTTTCGATAATAGAACCCAGCACGTTGTCCTAACGGTGAGTGTTCTTCAGAGACAAAGGTAACGTAAAAGTGCCCTAGGGGAAAAAAAGTGTAACTGAACACCATTCATTGTCGTAGGAATGTACGTACTTTCGTTACAAACATAGTCGATTGTCTATTTTGGTGAAAAGAAAATTACTAGCATTGACAGTACAACAAAAGATTCACCACATTACGTACTATTATTTTTCGAAAAAAATTTGTTTAGATATCTTATCGTTCCCAGAAATAGTTGAGATCAACATTTTCCTTACCTTGCTCTATGTGTCACTTTGCTTTTGCCAGAGGTAAACGTATTTTAAATTCCTTGCACGTTATCATCAACAGCAATAATAATACTAAAGCAGATGTTATCTCTTAGAAGCAGATATGTCATATTCCATCAGAACGCACGATTAATGTTCAACTTGGAGATTATAACGAACGAAACATAGGCGTGGAACGAGTATTGGCCACTAGAAGTAGAGGTATAAAGTTCTTCCGAAGAGAAGAAAGGGAGTAGGATGGAAAGAATATTAGTTCTTAACATCATGCCGATGATGAAAGGTCATTAAGGACAAAGCAGTGCCTCTGATTCGGAAAGGATGGGGAACGAATTATAATGTATCTTTCTCAATGTAACTATCACGATCTTTTGTCTTATACAATTTCTCGACCCATGGAAAAATGGAAAAAATATGATTTTTTTATGGTGTTGAGAGAGAAACCAGCCACAAATTTATTTTCGGTTATTTATTCAAAAGGTGTCGTTACTAGTTTCGAATCATTACGATTCATCTTCAGGCGTTTTCATGTTTTCATTACAACATGTGGTGCGTGTTTTTACAGATTGATTGTCCTAAAATAGAAATGATACATAATTACAAGCACGCCACACAGATGGTTACGTTACAGATTTGCATTGGATATGACTTAGTGCAATGTCGGTTTGGATTGTTTGTTTCATAGTTTTCGCCCAACAGATGTGAATACATTCCCACTGCATTCTTATCGGTGCACACGTAAATTTTTCTCACTGGACTCTTTAGATTTGTCACAGAATAGATTTCTAACATATAGCAGAAAAAAGGAACCACTATGAATATTTTAGAAGAAATAGAAATACACACACACACACACACACACACACACACACACACACACACACAGACACACAGCAGCCCAAACTATATACTTAATGAGCAAAATCGAGTTAGCTAACGCCCCTTTCCTGAAAAATTTCCAAAAATTATTTTCCACCCTCCAAAGCAAATAATATTCCTACTCCTATCTGCATATCAAGTTGCAAATTTATATGTTACTACAACAATTCTTATGATGCTAAATGTAAATAAATAATGTACAATCTTACCCATACAGTACTAAAAAAAAAAAGGAACAACTTTATAATTAATGTAACAGCATTCGCTCTAAAACTCACAAAATCAATGTCTCTGTGTACTAGTGTAAAAGGCATTTCAGTTGCATAAGTGAATATATGATCTTTTTCCAAACATGGGACATCTTTGTATTGCTAGGATATATCATAACATCTTTGACATTCATATATTTGTAAGTCCTATGTATGTATCAAAACATATGGTGAATGTTATAAACCTAATCTGTGACAGATGTAAAGTGTTCAGTGAGAAAGATCTACGTGTGCAACAATATGAATGCAGTGGGAATGTATTCGCATCTATTGGACGAAAACTATGAAAACATACACTCCAAACCGACATTTGACGTAAGTCACATCCATTGCAAATCTGTAACGCAACCATCTGTGTGGCGTGCTTGTAATTATGTATTATTTATATTTTAGAACAATGAATCTTTAAAAAAAAGAACGCACCACATGTTGTAATGAAAGCATTAAACCGTCTGAAGTTGAATCGTAATAATTCGAAACCGGTAACCCTACCTTTTGAATAAAGGAACTGGAACTAAATTTGTGGCTGGTTGCTGTCTTAACACCATCAACATTTTTCTTCAAATACAAGCCACGGTCTCCAACCATGTCGTCATATGACAAAATTGCATTAAGGTTTTTTTTTCGGTAGTATGGCCACTGTACGCTATGACCACCTGCTTAATAGGATGTGGGTCAACCATTGCAAAACGTATAGCAGTAATTTTTCGTGGCGTGGATTTGACAAGTAACTGCTAGGTTTCTGGAGGTACGTTACAGCAGATGCATAAAGACAGATCGTGCAGTTCCCGTAAATTATGAGCCGGTGGTTTGTGAGCTGTGACCTAACGCACCATAGCGTTCCAAATACGAACTTAATGGACAACACATCAACGTGACTTAACTGTCATACTCCTCAAACTACAGTAACATGATTCTGGCCATGTGACATAGTTATAGTGCTGGAAGAGGCTATCACCGTCAGGTAGACATCAAGCATGAGGCGCTGCAGCTGGTCCACAGTAACGTTAACGCAGTCCACAGATGTCACGGTGCCTTTGATTACCATTACATATACCCCGGAAGCATAGGTGCATGTCCCCGATAGAACCCGTCTGCGTCCGTGGCATGTTTCATGTTCCGGAAAGCCGTTCACCTGCGTGATGGCGTGTCCAGACACGACCATCGACTTGGTGTATCAAGAAACGTGATTCATCCAACCAAGCGTGACGTTTCCATTGATCTACAGTAAAGTCCTGGTGATCTGGTCTCCTGCTACGGAGCCCCATGTTCAACAATGTTCGCTACAAAGAATACTCCGAAACACTTGTGGCCGCACCAGTATAGTGCTTTTTCCTCAGATATGTCATAGATCGCTGCCTATTCAGCTTCATAGAACGGAAAAGCCTCCGACGTGTCCGACAACTGTGGCGAACGGTTCTAGGAGCTTCAGACCGGAATCGCGATGCTGCTATGGTTGCGGGGGTTCGAATCCTGCGTCGGGCATGGATGTGTGTTATGTCCTGAGGTTAGTTAGGTCTAAGTAGTTCTAAGTTTAGGGGACTGATGACCTCAGATGTTAAGTCCCATAGTGCTCTAAGCCTTTGAACCTCCGACCTGTAGGTAGTGTGATGAGGCGTCGACATCACACGCTTCTCTTGCTTTCACAGTCCTTCAGCCACTTTCCATAGATGCTCACGACGGCAGTATGCAAAGAACCGAGCAGCTTCGCTCATTCCCAGACGTAGAGCCATAACGATCTGGTCTCTGTCACTGTGTCTTACGTCAGTGGAACGATGTCCCATCCCTCAGCGCTGCGCTTATACAGGATGTCCAAAAAAGAACACCGACAACCTTTAGGGACTAGTTCCTTAGACCAAAACAAGAAAAAATGTCTAATAATCAAGAGCGCTAAAGGGCTTATCTTTAAGAAATATGAGCCCTTGTTCGTCTACGAAACTATGAAACACATCTGCTCTGCTGCTAGCTCTTTGGCTTTCATATTTTGGGAGGAGGAAGTATCGACCAAAAAAAGAACAAAAGCCTAGTAAACATAGGCACTAAAATGTATACCTTAAGAGCTATGAGCACTTCTTCAGTAGAAGAGATGTGTTGCACGCTAGGGAAGATGAGCTAGTGTTCATAGCCAGTACTTACTCCTCACAAAATATGAAAAGCAAAGACCTTGCAGTAGAAAAGATCAGATTCGTAGTACTGAAGATGTACAAGTGCCCATACTGCCTACGATAAGAATGTTTACTAGACTTTTTTATTTATTTCTGTTTAAGGAAGCTGTCCCTAAGGTTTTTCGGTGTTTCTTTGGACGCGTCATATACTAACATTATTGCGTCACGTGTCCGCGAAGCCAGAAGGCATCACAGTCTCACAGTGGGCAGTGATAGTAACGTTTTAACCCTTACCGCGTCAGTTTATGTTCCTGTACATAAAAATATACGTTTATACAATTATATGCGGAAGTGTGAAAGGGGGGAGGAGATGGGTATACATGAGTCTGTGTTGACTGACAACTGAAACCTGACCAATGATGGAAGAGAAGTTAGAAGAGAGCTTCCATTGTTTCTCCGGTATAGGAGGCTCATTAAGTAATATAGTTGCCTTGCGTCGAGGCCTACTCTGCCTGCATTTTAAAGGAGGCTTACTCTGCCTGCATTTTTCCGTTGGTAAAGGTGATATCTTGGAGGAAAATTAGAGTCCTTATTGTCTGCATGTAGCGCTTATGGATGATGTGGTGGTGTCTGTTATTCACTTTTCAAGTGCCTTGCATACTCGAATTGGTTTTCAGGGAATTGATAATGATTTTATGGAGATGATGAATCTCTAATTCCGTGTTTGTGTTGCCTCTTCCACGATATCAGTGATTCTATGTTGCAAATGTATGTGGGCGCATTATATCCTGGTTTCTGTATGTGTATTTGTGTTAATTAATCCTCGTCGTACGATACGCCTAACGAGCTGTAGTTTCTCCACCTACGGGATGTTCCAGAAATGTAGCGACAAACTTCGATGCATTGTAGAGGATGTCGTGAGGAACAAATCGAATATAGGAACCCGTATCCAGAAACGTTATCCAATGGTGCTACAGAGCGCCGAAGTTATAGGTACCGGTGATGCCAATACACCACGTCTTAGGCAGCAGCAAACGTGACTTTGTACGCTGACGAACCGTAGGCGGAACGTCTCACAATGCTCTTTGCTATTCAAGATCATCAGTGGAGAAGGTCGAGCTAGTTGCTGCAATAGAAAGGCCTTGTCTCCTAAGAATGCGAAACTCTATTGCCTCAATGGATGACGGCTCTGGAAAAGGGTTTCCATCTGCAGTTTTTTTCGGTAAAATCTCGAATAGTTTTCGGTATACAGGAGAAAAATAAACTGTGGATGGAAACCCGTGTCCGGAACCGTCATCCACCGAGGCATTCGTAAGACACAAGGCCTGTCTACACACGAGCTAGCTCCAACTTCTATACTGGCGAACATTGCAATCAGTCGCGATCATTGAATAATGAACAAAATTTCAAGATGTTCCACCTACAATCCGTCAGCGTACGAAGTCACGTTTGCAGCTGAAGGGGTAGCCTAATGGCAAGCGCCGGTATTAATTCATAACTTCGATGCTCTGTAACGTCATTGCATGACGTTTCCAGATACGGGCTCCTATCCTCCATTTGTTCCTCAAGGCACCCTCTTTCAACCCCTCGAAGTTTGTCGCAGCTTTTCCGTCACACCGTGCGCATAAAATTATTTTCTATTTGTACTATTGTTTCAAAGTGTACTTTCATTTTTTTCCTGGTGCTACCACCTCTGAAGATAGTAAGTCGTTGCACCTGGGTAGTTCATTAGTAATGCAAGTAAATCGTTGCAGAACATACACAGCATGTTTTCTTAAATTTGAAGTTGTTTAAGTGGCAATCGAAGCAAACACGTTCAACATTGACTGTCCCACCATCGAGTTCATTTTCGTTTCTTGCTTTGCATACAGCTTACATCATTTATCAAGTGTTTTTGCGCTGGGGATGCAGAATGGCGAGTGTCTGCGGTTACAACTTCGATTATGTATTCTGAAAAAGTTGACATCACGAGCTACGTTTCCTATAACTTCTAGAAGCTCCATCTGATGTAAAACGTCCTCAAATAATGCTGAGTGTTCACTTCTTTATTATCTGTAGGTGAAACTTATCTCTCTCTGACATCTACAAGGGACAGCTACAGCACGACATTAAACTTGGAAGCAAGAAGTATAAGGAGAAGGGTTAATAATCCCTTACGTTTGGGCGCTATGTAGAACTGCGAGTACTTACGTTTCATATTTACGGTCCTCGTATAAAATGCTCGTAAAAGTTGTTCGCGTCGTCAACTGTATACGACTGTTATACGATGTACCCTTGACGCTTAGAAGCATATAGAAGCGGCATTTCGTTTGTAATAAGGAATGTTATAAAAGACGAATTCTGTAATCCACGCTAGTGAAGTTCCGTTGCATTCTTAAATATTCATTGAACAAAATTAGCGTAAAATGTTAAAAATTAATATCTAACGTCGTAATAGAAGTGGAGATTTAATATGCTGAAAGTACTAACGGCAAGCAAGGCGGATTGCCGACCGCGGTGGCTGTTCGGTTCTAGGCGCTGCAGTCCGGAACCGCGGGACTGCTACGGTCGCAGGTTCGAATCCTGCCTCGTGCATGGATGTGTGTGATGTCCTTAGGTTACTTAGGTTTAAGTAGTTCTAGGGGACTGATGCCCTAAGATGTTAAGTCCCATAGTGCTCAGAGCCATTTGAACCATTTTTTTGAAGCAAGGCGGATTATATAAACATATCCAGTGAAGTATGATATTTAACCTCCTCTTCCTTTGCAACATCTGTATTTTCGTGTGTATTTGGGACTAGCCACTTTGTCTCTCGTTAAGTAAAATAAAAATATCGATTGTAGTTGGTTTAAATCAAGTGATGTAAAAGAGAATTAGAATAGGAGTTGAGGCACGTAAAGTAGTTACAAAATTTACTATTTGAGTAGCAAAATAAGTGACGATGGACGAAGTAGAGAAGATATACAGCAAAATTTATACTGCGAAAAGCAAGAAAAGTCTTTTCTTAAAAAGAGAAAAGTTTTTACATCTGGTAGAAATGTAAATATTACGAAGTCTTTTCTGAAAATATTTGCCTGGAGAGCAGCATTGTACAGAAGTAAGCCATGAGCGATAAACAGTTCAGACATGAAGAGTATAGGAGCTCCAAGATGAGGTTACTACAGAAAGATGCTGAGCATTGATAATCAGTAAAGAGTTATTGAATTCCATCGAATCTAAACGGGGGAAATAATATTTATGGCACAACTTGACTAAAAGAAAGACTTGGTTGAAAGATGCATTCGTATTCGGGAGGACGGCGGTTCAAATCGCCGTCCGGCCATCGTGATTTAGATTTTCCGTTATTTCCTTAAAACGCCCTAGGCAAATTTCGGGATCTACATCTACACCTAGATGGATACTCCGCAAATCACATTTAAGTGCCTAGCAGAGGGTTCATCGAACCACCTTCACAATTCTCTATTATTCCAATCTCGTATAGCGTGCGGAAAGAATGAAGACCTATATCTTTCCGTAGAGCTCTGATTTCCCTTATTTTATCGTGGTGATCGTGCCTCCCTATGTAAGTCGGTGTCAACAAAATATTTTCGCATTCTGAGGAGAAAGTTGGTGATTGGAATTTCGTGAGAAGATTCCGTCGCAACGAAAAACGCCTTTCTTTTAATGATTTCCAGCCCAAATTGTGTATCATTTCTGCGACACTCTCTCCCATATTTCGCTATATTACAAAACGTGCTGCCTTTTTTTTTAACTTGTTCGATGTACTCCGTCAGTCCTGTCTGGTAAGGATCCCACACAGCGCAGCAATATTCTAAAAGAGGACGGACAAGCATAGTGTAGGCAGTCTCTCTTAGTAGGTCTGTTACATTTTTTAAGTGTCATGCCAATAAAACGTGGTCTTTGGTTAGCCTTCTCCACAACATTTTCTATGTGTTCCTTCCAATTTAAGTTGTTTGTAATTGTAATACCTAGGTATTTAGTTGAATTAACGGCTTTTAGATTAGACTGATTTATCGTGTAACCGAAGTTTAACGAGTTCCTTTTAGCATACATGTGGATGACCTCACACTTTTCGTCATTTAGGGTCAACTGCCACTTTTCACACCGTTCAGATATCGTATCTAAATCGTTTTGCAGTTTGTTTTGATCTTCTGATGAATTTATTAGTCGATAAACGACAGCGTCATCTGCAGTTAACCAAAGACGGCTGCTCAAATTATCTCCCAACAAAGGGCCTATAACACTAGCTTGGGGAACGCCAGAAATCACTTCTGTTTTACTCGATGACTTTCTGTCAATTACTACGAACTGTGACCTCTCTGACAGGAAATCAAAAATCCAGTCACATAACTGAGACGATACTCCATAAGCACGCAATTTCACTACGAGGCACTTGTGTGCTACAGTGTCAAAAGCCTTCCGGAAATCCCAAATATGGAATCGATCTGAAATCGATTGTCAATAGCACTCAACAAAAAAATCAAATGGCTCTGAGCACTATGGGACTCAACATCTGTGGTCATCAGTCCCCTAGAACTTAGAACTACTTAAACCTAACGACATCACACATATCCATGCCCGAGGCAGGATTCGAACCTGCGACCGTAGCAGTCGCGCGGTTCTGGACTGCGCGCCCAGAACCGCGAGACCACCGCGGCCGGCATCCTACGATCCTGTCCCTTCTTCTTGTCAGTGTTTTCCATATATTCCTTTCCTCGCCAATTATGCTGAGAATCGCTATTCGGTCCGAAAATCATTAGTGATGGTCTGGTGTGGCATTTTTTTTTTTTTTTGTACCAGGATGAGTCACATGAGAAAAAAAACCTTGAATATGAACTCTGCCATTAGGATATCGTCTACTATCTATTCTAGAAGCAGCAACACCGTTTCCATTACAAAACCCGTACCCAAATACCGTATCGCCACACTCAGCATTTGTAAATACGTGCGACTTGAACAATACAGTAGGTCTGGCCAACAAACCACGATGATAATCAAAGTTGAAACATTTGGTTATGTAAACTCTAGCACAATTTGGACTTTAAATCAAATAGACGGCCGCTGTGACCTAGCGATTCTAGGCGATTCAGTCCGGAACTGCACTGCTGCTACGGTCGCAGGTTCGAATCCTGCCTCGGGCGTGGATGCGTGTGATGTCCTGAGGTTAGGTTTAAGTAGTTCTAGGTCTATGTGACTGATGAGCTCAAATGTTAAGTCCCATAGTGCTCAGAGCCATTTGAACCATTCATATCGAATATATAAAGCCAACACAACTAGAGTACCAACAGGCGTAATTAATCTTATCTTTCGATCCAATAAAAATTGGCTACTGGTATACGGAATGTGTTTCTTTTCTTTTTTTTTCGGCATAATCTATAACATTACCTTCTAAGCTATAGACCATTATCCCTGAAATACCCTGTCTGTCGGCAATCGGCTCAAAGGTGTCACATTTCTATTTTTTTGTACATTAACTTTTCTCTAACCGTATCTGTACCTCGCATCTATTACATTCGGCTGTCGCTTCTCGCCAGCAGGCTTATCCGCGAAGCCGGATGTTGTATCAGTCCGAGATAGCTGTGGCGTCCACCTGCCCTCCCTCCTACTTCCCCTCCCCCCCATTCCCCCTCCCCCCCCCCCCCCCCCCCCCTTGTCTCACCCATGCCTCCACATGACATATGCGTGAGCGACGCCATGTCCAGCCCTCTGGAAGTACGTTTGGGAGTGTTTCTGACGTATGGCTGTTCGTAGTAGCAGAAGAGGCGCGTGACGACAGACAACACCAACCGCGAACGTTGCGGTGAGTAAAGAGCTATCCGCTACTGTAGTGCGCGAGTAATGCCGTCCCCAGGCGGGGCGTGAAAGCGCCCGTGCATTTCGAGCTGGACGAGTTTTGTGGAATTTACCACCCGGAACATTTTCAAGCCTGAAAGATAGAAACAGGCGCGTCAGATCTTTCGCTTCGTGGAGGGGAACGTGGTCAACGAGATGTTTACGATACGAGCAGAAATTGGGACAAGTCATTTTCACACAATAAGTTACATGTTATGAATATATACTGTTTGAAAGCACCGGTACATAAGAAACGCGTCGTTATTGACACGATTTGTTGTAATAAAATTACGGGAAACGACACATCGCTGATTTTCATATCTGTTGTAACTGATGTTCTCTGAAAGTACTCCGTTTCAAGGCGCCGGAAAATTGAAGGTTGTACCACAAACAATTGGTTTTGGTGCAGTACGTTACAATTAAATATCACCTAATGATATATTGGTCAAATCTTTCACGACGTCGTAAGACATGGACATTATAAGACGTGAACGGTGAGCGGTGTGTGCCCGCAAAATATCTGATGCATCTCGACACAGGAAACCCAACTTGCATCAACTGTACCGTGGTGCGGATGATGTGGGCTTTGGGTGACGTATGTCTGTTTGACCGATAGCCAATTTAAGAAAAAGAAGGTTGGATTGCCTGTCTTAAGATGCATAAAACATTTTCCGGACACTTTTATTTTGCCTAGCGTGTACATAGTAAGTGACATCTGTTAATGGTAGCGTGGTGGATGGAGACGCGAACTATGTTCACAAAAGAAGCTGTTTTGCGTCTGGCTTATTGGATACATACTTTTTGAAATGATAATTAAATCGACACCCTAACTGCAAACAGGCGTTGATGTACATCATTGGGGACATGATGAATATGTGTGCCCCGACCGGGACTCGAACCCGGGACTTCTGCTTACATGGCAGACGCTCTATCCATCTGAGCCACCGAGGGCACAGAGGATAGTCCGCCTACAGGGACTTATCCCTTGCACGCTCCCCGTGAGACCCACATTCCCAACATGTCCACACCACTACATTCGTAGTGCGCCTAAAAGATGTTTGCCCATCACACTCATTACTCGTGGGAGATTAATCTACCAAGTCCCGTACGAGTTAGGAATTACCGTGTGCGTTCGCACAAGAAGGTCAATGGACAGGTAATCATATTTTAACTATATATGAAGGTAGTAATTGTTCCTGAAAGAACAGATACCGTTTATGACCGTGCAGCTTCTCTAGAATGAAATTATAATTAAATCGACACCCTAGCTGGAAACAGGCGTCGATACACATCATTGGCGACATGTTAAAAATGTGTGCCCCGACTGGGACTCGAACGCGGGATCTCCTGCTTATATGGCAGACGCTCTCTCCATCTGAGACACCAAGGGGAGCGTGCAAGGGAAAGTCCCTGCAGGCGCACTGTCCTCTGTGCCCTCGGTGGCACAGATGGATAGAGCGTCTGTCATGTAAGCAGGAGATCTCGGGTTCGAGTCCCGACCGGTCGGGGCACACATTTTCAACACGTCCCCAATGACGTATATCAAAGTCTGTTTCCAGCTAGGGTGTCGATTTAATTATATTTCATTCTAGAGAAGCTGCACGGTCATCAATGGTATCTGTTCTTTCGGGAATAGTTACTACCTTCATATATAGTTACATACTTTTTATTCACCTTCATGTGAAGATTCTGGGACTTTCTCATAAACGTACTAGTTTCATGCGCGTCCATTTCCGTAAACAAAATTGTGTGATTTGCGTGCCAGTTGCGGCCGATAAATGCCTCTTGAGAGCGCTGTGGTCGCAGCACCGAGAGAAGCACGGCCCGTGTGAGGACGGCTTAAGAACCGACAGTGTGTCACAGTTATTATTAATGGCAAGTTTCTTGTGGTGGCCACTTTTCGCAGCACCTGCATGTAAATTACAGTAGTTTGCAAGAAAAACGCCTTTTGCATGCAGCACATTGTTTTTTTAAATTTTATTTACGCGTTTCACCTTTTTAACGAGACATCATAAGTATGTGTCCAGAAATATTACACGATTTTTTACTCTACCACATATTGGTTGCATGTTTGAAAACAATTCATGGAAGTTCTCATAATAAAATCCAAGAGATGCTTACAGTAAGGCATCACTTCATTATTTGAAAACCATACAGGTTTTTCTCATGTGGAACAGATTGAAAATCTCTACCTTTTCGTGTAGCCACTGTGTTTTCGTAACATAACATGTTAACTACCTGTTTCGATGTCCAGTATGTTCTTTGTTTTTGTAAGTGTTCGCTACTTTACCGAGTTTTGTTTCACTTGTTTTCTTTTTGTGTATGTTGATATAAGTGTTTGCCTATCATATAATCAATAATTTTAAAGAGTGAGTTGCTTATCATATTCACTTTGTCAATCAGTCGTAGTTTCTTTTATGCCTTAGTTTTGTAAATGTGGTAATTTTCTTTTGAAGTTTGCACTCATCTTCCCTTACTTATTCTAACTGTTATGATTTCTCTCTTTCTTGTTGCTGACTTATGATCCATTTCTCTTAAATGTTCTGCAAAAGCTGCGCAGCTTGCCCCATATTTACAGGCCGTCATATGTTCTTATTGCGTGTGAAATGTTCAGCCGGTTTGTTGGTTTAAATAGCTCTGAGCACTATGGGACTCAACTGCTGTGGTCATTAGTCCCCTAGAACTTAGAACTACTTAAACCTAACTAACCTAAGGACATCACACACATCCATGCCCGAGGCAGGATTCGAACCTGCGACCGTAGCAGTCGCAACGGTTCCGAACTGCGCGCCTAGAACCGCGAGACCACCGCGGCCGGCTCAGCCGGTTTGTCCTGCTCACCTTGCGTCCCATGTGTAAACTACCGCAATTTATTGTTAGAGAATTCACAGCACAGCTTCTCTCTTATTTCAACAGTTAAGGAATTTTTATAACGGAAGTGAAGTCGTAGAAAGAGGATTATCAGGAAAGTAATCTCCGGAAATGTTACATGGGAAGTACTTGAGGGGAAACAACAATTGAAACACTGGAGTAGGTCAGTGTACATAAAGATGCGGTACTGGGACAGCCACATGGCTTCTCGTTCACTTTGAGTAGCCGTTCAAAATGAGTGTTCCAACTGAAATGTGTTCTGTAATGCGGTCGTTAGTCGGAAAATACATGACTATTGTTGACATTCATCGCAAAATTTCTTTTATGTGCGGAGGGATGGTGATGTGCGTTAATAAGGTTCGTTTGAGTGTGTGTGTGTGTGGGGGGGGGGGGGGGGGGGTTGACGTTTTCGGGCGCTAAACAGCATGGTCATCAGCGCCCAAACGCATAGAAAGAGGAACACATGCGGTGAAGGGACGAAGACGGACAGTGAACAAGGAGAACGGCTAAAAGACACAGACCTGACGCAGTTCCAAATCCTCGCATACAGAGGCAAAACAAGAGGAGAAGAAACGCACTAAAAAGGGAAAGGAAACACAAGGAAAAGAGAACAGAAATCGAAGGGAAACAAGTAGGTAATCGTGACTGGCGGACCTCTTACCTAAAACCTGGATGAGCCAGTCACCCAGGAGCACATTAAAATCCTCTCCCTAAAATCCGAGGCAACAAACTGGACAGGACAAAAAACCGTAAGAGCTTAACCACAGTCGTTGCATCGTCTTGCAAAATAGAGGGCAAATCCGGTGGCAAGGAAACCACCGCCCTCTGGTCAGAGAAAAAAGAACAGTCAAGTAAAATGTGGCGGACAGTGATCTGGACGCCACAAGCACTGCAGATTGGGGGGTCCTCCCGCCGGAATAAAAAGCCGTGCGTTACGGGACTGTGCCCGATGCGGAGGCGAGTGAGGAGAACCTCACCCCGCCTGCACGTCTGGTAGGACGGACGCCATGGCCGCGTGGTGGCCTTGACCAGACGCAGTTTATTTTCACCGACTGCCAGCCATTCCTCTTCCCATTGACGCATAACAGGAAAACGCAAAAGGGAGGTAACAGCATGGAGGGGGACGGCACATTCAACAACGTGAGGGAGGGAACATGCATCTTTGGCAGCCACATCCGCCAGTTCGTTTCCTCTAATAGCCACGTGCCCACGAACATTCATAATGTTGACAGATGTGACTGTCCTTCTATAGTAAGACTAACGTTCTGCAGATAGTAGTCGTGTTTTGTGTGATGTCACTATTACACAGTTAGGCTACCACACGTTATTTGTTCGTTGTGCTGCCAGACTATGTGGTAGAATTTTATGCAGAGAGAACATGTCTACCCGCTAATATATTTGATAAATACTTAAATTTCGTTATTAATAATGAAGAGATTTATCCCAGTTAAAGTCAGTTTCATTGCAACTGCATTCTTGATCGTATTTTGGTTTGTATGATAGGTGTCAAGACACTGTCACGTCATTTTCGGGTACCTATTGCGTATGCTTCATGACCAACACCTTAAGTACTGTAACTGTCATTCTATGAAGGGAGGCGCCTAGAATGCTTCTGGATAATTAGTGGCAACACACTCTCTATTTGATACGTCGCCGCCGTCATTGTTGTTTTTTTCTAATTCTGAGAAAGGGAGGCGTTTGACATGATTTATCAAACGTTATGGATTTTGTGGAGACGCATTCTAGGCGTCTCCATTGATGGAAGAACAGTTACGGTACTTGCGGTGTTCGATTCATGAAACACGCCCAACAGGTACATGAAAATGAGACAATAGTATCTTGAAATAGCTTGTACAAACACCGAAATAAAATAAAATATACAGCTACAAGGAAGTTGACTGTAACTGGAATAAATAACAGCTGATAGTCTTGTGGATATTCAGTACGTAGCTGCCTCCATTAAAATAATACGGAGAAGTAGTATAAATCTATAATTTTAAGCTTCTTCTAACCTCTTTGCCTTAGATATTCCAGTATTTTGTTTACGATCTAACGGAGGTCACTGTAGTCCTCGTATACGCAGGCCCTCTTTTTCCAATCAGTCTCTACACTTGAGCTCTCTGTAAACCGTGCACGGCGAAGCCACTGTACTGCAGAGTACGCTGTTACAAGGCCTGCGCTTGGCCGCGGAAAATCCACAGGTTCTCGGAAGTCGGGACAGCTCGAGGTATCGCGATGTTCACACCGCGGGAATTTCCGGAGTCGTCGCCCTGTTTACTGCTCGATGCGTCAGAATAAGGTGCGCAATATTTTCAGCTGCGCAGCCGTTGACCGGTTCGTGCGCCTCTCGGCGGCGTTAATCATGTTCTCGAAAGGTTATCGCAGTAATGTGGGAGGAGCGAAATGTGCGACAGAATGCGTCTCGCCTGCGACCGTAGACTTCAATTTTCGCCACATTAACTACGCGACAGGTTATTTCTTCCCCTTATTGCGTTTATATGTGTATGTATTGGTTGGAATACCGTGTACTTTCGTTACAAATCACCAGAGTGAATGAACAGAAAACCAGATATTTCAAGGTGCCTTCCAGGAATAACGAAACGCTATAAACTTGAACGTTCTTATTTTCAATTGACTTTTCATGGATGAGCACCAAATCCTTGTTTACACCTTATACTTAATTTAGCACTGCTGGATAGTTTCGAGCATGTGCTCATTCTGAAGTGCGCAATGTATGTCTACACGTCTTCGTAATCAATGTATAACAGCAGAGATAAGTCATGAACGGTTACGGCGTGCTCGTCAACGGATACGACCTCGAAACAGGTTTGCATAAGCCATGCAAACACAGATATTAAACTATTCTTATTTTATCTGCGTACAAAGCTTCTCAAATTCACTATTAAAACAGTTCATTTCTGTTAGTTATAATTTATTAATATTGTTTCTGTTTAGCTCTTTTCTCATTTCTGAAATAACGATAACTGTCATTTTTTCCCCAAAAATACAAGAACATGTGTTTTGTTCATTTTTTCTCACTCATTCTATTTCTATAGAGCTGCACTAAAAAGATCAATCTGCTCTGCCATTGCTTCTGATAGTTTTTGTATTTTATTAATTCTCATATCCAAACAATTATTCTAATCTGTTCTGCTGTATGATGTCTCTGATATTGTCACGTCGTAGTCACATCGAGTCCAAATTCGAATTCAAGGTCGTCAACGAAATACAGCAAATAGCACAGTACGTTCGTTTATTACTGAAACCAACGTGCAGCCAGAACAGAACTCAACTCCTGGACGGAGAGTAACGTTATTTATAAGGAGCAGCCAAATGAAAACAAGACACATGGAAATAAAGTAAGTAAAGAATTATTTCAAAAGTAATCGCCATATGTGTTAATACATTTATCCCACTGTAAGCCAAAGTCTTCATAGACAAATGTTTCCAGTTGCCCACGCAACAATGATTGTTTCCAGCTGTGCACCTCTTCATCCGAAGTAAATCGACAGCTACGAATGTTTCTCTTCACGGCGCCAAATACATGGAGATCGCATACGGAGGGATCGGGACTTCATGAGGATGTGTAAGGGCTTTCCAGGGAAACTTTTGCAGCGTATTCCAAACCAACTTGGCAACGTGGGGGCGGAAATTTTGTTCACTGGTTGTTTCGGGTACGCCGTATGAGTTTCACTGGGAAGCCTTTATACAATTTCGCTGGTAAGCCCTTATACATCTTCCATACACTCCCGATCACTCCCCATGCGATTTCCATATTTTTGGAGTCATGAGGAAAGACATTCGTCGCCGTCATTTTCTTCGGGAAAGAGGTGCATGAACGGGTACAAACATGCTTCCGTAGGCAACCCTAAACATTTTTATATGAAGGCACTGGTCGATTTGTCTCACAATGGGATAAATGTATTAACATATATGGCGATTATTTTTGAAATAATTGTTCACTTACTTTATTTCCACGTGTCTCGATTTCACTTTGCTGCCCATTGCGTATAAACACCGAATATTTCAGAATCTACAAACATTGCAAAGATAAGATATATCGACAACTTTGCAGATTTGATAAATACTAAATAACAAATGAGTGCTGGTGGATAGTTTTGAACTGGTGGCCCGCAGTACGTCAGACTAACAGCTACGTGATATTGCTTGCAGCGCCGGATGCGGCAATATTTTAAGTTACAGGAAAGAAGTTCTACCATAATTTGTCCGCTTGTGTTTCTATGTAGTTTGTAGCTTGTTTTGTATTTGTCATGCGGTTTTTTTGTATTCGTGGACTAATTCTTTCCGTAGGATTTATTTGTGTAGATGCTTGTTTCAGATTTTCTGAAAGTATTTCAAAATCTAGGCCTTTTATCTTAATTCCATTCGATTTTCATCCTTAGAATTCTTGGTTCAGGATATTTTAGCTCGCACTAAATGAGATAAACCATCCCTTTCTGTTACACAAGTTATCATTTTAAATGGCTGAGATATTTCTCCCATACATTTAACTTTATACACCGTATTTTTTAGTTTTAGGAGCTACGTTTGCTCATTTTGTTTTAACTCTCAATATTTAAGGGTTTTATCTAGTGTTTCTCTACCTGCTACATCTATTACTATTATTATTATTATTATTAGGTTCATGCATAAGTTCGCAGCGTTTTTCTATATGTTTAAAAAACACAACAAACACTCATAACAGAGACTTTAGTCATGTATAATATATTCTCATTCACTATTTACAACAGTCTGCCAACGATGGGGTAACTTTTCGATTCCGCGACTTTAGTAATCACTTGGGTTGATCCGAAGCACTCGCAGCCATGTTGGCAACGCGTTTTCATCCGGAAAGGAAGCTCCTTGAAGGTTGTTCGATAGCGAGCGAAAAAGGGGAAAAGCTGAGAGTGCAAGATCAGGTGAATGAGGTGAGTGAGTAATGACTTCCCAACCTAACTCCTGTGTAGAGGTTTTCGTCAGTTTGGCAGAATGTGGGAGGGTGTTATCGTGGAGTAGCGTCACTTCACGCAGTCTTTCTGGACGTTGTTCTTGGATTGCGTCCGTAAGACGTCTCAGTTGTTGACAGTAAACATCAGTAGTGATGATAACACCTCGGGAAGATTTCGTCGTACACCACACCATCGCTGTCCCAACATATTTACAACATTACCTTTTGGGATGCGCGCAATAGTCTCTGTACGGGACGTTGCTGCTTTGTTTGGGCTTAACCATTCTTCTCTTTTAGCAATGTTAGTATAAAAAGACCATTCCACGTCACCATTAACGATGCAAGATAGCAATGGTTGGTGTTGTTCAAGAGCCAACTGATGAGCAAACAGAGATGCACAGATGGTCACCGGCAGATTTTTGTGATTTTGGCTTACAGCATACAGTAGCCATACACAGGATTTCCCCATCGCATGTGTATGTCGCACTATAGTGGAACGATCACAGTTTATCACTTTTGCCAGTTGACGTGTACACTGATATGGATCACTGTGGATTAATGCGTTCAAACGATCCCCATCAAACCCCGAAAGTCCTGAACGTGGAGAGTCACTAATATCAAACCGATCCTCCTTAAACCCTTTTCTTGCCGTGTTATGTCCAATGGTGTTACCCTGATACACGGCGCAAATGTTTCTGGTTGCTTTCGCTGCTGTCACATCTTTGTTGATATCAAACAGAAGAATATGTCGTAAATGTTCCGATTTCTCCACTTGACACTCTAGTTTCTATCGTCCATAGCTCCAATAACTGTCACCAAATGAGAAAATGATAATGTGTGAACTCAGATACCAAGAGTGAACTATGAGTAAAAAATCAGATTCGATAACTAAACCCATAGCAACCGGAATAACAACATGCAGAACAGTATCGCTACGAACCTTTGCACGGACGTATTACTTAAACTATCTGATGGATAGGATGAGCAACAACCTCAGACTGTTGGTGACCTGGTGACCCTGTAGTTTACGGGAATGTCTGGACTGACTCTTGGACGATACAGGAGGCTTTAGAAGTTCTATTTGGTGTGATGATACGGTAGCTTGCTCTAAATGTGGGTGACTAGGGCAAACAAGCCTGTAATGTTTGCATACAGTGTTAGTGTTGACGCAGTGACATCGATTAAATACCTAGACGTAACGTTGCAAAGCGATATGAAAAGAGCGAGAGCGTAAGGACGGTAGTAGTAAAGAGAGTTGTAGCAAATTGTAGCTTATCTATAGAAGAAACCACGCATAGAGCAGTAGTTCGAACCTTCTTTGAGTACTGCTAGTGTGTGTGGAGCCTCCGCTGTGAAACGACAAATTGACGGTCGAGAAAACTAAAAAAAAAAAAAAAAATATTACAGAATTCTAATGTATATGCGCGAACATTAGAAAGTAACGATTCTGTGAGCGTTTGAAGCTAAAGCGAACGGTTAATTGGAAGGTTATAAACACAAAACGCCATTGCCACATGTTATCGATGCCATCACCCCTTTTATACCGATTAGAGTAAATCTGATTTGCTGGAGCGTTGTTTGAGCGGTTTTACTCAAAATGTGAAAGCAAGCTTCAATAGTCAAGTTTGGAGATACGTTCCAAAATAACACCCAGCCAAAGCAAAAATGCCAACATTGCTTTAAATATGGGCGTATGTCTACTCAATGTAGGTCATACTGCATTAATGCACGTGCCAAATGCCCTTCAAATGATAATCGGCAATGAAACGCGTCGATTCTGTGAAGATAGACGCAGCGGCGATGCACTCAACGACGAAAAGGGCTTCCAGAACGTAGATGCCATCCACTAGCGGAGGCAATAGTTATTATGGACCAGGCATAGATTATATCGAACTTTAAACGCGTTTTTATCAAAAGCATATTTTTCAGCAAGATTGTCGTCCCCCACGCTACAATTTTCATCCGATTTTCATGATTTTTGGTATCCCTTGAAGAGAATAGAGTTCTCTTCTGCTCATCGAAACCGATTTTGCATGCTGATACGTAATATTGTTTTTTGACCAAAAAAGAGGGGTCCAAAAATGGCCATTTTCCCAAATATTTATAATTTCGCTTAGTTTTTTTCATTTTTTATTTTTTTATGCAAGTCTCTACGATGAACTACAGTTGCATATGTAAGGATCAGGGCGACGTGTTAATCTGACGTTTCAGATAACCACAACTGGAGTTACAGCGACAGCCGTCGATCTACCTCCTTTCAGACCTGCCTCGGGAAAATCCCATTTACACAGTGGAGATATTAATATTTTTCAATAAAATTATACCAACAAAACTTCAATGTATGCTTCATTCATTGCAGCAGACCATATTTCTCTATTACATTCCAGGACGGAGAAAAAAAACCGACTTTGTGCAATATTTTCGTCCGTCACGCTGTCGTATCCCCTTAAAAGCAAGCAGCGAAACAATTCCGAAGCTCGCTGTTAGTTCTGTTATCGGCAGTTTAGATCAGTACGCGAGTACTTCGGTGGTATTCTGTGAAATCAAATGAGAAATACTGGACGGCAGAAGACGTTCTTTTCGCGAAACGCTATTGAGAACATTTAGAAAACCGAAATTTGCGCATGACTGCATAACGCTGACTTAGATTACGCGTAGGGTCGAGAAGACAACATACACTACTGGCCATTACAATTGCTACACCACGAAGATGACGTGCTACAGACGCAAAATTTAACCGACAGGAAGAAGATGTTGTGATATGTAAATGATCAGCTTTTCAGAGCATTCACAAAAGGTTGGCGCCAGTGGCGACACCTACAACGTACTGACACGAGGAATGTTTCCAAGCGATTTCTCATGCACAAACAGCAGCTGACCGGCGTTGCTTGGTGAAACGTTACTGTGATGCGTCGTGTAAGGAGGAGAAATACGTACCATCACGTTTCCGACTTTGATAAAGGTCGGATTGTAGGCTATCGCGATTGTGGTTTATCGTATCGCGACATTGCTGCTCGCGTTGGTCTAGATCCAATGACTGTTAGCAGAATGTGGAATCGGTGGGTTCAGGAGGATAATACGGAACGCCGTGCTGGATCCCAACGGCTTCGTATCACTAGCAGTCCAGATGACAGGTATCTTATCTGCATGGCTGTAACGGACCGTGCAGCCACGTCTCGATCCCTGAGTCAACAATTGGGAACGTTTACAAGACAACAACCATCTGCACGAACAGTTCGATGACGTTTGCAGCAGCATGGACTATCAGCTCGGAGACCATGGCTGCGGTTACCCTTGACGCTGCATCACAGACAGAAGCGCCTGCGATGGTGTACTCAACGACGAACCTGGGTGCACGAATGGCAAAACGTCATTTTTTCGGATGAATCCAGGTTCTGTTTACAGCATGATGATGGTCGCGTCAGTATTTGGCGACATCGCGGTGACCGCACATTGGAAGCGTGTATTCGTTATCGCCATACTGGCGTATGACCCGGCGTGAGCCTACCGCGGTGGTCTCGCGGTTAAGGCGCTCAGTCCGGAACCGCGTGACTGCTACGGTCGCAGGTTCGAATCCTGCCTCGGGCATGTCCTTAGGTTAGTTAGGTTTAAGTAGTTCTAAGTTCTAGGGGACTGATGACCTCAGATGTTTAGTCTCTTAGTGCTCAGAGCCATTTGAACCATTTGAACCCGGCATGATGGTATGAGGTGCCATTGGTTATACGTCTCAGATATCTCTTGTTCACATTGACGGCACTCTGGACAATGGACGTTACATTTCAGATGTGTTACGACCTGTGGCTCTACCCTTCATTCGATCCCTTCGAAACCCTACATTTCGGCGGGATAATGCACGATCGCATGTTGCAGGTCCTGTACGGGCCTTTCTGGATACAGAAAATGTTCGTCTGCTACCCTGGCCAGCACATTCTCCAGATCTCTCACAAACTGAAAACGTCTGGTCAATGGTGGCCGAGCAACTGGCTCGTCACAATACGCCAGTCACTACTTTGGATGAACTGTGGTATCGTGTTGAAGCTGCACACGCCACCCAAGCTCTGTTTGACTCTATGCCGTTATTACGGCCAGAGTGTTCTGGGTACTGATTTCTCAGGATCTATGCACCCAAATTGCGTGAAAATGTAATCACATGTCACTTCTAGTATAATATATTTGTCCAATGAATACCCGTTTACCATCTGCATTTCTTCTTAATGTCACAATTTTAATGGCCAGTAGTGTAAATTAGGGTTCGTACGGATTGCACTCTCGTATAGATTTGTTTCTTCCTCCGAGCAATTGCGAATGGAACAGGAAAGGGAATGACTAGTAGTGGTGCAAAGTATCCTCAGCCATGCACCTTATTGTGGCTTACGGAATATGCATGCAGATGTAGATGTAAGCGCAGAAGCAATACAAGCACAAGTTTCCAGCAGTAATAGGGAGCAAGCTCGTGCGTTAGGTGCTAGGTTTTAGGTACATTCAGGCTCTCAGGCTTTCTTATGTAATAATCCGAAAAAAATTACCAGTGCCATTACAGCGCTTGTATCCGGATATGGGAAGTTAATATTAGCGTACACTTTGTGGGTCGTGATAAGCGGCTATAGTAAACGTTATCGCATTGACTCCCACGTTTGTGAGCCCGGAAACGATATCGGCGGAATCGCATTCAGCGATGAGGCGCAGGCGCGAGCGAACGTCACAGTCGGCGAGGGGAGTGCTTTCCCGTGTAAACGGCGCTTTCAGATAGCCTGAGATCTTGCGGCAGTGGCCCGCGTGCCGCCGTATACCGTTTTTATTAAGGCTCGACCGCTGCTGCCTTCCAGACGCATTGTGAAGACCGGGCGTGTGGCTTCACGTTGTTAGCCTAGTAGGTCATTATTTGGGGTCCCTTCGCAGGAACCACGACTTGGCCCAGAGTAATGCACCGCTCAGTTTACACCCACACACATACGCACGCTCACGCTACATTTACATAAATACTCTGAAAAACCACTATGAAGTGCTTGGGAGAGGGTACGTCCCATTGCACCAACTATGAGGTCGTCTTCCCGATCCACTCACGTTTGGAGCGGTGGGGTAATGATAGCTTAAACATCTCTCTGCGCTTTGTTCAAGTGGTTAAAATGGCTCTGACAAGGGGAAGGCCTCAGACGCGGCCATCCGATTCGACTCAGATTTGGCAGGTCGCTTGTGTACAACCTAAAACGAAGGAATCTAGATTATTTTGGGTCAACACACCCGCGGTTTTGAGAAAATCACCCCTAAAGGTTATGACGAACGATCGACTCAAAATTGGTGGGATCGATATATAATTGTAAATAGAGCATTTTTGATCACCAGGTATGGGGTCCGAAAACGCATACTTTTCCAGAAATCGAAGTAAGAAACTTCTACAACTGCCGCTTCTATACCCACATGTTAAGCGCTTTTCGCCAACAGCACCGATAGCGCAATGGCCAAGGTAAATGGCTGCGAATCTCGAAGAAACGTAGTGGATGTTATTCTTTTGCTTTGTATTTTTCCATATCTCAATTGATAGGAATAGGAGGTTTAATAAGGTTAGTAAATCAACAAGGAATGATAATAAGGTAGGCAAATAAATTTCTCAAACCTCTTGGGAAAAATAAAAAACTGAAGGGCACTTTACAATAGCTCTTCCAGTCACTGTTACGTGTCCTCACTTTTCTTCGAACAACTAGATGGATAGTACCTGTCATATAAACATTCGAAACAAATATACTTACGTCACCAAGAGCATCTAATGAATGCAATCTTTCGACAGCTACACTGTTCCTTCTCTACGATATGACGAAGAGGCAACCGGGACAACATAACTCTCCCCGCGTGCATTCTATGCCGTGCCTCGCTGTAAACAAGCGTCGCACGGTTGGCTATCTGTGAAATTTAATACTTCACGGCGTTTGGGAAATTAGTTTGCCTACCTTATTATTATAATTCCTTATTGATTTACTTACCTTATTAATCCTCCTATCCCTATCAACTGAGATATGGAAAAATACAAACGAGAAGAATAACATTCGCTAGGTTTCTTCGAGATTCGGACCAGAGTTTTCAGATTCCCAACCAGTTACCTTGGCCGTTGCGCTATCGGCGCTGTCGGCGATAGGTGTTAATCATGTGGGTAGAGACGTGCCAGTTGTAAAAGTTTCTTACTTCGATTCCTGGAAATGTATGCGTTTTCGGACCCCATAAAATTGCTCTATTTACAATTATCTATCGATCCCGCCGACTTAGAGTCGATCACTCGTCATTACTTTTAGGGGTGATTTTCTCAAAAACGTGGGGGTGTTGACCCAAAATATCTTAGATTCCTTCGTTTTAGGTTGTACACAAGCGACCTGCCAAATCTGAGCCGAATCGGTTGGCCCGTGTCTGAGGCCTTCCCCTTGTGAGCACTATGGGACTTATCATCTGAGGTCATCAGTCCCCTAGAACTTAGAACTACTTAAACCTAACTAATCTAAGGACATCACACACATCCATGCCCGAGGCACGATTCGAACCTGCGACCGTAGCAGCCGCGTGGTTCCGGACTGGAGCGCCTAGATCCGCTCGGCCACAGCAGACGGCCTGTGCTGCGTAATTAGTCTAATCTTGACTTCGCGATCCCTGCCATAGCGATACGTAGGGGTTGTAATATATCCCTTCTTGAACAATGATTTTATCTTGGAAATCTTCCATTTGGTCCGTGTTTGCACAGAAAAATAGTAACATGAGAAATTGAGTCCGCCTTGATGTAAAACCCCTTGTTATTCGTTTATTTCTTTATTTTCCCAACTAGTTTCGGATCAGAAACAAAGAGCAAAGTTTGTTTTTCTGTGCATAAAAGCAGCTACATACCATGCAACGAACATGACATGATGTTGGCTAATTAAAAAAAAACGGCGACAGAAAAAAGCGCACAGAAAATATCTTGCAAACAGCGCCAATAATTGCTTAAAACATGCTGTAACATACATTAAATAAGATTTAAGAAACCCACTGATGAAGGTGATGTTTGTTGCCGAAACTAGTTTGGGAGAATAAAGAAATAAACGAATAACAAGGTGTTTTGCATCAAGGCGGACTCAATTTCTCATATTACTGTTTTTCCTTCTTGAAACTTAGAAAATAGGCCATCACGGGATAGTTTGCATCTATCTTGAACCGTTCACCAGTTTACTTCTTTCCGCATCTCTGTGACACTCTCCCAAAGGTCAAACAATCGTGTGACCACTCGTGCTGCCCTTCTTTGTATCCGTTCAGTACCCCGTGTTAGTCATGTTTGGTACTGATCCCACGCACTTGAGCAACATACTAGGATTGTCAGCACGAGTTATTTGTAACCAAATGGTTCAAATGGCTCTGAGCACTATGGTACTTAACATCTATGGTCATCAGTCCCCTAGAACTTAGAACTACTTAAACCTAACTAACCTAGGTACATCATACAACACCCAGTCATCACGAGAAAATCCCTGACCCCGCCGGGAATCGAACCCGGGAACCCGGGCGCGGGAAGCGAGAACGCTACCGTAAGACCACGAGCTGCGGACATTATTTGTAGACTGATTGTATTTCCATGTTATTTTATCAATGAACCGATGTCTGCCTCCTGCTTTACCTGCGACTCAGCGTATGTTATCGTTCCGTTGCATATACCTATAAATTATTACATTCAGGTATTTATATGAGCTGATATTCCAACTATGACTCAGTGATATGGTAGTCGTAGGATTTTACTTTTTCATTCATGGAGGTTTGTTTCGTCTTTGCAACTAAAGGAAAGGCACTTTGTTTTTTTCCATACGCTTTACGCATCTTTTATTTATGAAACATCTTCAGTGGCGTGTAATACATGTTCTTTTTATACATACAATAAATATATTCTGTAGTAGTTACAGTTGGTTACTATGTTGCATTTCCTCATGTTTTTCTTGTTTTTCATATTAGAAACAAATTAGCACAAATTTCGTGAGGTTACATTATCGTTTGGTGTTAATTCAGGTTTCCGATGTTGTTAGTCCATATGTGTAGTCTTGGAAACGTGTTGCGTTGCTCCCCAAGCAGCAGATAGTCAATTTTCGTCGTGTTTACGCCCCCGTTTATTATAACACATCACTTGCACTTTGTTGTCAACGTCTGTGTGTTCAAGTGTGTAGTGTTGCCACGCACCGCTGTGTTTTTATCTTTAGTCTTTTGTTTGTGATGCTTGTTAGTTTGATATTTTTCAGTTATTGTATATATAAAAAGAAACCTGTATTACAGGCCCCTGAAGATGTTCCATAAATAAAAGAAACGAAAAGCGTATGGCAAAAAAACAAACTGCCTTCCATTTAGCTGCAAAGAAGAAACACACCTACATGAATTCTGAAGCAACTACGGAACCAAGAAAACCGGGAAAAAATGGCTATAGTACGGCCACGTAAGACATTTCCCGTCAAGTTATGCAACAGTTTCAAGAATATCTGTCTCAGACTCCACAAGACCATCCAGCACATCAGATTCAATCAGAGTTGCATAATAAATAATCTAATTCCAAGTTACGTAAATACTTTATCTACCAGCAGGCTCAGCGGGCTGAAGTACTTTTGGAAGCTTCCCGGCAGATTAAAACTCGGTGCCGGACCGAGACTCGAACCCGGAACCTTTGCTTTCCGTGGACAAGTTCTCTACCAACTGAGCTACCCAAGCACGACTCACGACCCGATCTCACAGCTTCGCTTATCGCGTCTACTACCTTCCAAGTTTCACCAAAGTTCTCCTGCGCAACTTGCGGGACCAACACTGTTGGAAGAGACGACATTGTGGACTCATGGCTGAGCCACAGAGTAGAAGATGTTGGCAAAATAATATTTTCAAGCTGCAAATGGAAATTTCATTCTACGTATGGAAAGCTTATAATTTTATACAGGGCTGTTCGTTGTACAGTATTTGTATTTGAAGAACTTTAGAAGTAAAACATTTTTTTAAAACTTAGCTAATACACCAATTGCATAAATTTCACTCAACTGGACACAGTTTGAAGTCGGACTTTGGGTCACAATGACAAGAAATAATTATCTCGACCTAAAGGATAAATTATCTACGCAATTCTTCCTTTAATTTTTCAGTGTGAAACCTTCCCGCCTCCTCTATATCTCTTTTGTTACTCAACCTTCCCTTCTAAAATAACCCATGAAACCTTCCCTTAGGATTTTTACCCCTTGCTTAATAATAACAAATGAAATATTCTATTTGAAATTAAATCTCTTTCTCAGTCTTCACATACAAATTTAATTGATGCTTATTAAATGTGATTTTATGATTATTTCGACGAAACACAATGTATCTACGTCGTGGTCCTCAGTCGTTACCTGCAATAACCCAAAACTGTTCCTTACCTTTTTTATTGTTACTAGATCGCCATTTGACTGCTACATCGAACCGTGACATGAATATACTTACTCTGTTTTACTATACTCTTTTTAGCTGCTGGTCGGGTTTCATAATAAATTGTTGTATTTACTACCAAAGCTGACTTCCATTTCAACACAGTTAGCTAAAGATGTATACCTTCATTAATATTATTAAATAACATCTCGTTATTATTCATTTTTTATAATATAATTATGTTTTGTATTAGCTGCTGCTACAACTTGTTCCAAATAAAATAGCGAGCTGCAATAAGATATATACGTGTCTATTTACAACACTGTCTGCTGGCTGTTATTGGTCCATTGCTTGAAATCAGTCAGTCAAATCATTTTGGCGGGTCAGTACACGTATTTTGTTTTAGGCATGATGTTTTTAGGTTCGTAAGGCGCAACAAATGAAGATGGGTTGGTTCATTTTGTCTCTCCATCCAAGTAATCACTAATATTATCCAATGTTTCTCTTGCACTGGTAACGTCTTCTATACTCCCTTCTTCTTCTTTTCATTCGCCCTCATCATCAACCGCGAACAGCATAATGTCTTTGTTACCATGATGTTTGAAATCCGTTCCTAGTTGTCGACAAATGCTCAAAGGCATCAGCACTGCACTGCAGAAATCAAGTGCAGACTGGATGTTACTGCTTTCGAAAAGAAACAACAATACGTCAACAATTAAGTTGAGAATTTAAGAAATCAAATACAGGGTGGGTCCGAATGAGCGTGAAAAACTTTAACAGGACATAGATGATGCTCCATTGAATAATTTGAGATAGGGAACCTGGGATCGGAGGATAAAATCAGAGAGATTAGAGCCCACACAGAGGTATACCGACAGCCTTTCTTTCCACGAACAATACGAGACTGGAATCGGAGCGAGAACCGATAGAGGTACTCAGGGTAACCTCCGCCACACACCGTCAGGTGGCTTGCGGAGCATGGATGTAGATGTAGATGTAGAAGTCAGCTTAATGAGATAATATGAACAAAATAACATTACTATCTACTTTTTTATTTACGTTAATTACAATTAACTGCAAATACCATCATTGACGCAATAAACGTATCATTTGTACTTTATGTTACAAATTTACGGAAAGTTTAACCTCAATACAAGCGTGACATCGGCGAATAACGTTCTGACGCACCCTACAAATATCCCTGGTGTCTTTCGAATCACATCACAGGCAGCTACAATTCTGGCAACTAATTCCATCTCCACATCCACTGGAGTCTGATGTACAATTGACTTTAGATATCCCCATAGGAAATAACCAAGGGGATTCATGTCAGATGACCTTGCAGGCCACGAAATCGGGCCTCCTCTCCCAATCCGACGACCAGGAAACATAGCATTGAGATAGTTGCGAATGCCGACACTAAAGGGAGGCAGTGCACCGTCATTTTGCATCCACAACATCTTACGAACAGGCGAGGCTACGTTTCCAAAAACGGAGGTAGAGCTCTCTGCAGTACAGTTGGCCATTCAGACGGCCAGGTAGAAGATACGGCTCGTCCTTCCTGTTTCCTCGCAGGAATTAAAGAATGTAATACGTGTAAACTTGTACGCATGTTAGTTATAAATAAGCTGGAAAACAGTAATGCTAGACAAAGCGGTAGACAGATTTACTTCCATATCGCCCTAAGCTGGCTTCTCCGACCGCACGTTCCCTGCCTCAAACTGTTCAGTGGAGCATCCTCTACTTCCTGTTAAATTTTTTCACGCTCTTTCGTGAACACTAAATTATTCATCCATTGCGTTTCCTTCAGTGGAACGCATCTAATAGTCGTCAGACATGCTTTGCCACTCCGCCCTCTGGAACAATATTAAGTTTTTTTGGATTCAGAGGTTTCCATTTCCTCACTGAAGTTACTATTAGAGTGAACAAGTGGTTCAAATGGCTCTAAGCTCTATGGGACTTAACATCCGAGGTCATCAGTCCCCTAGACATAGAAATATTTAAACCTAACTAACATAAGGACATCACAGACAACCATGCTTGAGGCAGGATTCGAACCTGCGACCGTAGCAGCAGCGCGGTTCCGTACTGAAGCGCCTAGAGTGAACAGGTCGTGACGATAACGCAAAGTGATCGTATAACTGATAACGATCCTGAGGCTGAATGAAAACCGTTACGCTTTTAGGCAACAACACAGTTTTTATTTTTACATTCCGGTATGTCGGGCTTTCGTTGTAGTTAGAAATTTTCTGAACGGCTCGGCCTTCCCTGTTTCGTGTTTGGAATAGTCTCTTTCTTCCTACCAGGTCACCATCAAGCCCAGAAGCGTACCGCACGGCTATAACCGATGCCCTGCTTGTGAAGCGGAGTGGCGAGGACGCGTTAACCCACATGCCCACAAAGGGTGGCGGTCGGTGTGGCGCGCCCGAATACGGTCAAGGGTGTCCTCAACATGGTTCCCGCGCCGGAGAGCGACGGCTGACGGGCCGCTGCTGCGTCGAGTACCGAGGGCGCCGACCCGTACGCCCGAGTTTCACAGCACGCCTATCATTCCGTCTACTTTCAAAAATGCCTTTCGCTGTCTGTGTCGTTGATACCAGTTTCTTTTTTTACTGTCATAGGTCTCATTTCCAAACGAGATTTGATGCTGTCGCGACACGAAGTACACAAACTAGTAGACAAAGACATTGCAGTGCCTGTGTTATTCTGAAGTTTGAAGACTTTCAGCGATACGTCGACCGAGAGCATCCCAGACGTGCTCGATGGTATTTAGGTCTGGAGAACAGGCAGGCCACTTCATTCGCCTGATACTTTCTGTTTCAAGGTACTCCTCCACGATGGCTGCTCGGTGGGGCCGTGCGTTATCATCCATCAGGAGGAAGGTGGGACCCACTGTATCTCTGGAAAGGCAGACATACTGATCCAAAATAACGTCCAGATACACCTGACCTGTTACAGTTCCTCTGTCAAAGTCATACGTGGGTGTACGCGCACCAATCATAATCCCACCCATCAAGCCACAACCTCCTTACAGGTCTCTTTTAAGGACATTAAGGGGTTGGTATCTGATTCCTGGCTCACGCCAGATGAAAACCCGGTGGGAATCACTGTTCAGACTATACCTGGACTCGTCCATGAACATAACCTGTTCTAATGACCATGTACTGTGTTCTTGACACCAGGCTTTACGAGCTCTCCTGTGACGAGGGGTCAGTGGAGCGCACCTTGCAGGTGTCCGGGCGAATAAAACATGTCTGTTCAGCCATCTGTAGTTTGTGTATCTGGAGACAACTGTTACAGTGGCTGCGGTAAGATCCCGAGCTAGGCTACCTGTAGTCCGCAACCGCGTTGCCGCTACAATCAGAGGTTCGAATCCTACCTCAGGCATGGATGTGTGTGATGTCCTTAGGTTAGTTAGGTTTAAGTAGTTCTTAGTCTAGGGGACTCATGACCTCAAGATGTTAAGTCTCATAGTGCAGAGAGACCCTTGAAGCATTTGAAGGCTGTCTGTAGTACTCCGTGGCCGTCTGCGGGCACTGAATGTGAAATATCGGTCTTCTTGTGGCGTTGTTCACTGTGGACGTCCCGTACTGTAGCGCCTGGAGACGTTTCCTGTCTGCTGGAATCGTTGACATAATCGTGAGATCACACTTTGTAGCACACAGAGGGCCCGTGCTACGACCTGCTGTGTTTGACCAGCCTCCAGTCGCCCTAGTATTCTACCCCTCATAACGTCATCAATATGTGTCCTTTGAGCAATTTTAAACACACAGTCACCATTAGCGCGTCTGAAAACGTCTGCACACTTACTCGCTGCACCGTACTCTGACATGCACCAACACACTTCTGCGTATGTGGCTTGCTGCCAGCGCCACCGTGTGACGACTGCAGGGCAAATGCACCGCATGGTCATACCCCTTGGTGATTTAAACCCGAAAACCGCCCACCAGAGCGTTGTTTCTCCATGTATCAGCATCTTCTTTAATTTATGACCACGAGTGTATTTACAGAAAGGCGAATGCGAACTAGCAGCTCCTATCCTCTTGACTACAATTGAGTGATATTATTTTACCCACTGATGTGTGAAAACCTGTAATTTTATTACGGCTTTGAAACAACGTATGTTTATAGAACGTAAGTTATAATATAAAAGCCAGCAAATATGGCTTCAAGAACAAAAGACATATTGTGACGTAGAAAGCGTTTGTGCATCTCCCTAAACACTTCACTCTCCACACAGCAAAATTCTGTGTTGTCTTGTTCAGCCTGTCTCGCTACGGAATGCTGTGGAAAGTGAAATTCCACGTTGTGACATCACAAAACTCGGCGAGCGACACCTCTGTTTGCTTTGAAGACCCGTCTAGTAATGGTCTTCCTCAACGCAATTTGAAAGCGAATGGGAACGGCTACGATTCCCGGTTGGTTCGGTGATTTTCTCCTCTCTGGGATTGGGTGTTGTGTTGTTGTCCGCATCGTGATAATTGACGTTACTGCCGAGATGGCTAAACGGGCACGATCCGAAAGTCAATGGATTGGAAAAAGAACCAGTTTGTTTACAAAAACAGACACTAGTAAAATAACTATGTTAGTGTTCATCGAAGATGAGTGGAGAATTTGCAAAGAAGTTTGTGGGCTCGTCGGTGGATTGAACAACGAATTGTTACCCGTGTTTAATACAGGTATATCTGTCATTTCTTTAGAATCATCAAATCCGGCCAAGCGCATTATACTTTCTCAAATGCGCAGGAAAGGATTTCGGCTCAGCAGCGTATGTTGTGGTAATTGCTTTCTTTTAAATTTCACAAACACTGCTTCTCTTCCACTGCATATATTAAAATGTAGCATTGCGCCCTTGTCCACATGGTAGCGATGTTATTCTGTCTTGTATTGTACTGAATAGCGTGGACGGCAATCTTGGAATTCATTATTCCGTGTTCGCTAGCACTTTCAAAAAAAACGAAAAAACTCACTCCTGACTGGAGAACGCTCTTATTTACAATTAGCATCGAATATTCCAAGACGTAGTTCTATTAAATTAATAAGGAAGTCACAGAATCTTTTACAAAACATTAAAGTGAATAAAAAATGATTGCATAAAGCAGGGTATGAACAGCTAGTCATTTGGTACAAAGTCCATGTCTCTGCTGCACGTGTTACCAGTCTTTCTTTGATCTTCCATTGTTCTGAAGGTACTTGGCGACATTTAACTGACAGCTTATAACAAATCATACATAAAAGTACGTGTTTTTGATAAATCTTAAACGCGCCAGTAACTTGAAACGACATACTTTCATAGTATGTAAGTTCTAATATCAACAGAGCCAAATACGGAAAGCTTTTAATTACGACCATGTCCTTTCATGTCACGACATTATAACAAATCGTACCAAAACTACGCTTTGTAATGAGATCTTCACTGTGTCGGTGTTTTGGAACAACCCTATATTCGTAACACATGCATTACAAATACGGCTAACGGTTGCAAGGGATGTCATCTAATACGGCGTCACCGAAGTGGCGAAGGGAATGACATTGCACATCATTCGCCATATTACTCTACAAGATGCAAAAATCTGTGATCTGTCTCCTACGCATACGAATGTTCCACAACGTGGAAATCCACAGTATGACGTCACAAAACACGCCCAGCTACTGCGTGGGACAACGGCTTTAGTGACGGAGCAGAAGTAAGAGTAGGTAGGTAGGTAGGTAGGTAGGTAGGTAGGTAGACAGGTAGGTATACCGCAGTGCAGCCCAGCGGTGACACCTGAGACGGCCGCTGCCCTTTCGCCGCTGTTGGCTGGCTTGGCACGTAGCACCCCCGTCTCGTGTTCCACCATACGTCTCGCACGCCGAACAAACCACCCGTGGGTGACCTTTCACCTCCCCTCAACACACACTTCACTGTACGCCATCTCCAGTGTATATCCTCCAGCAGCTGATAATTTCTGTAGGTATCCAGAACGAGAAATTGAAACTCCACAAGCCTCGAGCAGAGTAAGTGGGTTCCCCCAAATTAAGCAGAACCGTTACGAAGCACTACGATATTTATTTGTTCATTTTGTACGTCGGCCATCTGAGGTCTATGATCAGCTTACAGCCAATAACCCCTCTCCCTAACCCTGTTTCTTTAAACTATCGAATTGCCATTTTTTAAGAAAAAACTATTTTCTGAAGCAGCCCAAAGTTTATGACGTCATATCTCACGAACTATGACTGGTGCAATGATGTACTTTTCCAGGCACATTCAGTGGTATATTTCAACACTGTCTGTAAAATGTTATGTCTGATGCTGAGGTGGAACTCCATGAACAGCGAAAATGTAGTGAGCAATAAAATTTCTTTCTTTAATAATTTTGCGGGACGCGTCATTCTCAAGTACTCAGAGAATATTTGCGTGCCATGAGTTACTTTACCCGGGTGGCCGAGCGGTTCTAGAAGCTTCAGTCCGGAACCGCGCGACCGCTACGGTTGCAGGTTCGAATCCTGCCTCGGGCATGCATGTGTGTGATGTCCTTAGGTTAGTTAGGTTTAAGTAGTTCTAAGTTCTAGGGGACTGATGACCTCAGCTGTTGAGTCCCATAGCGCTCAGAGCCATTTGACCCATTTTGAACATCTATGGTCATCAGTCCCCTAGAACTTAGAACTACTTAAACCTAACTAACCTAACGACAGCAAACAACACCCAGTCATCACGAGGCAGAGAAAATTCCTGACCCCGCCGGGAATCGAATCCGGGAACCCGGGCGCGGGAAGCGAGAACGCTACCGCACTGCCACGAGCTGCGGACCCATGTTTACTACAGATCTGTGCTTCGAATGATCGTTTCTGTCATATCCGCGAACATTGATCGTAACTCCTGTGATACCCTGTAGATCATTATGACAGATGTCATTTTTAGTTTTACTTTTCGCTTGACTTCGTCCATCTCTGCACTCTGCCTCGCGCTGCATTCATCTGACCATTTGGCATCAGTTGGTCGTTTCTCGTTTCGAAAAGCCCCAGACATTGCTACAACTGTTCTGAAAGTATTACGGTTTATGTGTCTTCCAGTTGTTTACCATTCTCCTATTCCGCGAGTCTATCCTGTTCACTCGTACAGACAGTAGGGCTCATGTTGCGTAAGTTTTCTAATTTTTTCAGCGTATATTTTGCTTCTAACGAGTCAGACATATATATTTTAATAGCTTAGCGGCCGCTTCTTCGCTCACGTGAACTGTATGGCCTGCAGAGATTTTTGTTTTTATTTAATTGAATTCTTCTGTTGTTTACAAACTGAAACACCTTTTAAGCCTTTCACGCTAATTAAGACCTTATAAGCATGCTGTTTTCCGAATTTACTTCTGACCAAAAAGCGGTTATGGTAGCTAAAGTCCAAGATTTTTTGTTAATCATGTCTTCTGCGTTCCTGTGGAGATATTTCCATAGCAACTGTCATCCCCTAACAAATATTTTTTATATCTAACCGTCAAATCAAATACCAATTTTCACAAATTCAGCTTTAAAATTCATTTAATGCAACGAAATATTTTCTCAAAAATTTTTATTCCGTATTGCACTCACTTAGGGGTTATTTTTCCAGAAACACTGGCAAACTTAATTTTTAATTTCTAGCCGAGAACTCAAATACCAGATGCCATAAATGTAGATTTAAATATCCATTACCAGTTCTTAAGTAACTGTTTAAAAAAACTTTCACCCACTATTTTATCCCCTTAGTGGTTGATTTTCCAAAAATGTTGAATAATATATTTTTTTCTGACTGAGAAGCCAAATAGCGCTTTTCGTAATTTTAGCTTCAAAATCCCCTAAAAAACCAAATACTTTCAAAAAGCCTTTCAGCTCCTATTTCATCCCCTAAGGAGTGGAGATTCGGACAATCTTTTCTTAAACGATGCCTGCAGTAGAAGCTCCACACCCTCTCCAAACCTAGAGTTCCTATCGTTAACGTTTTGGGCTGGGCGATAATGACTCCGCGATTCAGTCTGACCCTGTTTCACTCCCTTGCAAATTGAAATTTTCATAGGTTCAGTTTCAAAAATGCTGTCATAATAAAATTGCCGCAGTGGATACACCGGTTCCAGTGAGATAACCGAAGTTAAGCGCTGTCGGGCGTGGTAGGCTATTGGATGGGTGACCATCCGGGCCGCCATGCGCTGTTGCCATTTTTCGGGGTGCACTCAGCCTCGTGATGCCGATTGAGCAGCTACTCGACCGATGAGTAGCGGCTTCGGTCAATAATACCATCATAACGACCGGGAGAGCTGTGTGCTAACCCCACGCCCCTTGCATCCACATCCTCCAAGGAGGCCGGCCGCGGTGGCCGTGCGGTTCTGGCGCTGCAGTCCGGAACCGCGGGGCTGCTAGGGTCGCAGGTTCGAATCCTGCCTCGGGCATGGGTGTGTGTGATGTCCTTAGGTTAGTTAGGTTTAAGTAGTTCTAAGTTCTAGGGGACTTACGACCTAAGATGTTGAGTCCCATAGTGCTCAGAGCCATTTGAACCATTTTTTGAGGATGACACGGCGTCGGATGGTCCCGATACGCCACTCATGGCCTGAAGACGGAGTGCTTTTTTTCATTATAAAATATTTTCATAAAAAATCTCTTGCCCTATTTTACCCCCTTAGAGTTGACATTTCGAAAAATCCCTTCTTCAGTGACGCGTTCTGTATGAGATGCACTCCTTCTCCAAGTTTCAAATTTCTTTCCTTAGCACGCTGGGCGGTGGTCAGTCAGTCAGTCACACGGCACACTGCCTTTTGTGTATAGAGATTTATGAAGAGCTATTATACGTCATTATTGTTAGCTATACCATTTACAGCTACTAATACAGTATTTTAACATACTTGATGTCTGGCTTTTATAGTCAGTTCTCAACGTTTGACAGTGGCCTAAGGGTTAAAACCGCTCGTGTAACGTTTTTTGGATGAACTCCAGCTGCTGTTCAATAAAGTTTTCTGAAAGCTGCTCATTACTGTATCCTTACAAGAATCAAAATCAAAGGACATTATCGAAGGAATTTGAGTAAGATGAAGTGAGCAGTGGAGTAAGAATATGGATTAAAGGGAAAATGAGGAGTAAGACAAAAAAGGGTCAACACTTGACAAAAGAATATAAATGCAGAAAACTGCAACGTATTTCTTTTTTTTTTGTCATAAATCAGTCGTAACATATTTCGTTCAGAATCATGTTTTTATCGTCAATTTTCTCTGCCTGTAAATTCTGTGACACTACTTTTCGGCATTCATGATAACACCAGTTTAGATCAATGTGTTTGTTCATACATCGATTGTATTGTACGTACAAAAAAAAAAAAATGTTTGTGAGTGAATTAAGTTACGTCTTTGAGTGATGATCTTGTTAACATACATAAGTTGTACAACACATGCTGGGGGCATTATGTTGACAGCCAGGTTTTATATTTATACTGAAAAGCGATTTAACTATCGCTGGTTGCCTACTACAGTAGAAGCTGCCAGTTGCATGCAAATAACTGTGCCGCCATACTGTCGCAGTAAGTAAGAGAATTCGTTTTTCGAGAAACTCGTCATGTAACTATCTCATGATGAGACAAGGTTTTTGTCCATCTTTTTGACACAGGGACAGTACACGTGCACCATCAAACGATGAGCCTGAAAAGGCTCGAAAAATACTTCAAGGTAATCGACAAAAGTTTTTAAAAGTTACTGGTGGCAGTGTACTGCATTTAGGCTATTTGGTCACGAGTATCCGCTCACTTTTATGTGACGCGGAATTGATCACCACGTGACACGAGAGTATAACAGGCGAAGGAAGTGTCGTGTTGTCAGTAGAAAAGCACCAACAGTAGAATGGATTGGTCGGGAGGGCTCAGTGACTTCGAACGTGGACTAGTCACTGGACGTCACCTGAGTAATAAATCCATTAAGGAGATTTCAACCCTCCTAAAGCTGCCCAAGTTAGCTGTTGGTGATAGAACTGTGAAGTGGAAACGCGAAGGAGCAATCACATCAAAATGTTCAAATGTGTGTGAATTCCTCAGGGACCAAACTGCTGAGGCCATCTGTCCCTAAACTTACACACTACTTAAACTAATTTATGCTACGAACAACACACACACACATGCCCGAGGTAGGACTCGAACCTACCCAAACCGTATGACCGTAATCCGTGACATGGCGCCTCAGCCCGCGCGGTTACTCCGCGCGGTGCAACCACAACTAGACCAACATCAAACAGATCGCATATTCTGACGGATAGGGTCTTTCGAGCATTGCAGAAGGTGTTTGAAAAAAAAAAATGCGTGAAGTCAGCTGAACAATCACTCGTGAGTTCCCAAGTGTTGCCAGCATTCTAAGTAGCACAATGACTGTTAAAAGGAACGGGCTGCAGCAGTCGAACAGCTCCTCGTAGTTAAAACGTTTCCGTAGTCAGTGCTAAGCGACGCTTGGCAGGAAGCGACTGGACTGGGAGCGACGAAGCACGCTGTGTCAACTGGGTTCGGCGAAATCCTCGAGAACGTTACTTGGAATGGCGTGTAGTGCCGACGGTGAAGAACGGAGGATGTATGAGGGTGTTTTCTCGAGGTTAGGCTAAATTCGTAAGGATGTGAACATATTTTACAGAATTGTGTACTGCGTACAGTAGAGCAACAGTTCGGAGACTATGAATTTACCAGCATGACAATGCACCGTGTCATAAAGCAGCATCTGTGAGACAATAGTTGGTGGACAATAATACGAGGTGTGTGAGAAAAGTAATGATACTGATAATTTTTATTTGCAAAAATCTTTTTCTTTTTTTCCAGTCATCTATAGTGTCCCGTTCAAAGTCTTTCCCTTCGGCAGCTATACAGTGGCCGAGTCGTTGTTCCCAGTCTTCGTAGCAGCCTGCAGGGCTTGAACAGGTAGGACGTTTAACATGAGGATTACATTGTTTTTAATGTTCTCCAGAATTTTTAAAATATTTGCGGAAAAAGGAAAACGTCACAGGGACAGAGAGCAGGTAAATAAGGGGCTGTGGAACAACAGGAATGCGTTTTGAAATAATAAATTCCGTAAAGGAAGCGGCTGTGTGAGAAGGGACGTTGTCATGAAGCATCTCCCACTTGTCTGCAATGTCCAGTCTCATTCGATGCGCACTTAACCTGAGACTTTCAAGGGCAACTTTCTAAAACACTTGGTAGACAGTTTGCTCTGGAAGAAGAAATTTCTTATGCATGATACCCTTCTGTAAAAATAGCAAATCACCACTGTTTTGAACTTTGGTTTGCTCATTCAAGCTTGTAGTCAGCTCATTACTTTTCTCACACACCTCGTATTCATGAAATGGGCTGACCTGCCCAGAGTTCCGACCTGGACACAATGTAAAACCTTTGGGATGAGTTGGAGAGTGCTTCCCACATTGTCTGTTCCATTCTCTTCCTCCTTTTCTCCTTTATTTATTTTTTGTGTTATGATTGTTTATGTACTCCATTTATTCTGTTTTTTATTACATTTATAGGCTCCCTATACTCAAATGGAGTCTTTATACTACCAATATACAGTTTAACGTATCTATTTTCTGTAGCATTCGACAATTCCATCCTTTACTCTGCTCCTGCGTCACACCTCTTCAAACTGTCTTGTAATTTTATTTTATTGTGACTCCCAGTTTAATTTAAACTGTTATGTAAGCTATTAGGTTGCTTTACCATATGTATATATCCTGTTATTTTGAGTAATTATTTACTAATGACGTCCTCCTCCGTCCTACCCTTGAGGGAGAGCCGAAACAATGGTCTGGAGGAAAGTCGACCATCTAACCTACCCCTCCACCCCCCCCTCCCCCCGCAAACACACACACTTTTTTATGTTTAGTATACATGTTTTATTGCCATTCCTTCAGACACGTCATTGAAAGTATCCCCAACAGAGTTAGCCGGCCGCAGTGGCCGAGCGGTTCTAGGCGCTTCAGTCCGGAACCGCGCGACTGCTACGGTCGCAGGTTCGAATCCTGCCTCGGACATGAATGTGTGTGATGTCCTTAGGTTAGTTAGGTTTAAGAAGTTCTAAGTTCTAGGGGACTGATGACCTCAGATGTTAAGTCACATAGTGCTCAGAGCCATTTGAACCGAGCAGAGTTAAAGCCGTCATGAAGGCGAAGGATGGACACACGACATATTAATCTACACTAATAGGTAACTTCCTGGCAGATTAAAACTGTGTGCCGGACCGCGACTCGAACTCGGGACCTTTGCCTTTCGCGGGTAAGTGCTCTACTAGCTTTTGTAAAGTTTGGAAGGTAGGAGACGAGGTACTGGCAGAAGTAAAGCTGTTAGGACGGGGCGTAAGTCGTGCTTGGGTAGCTCAGTTGGTAAACTTGTCCGCGAAAGGTAAAAGTCCCGATTTCGAGTCTCGGACCGGCACACAGCTTTAATCTGCCAGGAAGTTTCATATCAGCGCACACTCCGCTGCAGAGTGAAAATCGCATTCTACACTAATAGGTGTCGGGATACTTTTAGCCAGGTAGCGTATAATAAATTCACAAACTCAGGTTCTGGGACATTCATTATTGATAAGCTCAATTAGTTGCTAAAGACGCGGCACGGCAACACACTCTGTCTGACAGACTCGTAAGATCCACTATGACAAACTATTAACAAAAAGGGAACAATGTTCCACATGACTGCGTGTCGCTGATTCACTGAGTCGGAGAGACGTGACAAGTGTGTGGCAGTGCAGGCGGCGTGCGCTATCATCTGCAACGCCCCGTCCACCGGGACCGACGCCGGCAGTGAATCACAGTGGCTTGGCCAGCTGGCTGCCTGAGTGTCGGCGGCGGCGGCGGCGGCTTCACTGCCTCTGAGGCCTCGGCCCGCCCCTGCACCCCACCCCCGCGAGGGCCGTGTACGCGGCCAGCGGAATCCTCCCGCCAGTGCTGTACACGTCAGCCGCGCGCGTGACGTGCCTCCAGAGTACCGGCGGAGAGTTCCACACAGCTGGCCACGTGGATGCCCTCTGTCGGCTC
The DNA here is from genome assembly GCF_023897955.1 of Schistocerca gregaria. Classification (NCBI taxonomy): domain Eukaryota; kingdom Metazoa; phylum Arthropoda; class Insecta; order Orthoptera; family Acrididae; genus Schistocerca; species Schistocerca gregaria. The sequence goes on along the minus strand of NC_064925.1, from coordinate 262,550,338 downwards.
TCCGCGGACGCGGAATAGACGTCGGCGGGCAGCTCCCCGAGCCGCGGCAGGTACTTGAAATTCTAGTCGACCGGCCGAAGGACGTGCCGGTCAGAGGCGAAGACACAGGAGCTTAGCTCACCAGTCGGCCGCTGCACATCCTTCCTCATTTTCGTTTTCTTTCGCGAGTAATTCATTCACAAAAGCTATTCATAACAGTACGGAGACTGTGATGCTCCAGCTGACCAAATGTGAGTTGTCTAATTTAATAACAGACTACTTCTGTACTTTATGATTTACGCATTGAAAAGAGGACCTATACTACTCGTCATCAAACATTTCGCCGATGTTTATCCTACCAGCAGTGTGTGATCAGAAACGAAGGTGACGGAACGGGAGCTCCAAATGTCCAGGCGTTTGGAAAAAAATATAATTTTTGTGGCCGGTAGGGAGCAGCATGTTAGCGTAGATTCCAGGCAACGGTTGCTGCAGCGGAAAGTATACAGAACGGGAACTGAAGAAGTCTACTTCATGTGCGCAAAGTTTTTCATTTCCAATTTTTTCGTTACTTACAGGAAGAGAAAGATTTGGTGGATGAGTACACAGCAAAATACAGGAATCCAGTCATTACTTTATCAAAATCTGCGAGACTTAGCTTACACAACGTTTTTTTTGACTGATGTGATGAAGCCTTAAGTGCAGGAGAACAACTTCCTTCTGTTCGTTGCCTCCTAGAATGGACAAACAAACCCACAATTGTACGACGAGATTTTTCAGGACGAAGGCTTGGCATCACCGAGCATTAAAACGATTCCTTTCCAAATTGACTCGCTAGTACAACCCTGCGATTCTGTTTCAGATTAAGAATTTGATAAAAAAAAGCTTCAAAACTTCTGTTATCGCATTGGGGGTGGGGAGGCAGAAGAAATTGTGACTATATTGCCAAATGGGGCACGGCCCGCAACATGAGGCAGTTGAAGCATTGGGACAGGCAATGTGTGTCACTCAGCGAACAGTTAGCGTGCACTGTGACGGTGTTCTTCATCACAACACGACTAGGAGCCCTACTTTGAATCGTTCATACCGATTGCTCCATTTTTGGTTCTTTATCGGAAGTTCCTATTCAGTAAGCTTCCGAGACCTGTTACCGATCAGTCCTCCTACCGATTTTTCGACTGCTGTGCCGAGAGGTTTTGGATTTCGGTATGGACCTCTCGTTCGGTTCGGTGTGATTTATTTACACCTATAATTCGTTATTTTAAACATATTGAGCGGTTTTAGCTTCGGATTTAGTGATTGTGTTACTGAAGAATCATCAGGGCACTTCTAACTGGAAACTGAGTTCATAATGGACTATTTTACTTCGTTAGAAATATGGTTTGTATTGTGGTTACTGTGAACGATTATAACATAAAAAAGCAATTTCGGTCAATATTCTCACAAAATACCTATTATTTCTACGTAATTAAGATCTTAAAAAATCATTAAATTTCAGAAGGGCGGCTTTGGTTATGTGTATCACATGAATGTTAGCTGAAATTACTAGTGACTTTGCTTATTTGTTTCCTCAAATGGTTTATGTATTAATTATCTAAACATGTTTAAAACGTTTAAGTAACAATGCAAAGGCATTTCGTGAAGCTTGATAGAGGAAACCTTCCAAAATTACATGCATTTACGGTTTACACCAGTATCAATGGGCACAGAAGTCAGCCTGTGTCTCTCTCCACTGGAATTATAAGTATAAAGAAGACAAATGAGTTGTAATGGCACAGTGGATAAGGCAACTAACTGCTTTAGCAAAAGGAGTAGGTTCACATACTGTTGGGTACCAAAATATTTTTTCTCCTCTTCGTGTTTGTAACACGTTCTCAGACTTCGTTAATCGTCAAAGTTAAGCAATTTCTGATATATTGGTTGCTATTTACACATAAGTGCGCGCTTTCTCACTAATGAGTACCTTCGATTTCATGACTTCCATATGTTTAAGAAATGAAAGATGAAATTGTTGTGCGTCAAACAAATGACAGTGATATTTATACTTTTTCTTGTCACGAATAGTGCACCATTTTTTTCTCAATGCATAGCGATTTCCGAGTGTGTGGTCAGACAGGAATCTAAGAGGACAGCTAGAATTACTGCGAATGAAACTTGCAGCAATCGTCTTTATACTTTAGCTTGTCACAAATATTTATCTGCGATCGAACCCTTAACAACAGTAGACAGATATGAAAGATTCCCTCTACAATATTTTGGACTATAACACCATATATGAAACATTTTGATTCATCAGATGCATGTTATAAACTGCAACGAACTTCCATAGCTGCACTCGCCACACGCTCTCGAAAAGAAGTTTTTTCTTAAATTTTGTTTTTATCAGCCAAATCGTTGATGTATCATATAGGGAAGTAGGCTACTTCATCATTTGGATCTCGAGGAGCGAGGTACAACCACATTCTATGCATGTTCTTATTGTTCGGCACACTATTAAACAATTTTTCGGGTTTGTGGAGATGTGTTCCGTCTATGCAACTAACTGAAGGCAGTTTGTTTATTGCCATACGCATTTCGCTTCTTTTACTTGTGAAGCATCTTCACGAATAAAAGAAGCGAAGGCCGAGCGGTTCTAGGCGCTTCAGTCTGCCGCGGGCATGGATGTGTGTGATGTCCTTAGGTTAGTTAGGTTTTCGTAGTTCTAAGTTCTAGGGGACTGATGACCTCAGATGTCAAGTCCCATAGTGATCAGAGCCAAAAGAAGCGAAACGCGCATGGCAATAAAGAAACTGCCTTCAAATTAGTTGCATAGATGGAACGTACCTCTATACATTTTGCAGCAAGTAAGGAATGACGGAAAACAGAAAAAAATGACGAATTTTTCCGGTGTTTCTATACATGTATTTGTACAGTGCGGTACTACACTCCATTCCTAATTCATATCACGAAACGTAAAATCCAAAACAAGACGTCGATGTGAATCAAAATAAAATGACGTAGTGTGACATTTATGACAGTTTCCAGAACACAGTCAATATTCTATCGTTATCATGCATTGATGTAAGCACGTGGTAAGCGAAATTTGAACAGTATGACGTACTCTAACCACAATTTTCGGTACTGTGAACAACAGCGTGCCTTTGCCGGCTACTAGCCATTTCGGGTTCGTGGAGCTGCAGTGCGCATGCGCGGATCTGAGGCACATTGCTTTTGATTGGTTGGCGCGAGGAAAACTGATAACAGTGTTTCGGTTCGCTAGGACCGTTCGTTATCGCTTCCGAAATGCTTACAGTATAATTTTGGGGCTCTCCTTCGAAAACAAGACCATTCAGTGCGCTAGAGTACCGAACCGATCGGCAAAATGACGGGAAGATACAGAATAGGGGCCCTGGGGACAACATTTGAATGACTTCACACAAGGAAGAATCAGCAGTAAACTGGAAGGTGGACTCAATGTGATGAGGGTAGCACGGGAATTTAGCATTGCTCACAACGCTGTTTCACGTGCATGGGGAGCTATCCTAACCACAAGCAAGAGGACAGCAAGGCACGCAATCTCCCATTCCACAGTGGCATGGCAACTGCATGGTGTCGGCCACTATGTCTGACGACCAGTATGTTGTATTCCACTGACACCAACAGATCAGTGTCACCGTTTATGGTGGTATCAGTAGTGATTTTGGAGGTACCTTCATACGTCAATGTATGAGAATATGTAATGCACTCAGGAACATTGCCGAACGTGATCGTTTAGTTAGTCCAGCTGTTATGGTGTGATGAGACATAATGCTGCATAGGCATACTGTCCTCTAAATACTTGGAAATTGTACTCTCAGGAGTCAGCGTTACTGTAACACTATTGTTGTGATATTGTACTTCCCCAAGTGCGACTTTTCTGGGGTGCATTCGGTCCCGACCTCATTTTTATGGATGCCACTGCGCGATAACTGGTGGAGTGGCACTTGGAACGAGGGGATATTCGGCGAATGGGCTGCTCCTTCTATTTAAATCCCATAATGGTTCAAATGGCTCTGAGCACTATGGCACTTAAGTTCTGAGGTCATCAGTCCCCTAGGACTTAGAACTACTTAAACCTAACTAACCTAAGGACATCACACACATCCATGCCCGAGGCAGGATTCGAACCCGCGACCGTAGCGAATTCCCATAGTGTACGTGTGGGATGCGGTGAGGGGCCGTAGCGGACGTATTCCAGCACCACCGCGTGCGAAAACGACACTCCAGCAGTTGTCATCCGCTCTGGTGGAGGAATGCAAACACCTTGATAAGAATAATGTTCCGATATTTCTAACGTCTGAGGGGACCATTATAAATCGCAGTGACTCCAGCCTAACTATTTTTTTTAATAAAATAGTGATTTCTGTTCTATAACTGTTCTTAGCCGCGCGGGATTAGCTGAGCTGTCTATGGCACTGCCGTCATACACTGTGCTGCTGGTCCCGGCGGAGGTTCGTGTCCTCCCTCGGGCATGGGTGTGTGTGTGTGTTGGTGTGTGTGTGTGTGTCCTTAGCATAATTTAGATTAAGTAGTGTGTAAGCTTGGGGACTGATGACCTTAGCAGTCCCATAAGATTTTACACGCATTTGAACATATAACTGTTCTTACTATGTACAGCCCAAGTTTCATCGAGCCATGTTACTTGGCAGCGACTCTTCATGCGAACGTCAATTTCGTGCTTAACTTTAGCACACCGGTGTGTCTTGTTTCGCACTGATGATATTGAATTCTATATTCTCATTGGCCGGCTTATGTCTCTTCGTGTTTTTCCGTCCCCTAACATGCTCAACGTGATGTTTGAGACGCGTGTCTGCCTAGTGTCATATTTCATCTCTCGCTGCCTGTATGGCAGCTGGTGGTAGTTGTTTGGGCGGCGCTGTGACGCAGACGCTGTTGATTGGGCTGCGAGACGTTTTTCTGCTCTCGTCAGCGCCTCTGTGTTAATCGAAGGGCGGCCCCGACTCAGCCAGCAGATGTGACGCTGTTTGTTTTGGCACGCGGTTAGTTTGCTCCAGGGCGGCCGCACGCACGCCCGCACACACACACACACCCACGCACACGAGCGCGCGCGTCAGCGCCGACACGCGACGCGCGGAAGAGGAGCGGCCCGTCATGACGTAGGCGGGGAGCGCCGTCTCTCCAAGTCCTTCCTTAAGGAGCCGCCGCGGGGACGGTGACGTGTAACCGATTGGGTTCTTTGTCTCGATCTATCCACGCAGGGACCTACACGAAACTTGACGTGCCCTTAGCGCTAGGATATCACCCGGAACAAGTGCCGCCCATTCACCTCCTCCCCCCCCCCCCCCTTATCTATAGTGTAAGGTCATCCCCTAAACAGCCGCCAGTTCCACCAACTGGAAGCTACATCAAAGTTGTTATCGTCACAGTCCAACACATGTTACACTGTGATGAGATTCAGTAGTGATAAGAAGTTTAAGTCTTTCTGGATAATAATATAGTATGAATGTGTATTATTAAAGAAATAAAACTATTTATAGAGAATGGAAAGCATCGCCAGCGATAGAAAACAAAAAATAACGTGATGTTATTTAAAGGCAATAAGGACAAATTTTCATTGACTGATTCATTTATTACAATACGTTTATTTGAGGGAAACATCATAGAAAACGTAAAGTGCAAAAACAATGGTCTTGAATCTGTCATGTCGGTAGTAATGCCACGGATGCAGTCGACTAACTCTGTGGTCTAAAATCAACGTTATATAGAAATAAGTGAAAGTCATTTTGTGTATGTAGGCCCTCGTAGTAGCTCACGATTAAAGAATATAAGAATGCCATAAAGTAGAAATGCCTAATGATATTGTTTATACGCCATTTTTCGTTTGTATTTGCATGGGTAATGGGTGAATTTTAACTTGTAAATTCTTCCAATGCCATACCTGTGCATTATAAACGAGGTTATAAAGAATTGTGGCTGTTTCTGTGTGATTAGTGTCCTATATGCTGTTACAAACGTCTCAGGAAAATAGTCTGTCGTTATTCTTTGTGCTGTCTGTTTTTAACCAAAAGATTTGTTAATTTCGTACATGTCATTCAAACCATTTAAAAAAAAATAATAATGATGATGTGTATGTTTGTCACAGAGCAGTTACGGAGGAAATAAATTCTGCAGTGTTTCACGGCTGTAAAACGTCCTTCATGCTGTGCTAGTTCTTCTTCCACCCCCAAAACTTTTCATCAAAACTATTCAGTGAATAACACGCAAAAACAGCTTGGATCGATCTAGCAAGAACAAAGTAATTTTGGTGCCATCTGGAAGTATAGTGAACATTGGTGCTTGTTTCACATATACTGTCTGAGTTCTGAAACTTAAGTGTCAAGTATACTGTGGTTCCTCTTTCTCCAAGCAAATTATTCTTGGAGGGTAGGCTTTTCCTGTTGTAGCTTTGGGTTCTTTTCCTCACATAGTAGTATGTTTCTTCATAGGCTATTCACCTGAATACTGACTTCTCGTATTTAAAGAATTCAGTGCTAAATTGTTTTCTCTTATGTTTGCTGTGGAAGTATCTGGCACAGCTGAGGCCAATTGTGTACGTTTTTTGTAACGTGTCTTTTAACTACCTGACAAAATTTAAGACCTAGCAAGATATTAATTTAACATTCCCTCCAAGTGCAGCCGAAAGCGGTAAACCACGTGGTTCAACTGAAACATTGCCCAGGAGCCGAACAAAGACCAGGAAAACCGGGGGTGAGTTGGCGGGACTTGTTCCGGGTGAAATCCTAGCGCTAATGATTCCTGGAAACTTGCGGATCTTTCCAGATTTCACAAAGGTCTGTTCCTGCGGATTGTATGTAGTTCCTCATTGAAGATTTCAAAGTGATTAACTGCTGCTTCATTAGACAACAGGTCTATGCTACGATTTCTTATTATGGATTCTGAGAAAAACAGGGGTAAGTTGTAGGGAAAGACGCGTAATATACGAGTATGTACAAGAACAAAGAGGGAACAATAATAACGGAAGTTCAAGAACGAAGGGCACGGGGTAAAAAGAGTGTAAGGCAGGGATGTAGTCTTTCGCTCCTGCTTCTAAGAAGCAATGCCGGAAATAAAATAAAGCTTCAAGAGTGCGATAAAAATTAAAGTTGAAGGAATATCAGTGTTAAGATTCGCTGATAACATTGTTATCCTTGGTGAAACTGAAGAATTATTACAAGAACTGCTGAATGGAATGAGTACCGAATATGGATCGAGAGTAAATCGAAAAAAAGCGAAAATAATGAGAATTAGTAGAAACGAAGACAACGAGAAATTTAACATAATAATTAGTAAGCGTACATGAAGTTAAGGTATTCTGTTAACCAATGACGGACGGAGCAAGGAGGACCTCAAAAGCAGACTAGCAATGACAAAAAGGGCATTCCTGGCCAAGAGAAGTCTGCTAGTATCAAACATAGGCCTTAATTTGAAGAAGGAATTTCGGATTATGGATTTGGAACACAGCATTGTATTGCAGTGAGACATGGTCTGTGGGAAAATCGGAACAGAAGAGAATAGAACTATTTGAGATGCGGTGTTACAGAAGAATACTGAAAATTAGGTGGACTCAGAGGAGGAATGAGGAGGTTTACTGCAGAATCGGCGAGGAATGGAATATATAGAAAACAGGGGCGCGAAGAAGTTCAAAATGGCTCTGAGCACTAAGGGACTTACCATCTCAGGTCATCAGTCCCCTAGAACTTAGAACTACCTAAACCTAACTAACCTAACGACATCACACACATCCATGCCCGAGGCAGGATTCGAACCTGCGGTTCCAGACTGAAGCGCCTAGAATCGCTCGGCCACCAGCGGCCGGCCGCGAAGAAGTAACAGAACGATAGGACGTATCTTAAGACATCAGGGAGTGACTTCCAGGGTAGTAAAGGGAGCTGTAGAGGGTGAAAACTGTAGAGGAGACACAAATAGGGAGACACCCTACTCAGACATTTGGAACGGAATACAAATTCGTGGCAAGTCGCATTAAAACCAGTCAGAAGACTGATAGCTCAAAAAAAAGATGATGATCTACATCTACATGGTCTGCATTTCACACTTAAGTGCCTGGCAGAGGGTTCATCGAACCATTTTCATACTACTTCTCTACTATTCCACTCTCGAAAGGCGCGTGAGAAAAGGGAACACCTAAATCTTTCCGTTCGAGCTCTTATTTCTCTTATTTTATTATGATGATCATTTTTCCCTACGTAGGTGGGTGTCAACAAAATATTTTCATATTCGGAAGAGAAATTTGGTGATTGAAATTTCGTAAATAGACCTCACCGCAAAGAAAACCGCCTTTGTTTCAGTGACTGCCACCCCAACTCGCGTATCATATCAGTGACTCTCTCACCCCTACTGCGCAATAACACGAAACGAGCTGCCCTTCTTTGCACTTTTTCGATGTCCTCCATCAATCCTACCTGGTAAGGATCCCCGACCGCGCAGCAATAGTCCAGCAGAGGACGGACAAGTGTAATGTAGGCTGTGTCTTTAATTGCGTTTGTCGCATCTTATAAGTGTTGTGCCAACGAAGTCCAGTCTCTGTTTCGCCTTCTCCAAAATATTACCTTTGTTGTCTTTCCCATTTAAGTTGTTCGTAATTGTATTAGGTATTTAGTCGAAATGACAGCCCTTAGATTTGTGAGATTTATCGTATACCCAACTGTGATTTAAATTGGCGATTTATATGGGTATAAATGTACATCCCTTCTTTTTTTATTTTTAATACGATTCATTTTCTGCCCAATTAACAGTTTTTCGAACTAGTGCGGGTCTAGCAGACGGTTGTGTTACAGGAACATTATCTGGATCATGTACAGATAGACGCTGTGGTCGTGGCGCTAGCAGAAATGACGGAATTTTAGCTATCCATAAAGAAACGTCTATGAAACGAAAGTGCTGTAACGTTTCGGGCACTTCTAGTGCACTGCCTCGTGACTTTCATGACAAATCGTCCTCATGATGTAGATTCTTAGGATATAATCACATGCACAGTATTTAGCTACAGTTGCTTTTACTCTAATTCACAATGAGTAAACATTGAATATAAGTACAAAGATGATGAATATGATAGACGTCATATTTTACCGCATCATGATCTTTGGCCTGAGACACAGTGTTGTAATATGGATTAAAAAGTCACACAAATTTAAAGAGTAAATGAATTACTGCCGTAAGTGACACAGATTTTCTCAATGTGACCCTGGTATTGTGAATAATAAAAGAGCAAAACAATTACAAGTAAGCTGATAGACCACCATACTTTTTACAAGAATAAGAGACTGAAAAACATAGTCATAGAAATAGTACTGAGACTGTGCCGTCTTCTGTCACTGAAGTCTTATTTAGACGAACAGTACTTCGTTTTATCTAAAAGCATCGTCACTGGCCATGGTAATAACTGTGGTTTTGTTTACATCTTGCTTTAACGAGATCACACACAATTCTCAGGTTTATAATTCCTTTTTTAGTAATCATGTTTTTGACTCCTTAGATTATTCCCTTGTGAACTCCATTGCGATGCGATAGCCAAATTATTTTCTCATTCGATGTTATGGTGTATATATATCTACATTTACCTGCTGAACACAGGTACTTTGTGTGTTTCGCTCGTGCGATATCCGATGGTCTTTTGTTTTGCTTTTGTGACTGTGCCAGCACAGAAAAACACAGTTGAATAGCGGGCCCGAAAACAGACACGTTGCCACAAAAAGAAAAGAACGAATTCCGCACGAGCGAAACATACAAAATTCACGTAAAACGAGATAAATGAATATTATTTAAACTTCTGTCCCCACTACCATTTGCAGGGTGCCTGTCTAACTGATTCCAGGGGCAACAATAGTTTCATTTTCAGTAAATCGCTTGTTATTGACCAGATGTAAAAATGTTAAGTGCTGTCATAATCTACTGATGAAGAGGAATAATATTACGTTAAAAGTTCAGCATAATAAGACAGTTACAGTTTGTGGGTTTGTCTTCAAGAATCGTAATAAACGACACCCAAATCCCCGGACTTTATTAATTCAATATATGACAATGAGAGCACTTAATAGACTTTCAACACACTTCACAGATAACATGAAACATATATGAAACTCTTTCTCGCTGACAACCTCCCCCCTCCCCCCCCCCCCCCCCCCCCCCCGCGGTCCCGAGTAAAATAATGGGAAAAAAATATCGCTTACAACATTTCTGCCGCTCATACAAACAACAACAGCAGCCATGACGTTTTAAATTAATACTTTTTCTACTACCAGCTCTGTTCACAACCCAGAAAGCAGACAGTATTCGCACCCACCACTAAATATACGTGCAAGATTATATCAACGTACAAAATATATTCAGGAGATACGGTGTCATTAACACTGAGATGCGTGAAAAACTTGCTTTCTTCAAAATGGAGCGCAAATTTCTCTGCCTATGCTGGATTAACATTAATAAAACCGACAAACTACAAGGATGGATTCCTGATTGGAAGTGGAAGAATAAAGGTCGTATGAACGTGTGTCCGGAAATGCGTCGTTGCCACGCTGCTGACGAATGAAAGTTCATCTGGCCAAGGGCCGTGTGTTGCAGTCTGTCTAACTCAGGCGTACTGTAAGCAGGAGAATAATCCAGTATTCACGTCAGGGATAAGCCGATATGATGATTGTGTACGGCCAAGCAGATGGAAACGGTCGAGAGGCAGCACGACTGTACCAAAATAAGTACCTCACAGACACCAACCATATGATAGGACATTTCAAGGTCTTTTTCGGCGTCAGGGTGATCACGGGTCCTTTAAAAGAGACCAACGTTGTGTGATGTAGTTCGTGTTAGTGAGGGTACTTATTTTGGTGGGTTTACCACTTCGATCCAGAAACAAAGCGGCAATCGATGGAGTGACGCCACACTACCTCTCCTCCGAAGTATTAGTTCAAGGCCGCACCGTTAGCCGGTAAAATGGCGAAAACCTTCCAGGGCTCTGTGGAGATTGTTCTGTTTGGTGTCCTCCCCCATGACGCAATCATCAACTCGGATGTGTACTGTAATACCCACAGGAAATTGAAGGAACGGCTTAAGCGTGTTCATCAGCACAAAAAGGCGAACGAACGACTCCTGGCCAACGCATGGTCTGACACCAGTATGTGCACCCGAGAGCAGCTCACAAAACTTCATGCGACTGTTCTTCCTCATCAACGCACGGACCCGATCTCTCACCTTTCTACTTCCTTCTGTTTGGCTCAATGAAGGATGCACTCCACGGGAAACAGTACGTGCACAATTGGAGGGACATTGATGCAGTGTGACGTTAGCTCCGATGTCGACCGGTATAGTGGTACCATGAGGGCATCTAGCCCCCCACATGAAGGTGGCTTAGGGCTGTCACACTGAACGGAGAAAAATAGCGTTTTTTTAGCCAAATGAGTGGGAAATAGTATGTATTGGAACCCTGAAAAAAATCAACGTGGTTTCAGATAATAAATGTGCTGCATTACCTATTGAATGCCCCTTGTTCATATCTGTATAGGTACATCCATTTGAATGTGGTTACTGTATTCGAATCTTGATCTCCCTGTACAAGTTGCAAGGCTATCCTTCTTAATAATTAAAAATACTTTCCGTAATTTAGCTGCCTGAAATTCCAATTCTGACAGCATGTAAGAGCGAACTTACACTCAAGGTACACAGGCCAGATCATGAAAATTCCTAACCGTGACCCTACTGACGAGTGTCCTGTCCATCTCTCCTGTAACTATGTTCGTAATGCCCACCAAAATACTAGCATTAAAATGACAGGTTAAACGATGTTAGCACTGATTTAATAAACACTCGGATTATTATACCTTATTAACATGTCTCTATATATCTGTTTCCATTATATCTACAGCTACAGTCGTTCAATAAACAACGCTTGCGTTCTGCTTGCCATTAATTTTCGGTACATTAGGGTCGTCACTGAACTGACAGTCATTTCCTGAGTATCGAAATACAGTCAGTTCTGGAAATTGTGGAATAATGTTAGATTGGATCCGTCAGGCACAGGCTGTGTACCTGTACCCTTACAAAATTTTATCTCCCCACCATCTTTCCTTTATGAAATTGACGATTCCCTCAAAACCTCATCATGGGTCCTATATACCGATTCCTTGCTTAAGTCCAGTGTACCATAAATCTATCTTTTCCGCAGTTCGATTCTGTACCTCTTTAGTTATTCTCTCTAACCATCTAATCTTCAGCATTCTTCTGTATGAGCACGTTTCAGAAGCCTCTATTCTTGTTTGAACATTTTCATCGTACACGGTTTTCTTCCGTAGAAAGCTACACTCCAGACAAATGCCTTCAGTAAAAACTTCTAACACTGGACAAGTGGCCTCCCCTGGCCCGGCAAAGCACAAAGTTTTTATTCCTTCTTTCTGAACACTGATTTCGTTTCAGTATTTCTCCTTGGTTTCAATTGCTTCTTCCTCAGTGTACAGACTGCGTAATGCCGGGGTTAGCTACAATCTTTCCTCACTCCCTTATGAACCACCACTTCCCTCTCACGTCTCCTAAAATGCAATCAGCTTTCTATACATGCCGTAAATAATCTTTCTCTCTCTGTATTTTATCTCTACTACCTTCAGAATCGCAAAGAGTATACTCTAGTCAACATTGCCAAAAACTTTCTTATGTATACAAATACTGGAGCCCACACTGATCTTCCGCGAGGTCTGCTTCTACCATTTTGTTCGGCGTTCTACACTGAAGAGCGAAAGAAACTGATACACCAGCCTAATATGGCGTAGGGTCCCCGCGAGAACGCAGATGTGCCGCAACACAACGTGGCATGCACTCGACCAATATCTGAAGTAGTGCTGGAGGGAATTGACAACATGAATCCGGCAGGGCAGTCCATAAATCCGTAAGAGAGGACGAAGATCTCTTCTAAACAGCACGTTGAAGGCATCCCAGATACGCTCAATAATGTTCATGTAGGGGGAGTTTGGTGGCCAGCGGAAGTGTTTAAACTCAGAACAGTGTTCCTGGAACCACTCTGTAGCAATTCATGACGTATAAGGTGTCACATTGTCCTGCTGGAATTGCCAAAGTCCTTCGGAATGCATAATGGACGTGGACGCAGGTGATCAGACAGGATGCTTACATACGTGTCAGAGCCGTATCTAGATGTATCAGGGGTCCCATATCACTACAAATGCACACGCCCCACACCATTACAGAGCCTCCACCAGCTTGAACAGTCCCTTGCTGACATGCAAGGTCCATGAATTCATGAGGTTATCTACATACCCGTACATGTCCATCCGCTCGATACAATTTGTCCTACCAGGCAACATGCTTCCAGTCATCAACAGTGGAATGTTGGTGTTGGCGAGCCCAAGGCGTGGCATAAAGTTTTGTGTCTTGCAGTCATCAAGGGTACACGAGAGAGCCTTCCGCTCCGAAAACCCACATTAATGATGTTTCGTTGAATGATTCGCTCTCTGCCGTCGGCCCAGCATTGAAATCTGCAGCAGTTTGCTGAAGGGTTGCTATTCTGTCACGTTGAACGATTCTCTTCTGTCGTCGTTGGTCCCATTCTTGCAGGATCTTTTTTCGGCCGCGGCGCTGTAAGAAATCTGATGTTCTTCCAGGTTCCTGATATTCACGGTACACTCGTGAAATGGTCGTACGGGAAAATCCCCACTTCATCGCTACCGCGGAGACGCTGTGTCCTATCGCCAGTGTGCCGACTGTAGCAACACGTTGAAACTCACTTGAATCTTGATACCTGCCACTGCAGCAGCAGTGACCGATCTAACGACTGCACCAGACAGTTGTTGTTTTATAAATGCGTCGCCGACCGCACGGCCGAGTTCTGCCTATTTACATAACTCTGTATTTGAATACGCATGCCTATACCAGTTCCTTTGGATCTTCAGTGTACAAGTAGTAAACCAAGCAAGAGAAAGAAACATGTTTTCGGAAAGAAATTAAAACTGTATAGCTCAAATATGTGAGGTGGGGTTTCAAAGAACAGGTCAAGCAACCAGTTTCTCGTGTCAACCGAATATGTGAGGGCCCTTGAACGAGCAAATTTAAAAATATCGATCGCCCTCAACAACATAATTATTTTTTTCCAAGCTCTGGATTGTCGAGAGAGGCTAATAAGCACTTGTAGACATGTAAAGGGATATGCTATGGGTTGAAATCGACAACCTGTATGGGTATTTGTATTGCACAGGAGCCGTAATTGAGGTCTTCGAACCCTCGTTGTTCTGTGTGCTTCAGTTCGCTTCACTGGATGATGGAGGTGGGGAGAGGCATACAGTTCGCCGTTAATAAAATTATTTAATGAAGGCCTGACGAATGACATTGGCCGGCAATTAGTATATGTGAGAGAACGTGTAGAGGGCGAAACTGAATAACGGTGGCCCTTGCTTCAGCAGATCTCACGGGACTATTCAGTTAGCAGTAGCAGACAGCGATTCCACGTAGCGCCTGAATATGGCTGCCTGTCAGAAATGACAGCTGAGTGGTTGCAGCAGACGATCTCTGAGCGCTATTCACCTGTGCAACAGGTGCACGGGCGCGTGAGTGACCTGATCGTGTAAAAATACAGCCGGCTTCATTCCAGGTCTGAAATCGAATGGTCTCCACATTGGTATGCTATTGAAAAAGTTGAAGAGATAATTATACTCGTCCGTGAATGTGTCATTTACTTTATTCAGACGACGTGACCGGTAATAGCACACGTGCAGGAGGAAGGAAAGATAAAGAAATGACGAAAAAATGAAAAGCTATTCATTCGGCTTTTCATTTCAGTTTGGCAGTGAAAAAAATTGAGAATACTGTATTGACTAAGAGAGACGTCATACCGAAGGCAGCCTCAACGAGTGATATCAAAGGCTTTGTTCTGTGTTCATAATAATCAATCTTAAATCGGTGTTATGAGGTAAATCTGTCGGTCAGTACTTTATTGTTAATTTGACTGATATTTCATTGAAAAAGTGTCAGACTAATTAGAAATTTGGAAAGTGATCAAACGGTACTTACTGTTATGCCAAAGCACTTTCGATCTTATCAGTAATAATTAAAAAGTAAACTATACTTTGCACGGACTGAGAGAATTCAGCCGGCCGCTGTGGCCAAGCGGTTCTAGGCGCTTCAGTCCGGAACCGTGCTGCCTCTACGGTCGCAGGTTCGAATCCTGCCTCGGGCATGGATGTGTGTGGTGTCCTCAGGTTAGTTAGGTTTAAGTAGTTCTAAGTCGAGGGGACTGATGACCGCAGATGTTAAGTCCCATAGTGCATAGAGCCATTTGAGCCATTTTTGAGAGAATTCTAATCTCTCTATCTTTATACAAGGTGTTTGCGGGAGTTCGCCTGCTCAACTAAAATGTCAAATCAAAAAACCTTCAGTGGTCTAAATTCCCAGTTATATTTTATCTGTGCCATCAATTTCAGCGCTACATCACTTTTCTACAGTCGAAATAGGAGTCAGAATACAGTCACCGTATCCTAGATTATTTCTTAATACAGTGATCCCTACGATTATCAATCAGTGTCAGCCAATAAGTAATGAGAGGGAAGTACAGAAGTAGTTATAAAAGTTTCTAATAATTACAGTACAGTACTTGTTACATAATTGCTGTTATTCGAGAAGCATTTGGCCACGAGACAAAGGGAGTCCAAGTACGTACATATGGATCATAGGATCAAAATTACACAGTTGGTAGACGACTTAATTATTTTGTTACCTTTACGCTTACTTAATAGTCCGCCAAGTAGCTAACTAAATAAGCGCTTCATACATTACATTTTGAAACAATTAGTACTAATTAAATTGAGGGTAGAGGGGGAAGAAAGGAAAGGAAAGTGGTTACTGATGTCAGCTGCATAGGGACATTATACGGAATCAGCGGCAACGAGTAACGATGTGTGTCATACATGTCCGGAAGAACACACCACACATTCATATGGCCATGAAAGTAGTCCTAAATCGGATTCGTGGTATTTCGAATTCACTATTAAAAGGAATAACGCCTGTATTCCACTTTCAGAATTTAAAAGGATTGGCGATAAATATTTCGGACTTCAATAAAGTTAAAAACTTTCTTTTGATTTTACTGTCCAAGAAAACAGAGTGGACTCAAATTTAGCAGCTTGCGATTACATGAACAACCTTTTAAGGGGCAAAGTGAACAGAAAACAATAGCTATGCCTAAGGCAAAGCCGCAGTAAAATATATTAACAGTTGTAATGAAAATACTAATCCATGAAGAAAAGCAGCATTTAAGATTCCAACAAATGAATGAAGAGCGCTCCTTCTTTTGCGTGAAAATAGGTCAGCCAAAAAATACTAATTCGTAGAATATATGCAGCCTAATGTGTGTTGCAGACAGTCGGTGATGCCTGTGTTGTGTGGAACCATGTTGAAGAACATTTCAGTGACTTCCTAAGACACCTCCATGCCAACATACAATTTGCCACGTAGGTATAAATGGACCAACAGTTACCCTTTCTAGATTAGCTGGTCTCGAGGTAAAAACCTGGAATATAGCGTGTATCGGAAACCGGCCAAAGAATCGATACCTGCACAAATTGTCAAACAACCACCCCCGAGCCAGGAAAGAGGCATGATTAGTATAATGCGAGCATGCGAATGTGTGAGCGGCAAGACATCAGACGCAGGGTGCAACACCTGGAAAGCGTTCTTAGGAGCAATGGGTACTCCACTAATTATTTAAGAAGTGTCACAGAATCAAACACTCGGCAAAGTAACACTACGGAAAAAGAAACGTCGGGTACGGCCTTCCTGCCACACGGTCCCAGAGTGATGGACAGAACCGGCCGTATATTACTCAAACACGACGTAAAGATTATTTATAAACCGACAAAGAAGATCAAAGAATATATCAGATCGGCAAAGAAAAAGCGAGACCCGCTTGCAATGTCGGGATTACGCCGCATACCATATACCTGCGGAAAAGTCTATGTTGGAACGACTGCAAGATCAATCCATACCAGGATCACCGAATTCAAGCGGAATTACAGGTTGGGACAGGTGGAGAATTCGACCGATCCATAGTAATATTCGTTGACACGAAAGTTCTTGCTGTAGAGAAGAGTCGCCAAAACCACATGTCCACGGGAGCTGTAGAAATACGCAAACATGGCAATAGCTTCAACAGGAAAGAATAAAGCCTCAAGGTGAAACGATCCTGGATTCCAGAGCGTCAGTTGCAGTTAGCAAGGGGAGAACCGCGGCGGAAAAGACCACGGGAAAGCCCTCGGACATTGGCGCGGCCGGTGCATATGATCTGCGGCCGTGGGTTCGACCCCAGTCCGCCACCAGGAGTGGAGAATAAAGCTCTGACAATGCCAGCCACTCGTCCTAACGAAAGGTCAGAAAAATCATGAAACACACCTCGGCCGAAGAACCCGAGACAGAAACCAACAGGCAGTTTGTATTGTATCGTTGGTGATCACAAGCATGCGACAAATTCAAAGCCTGCTCAGATAGCTTGCTGAAGCTCAGACGACGAACTGTGTTAAATTTCATAGCTGTGGGTCAGCAACAGCTGTTAATCAGTACAACGAAAAAATCGGTCCAAAGTTGCAAATTTCACTTTCTCAATTTTCGTTTTCTAGATGCGATGTAACTGTTAGTTTGCACATATTGGTCATGGTTTTTGCATTTTCGGAAGTACCATTTTACAATGATATGAAAGTGGATTCCGGCTCGAAACTAGTCACCGAGTGAATAAGAAAAGTAAAATCTGCAACTCTGGACTGATTTTTTCGTTGTACTGCCTTAACGTTTGCTGAAGTGTGTTACACTGCAATTCAGTAGTCGACATGAGTGTTCGGAGTAGGCTATACATAAAGAGTGAACTTCACAAGCTACTGGTGAGGAAAACAGTGCTATGGCATAGAAATTTGATAGCTGTGCGTCTTTGGCTGTTGACCATATTGTAGATCCAGATGACAACAGCAAGTAACTGGTAAAGTGAAACTTCCTGGTAGATTAAAACTGTGTGCCCGACCGAGACTCGAACTCGGGACCTTTGCCTTTCGCGGGCAAGTGCTCTACCATCTGAGCTACCGAAGCACGACTCAGGCCCGGTACTGACAGCTTTACTTCTGCCAGTACCTCGTCTCCTACCTTCCAAACTCCGGTAGCTCAGATGGTAGAGCAATTGCCCGCGAAAGGCAAAGGTCCCGAGTTCGAATATCGGTCGGGCACACAGTTTTAATCTGCCAGGAAGTTTCATATCAGCGCACAATCCGCTGCAGAGTGAAAATCTCATTCTGTAACTGGTAAAGTACGTACCATTCTATAGTCAACATATAAATTTCCAATAAGGTGCAGATCTTTCTTTGTCGAATACGTAGAGTCATGCACAGGAGTCAGTGCAGCAATGTATATACCATGCGTGTTTAATTTAACTTTTGAATATGTGTTGTAGCATTAATTTGTGTAATCCTATTGCTCGTACTTGTGCCGGTATTACATTTGTTACTCTTTAATTAAATATACTGTGCCGCATTTCTCGTAATATTACAGAGCCTCTACTATTTATTTAACCATTACATACACTGTATGTACTATGAAATGAATGACCACGGGAAAGCACTTCGACATTGCGCAGCCAGTACATATGATTTGCGGCATTATGAAGTTTGTTTTAACAGCCCAAAGCTGAATGATTTCACTCAAAAATTCGTAATCATAGCTTCAGGTAAGTATTTTAGAAAAAAGTTCTGTAGTCCGAACTTTTATTAGTTCGGACTGAGGCTCGACGCAATTAGTCTGAATTTATTGGCCCTAAGCAGCGTATAGCGGCCTGCGGAGTGAAGCATACATTGTATGTAGTATGAATGAATACTTAGACGTAGATCTTGCATACTTCAGCACGCTGAAGAATCTAAACGTAAATACTACAGCTTTCTACATCTACATCTACGTGATTACTCTGCTATTCACAAAGAAGTGCCTGGCAGAAGGTTCAATGAACCACCTTCAAGCTGTCTCTCTACCTTTCCATTC
Source organism: Schistocerca gregaria (assembly GCF_023897955.1). Taxonomy (NCBI): domain Eukaryota; kingdom Metazoa; phylum Arthropoda; class Insecta; order Orthoptera; family Acrididae; genus Schistocerca; species Schistocerca gregaria. The sequence continues at coordinate 262,531,330 of NC_064925.1, read as the reverse complement.
TCGAACGGCGCGCGGGAAGAACGAGCACTTAAATTTTTCTGAGCGAGCCCTGATTTAATTTGGTTTATTCAGGCAAATTCAATATTGAATGTGAAGTCAGGCAACGAGATTTCACATCACCAAAATCGTTCTCAGCAATCTTTGAGGAGAGTTTCACATTGTTAAACTTGGGAAACGAAAGAAATATGGCTCTAAATCGAAAATTTCCTCACAACATTAATTTTACGAGTATTTTCATCCATTTTTCTTTAGTTGCTACTTCAATTACGGATTAAAATATAGATAATAAGAAATTTCGTGTTTTGCAACTGAATGTTTTATTTGTGTCTACCAAACATGTTTCGCCTGTTCATGCTAGGCATCAGTAGTATTCATTTTTATATCATTTTCGTGTATCCATATGATCTGTGTGTCCTGGATTCACATGGACATGTTTCCAATTGTTAGGTCACATTTAAGACTTCCACTGCACATAACATATACTATAGCACACTCATTTTACTAAGGTTTGAAGCTCCTCATTTCTTTCTTCCGTGTTTGCGATTTAAAAACTGGGTGGTTTCGAAATCAGCCTTATGCAAACGCAATTAATTTATTTTTATATTTACCCAGACACGTTTCGACACGAATGTGTCATCTTCCGTGCGTCAAATTTTTATTTCTTAAAATTACATCGCTAACTGCACTGTATTATTATACATAGATTTTATTGCTCGTTGTCGTCCATTTTTGACAGCTTGTCATCTGCAAAATTTTGCGTCCTGTTTCGTGTCCCTGGTTGGTGACTCAATCAGCTGTTGTTTAGTGCATTGCTTTCACTCATTTTATCACAAACTTCCGCTCACTACTTCACCTCACATGCACTTACACAAAATGTGGCGAAATGTGATCTGCACAGACACTTCTGACAAGTGCACATGGTCTAGCGCACAGATAACCGAATTGCTCTGACATTTAGTGCAATGGTTACGGTATTTATTTTTAGCCAGGTGATAGAGTAAAAAACAGTTTTGAGCAGTGTATTGACAGTTCTTTCTTTTTACGAGTGACAGCATTATCTCTCTTCATTGAAGACCTTTTTTTTTTAATCCAGTGTGATTCATTTAGTTCACCGTTTCCAAAGGAGTAACAGGCGAAATAGCAGACTAGCAGAAAGCATTTAGTTATCTCGATTCCTCACAAACGCATGTCCGTGTGAAACGATTTATTATATATTTATAAAAAATGACATCCATTTCTACTAATAATACCCAATTTTTACACAAATTAAGCGCTTACTAGTATGTTTTATGATTTTTCGCTTAATCCTTTACAGAGACCGAATCATATCAAATAAGAAGCATAATACATTAGAAAACGTTGATTATAGAGAAAATATTTGCAGTGAATTAGATATTACCTTTCTGTTCTAAAATCCTCGTCATTAATTGAGTTTTAGATCTAAGGACCAACGTATTTTTACGAAATAGATGTGAATAATAATTATAATTCAGTGTGCAATATTTAGACACAGACTCAGATGAAGACCATTTTTATCATGTTGACAGCGATATCACTTCTTTGCTTCATTCTACAGATTCGCTGACTTAATCTCGAAAATAGTGTTCGTATATTTTGTTTGTATATATTTTTTAAATCTTTACCTTTAAACGAAATATTACTTCGTTTCACATATCTTTCTATGCAACAAAACGCGGCACAACACTTCACCATTGTAATTAACAAACCTTAACTAAAATACTACAATTGAGATATGTTTAACATTATTCCAGAAGTCGCCTGCGAATAGATACCTCCCCACCCTATTAGTGAGGTGATCGATATGGTGGTTTCAGTATAATGTCTTCATGTGCGGTCTATATCATCTGTGGTCTATGAGTAAGTAGAATTGTGCTACAATTCGGTACTTTTGGTACAACACATAAATGACGTAGTAAATGGTGGGATTACTGGTGGTTTTCATAGCATTGGTAGCATTGGTAAGGGAAGAAACGTAAATTAATGTGTGAGAGAGGAACTGGGAGCCGACGACTTCTCTTTGTTTTTTGTTTGTTTGTTTTGCATATAATTAGAACTGCACATCGTTCAGTGTTAGTCCATTGTGTGTTTCATATCCTTACAAAATATAAATAGCATTTTGTAAGTAAAAAAAAAAAATAGCTGCTCTCGTAAGTTTTATGCTTTCAGGTTATCATGACAATTACTTTGGATGCAAGTAAACACATGCACAAACCCAAAAAATCTGTATAATTATTTTTGTTATTTTGTACTCAATAGAACGCTCATCATCATGATCAAAGGCAAGTGTTTCCTGATTTAACTGATAAGTGCGTAAATTGTTTAGCAATAACAGAAATGTGCTTTATATAAGCTCGACGAAGTGTTGTAGACATGTTTGTATACTTATGATTCCCATATTTTTAAATTTTGCCTATTTTTTATTTATTTATTTATATTTTGGAGGAAATTTCGTTTCCTACTGCTGTATGATAAATCTTAGTATTTTTTTAAATTTTTATTAAACATCCCTCTGTTTCACGTTACAGTTCAACAATTTCCGAATAAAATAGTTCAAATGGCTCTAAGCACTATGGGACTTAACAGCTGAGTGATCAGTCCCCTAGACTTAGAACTACTGAAACCTAACTAACCTAAGTACAACACACACACCCATGCCCGAGGCAGAACCTGGGACCGCAGCAGCAGCGCGGTTCCGGACTGAAGCGCCTGGAACCACTCGGTCACAGCGGCCGGCAATTTCCAAACAGAACCTGAACAAAATTGTTCCATAGGTGACGCGGCCAGAGTGCAGTTACTGTCTGAATGATCGCCTTGGTTTCTAGATTGTTCACCGTTTCCTGTTTTTAGGGGAATCTAGTAAGACACTGATCGTAAACTCAAAGTGATCGAAATGAGGTAACGCCCGATAGGTATGCAATACACCTGACATACAGGTAAGGCGTCCAAAGCTACTAGGAAAACTACTGTACCCTGCCTTTACTTACGATAGTTTACAGTACCCTACGGTAGGTTTACAACTTAGTTCTAAGCCTTAGACTCTTCTACTCTCCTTCCGACGCGCCAGAACCTGCTTGGATCAGACTGTACTGTGAGTTCACAAAGTCTTTTTTTTCCGCTGACGGCCTTCAGAAGCTGTTAAGTGAAGACGTCTCCAGCTGCGGCACAGTTGCCTAATGGAGCCAACGGGTCCGCAGGGAGCAAAAAAAAAATCGCTTATGTAACCGTTACACGGTCCGCCCGGGCAATGGTCACAGCGTGTTGTGCTTACAGCTGCACACACAGGGTCACGGCAACCAGTATCGCCAAGCCATTAGGGTTCAATTATATTTACAAAATATCTGTGGTTCCGATATCAACATTTTACGAGTAATATCGGTACTGAACTCAATTAAATATCGTAACGTTGGTGTAAAAGATAAAACATAGTAAAGAAGTACTTGTTACTGCCGTCAATAATATTTTCGTCACTGAAGTGAATTTTTTTTCCCGAAGATGTTCAGCACAATGGCAAGTTGTTAAAATTGCCAGTTTAGGAAAGGGGTAGTGGGGGGGGAGCTTTTCTTTACCTAAAAAAGGGATGAAAACTACGTTGTCACACCATTCTATACACGGGGTGCACTGAAATGCAGTTAATCTCACTATCAGTGAAGTTCTGACACAAAGGTAGTTGGGTAAAAAGCAGAACGAATTGTTCCGTAAAAACCACGTTTAATTTACTAGATTTGATGCTATAATTTGAACTCGCCCTGTATTTTCTCTCTATAAAATTCGCCGGGTGTTATTTAGTTGAAATTCAGAATAACATATCGCTGTCAGTTCAGAAAAATACGTATATATTTTAGAAAATATTATGCTTACAGTTTGCACGTTTACTACAAACTGAACACGTCAGCATATCGCCCGTGTCAACGTTACTCTATCTTAAATTCTAGAAAACGGACCATTTTGAAATGGTCTACCATGTTCCAAGACAATCAAAATGATCAAGGATTGCTTGCAGATGCTGTAACGACTGTCAATGAAGACAGACAACACGTCGACGTATAACAGGAAAACAGAGAAAACAAATCAGTTGACGGAGTGAACATTATAAAATAGCACAAGAATAGAACAGTTTTCTTAGCGAAACTGAAATGGGCCTACCAACACAGTTCAGTTACTATCTGAATGATCGCCGCCTTGATCTGAAACAACACTCATTAAGAGAATGGAATCACATTATCACCATTACCTATCCGAAGATAGAAAATGTTACGCTTAAGTATTTAAGCTGTATAGCCATGTCGCAAGATTTTGAGAGACTGTTTTCGAAAGTAGGATATGGTCTACAATGCAGTAGAATTAAGAGGAAACTTCAAATATGTTATTTTTACAGTCGAATTATCATTCATGCGATGCCTGTTTTCGACGGAAATCGTCATAGTGTTGCGAACAAAGTAGTTTTTAAAGCGAAATTTCTGTCGAGCGGTCCCAAGTTATTCTAGTGCGATATTAGTTGTGTCGATATGTATTTAAAGCAACATTAAAACGTTAGTATCGCTCTTCATGTCGGTAGCAATCAGCGCAGGCCAGAGCGCTGCCCAGTCAATGCTGAAGGGCTGTTTATTCTAAGCGCTTAGTGTGGCCAAAAGCTTTGGCTCCATGTCCGAAACTTAATCAGGGTGGTTGATGGACTTTGGCTGTTCAATTATAAAACGTCAAATCAGAAACACCTTCAGCGGTTTATATTTCAAATTTTATTTTGCTTAGGTGACCAGTTTCGGCGATTCACAACGCAATCTTCAGGCCCGCTGACCGAGTCGGAAGAATTCAAGCTCATGTGCAATGGAAATAGGGGCCAGCATTCAGTAACTGGTATCCGAAGATTAGTTTTGTACAGTAACTGATATCCGTAGAATACTTTTACAACAAATCGAGCTCTTAGTAACAGCCTGCAGTTGATAAGCGAAAAGATCGCGGTGTTGTAAAAGTAATCTGTGGATACCATGTACTGAATGCTGCCCCCAATTCATTTGCGCATGAGCCTGTATTCTTTCGACTCGTCGGTCAGTGGGCCTGAAGATGCCGTATTGAAACGGGCCGCATAAGAAAAATAAAATTTTAAATATAGACGTCTGAAGATGATTTTGATTTAATATTTTAAAACACTTTTTAGTTTATATTAATCAAAAATACTATCATAGTAAACCCATTAGATTAAAGTTATATACATCGTGTAGTTTTTTTAATCTCATGAGTTTACTATGATAGTATCTTAGAAGTTAGATTAAGAAAAGGCAAACCTACGTTTACAGCATTTGTAGACTTAGAGAAAGCTTTTGACAGTGTTGACTGGAATACTCTCTTTCAAATTCTGAAGGTGGCAGGGGTAAAATACAGGGAGCGAAAGGCTATTTATAATTTGTACAGAAACCAGATGGCAGCTATAAGTGTATTTGTATGGAGTGTAGCCATGTATGGAAGTGAAACATGGACGATAAATAGTTTGGACAAGAAGAGAATTGAAGCTTACGAAATGAGTGCTACAGAAGAATGCTGAAGATTAGATGGGTAGATCGCATAACTAATGAGGAGGTATTTAATAGAATTGGGGAGAAGAGGAGTTTGTGGCACAACTTGACAAGAAGAAGGGACAGATTGGTAGGACATGTTCTAAGGCATAAAGGGATCACAAATTTTGCATTGGAGGGCATCGTGGAGGGTAAAAATCGTAGAGGGAGACTAAGAGATGAATACACCAAGCAGATTCAGAAGAATGTAAGTCGCAGTAAGTACTGGGAGATGAAGAAGCTTGCACAGGATAGAGTAGCATGGAGGGCTGCATCAAACCAGTCTCAGGACTGAAGACCACAACAAACAACATCGTGTAGGCGCCTGTGATAAGGTGCAACTTTTGTATCGGTAGAAGATTTATCTACAAGCATAAGGAACATGGCAAAACTATTTCCTCAAGTCGTATAACCGCTGATGACACGAGTCTGTTGTATGAAAAGGATACTTCTATTGTGAACTGCGGCTATAAACCTGATTTTATTGGGAACGTCTCTGAAACGTGAAGCTGGGGACATAGGGTGTTCGTATTCTAAAGAACCGTGAGTGCAAGGCGAGGCTGTTGACTCATACTGCGAGTGCTGTGTAGTACAGCCATTAAACTTGCACGACTACGGGGACTTTTAACGAGAACCGCATGTGGAGGACGTGGGCGCGGGTCGTGTTTGCGCCTCTCGAACGAAAACAAAACAGCGACGGCGCAATGGAACAAGGTGCGGTTGGGAGTGCTGGTCTGCCCTACGGACTCACTGAGCTCGTTAAAAAGTTTAGGGGTAGAGGGCCGAAAATGGTGCGGACTTGGAGAACAGCGTCAACCCTCACGCACTTGCAGCATTTCACGTGCGAGCCGTACTGGCAGGGTCGCCATTTCGGCCGCCGTCACGCACCAGTGAGCTGCCCGGAGCAGCGGCGAGCGGCCAGCTGACGGCGAATGCGATTCTTAACGAGCTGTTCCCAGCCGCGCGGTACGATGGGAGTACGGCGATAAGGCGTGGAAAGCGCGCACGAGACGGCCGTGGTAATTCGTCCTGCAGTCTAATAGGCGCAGCAAATGACGCGAGGAGAAAGTAGGGGCCGCAGTGCACGGAACGTGGCTGCGTCGAACAACTTCTTGTCAAGAACATACCGCGTAGACAGTAACAGGTGATACAGTGAATATCTGGCCGCAACGTCGTTCCATATGAAATGGAACGAGCATGTGAGGATTGTGGTAGGGAAGGCGAATCGTCGACTTCGGCTTGTTGGGAAATTTTGGGGAGCTGTGGTTCATCTGTAAAGGATAACGCATGTACTACGGCAGTGCGACCTAGTCTTGAGTACTTGCAGTGTATACCACGTCGGGTTAGGGGAGACGGAAGGCAATTTTCATCCTTATTCTGCCAGTGGGGCTGCAACCTGTCTCCACTGTTGTTCATATTATTTATGGATCATATGTTGAAAACATGGCTGGGTGAGATGCAGTCTCGCATATGCGGATGACTTAGTTGTGACGGCAGATTCGATTGAAAGTTTGCAAAGTAATATTTCAGAGCTAGATCAGAAATGTAAGGACTATGGTATGAAGATTATCATCTCCAAAACGAAAGTAATGTCAGTGGAAAGAGATATAAACAGATTGAGTGCCAAAAAGGAGGAACAAAGAACAGGTGGACGGTTTCGAGTACTTAGGATGCATATTCTCACAGGATGGCAACATAGTGAAAGAACTGGAACCGAGGTGTAGCAAAGCTAATGCAGTGAGCTCTCAGCTACGATATACTCTCTTCTGCAAGAAGGAAGTCATTACCAAGACTAAGTTATCTGTGTACCGTTCAATCTTTCGACCAACTCTGTTGTATGGGAGCGAAAGCTGGGTGGATTCAGGTTACCTTATCAATAAAGTTGAGGTTACGGATATGAAAGTAGCTAGGATGATTGCAGGTACTAGTAGATGGGAACAATGGCAGGAGGGAGTCCACAATGAGGAAATCAAAGAAAATCTGGGAATGAACACTATGGATGTAGCAGTCAGAGCGAACAGGCTTAGATGGTGGAGTCATGTTACACGCATGGGAGAAGCAAGGTTGCCCAAGAGACTCATGGCTTCAGCAGTAGAGGGTAGGAAGAGGAGTTGGGGAAGACCAAGCAGAAGGTACCTGGATTCGGTTAAGAATGATTTTGAAGTAACAGGCTTAACATCAAAAGAGGCACCAATGTTAGCACTGAATAGGGGATCATGGAGCAATTTTATAAGGGGACTATGCTCCAGACTGAACGCTGAAAGGGATAATCAGTCTTAAATGATGATAATGATGATGGTGATGATGATGATGATGATGATGATGATTCTGCCAATGCTATTTTACCCTTTGAATAGGTACACTTTTCAAAAGAACTATTAGTGATAAAACAATGGAATTTTAACTGCATATCTATAACATACATGCCTCAATTTACAAATAAAATGAACATAATACCTTTTATGGTTTTGAAGAAAAATTTTTTATTCTTTAACTAGTAAAATTTAACTTCTTTTTGTACATTAATCATTATAAAACAGTTTCTGATTGTTTGGTGGTTCTCAATTTACTTGTAATAACTTGTTACCATGTGCAGTACAAATTGACCAAATTTCATGTTTGTAACCCCAATAGTTTATTACCTGAAAGTAAAAAATGTACTTCTGAGAAAAATCCATTTAAAGTTTAATATTGCAACTCTAGTATCGATATTGATGAAAATTACTTACCACTAATATTTTCCTACACCATACTGAGCATCATCTCATCTTCTTTTCTTCTCTTGGTCCCTCTTCTTTTCTGTCTGGCTTCTTTCGTGCATTTTAAATTAGCAATATCTGCTTTGCGGATTCTCTCTTTATCTATTTTCACCAAGGATTTTGCATGATTTGCACTAGATTTAATGCCCAATAATTCCAAAAATCCAGTTCTCTAATTACACCATCATTGAAGCATAAAATAGCATCATAAATACAAAAATTTGAGGGCGTAAGCTGAACAAATAGTTTTCGGTAACCAGTTCCACTTGACAGAATTCACAAAATCATTGAAATTTTGGGTTTTCCCATGAAGACATTTCTTCAACAGGGTATCTTTACAAAGGTCTCTAAATGTTTAATTTCATTCATTACTGATGCAGGTAAAGAATGTTTGTGGTCATATCTGGTACTTCTCCTGTACTTGCACCATGTGTCAGGATCATTCAGGCAAAGACCGTACACTGGATTTTCCTTTGTGGAAAGCTTATGGAAAAAGAGAGCCTATACTGCTTTATTCATATTTTCTAAATTCGCTACATTTCCTCTTATGGCCAAGCCATAATAATTCTGTAATCTATCTGTTTCAATATTTGTCAGGCGACCTTTACCACCTATCTTCTTACCATCTTCCAATACTATTTTTGAATTTTCTTTCAATAATCTTCTCATTCTCTTCTGAACATGCCCAATGCACTCTAATTTAAAAATTGTGACATTGGGACCATAGGGTTGTTCTGCACAGAGCGTCAGGAAAACCATCGTACCTCACGAAAAAATTGCCGTATTTGTATAAAACAAAAACTGTTTCACGCAGGAAAGACCAGGTATCTTAAATATGCTAAAATCTAAAAATCGAATTTTTGAAGCCCACTTGCCTTCCCCCTCCCCTTAAAGGAAGACATCGAAGCAATTCAGAGGCGGGCTGTTAGATTCGTTACCGATAGGTTCGAACAACACGCAAGTTTTGTGGAGATGCGTCGGGAACTATGATGGGAATCACTGGAGGGAAGGTGACGTTAGAGAATTGGCATTTGAAGCTGACCACAGAACGGTCTAACTGCTGCCAACGTACATTTCGCGTGAGGACCACAAAGTTAAGAGAAATTAGGGCTTGTCCAGAGGCAAACATATCGTCGTTTTTCCCTCGCTCTGTATGCCTTCCGCGCGTGTGTATGTTTGTATGTAGATGTGAAATGAGAACCTTGGTGATCTACTTTGGCGCCGGACAATGAGTACGTTGATAGCCACAATTTTAACTCAAATACTGTTACTGAATTAGACAATTTGTCATCACATACTGGATGCCCCAGGAGAAAAGTTCGATATACAGGTATATGACAGGAAGGCTCATTTGAAGCAAAAAACTTCACATGCACGTGTGCCCTATTGCAAATGGTTGCCAAGTTAGAGAATATGTAATGTACGTTTCTTTGTGGAGTAGTTGTACAGGCGTACATGTCTTACCCTCATCGCTGGTTAGGGTGTGGCAGCACAATTAACTGACTGCCAAAGCTTAATGCCATTATGTTTTATTTCTTTCTTTTGCTACAGACTTTATTCAGTATTGTGCGCAGGGTCGGCAGGGTTAAGTATGGATGTGGCATGGTTAATTTTAAGGGATGGCCGGATGCCTGTCCTGCCGCCACCCCAAACCCCCTGGGACGGAATTAGTGTACCCCAACTGCCTGCATCTAGTGTAAATCGTGAAATAGTGTGAATGTGGTTCAAATGTCTGCGAGTCGTGTAACAGAGGCGGGACGTGGGGACCAGCCCGGTATTCACCTAGGAGGATGTGGAAAACCGCCTAAAAACTACATCCAGGCTGCACGGCTCACCAGCCGTCGTCGTTAATCCGCCAGGCGGATTCGATCCGGGACCAGCGCGCCTACCCGATTCCAGGATGCCGCACAAAGGTGCCTACAACTTCCCTCTATCTATCTATCTATCTATCTATCTATCTATCGCTTGAGCCTTGTCCCGCAGTGACGCAGGGTCACCCATTGTTAATCGGATTTGGCATGTTAATGTGTAAGGGTTGGCTAGATGCCCTTCCTGCCGCCACCCCATACCCGCCTGGACGGAATTAGTGTACCCCAACTGTCTGTGTCGAGTGTAATCCATATAATAGTGCGAAAGTGTGCAGATGTCTGCGAGCCGTGTAACTCAGGCGGAGCAAGGGTACCAGCCTGGTGTTCACCTAGTGGGTTGTGGAAAACCGCCTAAAAACCACATCCAGGCTGGCCGGCACATCGACCTTCATCGGGCTATCTTGGTGGGTCAGCTTAACGCCATTATATTTCTGTTTATGGGGTTGACCTAAGCTGATACCTGGCAGTCATCAGCTGGACTGACACGTTTCATCAGTTAGTGTCATAAAGTTCTTCAATTCATTTGGTTTAAATGAAGCCAGTGGATGCATGTTCTGTTAATAGTAAGCAATATTCAGTGATTGCGGAGATTAGAATGTCAGTTAACATCTTACTTTTCTCTATCTACACTGTCCACTCTCGTTACCACCACCTAGGTTCGACATCAATGTGCAATAACCGATAACAGATGGCAGATGGAAGCATTAGCAGTGGAGGGTTTATGAAGCATGTAGGAAGGAGGGGGGGGGGGGGAGGGGGCGACGCGGAAAACATTCCAGTCCTCGACGTAATGGAAAAACTGAATGATTTATCTGTGCATGGCATAATGACGCTATTCAAAATCGTCTCCTAGGCAACTTTGATGCACCCTTGGCTTATAGATGACAGGACTGAACGACGGCTGCGGAAAAGTGCACGGGCGAAAAGATGTGCAACTGCTGGGGAGCTGACCAGTCAGATGAACCAAGGGATTACCAACAGTGTCTCCTCAATGACCGTTCAGCGAACATTGTTGCGTATCGCCCTCCACAGCAGGTGCATGGTTGATACACTCATGCATCGGCGACGAAGGCTGGAATTTGCACACCGGTACCGCAGCTGGACGTCCACTGACGGGCGACAGTTAGCCTTTTCAGATAAATCATGTTTTACCCTCCACCAGACAGATGGCCGTTGGCGTGTGCGGCGTGAAACGTCAGAAAGCAAACACACTGCAACAGTCGTCGGAAGGGTCCAGGCAGGAGGAGGGAGCGTTCGCGGGAATGTTCTCGTTGTATTCCCCGAGTCATCTGGTCATTCTGTAAGGCACAATGGATCAGCAGAAGTATACGTCTATTCGTGGGGACCACCGCTATATGCTTTGTTTTCCTCAGCACGGCCGCATCATTCAGCTCGCAGCGTACGTGCGTAGTTCGAAGAGCACCAGGATGAGTTTATCGTACATTCCTGGCCACAAAACTCTCCGAGTTTCAGTCCAACTGCGAAGCTGTGGCATCGCCTCGATCGGGCTGTTCGCGCCACGGATCCCCTGCCGAGAAATCTGGCGTGGCTTGTCACGCCACTGGAGTCGGCTTGGTTCCACATCCCTGTCATTACTTCCAGAAACTTACTGACTCTCTTTCTGCACGTGTTATAGCGACTCGCGCAGCACAAGGACTTTCCACAACAGACTTGCGACATCATATAAGAATAAAACTTAAAATTCATTTATAGTTTACAATAAAACTATAAAGTAGCTGATCTGATTCCTGTGTCTACGTAATTTGCCTTTATCAGTATCCGCCGAGGACCGACAAATTAACACGAAAAATAGAGTTTTCCAACGTCCGTTTTCACCCTTTAGATGGCCGTGCGGTTCTACGCGCTACAGTTGCAGGTTCGAATCCTGCCTCGGACATGGATGTGTGTGATGTCCTTAGGTTAGTTAGGTTTAATTAGTTCCAAGTTCTAGGCGACTGATGACCTCAGAAGTTAAGTCGCAAAGTGCTCAGAGCCATCACCTTTTAGAACTGGGTATTCGAATGCCCAAATAGTGACATGTTCCTCGATTACAACATGATTTTTGAGCTGAGTTTCAAAAAATTACAGTCAGTAGGAGGTTTTCTGCAGTATTCACCACTAACCGCTTTCCGAGAAAAGCCGCGAACGGTGGTCGGAATAAGTTTTCTTTGTTTGTCTATTTAATTTAATATTTCGATTCTATGTATGTTGAAACTAAGGGAGTCAAAATTATTCAGTCCTTGTTTGATTTCTACGTTTATTACAGGAAATAATAGGAATAAAAAACGAAAATCGATAATTTCGGTAATCAGTTATTCTGAGCGATTTTTAGATTTGGGTTAACCTGAAAAAAGTGATATAACTGAAAACTGCTTGCTTCAGCGATAACCACCCTCTCTAATTCAGTGGCGAGTCAGAAATCGATCAGAACAATATTGTTCGTTGTTACTATTGAAGCACTTTCACAAGAAGTCTCTTTGTTCGACCTCGAAACTAAAGAGGTAACAGTGATAAAAATCACGCAGAAGTTGAAATTAACAGCGAAGTTTAATAACGAGTGGTGTAAGATTTACTAACGGCTTAACAAAGGCAATGATGATAATACTCACTGTCCTGTGTGCCTCTCATATTCTAGCGTATCTTACGGAGTTGAAAATGACGTTAAAAACACGCAAGGGATGGAGCACATATATGGCGTTCATTTTAACTGAAGACATTGAACTATCTGGAAAGCTACACATGGGATTAAAAAAAAAGTTATAATTCCAATTTTGTTTGTCCCGGAGGGGGTCGTCCAATGATACCACACTCGACCCCCACCCCAGCCTGTTTTTAGTGGCGGAGGCAACTTCGAAATCTTCATTGGGAACCCCCGTTTTTTATTGCAGACTACAATTCTACGGCAAAATCTACATACGTTTCGACTGAATCATTTACTTCGTTTTGCCACAGATGGCACTATAATCCAAGGACTAGAAATGGGGCCGGCCGCGGTGGCCGTGCGGTTCTGGCGCTGCAGTCCGGAACCGCGGGACTGCTACGGTCGCAGGTTCGAATCCGGCCTCGGGCATGGATGTGTGTGATGTCCTTAGGTTAGTTAGGTTTAAGTAGTTCTAAGTTCTAGGGGACTTATGACCTAAGATGTTGAGTCTCATAGTGCTCAGAGCCATTTGAACCATTTGAACTAGAAATGGATACACAATCATAATTTACGACATGCTATCCAATGGATCTTGAATATCCAATGGGACGTGGGACCCCAGCTACATGCTGCGAAAGTAGGACAGGTCAGTATCCCATAACTTCTAATTGGAAACCCCATTCGCAATGTTTCAGTTCTACGAGCTGTCGAAAAGGGGACTTCTCGACGCGCCACCGTTGTCTTATATCGAACTACGGCGTGTCATAAGAGTCAGTACACTGCGACTGGAGCTTACGTCTCGTGAAGAAGTAGAACAGACAGCCGCTCGAAACGTTACAAAATGGTTCAAATGGCTCTGAGCACTATGGGACTCAACATCTGAGGTCATCAGTCCCCTAGACTTAGAACTACGTAAACCAAAATAACCTACGAACATCACACACATCTGTACCCGAGGCAGGATTCAAATCTGCGACCGTAGCGGTCGCGAGGTTTCGGACTGAAGCGCCTAGAACCGCCCTGCCACAGCGGCCGGCGAAACATTACAATACTTGCACAGTATTTATTGCTTGCACACCTGCCTATCATTTGGGCAACAGACGCGTAAGTGGACGATGAGTGTTGCAATCAGAGGAGAAAAAATTGAAATGATCCTGATTTACAGAGAAGGTAGGAGAAATGCTGAGGATGCTGTTGCCTTGTATGCGGAGCGTTTTTCATAGAAAGCTGGTTCTCCTTCGTTCTTTTACAGTGTTGTGAACGTCTTTATTTCTGAACATAGCGTAGAGACCGACAAAAGGAAACGAAGCAAACGTGTTACAGGAGAAGGTAGTGATACAGATATGCTAGCGGCGGTGCATCGCAACCCGCGGATAAGCGCCTGGCAGTTACACCGCTACTCCATTATATCCGCAGGCAGTACTGTGACATTACTGCATCGTCATACATATCATCCACACCACGTTCCACTGCACCAAGAACGTCATGGCGCCGATATCCATAAATGGGCAGTGTTTTGTAAATGACCACGTCAGAAAATGCAAACGACCCAAACGTTCTTTGTCGAGGCACCATTCTACGATGAGCCTACATTTACAACCATCGTAGCGTTAACGGGCATAACAAGGATCACTGGAGTTCAGAAGATCTGCAATCGTTACTGAAAGTTGACCATCAACGTCCTTGATGGATTAACGTATGGAGTGGCATGATGGGGGAACAAACTCATTGGTCCGTATTTTATCGACGGCGCGTTGAATGGGCGCAAATGTCGAATGTTTCTGGGACGGGACTACCGGTACTAGTGCAGGATGCTGCCCTGGCAGCTCGACAGTGTACGTGGTTTCAGCGAGACGGTTGCCCAGCGCCTTACGGAACTGAAGCACGGGAGTTATTAGACCGTGTTTACACTGGTCGGTTGGTAGGCAGTGATGGCTCTATTAATTGGCCCGCTAGGTCGCCGGATGTCTTTCTGTGGGATATTTAAAAGATAAGGTGTACCAGCAAGTTCCGACAGGCCGCGAGGACATGGTCGACCAGATCGGAAACGCCTGTGCTGATATGCCGCAGATATGGTTCTGTCCTGTGTACGATCATTTGCAAAGCAGATCGCTAACAGGGGGACCTCCCCATCGCACCCCGCTCAGATTTAGTAATAAGTTGGCACAGTGGATAGGCCTTGAAAAACTGAACACAGATCAATCGAGATAACAGGAAGAAGTTGTGTGGAACTATGAAAAAAATAAGCAAAATATACAAACTGAGTAGTCCATGTGCAAGGTAGGCAACATCAAGGAGAGTGTAAGCTCAGGAGCGCCGTGGTCCCGTGGTTAGCGTGAGCGGCTGCGGAATGAGAGGTCTTGGTTCAAATCATGCGTCGAGTGAATAGTTTAATTGTTTATTTTCAGACAATCATCACCACACGTACTGTGTATCAGCAAATGTAGCAAAATATTCATTGACCTTGTTATTGAAGTCGCGAGTTATATTTGCTGCTGGATTCACATTGCCACGGGATACATCTCACATATTTAATGCACTCTCGTCCAAAGTAGCGAACTGCCAGCCAGTGAGCCTCGTTAGCAGGAACACTCTCTCTTCCGTGCGCTGTAGTCGGCTGACGTCGTGTGTTTCGATGTTTGTTTAGGTGTAGCGTCCCCATACTACGGCGCAGTTACCTCGCACCGGACGGGCAGATAATAATTGTCTGAAAATAAAAAATTAAACTTTTCTCTTCGGGGAAGACTTGAACCAAGGTACTCACATCCCGCAGTTGCTCACGCTAACCACACGGCCACGGCGCTCTGGAGCAATACTATCCTTGATGTTACCTATCTTGAGCATGGACTACTCAGTTTGTATATTTCGCTTATTTTTATCATAGTTCCACACAACTTCTTCCTGTTTTCTCGATTGATCTGTGTTCAGTTTTTCAAGGCCTATCCACTGTGCCAACTTATAACTAAATCTGAGGAGGGTGCGATGGGGAGGTTCCCTTGTAAGTATATTGACGTTGGCAGTTCTGTGTTTGAAGACACTCTAATAGGAGAAGTAGAGCAGCGTTCGCCTCGAGCCACGGCCACAGCGGCTCGTCGAGTAGTTCCCTATTCTATATGTCGGAGGAATACAACAATGCGAATGGCGTTTCCAAGTACGGGCCTGTCCTACCCTTGCCGCATGGAGGTGGAGTCGCATATGCCATTGGGTAGCATTTCGTAAATTACGATTGTGTACTCATTTCTATTCCTCGGATTACAGCGTCATCTGTGGCGAAACGAAGAAAATGCTTCAGACAAAACGCATGTAGATTTTACCGTAGAATCGTAGTCTGCAATAAAAAACAGGGGTTCCCACTGAAGGTTTCAAAGTTGTCCCTCTCCACCCAAGCACGTGGTGGGATGGGGCCGAGACGAACAAATCTGGATTATAAATTTTTTGATCCGATGTGTACTTATAAGATATTTCAATGTCTTCAGTTAAAATGAACATTCTTTAGAATCTCCGTCAAACAGTCTGTCTCGAAAATGCAAATGACAGTAAGTTTTCCTTAGCGTTGAAAATAATAATCCTTGAATTGTAGAATACAGAAATTGCAATTCTAAACATACATGTGTTAACTGTAGCTTTAGAGATGTCTGTTTCAAAATATTCGGACTTCGTTCAGCTTAGAAGTATCAAGTTCTTGCAAAATCCCGACTTTGTGTAGTAAAGAGCTGGCAACCCTGGCTGTACCTCAGTACTTTTATGCCTTTCTTTGTACTGAATTTTTGTGGTCAGGCGCGGAGAACCTCGTGCAGCTACAAGGCTGCTTCTCCACTGGGTTCGATTTCATGAGTCACCCGCTGTGCCGAACTACAGTAAGTCCTCGTGTCCCCCGCCTCTCCGCCTTTTCTGTGTGGTCTTCTTCGGCGAGGAGTAAAATTTATCGATTTCAGACACTATTGGTATTTATTCGTCCGAGCATGACATAATCGTGCACGCCTTTTGGTCTTCATCAGGCCTACAAATTTTGGCTGTTGTAGATATCGTCCAGTTCATAATTACACCGGATCGTCCATTCACGAGTGATCTTATCTTGTGCCTGACAAAAGATCTTCCTTAAGACTTTACGCTCGAAAACAAGATGATCATGAAGTCATTCCCGCTAACAGTCCACGTTTCGCAGCTACGATGAGGTCATCTCTACGCTGTAAGTTTAGCATTCGACTATCTTCAGTGAAAAGTGCGACGAAATATCACCTATTGATACCACTACCAAAGGCATTTAACAGCTTATAATGACAGTTGCAATTTGGTTCTTGTGATCTGTTAGCGATGACACAAGTAAAAGAGATAGCTATTAACACTTGAACCGTTTTAAGTTTCTGTCCTTCATAGTTACAATACTACCTTATTAGTCAAGCGCCGGCCGGGGTGGCCGAGCGGTTCTAGGCGCTACAGTCTGTAACCGCGCGACCGCTACGTTCGCAGGTTCGAATCCTGCCTCGGGCATGGATGTGTGTGATGTCCTTAGGTTGGTTAGATTTAAGTAGTTCTAAGTTCTAGGGGACTGATGACCTCAGAAGTTAAGTCCCATAGTGCTCAGATTTATTATTAATCAAGCCTAAAAAATAAGGCTTTTCATTTATGTTTGTTATGCACCCTGTCTTTGAAGTGTTCTGTAGAGTAATTAAGTGCACAACAAATTATTAACTCTTTCTGTTTCGTATTTAATTCTTTAATTAGTGTTCTTATTCCTCTGTTTCAGGTGAGCACGCTACATTGTAGACTTATGACATACGAGGTTTGCGTAAGTACTGCCACAAGTAAATAACTCTTCGCGAAAATTACATTAAATCTCTTATCATCTGGTACGGATATCTTTTTGAAGAAAGAGGTTTTCAAATTAATTGTAAAATTCCGTTGCCATTGACGTGTGTAGCTTTCGCATTGTGAATGTCATCAGGATTGAGTAATGATAGCATCTGTTTGTAAAGAAAAAAAGAAAAGACCTCAGTACGAATTTACAGGTGACTGTTCTCAAGGATTCTTTCAAAATTGTTGTGTGAAAAAAAAAAAATGGCTGTTGACTTGACGGTATCCCATAGGACAAGGGCTACTTGAAAACAGAATGTGCAGAAACCACACAAAAACAAATACGTAGGAAGAACTGTAACTTACGTGCTTTGATTGCCAAAGCTTAAAAATCATAAATTGATAAAAGCAGTAAATGTTAGTGCAGAGAAAACAATCGTCACTTTTACAAAAGGGAAGTCTGTGATACTTTTTAAACTCCTGCTTGGATTTCACAATGTACAGCGGGTTTTTGCTAGGCCTGGTGAAAGAATGTTTGTGATTTCCAGAGTACTTTCAAAGGACAAATATTTTGTCATGTATTTTTACTTTTGGAGGTTAGAACGTACGCTATGCTGCCTACAATGCGCTTACAGTGCGTTGTTATCCGAAGTATTCGTAATTTCTCGTTCCTCTCAGTATTCCTCTGTGGCAGCCCATAGTATAATAGCAGAATTCGCAAATGGACACATTTAGTAATTTGTCAAGAATGGCTATGGGACTTAACTGACGTCATCAGTCCCCTAGAACTTAGAACTACTTAAACCTGACTAACCTAAGGACATCACACACATCCATGCCTGATTCAGGATTCGAACCTGCGACCGTAGCGGTCGCGCGGATCCAGACTGTAGCTTCTAGAACCGCTCGGCCACTCGGCCGACAATTTGTCAAGGTTCAATGTGTTGAAACAAGGTTTCAGGCAGGTGAAGCATGTACAAGTAGAAATATTTTGCTGTTAACATATTTTCCGTGGAATATCCTCTACACTCTGTCAGTCCAAAAAGTTTCGAGACTGGATTAGTAGAAAATACAGAAAAGTTAACATGGTGGTTTTTAAACCGCGCAGCACGTTGGCGTGAATTTCGATTACGTCGCTTTTTGTGTCAATTTGTGCACTTTTCCGTTTCGTGGTGGGTTCGTATTGCTAATACCAAAACTTGTCACCTGTGATGAGCCGGAAAACAAGTCCGCGTTTTGCAGTCACGAGTTACTGTTTTTGTTCAGGTATCAAGGTGTGCGGGATGAACTTTGCACATACTTTTCTCTTCTTCATAACTTTCTGGAGAGAGTATTGAACACGTGGTTTAGAGATGTTGCTCCAATGCGATTTTCGACACGACCACCTTAACACGCTATTGCCACAAGGCCGCTTTTTACCTCTGCGTGCTCACAACTGACTGGTCGAATACACGTCCATTATTTACAGTAGTTAGTTCAAGCTGGTGCCGTAGTTCCTGCATTGGAGTTGCTTATAGGCCAGGAATAAAATCAGTCTCGGAACTGTTTGGACCCGCGCGGGATTAGCCGAGCGATCCGAGGCGCTGCGGTCATGGACTGTGCGGCTGGTCCCGGCGGAGGTTCGAGTCCTTCCTCGGGCACGGGTGTGTGTGTTTGTCCTTAGGATAATTTAGGTTAAGTAGTGTGTAAGCGTAGGGACTGATGACCTTAGCAGTTAAGTCCCATAAGATTTCACACACATTTGAACATTTTTTTGAACTTTTTGGGCGGACTGTCTGTGTTGGCAGAGGCATCGTTTGTAGAAAGTAGTTAACAGGCCGGTCGTTCTGCGTGGTAGAAACGGTATGCATCATCTGTCCGTGGCTGCCGTTGAGCTGTTGCCGATTACTTTAGTCTTTTCCCTAGCAAGTGCTCTCTCCCGCACTTTACGCAGTAATTTCGATCTCCGTTTACGTGTTGCTGTTGTATCAGAAGCTTTTTTAATCAGCTTATCTCAATAAAAAGCATCCAGAAACAGGAATTTGGCAATTTTTAATTTTGTATAATATTTATTTTCTAGCCATTAGCCCCCTACTCCCACAGTTTCCCCATCTAATGTGCCACATGTTAGGCTGGTGGGTAAGTTCGTAGCGTTTTTCCGTAAATTTAATAAACACAACAGATACAGCTACTTTAGTAGTCAAAAATATATTCTCCTTCGCTATTTACAACAATCTGCCAACGCTGAATTAACTTTTCTTTAATTCGACCGTAGAGGTCACCAGTATCTGAGGCGAATAACCCCTCTTGTTCGGAGAGCGTTTTCTTTCAAAAAGGAAGTTGCTAGCAGGTTATTCGATACACAGCGGTAAAGATGTAAAAATGAGGGCGCAAGATCGTTTAACTAACGTTGGTACGGAATGTTTTCGCAAGCCAACTTCTGTGTAGTGTCTTTTGTCGTCTAGTAGACTGCGGCCGGGCGTTATCGTCTAGTAGCTTCGCTTCATGCAGTCTTCCTGGCTGTTGTTCTTTGTTGTCGACAAATAGATGCCAGCAGTGGTGGTTTCTTGGGGAAGCATTTCGTAGAACACCACACCGCCGCTGTTCCACCAGATGCATAAAATTATCTTTTATAGATGCGCGCAGGTCTTTTTAAGGGGAGCTGCTGTTTTGTTTGGGGCCAACCATTCTTTTCTTTTCCTTACGTTCAGATAAAAACTGTAGTATCATTGCCACAGATAATACTACAACGCCGCGGCAACACAAGGTTGGCAGCCCGTCGTCTGCCGAGCACAGCGCACTCTAGCGGGTTGTGCAGCTCGACGGAACTGGAGTGTGCCTTGTTCACTTCTTAGCTAGATTTCAACCTAGGCAGACGCACTTTCATAATCGGCCCTCCGTCAGTTCTGTATGCATTGATTCTCTGAGGAGGACCCATCAGGCTTAGTCCCTGAGAATATGTTGTATTAGTTCATGGTATTCCATGTTTCGAGATTGTTAGTTCATAGTCGCAGCTGCACTGCTACAAACTACTGAAGATAAATAATTTTCATTGTACTATGTGTTTCTTGAATAATAATGTGTTTTGGTTGGCAGGAGAGCCAACACCATGTTACTAGAGGAGGCCGAAATGCACGCGTTTTAGCTAACGCAGGCTGGCGTAGGGTCTGGAACAGGACAAGGAAATTAGAATTTAGAAAAACGGACGTAGCTGGTGGAATACTTAACTTTAATCCATTAATGGTGAACATCGCTCTTGACGGTGCATGATTCACAATGTCAATAGTAACTGAACATGGCGCCTTGCTAGGTCGTAGCAAATGACGTAGCTGAAGCCTATGCTAAACTATCGTCTCGGCAAATGAGAGCGTATTTTGTCAGTGAACCATTGCTAGCAAAGTCGGTTGTACAACTGGGGCGAGTGCTAGGAAGTCTCTCTAGATCTGCCGTGTGATTGTGGCGACACGCGGGTCCGACGTATACTACCGGACCGCGGCCGATTTAAAGGCTACCACCTAGCAAGTGTGGTGTCTGGCGGTGACACCAGATAATCCTTTTCTCTAACAGTGTGCCGTACCGCATATTATTGCAACCTCGACTCCTTCAGCTCCTATCAACTCGACCTCTTACTTATTTGCATTTAGTAAAGAGCTGAAAACACCCGTTTTGTGCCTCTAAACAGTGAGACACAATAAAAACACGATTTCTCGTCACAATACGAGATAGTTATGATCGATATTGTTTACGAGCGAATTGATGATGAGCAAGCAGAGATGGATATATGGCAGTACGTTAATTTTTGTGGTAATGGCGTAGAGTATGTGGACCCATACACCTGATTTCTGAACATTTCCCATTGCATGCAAATGTCGCACGATGGTTGCAGGATCACAGTGCATCACATCTGCCAGAGTACACTGACATGGATCCCTATGGATTAATGCGCTTAAGCGATCTTCATCAAACGCTGAGGATATTCCTGAATGTGAAGAGAGAAAAAAAAAGGTTCAACTGGCTCTAAGCACTTTGGAACTGAACAGCTGAGGTCATCAGTCCCATAGGCTTAGAACAACTTAAACCTAACTTACCTAAGGACATCACACACACCCATACCCGAGGCAGGATTCGAACCTGCGACCGTAGCAGCAGCGCGTTCATGACTGAATAGCCTAGAACCGCTCGGCCATAGAGGCCGGCCGTGAGGAGTCAATAATGTCAAAATGATCCTCCTTAAAACGAGAAAACTATTTTCTTGGCGTGATCTGCCCTATGGCATCATCCGCAAGTGTTTCTGGCCGGCTCCGGTGCAGTCCCCATGGAACTCAAACACCAGAATACGTCGGTAGTGTTCAGATTTGACCACGTGTCAGACGATTTCCTAGCGTCCACAGCTCTCACTATCTAATGGCAAAATGACAATAAGTAAAGTCAAATAGCGACGGTGATCTACAAATAACAAATGACAATCGATAAATAAACGCGTAGCAACCGGAGTACCAACACGTAAAACGAAAAGGTTACCAACTTATGGCCGGCCGAAGTGGCCGAGCGGTTCTAGGCGCTTCAGTCTGGAACGGCACGACCGCTAAGGTCGCAGTTTCGAATCCTGCCTCAGGCAGGGATGTGTGTGATGTCCTTAGGTTAGTTAGATTGAAGTAGTTCTAAGTTCTAGAGGACTGATGACCTCAGATGTTAAATCCTATAGTGCTCAGAGCCATTTGAACCATTTTTACCAACTTATGCACCAGCCTAAAACTAGTATGTCCATCCCGAAGCTCTGCAAAACACACACACACACACACACACACACACACACACACACACACACACACACACACACACACACACGCACGCACGCACACACACGTGTACATGCAGGCACGCACGCACACGTGTACATGCACAAAATCTGATGTCATCGCTTTAATAAATAGAGATCTATAACTAAATGTGTGTGCGATTTTAGCTGCTGCGAATGGAATACAGCCGTTACGACACGCATAGCGACGCCAGCGCCGTGTGAACCGCCGGTGTTACTAGCCTATCACAGAGCGCCGCAGAGGCGAACGCCCTTCGCTGCGCCCTCAGGCGTGGAGCGCAATTTCGCCGATGTACTAAGCAGCTTACGGCGGCGGCGCCACCGGTCTAAGCTGGCCGCATTACCTACGAAGCGCTGCAGGTACTGATGTATACAGGAGCGCGTAAACTTGACGGGGCTCGTTAAGAGAACCACCGCTGCTGACTTTGAAATACATAAGCGAGCACAGCGTGCATAAGGACTCCACAAAGTTAGAGACCCTCCCCCAAACAAAAATATTGTAAAATGTATTGCATAAATACAAAAATCAACAGTGCAGCATAGCACCTCAGATGTAGGGTAAACCTTGGTAATTTCGTGAGAGTTTCTGTATTAAGTTAATTTAAAGTACATATAAAATATTTTGAAAGCCTGCTGAATTAAATATGTAAGTCTGTCCTTAAATGCATTACTCAATACGCACAATGATATGATTAGTTGATTCTACATTCTCTCCCTTCTGATTTTGTAGGTTATTTCGTGATACCCCTTGGTAAGTTCGTGACATTACTTGGGTAATTTCGTGATAATGCATTAATTAAATAATGAAAGCATTGTATTTCTATAAAAGATTTTGTTTTGACATTTTACTACATTGAGGCTTATTGATGATAATAATGATAAAGTACTGACGAAGTAATGAGCAAAAACACTGAATTGAATTTACTGATTAAATGAAAGCATCATTTTAGTCTTCCTCAGAAAATTTTTTAAAAACTTGTTGCACATAAAAGCTTCCTCACTCTCTTCAAGAGTATGTTGACACTTCGAATGGTACCACATTAAACAAAAACTACACTGAATCCATAGTACGCCTGGTTTTTTCCTCACGTCTTCTAAACAACTTTGGCCACAGGATCCACATTTATTGCCATCCTTCATCCTCTTCTTTGTCACTCCAGAGGTGCTGGGTTGTGGATTTACTGTATCTTCCTTTCGAGGCTTACATATAAATCAATAAATTTCATTAAAATAAATAAACAACAACTCAAAGGAACAACTGTCAATTCTGTTAATGAAGCACATGAGACAATTTTTAGAAAATGCATAGGCCTACCTCTGGTTCTTTTGGGAGCTGTTACAGAAGAAAGCTGAAAATTGGATCGACTGATAAGGTAAGGGATGAGGAGGTTCTCCGCAGAATCAGTGAAGAAAATTGGAAAACACAAGAAGAAAAATGATACATCATTGGTCAAGACATTAGGGAATAACTGTCACGCTAATACAGGGAACTGTAGAGGGCAGAAGCTATAGATCAAAACAGAGATTTAAATACATACAACAAATAATTCACGACGTAGGTTGCAAGCGCTACTGTGAGATGAAAAGGTTGGCACGTGAGAGGAACTTGCGACGGACCGCGTAAACTGTTCAGAAGACTGATGAGGCAAAAAGCAACGAACTCCCAAGACTTTGACAGTTTGTGATGTACCTAATACGGAGTGTTCAAAAAGTCTCTCCGCAGTGCTGTATGATTGTTAGCCGCTCGTGCCGTTTGGTTGTTCGCCTGCACGGTTACTTCCCTTCACGTGGACTCTCCAACATTTAAAAACTCCCTCCGCAGTACCGTATGATTGTTAGCCGGTTATTTTCAAAAAGATGGTTCAACCGCGCATACAGCTCGCGTCTCAATGTCACTGCTTGCTGATCTTATTGGTGATACCATAATTTCACAGGGACTTTGGCCTCCACGATCGCCTGAACTAACACCAACTGACTTTTTCTTCTGGGGTGCAGCGAAAGCAATTGTCTATAAAAACAGTCCAAAATCCCTCGATGAATTGAAAACTACAATATCCACTTTCACTGCTTCTGTTACAGATGTTACAACTTGTGTTTGGAAACGTGATTAGACGAATTGAATTGTGTATTCAACAACAGGGCGGACACTTTCAAGATTTAATGGGAAAATTTGTAAGTAAAATTGAATATTCAATAAATTAATAACTTGTATAGCACTGAGTTTCTTTTCGGTATATTCACTGCGGCATACGGCACGCGCGTCTGACGATCATACGGCACTGTGGAGAGACTGTTTGAACATCCCGTATAAAATCAAAATGTGCTCTCATCGTTATCAGTATTCTACTTATCACTACGATTCCGAACGCTGGTCTATAGATTATGGCTAAGTGAACGTGTAAATACCCGCCTCTGTTGGCAAGATTGGTAATGCACGAATGTGCGGATGCCCTCAATTAGGAGGTAAGCCGATTCAAATCCTGGTGGTGGAAAATTTTTACTGCCAGTGTTTGGTTGTTAAGGGGAGGAAAGGTGAGTACCTGATCAACAATATTTTGTGCCAGTGACCTGAAAAAGGAAGGAAGATTAGGGTTTAATATCCCATAGACATCGATGTCATGGAGCACTTGCCCGGAGTGTTTCAAGGATGGGTAAGGAAGTCGACCGTGCCCTTCTATAGGAACCATGGAACCATTTGCCTGGAGCTATTTAGAGAAATCAGGGTCAACCGAAATCTGGACGACTGGACGTGGATACGAACCGTCGCCCAGGGATTTGAACCACCGTCCTCCCGCACTGCGAGGCTAGTATGCTAACAACTCGGCCTTCTCACTCGGTCGCCAATGTCGTGGATTCAATTCCGAATCTCTCGGCAGTATCTCATTAAATGAGATCATGTAACACTGTTGATAGTGATCCGACGGTAAGTTTGGGGAGTTAATCTCGGCAGCCTCCTTGGTGCTCTTCGATAAGTCGGCTATGTGTCGGCACCTGGTTCCTCCCTCCCCCTTCATCCATAATACCACAACAGTACACTGTAGAAGCGCTCATCACAGCCATTCACAGATACACACTTGACATTCACAACAGATCGAAGGCAACGCTATACTAAGACCTTGCCTAGAACGGCGATGCACCATCCTGCATCTGCTCCAGTACGTTCATTGTCTGAGTCTGGGACTACTTCGACTTAACTGTTTCTTTCAGTCATTTCCTCTGCCGCCCCCCGTCTCTCTCTCTCTCTCTCTCTCTCTCTCTCTCTCTCTCTCTCTCTCTTTCTCTCCTTCCCTCCCTCTCTCTGTCTCTCTCTCTCTCTCTCTCTCTCTCTCTATCTCTGGAATATCATGGACTCACGAACCATTTTTCTTTTTGTTGGCAGTAGAGCCCATGGATCCATTATACCAAATTATTCAGAGAATATACCAGAACCATCGCCAAAATTTTGTGCTTGCTGTTCGGATTCACCTTGTAGACGATGTGCCCACCGTAGGACTGTATGAGGAGACTGTTGCGCACAACGCTCCGGGCAGGGCGAGACAACGCTGCCCTGCCCACATCACTTCGTTGCTGGCGACACTGTCGGGACGTCAATAAATCGTCCAATTGACCCATTTTGCCCGCTCTGGGCATGATGTCATGGTCGTCTCAGTTTAAGGGTGTTTGACTCTAATAGCGAGTAGAGGACAATGGAACAAACAAATGATCCCAATAAACATAGGCTTGGTCACAGATTGTTTACGCAATATGATTTATTATGACTGAGTACGTGAACACCTTTTGTTTCGTTTTATTGGCTTTCAGGCCGTGCCCATTTAGCCGTCTCAAAATTGGATTGTCGATTATGACGGTACAGACGCAAGGACAACACAAAACCCAGTCCTCGAGCGGAGACAATCTCTTACCCCATCGGGAATCGAACTCGGGCCTCTTTGCTTGGCATTCCACCGCGCTGACCGCGCGGATATGGAGACGGACGATGAACACCTTAAAACAAAGTAATTTATAACATTAAATCCAAGATCGCGCGATATGAAATAGTATATTTTGTAACCAGTTTCGACAGTAACTAACTGTCATCTTCAGAGCCGGCCGCGGTGGTCTCGCGGTTCTAGGCGCTCAGTCCGGAATCGCGCGACTGCTACGGTCGCAGGTTCGAATCCTGCCGCGGGCATGGATGTGTGTGATGTCCTTAGGTTAGTTGGGTTTAAGTAGTTCTAAGTTCTAGGGGACTGATGACCTCAGCAGTTAAGTCCCATAGTGCTCAGAGCCATTTGAACCATTTTGTCATGTTCAGATCCTCAGATTTCCCAGTTATATAACTACATGCCAGTCTCGTCGATATACCCAGAACATGTCCAGTTACAGCAACACAGCTTCACACTGGTCTTGCAAATACATAAAACTTGCTACGTAAAATATCCCTGTCGACAAAAACGTTCAAATGGCTCTAAGCACCATGGGACTTACCTGAGGTCATCAGTCCCCTAGACTTAAAACTACTTAAACCTAACTAAACTAAGGACGTCACACGCATCCATCCCTGAAGCAGGACTCGAACCTATGACCGTAGCAGCCACGTGGTTCCGGACTGAAGCGCCTAGAACCGCTCGGCCACAGCGGCCGTCCGCCAATAAGGAGTCGGGAGCTATTGTGCCTTGGATATTTGATTTAGCAAGTTGTATATATTTGACAAACCAGTTGTAACTGTAATTGGAGAATGTTCTCAGTATATAGACGAAACTGATGTGTAGTTATATTTCTGGGAGATCTGAGAATCTGAAGACGACACCTATTTACTGTCGAGACTTCATGAAACACATCAAACGATCTTGGCGTATTAAAACAAATTCATCGAGGGAAGAAAATGCAGATCTGCTCTTGTGAGCAAACACACCACAAGAAGTGTTCCACATGGGCACCATCTTTTGAAGGCAGGCTTCACCATGTCTCCTCACTGAGGCCTGAACACGGCCAAAAATCGCAGGCATCTTCTAAATGCATTGGAAACCATGTACAATGCATTCACGGTGTTCGTTGGCACCATTAACAGGTTTGGAAGATACCAAAGCATTTAAATCTCCCACTAAAATCATTCAAGTGATTCAAATCTGGGCCATGCTATTGTTAAGTCTCGACCGATACATTTGTTGCCGAAACTTAATTTAACAGTACTCAGATATCCGAAATAATGATAAAAATCAAACGAGTACAGTTTATCGCTATGTCATTTTCGCTTCTCTTGCGGTATTCAGGCCAGCGGCCTTGCCGCAGTGGTAACACCGTTTCCCCGTCAGGTCACCAAAGTTAAGCGCTGTCGGACTTGGCTGGCATTTGGATGGGTGACCGTTCGGTCTGCCGAGCGCTGTAAGCAAACGGAGTGCACTCAGCCATTTCGAGACAAACTGAGGAGCTATTTGACTGAGAAGTAGCGATTCCGGTTTCGTAAACTGACATACGGCCGGAAGAGCGGTGAGTTGATCACATGTCCATATCCGCATCCAATGACACGTATTGGCTGACGCTGATACGGCATACGGTCGGTACCGTTGAGCATCCCGACGCCTGTTCGGACGCAGAGTTTTGTTTCGGCGGCTCAAAACAGACTACCCTTAGAAAAGAACAATGTTGTATCATTGGCATGACTGCACTTGCGCATATATCGCCTCGTTGCAACTATTGGTTCCCGGGTTTATCTTTTACTAGGATTATTTGCTTTTTTTCGTTGTTCACTATTCACCCGTGGAACTGCGACGAGTGAGCACGCGAGGACGAGTCCGGCCGAGAGAGACCGAGACAGACGGGAACGGGACCGAGGTTGGAACGAGACCGGCCGACGTGCCGTTGGGGACGAGACCGACCGTTTCCCGTTCCCAGAAACTACACTCCTGGAAATTGAATTAAGAACACCGTGAATTCTTTGTCCCAGGAAGGGGAAACTTTATTGACACATTCCTGGGGTCAGATACATCACATGATCACACTGACAGAACCACAGGCACATAGACACAGGCAACAGAGCATGCACAATGTCGGCACTAGTACAGTGTATATCCACCTTTAGCAGCAATGCAGGCTGCTATTCTCCCATGGAGACGATCGTAGAGATGCTGGATGTAGTCCTGTGGAGCGGCTTGCCATGCCATTTCCACCTGGCGCCTCAGTTGGACCAGCGTTCGTGCTGGACGTGCAGACCGCGTGAGACGACGCTTCATCCAGTTCATCAAGTTCCCTTGCCGGTCTAGGACTGGTAGAACGATGGGTTCGATGACGGTTTGGATGTACCGTGCACTATTCAGTGTCCCCTCGACGATCACCAGAGGTGTACGGCCAGTGTAGGAGATCGCTCCCCACACCATGATGCCAGGTGTTGGCCCTGTGTGCCTCGGTCGTATGCAGTCCTGATTGTGGCGCTCACCTGCACGGCGCCAAACACGCATACGACCATCATTGGAACGAAGACAGGAGCGACTCTCATTGCTGAAGACGACACGTCTCCATTCGTCCCTCCATTCACGCCTGTCGCGACACCACTGGAGGCGGGCTGCACGATGTTGGGGCGTGAGCGGAAGACGGCCTAACGGTGTGCGGGACCGTAGCCCAGCTTCATGGAGACGGTTGCGAATGGTCCTCGCCGATACCCCAGGGGCAACAGTGTCCCTAATTTGCTGGGAAGTGGCGGTGCGGTCCCCTACGGCACCGCGTAGGATCCTACGGTGTTGGCGTGCATCCGTGCGTCGCTGCGGTCCGGTCCCAGGTCGACGGGCACGTGCACCTTCCGCCGACCACCGGCGACAACATCGATGTACTGTGGAGACCTCACGCCCCACGTGTTGAGCAATTCGGCGGTACGTCCACCCGGCCTCCCGCATGCCCACTATACGCCCTCGCTCAAAGTCTGTCAACTGCACATACGGTTCACGTCCGAGCTGTCGCGGCATGCTACCAGTGTTAAAGACTGCGATGGAGCTCCGTATGCCATGGCAAACTGGCTCACACTGACGGCGGCGGTGCACAAATGCTGCGCAGCTAGCGCCATTCGACGGCCAACACCGCAGTTCCTGGTGTGTCCGCTGTGCCGTGCGTGTGATCATTGCTTGTACAGCCCTCTCGCAGTGTCCGGAGCAAGTATGGTGTCAATGTGTTCTTTTTTCCATTTCCAGGAGTGTAGATAGTTCGAAAAGCTTCTAACAGATGGCGTAGTAATCGGAATACGCAGTTTTTACAAATACTGCGGCGTAGCTCAGAGCGGTCATATCCACCGTTGAAGCCTGAAAGGAGGTTAGTATACCGAAGGAAGATGTTGAAATCATGCATTCCGTAGAACAATATATTTTTCTGGTATGGAATACCAGAGGCTGGAACACAGTTTAGGGCACCTAGGCGCAGTTTTACAACATTTTCTAGTGTTCTAAAAGCACCCGATGCGGAAGTCATTCGCAAGATCTTCGGCAAATTCCAACGGACAGGCAGTGCGGCTGATTATTTAGCGAGGAATGTTGGCCCCTAGGCAAACCGTAGTTACTCTTGACAATGTCGCCACGGTTTCTGTAATTATTCAGCAAAATTCAAGGAAAAGAAATTCAGTGGAGACTGGTTTGAAGCATTCCAGCACGCAACTGAGATAGTGTACTTGTGTTTACGGTCAAAATTCCACCGGGTCATACCTGTACGAACTGTGTGACAGAAGGGTGACTTTGCGAACCAGATTCTCACAATGACTCAAATGAAAAAAATGAAGGATTTGATGTTGGCTGCAAATGGTTGACAGATGAATCACACCTAAATGGAGACGTGAATAAACAAAACTGACGATTTTGGGGTTCGAAAAATCGTAGTTCTTGTGAAGCGAAATCACTGTATTCTCCCAAGATTCAAATGGTTCAAATGGCCTTAAGCATTGTGGGACTTAACATCTGAGGTCATCAGTCCCCTGGACTCAGAACTACTTAAACCGAACTAAGGACATCACACACATCCAGGCCCGAGGCAGGATTCGAACCTGCGACCGTAGCAGGCGCGCGTTTCCGGACTGAAGCGCCTAGAACCGCTCGGCCACCGCGACCGGCATGATGGCGGAATCCACCGTTGCGCGGATACATAGAAACAGTTCGGCTTGTTGAGCTTCTTTCAGTCTGTAACTGGCCCTTTTTTGTGTGAGAAACAGTCACTAGTGAAAGTTACGTAGCGATTTTGAAACACTTTATGACCACACAGCTAGCGTTGACGTATCGACCAGGCAACGAGTCGATCATATTGAACCGGTGTTTTACTTTCTTGATAAATACTTCGGGAATAAGTCACTGCGTTGGATATTGCAATTTACTGGCGCAACGATGGATTGGCTTCCAATCTGACGCCATATGATTACTTTTTGTGGGGCATACTATCTACCGAAACCATTCCACCATGCCGGACGAGCTTAAATCGGTGTTCTACCTTTCCGTTCAGGCACTACAGGATGCGATGTCGAATTTCATTGTTCGTTTGACGACCTCCATACTGTCTGTGGAGGACATTTCGAAGAGATTGCCATGTGACTGTTAAGACTGCTTCCAGAGTAAGAGTTTAATGATGCGCGCTGATATTAGATAAGCTACATAGCGTGCAGCGCCAGCTTTCCGAACTATTTCGAAACTTCCGTATAAGTTCCGTAGAAAATTGTTAAGTTTTCAAAATAAACTACCTTTTGTTGCAATCGCCGATAGATCTTAGTTGTACAGATATTTAATTTTGAAATCAGATGCTCCTTCGTAGACACCCTGTATAACAGTGAAATACCGTGAACACAGAGAGATGGCATGGTCCCTAAATGCCTCACTGTGACAAAATTGTTCAAACTTATACACAGTTAATCAAAGTACAATTAATTTTTTTAAACTTTGGAATAATAAAAAGTAACTGATAGCACCTACTAGTAATAGGATTCGTTAATGCTAGACTAATCTATAGGACTTGCGACCTTGTTATACGAAATACAATAATACACAATAACGAATATTTCGTTTATAACATGATAAAATGGTGCCCACATAACCCTAATGCCTTGTGCCCGTTTCATCCATAACGACAATGTGAGTTGAAATAATATAAACAGGGATTCGAAATAGAACGTTAAATTTATTTTCATAGTGCGCAGCGATGGCACTGCAAAAACTGCGACAGTTATTTGCTTCAAACAAAGCAGATTACGACAACGGCTTCACAATTTTCCGGGTGGCAGGCGGCCATTTATTGGTGGTAAAGCGGACGGAAATGAGGTCATTTTTCCTTTTTTTCTGACAGCACTGGGAGCGTATATGAGCCTCCTCGTTACCCTCTTCCGCCCAGGTAATTGCGAGCGTGCTCCGCTATTAGTTCATTACCGCGGCGTACCAGGAAATTACACTGTTTTCCAGGGACGGTGGCTGCCGCTGCATTGTTCACAGCGAGGAAACAGGCATCGGTCGGGCGGAAGTTGGATGATCTTGATTCACCGCGAGAGGGTCGATGCGTTCTGGATAAGCGCTGGGCGGGAGAATTTCGTCATCAGTTAGTACTGATCTTTACTGAATAGACTGAACAACAGTATTTTGTTCTTTAGAGACTGTATGTAAACATAGTTCAATGTTTGTAATACGGGAAGTTCACTGTAGTCACGTGGATGCATGGATTACGAATAAAGTTACTAATCCGCATCTACGAGTATTTGCAAAACTATTATGTGATAGAGTATTTTAACATCAGTTATTTCCTACTGAGTCGATTTCAGGTTTAAACAAAAATATTATGAAAACACAATATTTCCTCGATCAACTTAATAGTTGTAGAACCCACATTGGCTTTATAAACATCTCATTAATTCCCATTACAGTGCGACAACTGTTTGTCTTCTTAACCCTTTCTTATGTATAATGTGGCATAAAAAGTGTAACCAAAGAAGCAACTAGAGTCTTTGCTACTTTTATCTTCGAAATTTATATCTGGAACAATTCTCTTTGACTGAGTCTGCTGTAACCTATTTTTTAATTTCTTTTTTTTTAATTTGGTACCTGTTCTCTAAAGAAGACGACAAAAATTACTTTCTGGTTAATTAATTAATTTATTTTTTCTGATACACAATCAGCATATTCCGAAAAAGGAAAAACATCAGGAGATTAGTTAATGATGGCCAAGAGCTTCAGATTTTTTTAATCCTCGTTCATGTGCCCTCGAGTATTTACATGCGATGAATTAAGATGACATTCGTATTGAATCTTATCAAATGGTGAATTCGATGGAGGTACTACATTTTTGTTCGCGTAGAACGAAACTGCACATGTATTAGTTTATATCTGTGCTCCACAGGACCTTCTGTAAAACTAAATAAAAATGGTGAATGAAAGATAGAGCAGTAATACTCAGTGCTTGAAAGTGAGACCATAGAAGCAAAAGGAGCGAATAAAACTTCCTGGCAGATTAAAACTGTGTGGTGGACCGAGAGTCGAACTCTTGACCTTTGCCTCTTGCGGACAAGTGCTCTACTGACTGAGCTAACCCCAGCACGACTGACGACCCGCCTTCACAGCCTTACTTCCACCAATATCCCATCTCCTACCGTCCATATTTCACAGATGCTCTCCTTCGAATCTTGCAGAACTACTCTTTGTGATCAAAAGTATCCGCTGAAAATAACTTACACTGTAAAGTAGGCATGTGCTGTGATAGTGTCACGCAAAATAACAAAGGGTGCAAGTCACCTCCACGAAAAACACGACCACACTATAACACTACCGCCTCCGAATTGCACTGTTGGCACTACATACGCTGGCAGATGACGTTCACAGGGCATTCGCCATAACCACACCCTACCATCGGATCCCCACATTGTGTACGGTGATTAATCATTCCACACTACGTTTTTCCACTGTTCAATCAACAAACGTTTATGCTCCTTCACCAAGCTAGGAGTCGTTCGGCATTTATCGGCGTGATTTGTGGCTTATGAGCAGCCGCTCGACCATGAAATCCACGTTTTCTCACCTCCCGCCTACGTGTCATAGTACTTGCAGTGGATCCTGATACAGTTTGGAATTCCTGTGTGATGATCTGGATAGATGTCTGCCTTATTACACATTGCGACCCCCTCAACTGTCGGCGGTCTCTGTCAGTCGACAGACGAGGTCGGCCTTTACGCTTTTGTGCTGTACGTGTCCCTTCACTTTCACATCAGAAACAGTGGACCTAGGGATGTTTAGGAGTGTGGAAATCTCGCGTACAGACGTCTGACAAGTTACATCCAATCACCTGACCACGTTCGAATGCCGTGAGTTTCTTGGAGCGCCACGTTCTGCTCTCTCACGATGCCTAATGACTACTGAGGTCGCTGATATGGAGTACCTGGCGGTAGATGGCAACACAGCGCACCTAATATGAAAAACGTATGTTTTTGGGGATGTGTAGATACTTTTGATCACATAGTGTAGCATTCCTGGATGAAAAGATATTTCGGGGACTGCAGAGTGAAAATTTCATTCTGGAAACATCCCCCAGGCTGTGGCTCAGCCATGACTCCGTAATATCCTTTCTTTCAGGAGTGCTAGTTCTGGAAGTTCCGGAGGAGCGCTTCTGTGAAGTTCTGGACGTAGGAGAGAAGTGCTGGCCGAAGTAAAGCAGTGTGGACGGGCCGTGAATCGTTTCTGGGTATTCGTCGGTAGAGCACTTGCGCGTAAAAGGCAAATGCCTCGATTTCGAGTCTCGGTGCGGTACACAGTTTTAATATGCCAGTAAGTTTCAACTCAGTGTTCACTCTGCTGCGGAGAGAAAAATGTCACTCTGATTACGGTATGTTGATAATTTTTATTTTGAAACAATCTAATTACAACTGCGGAGATGAAATTAAGGAATTATGCTACCTAGGCAGCAAAGTAACACATGACGGACGGAGCAAGATGGACATCAAAAACAGAGTAGCACTGGCAAAAAGGGCATTCTTGGTCAAGAGAAAGCTACTGGTATCAAACATAGGTCTTCATTTGAGGGAGAAATTACTGAGAATGTACTTTTGGAGCACAACATTGTCTGGTAATGAAACATGGACTGTGAGAATACTGGAAGAGAAGAGAATGAGACAATTAGAGGCGTGGTGCTACAGAAGAATGTTGAAAATTAGGTGAACCGATAAGGCAAAGAATGAGGTGGTGCTCCGCAGAATCGGCGAGGAAAGGAATTAATGGAAAACACTGACAAAAATCTGGGACAAGATCGTAGGATGTATCTTACGACATCAGAAAATCACTTTCATGGTAATGGAGGGAGCTGTAGAGGGTAAAAACTTTAGAGGAAGACAGAAATTGGAATACGTCTAGCAAATATTGAGGACGTAGGTTGCAAGTGCTACTCTGTGATGAAAATGTTGGCACAGTAGAGGGGGTCAAGGATTTTCTCTGCCTCGTGATGACTGGGTGTTGTGTGATGTCCTTAGGTTAGTTAGGTTTAAGTAGTTCTAAGTTCTAGGGGACTGATGACCGTAGATGTCCAGTCCCATAGTGCTCAGAGCCATTTGAACCATTTGAACCACAGTAGAGGAACTCGTGGCGGGCCTCTCAAACCAGTCAAAAGACTGGTGACTCGAAGGAAAGGAACGCAACAGAATGAAACACATTTTTTATTTTATTTTATATATTTTTTGCCATACACGTTTCGTCCTTATTCTTTGCAAGGCATCTTCAGTGGTCTGGAATATGTATAGATTTTTATTTATATTATTAATTTACATTTCAGAGGTGCCTGAATTGCTTATAACTTATGCATAGAACTTCCTAAATGTAAACTAAATAATATAAATAAAAGTATATACATATTCCAGGCCACTGAAGATGAAGAAGCCTTGTAAAGAGTAAAGGCGAAACGTTTGTGGCACAAGAATTTTGTTTCGTACAGTTCTAATTACGCGGTCCCAAAATAAAAATTATCAACATACAGTAATCTTATGAGTTAAGTTAGAATTTACCTCGAATTCATGTTGAAGGCAATACGCTCGTGCAATAAGAATAACGCTCTCGAAACGCCCTATATACCTTAATAAGCGACCTCCCTCTGGTACTTGAAATTTCGTTTTTCCGATACTCCGAAATAAACTCTTAAAAATACAGAGGGCAGGAGCGGTGACCTGCGCTCATTGACGGATCGGCGAACGCCAGCGATAGAGAAAGGACGGCGCAGGCAGCGTATGCGCTTCGCGCTCCATCAGTCCGCGAACGCACAGCGCGGGCGGTTAGCGGGTTAATCTGCGCTGTGACCGGCTAGTCTAACCCGGCACAGCCCACTATCGCTTTCCTTTTTTTTCCGATGCGGCCGCCGCCACGCGTCTCTGGCCGTTGAACCTTAACACAGTAGGCTGGGACGCAGAGGCACGGACGTTTCACGCTGCAGTGGAACGTTACGTAACACCTGTGCGGTTCCACAGGGCTCAATCTTAGATCCACTATTGTTTATCATATATGTCAACTCCCATCGATCTAACAGAATGATTTTTTTTTATTTACCAATGTTTTAAGTTTTTATTTATTTATTTATTTTTTCAAACAACAGTATGACACATTTAGTGTAGTTCCCTTCGGCAGCTACAGACCGGCAGAGTCGTCGTTCAGTCCCCATAGCAGCGCTGAAAGGCTTCAGCTGTAGGACCTTCAGCATATCGGTCATATTCTTTTGAATGTTCTTCAGAGTCTCAGAATGATGTCCTTACGTCCTTCTAAGATGTGTTTCAATTTCGGGGAAAGAAAACAGTCACAAGAACTCAGGTGAACAGGGGTGCTGTGGAACAACCGAAATGCCTTTAAGTTCAAAAATTCCGAGATGGAAGTGACGGTGGTAGGTCCGCTGTTGTTTTCTATCTACATAAATGATCTTTTGGATAGGGTGGATAGCAATGTGCGGCTGTTTGCTGATGATGCTGTGGTGTACGAGAAGGTGTCCTCGTTGAGTGACTGTAGGAGGATACAAGATGACTTGGACAGGATTTGTGGTTGGTGTAAAGAATGGCAGCTAACTCTAAATATAGATAAATGTAAATTAATGCAGATGAATAGGAAAAAGAATCATGTAATGTTTGAATACTCCATTAGTAGTGTAGCGCTTGACACAGTCACGTCGATTAAATATTTGGGCGTCATATTTACAGAACGATATGAAGTGAGACAAGCATGTAATGGCAGTTGTGGGGAAGGCGGATGGTCGTCTTCGGTTCATTGGTAGAATTTTGGGAAGATGTGGTTCATCTGTAAAGGAGACCGCTTATAGAACGCTGGTGCGACCTATTCTTGAGTACTGCTCGAGCGTTTGGGATCCCTATCAGGTCGGATTGAGGGATGACATAGAAGCAACTGAGAGGCGGGCTGCTAGATTTGTTACTGGTAGGTTTAATCATCACGCGAGTGTTGCGGAAATGCTACAGGAACTCGGGTGGGAGGCGTTCTTTTCGTGAATAGCTGCTGAGCAAATTTAGAGAACCAGCATTTGAGGCTGACTGCAGTCAATTTTACTTCCGCCAACTTACATTTCGCTTAATGACCACAAAGATAAGATAAGAGAGATTAAGGCTCGTACAGAGGCATATAGATAGTCATTTTCCCCTCGTTCTGTTTGGGAGTGGAACAGGGAGAGAAGATGCTAGTTGTCGTACGAGGTACCCTCCGCCACGCAACGTATGGTGGATTGTGGAGCATATATGTAGATGTAGATGTAGATGAGATACGGAGCACTGCCATGATGCAGCATCCTCGTTAGAAATTTGATGTACGGTGAAAGTGTTTACGTTTAACAGGTCGCCCATCTTCCTTATTGTTTAATGTCGGTCTGATCTCACAAGGACATGCACGCTTTCGACGCTTTCGTCGGTTTTCGAAGTTGAAGTCAACTTGAGCGAAGTTCATCTTCAACGAGTTTTCTGTGTTCCAAAAATGATTTGTGCCAGCGAGATACTTCTGATACGGAATGTTCCTCATAGGCATGTTTTAACTTTCCAAATGTCACATGTGCGGGATACCGAAGCTTAAATCAAAACTTGATTACATAACGTTGCTCTAAAGTCTGCTGTTCCGTTTTCGTAACACACAAGAAAAACATAACGTCACTTATGGCGCTCTCAAAACTCATGTGATTTCTGTACGGAGATGAAAGTCGACCTAAGCATCTACAAGGGACGAACACACTGGACTGCAAAAGTAGAACAACACAGCATTGCCAAATAGCTCGCACTGGCGTCAGTCTCATTACTTTTCGGACACACTATAACGCCTATTCTTCTTGATGATTTGGTTTGATTTGTACTTGGCCTCGGCTAAAACTCGGCGACAGTGCTGAACCGAAATGTCGACGTGCGTGAGATATTTACTTCACCAAGAATCGTAATTAATCGTTCGTAATCGATGTTTAACTGATTAATGATGAAATATTAATTATAAAACCAGTACAGTAACATCCACAACAAATTCCCTAAAAGCTGGTCGTAATTTCAAGTATCTAAGAAATCGTAACAGTGGGCTTGTTATTTGAGTCAAAGATTCCACACAAGCGCCTAGCGCTACAGTCAAATATTATTGCTGCGCGTAATTATCAGCCGGGAGTTTCGTGTCAATAATTTGATAGAATTTTAAATCACAAATGCACGGCTTGGCACGAGAGGGTGTTTTATTGCGCAATATCAGTCACTTCCTAACCGACCCATGAGAAGAAAATTTTCCCAGATGTTGGGGGGATTTAAAATATATGCTTCGGACCCATCACAGAAGTTCTATAAACCACTGGCTATTATGAATGAAAATTGTCTATCAGTGTTCGTTGCCTACATCACTGTCTAAGTAATGTTTAGTTCAATTATCTAGTTAAAAGTTCACTTTATTCTAGTAGGTAAAAGTCCTCCGTTCGAATTCTAATGCCGTGATATTTGAGGTCAGAAGATCGTATTACTGCGTCATAATAGATCGCAATTATTCAATCTCAAAAACAATCTAAGCGCGCCTACGTGTACGAGCGTTCAAATATATGACCTGCTTCGGCTAACTCTCGTAACGTAGTGACAATGCATTGAATTATACTTTCTCATTACTCACGATTCCCAAAGAGTACTTACACGGAATATTCTTTGAGATCGTTGGTTCTACTTTGCGAATGTTAATTAATGCTAATTTTGCGATTTATTGTGATTTTGATTTTAATTTTACTGAAATTTAATCTTTCTTTCGTAGACTGCTAAATTGTCAAGTCTTAGATTCCTGATTTAATTACTTGTTATTGTCCTAATAATAGTGATAAATGGAACTTCGTTCGCTTATTCACTTTTCTGTTAATTTGGGACTTGAGGGGAAATCTTTGGGGTATTGGGCGCTAATTTTTGATTTTTATTTCTCGTCCGAGGAAGTGGCATTACAATACCTCGTACACCAAGTACGATTACCCCATTTTTGTACTTCGCTAGTACATGTAGAAACAGAGGAAATTTCTAGATAATGTTCTTAAAAGTATTATTGTGTGGTTTTCTGCAAATGGCCAGTCTCTCAATTTCAAAAATACACAGTTCTGTGCATCTAGATCAACCACACCGACGACAAACGTAACTCATTGTGAGGATATAGTAACTAGGAATGAAAATTGAAACATTTTGCGCGTCCATACTGATGAGAATTTAAACAGATAACGCCCTGTGACAAGTATTTCCACTTTTGACAAGCACACTGTAGTTCATCATGTTGTTGTACTAAGAAAACAATAACCGAGACACACCAAAGCGAAAGATGTTTTAGAAAGATTCATTTTCGCTCGCGCGTTCATTATGGAAACCAGTCGATGTGTCGCAGTGGACTCGTATGAAGAATTAGTTGGCCATCATTGTGTATATTGTCAGTGGTTAACCTAAGTGTCTTTAAGTT
This sequence comes from Schistocerca gregaria, assembly GCF_023897955.1. NCBI lineage: Eukaryota > Metazoa > Arthropoda > Insecta > Orthoptera > Acrididae > Schistocerca > Schistocerca gregaria. The sequence continues at coordinate 262,492,014 of NC_064925.1, read as the reverse complement.
ATTGGTCTGATGCTTTCCAGCCGCGTGGTTTGAGGTGGCCTTGCCCCGGTTCGCGCGGCTCCCCCCCCCCCCCCCCCCCCCCCCCCCCGCTCCCCCCGTCGATGACCTCAGCAATTTGGTCCCTTGGCAATTCACACAGAGGGGTGCAGATGCACCAAATCTTCCGAAACCATGCGGGACATAGCGAATGCTACGAGCAGTGAGGCTAATGGATGGTGGCGTCGGTTGCGCGTGACAGTTTTAGAATTGATTGGACGGGAAGTGGGTTCGGATGGCCGAGGTGGCGAGGTGGTTGAATCAACCGTTCCAGAGAAACGGAGCACCTGGATTCGATTCTCGGTCCGGAACTAAACTTTGAATTAGGTAGCTGAGCAGTGCATCGCTCGACGTGAGAAAAAGGAAGCAAGATTGCAAGTGAGAAAGAAGCATTTACAAACAAGGACATTGGTAGATGTGGCCCAGCCATACGAAATGGCTTGACGAACAACATCTGCAACACCTTGGCCACACCTTAGCATCTACCGGCAGCAGCCTGTTTCATCGGCAGTATTGCCCGGCCATACCGCAGTATTGCTTTGTGACGCAGCCACATTGCACTGATATTGACGGCGACGCTGTTACGGACACATAGTGCTGTAAAATACGGCCCATGGAACCCCAATTAATGATCTCGCAGCTTCGAGGTGAACGGAGCGCTGAATTCTAACCGTAGACATGTGGGATACTGCTGCTCAAAATTATCGTATGCTAGTTTTCACCGTTCGTACAGAAAATACTTCTCTGGACTCTGCGGAGGTAGGTACGTAGGTAGGTATACAGTAAGCAAGAGGGAAAGAGGGAGAGGGAGATGGAAAGGGGAGAGAGAGAGAGAGAGAGAGAGAGAGAGAGAGAGAGAGAGAGAGAGTGAGAGAGAGAGGGGGACGGGGGAGAGAGGTTACGTAGTTAGTGGCCATCGTTAAAACCAGCTATTGGTGAGGTTGGGAGAGCTTGTCCTATTTCATCGATAACCGCTGGCCTCTACGTGACAGCAGTCACGCACGGATTCTAAATTTGTCAGACAGCTATGCGGAAACGATCAGTAGGACACCTGCGGGTAGAGAAAGCTGGCGCCAGAATATTGCTACGCCACCCAGTTTTCACACGTGTTGTAACAGGTGATGAGTCCCGCAGAGGTAAAATGCCATGCTGCGGGTGAAATTACAGCAGCCACCTCACTTTCGTTCTTGTTTTACGGAACGTATCATTGGATGTATTTTCCGTTACGTTTCCAATTACCTCACCACTCGCTCTCTCTCTCTCTCTCTCTCTCTCTCTCTCTCTCTCTCTCTCTCTCTCTCTCTCCTCCCCCTTGTCTCTCTTCCCCCACACCTTACTGATATGTGTGTACAGCACGTGGAACTGCTAGCTTGCTCTACAACTTCTATTGACCTGAATTTGTTCAGTGACGAACGAAACAGGTGATCTTTGAACTAATCACTACGACAATAGACTGGATCAAAAGATTATTTAATAATTAAGTTGTCGATTTTTCTTCACTTGACGGCATGTCAAACATTCGTACATTAATACAACTGATGACTGGACATTTTATCAACAGACTAGTGTCTTACATTTCGTAAGGAGTACAGATAAACACTCTGTATTGAGCAACTGGATGATAATCCTTATTTTAATTAGTTTTTGCACTTCCAAAGCCAAACGTTTGTTTAACATAAAATCATTAATTTTCACGTCATCCTTTGGTCATCCGCGATGGGCTGATCACGGTTTTGATCCACGTGCTCCTATACCGGGTATCCATACCTTCGAGCGTCTGCATCTACACACTTCGGAAGCCACCATACGGGTACGCGAAAGGGTACCACTGCTAGCCATTTCCTTTCCTCTTCCACTCGCAAGTGATGCGAGGGAAAAGCGACTGTCTCTATGCCTCCGTGCGAGCCCTGAGTTCTATTAACTTGTCCTTGTTGTACGTAAGCGAGGCGGCTGTTAATGGCAGCGAGATTGCTCTGTAGTCTGTCGCAAATGCCGTTTCTTAAATATTTTCAGTATCATTTGAACTTCCCTCGTTGTTCACGCAACGTTTCCGTGCGTTGATCGAACCTAACGATGACAAATATAGAACCCCTCTAAATTGCTTCGATGCCTTCGTTTGTCCGATCTGCAGTACTCAGGATTGAGTCGCATTTGTGTTAGTTTTCTACACGTGCTCCAGTTTCCTACGATTCTCCCGACAAACCGAAGCTGACAATACCTCGTCCCTACTACCGAGCTCACGTGCTCGTTCCATTTCAGAATGTCACATCAAACACCTTCCAGCCGTCTAATTTCGAAAATGTTATTTTATTGGGCTACCAGTTTCGGTGGTTTATTACGCCATCTTCAGGTTCCCTGACGGACGTGTTCTGGTCAAAATAGCGGCCAGCACTCAAAACTGGTATCTGTAGACTTCTGCTTAATATAGCGATCACTTCAGACATTAACTGCCGACTGTTGTAATCTTTCATCTTCCTACACGTCGATCCTGAGGCGTCAAGATGGCGTAATAAATAGCCGAAACTGGTTGAAGAATAAAGTAGCAATTTGGATATTACACGGCTGAACTGTGTTTGATTTGACATTCTGTACTGAATAGCCGCGTCCCTCAACCATTTCTGAAAAGATGGACATACAGAGACGTTATGGCCGGCCTCTGTGATCGTGCGGTTCTAGGCGATTCAGTCCGGAACCGCGCCGATGCTACGGTCACAGGTTCGAATCCTGCGTCCGGCATGGATGTGTGTGATGACCTTACGTTAGTTAGGTTTAAGTAGTTCTAAGTGTAGGGGACTGATTACCTCCGATGTTAAGTCTCATAGTGCTTAGAGCCATTTGAACCATTTAGACGACGCATTTCACTTTGCAGCGTTACGCCCAGACATGTATTCTACGCGGCTGTGTCAAGCCAATGCTATATTCGACCGTTACTGGATTTGTTTTCATACTCTTCTGTATTAACTTAAAATTTTCCTTATTTAGAGCAAGGTACCATTTATCATACCAAATAAAAATTATATTGTGAATCCTCCTACACTCACTCAACGACGACACTTTCCCATGCACCACAGCGTCATCGCCCTGTCCGTCAGGTCTTTCATCGTTATAGCAATGCTGCCACACTTCTCTGGAACACTCCCAACAAGACCTTCATCCCTGAAGAATACTCGCCGTCCAGAACAACGTAGTAGTTCTTGTTACTTAAAAAGTCATCGAGCCACTCAGTTTTTTTTTTCTTTTTTGTGATCGATCTTCCGACTGATCTGTTGCCGCCCACCACGAATTCCTCTCCTATGCTAACCTGTTCATCTCATAGTAGCTCTTGTGACCTACGCGCTCAATTATTTGCAAAATGTATTCCAAACCTTGTCTTCTTGTACAGTTTTTACCCCCAACTCCTGCCTCTAGTACCAGGGAAGTTACAGATAGCAGCTAAACCTAAAGAGAGTGTTTTCAGATAAGCAACCAATGTTCTAGGTGGTACCCTGCCTTTAATGAGGAATGTGCGTATGTAGCATGTGCTTGTGAGCTCGTGTTTCACAAAAGGAACAACTACCTTCCGCGTCGACTTGAAAACAATACCCACTAGACTGACGTCTTCACGGTGGCTTACAGTTCATGTCTAATCGTGAATTTGGTGTCTTACTTCTTATAGGAACCTGCACACATCCATTTCATGTAATTTGCGAGCGAATGCAGAGCCCAATTCTCGATCGAATGAAGAGGGAAATCTTTCACAACAGTCCTCCCGAGTGGAAGAAATTTATCGTTGCCGGCCGTTTTGGCCGAGCGGTTCTAGGCGCTACAGTCCGGAACCGCGCTGCTGCTACGGTCGGAGGTTTGAATCCCGTCTCGAGCATGGATGTTTGTGATGTCCTTGGGTTAGTTAGGTTTAATTAGTTCTAAGTCTAGGGGACGGATGACCTCAGATGTTAAGTGCCATAGTGCTTAGAACCATTAAAAAAAATCATTGATAGAAACATCGTTCAAGCTAAAGAAAGGTGATCAAGGTTCTCGAGACAGAACTGTAGAATCTGAAGCGATTTTGTTGATGGTGTTGGGACAGCACCAACCACAAATTTACTTTCAGTTTGCTGTCCCAACAGCATCAACATTTGTCTTCAAATAACAGCCACGGTGTCCAAACATGTCATCATATGACATAATTGCATGAAGCTATTATGCTGAATAGTTTGGGAGAAAAATTGTCGATAAGCACGCGTTAGCTTCTCCTGAAATGCACAGGCCACAGACTGTCTAGCCTCATCGTAGAGACCCACACCAAAAAGTATCTTTCTTTTAATATTGTGGCGCAAACCCTCGTACAGTCATATAAGTCGTAGATGTTATTACGACGATGTCCTGAAAGGTAATGTCTCGGAATTTATGTGAAGACTCTGAAAACGTTTTAAATAAAAAATGTTACTAACTTTCTATTCATTATTCTTCATGTCTGTATATTTACTTCTCAACGTACTCACCCTGACTACGAACACATTTCTCCCAATGAGAATTATGTTTGTTGATACCGTCACAGTGGAAAGACCTAGTTGACTGAGCCAGAACCTCACCTCACCTCACCTCACCTCACCTCTGTATGGATGCTTCATCACCATCAAAGTTAAGTCTTCGACGGTGCCCTTTAAAATCTGGAAACTAATGGCGGATGGCGTCAAGTACGGACTGTATGTAGGATGATCGAGGTCAGAGAACTCAAGGCGTGTGATTGTTGCAGATGTCGCAGTGCTCGGCTGAGTCTGGCTTTGTCAAGCTGAAGAAGGGGGTGCCCTGTGTGTGGACGAACTCTTCGAATCCGAAACTCGATCACAGCACGATGTCTCTCACGCAGTGATATAATTACGTTACTCACCACCATGTTACACGATGCAGTTCTGATCCCTCTAGTGTCTGAAAGCTGCAAATATGTTGAAATGAAGAGTAAAGATGTAGAATGTTAATAACATTTGTTTTGTTTAAAAAACTTTAATATTTTTCACGTAAAAAATTCGGAGGCATTACTTTTCAGCACTTCCTCGTATTCTGTGCGGACTTTACCCGTCTTCTCAGAGTACCACTGATATCGGTGAGCATAACCTCTCAAACGTCGCTCCACATTCCTAATGGTGTCTGTTCAAACGCGTGGCATTTGAATTGCCAAAACTGCTAAGGCTTTTAAAAGAATAGTTAATGGACTTTTGCAGCTTGAAGTGAGTACAGTTTCGCAGAAAGAAAATTTTTCCATGCCGTTTATCATCCAAGCCAAGAACCAAAAAAATATTTCCTTCCTGACGGATTCATAAGCTCTTGATGCCGAGGAAAACAATTTCAGGTAAACTGATTCGTTACCAAGGTACTTAGAAACGTGCAGCATGCCTTAAGATCCATAGAGTCTGACAGATACTGACTCGTGACGTAATAGCAAGGTCATACAGTCACTGGAAGAATTTAGTGGGAAATTCAAAGCAGAATTGAACAAAATTGTTTATCTGAAATACAAATGTGTTTTTATAAGAGTATTTTGCTGCTGGTACTAATTGCATTGGTACTAGTTGGAAACAACTTACGGAATTGGTAAATGTTTCTATTATAATACATTGTCCAGAACATACGACAACTTTAGCGCAACAGCCTTCATTGTAAACGGTTTATATATATATATATATATATATATATATATATATATATATATATATATATATATATAGAGTTTGATTGAACTAACAGCTCCATTTCGGTCTTACCTTACCAAATGGAGCAGTTAGTTAAAGTTTGATTGAACTAACAGCTCCATTTTGGTCTTATCTTACCAACCGTTTACAATGAATGAATATATATATATATATATATATATATATATATATATATATATATACCACTGTTCGCTCCCTCCCCCTCTCCTCTTCCTTTAATAGCGAATGGTTTTTAGTTCATGGCAATCCGTAATATATAAACTATGGATTACTATGAATTAAAAACCAATTGCTATAAAAGGAACAGGAAAGGTGGGGAAGTGACAGTGGTACCGAAACGTGGTTTGCGGAGTATGAATTTAGACTTAGAAGTTGCACAAGGGCGTTGAGAATGAAGTACGAGTACCAGAGTTACCGCATCATCATATTTCTGATGCCCCCAAATAGTGTTTCTGTATACCTCTGCCCGCACTAAGAACCAGATTTTAAACGATAACACCTGGTTGAGAACAGGCTCGAAAGATGCAGACTAGTGATGTGAACTGGTGACAGATGCCTCTGTGTGTGTGTGTGTGTGTGTGTGTGTGTGTGTAAGAGAGAGAGAGAGAGAGAGAGAGAGAGAGAGAGAGAGAGAGAGAGAGAGAGTTATGGCAGTAGTGCAGCTGGAGTTTCTCGTCTCGTGGTGAGCGCGATAAGACCCGACTGCATGTCCAGTCACAGAGGCAGCCGTTGCCGACACTTGAAGGACGTAGCTCGGCTGGGGGGAGGGGCAGTATAATGTTTGCCACCGCCAGCTGTACCAACTGTAAGATGTGACGAGGGAACTGGACGCTGAGATACGCTCGGGAAATGCTAGTACCGCTGTTTAGCATACGTAGCTGTTAAAAAGCATACGCTACATTACATTATCCAGACACCTTAGAGGCAGCTCGTCATATTAATGTCATTACTAATGCTGTTAAACTACTACCTTTTTTATGTTGCTGTCCTCGCTAATGAGCTCACTTGAACTTGCATAATTTTCGTCTTATTCCAAAATCTCATTATTTTCTCTCTGCTTTTTTTTTCGTTCTTCAGACCATGATGTATTACATTCAGTTCACAGTGTGTCTGCAAATTAATACTTTTCGATAAATGTTCTCCACGTATCTCTGTCTTGTACTATGTCACCCGGGATGCTAATTTCCTTCTGATGTCTTTCAGTTTCGAGCAGTCACTTGTTCTCAGGTTTCACGGAGAAAGGAAGACTGACGATGTTGTTGTTGTTGTTGTTGTTGTTGTGGTCTTCAGTCCTGAGACTGGTTTGATGCAGCTCTCCATGCTACTCTATCCTGTGCAAGGTTCTTCATCTCCCAGTACCTACTGCAACCTACATCCTTCTGAATCTGCTTAGTGTATTCATCTCTTGGTCTCCTTCTACGATTTTTACCCTCCACGCTGCCCTCCAATACTGAATTAGTGATCCCTTTATGCCTCAGAATATGCCCTACCAACCGATCTCTTATTCTAGTCAAGTTGTGCAACAAACTCCTCATCTCCCCAATTCTATTCAGTACCTCCTCATTAGTTTTGTGATCTACCCACCTAATCTTCAGCATTCGTCTGTAGCACCACATTTCGAAAGCTTCTATTCTCTTCTTGTCCAAACTATTTATCGTCCATGTTTCATTTCCATACATGGCTACACTCCATACAAATACTTTCAGAAAAGACTTCCTGACACTTAAATCTATACTCGATGTTAACAAATTTCTCTTCTTCAGAAACGCTTTCCTTCCCATTGCCAGTCTACATTTTATATCCTCTCTACTTCGACCATCATCAGTTATTTTGCTCCCCAAATAGCAAAACTCCTTTACTACTTGAAGTGTCTCATTTCCTAATCTAATTCCGTCAGCAGCACCCGACTTAATTCGACTACATTCCATTATCCTCGTTTCGCTTTTGTTGATGTTCATCTTATATCCTCCTTTCAAGACACTATCCATTCTATTCAACTGCTTTTCCAAGTCCTTTGCTGTCTGTGACAGAATTACGATGTCATCGGCGAACCTCAAATTTTTTATTTCTTCTCCATGGATTTTAATACCTACCCCGAATTTTTCTTTTGTTTCCTTTACTGCTTGCTCAATATACAGATTGAATAACATCGGGGAAAGGCCACAACCCTTACTCCCTTCCCAACCACTGCTTCCCTTTCATGACCCTCGACTCTTATAATTGCCATCTGGTTTCTGAAGAAATTGTAAATAGACTTTCACTCCCCGTATTTTACCCCTGCCACCTTCAGAATTTGAAAGAGAGTATTCCAATCAACATTGTCAAAAGCTTTCTCTAAGTCTACAAATGCTAGAAACGTAGGTTTGCCTTTCCTTAATCTAGCTTCTAAGATAAGTCGTAGTGTCAGTATTGCCTCACGTGTTCCAGTGTTTCTACGGAATCCAAACTGATCTTCCCCGAGGTCGTCTTCTACTAGTTTTTCCATTCGTTTGTAAATAATTCGTGTTAGTATTTTGCAGCTGTGGCTTATTAAACTGATTATTCGGTAATTTTCACATCTGTCAACACCTGCTTTCTTTGGGATTGGAATTATTATATTCTTCTGAAGTCTGGGGGTATTTCGCCTGTTTCATACATCTTGTTCACCAGATCGTAGAGTTTTGTCAGGACTGGCTCTCCCAAGGTCGTCAGTAGTTCCAATGGAATGTTGTCTACTCCGGGGGCCTTGTTTCGACTCAGGTCTTTCAGTGCTCTGTCACTCTTCACGCAGTATCTTACCTCCCATTTCATCTTCATCCACATCCTCTTCTATTTCCATAATATTGTCCTCAAGTACATCGCCCTTGTATAGACCTTCTATATACTCCTTCCACCTTTCTGCTTTCCCTTCTTTGCTTAGAACTGGGTTTCCATCTGAGCTCTTGATGTTCACACAAGTGGTTCTCTTATCTCCAAAGGTCTTTTTAATTTTCCTGTAGGCAGTATCTATCTTACCCCTAGAGAAATAAGCCTCTACATCCTTACATTTGTCCTCTAGGCATCCCTACTTAGCCATTTTGCACTTCCTGTCGATCTCATTTTTGAGACGTTTGTATTACTTTTTGCCTGCTTCATTTACTGCATTTTTATATTTTCTCCTTTCATCAATTAAATTCAATATTTCTTCTGTTACCCAAGGATTTCTACTAGCCCTCGTCTTTTTACCTACTTGATTATCTGCTGCCTTCACTACTTCATCCCTCAAAGCTACCCATTCTTCTTCTACTGTATTTGTTTCCCCCATTCCTGTCAATTGTTCCCTTACGCTCTCCCTGAAACTCTGTACAACCTCTGGTTCTTTCAGTTTATCCAGGTCATATCTCCTTAAGTTCCCTCCTTTTAGCAGTTTCTTCAGTTTTAATCTACAGGTCATAACCAATAGATTGTGGTCAGAGTCCACATCTGCCCCTGGAAAAGTCTTACAATTTAAAACCTGGTTCCTAAATCTCTGTATTACCATTATATAATCTATCTGATACCTTTTAGTATCTCCAGGGTTCTTCCATGTATACAACCTTCTTTCATGATTCTTAAACCAAGTATTAGCTATGATTAAGTTGTGCTCTGTGCAAAATTCTTCCAGGCGACATCCTCTTTCATTTCTTAGCCACAATCCATATTCACCTACTACGTTTCTTTTTCTCCCTTTTCCTACTGCCGAATTCCAGTCACCCATGACTATTAAATTTTCATCACCCTTCACTATCTGAATAATTTCTTTTATTTCATCATACATTTCTTCAATTTCTTCGTCATCTGCAGAGCTAGTTGGCATATAAACTTGTACTACTGTAGTGGGTGTGGGCTTCGTATCTATCTTGGCCACAATAATGCGTTCACTATGCTGTTTGTAGTAGCTTACCCGCATTCCTATTTTCCTATTCATTATTAAACCTACTCCTGCATTACCCCTATTTGATTTTGTGTTTATAATCCTGTAGTCACCTGACCAGAAGTCTTGTTCTTCCTGCCACCGAACTTCACTAATTCCCACTACATCTAACTTTAACCTATCCATTTCCCTTTTTAAATTTTCTAACCTACCTGCCCGATTAAGGGATCCCGTATAACGCCAGTTTTCTTTCTGCTGATAACGACATCCTCTTGAGTAGTCCCCGCCCGGATATCCGAATGGGTGACTATTTTACCTCCGGAATATTTTACCCAAGAGGACGCCATCATCATTTAATCATACAGTAAAGCTGCATGCCCTTGGGAAAAATTACGGCCGTAGTTTCCCCTTGCTTTCAGCCGTTCGCAGAACCAGCACAGCAAGGCCATTTTGGTTATTGTTACAAGGCCAGATCAGTCAATCATCCAGACTGTTGCCCTTGCAACTACTGAAAAGGCTGCTGCCCCTCTTCAGGAACCACACATTTCACACATTTGTCTGGCCTCTCAACAGATACCCCTCCGTTGTGGTTGCACCTACGGTACGGCTATCCCTCACGCAAGCCTCCCCACCAACGGCAAGGTCCATGGTTCATGGGGGGAGAAGACTGACGATATGATTGCAAAATTTTGTCTCTTCCTTAAAATGTAGTAAATTTTCTCAGTATGCTAATACAAATCCTGAGGACTCCTTTTTCGTGCAAATTTCAACTATGCGCACTAGACAAGAAAATCACTAAAGTTTTACTTTCGTGTTTCTCTATGCATTAAATAAATAATCTCCCACTAATTATGAAGACCGCCGATACGTATAATGTTTGCATTCGATTATGGCATTGTAGTAGTGTCTCAGTTTTACATTCCACGATGTTGACTTTATATTATACTAGCGAACCAGGCAATGCTTCATAATTCCTAAACGTGTATGGGAATTGGACAAAAGTCCTGATCCCCTTCTCCTCTCTCTGTCCTTTATCTTATTCCTCTCTCTCTGTCTCCACCTCCTCCCATTCCCTCTCTCTCCACCTCCATCTGCTACTACTACTACTACTACTACTACTCCGTCCCTCTCTCTCTCTCTCTCTCTCTCTCTCTCCCTCTCTCTCTCTTTCTCTCTCTCTCTCTCTCTAACCATCTCCTCCTTCCCCCTGCCCCTATGTCCATCTCTTCATCCCCCCTCTCGCTGACCTTGAGACTTGTTTATTGTTGTAGCCAAAGAAAACTTTATTGGGAATTGAATTTCCTTAAAATAATGGGTAAATCAATTGAGAACATTGGTATGTGGGGTGTGCGAGATCTCTTCTAGTGCTGGATCTCCAGGATATTAGCTGCAACGACAGTATTTTGCATGGTTTTAATACGCAGCCGAGTAGAATTAAGAGATTTTGGACGATACAGATCCCACAGTAATTTCCAGTCATAATTGTTGTTCAATATTTTCTGTTAAAGCCGGCTGCAATAAAGGAAACAAAACAGTACATAGTTGTGTACTCAAGTTTTGTTTAATATTGCACATAAGAAGGAAGAATACATTTGAGATAAACGATTAAAACGATTAGTCTAGTGCTTTAAATGCCCTGCTATAGTAGCTAAACCTGACTGCGAGAGAGAAAACTAAACCGCACGTTGTCATAATATAGTGTAGTATAGCACAGCATTTCCTTTCTTGCAGTTGGTTTTAACAGAAAACCCGCACACTGTCGTTGGTATGTCCGTCTGAATATAATTAGAATATTGTGCAAAAATTTAAGGTAAATTGGTCAAGAACGTTTAGATAGCTCGAGACTCGTTCCGGCACACAGTTTTTATCTGCCAGAAAATTTCATATCAGCGCACACTCCGCTGCAGAGTGAATATCTCATTCTGGAAACATCCCCCAGGCTGTGGCTAATCCATGCCTCCGCAATGTCCTTTCTTCCAGGAGTGCTGGTTCTGCAAGGTTCGCAGAAGAGCCCTCCCTAGGGCACTGGTGTGTGTGTCTGTTGTCCTTAGAGTAAGTTGTTAGATTAAGTACGAGTGTGTAAGCGTAGGGAGCGATGACCTCAGCAGATGGTCCCATAAGATCATACCACCACCACCGCCTGTTTGCGAGGCGTACCTAGTGTGTGTGAAATCTTATGGGACTTAACTGCTAAGGTCATCAGTCCCTAAGCTTACACACTACTTAACCTAAACTATCCTATGGACAAACACACACACCCATGCCCGAGGGAGTACTCGAACCTCCGCCGGGATCAGCCGCACAGTCCATGACAGCAGTGCCTCAGATCGCTCGGCTAATCCCGCGCGGATCGAGGCGTACCTCCTGTCCAACTGAGTACACGGAATGAAGTGTGACATGTTCCCTGTTTACTATCTTCGTCAGTTGCACGTTGGTTCAAATGGTTCAAATGGCTCTGGGCACTATGGGACTTAACATCTCTGGTCATCAGTCCCCTAGAACTTAGAACTACTTAAACATAACTAACCTATGGACGTCACGCACATCCATGCCCGAGGCAGGATTCGAACCTGCGACCGGAGCGGTCTCGCGGTTCCAGACAGAAGCGCCTAGACCGCACGGCCACACCGGCCGGCCGGCCGTTGTGCTGCAGGGCACACACATTCGTAAATCGACCGGCAAAGTTTATTATTTTGTATTGTCCATCGAAATTAATTTTCAATTTGTGACCTATGTACTTAACTCTCTCTCTCTCTCTCTCTCTGTTTACAACCTGACCCACATACTGTACTGGGGATTCATTCCAGGTGGAGAATTCGTCTTTATTGGATTTTCTGTTGAATGGCAATGTATTACATAAACATTATAAATAAATGCTGACTGACAATGATAATTATTGTAAGAGGGGACGTAGCAGAAAATCTCGAGTACATATAAGCTGTTTCAGACGTAACCAAATTTTGCACATGTCGTCATTAAGTTATTGGTTGAAACCTGGATTTTTCAATTTTTTTGGCAAATGATTTGATGTGGACGTGGCCGGATAATTTCAGATCGCATGAGGAAACTTTCTCAAAGTTCACTGTATTTATCAGTTTCAAAATGTGATGGGTTATTCTTAGTAATTAGATAAACAATCTGTGTTCCTGCATTTGTAATATTAGTATTAGTGCACTCTCAACTATTATTTTGTTTTATGTACATTATATACAACGATTTTTATTTCACAAAAATTTCAATTAATTCGACGGTAACGCACTGTGAAAAATTTTGTGCCACAGGAAATTGTGTTATAGTGGTTACAAAGCCCGTAGTAAATTTTAAGTTTTAATCTGGAATGGTTCAGCAGGAAATGTTCCTTGTACACTGAAAGATGAAATGCAGGAAAAAGATTTTATTAATATTTATGCCAGAAACAAGTAGCTTGATGTTGGCCCTGGCCATAGATTTGGCTTTTTGACCTTTATATGTAACTCTTTTCTTTTAATGTGATTCTCCTCGCGTGCCTTTTGGTACTATCCTTCACTGACACCTGAGAACTAGGAACCTGTCGGCGTCTCTTCTAAGTGAGGATACAAAAACTTTCATTCGGGATTTTTGTGTTCCACCATGTGTTCATATCTTAAATAAATTATAATTAATCGCATCGTAAGTGAAGACACAGCGTTCTATACTCGACAGACTGTGTACAAAGAGAGGCGTGGCACCGCGCATTTGGTGACACAATATGGCTTTGACGTCATTTGTAGCACGAATTAAACTCTGAAAATTGGAGACAACCTTGTCTTTTATACATTAGCTATACAGGATGTCACAAAAAGTTACGACCAAACTTTCAGGAAACACTCCTCACACACAAATAAAGAAAAGATGTTATGTGGACATGTGTGCGGAAACGCTTAATTTCCATGTTAGAGCTCATTTTAGTTTCTTCCAGCTACGCTCAATGGAGCACGTTATCATGAGTTCATACGGGATACTCTACCTGTGCTGCTAGAACATGTGCTTTTACAAGTACGACACAACACGTGGTTCATGCACGATGGAGCTCCTGCACATTTCAGTCGAAGCTTCTCAACAACAGATTCGGTGACCGATGGATTGGTAGAAGCGGACCAATTCCATGGCTTCCACGCTCTCCTGACCTCAGCCCTCTTGACTTTCATTTACGGGGGCATTTAAAAGCTTTTGTCTACGCAACCGCGGTACCAAATGTAGAGACTCTTTGTGCTCGTATTGTGGACGGCTGTGATACAATACGCCATTCTCCTTGGCTGCATCAGCGCATCAGGGATTCCATGCGACGGAGGGTGGATGCATGTATCCTCGATAACGGAGGACATTTTGAACATTTCCTGTAACAAAAAGTTTGAAGTCACGCTGGTATGTTCTGTTGCTGTGTGTTTCCATTCCATGATTAATGTGATTTGAAGAGAAGTAATAAAATGAGCTCCAACATGGAAAGTAAGAGTTTCCGTACCCATGTCCACATAACACATTTTCTTTCTTTGTGTGTGAGGAATGTTTCCTGAAAGTTTTGCCGTACGTTTTTGTAACACCCTGTAGATGTTGTGTTTCGCACGGTGCAAGAATAGCAGAGGAAAGAAAGTTTGGCAGCTACTCGTGCTGCTCGCTGGAAATGAACAGCGGCGCTCCCGTCGGAGAAAGAGGGCAGGGAAGAGAGTTTTCTCGTCGCCTGTCTGCAGGGCAGCCAGGGCTTTGCGGCCGCGCTCTGGAAGTTCGCCCTCGGCGGCCGCGGCTAAACTGTTCGAAAATCCCCGGCAGTTCTTGCAGACTCCCCGACCTGATTGCGGGCCCTTTTCCGCCGCTCTGTAGGGCAGTGAAGCGCCGTCACCGCGGGCGGTCCGCCCTTAATCCGCTTTCGGACCCCCCTCTGAGCCTTTCGCGAGTCCCTCTGGCGGCTGCAGCAGTCGGATCCCCTTGAGCGGCTCGTTATCGGCGCGGCCTAAGCGTATTCATCAGCCACGCGGCGCCGGCCAGGATTAGTCGGCTGGCACTCTGGAAGCCAGCAACAGTGCTCCACGCCTTTTACTTATCTCAGCTGTGGGGGCAGTCGTAGTCTTCACCGTCTCTGCCCACCTGGCTCGCCTCGAACAAGGACGGGAGACGGGGTGACTTGAAGGCAATAGTGTAAAGTCGCGTGCTCTCCGACATGCGAATCACGAGCGTTTCATTAGATAGGACGCTTTCTTTTAAGGAGTACTTGACACGAATCTCTGCTAAGCTGAAAAGCAGAAAACCCTTTTCCATAAACTTTGTGGTCAACGGCCTTGCCGCAGTGGTAACACCGGTTCCCGTCACATCACCGAAGTTCAGCGCTGTCGGGCTGGGCTAGCACTTGCATGGGTGACCAACCGATCTGCCGAGCGCTGTTGACAAGCGGAGTGCACTCAGCCCTAGTGAGGCAAACTGAGGAGCTACTTGACTGAGAAGTAGCGGCTCCGGTCTCGGTAACTGACACACGGCCGGGAGAGCGGTGTGCTGACCACATGCCCCTCCAAATCTGCATCCAGTGGAGCCTGTAGGCTGAGGATGACACGGCGGCCGGTCGGTACCTTTGGGCCTTCATGACCTGTGCGGGAGGAGTAGAGTATAAACTTTGTGGCAATCATTGGGGATCATCAGCTGAGGCTCTCCGAGTATGAAACTCGGTATATTCAACAGCGGAATACTGTGCACCTGTCTGTTTTAAAATAAAAAAAAATAGCCATAGACGTACAACTTAAAGACGACAAGGCATTGTTAGTGGGTCAATATGATCTACGCCCACATGCTGGTTACCTACCGTGAGCTACATTCCACCTCCTCAATCAGGCAGAACAGAGCGCTACTTCGTAAATACCAGAAGATTGCTGATAACGCCCATCTTCGTGTACTGAACGATGTATTTCCCGAAAAGATAAAAAGACTAAGACATCACACTCTTATCACAGCCAGGACCCTCGCGGAAACTGAATTCAAAACCATCGATAAATAGAAACGCTGCTCGCAACAAAACTGTCCTCCACAATGCCTCAAACTGTCGTGCGTCTAGAACAGGGGTCTCCAAACGTTTTAGTCTGTGGGCCACATTGATTCCTCCATGAAGTCATAAGGGCCAAGATCTACCTAGTGGGATTTAAGAACCCTAGCACTCCATGATCACCGTAATGTAAGGCTAAAGGAAAGATGAAATCGAAAAAATCTAAGGTTGTGGGAATAGCTAGCACTGAAACGAACTACGATTTTTATTTAATTACATGATTTTGATTGGTGGACATACCTGACCGAATTTCTGGCATATTTTATTCTGGCGAATTTCACCGAGAGAAAAGCATGTCACTGCACATTCTTCACGAAAGCGTCCAGCAAAGTTAACGAAATCTCAAAATCATTGTTAGCAACACTATTACTACAAGACGTAACAGAGGTGGAGTATGTCAACACATTGTTATTTCAAGCAGCGCAACAATAAGTTTAGTTTTGTAGTCTTGTAGCGAGTAGCAAAGCCGGAGCATATATTTGATAGTTCTGTTGCGTGATTTTGTCTATGTTGCGAGTGTCTCACGAGTTTTTTAGTGTTTTATGCGCTGTACTAGTAGGTGTGCGTCAATTCAAAGTTTGAATTCGAAGAGACAAGGAAAACCTGAAAATCGAATACGTAAAGAAAGTGAAATCTTGCTGAAGAAGCATCTTCCATAATGATTGATTACTAAGGCTAATCGCCGAAGTGGCGTCCATTTGAAAGACTTGCACCAGACTCGTGAAGAATAAAATGCAAAGAATATTTTTACTTAAAATGTTTTCGCCAAACTAGTCTGTTAACCGTATTTTTTTTTTTCACTATCGCACGGAGAATGGTCTGTCTGTTTATTGTGGATAGCCACAAGTTTAACCATGACCTTCCGCTTTGTAAAGACAGAGCTCCGACAATGTCGCGGTGTTTTGGTCACGATAGGCCTCGAAACTCAATTGTTAGCGGTATAGGCACCACCTCAAATATTTGGTGGGCCGGATACCGGGGACGTCTGGCCAGCCAACGCGGGCCGTTTTGCCGGCCCTCGCCGTCCGGTTTCGGCCCGCGGGCCGTAGTTTGGAGACACTTGGTCTAGAAGAAAGCCCCAGGAATTGACAAGCCCAGGCACCCTGGACTACCGTGAACCGCATCCGAACGGGCCATGGAAGATGTGCAGACACTCTCCACAACTGGAGCGAATCTTTTATCACCATCATGTGACTGTGGTTCGGGGTGCACTCAGCCTCGTGATGCTAATTGAGGAGATACTCGACCAAATAGTAGCGGCTCCGGTCAAAGAAAACCATCGTAACGACTGGGAGAGTGGTGTGCTGACCACAATCCCCTCCTATCCGCATCCTCAGGTGAGGATGACACGGCGGTCGGATGGCCCCGATGGGCCACTTGTGGCCTGAAGACGGACTGCTATTTGACTGTGGTGCGGAACGTCAGTCAGTTGTTCATGTTGTATCAACATTACCCGCACGTGCCACAAGGGTCCTAACGAAGATTTCCTGACAGAGACGATTGGTGCGATAAAATACATAAAACATCTCGATATCTATATACAGCTGTTGTCATTCGTGTTATTTTATGCTGGAGAGCTGCATTTAGTGGAAACAAGTTAGAAGTGGAAAGACTTCATACAACGTCGGAGCTGTCTCCATAGCCTCACATGGCAGTGCGTATTCTGCAGTAGCCGATTCCGGCGCCTTGTTTTACTTTTGTTGGTGTTCATCCTAAAAACTATTTCAAGAGACTGTCCCTGCTGTTGAACTGCTCTTCCAAATCTTTTTCGGTCTCTGACAGAATGACGACGTTACCGACAAACGACAAAGTTCCTACGTCTTCTGCCTGAACTTTAATTCGCTTTCAAAATCTCTTGTATTTTTCCTCTACTGCTTGCTCAAATTAAATAAAGTCACTCTCTTCTCAACCACTACTTTCCTGTCACATCCTTCGACTCTTAGAATCGCAATCTGTATATAACGTTCCTCTGCATTTTATCCCTGCTACCTTCAGAATCTAAAATAGTGTATTCCAGTCAGCTCTGACATATATACTTTCTAAATGTACATCCAATAAGTCGTGGGGTTGGTCATCTACTACAGTCTGTATAATTTCGATGCCAAAGTTTCTGGTCGCCATTTTTCTGGTTGAATATGGTCCACTTTCTTAAAACCACAAATGGACATCGGCTGTGTCTTATCAGCTTCTCATGTTCTTGGAGGCCTTAGGTAATATAATAAAATCTTCTACGAGCATTTGTGTGTACGAAATGCATTGGCGAAACTCGTAACGTGCATAATTTTAATTAATTTATGAATCCATTTTGGTCTCAGAATTAAGCCGATGGTGATAAAAAAAACAGGCATTCTAATGACTTTGCCGAGAAATAACTGCAAGTTCTTGAATCATAGTTCGACGAAAGCTGCCTTTGAGTGTCCCATCCTTCATACGAAAAACAGTGAAATGACAGAAGTCATGGGATAGCGATATGCATTTATACAGATGGCGGCAATATGCTTATAGAAGGTATAAAGGGGCAGTACACTGTCGGAGCTGTCATTTGTACTTGGGTGATTCAAGTGAAAAGGTTACCGACGGGCTTGGCTGCACGATGGGAATTAACAGAATTTGAACGCGGAATAGTCGTTGGTGCTAGATGCATGCGAAATTCCATTGCCGAATAGTATGCCGAGAACACTATATTTCAGGCATTACCTCTCAACACGGTACGGGCTGCTCTTAACGAACGAGAGCAGAGGCGTATGGGTAGACATGTCAGTGCTAACAGACAAGCAACACTGCATGAAATAACAGCAGAAATTAATGTGAGTCGTGCGACGAACGTATGCGTTAGGACATTGTGTTGTAAAATCTGTCGTTAATGGGCTATGACAGCAGACGACCTACATGAGTAATCACGTAAAGCGCCTCTCCCGGGCCCGTGACCGTATCGGTGGGACACTAGATGACTGGAAAACCGTGGCCTGGTCAGATGAGTACCGGTTTCAGTGATTTCTGTTGGTAAGAGCTTACGGTAGGATTAGAGTGTGGTGCAGACTTCAGGAAACCATGGATCCAACTTGTCATAGAGGCACTGTGCAAGCGAGTCGTGGCTCCATAATGGCACGGGCTGTGTTTACACGAAATGGACTGCGTCCTCTGGTCCAACCGAAACCATCGCTGACTGATATGTTCGGCTACTTGAAGAGCATTTGCAGTCATTTATGAACTGCACGTCCCCAAACAACGACGGAATTTTAATGGATGACAATGCGCCATATCATCGGGGCACATTTGTTCGCGACTGGTTTGAAGAACATCTTGGAAAATTCGAGCGACCGACATGAATCCTTTCGAACACTTAATCGAGAGGTCAGTTCGTGCACCGGCGACACTAGCAATTATGGACGGCTGTAGAGGCAACATGGCTCAGTATTTCTGCAGGAGGCTTCGAACGAGTCCTTGACACATCGAGTTGTTGAACTACGCTGGGTAAAAGGTCTGATACAATGTTAGGAGATATCCCATGATTTTATCACCTATCTGAATACTGAAGCGTTCGAAGAGGAAGGTAAGTGACCACTGGTGTGTATTACAGGCGTTCGCCAAGACGTGAACGATGCCTTCCTGATGGTGTGTAGCGAAACGCAAGTAGGCAGCGAGTTCCCGTTGTGTTTGGCAACGCTGATGCTATCGCTGCAGCAGGACCGCTATGCCTTCCACGGTGGCTGCAGCCCGCTACGTGGGAACCTGCCGTCGAGGATGAAGCTGCACGTCGCGTCACATCGAAACATTGCACACTATACCAAGTCCTTACATAAAATGTGTGATGGACTTGCGATGTATTGGCGTAAAATGCCAAGCTTTGGATAACAGTCAGTGCTACCAGGGGTCTTACAAAGACTACTATGAAATTGGCGAAAGCTCCAATTTTATGCTTCGAGGACTGCATCTGACTGGCTCTCATGCTTCGAGGACGGACTCCATCTGACTGGCTAGCTTACGTCATGTCGTCATTAACATGACGTCCTGTACCCAGAGTTTACATTTGTGGTCACGGTTCGGCGGCATTTGCAGCGCCATTCGACAGTCATATCAGGTGCTAAACGTGTGGTGTATGAGTCTTCGTCTGTGACCTTTCTACGAGGGGCATTGATTAAGTTCAAATGGTTCTGAGCACTGTGGAACTCAACTGCTGTGGTCATTAGTCCCCTAGAACTTAGAACTACTTAAACCTAACTAACCTAAGGACATCACACACATCCATGCCCGAGGCAGGATTCGAACCTGCGACTGTAGCAGTCGCACGGTTCCGGACTGCGCGCCTAGAACCGCGAGACCACCGCGGCTGGCATTGATTAAGTAATGCAACACATTTTCTATCTGGAAGCAGGTTGGTTTCATTCAGGATTTCAGTACACCGTATTATTCCCCACTCTTCTGGCTACAAAACACCTATTTTTGAACACAAGCTCTTTTCAGGGCTGGGAGGGCCTGTATGCCAGCATGTTACCACTTTACTGGTCGCCGTCGCAGCCAACGTCTTGCTGCATCAATGACGTCCCCACCATCCACGTACTGCTACCCGCGGAGTCATTCTTCATTGGACCAAACAGATGTAAGGTAGAAGATGCGAGATACGGGAAGGCCTCGTCACACGACATTATTATTATTATTACTGCGCATGTACCCCGACATTAATATGGGATATGATCACCATGCACACGTAAACAGGCCGCACAACGAGTTGGTATAATCTGGATCAGGTGGTCGAGCAGATGCTGGGGTATTATAGCCTCCCATTCTTGCACCAGTGCCTGTCGAAGCTATTGAAGTGTCCTCTAGGGGTTTGAATACGTGCTGCGATACGTCGACTGAGAGCATCCCATACGTGCTCGATTGGGGTTAGGTCTGAAGAACAGGCAGCCAACTCCATTCGCCTGATATCTTCTGTTTCACGGTACTACTCCACGATGGCAGCTCGGTGGGGCCGTGCGTTATCATCCATCAGGAGGAAGATGGGACCCACTGCACACCTGAAAAGACGGACATACTGATTCAAAATGACGTCCAGATACACATGACCTGTTACAGTTCCTCTGTCAAACACATGCAGGGGTGTACGTGCACCAATCATAATCCCACCCCACACCAGCAAACCACGACCTCCATGCAGGTCCCTTTCAAGGAAATTAAGGGGTTGGTATCTGGTTCCTGGTTCATGCCAGATGAAAAGCCGGCGAGAATCACTGTTCAGATTATACCTGGACTCGTCCGTG
Organism: Schistocerca gregaria; assembly: GCF_023897955.1. Taxonomy (NCBI): domain Eukaryota; kingdom Metazoa; phylum Arthropoda; class Insecta; order Orthoptera; family Acrididae; genus Schistocerca; species Schistocerca gregaria. The sequence continues at coordinate 262,471,113 of NC_064925.1, read as the reverse complement.
AACATAACCTGGGACCATTGTTCCAATGACCATGTACTGTGTTTTTGACACCAGGCTTTACGGGCTCTCATGTAACCAAGGGTCAGTGGAATGGACCTTGTAGGTCTCTGGGCGAATAAACCATGTCTGTTCAGTCGTCTGTAGACCGTGTGTCTGAAGACAGCTGTTCCAGTGGCTGCGGTAAGGCTACCTGTAATACTCCGTGGCCGTCTGCGGGCACTGATGGTGAGATATCGGTCTTCTTGTGGTATTGTACACTGTGGACGTCCCTTACTGTAGCGCCTGGACACGTTTCCTGTCTGCTGGAATCGTTGCCATACTCTTGAGATCACACTTTGTGGCTTACGGAGGAGCCGTTCTAGGACCTGCTGTGTTTGACCAGCCTCCAATCGCCCTAGTATTCTACCCCTCATAACTTCATCAATAGGTGTTCTTTGAGCCATTTTCAACACACAGTCACCATCAGTACGCCTGAAAACGTCTGCACACTTACTCGCTGCACCGTACTCTGGCATGCACCAACACACGTGTGCGTCTGTGGACTGCTGCCAGCGCCACCGTACGATGACCTCAAGTCAAATGCACAGCATGGTCATACCCCGAGGTGATTTAAACCCGCAAACCGCCTAGCTCTAAATGTAGAAGAATGTAAGTCAGAGCGTCGTTTTACCATGTATCAGCATTATTCTTATACTAGCCCCAATTTCTCTTATGTTTGTGGTCCTTAGGCGAAATGTATGTTGTGCAAGTACAGTCGTCCTGCTGTCAGCTTCAAACGCTGATCCTGTAAGTTTTCTCAAGAGTTTTCCTCTAAAAGAACGTCGCCTTCCCTCAAGGGATTCCCATTTGAGTTCCCGAAGCATCTCAGTAATACTTGCGTGTAATACTTTGATGTCGCGCGGATCCCAAACACTAGAGCAGTACTCAAGAACGGGTCCTACTGGTGTTCTATATTCCGTCCCCTTTACTCATAAGCCACACTTACCTAAAGCCCTCCCAGTAAACCTGAGTCGACCATCCGCTTTCCCCACTACAGTCCTTACATGCTCGTTACATTTTACATCGCTTTCCAACGTTAGAGACAGATATTTAATCGACATGACAGTGTGAAGAAGCGTACTACTAATGTTGTATTCGAACGTTACAGGAGTGTTTTTCCTACTCATCTAGCACACAATGAGTTACATTTTTCTACATTTAGAGCTAGCTGCCACTCTTTACACCAACTAGAAATTCATGTGGTATTCTCCTTCCCGTACACAGCAGCGACTGAGAAGGCAATCGTAAACTGCTTCTCACACTGTCCGTCAGATCATTTATGTGTATAGAGACCAACGGCGGTGCTGCCACACTTCCCTGGGGCACTCTTGACGATATCCTCGTCTCTGATGATGACGATTCGCCGTCATGGGCGACGTACTGGGTCATATCTGCGAACCTAATCTGAATGCTCGGACCTTCTTGAACACTGCAGTGGGGCGCCGTGTGAAACGCCTTGCAGGAAACTAGGAATATGGACTCTGCCTGTTGCCCTTCATCCACTGTTCGCAGGTTATCGTGCGAGAAAAGGGCTAACTGAGTTTTACACGAGCGGTGCTTTCCAAAACAGTGTTGATTTGTGGACAGAAGTTTTGCTGTCTAAAGAACCTTTATTATATTCTAACCTAGAATACGTTCAAGAATTATGTAGGAAACCGATCTTGAGGATATTGCTCTGTAATTTTCCGGCTCTTCTCTTTTACCCTTCTATACAGCAACCGCTTGCACTTTTTTCCAGTCTCTTCGGATTTTGCACTGGGCGAGAGATTTCGCGATAAATGGAAACTAGGTAAGGAGCCAGTGCCGTAGAGTACTCTTTGTTAAACCGAATTCGGATTCTATCCGGATATGACGACTTGTCTGTTTTCAACTCTCAGTTACTTCTGCACGGCAGGGACGCCCATTCCAACATGCACCATACAGGACTCGGTGCGACGGGTTTTTACGATTCTTCTGCGTCAACTGTTTCTTAAACGCGAAATTTAAAACTTCCGCTATGTTCTGCCGCCACGCCAGATTGGTAAACGAGCGACTTGACACAAACCTTCCACCCCTTTAGCGATTTTACGTAGGACCAGAATTTTCTCGCATACTCGGCTAGATTCCTTTGCTGTTATATGCTTCGCGTTTGCGAGTTCTCTTTCCCAGGTTGACCCAACGATATCGTCACTTACGATGGGCACGTTTCTTCTTGCATCTTGTCGTTAATCGTGTTCAAATACACCGTCATTTAGGAGAATGGCTGCGTCGCATCACAAATGCAGAGCGGTGACGGATGCGTTATGCTATACAGAGATATGTCCACAGGCAGAATAAGGCGCTCTCGTTGGCAACTCTTATATGAGACAACAAGCGTCTGGGGGCAGTTGTTAAATCGGTTACTGCTGCTACAATGGCAGGTTATCAAGATTGAAGTTGGTGTGAACTTGGTATTATAGTTGGCGCACGACCGATGGGATTCAGCATCTCCGAGTTAGCGATGAAGCGGAAATTTTCCCGTATGAGCATTTTACGAGTATACCGTGAATATCAAGAATCCTATAAAAGCATCAGATCTCAGAATAGCTGCGGCTGGAAAAACATCCTGCAAGAACGGGACCAATGACGACTTACGGGAATCGTTTAACGTGGCAGAAGTGCAATATTCTCAGAAATTGCTGCAGATTTCAATGTGACAAGTGTCAGCGTGCGAACCATTCAACGAAACGCCATCCACATGGGCTTTTGGAGCCGAAGGCCCACTCGAGTATCCTAATGACTGCACGACACAAAATTTTACGACTCGCTTGGGCCAGTCAGCACCGACTTTGGATTGTTGAATGACTGAAAACATGTTGCCTGGTCGGAAGAGTTCGTTTCAAATTGTACCGAGCGGATGGACGTATACGGGTATGGAGACAACCGCATGAATCCATGGACCCTGCATGTCAGCAGGGGACTGTTCAAGCTGGTGGAGACTCTGTAATGGTGTGGGACGTATGCAGTTGGAGTGATATGAGACCCCTGATACGTCTAGATACTACTCCGACAGGTGACACATATGTAAGTGTCCTGTCTGCTCACCTGCATCCATTCATGACCATTGTGCATTCCAACGGACTTGGGCAATTCCATCAGGACAGTGCCACACCCTACACATCCAGCATTGCTACAGAATGGCTGCAGGACTCTTCTCAGTCCAAACACTTCCGCTGGCCACCGAACTCTCCAGGCATGAACATTATTGAGCATATTTGGAATGCCGTGCAACGTGCTGTTCAGAAGAGATCTCCGCTCGCTCGTACTTACGGATTTATGGACAGCCCTGCAGGATTCATGGTGTCAATTCCCTCCAGCAGTACTCCAGACATTAGTCGAGTCCACGCCACGTCGTGTTACGGCGCCTCTGCCTGCCGGCGGGGGCCCTACAAGATAATAGGCAGGTGTACCAGTTTCTTTAACTCTTCAGTGTAATACATTCTCGAAAATCTCGGAATCGTTGGGACCAATATCTTGCCAGTATCAATACCGATGACAGGCAAAAATCGATGGAATTCTCGATTACCGGAATGTATGAACCACGTACACATTTAAGTTTTACCGAACGCTTAGTGCGCGAGTCCTACTTGGATCTCGTCAGTTTCTCCCCTTAAAATTTGATACCGAAATGGTGGCGTTTCCTTGCGAGTAAAGATGACACGCAGATGCGAAACTAGGAAACGTATGGCCGCTGTGACATTGACAGATGGCTTCTTGACTGCAGCCGGGCAGACGGGATGAGGAAGCGGTCCATTGAGCTAGTTGTGCGATCTTGACGAGCCCTGTGCTACCGAAGGACATTTACACTGCAGCTCGTGACATTAATACACGTCTTGCTCCACTCATATGAAATGAATACTTATTAACTCTCGCAGGTATCTTTTTCCTTCTCTAAGAAACATAGCCTGACACCTGTACCATGTTCACTCTGACAAATCCACAAGTGCCAAAACGTCCCGTTAATGCAAAATATGAACGTAATTTGCCCCGGTAAATTGAGGACGTAGACGGACCCGCCCAATCAGATGGTCACTCACAATGCCTGTCCAAATGTTGAGTGGAAATCTTTCCTGGTGTCCGTGGACGTACGTGGCGTGATGACTTCCCCTTGCCCAGTAATGAACGTTTAGAGTGTTGTAAAGGCCATCCCGATGGAAAGTGCACTCGTCGGTAAACAACACAATGACGGGTAAGTCGAGATCTCGTACAACACGTCGCAGAAACCACCGGCAAAACCCTAGCCCGTGTTCATAGTCCGCCACAGGTTTAGGTCTTGGACAGGGTGGAAACCAAACGGATGCTGGCCGTCATCTCTCAAAACGTTCAAGACTAACCTATGACTGACCCCCATGACGTGTCCAACCGCTCGAGTACTTGTCGTAGGTGCTTCCTCGAAGCTTGCGAGAACAGTCTATTCAAATGCAACATCCCGTCGTGTTCGAGGTCTTCCAGCATCACCATGATATCCCGCGAACGAGCCTATTTCGCCCAGTCGCCGATGAACTGTAAACGTTTGCGGGTGTGGATTGCGTCTTGCAGGGTACCGCTCCTCATTCAAACGTCGAGCTTCATTCGTATTATCGTCGGCTAGTCCATGAACAAGAACGATATCTCGTTGTTCTTCAAACGAATACTGTTCAAATATGGTTCCAATGGCTCTGAGCACAATGGGACGTAATTTCTCAGGTCATCAGTCCCCTAGAACTTAGAACTACTTCAACCTAACTAACCTAAGGACATCACACACATCTATGCCCGAGGCAGGATTCGAACCTGCAACCGTAGCGGTCGCGCGGTACCAGACTGTAGCGACGAATACTGTGCCGTCATGCTTACTGTATGACTAAATCGCAGGTGACGTGTGTGTGTTCCGAAGCGAAGCTTACGTGTGAATGCCTCTGACGTGAGGTGGAGACAAACAGCAAGACATATTCGACACGTGTGCGTATCACGTTAGGGCAGTGATGAGGCGAGGGACGTTTGTATGTGTGAACCGACAACCATAGCGCTGCCTGTCAACCGTCGAACGGCAACAGGGCAATCCCACAGCCAATCGGAGAGCGTGGCGCCAAGTTTCCATAGTTTAAAAATGGTGCGTTGTCGATCTACACCGCATTAGTAATTTTGGTTCCTACTGGCATCAACTATCCAGGGTTAAAATTTCGTGACACAATTTTTCTCCACCCCGTATAGAAGACTGTCTGTCACCAACGCAAAGTTAAAAGGGAGTATAAATATCCCTATTTGTGAAACTTTTTGGAAAGTGACGTAGCATGCTGTCTGCAAGGTGAAATTTGAAATTAGATGGTGACTTAATGGAAAAGTCGTCAAGTGCGTTCGCTGTAACCAGGGCAACATTTCATACTGAAGGCAGTGGCAGCTCGTAACCATACAATCGCAATTATCTCGCAGACGGTGCATTTCTGAACCCATGTTTACGGCAATGTCTGTGCCTCTATTGTTGTCAACTTTCACCCGTGTCAAATTTTCGCTGTTGTGATACACCCTGAATGCACGGGGGGATTCGCCAAAAATGGGATGGAACGGAGGACAGGCCCAAAATAATTGAAGTGGTGGTCCTGTGAGAACAGAACGGTAGACAACTTTAATTGAGAATGCATAATTTATGAGCAGCGGCCAGTATTTCATAAGTGGCTGCAAGAGAACATGAATTACACGTCCCGAGCCAGCTGGAATGAGGATTGCGTGGGTCTGGACGTCCTGATTAAGGCACTGCTTGCAAGTGCTCTTAATACGTCGGCTGGTTTGTGGGACGTGGACAATCAGGGCTACGATTCTCTGCAAGGCTGTGGGTGAGGGGTCAGCTAGAAGCAAAAACGTGGTGGAAAGAGACTGTTTAGGCAAGTTGTTAGGGCGTACGTTAACGTAGTTTGATATATATATAGCCGTTTTCTTTCAGTATTTTTGAATTCATTGGAAGAAAATGTCAGTGCCAAAGAGGAAAATGTTATATGAACGTTTTATGAACTTTTTCAAACCGATAAATCAGAAACTATCTGTAATTGTAACGGACAGAAATCTTCAGACATAAAAGTAACTGCCGGCCAGAGTGCCCGTGCACTTCTAGGCGCTACAGTCTGGAACCGAGCGACTGCTACGGTCGCAGGTTCGAATCCTGCCTCGGGCTTGGATGTGTGTGGTGTCCTTGGGTTAGTTAGGTTTACTTAGTTTTAAGTTCTAGGCGACTGATGACCTCAGAAGTTAAGTCATATAGTGCTCAGAGCCAGCCATAAAAGTAACTCCACGCATATCCCAAAGTAGAACCATTACTTTTGGAAATATAGGGTCTCTTTCCTCGAGAGTCGTCAGGCGCATTTTGTCTGGTCTTCCAGTAGATATATATCTAATTTCTTTTTTGCATATTGTAGTTGGAGTCAACCCAAACAAATACTGCTTACCACGTCTCTCAAGCGACGTCTAGGGCCAATGGAAAATGAGATTTGTTTTTTGTTACAAAAAAATTAAGTGAAATTAGTCCCAAATTTGACTAGCGTGATTTTAGTTTTATCGATCTGTGTTAACAGGAACAGTAAACAGCCTAACACAGGCTTCTAGGGGTTTGAGAGAGGCTTATTAGATAACGTTCTGACAAGGAACACATGTCCGGATATGTGCTGTTTGGATGTAAAACAAATTCGAATATCGCATCACATTCAAATCTTTCGCTTCACGGTACAGACAGCGGACCGCACTGTCGGTTGTACAATGTGTATCTGCGACGCATACTTTCAAAAACGCGGACCACAAATCATGGTGTTTGCTGATTAATTTCTGCCGCTGTCAGATCTCGCGCAAGGATATCTTTCAGATCTTTCTCCAACTGTACATAAGTCTCGTACACAACACACTCCATTTGGCCCGACAAGAAAGGATCGGGAGGAATTAATTATGACGACCGTGGACCACCTCGACCTATGCAATTTTACCGCATTTTTGTTTGAGATGTTCCCAGACATACGACGTTGCACGGGTGCGCGTTATCATTTTGGAACCACATTTGGTAACGGAGTGACACTTGCAAGTCTTCAACACCTCTTGCAGGAATGTTCAGGAAAAGACAAGAATGTAGCAATATATCACAAGAGTGAAATAAATAGGTTGTCCTGGGCAGCCAAGGTGAAATGGTTGCAGGAAAGTTGTGGAGAAATCGAAAATGAAATGATCGTCGGAAGGATTGAACTGCATACATAAATTGAAAACGATGTTCCGTGCAATTAAAAGCACCGGTGATAGTATTAAAAGTACAATGCGAATTGTCCGTAGCTCGTGGTCACGTTCTCGCTTCCCGAGTACCGGGTCCCGGGTTCGATTCCCGGCGGTGTCAGGGATTTTCACCTGCCTCGAGATGACTGGGTGCTTGTGTTGTCTTCGTCATTTCATATTCATTCATGAAATTGGCGAGGTTGGACTGAGCAAAGGTTGGGAAATTGTACAGTCGCTGATAACCGCGCAGTTGAGCGCCCCACAAACCAAAAATCATCATCATCATCAATGCGAATTACACTCAAACTCAGAGGAGAGAGCGGATAGGTGGAAAGAGTACACTCAAGGCCTCTATGAGCGGAGGACGTGTCTGGTGACATGATATAACGAAATTTCGAGTCGATAAGATAGGCACGGGGGATCCAATATCAGTCAGAAATTAAAAGAGCCCTGGAAGACTTGAGGTCAAAGAAAGTAGAAGAGATACGTAACATTCTGTCAGAATTTCTAAAATGATTGGGGGCAATTGGCAACCAAAACTATTCAAGTTTCTGTGTGGAGTCTATGAGGCTGGTGACTTACCATCAAACTTTCGAAAACATATCAACAAAATGGCTCTGAGCACTATGGGACTTAACTTCTGTCGTCATCAGTTCCCTAGAACTTATAACTACTTAAACCTAACTAACCTAAGGACATCACACACATCCATGCCCGAGGCAGGATTCGAACCTGCGACCGTAGCGGTCCCGCGGTTCCAGACTGTAGCGCCTAAAACCGCTCGGCCACTGCGGCCGGCGAAAAAATATCACCCACGCAGTATCGAAGATAGCAAGGTTAGATAGGTGCGAAAACTATCGCACCATGAGCTTAACATCTCAAACACCTAATCTGCTGACAAGAATAACATACAAAAAAATGGAAAAGTAAATTGAAAATCTGCTCTATAACCATTAGTTTAACTTAAGGAAAGGTAAAGGCACCAGATAGGCAGTTTCCGCTTTGCGTTTGATAATGGAAGCAAGACTTAACAAAAATCAAGTTACGCTTATAGGATTTGTGGATCTAGAAAAAAGAGTTCGACAATATGAAATCGTGCAAGATGTTTGACATGCTGAAAAAAAAGGGGGATTAAGGTACAGGTAAACACGACTGATATACAAGATGTACAAGAGTCAAGAGGTAACAATAAGATTGGAAGACAAAGGACGCAGACCTCGGACTAAAAAGAGTGTAAGACAGGGATGTAATCCTCCAACTTTGCTGTGCAATCTGTACATGGAAAATGCAATGACGGAAATAACTGAAAGGTTCAAGAGCGGTATTAAAGTTCATGGTGAATGATAAGATTTGCTGATGAAATTGCTATCCTCAGTGAAAGTTGAGAAGAATTGCAGGATCTGTTGAATGGAATGAACATTGTAGTGAGAACATAATATGGATTGATACTAACCCGGAAAAAGACAAAGGTAATAAGAAGTGGCAGAAACGAGAAAAGCGAGAATCTTAACAAAAAATATTGGTATTCGCGAAGTAGACGAAGTTAAGGAATTCTGCTACATTGAAAGCAAAATAATCCAGGACGAACGTAGCATGACGCATATTAGGAGCAGATTAACGCAGGAGAAGAGGGCATTCTTAGCCGAGAGAAGTCTGTTGATATAAAAAATAGGCATTAATGTGTGGAGGAAATTTCTAAGTATGTACGTGTCGAGCACTGCATTGTATGGTAGGGAGACATGGACTGTGGGGTCCGCCCCGATAGCTGACTGTTCAGCGTGACGGGCTGCCATCCTAAGGGGCCCGGGTTCGATTGCCGGCTGGGTCGGGGATTTTCTCTGCTCAGGGACTGGTGTTGTCTTCACTATCATTTCATCCCCATCCGGCGCGCAGGTCGCCCAATGTGGCGTCGAATGTAATAAGACCTGCACCAAGGCGGCCGGACCTGCCCCGTAATGGTCCTCCCGGAAAATGACGCCAAACGCTCATTTCCATTTCCATGGACTGTGGGAAAACCGAAACAGAAGAGAATCAAAGCGTCCTAGATGTGGTGCCGCAGAAGAAAGTCAGAAATCAGATGATCTGATAAGGAGTGAGGAGGTGCTCCGTAGAATCGGCAACGAAAGGAACATGTAGAAAACACTGATGAGAAGAAGGGCCTGGGTGACAGGACATGTGTTAAGAAATTAAGGGATAACTTCCGTGGTACTAGAGGAATCTGTAGACGGTAAAAGGTATAGGGGGAAGACGATAATGGAATACGTCCAACGGATAATTGAGGACGTAGGGTGCAAGTGCTACTCTGAGTGAGATGAAGAGGTTGACGCAGGTGAGGATTTCGTGGCGGTCCGCATCAAGCCCGTCACCCCCGCCAACCCGGGTAGGTATTTGCTTGCACAGCGCCCTGCAGTTGCCTTGATAAAGACGGGTGTTCGCTCACCTGTCACAATATCAGCGGTTATCAAAGGCGTCACTTGGCTGGATTGCCTCAAGTTGTTTAAAGGAAGCTGTTTTTCCGAACACCGTCTGCAGGGAGTTGTACAGTTGTTATTACACGCTTCTACGGGTTGGAGAGGGGACTTAGTACATAATGTTTTGATAAGAAACTCAGATCCGAAGCCGGCAGTTGTGGCCGAGCGGTTGTAAGCGCTTTAGTCCGGAACCGCGCAGCTGCTACGGTCGCAGGTTCGAATCCTGCCTCGGGCACAGATGTGTGTGATGTCCTTAGGTTAGTTAGGTTTAAGTAGTTCTAAGTCTAGGGGACTGATGACCTCAGATGTTAAGTCCAATTGTGCTCAGAGCCATTTTTGAACCATCAGGTCCGGAAACGTACCGTTTCAATATAAATTATGCTTCTCTACGGAGAGCACCATGGTTTGTAGACTACGTGTATGAAGGCGTGCTTCGCAGATAAACATTGTGCAACGGTTAACGGCGTCGCCACGTGAAGCAGGTACTGCAGAACACTCGGCCTAGGGCTCATTGTCTCCGTTGTGTACGAACCGTACAAGCGGAAGATCTGAGAGTGAATTTATATTAAAACTTATCCAAACGGTAAATGTCTGGAAACGGGTTCATTAACAAACGTTTATCTACTATGTCCCCTCTACAGCCCCCTAGAAGTATATACACTCCTGGAAATGGAAAAAAGAACACATTGACATCGGTGTGTCAGACCCACCATACTTGCTCCGGACACTGCGGGAGAGCTGTGCAAGCAATGATCACACGCACGGCACAGCGGACACACCAGGAACCGCGGTGTTGGCCGTCGAATGGCGCTAGCTGCGCAGCATTTGTGCACCGTCGCCTTCAGTGCCAGCCAGTTTGCCGTGGCATACGGAGCTCCATCGCAGTCTTTAACACTGGTAGCATGCCGCGACAGCGTGGACATGAACCGTATGTGCAGTTGACGGACTTGGAGCGAAGGCGTATAGTGGGCATGCGGGAGGCCGGGTGGACGTACCGCCGAATTGCTCAACACGTGGGGCGTGAGGTCTCCACAGTACATCGATGCTGTCGCCAGTGGTCGGGGGAAGGTGCACGTGCCCGTCGACCTGGGACCGGACCGCAGCGACGCACGGATGCACGCCAGGACCGTAGGATCCTACGCAGTGCCTTAGGGGACCGCACCGCCACTTCCCAGCAAATTAGGGACACTGTTGCTCCTGGGGTATCGGCGAGGACCATTCGCAACAGTCTCCATGAAGCTGGGCTACGGTCCCGCACACCGTTAGGCCGTCTTCCGCTCACGCCCCAACATCGTGCAGCCCGCCTCCAGTGGTGTCGCGACAGGCGTGAATGGAGGGACGAATGGAGACGTGTCGTCTTCAGCGATGAGAGTCGCTTCTGTCTTGGTGCCAATGATGGTCGTATGCGTGTTTGGCGCCGTGCAGGTGAGCGCCACAATCAGGACTGCATATGACCGAGGCACACAGGGCCAACACCCGGCATCATGGTGTGGGGAGCGATCTCCTACACTGGCCGTACACCTCTGGTGATCGTCGAGGTGACACTGAATAGTGCACGGTACATCCAAACCGTCATCGAACCCATCGTTCTACCATTCCTAGACCGGCAAAGGAACTTGCTGTTCCAACAGGACAATGCACGTCCGCATGTATCCCGTGCCACCCAACGTGCTCTAGAAGGTGTAAGTCAACTACCCTGGCCAGCAAGATCTCCGGATCTGTCCCCCATTGAGCATGTTTGGGACTGGATGAAGCGTCGTCTCACGCGTTCTGCACGTCCAGCACGAACGCTGGTGCAACTGAGGCGCCAGGTGGAAATGGCATGGCAAGCCGTTCCACAGGACTAGATCCAGCATCTCTACGATCGTCGCCATGGGAGAATAGCAGCCTGCATTGCTGCGAAAGGTGGATATACACTGTACTAGTGCCGACATTGTGCATGCTCTGTTGCCTGTGTCTATGTGCCTGTGGTTCTGTCAGTGTGATCATGTGATGTATCTGACCCCAGGAATGTGTCAATAAAGTTTCCCCTTCCTGGGACAATGAATTCACGGTGTTCTTATTTCAATTTCCAGGAGTGTAATAGGAATTATTGAAGTTGTGCTCTACCAAAGCTACGGTTAGGTAGTTATGGGAATTTGTGGTACGATCTTATGGGACGTAACTGCTGAGATCATCGGTCCCTAAGCTTACATACTACTTAATCTAACTTAAACTAACTTACGCTAAAGACAACATACACACCCAAGCCCGAGGGAGGACTCAACCTCCGGCGGGGGAAGCCGCTCGGACCGTGCAAGGCGCCTTAGACCGCACGGCTACCCCGCGCGGCTCGGTAGTTATTGTACAGTACGTAAATGATATAGTAAATGGTAATATTACGGTAATGTAGATAGCATCAGTAGGGAAAGAAACATAAATGAATGTGTGAGATATGAACTGGGAGCCGACGATTCCTCCGTGCTTGTTTGTTTGTTTTGCATATAATTAGAACCGAACATCGTTCAGGGGTGGTCCGTTGTGTATTTTATATCCTTACGAAACAAACATCGCATTTTATAAGTAATAAAAATGCTGCTCATGTAACTTCTGCGCTTTTATGTAACCAAAGCAATTACTTCTGAAGCAAGTACTGTTTACACGCACAAACGTAAAAAATCTGTATAATTATTGTTTCTATTTTGTACTGGATAGAATGTTCTTCATCATGACCAAAGGTAGGAGTTTCTTGTTATTATTGATAAGCGAAAAAGTTGTTTAGCAATAACGGAAACATATTTTATAGCAGAAAGATGTATTGAATCGATGTCTGATACATTTTTGTTTGCGTTTCTCATTTTTTATTTTTTTCCCTTTTTTATATTCTTTTACGACATCGTTTTCTTTCATGTTACAAATCAACAGGTTTCGAATAAAACCTGAATTAAATATTGACAGTTTCGATTTTGCTGTAAATACTGTTTATTTTTAAGCAAGAGGCAGAAGGCTATCAATATACAAGAAAAAGGTTCCATAGGCTATGCGACCCTTTATATGTCCTTACTTCTTTCTAGGCAGTTCACCACTTCCGTTTTCTAGGGGAACCTATTAAGGCTCTGATCGCAAACAGAATAATTGAAACGAGGTGACTGCAACACACCTAACGTACAAGTAACGCAGTTAACTACCGTAGTCGTATGTTTACTTTCGATAGCCTACGTAGTTTTACAACTAAAAATTATCAGACACCCTGCAGAGTGCTACTACAAATGGAAGGCCGCAACAGAGCAGCGTTAGGAGCCTTTGTAAGTACTCGGCAAGTTACTTTGTTGGCGTGCGATGCGGTGCGTGGCGTTGCACCGGGGTCAGCGAGTGACCCGTCCTGGCGCGCTGCTGGTGGCAGAGCGAGTTACGGTGACGGATCACCGGCCGGGCCGGCCTAGCTGTCGGGGTAGCCGGCAGCGCGCTCTGTACCAGTGATGGAGTGGTCCCCCCCACCCCCACACACACACATAGCACGGTGAGCGGCACCGGCCGCCGCTGATGAACTGCACAAGGGTTCCGATCGCAGTGGGCCGTCTCCACTTCCGTCAGTGCACGCAACACGTGTGGGAATCTACTGCGCTGTCAATGGCACTCACTGAAATACTGCGGCTCTAACTCAGCCACTTCGCTTCCTCAACATCCTGGCTTCTCTCTCTGTCTCCTCTGGCGATACCTGTCACGTGACTCTTGTCCATAACCGATGCCGCCTTCCGATCTCAGTACATGTGTCTGTGTTTTCAGCATTTCTCTATGCGACGCCAATGAATGACGTATATAGCCCTTAGAATCTCTTTTACCGACAAGTTTATTTTATGAATTCACACATTTTATACGTTATGTTCTGCCTATTCCCACACAAACAGGGTCGCCAAAACAGTATTTTTTGCGAATAAATCAGCCGAGATCGCTTTGTATAATCTCATGTATTATCATGTTTCTGCTGTTGCCAAAAACAAAACTTGCCACTCTAAAAAAAAAGTACAGTGTCAGTTGTAATAAAACCTGTACCTAAGCGGCGCTTTTGTTGACTATTTACTTCTCATAACTCAACGAGATGTGGTGGTCCTGAAAAACGTCACAACGGTGAATAATCACCGGCCTGTCATATCACGGAAGGCGTAACTTCGAACGCTCAAAACTGCACACGAGCCAGGGCACGCTAAGAACCCATGCATTACCCTTTCCAGATTTGAGAATCAGGGCACTTGGCTACTTTCAACAAATTTTGCGCATAATTTCAAACCTTGTCGAAACTACTTATCGCTCACGCCCCGCGCAGAATAATAAAAGAAAAAAGATGACTTCTTAGTATAGTTAAGCTGTTCATGCAATAATACTTGAGCATCAGATGTGACCGTTTTAATTTATTACTTTTCTTAGTACTAAATGTATTCGAAACACATTTTGCAGGGTGTATTCACATATACCACTGAATGTACTGGCAGATGATGATGATGATGTTTGGTTTGTGGGACGCTCAACTGCGCGGTCATCGGCGCCCGTACAGACTCCCATTTTTTCATAGTCCGACTCTGTACACAGCCCCATCGAACCACTGTCACGAATGATCATGACGATGATGAAATGAAGAGGACAACACGAACACCCAGTCCCCGGGCAGACAAAACCCTCAACCCGATTACTGCAGAATTGTAGCATTGTCGGTTCGTTGATTCGAGGGAGGGAACCAAACAAAGAGGTCATCGGTGAGATCGGATTATTGGATTCGAGAAGGATCGGGAGGGAAATCGTCCATCCCCTTCACTGGAATCATCTCGGCATTTACCTGAAGCAATGTATGGAAATCACGGAAAACCTAAATCAGGATGGCTGGAAGCGGGTTTGAATCGTCGTCCTCCCGATTGCTAGTCCAGTGTGCTAAGCAATGCGCATTGCATGACATATAATTCAGGAGTTATGACTTCATAAACAGTCAGATTCATGAAAACCCAGTTTAAGACATGAATTCAGTTGCAAGGTCGTCAGACTATTATTCATGGGAGGCCGCTTCTTTAAAGTGTCAAGAGCGGCGGGAGAGTTGTCACTCTTTTATTTGCTGAGTGGTTTGGTGAAATGAATCGTTGAGTCACACAATAAAAAAAACTGGGAATAACCGTACGAAGCGACATAAAGTATAATGACCGCATAAAATTAATTTTAGAGAAAAGTGTTGCCAGGTTGACATTCGCTGGAAGAAGCTTAAGGAGATATTATTCATCTATCTTAAAAACAGTTATATAGCCGATGTTTGAGTTTAATTCATCATTCTGGGAGGCTTAACAGGTTTGCTTAATACAAGAGATAGAGATCCAATGAAGAACGGAGCGTTTCGTCAAAAGATCGTTTAGTCTGCGGGAGGTGCTACGGAGGTGCTCGTCAAAGGACAGAGGCACGTGCTACAAGAGAGGAGTCGTGCACCACGAAGAGGTTCACAGTTGAAAAGAAGAAAATGGAAATGAGCATGTGGCATTGTCGGCCGGTAGGCCCCGTGCGGGGGAGTTCCACCGCCGTATTGCAAGTCCCTTTTAGGTTACGCCACTTCTGCGACTTTCGGGTCAATGACGATGAAAATGATGATGAAGGACACACAACACCCAGTCCCGTGCAGGGAATCGAACCCGGGCCTCCTGCGTGATAAGCGTAAACGCTACCGCTACGCTACGGAGGCGGACAAAATTTCCATGATACAAGAAGAGTCGGGCCCACGTTCTTTCTTTCCACATACGTCTTGCGAAATGATCACAAAGAGAAAATTAGAGGAATTGCTGGTCATACGGAGTTTTATTGACACTCGTTCTTTCCACGCAGCATTCGCGAATGGTACGGGAAAGGGTGAAATGATAGTGGTACCAGAGGTACCGTCCGCGGCATACCTTATTCTGTGTTCAAAATATTTTGACTCTCCCCGAATTAATTTTGTCAACTCTAATCATTTGCTCTGATTTGAAATTTTCCGGCAGATTAGAATCGTGTGTCGAACCTGGAATACCGCAAAAGGCGAAGATACTGGGTTCGAGTAGCGAGGCGACACACAGATTTAATCTTCCAGGAAGTTTCATTTTATCGTGCGCTCCGCTGCTATCGACTGCCTTAACATATTTGATTCTCTAATGGTCTAAGAAACTTCAGCATTGTACTCGATAATGGCATAAAAGCCGAAATCTAGATAGTACAGAAGATAAATACAGTAATATGTAGTCAAACGGCGGTTTATTCTTTCAAAAAATATCGCAGGATGGTGGCTCAGCACCACCGAAAATTTTTCAAATATTAATCCTCCTCCATACAACTCTCAAAAATTCTTGAGAGTTGCATCTAACTGCTTCTCATTCTTGATATTAGAGCTCTTAACTTGACATCTGGTATATAAAAAATTACAAAAATCCAATTGCCCTATGGTTACCTTGCAAGCCATATTTCACAGTATCCTTTCTTCCAGGAGTGCCAGCCTTGCAAGTATCACACGAGAAATTCTGTGACTTTTGACTGGTAGTTGAGGTAGTAGCTGAAGTAAAGCCTGTGAGGACGGATCGTGATTCGTTGGTAGAGCACTTCCCCGAGAAAAGTGAAACTCCCTCATTCGAGCCCCGGTCATGCTCACAGTTTTAATCTGCCAGGAAGTTTGTCCCTAAACTACAAATAATGCAAGGTAAAACTAAGGAGATCAAAGTGTACAGTCCCGATCATTCAGGCTTGTTCCATGTTGTGATGGGCTGACTGGTATAGCAACTGGTTTCCATAATTATGTAAGGGGACATTGCCTCTCCATCTATCTTAATTATTATTACTATTATTATGCTTATAACGGCCTTTCCGTAGTGGATACACCGCTTCCAGTGAGGTCACCGAAGTTAAGCGCTGGTCGGTACTTGGATGGGTGACCATCCAGGCCGCCATGCGCTGCTGCCATTTCTCGCGGTGCACTCAGCCTCGCGATGCCAATTGAGGAGCTACTCGACCGAATAGTAGTGGCTTCGGTCAAGAATACCATCATAACGACCGGGAGAGCGGTGTGCTGACCCCATGCCACTCCTATCCGCATCCTCCAATGAGGAAGACACGGCGATCGGATGGTCGCCGTAGACCACTCGTGGCCTGAAGACGGCGTGCTTATTGTTATGCTTATCAACGATACAAAAACATTACAGATATGCTATTTATATTTTCGACGTAATCTCGAAGGCGTGTAATACACGCATTCCCATCTCTTCGGAAAGGCATGGAAAACTTGTGACAAGATTTCTTTTTTTTTTTTTTGGATTGTGAATGCAGCCACGCATGCACCACAGTTTTCACCTCTTGATAGTTTCTGGAATGTCTGCCTCGCTGCGCTTAGTTAAGTCGTCTGAACACATGAAAATCGCAGAGAAGGAGGTTTGGTGAATTTGATGTTTGCACAGTTTTAATGTCCTGTATTGCTGCTTCAGTTGGAAGGGGAGAGTGAGGGCGACCATTGTAGTGATACACCAAGCCACGTGCTGTAAGAAGTCATCATCAATTACTGCTGGCTGCAGGGCGGAAGTGATTTCGAGGCATATCTGTCAGTTACCGGTGACTATTAATCCCTTTTCATAAAACCCTTCAAATTACCCCTTTTGCATCTCAAATTAGTGTCAGCATGAGTTTTCCCGTCTCCGGCTGCGCGTCGAAGTTTTGTTGTTTTGACGAAGAACTGTGACAGAATCCCGTACTCGATCTGTCCATTTCAGGATAGTGTGTGTGTGTGTGTGTGTTTGAGGTTTCCGGGGGCTAAACAGCGTGGTTTCAGTATAGTGATAGTGGGCCCATTTTTCAGGCCGGCCGGGGCGGCCGAACGGTTCTAGGCGCTACAGTCTGGCACCACGCGACCTCTACGGTCGCAGGTTCGAATCCTGCATCGGGCATGGGTGTATGTGATGTCTTTAGGTTAGTTAGGTGTAAGTAGTTCTAAGTTCTAGGGAAGTGATAACCGTGGAAGTTAAGTCGCATAGTGCGCAGAGCCATTTTTGAACCCAGTTTTCATATCCTTTAAGAATGCTGTCCAGAAATCAGTTAGCTTTGACCTGGGAACGACAGAAATGTTCCTCGCAGGCATCGACGCTACGACATCTCTACTCAGCAGTTAATTGACGTGGCACCAATCTCGCGAGCAGTTTACTGGATCGTATCACATCATGGACTGTAGTGTGCGCTTAGTATCCGAAGAAGTAGCTACTTCATTCCTAGCAATATACTTGTTTTCCTTCACAAGCTTGTCCATCGCAGCAGTGTTTTCATTTGTGACGGCGCAGTGTGCCTGGTGTGAGCGCAGGGCGTCTCCCACAGAAGTTACGCCTCATCTTTCTGCACTATTCCATCGTACGCTTGCTGCAAGGCGCTAACGAATCAACCGCATTGCATTCTTATTCTGCGATGCATTTCCACAGACTTAAGAGCTTCACTGCTCAAAAAATGTATCAGAAATCGTCACCCAAACGCGGTGCAAGCCGACGATAAAAATGGTTTCTATCCGAACACCCACAGACAGTGACGTCACGATCGTGTAGACCATTGTCGATGTATGTCGTTCGCCGTTTACAAGTCAAGCTGATGTGAAAGTGTTTACCAAGCAGCAATAATTTTCCGAAAGTGATGAAATTTACAAGTGATCACTATTCTTATCATTCAAAAATAACACTAATTACACCATATCTGTTGATTCATCCGTGGTATAATAGCTGTTCACCCATGTCTTCTAGTTATCTTCCCAAAAGTTTACGTACTCTCTATACCTGAACAACATTAGTACACATACTCCAGGAAACATTACACATAGAGTAAAAAACGCATCTAATTGCTTTGCCAGACAAAGAAGAAATGCAATTTGTTGCATACACTTGAGACTGATAAAAATGATCACAGAATAATACGTCATCTATATTTCGTCGTCTTCGTCTTCTTCTTTCTCTTCTTCTTCTTGCACTTCCGTGCCGCATCGGAGCAGGTTCGACAGGGTGATTAACGGATTTGGCATTGTAGTTCAAGGGGTGCCGGGATGATCTTCCTGTCGCCATGCCGTTGCTCCCACCCCCGCCCTCAGCTCACCCCCCCCCCCCTCCCCAGCACGGAATATGTGTACCCCCACTATCTGCGCCTAGTGTTTTCTACCTGAAAGTGAGCAAATGTTTGTATCGGGTAACTGATGCGGGACGTGGGGATCAGCCTGGTAATTATCTAACTGGATGCGGGAAACCGCCTAAAAGCCTCGTTGAGGCTGCCAGCACACCGGCCTTCGTCGTTGATACGTCGTTTGGATTCCCGGCGCACCTCTGCTTCCGGGAAACAGTGCTTTAACACCCACGGCTGTCCTGTATTTGGTAGTGAGTATATGAAACTCCATTATAAGAGCGCGCCATTTGTAACACCATCATATTTCACAGTAAATGTGAACGTGGTTCATAAGAGCATTATTGCAATTCCTTGGTCCGTATTACCTATCATGTTGACGAAACTGAACACACAACCCTGAGAGAGAGCCGTCTTATATGTACATAACATGGAATATTACAGAATATGCTTATATTAAATCAATAAGAAAGTCGCAGAGTCTTTTAGAAACCTGAAAACGAATAAAAAAAAAAGTATTTAGAAATATGACGCAAGCCAAGTACTCCTGACGCTATAACTGCAAGTTAGTATCCTTTACAGCGCGTTGAACTCCGCGACCTGTGACCATTGTTTATCGTAGGACCTCCTCAGTGGCTTAGGCGCCGATGTGTCACTAACCGACTTTTAATTATAACAAATCATACCAAGAAGGACGTGCATTTGATCAATCTTCAGTGCACCTTCGTCTTGAAACAGCATACTTCCCTAAGGCACAAGTACGCCCAAATAATACGAAACCAACCAAATACGAAAACTATTTAACCACTAATATTATTACAACAAATTGTGCCAATACCGACGCGTTTTCGAGAGATCGCCATGTAAGTAGGCTGTTTAGGTTTTTATATTGGTAACGCCACGTAGCGATCAGTATGAAAATCACTGGCTGTGCTGTGTGCGCTCTGTGGCTGGTTGGCATTGTTGGAATATTCGCTATTGTAGTGTTGGGCAGTTGGAGGTGAACAGTGCGTAGCGTTGCGCAGTTGGAGGTGAGCCGCCAGCAGTGGTGGATGTGAGGAGAGAGATGGCAAAATTTTGAGAGCGGATGATCTGGACGTGTGTCTGCCAGAAAAAGTAAATTTGTAAGACTGGATGTGATGAACTGATATATATATATATATATATATATATATATATATATATATATATATATATATATATATATATATGATGACTTTTGAACATTATTAAGGTAAATACATTGTTTGATCTCTCAAAATCTTTCATTTGCTGTCTTTTGTAGGGATTATTAAAAGTCAGACTGCGTTGTGCTAAAAATATTGTGTCAGTTTATTTATGATCTGAAAAAGTAAAGAGAGAAATGTCTGTGCACGTTCAGTTTTGCTCAGCTGTTTGAAAATCAAATAACGTAAGAGGTTTTCCTGCACAGTAATTTATAAATTTTTCTAAGGGGAGGTTTCAACCACTGTACTGGTGTTCTGAAATATCATATTTTTATACGAGATAAGATATGGCGTACAACTATTCAAATATGAGCTTCTAATAAAAAAAAAGAGCGATTCCAATCCGGCGTTTTCCAAGTTCCTCAAAGCAGTGGGTACAGTGGATATAAACCATCGAATGTTTGACGCAAGCGCTAGACTGCGTCACTTTTTTGACACTTGTTTGTCGGGTGGAAACAATGTCTCTCGCCGACAATGGCACAGCCGTCTTTGCACTGCTGCAGTTTAGTTTTCTGTGATGAAACAGGTTGCCAAAAGTTGGGCACTTGTCGAAGTCCGAGGATAAACTGCTGCCCTCTGCCACATGGGCAACCAACTTTTAGGGATTTTATTTCGCTTTCGGTGTTTTCATTGGAATGACCCTCATACAGCTCACGGTCTTCCGCTCCAATTGCAGGCCATTATTTAGGGGACACGCTGTTGGCCGCAGTTTAGTAGGTGACGGAGGTTGCGGCCTCAGAGCCACTGAGGCGCGAAGCCTGTGCACAGTGTGGACCGCCAGCGGCGCTGTCGGAGCGCGTCCAGCTCGTTAGCGACGGCGGTGATCCGTGCCCCGCCATCCACAGCCTGGAGCCCGGCTTCTGTGGAAAGCCGCTGGGTTATCTGCCTCTGGAGGGGGAAAAAAGAGAACCTGCTCTGCACGACACGCCGTGGCGCGGGAGGACCAAGTCACGTGCGACCTACTTGCCACGTCTCCTGCAGCGCGCACGTCGGGAATTAAACTTCATGCACATCGGTGAGCCGTATTGGGATTAGTGTAGGCTTCCGTTCTACGAGGCGGCGTTCAGTAAGTAATGCAGCACTTGAAACTTCCTGGCAGATTAAAACTGTGTGCCGGGAGAGACTCGAACTTGGGACCTGTGCTTTCACACTTGCCCGCGAAAGGTAAAGATCCCGAGTTTGAGTCTCGGTCCGGCACACAGTTTTAATCTGCCAGGAAGTTTCGTATCAGCGCACACTCGGCTGTAGAGTGAAAATTTCACTCTAGAAACATTCCCCAGGCTGTGGCTAAGCCATGTCTCCGCAATATCCTTTCTTCCAGGAGTGCTAGTTCTGCAAGGTTCGCAGGAGAGCTTCTGTGAAGTTTGGAAGGTAGGAGACGAGGTACTGGCGGAATTAAGGCTGTGAGGACGGGGTGTGAGTCGTGCTTGGTTAGCTCAGTCGGTAGAGCACTTGCCCCCGAAAGGCAAAGGTCCCGACTTCGAGTCTCGGTCCGGCACACAGTTTTAATCTGCCAGGAAGTTTCATATCAGCGCACACTCCGCTGTAGAGTGAAAATTTCATACTAATGGAGCACTTTTTTACCCGACCAATTTCGGTTGAAAAGATGCGTCATTTTTTGTGGAACATTCCTGCTTCAGCCCCTTTAGTCTCATGGAATTCTCAAAACTGGCGGCGCTATACGTAGTCCTCAAAACGGCATCTGTAACAGAGGTTTGTTCCAAACAGAGAACTGTCATTGAGTTTCTTTTGGCGGGAAACCAGAGAATCGCAGACACTCATAGTGGTTTGCAGAATGGCAGTGAACAAAGCACGGCCAGTCATTGCTCGAGATGCCGGTCATCATCATAATAACATCGCGCAAACCTGCCAGATCTCCCATGTGCCGGATGGCCGCACACAGCTGTGACTCCTGCAGTTTTTATAGGAAAGAGGAGGCAGTGAAACTTAGCGACGTATGGACGGTAGCTCTGCAGAATCGTTGTTGTTGTTGTTGTTGTTGTTGTTGTGGTCGTCAGTCCTGATACTGATTTGATGCAGCTCTCCATGCTACTCTATCCTGTGCAAGCTTCAAATCTCCCAGTACCTACTGCAAGCTACCTCCTCCTGAATCTGTTTAGTGTATTCATCTCGTGGTCTCCCTCTACGGTTTTTACCCTACACGCTGCCCTCCAGTACTAAATTGCTGATCCCTTGACGCCTCAGAACATGTCCTACCAACCGATCCCTTCTTCTAGTCAAATTGCGCCACAAACTCCTCTTCTCCCAAATTCTGTTCAATACCTCCTCATTAGTTATGTGATCTTCCCATCTAATCTTCAGCATTCTTCTGTAGCACCACATTACGAAAGCTTCTATTCTCTTCTTGTCCAAACTATTTATCGTCCATGTTTCACTTCCATACATGGCTACACTCCATACAAATACTTTCAGAAACGACTTCCTGACACACTTAAATCTATACTCGATTTTAACAAATTTCTCTTCTTCAGAAACGATTTCCTTGCCATTGCCAGTCTTCATTTTATATCCTCTACTTCGACCATCATTATTTATTTTGCTCCCCAAATAGCAAAACTCCTTTACTACTTTAAGTGTCTCATTTCCTAATTCTCTCAGCATCACCCGACATAATTCGACTACATTCCATTATCCTCGTTTTGCTTTTGTTGCTGTTCATCTTATACCCTCCGTTCAAGACACTGTCCATTCCGTTCAACTGCTCTTCCAAGTCCTTTGCTGTCTCTGATAGAATTGCAATGTCATCAGCAAACCTCAAAGAATCGGTAGACAATTTTATCTTTAACGACAATCGATAGTTAAGTTCTATCTTTGACAAGGATTATCTCTGCTCACCACGTTTTACTTCGACCACGCCCCCTTTCTACAGCATATACGTCGCTCTCGGACGTCGGACCGGTCAATCAGTAAGACTCAGTGGAGGAGCGCCTCTGAGGATATCCAGCGCAGTCCTGGACGAAACGTCAGGAACAGAAGAGTTTCTTGGACTACGAGGTCACACCCCGATAGGTTTACCAGCAACTGCCAGGTTCAATACCTATATCAACAAATGAATAAATATTCCTTTAAAAAGAGCATAATTCCAGTTTGAGGAGAAATGTTTGTGGTCCTTATGACCAACCTTTCCCTTTTTACTGTAGTACAGTCTCTCACAAATGAAATTACGGGAAGATTAAGCTGTATTTCTAACCACTTTGCATTTACAGAAAGAACCCTCCAGACTTGTTGATTAGGTGAAATGCCGTCCTGTTAAATGCCTACAGACAGTATGTTTTCCGCGACGCTTCAAGTCGAGTGTACTTGACAGGCGAGCGCCGGTCTCCCCACGAGCGGGAGGACGCGCTTAGATTCCGCGACAGCTCACGCGTGCTCGCGCTGTCCTTGTGTTGTTCGTCGCCCCCTCACGCCGGCTGCATCCCAGATGTCCCTCGGCCTTCAGCCGCCTGCCGGATGTTGTTTTCTGCAGTGTTACCTCTGCTGCTATAGTCCTTCTGTCTACGCTTGTACAAGCCCTGTCCCAGGCAACGTGCACCCCTTAGAGTCCCCGACGAACGACTGAGCAAACACGTCAGAGCTGCTTCAGCAAGACAATGAGCTGACGCTCGACCACAATTGAACGGGCTGAAATTCTGCAGACGGAAGAACTTTTGATTTATTCATTCTAATGCTGAGAAGTGCCAATACTACCTTACCACCACTTTACTCACTTATGGTTTCAAAACACTTATAACAGTAGAAGAACCCAAGCTCTTATTTGCGAATGTAGACTGAAAGAAACACGCTTCGTCTCTTATACGTGCAATCTGTGATCCAGCTTTTGCAACATAATAATACAGCAGCTGATACTTCATTAATAGTTCGTGAACGTTTGGCCAAAAACAATAGTGTAACGACGCCTCAGCCTTCATATTCGCCAGACATGACTCCGCGTGATTCTTTCTGTTCCCAAAAATAAACAAAATATTTCTAAGCGTAGATTAAAATCGATGGGAGAGTTGAAAGATATCCCAAGGACCGAGTTCCAGTAGTCTTTCAGGGATTGAAAAAAGCGCTAACATTAATGTGCAGTATCTAAAGGGACTATTTTTCAGGGGACATAATGATGTTTTTATGGCCTACAGTCTCAGGACTGGTTTGATTAATCCTCCAAGCTATTCTATCCAGTGCTAGCCTCTCCACCTCTGCATAGCAGGTGCATCTACGTCCATTTGAACCTGGTTGCTGTGTTCACACCTTGTACTTCCTCTATAATTTTTATCCTTCGCATTTGTCTCCATTACCAAGTTAACAATTCCTTCATGCCTCACGTTGTGTCCTATCAGTCGATCCCTTTTAGTCAAGATCCGTTAAAAATATCTTTTTTCATAAAATTCGGTTCAGTATCTCGTTATTAGCTACTCTACCTATCCGTCCAACCTTGAACGTTCTTCCTTAGCACCAGATTTCAAAATGTCTGAATTGCTTATCGTACCTTCTCACTTTCGTAAAAGGCAACGCTCCAAATACCAGTAGGAAACATTACTTAACACTAACGTTTGTAGTAGACGTTCACAACTTCCTCTTTTTCAGAAATTTGTTTCGTGCTATAACCAGTCTGCATCTTATTCCTCTGTTTTGGCAAATATCAATTGTTTTGGTGCCCAAATAGGGAAGCAAATCTTGTGCATTTAGAATCTCTTTTTCTAATCTAATTTTCTCTGCATCGCCTGATTTAAGTGCGTTATATTTCTGTTTTAAACTCTTTTAAAGACGCTATTGATTCCGTTCAGCTGCTCTTGTAAATCCTTTTGTGTCTCTGACGGAATTACCTCTTCGGCTAACCTCAAAGTTCTTTTTCCTTCTCCCTGAACTATAACTCCTGCTGCTTGATCAACATACAGATATACAGATTGAAAGATAAGGGACTATTGGGGACAACTCTCACTGACTTTCGTCTCACTTAGTGCCTGCCTTTCTTCTCCTTCCTCTGGTTTCTGTACAAGTTGTAGATGACTTTTCAATCCCTGAATTTTATCCCGGATTCCTCCAAAATTTCGAAGAGCGTAATCCACTCAACATTGCCAGAAGCTGTCTCTAAATCTACAGATGCTATAGAAGAATGTTTGCCTTTCCGTGACTTATCTTCTAAGATAAGTTGTAAGATCAGTACTGCCTCTCGTGTTCTCACATTTCTCCGGAAGGCAAAGTGATCTTCACACAATCGGCTCCTACCAGTTTTTCCAATCTTCTGTAAATAATTCGTATCAGTATATTGAAACAATGACAGGTGAAGCTGGCAGTTGATGTTGTTTCCAAAAGAAGACAAAACTTACCGTTTCTGTATCACACAAAAAATACTCATGAATCTCTCTCTCTCTCTGGTTCAGACAAACTAAAGTCGTTCTCATACGGGAAGAGGCAGCGTACGTGAACAGGGCATCCGATCTCACGAGAGACAGTGCCATCGGCACGCAGGACGAGCTGATTAATTTGATTGGTGGTCTCAGCGCTCTCCAGTGGCAGTTGTCGCCATTATTTGGCTCGCAAACACGGACGCGCATAAAATTGCTATGTTAGCTCCTCCCTTATCCGTATGCTGGTCACGTTGTTTTGCCTGTAGTATACTTAAATAAAAGCTTCAATGACCTCGAAATCGTTATAAGACAAAAAGAAATGTTGCAGACAAAAAAATAAATATAGAAAAAAGTTAATATTGCTCTATATCGGAGAGTTAACATCTGAGGTCATCAGTCCCCTAGACTTAGAACTACTTAAACCTAAATGGGATAAGCTATCAGACACATCCATGCACGAGGCAGGATTCGAACCTGCGACCGTAGCAGCAGCGCGGTGCCGGACTGAAGTCCCTAGAACCGCTCGGCCACAGCGGCCAGCTGTTCCAGTCTGTAAATATAACTTCAGAAAATCGGACAAAGTTGCTCCTGAATGACAGCGCACTTATAACATCAAATATTACAGAAATTATTTCTATTAATTTAATAAAAAAAAGTCGCAGAACGTTATAGAAAATGCAAAGGCGTAAAAACAATCTGGGCACAGAGGGACACGAATCCGCTATACATTGTACCGTGACATGGCACCTCTACAACTACGCTACGCTGAAGCACTATGGGACTTAACTTCTGAGGTCATTAGTCCCCCAGAAGTTAGAACTACTTAAACCTAACTAATCTAAGGACATCACACACGTCCATGCCCAAGACAGGATTCGAACCTGCGACCGTAGCGGTCGCGCGGTTCCAGACTGAAGCGCCTAGATCCGCTCAGCCACTCCGGCCGGCAACAAAAACAAAGAGAAGTGGTCGGCTCCCGATTTCTCTCACACACATCTATTTAGCCGGCCGCGATGGTCTCGCGGTTCTAGGCGCGCAGTCCGGAACCGCGCGACTGCTACGGTCGCAGGTTCGAATCCTGCCTCGAGCATGGATGTGTGTGATGTCCTTAGGTTAGTTAGGTTTAAGTAGTTCTAAGTTCTAGGGGACTGATGACCAAAGATGTTAAGTCCCATAGTGCTCAGAGCCATTTTTGAACACGTATATTTACGTTTGTTTCCTTAACAATGCTTCCAATAGTACCGGTACTCCTACCGTCATTTATTTACTGTAATAAATCTTACCGAATCACAGTCTTGGTAGAGCAACTGTACGCAGAACCAACTTTGCGCTTCATGTGACAAAATGGCTAATTGGCGTGAAACATCAGGAAGTGACGTCACAATACTCGTTCAGCTTCACGTCAGCGTCACGTGGAGAGGCGGCTTTTAAGCGACGAGACAGGAAACGTAGTTGCAGCGGCTGTAATCGCGGGTCAGGGGTGAAATGAAGCTCGTTACGCTGTCCCGTTGTGTGCCTGCGGGCAAAGCGGTCCCGCGTGATAAGGCGGCTTTGAGCCGTACCGGCGGTGACAGGACAGCGGCTGCGCCTGCAGCGACCCCACACACGAGCAGATAAGGGCTGGGGGCGTGGGGCCCGCCTGTTGCAGAGTGGACCGGCAGGCTGGTCCACAGTCCACCCCAAGGCGGCGGCGCGCCCGCACCGACCGACGCACGGTGAGTTGCTGAGCTCCTCCGCGGGCCACCCTTCTCACTACACAGCTGGTTCCTGTATCTACACTACTGGCCATTAAACATACTACACCACGTAGATGACGTGCTACAGACGCGAAATTTAACCGACAGGAAGAAGATGCTGTGATATGCAAATGATCAGCTATTCACACAAGGTCGGCGCCGGTGGCGACACCTACAACGCGCTGACGTGAGGAAAGTTTCCAACCGATTTCTCATACACAAACAGCAGTTGACCGGCGTTGCCTGGTGAAACGTCGTTGTTATGCCTCGTGTAAGGAGGAGAAAGGCGTACCATCACGATTCCGACTTCGATAAAGGTCGGATTGTAGCCTATCGCGATTGCGGTTTATCGTATCGCGACATTGCTGCTAGAGTTGGTCGAGATCCAATGACTGTTAGCAGAATATGGAATCGGTGGGTTCAGGAGGGTAATACGGAACGCCGTGCTGGATCCCAACGGTCTCGTATCACTAGCAGTCGAGATGACAGCCATCTTTTCCGCATGGCTGTAACGGTTCGTGCACCCACGTCATGATCCCTGAGTCAACAGATGGGGACGTTTGCGAGACAACCACCACCTGCACGAACAGTTCGACGACGTCTGCAGCAGCATGGACTATCAGCTCAGAGACCATGGCTGCGGTTACCCTTGACGCTGCATCACAGACAGGACTGCGATGGTGCACTCAACGACGAACCTGGGTGCACGAATGACAAAACGTCATTTTTTTCAGATGAATCCACGTTCTGTTTACAGCATCCGTGTTTGGCGACATCGCAATGAACGCACATTGGAAGCGTGTATTTGCCATCGCCATACTGGCGTATCACCCGGCGTAATGGTATGGGGTGCCATTGGTTACACGTCTCTGTCATTTCTTGTTCGCATTGACGGCACTTCCAACAGTGGGCGTTACATTTGAGATGTGTTACGACCCGTGGCTCTACCCTTCATTCGATTCCTAGGAAACCCTACATTTCAGCAGGATAATGCACGAGCGCATGCTGCAGGTCCTGTAAGAACCTTACTGGACACAGAAAATGTTCGACTGCTGCCCTGCCCAGCACATTCTCCAGATCTCTCACCAATTGAAAACGTCTGGTCAAAGGTGGCCGAGCAACTGGCTTGTCACAATACGCCAGTCACTACTCTTGATGAACTGTGGTATCGTCTTGAAGCTGCATGGGTAGCTGTACCTGTACACGCTATCCAAGCTCTGTTTTACTCAATGCCCAGGCGTTTGAAGACCGTTATTACGGCCAGATGTGGTTGTTTTGGGTACTGATTTCTCAGGATCTATTAACCCAAATTGCGTTAAAATGTAATCACATGCCAGTTCTAGTAGAATATATTTATCCAATGAATACCTGTTTATCATCTGCATTTCTTCTTGGTGTAGCGATTTTAATGGCCAGTAGTGTAAATACATATTCCGCACGCCACCACATGACGGAGGAAAAACGCACCAGTGCTAGTCACTCCCTTTCCCGTTCACTCGCAAATAGAACGAGGAAAACGTGACTGCCTGTACACCTCCATACGGGCTCTAATTTCTCTTATCTTCGTAGTCCTTACGCGAAACGTACCTTGTCACAATCGCCGATGAAGCCTTCTCGGCTTACCAGCCGAGACAAGGAAACGTTCTGTCGTAACGTGTCTACAAGTTTCCTAATCGTCATCGTCAGGCGAAATGTCGGGTCCGTGTCAAATTCGTATGTTTGTACACGCCGGACTGCAGGTTCCTCTGCCTCGTCTGCAACGGCCGGGTCAATCGCTCGCCTCCGGAAGGTGTGACGTAAACGGTAGTAGGGGTGGGGGATCGCGGACGATGGCGGGGGAACTCCCGGCGTGTTGGAGAGTCAACGGCGTCGTTTCCCTGTGCTGCCGTGTATTCCATCCGCTGCCTGCGCCCATTTCACATCAGAGTGCTCTTGACGTGTTCTTGATAGCGCCATATATCATGAAGAACTCAGTTCAAAACCGATATCCCTGTTAACAAGATCATCATGTCCATTATAATTATCCGGGTTGTTATGCCGTGGTCGGTTGGTGAATTCTTTGCCAAATCCCAACGTTTCGTCCGCGTCTGCGGGAGACATCTTCAAGGGGGTCTGTAGCTCGATGGAAGGTCCAACACGCCCACTGGCTCGCTACAGACAGTAGCAACTCCTCCTTTTTCCATGTTGACTCTACATGAATAAGGTGATATCTTTAAATGTCTATTTTTTATTTTATTTTTAGTCTGATAAAAAACCAAAGATTAAATTGCTGCCAGTGAAACGAGAAGTAATGACATTTGTATTCTTGCTTGTCACAAATATTTTGCTTTTTTTCTCGAATATGTCGTGATTTCTGAAGGTGTAGTTAGGCAGGAATATAAGAGTACATCTCTCTGTTGCGCGTCAACGAAAGTCGCGAAACTGGCCAGAAGTGACACGGTGCAAAACCGTTTGGTAGGAAGTGTTACGGTACCTGCTGAACTTACAAAAAGGTCGGGAATGCCTCAATGCCTCGATCGGGAGCACCGCGATCAGAATGTCCTGAAGCCGTAGGTGCCATGCACGATCTCATTAACAGTATTCGGACACCTATTAGTGGATATCAACGTGACCTGCGGCCACTCTTCGAGCTTAAGTCGGCCTGAACGATGCTGAACTTCCGATGAGGTGTTTGAATGTCTGTGGAGGTACGGTATCCCATTCTTCCTCAAGCCCGAAACCAGTGATGTTGGACTGCGCGGTCAGGAGTGAAGTCTATGTTCTCATCCCAAAGGTGTTACATCCGGTTCAGGATAGGACTACGGGCAGGCAAGTCAACTTACAAACTATTACCCCACATGAACTGCTTTACGACATGCTGCATTATCATGCCGTCCGCCCCAACGGCTGAATGGTCAGCACGTTGGAATGCCACGCACGGGGGCCCAGGTTCGATTCCCGGTTGGGGCGGAAGATTTTCTCCCCTCAGGGACTGGGTGTTGTGCTGTCCTCATGTTTACTTCATCCCCACTGTCGACGCGCAAGTCACCCAATGTGGCGTCGCACTCAGTAAGACTGGCACTTGGCGGCCGAACTTCCCGCCTGGGAACTCTGTGCCACTGACGTCATACGTTCATTTCCATTGTTACGCCCATATGATCTTCGCTCGAACTGTTCCACTGCTGCTCACAGTACAAAATGCTGTAAAACTTGTTCACATCCTTATGCATTCAGCGTTTTTTTTAAGTGGAATAAGGGAACCACAGCCTAGTCACAAAAAAAAACCATCATGCCGTAACATCACTACCTCTGTACTTCACTGCTGGCACACGCATTCGCCAAACTCGAATCCTTACACATTGCCACAGCCTGTAGCGTGAACCAGCACTCCAAATCACTTATTCTACTCATCAACGGGTCAGTGGCGTCGCTCTTGTACCACAAATAAGGCATCACTTAGCACTGGTTACAGAAATTTGTGCGTTCTGAGGAGCTGCTCGACCCCATTCTCTTTAACTCCCCAAGCACAGTCATTGTGCTAGATAGACTGTTGATACCACTTTGGAACTCACGAGTGATTTCTTCATCTGTTTTCATGCGATTTTTGTGAACCATCCTCCGCAGTGCTCGACTGTCCCTATGCAACAGTACGTTAGGTCTGGCTGGTCTTAATTTAGCTGTGATTGTTCCTTCGCGTTTCCACTACACGATCACATCGACAGCAAACTTTGACAACGTCAGAAGGGTGATGTCCAGTGACTAGTCACGTGCCGTCACTGAGCTCTACTGCCGACCACTCTACTATTACTCCTTGTATTAGCGGGTCAAGGTCTCGTGACATCTATTGGTCAATTCTGCGTTGCCCAGGGGTCTGCTGATGTGTTTGATCCGATAGCAGTGCTCATCCGGATAACCGAAAATGCGGATAATCCGGAAATTCAGAAAATAATTAGACTGACATGTGTTAAATGCTATAAACGCAGGCGTATGCACACAAATTAGACATAAAGTTTCTCATAAATTTAGAGCAGACACTAAAAATGTTAGTGACTTTTGTGCATTGAAATAATTACGGTAATAAGTTTCCTTTTAGCCATATTCATATGTCTTTTATGTGCAGCACTATCACGCAGGCGGTAGTAGTAGTGGTTCGACCGAGGTGCTCCAAATGAAACATTCTTTTCTCCAACTACATAGCTGCCTTTTTGTTGGTATGATGCCCTATAACTAGGCGCCAACTTGGTATGAGAAGACATCATTTTCAAACAGAAGGCTTTAATATCTTTCCAGGTATTCTTCGAATCTGACAAAGTTGAAGTTCAACCGTTAAACTCAGCAGCGATCTTTTCCAGTACGTGTCCTTAGCTAAGCCCGTATATTGCATTTTGTCCATTGACGCAACCACCATCTTTCTCTTTGATGTCATTTTACACTCGCAACATCCGGGCCAATACATAAATGTACAGCCTATTGTTAACTTGCTAACTAATACCGTGTCAAAATCCGTTATGGCGGTTGGCTGCATTTAAATTTAATAATCGTCGTCGTCGATATTTGCCGCTATTACTACGGGATTGTCAAATACTGTATGCTTGCTGCAGTCACTGTACTGGAAAAAATATCAGTCCATATGAAATAGAGATTCCGATTAATGGGAGGCAGATAAACGAGCTTCCTCTGTAGTTCTATTTTGCGTACAGTGTACACAGTGGTATAACAGGCATTGTGGGTGATTGCTTCATTAAACTAATTGCACCGTAGTTGAAATGTGGTGATTTGTACGTGAAGTGTTCATCTCTTTGATTACATTACGTTTCAGAGTAAATGTGCTACCGCAGGCGACACAAGTTGTGAAACCGCTTCGGCACAGGTAAACGGATACAGTTAGTGGGCAATATTTGAACAAATACTTAAGTGATTGAAATTAATCCATTGAAACTTTAAAATTTTATGTACACTAAACTCAGGCAACAGTTAACAAAACTATCTGGACGTAAATAACCCAAACGACTGACATACATCAGTTCACCATTCCGTGTATGTTTTTGGAGATTTGTTTTTATATCTTTTAATTTCCCCATGGCAAGAAATTAGAAGATGCAATCTGTTTTACGTGGTGAAAGACATTCTATAGCTAAGACCGCATTAACTCCTCCATATTTTTGACAACTGTTTTCGACAGACATTAACTATCATCTTCTGGTCTTCAAAAATGTCATTATGGTGGATGAAACGCAACACATTATACAATGGTTTGTCAATAGACACGTTTTGCTACAAAAAATTTTTGAAGACAAAAAAATGACAGTAATATCAGTCGAAACCGGTTGTCTAAAGGTAAAGAATATATGCAATCTTGGCTATACAAACTTTATCAGCTTTTTTTGTATAAACATATATTTTTGTGGTCGAGCAAACCATGGTTAACAAAAACTTAATAATTGGAGATTCCATACCTAAGGAAACAATATCCTGGACACTCTGCATAGCTCCTATTTATTTATATCCGTAATTGGCCTCCAGAAATCAACAGTGTGTATCCCGAATTCTGAGCCAGACTTCATGAGATAAGTGATCCCGTTAGTAAAGAGATGCTGTCCTGACGTCAACAGCTCTTGGAGCTGAAGTTACGCGTGGGACAGGTGTGTGACATTGTGACAATCATTGACATCTTGATCGTTAGCCATTCTCACTAACAACACTGAAGTATTTTTGTGTTTATTTGTACAGTAACGTAAATACATAGAATCTACAATGTGTTCTTATTTATCAGCCTTTCAAGTGAGTCTTTTGATATCGAAAATCTGGAATCTACAAGTCTCTACAAGGCAACTGAAAGCCGAATCATATCTACAGTGTGTCCAGTGAGGAAAAATGGACTGTAATTGCTATCAGCTCGCTTAATTAGCCAGGCCACAAAGCTAAAAGAAACCGCTGTTTAATCCCTTGTGTTAGGGCGATACAATTCACAAGATGGATATTACCATGGAGATATCATACGGGGTCATGCATTTAACCCACCCATGCAGATGCTATTTTCGTTACATATAGGAGAGAATGACAGGAAGGTGAGAATAATGTTAGTTTATGCGTTTCAGTTATAGGATTTTTTTTTTCAATTTAAATCTAGTAAACATTTCTTAAGAACATGTAATACGCTTTGTGGGTTATTCCCTTTTCTAAATGTCAGGATGAGGCTATCAGCATAAAGTGTGAATTAAGTAGTGTGGGGCTATTCAGCTAACGTCCTGTGTCAATTGTAAAATCTCCTTTGAACGTGAATATTGGCTAATATAGCTGGTAAACCACAGCCTATCCTAACATTTTATTTACTGGTACTGAATCTGTTAATTTTCCTTCAATATATATCAATTTTCTGATATACATGAAAACGTTTAACTGCGTTCTTAACTTGTGGAGTCGTATCCTCTGTATTTCATTACGTTGCACATTTTATCTCTAGTGACACTGTCAAACACTTGAATCATAATTCCGGCTAACTTATTCCTTATTTTTTTCTTCGATCCAGGTGTTTTGCACGTTAATAGGTAATGTGTCCATTATTTCGTGCGGGAAATCGTCATTACAGACTAGATGTGAGTACATTCATTGATGTTTCTGCTTAGTGTTCCGTATTAGAAGTACCGTTAAAAAGCAAATCAGAAGCCACATTATAAAAAGATAATCGTACGAAGCCTCTTTCATATTCGGGGGACAAAGCTGCTGCTCGTGGTAACTGTTACTTTCTCATTTTGCTCCCAAAACCTGGATTTATTCTTTAATATTCTGTTTCCATCGATTCTAATTTTGTACACAAAGTTAAACATACTTCAATAATTTTATTAATTTATTGCTGGCGCATTGACGCATTAGCATATCTACCACGTTTCGCTGTCATACGATAATTACCTCCGTGAGTGACTGCACGTCAGTTACAACCACCGGGTACTTCTACTGCAGCCACTGTAAATCACTTTGAGATGCGAGAGAAGCGTCTCACGAAACGCACATTTGTTCGCTACCGTTAGCCGTGATATAACTGCCTCTTTATTACGAAACATGCGTCAAGGTACAGCTCCGAGGGAGGTTTCTGGAAAACAAACGTATAGTCTATTTGCTGATTAAATGCGAACTCGCTCAATATCAATTTCATGGCGCTTTTAAGCCGAAATTGAATGTCAGCTTTTAGTTTCCAGTTTACACTAACTCTGTTTTGAACTAACCTGCTGCCGATTCCTGATTTAGAGTTAAAGCTAGTCACTCGAAGCAATGCAGCGTATCGTAATGAAAATTTAAGCCTGCTTCAGCCATTTGAATGTGGTGCAGTATTACTTCATTGTACCTGCTGTAAGCTAAACGCCATAGGCCCAGTCAGTCTCGTGATTACGTAATAATATTTCCAGCTCCCACACCATTTGTCGATAATTGTGTATAACTCATAAATTAAACGCAAACATGTGTTAAGCTTAAAGATAATCTGAAGTGTGTAGGGCTGCTTTGCTAAACTATGCGGTAGTAGAGCTTGTGGGGGGCAGGTTGCTACGAATGAGCCACCGAAATAAAATGTGTAATAAAATAATGGAATATTGTAATAAATATTTTATTTTCACTGTAACTTGAACCTTATGTTTTAAATTTCACTACAGCTATAATTATTCACCGTTAATGATATATTTGAGAAATAAACATTTGTGTCATCGGCCCAAGCAAGGCGACTGGTTTCTTCCATTGGGCCAGACAGTTTCCAGGACTGGGCAGTAATGTAACGGCCGTTAAACAGTGTACGCATCTAAGTAAATATCAATAAATTTCGTATTCTTTATTTTAGGAGATTTTCTTCTCGTCTGAAATGGAATAACATGTATTCGAAACCAAGGTGGCTAAAAGTAGAATGTCGTTTTGGAAGGTAAATGAAGGAAAATACATTAGACTGATTATCAAAACAGTTACATACTATTGGAAAACATATAGTGAAAAGTATTACTCACATTTTTTTCATAGTGGCCTACTTACACTTAAGATTAGACAGAATTCGAGGGGGCTCATTCCGAGGTAACTCGCACTGCATCGTTAAACAGCAGCTGGTCTCCGTACACAGCGAGTAACTTTGTACAGCAAATGTGACAGAATGATGTGAATGAGTCGTACTTTCCAATGAGGGCAGCTCGAATTTAATCACCATTACCATATCAGTGCGAGGTTTCAATCATAAATGCTAGTCGATTGCAAGAACATAGTGCAAATTCTATCTTTTTTCGCTGTGGCTTTGTGGAACAACTCACGAACAAGACAGCAAGTGTTTCCCAACACGAGGCATACTTAAATGACCGGTTGTGCGCGCCTGTTTTCAGTGTCAACAGAGAAATCCAATTGGCCCATCGAAGAGGCCGCCCATCAATAGCAGCCCCCCCCCCCCCCCCTCCTTCTACGTAATGCTCCGTGCAGCTGTATTTTAATCATAGGATTAAAGGTAGTTTTACCGCAGGTCTCCATGCTTGTCTGTCCTATGCATGCCTATTCCTTGATGCCTCATGACGTCTCCTAGTAATCAATCCCTTCTTTTAGTCAAGTTGCGCCATAAATTTCTTTTCTCCCCAATTCGAGTCAGTGCCTCTTCATTAGTTACGCTATCTGCCCATCTTATCTTCAGCACTATTCAGTAGTAGAGATAGGTCGTTCGCGAACTAACGGGTCCAAAGGAACGGTCCACCAAGATGAATGGAACGAGCGAGGAACGATTTCTAAGGAACGGTCTTTCATGGTAACAAATTTCCTTTAATTTACGTAGGTCACAAACTTTTTGTTAAAAGATTACCAGTTTCGGTCTTGAATGACCATCATCAGATATGTTTCATAAAAACTAAGTGAAGCAGTACATTAGGACTTAGTTTTTATGAAACATATCTGATGATGGTCTTTAAAGACCAAAGTCGGTCATCTGTTAAAAAAACGTTTGGGGCCATAGACGTAAATTAAAGGAAACTTATTACATATACGGGTCACTGTTTTTTCGCGACGATGTCGCAGCTTGTTTCATAGTAACACTTCGGTCGCGGCTTTCTACATACACACTCCTGGAAATGGAAAAAAGAACACATTGACACCGGTGTGTCAGACCCACCATACTTGCTCCGGACACTGCGAGAGGGCTGTACAAGCAATGATCACACGCACGGCACAGCGGACACACCAGGAACCGTGGTGTTGGCCGTGGAATGGCGCTAGCTGCGCAGCATTTGTGCACCGCCGCCGTCAGTGTCAGCCAGTTTGCCGTGGCATACGGAGCTCCATCGCAGTCTTTAACACTGGTAGCATGCCGCGACAGCGTGGACGTGAACCGTATGTGCAGTTGACGGACTTTGAGCGAGGGCGTATAGTGGGCATGCGGGAGGCCGGGTGGACGTACCGCCGAATTGCTCAACACGTGGGGCGTGAGGTCTCCACAGTACATCGATGTTGTCGCCAGTGGACGGCAGAAGGTGCACGTGCCCGTCGACCTGGGATCGGACCGCAGCGACGCACGGATGCACGCCAAGACCGTAGGATCCTACGCAGTGCCGTAGGGGACCGCACCGCCACTTCCCAGCAAATTAGGGACACTGTTGCTCCTGGGGTATCGGCGAGGACCATTCGCAACCGTTTCCATGAAGCTGGGCTACGGTCCCGCACACCGTTAGGCCGACTTCCGCTCACGCCCCAACATCGTGCAGCCCGCCTCCAGTGGTGTCGCGACAGGCGTGAATGGAGGGACGAATGGAGACGTGTCGTCTTCAGCGATGAGAGTCGCTTCTGCCTTGGTGCCAATGATGGTCGTATGCGTGTTTGGCGCCGTGCAGGTGAGCGCCACAATCAGGACTGCATACGACCGAGGCACACAGGGCCAACACCCGGCATCATGGTGTGGGGAGCGATCTCCTACACTGGCCGTACACCTCTGGTGATCGTCGAGGGGACACTGAATAGTGCACGGTACATCCAAACCGTCATCGAACCCATCGTTCTACCATTCCTAGACCGGCAAGTGAACTTGCTGTTCCAACAGGACAATGCACGTCCGCGTGTATCCCGTGCCACCCAACGTGCTCTAGAAGGTGTAAGTCAACTACCCTGGCCAGCAAGATCTCCGGATCTGTCCCCCATTGAGCATGTTTGGGACTGGATGAAGCGTCGTCTCACGCGGTCTGCACGTCCAGCACGAACGCTGGTCCAACTGAGGCGCCAGGTGGAAATGGCATGGCAAGCCGTTCCACAGGACTACATCCAGCATCTCTACGATCGTTTCCATGGGAGAATAGCAGCCTGCATTGCTGCGAAAGGTGGATATACACTGTACTAGTGCCGACATTGTGCATGCTCTGTTGCCTGTGTCTATGTACCTGTGGTTCTGTCAGTGTGATCATGTGATGTATCTGACCGCAGGAATGTGTCAATAAAGTTTCCCCTTCCTGGGACAATGAATTCACGGTGTTCTTATTTCAATTTCCAGGAGTGTAGTTCCTGGGAACGGGAAACGGTCGGTCTCGTTCCCGCAACGGCACGTCGGCCGGTCTCGTTCCAACCTCGGCCCCGTTCCCGTCTGTCTCGGTATCGCCCGGCCGGACTCGTGTTTCTTCACGTGGCCACTCGTCGCAGTTCCACTGCCGACTGCTCATAGTTAGTTCAGTATCGAGTTTTTGTTGTTTGTTCCGTTCGCTTCGCACACCCATTCTAGATCTGTTTCAAACCTTTTTTGAACTGTGAACTTCTGGTTCTTTTCATATTTTATTCAGCGTCCATGACCGATAGTTAAAATGTATTTTATAATTACGTAAATTACATACAATTACGTGGTATGTAATACATAAATCTTTTCAGGTAACCACTATTTCGATAAACAGCAGAATAAATGCCTGTAAAAAAGCAAGACTTTTTTGCTATTACACGCGCAAAGGATGTCGACACGGCACAATTTAGTATTTTTTTGATCCAAGACAAAAGAGCATGTTAATTCTTATGGGAGGCAGACCGGCTTACAACCGAATGAAGCCCACGTTCCATAATCGATTGTCTGGTGTCACATTTTGTAAACAGTATATGATAACTCCTACAGTATTATTTCAGTGTTACAGCGTGGCGCACGAAAAATCGGCCCTGAGTACTAGCTGCTAATTGTCGCTTACCAATCGTCATCTATTGTTTCGAAGTTGTTTGCATTAGCCTACTTATTATTTCTTCACTGCCTGATTATTACATGTTTATCTATTCTGCTCGTAGCGGTCAACAAATCGTGCGTAATTGGCAAGCAGTCTGTAGTCGACGCCGGTTTTTCGTGCGCCACGTTATATTATTTCATTGCGATCAGCCACATAACGCTGCAGTTGGCTAAACGAGATGTTTTGCAGAATCGCGAAAATTACAAGTTCTGAGAATTCTGGTATGAATAAAAACTCTGTACTCCAGACTCCAGCGGAGAGGCAAGTGCCCCCTCTTGGCGCCTTCCATCTTCAGTCACCTATGCTACTAATTTACAGTTTTTCCATGAGAATCAAATACCAAGCACAACGAACGGTGAACGAGTAAAAATGAACGGTTCCCAAAAAACAGCGATCACCAGTGAACTAGTTCCCAAGGATGAACAACTTTGCCTATCTCTTTTCTGTAGCACCACATTTCAAAATGTTGTTCTGTCTTCTTGTCTCAGCTGCTTATCGTCCAAGTCTCTCATCGCCACAAGGCTACACACCACACAAATACCATCACAAACGACTTCCTAACACTTAACATTTATATTCATTGTTAACAAAATTTCCTTTTTCAGGAACACTTTGCTTGCTATTGCTAATCTGCATGTAATATACTCTCTACTTTTGCCATCGTCAATTGTTTTGTTGCCCAGACAGCAGAACCCATCGACTACTTTAAGTGTCTCATTTCATAATCTAATTCCCTCAGCATCACCTGGCTTTGTTCTACGAAATGTCATTGCGTTTGTTTTATTGTTGGTATACATCTCATAACCTCTCTGAAGACTCTATCCATTCCGCCAAATTCCGTTGAAAGTCCTTTGCTCTCTCGGACAGTATTACTATGTCGTCGGTAAACAACAAAGCTTTTATACACCACTGACTTGGCCGGCGTGGGGGTGATCTGTAGCTGTGTGTAAATTTTCGCCAAGATCGCTAAAATCATTTAGTCACATAGATAACCGCTTTCGGCAATTCTTTGTTGCCTTCCGAAACTGGCAACAGAGTTGCAGCTGAAAATTTGCAACTAAAAATTTACTCAGTTTTCATCAAAGTTCTTATTCCTCCTTCTTCCAAATTCCCTTTTCAAATTACAACTTGGTTTCCTTTACTTCTTGCTCCGTGTACACATTGAGCAACATGGGGGACATGCTAGAAGCCTGTCTCTCGTCTTTCTCAACTCCTTTCCTTTCACGTTCTTCAGCACTTATAACTGCAGTCTGGTTTCTGACATATTTGTAATTAACCTTCCTATCCCTGTATTTTAACCATGCTACCTTCAGAGTTTCAATGAGTGCATTGCAAAACGATTTGGACATCTGTGTGGTGTGAAAAATGGCGATTGACTCTAAATAAAGAAAAGTGTGGAGTGATCCACATGATTACCAAAAGTAATCCGCGAAACGTCCATTAAACGATAAATGACACAACTGTAAAGACTGTAAATTCAACTAAATTCTTAGCGATTACAATTACGAATAACTTAAGTTGGAATGTTCACACGGAAAAGCAAACCAAAGACCACGATTTATTGGCACAACACTTAGTATATGCAACACGTCTGCTGAAAAGAGTGCCTACACAACCCTTGTACGTCCTTTCCTGGCGTATTGCTCTTATGTGAAGGTTAGCATCAGACAGGATTCACGGAGGACATCGAAAAAGTTCAAAGAAGGGCAGCTCGTTTTGTACTGTTGCGAGATAGGGGAGAGACCGCCACCGATATGATACGTGAATTGGGGCGGCAGTCATTAAAAGAAATGCGTTATTCATTGTGGCAGAATCTTCTCATGATAATTCTAACCCCAACTTCCTCCTGAGAGAGTCAAAATATTTTGTTTGCGCCCACCCACGTAGGGACGAATGATCATCATAAGAAAACAAGAGGAATCAGATCTCGCACAGAATTATTAAAGTATTCATTTACGGTGTTGGACAATGGAACGGTAAAGAAATGAACCCTCTGTTAGGCTCTTAATTTTGAATTGCAGAGTAACGGTGTAGATGTATTTAGACACTCCACGACGACGACAATGCACACACACACACACACACACACACACACACACACACACACACACACACACACACAAACGTATTGCAGAGTAACGGTGTAGATGTATTTAGACACTCCACGACGACGACAACGCACACACACACACACACACACACACACACACACACACACACACACACAAACGTTTATACTGACACACTGAATTTTTACATACATCAATTTACAAATTTTACAGTTAACTGTCGTTGAGCGTGGTAACGTGAATCCTAAATGTCTCGGAAATGGCAAGGAATTCTACAAATTATAAGCTACTTGTAACTGAATAAGAATAATTCTAGGCGCAAAACTTGTACACAAACAATACCGACTGAGAGGTCAACATGAAATCAAACAATACACAAAAAAACCATAATGGCATTAGAAAACGTATGTTAAGATTCTGTGGACATCTTCAAGGAATGAGCCCAGACGCCAGCCGGTGTGGCCGAGCGGTTCCAGGCGCTTCAGTCTGGAACCGCGCGACCGCAACGGTCGCAGGTTCGAATCCTGCCTCGGGAATGGATGTGTGTGATGTCCTTAGCTTAGTTAGGTTTAAGTAGTTCTAAGTTCTAGGGGACTAATGACCTTAGATGTTAAGTCTCATAGTGCTCAGAGCCATTTGAACCTACTTTTTTTTTGAGCCCAGACTGATTTACAAAACAAATACTTGCATTCTTTGACAATGGGAGTAAAGATAAAATGGACAAGATGGAATGGATTGGCAAGATCAAAATTGATATTAAACTGTCAGGAATTGCACCAGAAGATATCCAAAACCGCGAAATCTGCTGTTCAAATTTCACAAATGGCTAGGTGACCGAAAGGAAAAACCAAAGAAGACTGGAATAACATGGTCTGGGTGAGAAAATAGTTTCACAGGCAGAGAATGACAGAAATATGTGCGAAAAGTTGGAAAATCGTAGTTCAAATGGTTCAAATGGTTCTGAGCACTATGGGAGTTAACGTCTGAAGTCATCAGTCCCCTAGAACTAAGAACTACTTAAACCTAACTAACCTAAGGACATCACACACACCCATGCCCGAGGCAGGATTCGAACCTGCGACCGTAGCGGTCGCGAGGTTCCAGACTGTAGCGCCTAGAACCGCTCGAAATCGTAGTCCTAATGGGTTTCTACGGAAATCGGTCTACGGCATGTTAAAAAAGTGGCTATGCCCTCCCTGAAGGAACCATCGCGGCATTTGCTTGACCGATTTTCAGAAACTTTGAAAACCTTAACTCTGTGACCACTACTGCCACTATTTGACGCTACCATTTCTCCCGTTTTTAAGCACGAAATCGCGTATAGGGACGGGTTCAATGGGCCTTCTTTGTTGGGTAGTCTTCTGGACAAATACTGAAAAACGATAAGAATTGAAACGACAAGGTTTGAAATTGTTAACTTGGATGGCCAGACCAGTGTATGAACCTACATCCTTTCTAATGCGAGTCCAGTAGTTTATCACTGCGCCACACCGCTCGGTATATTACGTTCGAAGTTAGTGCTAATTACTCACGCACTCTACGAGGACAACGGCATTTGAGCCTTCCCTACGGTGTTCCGCTATGAGGAAACGACTACCCAACGCGCGTGATACAGGTCACGCCCAACCGTAACAGAGCCGGAAGCCTCGGGCCGTCGCACCTGCTGCAGCGTGTGCTTCCATTGAGCTGTGGCAGAGTACTTCCTGCGGACAGTGCTGCTGAGTCACTTGTTGCCGCCTGCCAGCGTGTGCTAACGGTCGCAACACCTGGGGCAGCTGGTGGCGGCAGCGGCTGGCGACCACCGCGCACTGCCTCCGCGATCGCTCGCCACGTGCTTCCTCCACTAACCATTATACACGGTCCGTTCACATTAATGTGATCACCACCTATGTTCGACGTCAACGTAAAATAACAACTCATAGGCTGTAGGTGGCAGCACAAGCATTGGAAGGTACAGGGTGTGGTGTCACCGCAAGGCACCACACTCGCTATGTTGTAGGCTTCAAATCGGCCGCGGTCTTTCAGTACACATCGGACGCGTGAGTCGCCACTGTCGACTCGGCTGGTCTTACGAGACAAGCTAGCGCACTGCCAATTCTACAGCCGACTTTAATAGGTTTACTTGTTATAGCTGGAGAGATCTCATTTGCAGAGACGCTAGTTAGCATAGCCTTCAGATGTCAGTACCTACGACCTAGCTAGTCTTTTCAGTCTCACCAGGAACTGTAGAGCAAAGCTTTCCTCTAGCCAATCACAAGGTGTGCAAGCAGGAACGACTGCCAGCTGTTCTGCCTTTCTGACAAAGAGAGAATGTCATAATAAAATACATTTTACGGTTTTGACAGTAGTTTCAAACTGTGCGCAAATTTGCGAATCATTATATATCTCACAAAGGTCGATCCGGTAATATTCAGAAAGACGATGATATTAATCGTCAGTTAGTACATAGCATTGTAATTTTCCCTGGCAATCAGATTTCATCGTAGGCTTGCCTAACCAGAAGACTTGTCTCGTGGGGATAGAGTAATTTCTCGAGCATTCATTTAAATATTCCTAGAAATATGCAATATGGTAAAAAACATAAAAGCTGCTCGAGCCGTAAGTTTGAATTCCAGACCAAGGCTTCTTCGTGGTGGAAGGACACCAGCCTGTACCTTCCCTTTCGACGAGTAGCCGCCACTCCGGGGAACCCAATGTAGGAAGCACGAGACCAGGACTTGCGAGCCGAAACAACACTTAAACATCACTCTAGTTAGGTTGGCTACAAGCACCATTTTCTGTCGGAGGACGCTTAGTCACTCGCGATACTCTCGCTTACAAAACTGACAGGAGGGGCCCTTTCGTCCTCAGTTGCTTGCAGTTGTTGGTGTAGCTCCGTGGAGTTCAGAAGCGCAGAAGTTGCCGCATTTTGTATGTCTTTGTGGTTGCTTACTGTTCTCAGTAGCAGCCATGGACGTTACAACTATCCACATTAAAGGTGATGCAACAGCAATGATTTTCGGTAGTGAACTATGAAAAGTCCAACGGTTTGGGTATCGATCGGTGGGTGGGTGACAAAGCAGACCGTGAAGCTTCCTGGCAGATTAAAACTGTGTGCCGGACCGAAACTCGAACTCGGGACCGTTGCCCTTCGCGGGTAAGTGCTCTACCGTCTGAGCTACCCATCACGACTCACGCCCCGTCCTCACAACTTCAATTCTGCAGGAGAGCTTCTGTAAAGTTTGGAAGGTAGGAGACGAGGTACTGGCAGGAAGTTTCATGTCAGCGCACACTCCGTTGCAGAGTGAAAATCTCATTCTGGAAACTAACTATGTTTGCGTGATAGAACTCTGTACTCCCCTTGGCAGGTCTTCAGTTTATTCTTTCTTGTGGATAATAATCATAACAATTTGTCATTCAGTGCTCTCTCTCTCTCTCTCTCTCTCTCTCTCTCTCTCTCTCTCTCTCTCTCTCTGTGTGTGTGTGTGTGTGTGTGTTTGTGTGTGTGTGTGTGTGTGTGTGTGTGTGTTTGTTTTCAAGGGCTGAACATCTTAAACAGAACGATCTTTTACAAATTGTTCTCTCTGTCTCGTCTCGCAGAAAGACGTTTTCTGTGTCGAGTTTGTGCTATTCCTATATCTGTAGTACGCGTAATTTTAATTCTAACAGCCTACCTCGCATTTCCATGCGCATGTTTATAGAAATATATGCGAGACTTTAACAGATCTGTCCAACTTCTGGTCAGTAGAATTCACCTGTTGCCTTCTATAACCCTTTAACTAATAATCAGAAGCCGCCGTTAGAATAGTTGACGTCCTCTGGTGGCCACAGCTAGATAGCAGACAGCCATTTTAATTTTTACCACCCCTATCGCCACATTCGTTCTTTTGAAAGAGAACCGGCGGAAGCCGCAACATTTACAGAATCACCTCGAGTATGTAATACAACG
The DNA here is from genome assembly GCF_023897955.1 of Schistocerca gregaria. Classification (NCBI taxonomy): domain Eukaryota; kingdom Metazoa; phylum Arthropoda; class Insecta; order Orthoptera; family Acrididae; genus Schistocerca; species Schistocerca gregaria. The sequence goes on along the minus strand of NC_064925.1, from coordinate 262,426,769 downwards.
TAAAACTTATCTGTCTATTGCCGTAAGCGAGGAAAGAACGTACCGTACTTGTCGAATGCGTGTAACTGAGCTACAGCTGTCTCGAAGGCTTTGTAACAAAAGGCGCAATGTAGCACTCGTCTCCTAGCAACGAGACATCGTGGCATCCATTCTGCCCAAGAAGGTTAAAATCTAACACCTTTGCTAGAACAGATTCTACCTTAATCGAACCAAACTTCCTCGATGCCGCCAAAGACTGGCGAGGGAGCGCGGACGTGCTGTCGCGAGGCTGTCAAGCGCGATAACAGCCGGTCGGCCTTAGTCGGTGCTACAGTGAACGCAGCATTAGGCGCACCGCGTAATGCGAGCTTTAGGAAGATGATGACTGAGGATACGGCCGGCAGACAGCAGCAGCAGCGCGGGCTCGGGTCGGCCGGGGCCGGCGTGTCGGGCTGTCGCCGGCACGCGCCCACGCCTACATCCCCCGCCCCGCCCCCGCTGCCGCAGCCGGCCATCCGTATCGCCCGGAAGCGACCGCCGCCCCAACAAAACCACTTCCGCGCAGCCGCTCGCGTGTCACCCGGCGCCAGACAACTCTTTCTGTACACTCCCCCTGTCGCCTTCCCTCTCTGTCTGGTCTCTATCACTCTCTCCCACTCCCTACCTCCCCCTGCCGTCCCCGCTCCATTCTTTCAGCTCGGTTACTCCCCACCTCACCGTTCCCCCTCTCTCCCGTCCCAAAAGTATCCAGCTGCCCCTCTCCGCCGACTTGCCACAGAGGTTCAAAAGCGGGTGTCGTCCCGTGGAGGAAATAGGGTCAGTGCCGTTTCTACCATCAGACAAAACTAGGCAAATTTTATGGGCAGCAAAGAGCGGAAAAATTAATTTCAAATGAAACAGCGAAAAAATTGAGCAAATGGGAAGAAAATACGAAAATGAGGAAAAATTGAAACAACGAATTGTTTTCAAAAGCAATCAGAACAGTTACTTGATAAGTCTTTATTTATGTTTTGAAGAATCAGCCTCAGCTGCGCAAATTTTCTGGTCTTTACCATGTTGCGGCTCAATTAACGTAGCCTTCTTCAGAGTGCCAACGTATTTGTCGCTGCCGACCGACCGTGAAGATATGCTGGATTTCGATTAAGTAGCTTTAATTCTACGTAGTACCACGATTGTACAGGTTTTAATTTTAATGATGACTGCGCCTTACTCTGGCATGTTATAGTAATTTTATGCTTCTGAAGATGGCTGTCAGTTAGAGGTGGGACTCCGCCACCTCCAAACGTCCGAGGCATTTTGCTCTGATTGTTGCCAGCATCTAGAAAAGGCATATGACCGGGTTCCTAGGAGGAAGTTATTGTCTGTTCTACGAGATTATGGAATATGAGGCAAACTTTTGCAAGCAATTAAAGGTCTTTACATGGATATTCAGGCAGCAGTTAGAGTTGACGGTTAATTGAGTTCATGGTTCAGAATAGTTTCAGGGGTAAGACAAGGCTGCAACCTGTCTTCATTGTTGTTCATATTATTTATGGATCATGGTAATGGTGGAGAAGGTGGTGATATCTAGGGGACCAATATTAGTAAAGAAGAGGGGGCATAATTTTTCAGTTCTCATCTAGGGTGGCAAAACACTTCATACCAGCCATGAGTAGGTTGGTTCAAAAGGCTCTGACCACTATGGGACTCCACTGCTGTGGTCATCAGTCCCCTAGAACTTAGAACTACTTAAACCTAACTAACCTAAGGACATCACACACATCCATGCCCGAGGCAGGATTTGAACCTGCGACCGTAGCAGTGGCACGGTTCCGGACTGCGCGCCTAGAACCGCGAGACCACCGCGGCCGGCATGAGTAGGATCAAGTTACTGAGCGAGACTGTATAAACAGTAATGCGTTGTGTACTGCACATAATTTTGATACAACCGAACTCTGGCTTCTCACGTTACCAAATACCGTAAAGTCATGTTAAAGTCGCCCTAGCACATGGTGTGTTTCTTATTGTGAATCGCCCCAGACATGGTCGGTGGACCTTCAGAAATGTGCTGGTCCATCAAATCGAACGTGTGTCTCCTCAGTGTGATTTTCGAGAGCAGCGCTCTCCAGCGGCAATTCTCAGCCATGTCAGGCACAAAAGCCGCAAAACTTTGTTTACGAAAATGGCCGTGCCTAAAATAGCTACGAAAGCTCTGTTAACGTAATCGAACATGAGCAGAGCAGACAATGACAAAGGGTATGGACACATGAACAGAATCATTTCTCTGGAGACATTAACTCTGGCCTATCACATTATAAATTTTACAATACTCTGGAAAATGCATTTTTTGCTGTGGCAATGATTACTTTTAACATTATATCTGGTGATTAAAAAAGAACATATTTCAATTGTTTATTACAGATCAACGATTAAAAAAAACTTTCCACCTGTCTCTGGATACAGTAAGTCAAATTTTTGCACAACTGCGATGTTGGTTTGTAGCAACATGCTGGCTACACCGCAAGAGAAATCATTTTATGTTTTGGTTTTTGCGTGAAGTCAGTCTGTTGTCGAAGTGCAACGTGCATTCCACCGTCAATTCAGCAAGAAGCCGACGCTCCACAAGCAGATTTATGACTGGCATACAAAATTCTTGAAATCTGGTTGCATATGCAAAGGGAAGATCATTGGTCAGCCGCGCACGTCTGGTGAAAATGTCGAGCGTATCCGAGATAGACCAGGAAATTCTTTAAACAACGGTGCTGAAACGACGTCTGCATATGAAGCCTTAGAAGCCGCAGGAGTTGATTTCCGGCGACCGTAACAGAAAGTACGAGTTTTGCATTTCGATTCACCAGCATACGTCAGAGGACACTTTTTCCGAACGACTAATCTTTTCGGACGAATCTAAGTTACATTTATTGGTTAAAGTAAATCGCCATAATGCTTCGTCGTCGAACACTAATAGACTCATCGAAACTGTATTTTGTGCCGTTTTTGTTCACAATGTTTATGGACATTTCTTTTTTTGTGGAGGTGCAACTGTGAGACGCATGTCATACCTGGACATGCAGCATTTTTTTTTTAACATCAACTTCACGAATATGTTCACAGATTTCATTTTTATGCATGACGGCACTCCGCCTCAATTTCACCTTGAGGTACGGCGTTGTCTTTACAACACCATCCCTCAACGCTGCGTTGGAAGAAGTGGACAACAAGATCCTGTTCGTTGGTTTCGGCCTCCCACTTCACCAGACCTTACACCTTGCGATTTTCTTCTGTGGAGGTACATAAAAGACAGTCTTTGTCCCACCGATGGTAGCCACTCTTCAAGAGCTGAGAAATCGAATTGTTGAAGCTGTCGATTCAATAGTCAAGGGCTTTTTGATCCGTGTTTGGTATGAAATGGTCTACCGTGTCCATATTTCTCAAGCACCGCATGGTGCTCATGATGAACGTATGTATAGTGTCTGTGCGAACATAAAACTTTGAGCCTTCCTCTATCCAATGACATACGCTACGTGTTTGTATCTTTCATAGTTCGTCTGTAAGAAACAAATGAAGTCGGTTCTTTCTTTTTGAATCAGCCTGCACCAACACTGCTCCTGTTTCACCACCTTTATTAAAAGTGTATTCGCTCTTATGTCCACGTACCAGTCGTATTGTTCTGTCTGTTGTTGTCCTTCGTCTGCAATGACCTCGGCGCGGCGGCACGTTAAACTCAGATCTTCATTACAATGCTCTTGTCCGATATATAGCCGAATCATACAGTCCTCTTGCACAATATTTCAGTGGTCAATATGGCCGCCATCTTCAGGTTAGAACGCTGGTTGTTAAACCTCACCGGAATTGTTTCCTATCGCGGACCACGGCTCTTTTATACTCCGCAGAAAACCAACAACGCGTTCCGCTAAGGTGTCGCTGTTGCCCCCTAAATTAATGTGAAGGTACAGCGGCCTAATGGTGAAAGCTGGCAGCAGTGATGAATCGAATAATACATCCTTGAACAGATGATGTTCTACAGCTTGCAAATATTGGAAATATATCATTATATACGTTCGCTTAAGCTGCCCAATAGAGATAACTTTTATTTATTTATCGATTGTCAGACTGGTTTGGGACATACACATCCATTATCAGCAGCACCCCATACACAGAGCATGTTTCAAAGTGTTTGCGACAAATATATAGGGGTGATGTCCACGTCACGGGGATCAAATTTCGTTAAAGACAGTGCCCTGATGCTTCCTATGGATGCTAGTCGTCTTTGTAACTGATAGCATCCCTGAGAGGTGGCAGGGTATAGGCAGTGTACGGGGTCGTGTGCAATGTGTGTTGCCTATAAGCCAGTAAATTGCGCAGCCTGGAAGCAGGTAGATCGTGCTTCTGACATATCTTTCTCCGCTTTGAGACACTCATTGCTAAGATTTTCTGGTAAAATCACTATCAGTTTGTTGGGATGGGTAGTATCCAGATATAGCATACCTTGTTAGTAGGCCCTGCTAGTTGGATGAAATGTCGTTGTCCAGGTGCCGACAAATTCAATGAAACGACATCCAGCGTCGCCGGGAAGCGCCAGGAACCAAGTCGTGTCCGAGTGCGAAATGAAACGGGAAGCATCAAACGTAACTCAAGGAAAACATACAGATTTTTTCAAGTTTCTTGATTTCACAACATGTCGGCACAGCAAATAGGGATCTGTACCATCAATGTGATGAGATTGTCACAGCGTCCTCCCTGTCCATTTGTATCTCTTGGCATTCACAAATTCACACATTTGTGATTGTAATAAATCAGACTTTGGAGATATTAATCAGTTAATCTTCCCTTTTCCAACTTCCACCAACATAGGAAACAATCTCTCTCGGGATTAAGAAAACTTAGCTACAATTTCCTACTAGAGTTACTGCTTACTGCAGTTCTAATAAAAACTGATAAGGCTGTTGTTACATGTATGATAATATTTTATTGCATTGATTGACTGTTCCATCGCTTTTTGGTAGACCATTTTATACACTGAATATTCTACAATATTTATTATTTGTTACACGAACAAGTTTTCGACTGTTACATCATCATCAGCTACAAAGATAAGTATGTGGTGCAGTGAAATTTTGTTTTGAATCAAAGATTTTAGACTAGTCCATGTAAGAGTATCTCCATTTCCAGAGATGAAAATGTTATTGTTAGAATTAGGAATAAAACAAGTGGGGTTATTTCAGTGTAAATGCGAAGTAAGATTATTTAACTTGGTTAAAGTACGTGACACATTAACTAATGAACTGTATACAAATTGTAACAGTGATAAAGAGGAGAAAATAACTGAACTATAAACTTTGTGGACATACTCCACAGATGTGACTGTGCAAAGTAATTTACAAACAGATAAGATATAATAGTGATATTAAGCAGGTGAGTGAACCAGCTGTGGTTATACAAAGTAAAAAATTTCAATCACAACGAGAGAAATTGTAGAAGCTCAAATAAAGGTAGATATGGAATGTGAGTAAGAGGAGTAATTCACAACAAGGCCTGGATGGGATTACAGTAGTATCTGCAGTTAGAAGTGGCGAGTAAGGGAACTGTGTTTGGTCATTCAGTATTAAGCTTGGGTTTGATGGACAGGTGTTTATTGATTTCCATTATTTCAAGATTGTTCATCTTCTTTCGTTTATGGATATGATGCAATACTTCATGTTTCACTTTGTAACCATAGCCTTTTTTAAGCAGGAGGTGTGGAAAGTAGGGTCTTCTTTTATGTACGCAACCCTGTTGGACACATTTTGCCAAATGGTAAAGACAGCACTCCAGCTTTTGAAAAGAATGGGAATGGAACATATAAAATTACTTGTAACTGTGGCAGATTCTAGATAGGTCAGTCTGGCAGTTAAATATCTACACACCTGAAGGAACACGACACAAATTGGCAACTTAGAAAAGGAGACTCTGCTTTTACAGACCAACTGCTTAAAGAAGGCCTTAGTTACAAGGTGAATCATGAAGTATTACATCCATATAGAAAAGAAGATGAACTACGTTTAAAAAAAGGAAATTAATAAACACATATCTATCAACCCAAGCTTAGAACTGAGTGACCAAACACAGTTCCCTTACTCGTCACTTCTAACTGCAGTTACTACTCATAATCCCACCCAGGCCATGTCATAAATTTCCCCTCTTACTCACATGCCACATTTCCTGTAGTTCCGTTACTGTAATTCCTCTCGTTGTGTTAAAAAATCAGCCGGCCGAGGTGGCCGAGCAGTTCTAGACGCTACAGTCTGGAACCGCTTGACCGCTACGGACGCAGGTTCGAATCCTGCCTCGAGCATGGATGTGTATGATGTCCTTAGGTTAGTTATGTTTAAGTAGTTCTAAGTTCTAGGGGACTGATGACCTCAGCAGTTAAGTCCCATAGTGCTCAGAACCATTTTTGTTAAAAAGTTTTACTTTGTGTAATCACACATGCTTCACCCATCTGCTTAAAATCACTATTATATCTTACCTGTTTGTAATTTAGGATCTATTAAATACAAGATTACTTTGTTGAGCCACATCTTTGGAGTATATCGCCAAGTTTCTTGTTCAGCTATGTCCTATGTAAAACTGTTGTAATTCGTCCATAGTTAATTAATGTGTCACATATTTTATCTTAGTTAAATAGTCTAACATTGCATTTATACTGAAATAATCCGGCCTTTTTCACACCTAATTCTAACATTCACATTTTCATCCCTGGAAACAGTGATACGCTGTACATGCAATAGTTCAAAACTTTTACCCAACAAAGTTTCACTGCACCACATACTTATCTTTGTACCTGATGGTGGTGTAATAGCCGAACACCGGTTCGTGTAGGAAATAATAAATATTGTGGAATATCACACCAATATTGTGTCTTTCATTCATAAATTTTCGTTTTAAAACCTGACAATAGGCCTACGGAGAAGGTGCAGCCACCATTGCTTCTGGTTAATTATCTTTCCATCAAAGAGCAGTGAATTTAAAAACCTGTTTCTATCATTTTTTGGACAGAAAAACTTAGTTACTACTTGTATCTTTGTAAATTAAGGATTCGTATTAGTGCTAATGGCGAAGATAGATTGTTTAGTTAATTGCACGTAGTTCTTTTCGATGTCAAAAATAGTACATTTTGGTAGTTGTAGAGGGCCAAATAATGTAACTGTTGGAGGGTAGATAGTGTACTCACTGTGTCGTATAAAAAAAAAAAGAAAAAAGAGAGAGAGTCAGGGGTGTGTGTGTTCAGCGTCATGCACATATTGCACTTAAAAGCTAGTGTACCCAACTCTTCCACCTCACGACTCCAGCATATTCACCAATAGTGAATTGGTCCGGTTATACTGTATTCTTCCACTATTAGGAATACCCCTTTTGCTAAGAGCCGCAGACCTGTGTGTGACAGCTGGCCGTGGTGTTGCAGGTTCCGGATGGCGCGCTAAGTGACCGCACTGAACCACACTGCAGCGTCCCGGACAGCCGCCGCGAGGTGAGTAGACAAACCCCACAGGCAGCTGGCGGCGCTACACGTACATACACTACTGGCCATTAAAGTTGCTACACCAAGAAGAAATGCAGATGATAAAGGGTAGTCATTGGACAAATATATTATACTAGAACTGGCATGTGATTACATTTTCACGCAATTTGGGTGCATAGATCCTGAGAAATCAGTACCCAGAACAACCAGCTCTGGCCGTAATAACGGCCTTGGTACGCCTGGGCATTGAGTCAAACAGAGCTTGGATGGCGTATACACGTACAGCAGCCCATGCAGCTTCAACACGATACCTATAGTTCAAAAGTAGGGACTGGCGTATTCTGACGAGCCAGTTGCTCGGCCACCATTGACCAGACGTTTTCAATTGGCGAGAGATCTGGAGAATGTGCTGGCCAGGGCAGCAGTCGAACATTTTCTGTATCCAGAAAGGCCCGTACAGGACCTGCAACATGTGGTCGTGCATTATTCTGCTGAAATGTATGGCTTCGCAGGGATCGAATGAAGGGTATAGCCACGAGTCGTAACACATCTGAAATGTAACGTTCACTGTTCAAAGTGTCGTCATGCGAACAAGAGGTGAAAGACACGTGTAACCAATGGCACCCGGTACTATCACGCCAGTATGGCGATGACGAATACACGCTTCCAATATGCGTTCCCCGCGATGTCGCCAAACACGGATGTGACCATATGATGCTGTAAACAGGACATGGATTCATCCGAAAAAATGGCGTTTTGCCATTCGTTCACCCAGGTTCGTCGTCGAGTACACTATCGCAGGGCGCTCCTGTCTATGATACCGCGTCAAGGGTAACCGCAGCCATGATCTCCGAGCTGATAGTCCATGCTGCTGCAAACGTCGTCGAACTGTTCGTGCAGATTGTCTTGCAAACGTCCCCATCTATTGACTCAGGGATCGAGCCGTGGCTGCACGATCCGCTACACCCATGCGGATGAGATGCCTATCATCTCGACTGCTAGTGATAAGAGGCCGTTGGGATCCAGCACGGCGTTCCGTATTACCCTCCTGAACCCACCGATTCCATATTCTGCTAACAGTCATTGGATCTCGACCAACACGAGCGGCAATGTCGCGATACGATAGGCCTGTCGATTAAATTTCGCGTCTGTGGAACGCCATCTTCGTGGTGTAGCAATTTTAATGGCCAGTAGTGTATATAAACAGTGTGAGCACAGATTGACCTATCACTGCACTCACGATATTGTCTGTAAGTTGCCATTAATACAAAACTGGCGATTTTAATGTAAGTCAGGTTGTCCAACAAGCCTATTGTAATTTGTGGTGAACAATATGAATAAGGCTGTCCAGAACAAATTTTAGTTCTGAAACTAATTGCCAGGCATCAGATAAGTTATAAAGAAGTAGTTTGTAACTTCAAGTATTCTAAAACATCCTATAAGTCACTGAAGCATAAATCTGTCTTTCAGATTCTGAAAGTACTAGGTCGGGATTTCTAAAAGCACTGCAGTTATACGTGATTCTTAGTGAAATTGCTTGACGAAAATCTCTCGATGGTGATCGGGATTCTTCTTAAGGTTGGTCTTGAAAAGTATCTATTCTGTAAATCACTGCTTGTCGTCGTGGCGAGATTTTTGGCTGAGCCAGCGGCATCTTTTTTCGTAAAAAGAGCTCCGCACGTGAAGGCACGTCAAGGAGCTATGTTATAGTGTTAGACTGAAGTTCGCAGTACGAAACAGTATCTTAAGAAAACTCAAAGTTAGGAGTTGGGGAACAAATCCCTATGTGCTGCGGACGACGGCAAAAGAATATGCTCCGCTTGTGTCGTGCCAATAGTGCCACTCGAAACACGTTAACATTGCTCTTCACCAGGCTTGCCAACAGGTGATGGATGTTTGGCACCAACTCCAGTCGGCAATACCCGCGCGCGTATAAAGTAACGAGGGATTTACTACCCACAATACTTATCATGAACTAAATCAAGATGGGAACATTTGCAGAAATTATTTAGCTAGCATACGTCGAAGATCCGGTAAGTTACAGAATTGAAAACATGTTTCAGAAGTAGAACTACTTCGAAGAGGATAGATTTCCAGAAGGCTTTTGATACCGTTCCTCACAAGCGAGCCGGCCGCGGTGGCCGAGCGGTTCTAGGCGCTTCAGTCTGGAACCGCGCTGCTGCTACGGTCGCAGGTTCGAATCCTGCCTCGAGCATGGATGTGTGTGATGTCAGGTTAGTTAGGTTTAAGTAGTTCTAAGTTGTAGGGGGCTGATGATCTCAGATGTTAAGTCCCATAGCGCTCAGAGCCATTTTCGGTGTAATTTACCGTGTAGTAAAATCATCAGACGATCAATTCCAATTAAAAAATGATCTAGAGAGAATTTCTGTATGGTGCGAAAAGTGGCAATTGGCACTAAACAAAGTCATCCACATGGGTACTAAAAAAAAAAAAAAAATACCATAAGTTTTGGGTATACGGTAAATCGCACAAATCTAAGGGCTGTCAGTTCGACTAAATACCTAGGAATTACAAGTACGAGCAACTTAAATTGGAAAGACCACATAGATAATATTGTGGGGAAGGCGAAACAAAGACTGCGCTTTGTCGGCAGAACACTTGGAAGATGCGACAAAGCCACTTAAGAGACAGCCTAGATTACACTTGTCCGTCCTCTTTCCAGTTTAAGTTGCTCGTACTTGTAATTCCTAGGTATTTAGTCGAACTGACAGCCCTTAGATTTGTGCGATTTATCGTATACCCAAAATTTATCGGATTTTTTTTTTAGTACCCATGTGGATGACTTTGTTTAGTGCCAATTGCCACTTTTCGCACCATACAAAAAATCTCTCTAGATCATTTTTTTAATTGGAATTGTTCGTCTGATGATTTTACTAGAATACTGCTGGAATACTGCGCGGTATTTGGTGCTAACCAGGTAGGATTGTCGGAGGGCATAGAAAAAGTGCACAGAAGGGCAGCTCGTTTCATGTTATCGCGCAATAGGGGTGAGAGCGTCAGTGATATGAGAAGCAAGTTGGGGTGGCAGTCACTGAAACAAAGGCAGTTTTCTTTGCGGCGAGATCTATTTACGAAATTTCAATCACCAACTTTCTCTTCCGAATTCGAAGAGCTCGAACAGAATGATTAGGTGTCCCTTTTTCCCATGCGCCATTCGAGAGTGGAATGGTAGAGTAGTAGTATGAAAATGGTTCGATGAACCCTCTGCCAGGCACTTAAATGTGAATTGCAGAGTAACCATGTAGATGTAGATATATACGAGGGGCGTTTAAGAAATTATGCAACACATTTCATTCTGAAAACAGGTCGGCTTCATTCCTTATTCCAGTATGGCATATTATTTGCCACTCTTTTTGCTGCAAAACCATTCTTTTCAAAATAAACTTCTTTCAATGCGATGGCCTTACGCCACCTTGGTGGGAGGTACTTTATGCCCTGATAGTACCATTACACTGGTCGACGTTTGAGCCAAGGTTTTGCTGCATCAGTAACCTCCCAATCATTCTCGTACTGCTTCCCGCAGAGTGCATCCTTCATTGGGCCAAACAGGTGGAAGTTCGAAGGTGCGAGATCCGGGCACTAGGACGGATGAGGAAGAACAGTCCAGTGAAGTTTTCTGAGCTGCTCTCGGATTCACAGACTTGTGTGAAGCCTTGCTTTGTCATGGAGACGGGGAAGTTGATTAGCTTTTTGTGGCGACGGACGCTCTGTATTCGTTTCTTCAATTTCCTAAGAGCAGTACAATACACTTCAGAGTTGGTCGTTGCACCGTGAGGGAGGACATCAAACAAAAATGCCGTTCACAGTCCCAGAAGTTCGTCACCACGACTTTACCGGCTACGTGTGTGGTTTTGAACTTTTTCTTCAGAGGAGATAAAATTGTCAGCCTCGTAATGCATAAGTAATGCCGTACACATGTTCCTTTCTGCTCTTTATGGTCTTCTGTTAGGTGGTAAGGTACCCTGACACGCGTCTTTGACTACCCCATGTGATAAACGAGTGTGTCAGCACTACCAACAGATACGTCCAGTTGAGCGGCGAGGTGTTTGATTCTGATCAGCTGATCACCTCGAATGAGAGTGTAAGCACGTCTGACAGGCGGGAGATCGGACAGGTCTGCGCGACTTTGTTGCGATAACGACAGTGGCCTCGCCCAACGAGTCGTCGTGCTTTTGTTCATTGCCAAGCACCTATAGATATTCTGTAAGTGCCTATGAATAACTGAGATGCCCTGGTTTTCCACCAAAAGGAACTCAGTGACAGCTCTCTGCTTGAAACGCAGCTCCGTTACAGTCGCCATTTTGAAGGCTACATATAGCGTCGTCTCCTGTCAAAACTTCATGAAACTGTAGGGGCTGCAGTGGAAATATTCCACGATGTCCCACAATAAATTCCGCATTTTTGAACTGAAAGTGGGTGACGAAAAAAAAGTGTTGCACTGCATATTGAATGCCCCTCGTATGTGTGTGCTAATATCAGAGCAGATGAGAGAATTCTGGTATAGTTTCAGAATTGCAAACGTTGTGAAGGTAGGTACTGATACCATGACGGGAAGGATGGGTAATAACCAATTGAGGAAAATGCAGGCACTTAAACTGGAGGGGTAGAAATAATAGTTACAAAACTCGACCGTTTGTTAACTGTATGAGGAAGAACGCCGGCCGCGGTGGTCTCGCGGTTCTAGGCGCGCAGTCCGGAACCGTGCGACTGCTACGGTCGCAGGTTCGAATCCTGCCTCGGGCATGGATGTGTGTGATGTCCTTAGGTTAGTTAGGTTTAAGTAGTTCTAAGTTCTAGGGGACTAATGACCACAGCAGTTGAGTCACATAGTGCTCAGAACCATTTGAACGATTTTTTGAGGAAGAACGATATGTACCATTAATTTTTATCAAATAATTGTAAAAATTGCCGATATGTCATATTGCTGCAAAGATTCACCAACATTCTATTTCATTACTTCCATCTCCCATGTTGTTTTCTGAGAAGAGAGAGGAATCTCCACTCAACTTACTATACACGCTTAATTGTAGGGCTATTAAGCTACCGTTCGGTGTGGCGCAGTGGTTAGCACACTGGATACGCATTCGGAAGAAAGGCGGTTCAAACTCGCATAGGGCCATTCTGATTTAGGCTTTCAATCCCTTGTCTAAATCGTCTCAGACAAATGCTAGGATGGTTGCTTTGAAAGGACACAGCCGATTTCCTTCCCCACGCTTCCCCAGTCCGATGTTACCGATGACCTCATTACTTGGTCCCCTCCCGCAAATCGACCAACTAGTAAGCACATTTGAGCTATCTGATACCGGTATTGTGTACATCCAGAGTCTACTTCGTGATGAAAATAAAAAATTATTGCAAAGTTACAAATATATTTTATTTCTACGACGCATTTAGTGCATAGTTGTACACACATAGGGCAAATTGGGCACTATTTGAATGATAGTAATATGTTAGTTCAAATGGTTCAAATGGCTCTGAGCACTATGGGACTTAACATCTGAGGTCATCAGTCTCCTAGACTACTTAAACCTAACTAACCTAAGGACATCACACATATCCATGCACGAGGCAGGATTCGAATCTGCGACCGTAGCGGACGCGGGGTTCCAGATTGAAGCGCCTAGAACCGCTCGGCCACACCGGCCGGCGAATATGTTAGCAAAGTACACTCCTGGAAATTGAAATAAGAACACCTTGAATTCATTGTCCCAGGAAGGGGAAACTTTATTGACACATTCCTGGGGTCAGATACATCACATGATCACACTGACAGAACCACAGGCACATAGGCACAGGCAACAGAGCATGCACAATGTCGGCACTAGTACAGTGTATATCCACCTTTCGCAGCAATGCAGGCTGCTATTCTCCCATGGAGACGATCGTAGAGATGCTGGATGTAGTCCTGTGGAACGGCTTACCATGCCATTTCCACCTGGCGCCTCAGTTGCACCAGCGTTCGTGCTGGACGTGCAGACCGCGTGAGACGACGCTTCATCCAGTCACAAACATGCTCAATGGGGGACAGATCCGGAGATCTTGCTGGCCAGGGTAGTTGACTTACACCTTCTAGAGCACGTTGGGTGGCACGGGATACACGCGGACGTGCATTGTCCTGTTGGAACAGCAAGTTCACTTGCCGGTCTAGGAATGGTAGAACGATGGGTTCGATGACGGTTTGGATGTACCGTGCACTATTCAGTGTACCCTCGACGATCACCAGAGGTGTACGGCCAGTGTAGGACATCGCTCCCCACACCATGATGCCGGGTGTTGGCCCTGTGTGCCTCAGTCGTATGCAGTCCTGATTGTGGCGCTCACCTGCACGGCTCCAAACACGGATACGACCATCATTGGCACCAAGGCAGAAGCGACTCTCATCGCTGAAGACGACACGTCTCCATTCGTCCCTCGATTCACGGTTGTCGCGACACCACTGGAGGCGGGCTGCACGATGTTGGGGCGTGAGCGGAAGATGGCCTAACGGTGTGCGGGACCGTAGCCCAGCTTCATGGAGACGGTTGCGAATGGTCCTCGCCGATACCCCAGGAGCAACAGTGTCCCTAGTTTGCTGGGAAGTGGCGGTGCGGTCCCCTACAGCACTGCGTAGGATCCTACGGTCTTGGCGTGCATCCGTGCGTCGCTGCGGTTCGCTCTCAGGCCGACTGGCACGTGCATCTTCCGCCGACCACTGGCGACAACATCGATGTACTGTGGAGACCTCACGCCCCACGTGTTGAGCAATTCGGCGGTACGTCTACCCGGCCTCCCGCATGCCCACTATACGTCCTCGCTCAAAGTCCGTCAACTGCACATACGGTTCACGTCCACGCTGTCGCGGCATGCTACCAGTGTTAAAGACTGCGATGGAGCTCCGTATGCCACGGCAAACTGGCTGACACTGACGGCGGCGGTGCGCAAATGCTGCGCAGCTAGCGCCATTCGACGGCCAACACCGCGGTTCCTGGTGTGTCCGCTGTGCCGTGCGTGTGATCATTGCTTGTACAGCCCTCTCGCAGTGTCGGAGCAAGTATGGTGGGTCTGACATACCGGTGTCAATGTGTTCTTTTTTCCATTTCCAGGAGTGTATTTTGTAGAGAGTTTTGCTTTGCGGTCTTATCATTTGGCCGATATACATTTAATTCAAGAATTCGTTGCATCAGAGAAAGAATAACATTTTTCACGCGAAGGAGATGGACTAACTACTAGAAAAACGTCATTTAAATATTGTTTTGGCGTGTGTAAGCAGTGCTTTCCATTTTCTTCTTTTCTTATCCACGGACGAACAGTTGCGGGTTATTTTCATTCGCAGCATTCTCTCTGAAATATGAATTCGGTATGCCTCCAAGTGGAACTGACTGAAATTTGAATATTTACAGTTTTTCGTAGAATGAGAAATGAAATCGTTATTTCCATATACAGGTTGAATTGTGAATGCTATCGAATTCGGCGAGATGAAACAAATGCAAAACGGGAGTCGGGTTACTAACTGTGTACATAAGACGCTCGAGTTGTTCGTGTCTGTTTGATCGTTGTGTCATGGTTCTGTGTATCCTTTCCAAAAGGAGGCCACTGACGCATTCCCATTTCTCGCTGTAATTGTATCTTGAGTAGTTACAACCCAGACGCCCCGTTACGATACCCAACACCCCCTATCTACCCTCTTCCTTCAGTGCTTTGACGTCAGACAGTAACAGATAAACTCGTCCGGCAGTGCTGGCATCGTGTTTCGCGCCGCTGAAGTTTGGTAATTGCATCTCCGGTCACTTACTGCACTGTGAACGCTCTATCAGGACGCTGTGCGGGCTTCTCAGCTTACTGCGGTGACATGATATCGTGCTATTTACAGCTAATTTGAAATGGCTTTACTACGAGGTTCCACTAATAGCATATAGTCACAGGCCCACAACTTCTGAGGATACATTTATATTTTGGTTGTTGGTTGTTCAGAGTTGCAGGTCCACAAGTCTACTTTATCATTGCGATGATATTAGGCTTATAAATGACAAACAAAAACTTCGGGTTATATTTGTTTGTCATTTTTCGTTGATACGAGACTAAGATTATTATTATTAACTAAGTATGTCGCTGCTAGAATTGCGGGATACCAAAACTACGGTATAAATAAATATATAAATGACGTAGTAAATGATAAGATTGCGGGTACTGTTGGTTGAATTGGTAGGGAAATAAATACAAGTGAATGTGTGAGAGAAACGGAGAGCCAACGACTTACGTTTTGTTCGTTTGTTTTGGACATAATTACAACCACACATCGTTCAACGTTAGTACAAAATATAAATTAAATTTTGTGACTGATAAAAATTAGTTAATCACGGGACTTCTGCACTTTTATGCAACCTAAGTAATTACTTTCGATGCAAGTACAGTTTACATGCATCAACATAAAAAAATCTGAATAACTATTGTTGTTATTTTATACTCAATACAAATTTCTTCTTCATAGTCAAAGGTAAGCGTTTCCTGTTGTTATTCGTAAGTGTGAAAGTTGTTTATAAATAACAGAAACAAATTCTATATAAGCTTGACGAAGTATTGAAGTGAAGTCTGATACGTTTTTGCTTTGCAGTGTTTCTTCAATCTTACCTTTTTTAAGTAAATTCCGTTTCCTAGCGTTGTATGATAATTTTTTTCATTTTTACGAACGCATGCGTATAATTGATGTAATAAATTCAGCAACTTTCCAACAAAACCAAAATTTAATTTTGACAGTTTGAAATTTGGTGTAAATATATTTTATTTTTAAGTAACTGACTGGAAGATAACTACATAGAACAAAACTCTTCGACATGTTACGCAGCACTTTAATATGTCTTCGACCAGTTTCTATACATTTCAGGGCTTCCAGTTTCTAGGAGAATCTAGTAAGATACTGATTGTATGCGCAGAGAGATCGAAATGAAGCAACGCCTGATAGGTATGCAACACACCTAACATACATGTAATGCCGTTAGTCTTAACTGACCATGGCTACTGGGAAAACTGTCGTAGTCTGCATTTACTTACGATAGTCTACGGTAGCCTCCACTAGTTTTACAACTCAAGTCACTCCACTTAGTAGCCAAAATTGTACAGCCAATCATGAAAACATGCACGACTGTTGTTGTCAAAGGGCCTGCTCGCTAATCCATTGATAACTTGTTAAGAACCTCACCTCAAATGCATGTACCTTCATCTGAGGCAAGTTTTCTTATTCTGCTGGCTTCTGCTGCCATTCTAGTGGCGCCAAACAGGACGTACATCAGAATTACGATATGTCTTGCGAATCAAAGTAAGTTTCATATAATTTTAAGTAACGCTGATACTCAGTTGTGTGCATCGAAATGATATTCGGAGTCCCTCGGGCTGATCTATTGGCGTACAAATCGTGACTGTAACCGAATCAAACTGAAAGGGGCTGAAAGGCTACAAACTCATTAGAAAGATGTCAAAAATGAGGTTCAATCAAATGAAAACCGAACCATGGAATTGTAAAACATTCTCCTTCAGTGTTTACAACAGTCTGTCAGAGCTGGCGCAACTTTTAAGGCACCGCGACTGTAGAAATCACGTGGGGAAGAACTCATGTTCGGGCGCATTTTCACCCGGAAAGGAAGCTTCTCGAAGGTTGTTCGATTGAGAACGGAAAGGGTGAATAAGGTGTGTGTGAAATGACTTGGAAACCCCACTCCTGTATCGTCTTTTTTTCAGCGTATCAGAATATGGGCGGGCGTTATCGCGGAATAGTATCAATTCAAGCACACTTCCTGGTGGTTGTTCTTGGACTGTGTTTTTTGCAAGACGTCTCAGCTGTTGACAGTGACTGTCTGCAGTGATGGTTACACCTCGGTGAAGCAATTCATAGTACACGACACCTTCGCTGTTCCATCAGATTTATCAATTTATCTTTTGTGAATGCGTCCAGATCTTTGTCTGGGAGTTGCTGCCTTGTTTGGGATCCACCATTCCTTCATTTTCCTTACGTCATATGCCGCACAGTGTAGCCGTGCGGTTTTAGGCTTCTTGTCATGGTTCTCGCGGCTCCCCCGCCCCCCCCCCCCCCCCTACCCGCGTCGGAGGTTCGAGCCCTTCCTCGGGCATAGGTGTATGTGTTGCTCTTAGCATAAGTTAGATTAAGTAGTGTGTAAGCCCAGGGACTGATGACCTCAGCAGTTTAGTCCCATTGTCCTTTCCACAAATTTCCAAATTTCCTTATGTTATCATAAAGACGCCATTTCTTCTTGCCAGTAACTAGACAGGATAGGAATGTGTTGGGTACATAGTTCCGTGTAGTCAGCGCGTACACAACTTTCCCACTAGAGCGCGCCCCGCTAAGCACAACAGCGCAGGTGCAGTGCTCGTCCATCTCCGCACAATGAGATGGCGCTGCCATAGAGACGGACCAAATTCTGCTTCCGCCGATCCGCGTATTAATATGTAACGCAGTCAATGAGATTGCTGCTAACGTAGAACCTTTTCTCCTCACGGATCACACTCGCGCAGTGATACATGAACGCGCGAGGTATTTTTACGTGTGTACAGACCTCCGATTAGTCAATCTGCTTCAGTCTGTACCAGTCTGCATTTGTCTGCAACAGTTTGCACGAGTACTACATTTGTCTGTACCAATATATTGTCACGTTTCATTCTGCGCCTAACAAGATTACCATATTCCTGTACATAGCCATGAAGATAAATGTATAGACACTTGTGTCTAGTATCAGAGATATATGTGAGAATAAGATTAACGTACCAACACCAAAGGAACTTCAGACTGTCAATTGTAAATAGCATATAGAACCAGGTTAATTAATTTTTATGCTTGTTATTATTTTAACAAATGTGTGTAAAAATTAATCAAGTTCTGTTTAAAGTTGGTCACCGTCAATCTGCTACCCTATGCGTGCAAGTGGCATTTCTATCGTTTGACCTAACGGCAGAAGATAAGCACGCCTTGATAAGACCACGAGACATATTGCTTCGTTAGAGTGACAAGACAAATAATCTGATAGTGTGTGTACTGTAGGCCTTACAGTACGCCCACACAGAATGGCTGGAGTTTTTCACGACGAATTGATGAACAGCAAGCAGAGATGCACCCGCTGACTTTTGTGATCTTTGCTTAGAGCATGCGGTATCCACTCACCCGATTTTTGAGCCTTCGCCATTGCATGCAAATAATCACAGTTCATCACTTTTGCCAGTTCTCGAGTAGACTGACGTGGATCGTGTGGGTTTACGCGTCTTCACCAAATCCCGAAGATCTTCGTGAACGCGCAGCGTCACTAATGGCAAAACGATTCTCCTTAAGACCGGAAAACCATTTTCTTGTCGTGCTCTGTCCGGTAGCATTTTCCCTATACACAGCGCAAGTGTTTCTGTCTGCCTCCGCTATTGTCACCCCACTATTGAACTCAAACAGAACAATATGTCGGAAATGTTTCCATTTCTCCAGGAGACACTCCATTTCCTAGAGTTCACAGTTCCACTCACTATTTGCAACTGACACAATGACATTACGTAAACTCAGATAGCAACAGTCAACTACAAATAAAAAATGACAATCTATAAATAAACCCCTACCAACCGGAATACCAACATGAAAAACGGAAACGGTACGAACTTATGCACCAACCTAATATAATCGCTCTTAATAAAAACACGCTCCTCACTTGTTATTGTTCTTACGGTTACTCTTAAGGGCCTGTCCAGGACTAGGACAACGCGCCCAATCGCTGATTTCGATCGCGACTACTGATTTTCACACCACTAGGGCTGCTAAATCAACAACACTGACACAACTCTCTAGACGTTGTAACCTCGGTAACTGCTCGCACCCGGTAGTTGA
This sequence comes from Schistocerca gregaria, assembly GCF_023897955.1. Lineage (NCBI taxonomy): Eukaryota > Metazoa > Arthropoda > Insecta > Orthoptera > Acrididae > Schistocerca > Schistocerca gregaria. The sequence goes on along the minus strand of NC_064925.1, from coordinate 262,407,441 downwards.
GTGGCGCTGACACTGTAACTTGGCGTCTTTGGTCAGAGGGCTATCTGCCCTTTGTAATAAAAAAAAACTGGGTTAATGGAACAAACACGAAGTGAAACGGGTGTCTTGGTACGTCCGCCCCGAGCAGATGCAACGAACGAAAACGAACAAAAGGCAAATGTCCCGAGTTCGAGTCTCGGTCCGGCACACAGTTTTAATCTGCCAGGAACTTTCATATCAGCGCACACTCCGCTGCATAGTAAAAATCTCATTCTGTATCAAATTTATTAGGAGATTCCTTTAGATATGCTTTCTGTTGATGAGAGAGTTTGGTCAGAGAGTTAGCTGCCCTCTGTAATAATAATAAAAAAAAACTGAGTAAATGGATCAACGACGAACTGAAACGAGTGTTTTACGAAATCCGCCACGAGCAGATGCAACGAACAAAAACGAACAAAATGAGATTACAAGAAAGTGACCAGCGCGACAGAATGTCAAGAGCCCGGGTTCGATTCGTGGCTGGGTCGGAGATTTTGTCCGCTCAGAGGCTGGGTGTTGTGTTGTCCTAATCAGCATCATTTCATCCCCATCGCCGAAGTGGCGTCAAATCGAAAGGTTTGCACCCGGTGAACGGTCTACTCGACGGGAGGCCCTAGTCACACGACATTTCATTTTAACCCCGATAATCGAAACCCACGTACACACTCATGATCTCTGCGAACAGGCAAGTAATAATGCTGAGTAAGTAATCGTAGACTCCTTGCAGCGTGCAGCCGGAACAGAGCAGGTAGCCTGACCTTGTGCTCTGTGCTTTACACACAGCAGGGTGTATGCTGCAGCAGTAATGCTTCGCGTGCGGCTTGAGACGTAGTGCGCCACGGAGAGCTGCGACGCAGAACAGTAATTAGTTCCAGCGCGGTGGTCGCCCAGCGGACCTGCTGGCTTTGTGCAGTCTCCTGGGGCCAGCCGTGGCCGCTCAAAGGCACCTTCACGGTCGCAGCGCGCTTATCTGCACGTGGCCATCACACCTGCGCATCTCCTGTGATGGGACACGTCACTGTTGTGATGAGACTCATCACGAGCGTTCTACAAGGTGCATATATACAGCACAGTGAATCACACAGTTTCGGCCAATCCCTGCTGCATGAAATTCCGATAGGTGGCGGCGCTGTACGTAGCCTTCAAAATACCGACTGTAACGGAGCTGTGATCCAGCCAGAGAGGTGTCACTTTCTTTTGGCTCTTCCAGATATTCAGAGGCAGAATATCTACAGGGACCTGGCAGTGAGACGTTGGGCGAGGCGCTGTGATCTAAGCAACAAGATCGCGCAAACCCGTTCGATCTGCCATGTGTAAGAACTGCCGCAAAAAAAAAAAAAAAAAGGTTTTATATATATATATATATATATATATATATATATATATATATATATATATATATATATATATATAAAAATTCAAATGGCTCTGAGCACTATGGGACTTCAAATCATAGGTCATCAGTCCCCTAGACTTGCACTACTTAAACCTACCTAATCTAAGGACATGACACACATCCATGCCCGAGGCAGGATTCCAAGCTACGACCGTAGCAGCAGCGCGGTTCCGGACTGAAGCGCCTAGAACCGCTCGGACACAACGGCCAACTGACTGCACACCGCTGTGACTTCTCCAATGCTGAAACGTGCGGATACTCTGATTTGTGGCGATCCACGGATCATAATCATATAGCTCTGAGCACTATTGGACTTCACATCTATGGTGATGTCCCATAGAACTTAGAACTACTTAAACCTAACTAACCTTAGGACATCACACAACACCCAGTCATCACGAGGCAGAGAAAATCCCTGACCCCGAAGGGAATAGAACCCGGGAACCCGGGCGTGGGAAGCGAGAACGCTACCGCACGACCACGAGCTGCGGACAACGTATCATATTCAAACATCTCACTGCTGTATTGGACGTCTCTGTTGGTAGCGCCCACCAGTTGGATACTCGAAAGTGTGTATGTCACTGGGTTCTTCGCCGCCTAACAAAAAACAGTCTGTGCGGAACTGCTTGCACGTTTCGAGGCTGACCTTGACAGTTTTGTCCAAAATCGTTTCAGTCGATGAAACATGGGTTTAACACTTCGAAATGGAAACAAATCGGCAATCCATGGAATGGCGCCTCAGCACATCTCCTCCGAAGAAAAAGTTCAAAGCTGCAGCGTTTGATGTCCTCCCTCACGGTGTAACGATCAACTCGGAAGTGTATTGTGCTACCTGAAACATGTTGCGCTGAAAATATCACACATTTGATAAGTGATGGCGTAACAATTTCAGTCCCAATACGTACCCCATTGGTTCAAAATGGCTCTGAGCACTATGGGACTTAACATCTGAGGTCATCAGTCCCCTAGAACTTAGAACTACTTGAACCGAACTAACCTAAGGACATCACACACATCCATGCCCGAGGCAGGATTCGGTTCCAGACTGTAGCGCGTAGAACCGCTCCGTCACTCCACCCGGCGAGATGGACTGTCCCATGTGTCTGGTTCCACGTACTATTACGCGTCCAGAATCTGTTAATTGCCGCCCTGTGGCCAAGATTATGTCGGAAATCTATTCACATGAAACAACAGAATTCAAAATAAATGAAAGCTCCGCCAGTGCACCGCCATTTGTTATTCCTTGTGTACCGTTACTGCCCCCGTCTATGGATGTGCATATCGCAGTTCCAAAGCTTTTGTCAGCTCAGCGTATTGAGCAGCGCGGTCAGTGAGGCGTATGAATAGCCGGAGGGGCACGGGTTCGAGGTTTCCTCCACTCTAGGACTGGGTGTCTTGTGCCGTGATGTTTGTATGGTCGTAACTGGCTTTACACTATTCAGATCATTGTATGGGGGTGTCCCGAACGCCAATAAATTAAAAAGAAAAACGTCAGATGGCGCTAAACTCGACAGGGAGTGATTTATGTGATGAAAGCCTGTGTACCTGCGCCACCGGAAGCTATGTCCGCGGCTCGTGGTTTTGCGGTAGCGTTCTCGCTTCCCGCGCACGGTGTCCCGGGTTCGATTCCCGGCGGGGTCGGGGATTTTCTCTGCCTCAAGATGACTGGGTGTTGTGTGTCTTTCATCATCATTTCATCCTCATTCACTCGCAAGTCGCCGTAGTGGCGTTAAAGAGCTTGTGGACCGGCGGCCGAACTGCCCCGCGAGGCCACCAATGCCATACGCTCATCATTACCGGAAGCTATCTTCAGTATAAAGCCAGCGACGTGCATCAACAGTCTCACGTGTAACCTCAGTTCAGAGTGGCTGAATAGACGTAAACCGAAATATCATGAGATGATGCTGATGTCATCTTTATGCAAATCGGAAACCTCATGGAATACCCTGGTTGCTGTGCACGATAACATGAACGAGTCAGTCCAAGTCGTTCTACGAAAAACGCAAACGTGCACACACACACACACACACACACACACACACACACACACACACACACACACAAACACTTAAATGCCAGTTTAGATCGTCTGTACACTCAGTGCCTGGCATCATTTCAAACGAGACGAAGTCCTGAGTCGTCGAAAAAATGGTTCAAATGGCTCTAAGCACTATGGGACTTAACATCTGAGGTCATCAGTCCCATAGACTTAGAACTACTTAAACCTAACTAACCTAAGGACATTTCACACATCCATGCCCGAGACAGTATTCGAACCTGCGACCGTAGCAGCAGCGCGATACCCGACTGAAGCGCCTAGAACCTCTCGGCCACAGGGGCCGGCTTTGGGTCGTCGGACGACACTTGAAAGCTTCCAGTCAACTACTGCCCAGTTTTTGTGTTACGTGACCCACTAAGAAGACACTTTCGTGTACCTCTGTGAGTAGTGGCCTTTAGCAGGGTATCGGATGCCAAATGTCCATTAGACGCATTTTCCGTTTGCAATGGTTGATCAGAAACTGATGAATTAATACGACGTATATGTGCGGTGTGGTGGTGTGTAGTGCTCCACAGAAATTGGAACAGAACACTACATTAGTACATGTCTCAAAGGTTTGTCCCAAAAGTCGTACAAATAACAAACACATGTCATATTAATTGACAGAAATGCTGTCTCTGAAACGCGTAGAGGAAAGAAAATAAATTCTGACCGGTAAGCCCCTACCACCGGAGGTTCGAGTCATCTCTCGGGCATCGATATGTGTGTGTTGTTCTTAGCGTAAGTTGGTTTAAGTACTGTGTAAGTCTAGGGACCGATGAACTAAGCAGTTTGGTCCCTTAGGAATTCACACACATTTGAACATTTTTTCTGACTGGTAACAATAAACTAATACGTTCATTCGTTTCAAAAACAGTCACGGCAAAACCTTTCCTAAACTGTTCGCATTTAACAATAGAGTCGGCATTTGTCCCTGCAATAGAATGCTTTAACGGTGTAATATCGTTCAGAAGATTTGTTACAGGGTCCCACTTTCAGTATGTAAGTGGGAATAGGAAATTTCTCCGCAATCCTGATTGACTGTTAAAAAACAGACTGTTAAAAATTTGAAGAACGGATTAGAATACTTTCTTAAGTTGATGAATGTGAACGAAAAATTTGTCGTTGGTGAATGTGTGCCCGTTACCATTGGTTCCCCTCATTCTAAACTTTCTTAAAAATTGAGTTCCCTGAAAATACGGCACAGAAAGCAGGTCGCTGAGACGGACGCAATATAAAGTTGTCTTGAATGGGGGAAGATGCAAATGTAGTCAGTGAACTAAGACAGGTGGAATTCACTGACGATGCAGCAAGAACTTGGCAATGTGGCAAGGGGCTTCGGGGGAAGAGGATTCCTAAATGTATTTAAATCCTAACGAGGCGCCATTCAGTGCCCTAATCCGCGTGCGGAGCGAGTGCAGGAAATGAGGCAGGGTGCCTTACAGAGTAATTATCCTGTAGCTGTTGGCGTGCGCACGTTTAGGAGGCATGTACTGCTCCCGGACAACACTCTCTTTCAGGTTTTGCCGAAGATTTCTTCGCGTACATCCACGGGTGAAGCGTGTGACAGTTGACTGCTTCATAGGCTTGTGCGTTCCGTGTGAGCTGTTAGTACACTTTTTTTATCTCCACTTCACTCTTTGGCCATTCAAACACTCGCGCCATTCAAACGACCTTGAGACAACTCGCACTTCCTTTCCAAATATTCGAGGTTTCGTGCTAGTGCAACTTGATATACACGATGAAGTCACATCAATGTGAGCACCGCGTATGTTAGGCGTCACCGTGCAATAACCTCTTACAGACAAGAAGTGGCAGTATTAACAGTGGAGGGTATACAAAGCGTGAGCCACACTAGTTTCTGCCTGTCATTCATGTGGAACACGTATTGGTCTCACTGCGGACTTCTAATGCGCAGCCACACACACTTGAAAGTGTACGGTCTTGAAGATGGCGTTGACGCAACGTTGAAACTAGTAGCCAATTAAATATGAAATCTTAAGTACAGCTGGAGGAGTTTAATTTTTAATAAAAATTATACCAGCTGATGTCCCACCATCATCCTATTTAAATATGGATGTACGAAGACAAAAGCTTTCCGCCTCGTCTGGGCCCCTCAACATTGGACTGTTAAAGACTGGAAACATGTTGCCTGGTCGCACGAGTCTCGTTTCAAATTGAATCAAGCGGATGGACGTGTACGGGTCTGGAGACAACCTCATGAATCCCTCGACCTTGAATTTCAAGCTAGTGGAGGCTGTGTAATGGTGTGGGGCGCGTGCAATTGGATCGATATGGAACCCATGATGCGTCTAGATACGACTCTGACAGGTGATGCGTACGTAAGCTTCCAGTCTGATCACCTGAATAAATTCATGTCCATTGTGTATTCCGACGGACTTGGGCAATTGCAGTAGGACAATGTGACACCCCACATGTTCGAAATTACTACAGAGTGGCACCAGGAACTCTCTTCTGAGTTTAAAAACCTCCGCTGGCCACCAAACTCCCCAGACATGAACATTATTGAGCATATCAGGAATGCCTTGCAATATATTGTTCATAAGAGATCTCCACCCCCTCGTACTCTTACGTATTTATGGACAGCCCTACAGGATTCATGGTGTCAGTTCCCTCCAGCAGTATTTCAGACATTAATGAAGTCCATGCCACGTCGTGTTGTGACACTTCAGCGTGCTCGCGTGGGGTCCTACACTTTATTAGACAAGTGTACCAGTTTTTTGGCTCTTCACTGTATAAAATCCTGTAGTATAACATACCTTAAAGCATCCATGGCATTAGGCACCGTTATATTGCCGACTGATGTTAACAAAATGCATACGAATGTAATACAACTTGAGCAACAGGGAGTTTTAAATTATCTTGATTTGAGGATCGAGACTAAGCATAACAAATTTGAGATAGGAATATCTCACGATCATGAACTTAAATTAGCATTCTTTAAAAACCCTATGCACAGAAGTAATTCCATTCCCTTCCTGAGAACGAGGATGAAGGAATGAAAACACTTCAACAAAAAGCGGTAGAAAATGATTTTGGCGTAGGTTTAATAGATAGGATGGGTATAGCGGTGGGGCACGGAAAACAACAAAACGAGAAAAACGTGCATAAATGTAGAATAATGCCATATTGGGGAATTATTTGACATAAATTAGCGAGAATATATAACAAGAAGGTGGTTAGAATTGCATTCACGACGGACAACAACGTGGAGCGGTGGCACAGAAGAGAACGCTACGGGAAAAGGGGAAGTTTATGCAATTAAGTGTCAAGATTGCGAAATGTCGTACGTGGAGCAAACGGAAAGAAACTTTAAAGTGACGTTTAAAGAACATAATAATAAAGAGAATGGCTCGTCAGTTGTTCAGAAGCACGTCAATAAAGAGCAGCATTCGTTCGGTAACATTACAGACAGCACGAGGGTATCGCATTCTGAGGATAAAGGGTGGTGGTTGTCAAATTTAGAGGAAGTGGAGCGTTTTTGTGCTTTATGAAAAGAATGCGACGTTAATTGAGAGGACAGAAAGTGCTCAAGGGACATTTCTGGGACCACTTTAGCGATGTCCTCCTTGGGAAGCAAATTCAAATTAGTGGCTTTAGGTTTTCTGTTTTCTATGAGCCATTCTGCATGGACGCTACACTTTGCAACATAAGTATAGTATTGGTTTTTAATTTACTGAGGCTTGACACAAAATGTTCATAGTTTTTATGATAGACAGTAGCATCGTTGGGGTTGTTAAATAGGCTTTGCACGGAAGTACTGTCTTAGGTAGGTGAACGCGGCTGCCTTTAGCTTACAACTTTGCTTTTAGAGTAGAATACGCCAATATGAGACATCCTAAGAAGAATTTTAGGTTTGAAAATGCATGTTTGCTGCTGGGTTTTTACTTTTCACTTGCGTAATGGCATCAGAGGCTTTAAGGTTTGTTGTACTACATGACGTTACAAATAACTTTGCATGGTTGTCGGTGCGTACAGTATTACGATTTACTGTTTTCCTTGTTTCTAGTGTTTAATAATAATGAGATAATATAGTCCCGAAACTTGTGCTGAAAATATCACGCATTTGATAAGCGATGGCGTAACAATTTCAGTAGCAATATGTATCCCATTGGATTTACGATCATGTAACAACCGTTTCGTCAACGTAACGCAGCAGTGATCAACGTTTTTAGTGTTAAGATCTATTACATCCAGTTTAGCCCATTTGCAAATATATTGGTTTAAAAATTCGTAAATTTTTATGCATAAAACAACACCGTAGCCATAATTAACTGTTTTATTTACACAAAATACATAAAAGGTATTTTTCTCTCGATAAAAAGCTCGGAAAGGTTCAGCTGTGAATGTCAGGACAGATTATATTGCCTTGAAATCCGAAAATCAGTTTTCAAACTCTGTCTTCGGTGCTGTCAGCTCGGCCGTACACTTGTTTCCAGCTTCTTAATTCAATGATGTTTGTTGATCCGACAGTTCTGGCTATTTGACGTAAATGTTTCACTTTTAATTACAGTTTACGTGTAGTTACTACACCTGCAGAGGTAAGACCGTCGCTTGGCGAGAGTGTTAAAGGCGGTGAAATGCAGGTGAAGTTGAAAGAGATGGACACAATGTTGTCAAATTTATCACCTACAAGTACTCAGTGTCAGAAAACTGCTATTTTACAAAGACAGCTCATCGAAACAAATTTCGGACAAAAGTTTTGAAGAATCTACTCATAAAGCCATGGTGATCGATTGGTCGGTCGCGATCGACGGGTTGAGCACCTCTGGCTTAACGGAAAGACATAAGTGTTGAGAAAAATTGACAGACCCCGTACGTTAGCGTTTTCTCGACGACTCGAGCGTACGTCGCCATTAGAGCAACGTAGTATGACGTTGTGTTGGTGTCACGGTCGTTCTGAAGCGGCCCCTATAGATCTTCGCCCGACACGACGCTGCGTGGGATGTCTGTGCTGGTGCTTTATAGTCAGTCCCGAGGCGGTGCTTCCATGAAAAGGGAGACCTCTGGGGCCTCCGCCCGTAATAAACTTGCCTTCCATGACGCCCAGGAGCAGCGCTACATCACGCTTCTATTGATGCTCTCAGGCAACCACCACGCCACCAGCAAACGTCAGACGTCAACTACGTCTACCCAGCTATTATCATCTTTATTTTTGCTACAAACAGCGTTTTCACTCTTCCGATATAATTTTGTATAGCTATACTTCTCGTGGTTGTCTTTCTCCATGTCGTTTTGATATGAATCTTCGTTTAGTATCCACCGACAGCATTCTTAACAGATATGAGCAACTGTTCATTTTTGCGGAAGTTGGAACAGTAGAGTCCATTGTTTTAACGCAGGAACTGCCGTAGCAAAAGCTAAAACAATTCATACAACCACAGAAGTAGTATAGCCAACCATTAGTTACTGAAGTTGTCCAGATTGCATATCACATCACAGTCGACTAGAAGGTACATTTGTACAGATGTTTTTCCTTTCTCTGTTTTCATTTCTGTACAGGAAATCCTGCTTCTGCAGTTACAGAAGTAGGCGAGAAGGTAACGGGAGAAAATAAAAAGGTAACAATCTTTACTGCAGCTGACACATCCGCTGCTTTTAATGAATTCGCTTCTCCTTTCTTAACTCTTACGCCTAAAACAATGTGCAAAGCAAGTAGAATGAATGTGTAAAATTTAATTTTAAACTAGAACTTCTCCGATTAAACATTCCAACACCTAATCATCTTGAGATCAGAGTATCTACTAGGATTAGAAACTGTTAGGATCCAGTTACTCCGTTAGCAGCTAAATTAAAGTATGTATCGTGAGGGTGTTCTGTGATGCAGTGTTTCACTGAAGCTTTTAATATTTCAATGATTTTTGCAAGTCGGTTGAGACTACTGCTTAACGTAAGTACCTGGTCAATCCAAAAAGTTTCGATACGGTTTTAATGAAAACAGAGAAAAATTATGATGGTGGTTTCAGTACTTTAGGTTTTGTACAAAGTCTACCCCTCCTCTCCTCCTACCCCCCTCCCCCACTTGAGTGCAACGCATAGAACTTTCATACAACCATGTGAAACTGTCAGAAAAGTAGTTCTTCGGGCTCTTCAACCCGCGCGTCACATCCGAACCTTCTTCGGTCGTAGCGAACCACCAGAGAGCCGTTTTGCACTTTGTCGCACTATGGTAGGTTCGTATTGATAACAGGAAATCAAATTTTTCTACGTCTTTTATTTCGGTCAAGTCGCAGCAGGCGTCGGCGCGTCGTTGTTTTTGTTGGGTCTCGCGGTGTGCGGGACAAACTTTGCACACACTTTTCTTTTCTTCTAACCATTCTGAATCATATCTTGAACACCGTAGCTATTGCGCTGACGTCGCTTATACGCCAGGAGTGGAACAAGTTCCTCGGAACTATGTGGACGGACGTTGTATGTTCCATTGTTAATATTTCTGTTAGGAAATAACAGGTTCAAATAGCTCGAAGCACTATGGGACTTAACTTCTGAGGTCATCAGACCCCTAGAACTCAGAACTACTTAAACCTAATTAACCTAAGGACATCACACACATCCATGCCCGAGGCTGGATCCGAACCTGCGACGGTAGCTGCCACGCGGTTCCAGACTGTAGCGCCTAGAACCGCTCGGCCACCCTGGCAGGCTAGGAAATAACAGGGTGCAAGACTGTGATGTAACTCATAACAAGAGGCAATCGTAGCTTAGCGTTGTTAAGTTGATGGTAAAACAGAAGATAGTGTGAGCTTCGACGAGAATAGCTAAAAGTTAATAAAATGTCTCAAATGACATGATGGGTCGTTATAAAGTGTAACACATAGTTCACTTACAACCAAACAGCAATGTTATCGGTCCCATCGGATAAGGATGGGAAGAAAGTCGGCCGTAGCCTTTCAAAGGAACTATCCCAACATTTGCCTGAATCGATTTAGGGAAATCAACGAAAACCTAAATCAGGATGGCCGGACGTGTGTTTTAACCGTCGTCCTCCCGAACGCGAGTCCAGTGTGCTACCCACTGCATCGCCTAAAAGTTAATAAAATGTCTCAAATGACATGATGGGTCGTTATAAAGTGTAACACATAGTTCACTTACAACCAAACAGCAATGTTATCGGTCCCATCGGATAAGGATGGGAAGAAAGTCGGCCGTAGCCTTTCAAAGGAACTATCCCAACATTTGCCTGAATCGATTTAGGGAAATCAACGAAAACCTAAATCAGGATGGCCGGACGTGTGTTTTAACCGTCGTCCTCCCGAACGCGAGTCCAGTGTGCTACCCACTGCATCGCCTCACTTGGTGTGTGGATCGATGTCTTCAAATCTTGAAATTTGTTTCCTGGGAGATTAAAACTGTGTGCTGGGCCGGCACTCAAAGCCGGGATCTCTGCCTTTCTCGAGGATGTGCTGTAACATCCGAGCTATCAAAGCACGACTCAAGACTACTCTGCAGACCGAGAACTCTTTCTGGAATGAATACCCTAGGATGTGGCCAAGCCATGTCTCTGCAGTATCCTTTCTTCCGAGATCCCGCAAGATACCCGAGAGAACTACTGTGGAGTTTGTACGGTAGACATGAAGTACTGGCGGAAGTTAAGCCGTGATGGCCGTCGGAAGTCGTGCTTCAGCAGCTCAGTCGGTAGACCACATGCCCCCGGAAAATATTAGATACAGGCTCCCAGGTAAATGCTATTGTTCTTGACTTCCGGAAGGCCTTCGATACAGTTCCGCACTGTCGCCTGATAGACAAAGTAAGAGCCTGCGGAATATCAGACCAGCTGTGTGGCTGGATTGAAGAGTTTTTGGCGGACAGAACACAGCACGTTGTTATCAATGGAGAGACGTCTACAGACGTTAAAGTAACCTCTGGCGTGCCACAGGGGAGTGTTATGGGACCATTGCTTTTCACAATATATATAAATGACTTAGTAGATAGTGTCGGAAGTTCCGTGTGGCTTTTCGCGGATGATGCTGTAGTATACAGAGAAGTTGCAGCATTAGAAAATTGTAGCGAAATGCAGGGAGATCTGCAGCGGATAGGCACTTGGTGCAGGGAGTGACAACTGACCCTTAACATAGACAAATGTAATGTATTGCGAATACATAGAAAGAAGGATCCTTTATTGTATGATTATACGATAGCGGAACAAACACTGGTAGCAGTTACTTCTGTAAAATATCTGGGAGTATGCGTATAGAACGATTTGAAATGGAATGATAAAATTAATTGTTGGTAAGGCTGGTACCAGGTTGAGATTCATTGGGAGAGTCCTTAGAAAATGTAGTCCATCAACAAAGGAGGTGGCTTACAAAACACTCGTTCGACCTATACTTGAGTATTGCTCATCTATGTGGGATCCGTACCAGATCGGGTTGACGGAGGAGATAGAGAAGATCCAAAGAAGAGCGGCGCGTTTTGTCACAGGGTTATTTGGTAACCGTGATAGCGTTACGGAGATGTTTAACAAACTCAAGTGGCAAGCTGTGCAAGAGAGGCGCTCAGCATCGCGGTGTAGCTTGCTCGCCAGGTTTCGAGAGGGTGCGTTTCTGGATGAGGTATCGAATATATTGCTTCCCCCTACTTATACCTCCCGAGGAGATCACGAATGTAAAATTAGAGAGATTAGAGCGCGCACGGAGGCTTTCAGACTGTCGTTCTTCCCGCGAACCATACGCGACTGGAACAGGAAAGGGAGGTAATGACAGTGGCACGTAAAGTGCCCTCCGCCACACACCGTTGGGTGGCTTGCGAAGTATAAATGTAGATGTAGATGAAAGGGAAATGTCTCAGGTTCGAGTCCCGATGGGACCACAATTTTAATGTGCCAAGAAGCTTCAAAGATTTTTGATTCAGAAACCTTCTGCGACAGCCATAAACTTTAAAAACGATTGAAAGTGATTGTCAATTATTATCATCATCAGCAGCATATAAATAAGAAACTTTTTTTTAAGTTGTGGAGTCCGTCCACGCCCTCCCTAATAAGGTGACGTCATCAGAAAGTTCCACTGCTAATATTTCTGTTCGGAATGAACAGGGTGCAAGACTGTGATGTCTGTCTGTTAACACGGTCCCATCTGGGGTACAATATGCACAAATTTTTGAACGGTAACGATTTAGGGCAGAAGTAAAAAGTGTCGCGGCAAGCCTTTGGAAGAAAACCTCTATGACAATCTGGACGGGTTGTAGTGGCGGGATTCTACTGCTAAGCGACAGCTCAGGAAAGAGTGCAGGGACTCTTACTGATAGGAAGTTACCGTTGATGCTGGACACCGACTATGTCTTACGAGCAAACCACAGCGGTATCGATCCTGTAACATGCCGAGATCGTCGTCAGACTGTTCATTTTCATTATAACATCAGTTGCACAGCGTAAGTTATGAAGTGGTGTTTGTTTGTGACGTGCGTGTTGTCAGCATCCCAACGGCAGCAATGTGTTTGGCTATGTAATTGTTTCTGGGAGAGCCAGCCAGACTAGCTGTGATACAAGGGTTCGCCGCCCTTTGGTTGCTTATGTTCTTCATTTTAAAGTAGCCACAAGTCATCTTTTTTCCCTGCTAAAGTGTCTTCGACTTATACTTCTGATTGTAATTTCCCAGATTTAGGATGAAGCGGGTGTTCGAAAGTCTCGAGTTTTCGTATAGTCGTCTGGCGAGTTTCTTGAATACCCACAGAATTGTCTCGGGCCAGAATTCATTGCGCATGTCCGTGGTTCGTCATTATCATGAAGCATGGCTTGTTCTGAATGAGGCGGCGCAGATGTGTGGAGCTACGTAGCCCAGACTGGAGTACCGTGCTTACCAACAGTCTTCTTGACCGGATTGCAACGTTGCAATCGCAGTTCCCTTTTCTTTTTATTTCGTTTCAGGCCAACCAAGAACCATGTTAAGATAATTACTTATTTCTTTTCCCTCCAGCCTTCTCAAAAACTTTCATGTTCTCAGAATGAGTTTTCCTCTCATCTGACCATTTGACACCAGTTGTTTTTCTGTTTTTCCTTAATTCTAATCTGAATTTGTCTCTGTTGAGCAGAGTCTCCTGTTCAATCTGTAATTCTTCGAATCCTTTTTTGTTTTGTTTACCAATCTAATTTTGTCTGTTTCCCTATTTTGAAAGAATGTGTGGATAATTTTTGTTAATCTGTGTTCCTTCATTCTCTCTAGACGTCCATAGAGTGTAACACGTATTATCCTGATCTCATCTCTTGCTCTGAGGCACAGTAAGTATATCTCCATTTTTGGTCCCAAAAACGCAATTGCCATCTTTGTTCTTGATTAGACCTAATATTTCTCTGAAAATTTTCGTCTTTCTTTTGCGAACTTTACCACACCATATTACATCCAGATGGAAGAGTTCCCGACCCATGGAGGTCTGCTGGTTTGACAACTGTGTTTTAATACCTTAATTTAACACATTAAAAAAACACTTTTACTGTACACATTTCTCACTTTCAAGTATACTCTTTTGAGTACTTCATTTGTGATTTTAAGTGTTTCTTTTATATTTTAACCCAGGTATACAAAGTTGTCTAAAATCCATTGTAACGATAGTCCATAAGAGCTGCTTTTTTAATATATTTTTCATTCATTGCTGCCTGTTTCGACGACGGTTCATTTTCAAGCAGTAGACAATATTGCCGTAAATGCTGTGTTTCAAATGAAAATGAGCCATACTGGAAACCCGTAGCAATAAATGAAATTTTTTAATAAAGCATCTTTGGTAGAGTGTCATTACAACGGACTTTACATATTTTGTGGCTGTAGAACAGCAGAGAAAAAAAATATTCAATTAATGTTGTCTGTTTTGTTGGCCTTGCCGTAGTTGGTTTTTAGAAATCTCCGCTAGTTACTGTCACTGGTCAAGTAATCTTGCTTTTGAAATATTTGTAGACCTGTCTTTTCAGCTTTCTCCTTTAGAAATTCTATTCTTTGCATTCTTTAAGGATCGATCTATCATTACAAGATCGTCACCAAAAATCAAATATTTTATTGTTTCTTTCCACTTACTTAACTTTATGTAGCTATGAAGGATAAAACAGTGTTAGGTTCAGGCTTGTAAGTAGTGCTTACTTAACAAAGAAGCGTTTCCCTTGATTCAGGCATGTTCAAATTAGTGAACACAAAAAATACACATTTTGTTAGAAGTAGCATGGCCCAGTTTTGCTAAATTGGAGTACTAGCAAGAAATTGTTAAGGAACTTACTGATACTACAATTCCTTGATAATTACATCTACATGCATACTCTGCAAGTCACATTCAAGTGCCTGGCAGAGGGTTCATCGAACCACCTTCACAATTCTCTATTATTCCAATGTCGTATCGCGCGCGGAAAGAATGAACGCCTATATCTTTCCGTACGAGCTCTGATTTCCCTTTTTTTATCGTGATGATCGTTCCTCTCTATATAGGTCGGTATCAACAAAATATTTTCGCATTCGAAGGAGAAAGTTGGTGATTGGAATTTCGTGAGAAGATTTCGTCAAAACGAAAAAAGCCTTTCTTTTAATGATATCCAGCCCAAATACTGTATCATTTCTGTGACACTCTCTCCCATATTTCGCGATAATACAAAACGTGCTGCCTTTCTTTGAACATTTCCGATGTACTCCGTCAGTCCTATCTGGTAAGGATCCCACACCGCGGAGCAGTATTCTAAAAAAGGACGGAAAGAGTAGTACGCAGTCTCCTTAGTAGGTCTGTTACATTTTCTAAGCGACCTCCCCATAAAACGCAGTCTTTGGTTAGTAACTCCAATTTTGCAAAATGGGTCCATGCCATTTTTAACAAAATATCTATTCTTCTGTGTAGGCCAATCAGAAGATGCCTGAGGGAGGAGGAGATTAGTGCTTAACGTCCCGTCGACAACGACGTCATTAGAGACGGAGCTCAGACTCGTATTAGGGAAGGACAGAGGCCGTCTGCTTTCATAGGAACCATCCCAGCATTTGCCTTAAGTGATATAGGGAAATCTCAGAAAACCTAAATCACGATGGCCGGACGCAGGTTTCAACCGTCGTTCTCCCGTTAAGTTGCCTGAATCAGTCAAAACGCGTCATTGGTAAATTAATAATGATTACAATTAAAAGCTGGAAAAAGTTGTATCTATTTTTTAGATGGTCACCCGAAAAGAAATGCAGACTATTTTTTTTAAATCCATCTTTTACTACATGTTTGTATGTTTTACAGTGTGTAGATACATCTTTTAGGAACAATATTTTCATTTCTCCACATAATTTCCCTCCCTCTCAACTGCTTTACGCCATCTTGGAACCAGCGCCTGTATACCCACACGGTAAAATTCTGGACCAACCTGTTGGAGCCACTGTTTGGCAGTGTGCACAAGGGAGTCATCATCTTCAAACCTCGTTCCACGAAGAGAGTCTTTCAGTTTCCCAAAGAGATGATCGTCACATGGAACCAGGTCAGGACTGTAAGGAAGGTGTTTTAGTGTTGTCCATCCGAGTTTTGTGAACGCTTCCATGGTTTTTTGACTGACATGTTGCCGTACATTGTCGTGCAACAGCAAAGCATCCTGCTTTTGCCGATGTGGTCGAACACGACTCAGTCGAGCTTGAAGTTTCTTCAGTGTCGTCACATATGCATCAGAATTTATGGTGGTTCCACTTGGCATGATGTCCACAAGCAAGCGAGGCCTGCGCTGCGAGGATAATCCTCAATATTGCCGTGCCCGCTTTCATCACGTAACCTGCTTGCCCATCGACTAACTGTCCTGCGATCGACACCATTTTCAACCTCTTGTGGATGTTTCCCACTGTCTCGTTTTTACAGCACAGGAATTATATGACAGCACGTAGCTTCTGACGAACGTCAAGTGTAGCAGCCATCTTGAAGACATGCTGTGACGGAGCCACTGACGGGAACAGGTTTAAAAATTGTTCAGATGGCTCTGAGCACTATGGGACTCAACTGCTGAGGTCATCAGTCCCCTAGAACTTATAACTACTTAAACTCCCTAACCTAAGGACAACATACACATCCATGCCCGAGGCAGGATTCGAACCTGCGATCGTAGCGGTCTCGCGGTTCTAGACTGTAGCGCCTAGAACCACACGAACAGGTTGAACTAAGTTCGAAAACAAGCGGGGAGGATATATCTATACACTGTAAAATTGTTACACATGCAGAATGAAAACTGTATTTTTACAAAAATTCTCCATTCTCTTGTAGTTCTTTCCAGCATACAATTGAACGATAGTGGCCACAAAGTGAGAGAAAGTTCTCTTGCACCGTTTACTTAGACGAGTCACTGCTTCACTGGAGGCCAGTGAACTGCTCGGGCTAGAGCGCGCGAGTTGGCCGGCTTTTTCCCCCCACAACGAGCCGATGAAGTCAGCGTCGTGAAGTGGCCAAAAGCAGCAGCGGGCACTATCAGTCCCCAGAGGCGCGTCCTAATTAATTTGTTATGGTTCGCCAGAGGGCGGGCAAAAACGTCAGCGCAGCCGACACGACGCAGGCGAGGCGCCGAGCACAGAGTGTCGGCTTTTTGCGGACGCCGGGCGTCGCGCCCTCTGGTGCGGTTATCGGCCGTTTGGCGCATTCTGAGCTCGCCTGGCGTGTGTCTGCGGGTGCCTCGCGATGCCGCTCCCTGGCGAGCAAATCCAGGCGCTCGCCCGTAGCGAGGCGTGCGAATCTCTCTCTGTCAACGTTCGCAGCGTTATATGGAACATAAGACTAAAATTGCAGGGCAGCCACAACTCTCGTCCTTCATTATTGGCCTTTTTCAATCGTCAGACGCTATCAATCGATTTAGAAAAGATTGCTGTATGGTGTGTCAGGTGGCAGTTGACGCTAAATAACGAAAAGTGTGAGATGATCCACATGAGTTCCAAAAGAAATCCGTTGGGATTCGATTACTCGATAAATAGTACAATTCTCAAGGCTGTCAATTCAACTAAGTACCTGGGTGTTAAAATTACGAACAACTTCAGTTGGAAGGACCACATAGATAATATTGTCGGGAAGGCGAGCCAAAGGTTGCGTTTCATTGGCAGGAAGAAGATGCAACAAGTCCACTAAAGAGACAGCTTACACTACACTCGTTCGTCCTCTGTTAGAATATTGCTGCGCGGTGTGGGATCCTTACCAGGTGGAATTGACGGAGGACATCGAAAGGGTGCAAAAAAGGGCAGCTCCTTTTGTATTATCACGTTATAGGGGAGAGAGTGTGGCAGATATGATACACGAGTTGGGATGGAAGTCATTACAGCATACACGTTTTTCGTCGCGGCGAGACTTTTTTACGAAATTTCAGTCACCAACTTTCTCTTCCGAATGCGAAAATATTTTGTTGGGCCCAACCTACATAGGTAGGAATGATCATCAAAATAAAATACGAGAAATCAGAGCTCGAACAGAAAGGTTTAGGTGTTCGTTTTTCCCGCTCGCTGTTCGGGAGTGGAATAGTAGAGAGATAGTATGATTGTGGTTCGATGAACCCTCTGCCAAGCACTTAAATGTGAATTGCAGAGTAGTCATGTAGATGTAGATCAACTTGAGAAATTAAGCAGCAAAGGGCCACGCATTAGATGCGAGGGGCTTTCAATAAGTAAGGTAACACATTTTTTTTCTCGGCCAATTTCGGTTTCAAAAATGCGTAATTTCGTGGTCCGGCATCCTGGAATATTCCCGCATCAGTCCCTACAGTTTCCTGAAATTCCAGTTGGTGGCGGCGGTATCAGTATTCCTCAAACGGTGTCTCTAACGGAGTTCCATGCAGAGCTCTGATTGAGTTCCTTTTGTCGGAAAACCATAGCATCGCAGACATACATAAGCGCTTGCAGAATTTCTCAGTAGACCTGGCAGTGAACAAAAGCACGGCGAATCGTTGGCCAAGGAGTCTGTCGTCATCGCAGGAAGGTCGCACAAACCTGTCGGATCTCCCGTGCGCCGTCCGGCCGCACACAGCTGTGAAATTGAAGAAAATGTACATCATCATATCCATAACAAATGAAGGCCTCACACAAGTCTGCGCACCCTAAAGGAGATCAAAAAACTTATTGGAGTATTATTCCTCATCCACCGTGCAGTCTAGATGTCGCACCTTCCAACGACTTCCGTCTGTTTGGCCCAATGGAGGATGCACTCCGCGAGAAGCAGTGCGTGACTGATGTTATTAATGCAACGAGACCCTGGCTTCGACGTCGATCGGTATAAAATTACCATGCGGACATACAGCCCCACCCGGCAAGGTGTTATAAGGCCGTCGCATTGATTATGTTGAATAGGTCGTTGTAGCCAAAAAAGTGGGGAATAATCTGCTAAATTGGAGTCCTTAATGAAACGAACCTTCTTTCAGGAAAGAAATCTGTTGCAGTCACTTATTGATCGCCTCTCAGATATCTACATCAACATAGATGCTGTGAAAATCATACTTAAGTGCCTGCCAGAGCGTGTGTGTATACCGGCCCTGACATTACATAGTAATCCGCAGGTCCAAGTCCTCGGTTCGCTTCTGGGAGGACGAGGAGTCCACCGACAGTTATTGTCCAGAAACTGCACCACAGCATACCGTGCCCTCAGCCTTAATTTTAACGAGCCACAGGTGCCTACGATTAGAAACAAGTGAGCCAATACTGATCCTACAACTTCCCTTAGAAGATAGGCCAGAAACAGTTAAACCTACATTTACAGCATTTTTAGATTTAACGTTGGTAATTGGAACACACGTTTTGAAATTCTGAAGATATCAGGGATAAAGTACGCGAAACAAAAACTACGTGCAACTAGTACAGAAACCATACTGCAGTTATAATGACTGGAGGGTATGAAATGGAAGCAGTTGTTGAATGGAGAATGAGACAAGTATGTAGCCACTCCACGATGTAATTCAGTCTGTACACTGAGCGAGAGTACCAAGTAGAAATTACGAAAGGGCTATTGAAGTTTAGGGAGAAAAAACTTTTGGGTTTCCTGGCCACATTATAATTCTGTCAGGGATGCAAAGGAGTCGCAAGACCAGTTGAGCGGAATGGATGGTGCCTTGAAAAGGTGTTATAAGGTGAATACAAGGGTAATCTACCCAGTGAGCGACGGAACCAAACTTGGGAGTTCCACGGAATTCCACAAACAAAAAGCTATCGAACCTGAAAAGTAAAAGCCACCCTAATCTACGGCCACGGGCTGTGGGTTCTAAAAAGCTTTGCAGCAGCCGAAGGAGGAACAGGCGAGTCAAACATCAAGTGAGGCAGCCTGCTGGTTTTAACCCAGCCTCTGGGATAAGTAGCAGCGTGATGCAGACATGGGCATAGATAAAGACTTGTAAAAACAGGTGAGGATCTTTGTCTACATCACGCGGGGGGGGGGGGAGTCGCATCCAGCCTGTGACTGATTTCAATACGGCCTGCGGAAGAAATTCTGGGTGAACCGAAAATGAACGTTTTCTCAAAAACACGTTTCTCGAGGAATAATTTGTTGGCATGGCATGGCGTGCCATTCGTATCGGTGCGTTACGTTATAAACATTAAAGGTACAGAGGCTGCAGTTTTGGCTTTATTCGCTAGGAGCGATGCTGTCGCGTCGAGACAGTGCGGCCCGCTAGCTTACGTATGTGAATCATGCCCGCAGGTCAATAAAGGTTGCCCATGCCTGGTCTACAGGAACGATGTAGGTGGAGGATGGCATTAAATACGTGGGAGTCCACTTTTCTCCGAGAATAATGTGTTTTCTCTGGATTTCTGAGAATTTCGGGAGTGGAGATGGGGTAGGGGTGGAGGAGTAGAGACAAATGTAACTGGATGGGATTTTTTTTTTTTCACTGCTGCTACTCTTTGTAATAACCCGCCATCTTTATACATAAGACGGGTCCTTTCTAGCCTATGGGCTACAACCATACTCTGTGTGTCGTTGCTCGTGCCCTACCAACGTGGAGGTGGACCACTATGCCCTCTTTCTAAGTATTGATTTGCAGCCATAAATACTTATTGAAAAACGAATATACATAGACTTGACAAAATTATAATTCTAAAGTTTAAAGTTAGTCTAAGTTAAGATATTATATAAGAATAATTAGTGATTAAAGATTATGTCTTAAATATGCAGGAGTTCATTGATAAAATTTTGTTAAAGTTAACTATGCTTACACTTACTGTTCATTTATCAAGAGTACAGACTTTAATTGAGACAGACTTATTTTGTGCTCATATTAATTTGCTTCTTCTATATGACCAATGAAACTTCACCAATATTTGATTATGTGAATATAAAACTTAAGATTAATAGATATCATATGTATATCGTTGTTGAGTTGTTACTTGCATTTAACGCATTAAAACCTTACCTATCTAGGACGCGACAACATAAAACTTGCCGTTGACATAAATATTAACATTGAGATTGTTGTCAGTCACTAGCTTAAATTTTTCAAACACAAATTAAAAACTTAACATAGGATGAGAAAAGTTGAAAATTTTGGATTTAATGTTTCATCAGTGAAGCGAAGTACAACTCGGATTGGACGAAGATACAAAATAAAATCGGCTGTGTCCTATTCAGAGGAATCGACCCACCGTTTTGCCCTAACGAATTGAAAGAAACCACAGAAAACGAGCTCTTGATGGCCGGACAGGGAACTCATCTCCACTCCTTCCGACTACGAGTCCAGAGACGTAATGATTGCACCAGGGAGTAAGAGATGCGAGTGGAGGAGCAGCGGCACGACCTGGGTCTAGCGCTAACAGGCTAACCAGGGCAGTCTCAGTGGCGGTGTGGCCCTCTTGCAGCTGCCGCCGCCTTGCAATTACCCGCGGGCTGCCAGAAGGGGAGCGGCAATCAGGGAACAGTTAACTGCGCTGATGGCAGACCGCCACACCAGCCTCCTCCCAATAGACCGGGTCGGGCGGGGGAGGGGGGCGTAGTCAATCCGACTGCCGGGCTTGTCTGGACTGCAGGGGCAGTTTACGAATAACTGTACAACCAGCTTATAACTAACCACAATGCAGTCTGCTCCGTGCCGCTGCACAGACCTAACTAACGGACATTAGGAACCCCGATTTCTCTATTCAGACTATTCTCGAGTTGACAAGTCATGGGATACCTCCTAATATCGTGTCGAAATTCCTTTTGCCCGGCGTATTGCAGAAACTCGACGTGGCATGGACTCAACAACTCTCAGGATTTTGTGCACGAACTGACCTCTCGATTATGACCCATATACAGGGTGGTTCATTGATCGTGACCGGGCCAAATATCTCACGAAATAAGCGTCAAACGAAAAACTACAAAGATCGAAACTCGTCTAGCTTGAAGGTGGAAACCAGATGGCACTATGGTTGGGCCGCTAGATGGCGCCGCCGTAGGTCAAACGGATATCAACTGCGTTTTTTTGAATAGGAACTCCCATTTTTATTACATATTCGTGTAGTACGTGAAGTCATATGAATGGTTTAGTTGGACCACTTTTTTCACTTTGTGATGGATGGTGCCAGACTGTCGACAGAATGAAACTTCTTGGCAGATTAAAACTGTGTGCCAGACCGAGACTCGAACTCAGGACCTTTGCCTGCTCTACCAACTGTGCTACCCAAGCACGACTCACGCCCCGTCCTCACAGCTTTACTTTTGCCAGTACCGCGTCTCCTGCCTTCCAAACTTTACAGAAGCTCTCCTGCGAACCTTGCAAAACTAGCACTCCTGAAAGAAAGGCATGGCTTAGCCACAGCCTGGAGGATGTTTCTAGAATCAAATTTTCACTCTACAGCGGAGTGTGCGCTGATATGAAGCTTCCTGGCAGACACAATGTTTATGATAAGTGGTTGTGGATACATGTTTTAACTTTACATACGACAACCAGACCATTTATATTAAAACTCTGTGAGGATTTAGTATAAACATGTTATCAGTGAAATTTTCCTGTTTAATTCTTCAAGGCGCTGTAGTGCCAGCGTAATTTCCTGTTTTAACTGCAGGCAACGTGAACATGTTCAACGAATGAAGACAATCATGACACGATAAATGTGTAATAATATAGCTGACATGGTTTTCGCTATCATTAACATTAGTATCAGTTCTGGTGCTCAACATGATCAAGACTGTTTCATCTATGATAAACGGGGCAACCGTTCAGAAGCCATTCATCACCCATAATACATCGCGGTAGGGGCTACAATTGAACGGATGTCCGCGATGATGAATTCCTTCCTTCCTGCGAATGGTATTGACAGCGCTAGCACAGCAGCTAAATGCAGTCTTGTCAGATCTCAAGGGGGGCCACCATAGAAATTAATTACCTATTGTATAATATTGTGGTCTGTAATTGGAATATAAGCATAAAGGATGGAATTGATCACCGTTTACGTCCATTTGATTGTTCCGTCTGTCGAGGCGTGTTATGCCAGCTACCAGGCTATCCACATGATTATCCGGTTAATCATAAGGCCGAAGTTGGTGCATTGTAGCGTCGAAATTGACAGCAAATAAAGCAGGTTCTTTAAATACAGCTGAAGGATTCATTCCTACTCCAAAAAGACATAGTAGCAGATGCTGTCTCCCAACCTATGTGACGATGGTATACAAAGACAAGTAAATTTCTTTTGTTTTACTTAGTTCCTTCAATGCTAAGTAGCATTCCTCCAACGACCTCTGTCAGCTGCCAGTTTTACAGCTTCCTTCTAGTTCATGTTCCTGTATTGAAGATCCTTTGAAAAAATTCGTTTCCAGGTATTACGAGGTTTTCCTTTACTTCTATATTCATCTGTTGATTTGCACAACACTGCTGATCTTGAGTTCTTCAATTTTTCACGCTTAGAAGATGCACCGCAAGCTTCAGTCTGCTTTTATCATCGATTTCTGCAGACTGCGTAGACCACTTTTTCTAGTGCATGATTTGAAACGTAGTTGTTATAACTTGTCTTCAAAACACGCCGCAAACATCATTGGTGGAAAACATTGAGCTTGTTGTCTGATTTTAATGCCGTTTTCGAGCTTTCACGTGCGTGTATTGCCATCGGTAGTATGGTAGAGACGTACAGCCGTAGCTTTGCGGACGTACTTTTACAGTCTGTCATCTGGAAGACTGCAGAAGCTTTCTCAATTCTGCTGTTGATGTCTGCATATACGTTCTCGTTATTACAGATAATGCTGCCGAGATACGGAAACTGGTCAACATTTTGTTGTAGCTTCTATTGCTCTGTAGTTGGAGTAGTTACGTTTCCATTTAGTATAAAGTTATTCCATAAAAATACTTCCTCATTTTTCTAGCTGTAATTACGGTAGTACATTGTACTTTAAAATTTTTATATGCAAGATGAACTTTATTGCTTTTAATGTAGGAAGACAGGTAGCAGTGACGAATAGTGGGATCTGAGGAAGAGGGAGGACGGGGAGGAAGGTGATGAACAATGTGAGTGAACAATGCGTTGAAAAAGGTGAGAATCATTGCCATATGGCGTTTGCACTTTTTTTATGTGGAAAGAGGCGGTTTCCATGCTGTACATACATGATTTGTATGAATGTGGTTACATATTGACCGTTCACAGTTTACTAGACAGCACGCGGGTTTAAGTAAAAGTAAACATGTTAATCATTAACGCTACTCCTGTTACTAACGGTTGATCTTCACTGTGCCTTTCATTTTTTGGCGACACGCTGCAATTAATTGACGCCGACGTATGAAGTTTCTGCACATTAAGAAAACCGTCAGCTAAAGGTCCGATTAGATTTAAGGCATCTGCTTCGCTGTAAAAGATAATCCACGCTTATGTTCAGTATACATAAATGAAAGCTACAGTGTGTGCAATAGGCGATCAATGAGCGAACTGGTGACTCAGTGCTCTTGCGTGATAGGTTACCGGGCAACCTGCCGGCTTGTCACATTGACCAATCAAACGGTGATCTAGATGTCGTTGTCTTACATAGAGCGATTAGGCAACTGGCTGCTCCATACTACACTTGGTGTTCACACTTCTATTATGCCACACATTTTCTCCATCGATGATCACTGCTTCGTCATTCTGGAATTGCTTTCCGCGCAATGGTTTCTTCACACGAAGAAAGAAGAAGAAGCCGCTGGATGCAGAGTGAGGAGAATACGGAGAGGGTGGAGGGCGGAAGGGGCGAGGCAAAAATAGATTTCTTAGACAGCATGTGAGTATTTGTTTGGTCACCATGAGTTGGAGCATTGTGGTCATGTAGAAACATCCCCTTCGATTGCTTCCTGCAATGCTTCCACTTTAAAAGCTCCTCGTCAGGAGATTTCGGTAATGTATTCTTGTGTATATTGTCCTTCTCGAGCATGATCTGATAGCACCATACCTCTACATTACCAACACGCTCCACACTACCTTCCCCTACGATGCTCGGGTCCACACATTACCACTGTTTGCTTTGCTCCTTTGCCTCGCGTTCACAGTGGTCTACCCAGCACTCGGCCGTGATGATTAGGCGGTTGAAGAAGTAATCTCTGTTGACCTGACACAGCTGCGACATTTCCGCGTCTGCCTCGGTAAAAATTTAGGACTAATCGTTGTAAAATATAAAGAGTATCTGCGATTGTTTCATGCACTGTAGATCAGTGAATGGTATGGAAGGCTCATAGCTAAGTAAATAATAACAAAATGTTAGTACGCCTCCTTGGAGCAGAAGCACGCCAGAGTATGGTTGTTGAAGTGTTGCACGGTTAAAGGCTTCAAATTTTTCTCTAATTCAACACCAGCGTACTGAAGACCACTCTCTTCGGATTCAGATCGATAAAAAGATTCCAAGACAACGAAAAGTTTGTAAGTTTTATTCAGAGGGTTTCAAAAATATTCATTTGAATTTCAGGGTCCTGTATGTAGGTTTAAGTTTTGGTTAATATTTTCTCCGTAAGAGATTGGAATCAAATCTAAAAGAAGTAAAAGATGAGAAACAAAGTGAATTTATGAACAATTAGTATACCTCTGATGTGATGTGCTGAAAGAAGTCAAAATATTAAGAATGCTAAAAAGCAATGGCGTTATTGTTTGTTGGTTTTAAGATAGCCTATGACAGCGTGAACAGAGGAAAATCTGTGGGAGAAAGTACAAAAGTCTGGAATACTAAAGAAGATGGTAAGTCTTGGAATCGGAAGTTGGAACGGAACAGTGAAGATGGATGTAGAATATTCCATGGTTTTAGACATAAAAATATGAGTCACACAGGGAAATGGAATACCAGCACTTTTGTTCAACGTGGTAATACAAGAAACACTAGATGCAGCAAGCCAAGCAGAAGAGAGGATTATCGTATGAATGAAACTGAATGTAGTGACCATTGCAGATGGTGTGTCATTGTTCGCTAAAAATATGGATAACCTGTAAATACTGACAAGAAAGCTATTTCAAAAAGCAAAAGACATGGTATAGGACGTAAATGTTGAAAACGCAAGATTCATGAAAATAGAAAAAAATACAAGACAAAAGAGGGAAAACATACAGATTGATAACCAAACGGGTATTCATTGGACAAATATATTATACTAGAAATGACATATGATTACATTTTCACGCAGTTTCGGTGCATAGATCCTGAGAAATCAGTACCCACAACAACCACCTCTGGCCGTAATAACGGCCTTGATGCGCCTGGGCATTGAGTCAAACAGAGCTTGAATGGCGTGTACAGGTACAGCTGCCCATGTACCTTCGACACGATACCACAGTTCATTTAGAGCAGTGACTGGCGTATTGTGACGAACCAGTTGCTCGGGCACCATTGACCAGACGTTTTCAGTTGGTGAGAGATCTGGAAAATGTGCTGACCAGGGAAGCAGTCGAACATTTTCTGTATCCAGTAAGGCTCGTACAGGACCTGCAGCATGCGCTCGTGCATTATCCTGCTGAAATGTAGCGTTTCGCATGGATCGAATGAAGGGTAGAGCCACGGGTCGTAACACATCTGAAATGTAACGTCCACTGTTCAAAGTGCCGTCAATGCGAACAAGAGGTGACCGAAACGTATAACCAATGGCACCCCACACCATCACGCCGGGTGATACGCCAACACGCTTCCAGTGTGCGTTCACCGCGATGTCGCCAAACACGGATGCGAGCATCATGATGCTGTAAACAGAACCTGGATTCATCCGAAAAAAAAAGACTTTTTCCCATTCGTGCACCCATGTGCATCATTGAGTGTACCATCGCAGGCGCTCCTGTCTGTGGTGCAGCGTCAAGTGTAACCGTAGCCATGGTCTCCGAGCTGATAGTCCTTGCCGCTGCAAACGCCATCGAACTGTTCGTGCAGATGGTAATTGTCTTGCAAACGTCTCCATCTGTTGATTCATGGATCGAGACGTGGCTGCACAATCCGTTACAGCCATGCGGATAAGATGCCTGTCATCTCGACTGCTAATGATACGAGGTCGTTCGGATCCAGCACAGCGTTCCGTATTACCTTTCTGAACCCACCGATTCCATATTCTGCTAACAGTCATTGGATCTCGACCAACGCGAGCAGCAATGTCGCTATACGATAAACAGCAATCGCGATAGGCTGCAATCCGACCTGTATCGAAGTCAGAAACGTGATGGCACGCATTTCACTTTTCTCATGTCAGCAGGTTGTAGGTGTCGCGACCGGTGCCAACCTTGTGTGAATGCTCTGAAAAGCTAATCATTTGCGTATCTT
This sequence comes from Schistocerca gregaria, assembly GCF_023897955.1. Lineage (NCBI taxonomy): Eukaryota > Metazoa > Arthropoda > Insecta > Orthoptera > Acrididae > Schistocerca > Schistocerca gregaria. The sequence goes on along the minus strand of NC_064925.1, from coordinate 262,380,373 downwards.
CTTCCTGGCGGTTAAATTTCACGTCTGTAGCACGTCATCTTCGTAGTGTAGCAATTTTAATGGCCAGTAGTGTAAAATTGTGTGCTTGCTTCGCGGCAGACCAGCGAGCGAACGTAAAATTGCTCCTCCCTATTTCCTGGCTACGTCACAAGTGTCGGCGTCGCAAGACAGGAACAACTCGGTGACACTCCGTTCCTGTCGCTGCTCTGCTGTCGTCGCCCCAACGAACAGCGCAACGATACCGAGTGTCTCCGGCACGTTCCCAGCACCGCCTGCTGCCACAGTTTGCGTGCCGACACTTTCAAGGTCGTAGTCTCTCGAAACACCGCCACAACGCACACTGTTTCCGTCAGCCCTGAGGATGATTTCCTGTGCCGAAACATCGTCCGGGAAACGTCTCGAGAGCAGCGCGATGTAATGGACGTCTAGGTTCACGCGAGTGACTGACGATACAGTCAGTTACAGTGGCTAGGTAGAACAGAGATGCAATACGAGGGTCGCCTTTTACGTTTTCATTGCAGCCTATTAGATGGCGCAATTGAGATTTTTGGAAACAGCTTGGTGGTCGACCTAAATTGTGTAACTAGCCGTCTCATGAAGTAGTCACCTAATGTCACTATGTGACACTGAAATAACGAAGGTGCGTTAGGCAAGAGTGATTAATTTCAACTGTGGGAAAATGAGGGAAATGGAATGAAATTAAATTTATTGTCCAACTTGAAATCCATAAAACTGAAGTAATATACTGTTCCTATACGTTTACCCAACAACATAAAGCAAAAATAAAGAGAATTAAACATCATTCTGTAACCTTAAATATTATTCCCACAAGTACACAGTGTGATCCAAAGGGAATGGTCAGTATAGAGTGCCGGCCGCTGTGACCAAGCGGTTCTAGGCGCTTCAGTCCGGAACCGCGCTGGTACTGCGGTCGCAGGTTCCAATCCTGCGTCGGGCATCGATGTGTGTGATGTCCTTAGGTTAGTTAGGTTTAAGCAGTTCTAAGTCTAGCGGACTGATGACCTCAGATGTTAAGTCCCATAGTGCTCAGAGCCATTCGAACAATCAGTATGCTGGGATGTGATAACGACGCCCATTTGGAGCAAAGAACTTCACTTCTGGGCATTTGCCCTGTTCCGAATGGTTTCCGAAATGGAACACATTTAATGTACATTTGTTTTCGTGCTAGTGGCGCGCACGTATGTATCTTACGCACCAAATCTCTTTGACGTTTTATTCTAGCCCTAGCTACCTCATTGCTTTCAACCTCTTTGATCATGATGTCTTTCTGCCATTAACTGGATGAAGTCTGAGGTGTACGAACGGAAGGTGAATAAGCGAGATGAACTGCTTGTTCGCAACGTGGTCGCACCTGCCATCATTAGCAAATGTATAAAGGCACTCAGGCAAGCAATGCAACACGTTATTCGAAGAGTCCACAAATGACGATGGGATAATCGAACTTTTATTGTGACCTGTACAACAGCTGCAATGTGATGTGTACGATAATGCTTAGAGCTAAATGTCTTATAGATACGAATTTTTCAATTGATATTTCGTAAAACGTATGTTGTAATGTTTATTAATTGTTGTCCTTATGTACATGTGTGAACCGCACAATGTACTGAATCATACAGAAAATAAGTAACAATGTTCATTAAAAGTGTTCTGTCCCGGAAACCATCCGTAATAGCGCTTATGTCCACATGAAGTCTTTTTGCTTCAAATAACCGTTTCTGGCTATCCCTCAATATTGACCATTCCTCTTGGGGCAACCTGCGTAGTACCAATGCTGATGAACAAAAGTATAACAGTCATGAAGCCAGAAATACGCTCAGTTACTCGAAATACCCTGACGTGTCCAACCCAACCAAATAGGATGATCTTATAAACAAAGTAACCGCCGCATTTGAACGCAGCGCTTGCTGGGGTTATTTACCAATAATAACAAAGTACAGGTTGGTCGGTTGTTTTGGGGGAAGAGACCAAACAGCGAGGTCATCGGTCTCATCGGATTAGAGAAGGACGGGGAAGGAACTCGACCGTGCCCTTTCAAGGGAACCATCCCGGCATTGTGCCTGAAGCGATTTAGGAAAATCACGGAAAACCTAAATTAGGATGGCCGGACGCGGGATTGAACCGTCGTCTTCCCGAATGCGAGTCCAGTGTGCTAACCACTGCGCCACCTCGCTCAGTCAAATAAAGTACTCTACCCTCCATAAGTTTGGAAACACCAAAAGACTGTGAACAATAGAAAGAAAATACATTAACAAATTAAATTGCATTTTATTGTTTTCTAAATGTTTATCACCCTCAAACAATATGTGGGTAAATGCAATTATTAAACTGTGACTTCTTCAAAATAGTCACCCTTTCCCTTAATCACGGCCTTACATACGCTCGTCATGCGATGGGTCAATTTTTCCACGGTTTCAGTTGAAATTAGTCTCCATTCTTGCTGCAGGATTTCCCGTAAGAGTGTCCTACTCATGATTCCCCGTATTCTAATCCTTCTTTCGATGTCATCTCATAATAACTCGATTGGGCTACGATCAGGGGACTGATGAGACCAATCTATGTATAAACATTCATGCTGGTGTCTGTTTGTTCTATATCTGTCTCCCTACCACTTTCGCGCAACGACGCTCTGAGCGTGTTTTTTAGGGAATTAACTAGTTTGAACCTGGGACCTGTTGCTGGTAAGGAATCGCCAGACCACACATGACATGTAGAATTCAGAAGAGTTCAGTGAGACTAGCGATGATATAATCAAATACTTAATGATCTCAGCGTCAGCTCCACTGCACTCCCTGTAAAAGAATCTTAATACTAACTAAATTTAGTGGAAGGGGTTCAAGGCTTTCCTATTTTTAGTTAGCTGGTAAAATAACGTCGAAAAAGCAGTTAAGTTTACCATTGGAAATTTTATTCTACTCACAAAACATTGTTTATAAATTGCACTATTGATAAAAGGAGATGTTTTAATACAGGATGGTAAACAACAAAAATGTGAACGAATATTCCCTGAATGGGTTTCCAAGTTCTACAATGGATCGAAGGATGACCTATGCCATATCAAATCTATAATCTAGGTTTAATTGAAGTTTCACAAAAGAGAAAACTATCAAAATGGTCTACAGCGACCCTCAATTATCTTTAATTACTTATCTAACTTGTCGTAAATTACAGTGGCTGATGTGGCTTCTCAATAACTAAGTAAAAGAAAAATCATTGCGTTTCAGATCTGTTCTTCATGTCGACAATGTGAACACCATGAGTTTTAATTAACGATCGACACTAGTATTACGCAAAAAGGGGGTGTAACAGGTGAGACTTCTGCAGTTCTGAGTGAAGCCTTATGCGCTCAAAAATGCGGCATCGCGTGCGTTCATTACCTTGTCGGTGTTTAGGCAGCGTCAGGGCAGCGGCGGGCAGCACAGCTCCGCTCACCTCGCCATCTCGGAAGCAACCCCTCCTAACTTCTCCTTACTACATTTACCGAAGTTGGTTTAAAACAAAAAAAAACTATCTGGCTATGTTTTCATCTGATAAATCAGGGTTTCAATGCTAACCTTAAGCTCTGCCTACAAAAATTCTGTCTATCCAATGAGAAACGTTATACTTTTCGTGATGGGGCAATGTTTTTAAAGTTTGCAGCCTAACAGAGATGCGAAAAAGTCTCAAGCGAAAACCTGTAGCTGGTGTGGTCCTTTTAGCGTTATCGTGAGATCTATACTGTTCTTCTGGAGGGCTCTATCTTTTAACATGGGCTGGAGGGTGGTCCTAATGTAATAGAGACGCGAAAAAGTCTCACGCTAAAACTTGCGGGTGGTAGTGGCCCTTTTTGTGTTATCATAAGATCTATACTGTTTTTCTGGAGGGCTGTAGCTTTTAACATGGGCTGGGGGGTGGTCCTTGATGTAACAGAGACGCGATAAAGTCTCACGCTAAAACGTGCAGGTGGTAGTCAGAGGTAGGCTGGCGACGTGGGTGTCCAGTCCGTCCCTTATCGTAGGGTCTACTAGCTTAACACGGTTCTGCTCTCGGCTTCTGTCCTCGTTTCTCCCCTCGGAACTGCGTCTGCCTCACGGTGGGAAGGTACGACATGCATTTAGGCATTCTTGTGTTAGTCTGTGGTATTCTATTTGCTCACTCATTACTCGTATTACTTTGGTTAATTTAATGTCACGATTTATTCGGAGCTATGTGACATACTACTGGATTTGCTTATCATGTCAGGGTTTTCATGGAAGGTGTTGGATTTGCCTGACACCTTACATATGTTTTTCATATTTTCTGAATCACTAGAGTCTTCACATAGTCCTGAAACAAGCGGGGTGTATGTGTCGGGCCGTCGTCTTACTGCAACAAATTCCCTTTCTGCATCAGACAGATAACAGATGTCTTGGCATGTTTCTAGAGAATGACATGATAATCCTTTTGGCTCAATTTTCTATCTACTTTCACCACATCTCCGACTTTATACCCTCCGAAAGATCCCCATACCACCACTTAACGCTTGCCACGCTTCAAATGGCTCTGAGCACTATGGGACTTAACATCTATGGTCATCAGTCCCCTAGAACTTAGAACCAGTTAAACCTAACTAACCTAAGGACATCACACAACACGCAGTCATCACGAGGCAGAGAAAATCCCTGACCCCGCCGGGAATCGAACCCGGGAACCCGGGCGCGGGAAGCGAGAACGCTACCGCACGACCACGAGCTGCGGTAGCCACGCTTCACAGTTCGAACAACGCACTGAGGATTCAAATATTCATGGGGTGTAGGAAGTGTGATTTGAGGGTGTTTACTTCCAAATATTTCGAAGTTGGATTCATCGGTGAATCAGACGCTTCCCCAGTCCTATGCTGTCCAATGTTGGTATGTCGTAGCCCATTCAAACCTTCTTTCTCGTTAACTGTGTGCAACAGTAGTTTCCTTCCCCCCTGCGTGACCCTGGAATTTGTTTTCCCCCAGGCACCGTCTCAATGTTGACTCACCCACTGGGTGTATCCCCTAGTTGTGTTTAGTTCATCAGTCAATTCACGGATAGCTTTGAATGTATTACGTTTACTGGTCACTATCAAATACTTTTCTTGCCGTTCTGTTATTTTTCTGGGCGCTCCTGAACGATAATGTTCATCATAGCAGCCTACGCGTATATCTCGACACCGATGTATGGTCTTTACAACCCCACTGATCGAATTCTTCAATTCCTTTGCTGTTTGTCGGACACTATTGAAAAGTAACTGTACATACATCGCGGATTTAATGTATGCATGAAAATAAGACTAATAGGTTAAATAAATTTTTTTCTGAGTTGTCTGTATTTGAGTGTTGTGTAGTAGAGTAGATGTCGAAAGTGCAACACAAACAACACAAAATTATTTCGTCTCAGATAACAATGACACGAAAGGACCGGAAATTTAACACGACTACGTACTGCACGTTTACTTCAGGACATGTTCAAAATAATGTCCATGTAGATGAAGACAGTCACGTGCTCAACTTCTTAGCGCTCTCGGAAAGTTACAGGCTCCGTTCAAATCATTCTGCACAACGGGCCGCACCGAATAAAGAAACGCGTTTCTTGCCAGAGGCACGCGAGCAGTGTAGGGGAGTGTACAAAGCAATTTCGGTGGACATGCAGGCGAACACGACACGGCAAAACCCTGTACTGGACCACGACGTAATGCCTACCACAAATGACATTGTGCATCATAACTCGGAAACAAAGCAGTTTCAGACAAACTTGTATTCAACATTTTACTCTTATTTTGATGCCTACATTACAACCAAAAGCCGGCCGCTGTGACCGATAGGTTCTACGCGCTTCAGTCCGGAACCGAGCTGCTACAGTCGCATGTTCGAATCCTGCCTCGGGCATGCATGTGTGTGATGTCCTTAGGTTTAATTAAGATTTAAGTAGTTCAAAGTCTAAGGGACTGGTGACCTCACATGTTAAGTCCCATAGCGCTTAGAGCCATTTTTACAACCAAGAAGAGTGTGCAGATTACTTTTGAATCACCCTGTATAAAACTGAGCAATACTAATATGTACGAATATGTATATGTACAATAATTATCTGTACAACACTGTGTCATTATTAAATTTTATATGAGCGAACGGATCTGTATTCTAACCAGTAACTCACTCCCATCTCGCTCCGTTGTAATAGCCAACATAGTGTTTCTAAACGCCGGCCCGTGTGGTCGAGCGTTCTGCACGCTACATTCTGGAATCGCGCGACCGCTACGGTCGCAGGTTCGAATCCTGCCTCGGGATGGGTGTGTGTGATATCCTTAGGTTAGTTAGGCTTAAGTAGTTCGAAGTTCTAGGGGACTGATGACCTCAGAAGTTAAGTCCCATAGTGCTCAGAGCCATTTGGGCCATTTTTGTTTCTAAACTTGTGGAGGGTAGTGTACATTTATGATGGGTTCTCGCGAACGCCGTATGTTGACGATTTGCAAATCTGTCTCCATAACAAGTTCAATTAAGGAGAAGAAAAGGCAGTGGGAGAGGGAAAGCGAATGGGAACGTGAATGGAAATGGGAAAGGAAAGGGTATGGGATGGGGAAAGTGAATGGGAAAGGGGAGGAAAATGGGATTTTGAATTAGGAGGAAGACTAAACAGGAGAGACAAGGGGAAAGGATAATAGATGTGGAATTGGAATTGGAGTGGGAACGGGAAGGAAAAATAGATGGGAAAGGGTAACGAAATGACAAAGGCTAAGAAATGGGAATGGAAAGGAAATGAGAGTGGGAAATAAGAAAAAGTGGGGAATGGGATAAATAATGGGGAATAGGAATGGGATATGAGATAAAGATTGGGGAATGGGAAAAGGAATGGGGAATGGGAATGAGAAAGGAAGTTCGGGACAACTTCAGAGACTATTATTCATTCTGAAGATACTGGGCGAATTTGTGACGTGCCGGCAGTAAGAGTGCGGTGTGCGTGGTTATTACCCTGACGGTGTCCGCCCCTGGGCGGCTGTATGCGGGGGGCGGCCGTGCTGTCGCAAGCCACCGACACGCCTGCTGCGTGTCGGCCCCGCGCTGGTTTCAAAACTCGCGACCTGCAGCTCGCAGCCAGCTGCTCAGAACACCGCCGGCGGCTCGCTGGCCAGCGTCCTCTGTACCTGCACCCCGTACTGTGCTGGGGCCGACTCGCGTTCACAGGTAAGCGGCGCACTGCACTCGAGGCGGCTCAGACCTCAGCATAAGACAGTTCTTACCTCGCAGCACCGAAGTAGCACAGTCAAGACTTTTAATTGTGAGTGGATCATTTATTAAGTCCTGTCATGCAGAACAGTACTACGTCAACAGGCAGAAAACATTATTTTCGCATTTTGTTTAGTAAAAATGTAAATGCCGTATGGCTAGGACCTCTCGTCGGGTAGATCGTTCGCCTGGTGCAAGTCTTTCGAGTTGACGCCACTTCGGCGACTTGCGTGTCGATGGGCATGGAATGATGATGCTAAGGGCAACACAACACGCAGTCCCTGAGCATAGAAAATCTCCTACTCTGCCGGGAATTGAACGCGGGCCGTTAGGTATGACAGTCCGTCGCGCTTACCACTTTTAAAAAAATTCTTTGTTGATCTCATTTTGTTCCATTTTGTTCGTTGTATATGTTCGGGGCGGACGTCTCATGACGACCGTTCAGGTTGTTCGTTGATCCGTTCACTCAGTTTTTTTTTATTACAGAGGGTAGCTAACCCTCTGACCGAACGCGCTGAGCTACCGTGCCAGCATCTTTCAACGATCCGTTTATTATTATTATTATTATTATTATTTTGTCGGTATTGCGTATGGTTGCGTTGCGTATGGTGTGGGCGGACGTCAGAAGACATCCGTTCAAGTTGATCGTTGATTCCTTTACTCAGTTTTTTATTACAGAGGTCCCGGGTTCGATTCCCGGCGGGGCCAGGGATTTTCTCTGCCTCGTGGTGACTGGGTGTTGTGTGATGTCCTTAGGTTAGTTAAGTTCAAGTAGTTCTAAGCTCTAGGGGACTGATGACCATAGATGTTAAGTCCCATAATGTTCAGAGCCATTTCAACCATTTACTACAGAGGGCAAGCAGCCCTCTGACCACTCGGCTACCAGGCGCGGACAATTTGTTGAGTGGGGAATCGTAGAGTTCCTGGGAAATTAATGTCGCCAGTCTGACTCTTTGCGTAACTGCGATTTGTCCAAGTAAAGTCACTCATTCGATCTCATACAATTCGAGAAATTTTCATAAGTGTCCGTGAGGCTTACCAAACACTAAATGCTTATGTCTAAGTACTACAAAAAGTTACGATACCGATTTTATTCCTAGCGTACAAGCGACGTCAGCGCTGTATCTACAGTGGCTGCTTGAACTAATAGCTGTAAAGAACATATGTGCGTTCGACCTATCAGTTACGAGCAGGCAGTGGTAAGTAGTGGGTGTGCGGCCGTAGTGTGTCAAAGTTGCTGTGTCCCAAATCGCAATGGAGCAACATCATTCATTCATTCATTCATTCACGCGATCAGGCCCAGAGGACCGCGCGCCACCACAGTTAAGAGCTCTTCATCCGTCTCTGTCTTCCGCTATCTGTCTCCAGTTTTCCGTGACTCCCAGCTGCAACAGGTCCATCGATCCACCTCTTTCTAGGTCTTCCCACTGGTCTGCTGCCTGACGGGATCCAGTCCATTGTGATTTTGGGCCATCTTGGTGCCTCCATTCTAACAATATGTCCAGCCCATTGCAGTCTTTTGCTTCTCATCACTCCCAAGATGTTAGGCTCCTTGTACAGCTCTTCTAATTCAGTGTTATGGCGTCTTCTCCATTCTCCAGTAGTCTGATCTCTGACTGGTCCAAATATTTTCCTGAGGACTTTCCTTTCAAATGTTAGCAGTCGTTTAAGGTCTTGTTTTCGAGTGCTCCAGGTTTGAGAACCATAAAGTACTACTGGCGTTATTAATGTCTTATACAACCGTAGCTTTAGTTGTTGAGAGACACTTCTACATTTTAATATAGGGTCTAGAGAGTGATAGTCTATGTTTCCCGCCTGCAGTCGTGCTTTTATCTCTGCTTCAGTTGATGTTACTTCTGTAAAAAATGATCCAAGGTATTTGAACTATTTCACATGTTTATACCTGGTGTTGTTCACAATTAAATCTTGAGAGTTCTGGATCTTTCTTCTTATGGTCATATACTCTGTCTTTTCATAGCTAATTTGTAGACCGATCCAAGCTACCAATAACTCCAAGGTCTGGATACTTCAGATCTTCTTGTGTCCATGATAATAGTGCAATGTCGTCTGCATAGGCCGGGCGCGAGGGCTGTTTACTGCTCCGTGCAGCTCGCCCGGCTGGCCGGTTAACCTGACACACTGCTGGCGAAGTTTCAAATGAATCCTGAGCAAAGTCAAGTGTGTCCTGCCGATCCAAAATGTCCATCACTTGTTGAAGGGAGGGATTGACTAGTTTCAAAATCTGTTCCCTTATACGAACATCAGAAACGTTCTGTGCTATTGCATCACGTACCATAGTATCTGAATAAGGGAGTCCACATTGACACTCAAAAGCACAATCTCTAGTAAGGCCTTGCAAGGTTGCAACCCTCTCCCGATTAGTCTGACCTGCCGTACGTTTTGTACGAAAGAAGGTATACCGTTTGGCAACTACATTGACTGATTCTTTGAAATATGCATCTAATGCAGACAAAATTTCTTCGTAAGACAGAATTGCGACGTTGCGGCGGGGAATTAATTTGACTATCACACGGTACGTCGTCACCCCGACAGAAGACAACAAATAAGGCTGCCGCTCGTTTCCTTGAATTCTGTAGACGGCGAGATGGCATCCAAATTGGCGTGACCACTCCGTCCAGCTTTTCAGTGCAGCATCAAAAGGTCGAAAAGTGGGTGCAACAGCGTTTTGTGGCTGCTTTAGCGGTGAAGCGTCTGCTGCCGCATCGTTTTGCATCGCACGTTGACCCTGGACAAGCTGTCCAAGGGCATCCAGTAATGCATGCGTCTACTGATTCTGTAAGCGATAAAATTCGGACAGTACATCTGGAGATTGTGGCGAAGCCATTACACGAGTAAATCAGGATAATATCGATAAGAACGCGGTTTTGCCTCGTCGCCAATGTTGTGGTTGGCAGGAGAGCCAACAGTATGGTTAAAGGAAGCCGATATGCACGCGTTTAGCTCACGCAGGCTGGCGTGAGGTCTGCAACATGACAAGGGAATTAGAATTGAGTAAAACGGACGTAGCTGGTGGAATACTTAACTTTAATCCATTAATGACGAACGTCGCTCTTTATGGTACATGTTTCACAATATCAATAGTACGGATACTGGCGCCTTGCTAGGTCGTAGGAAATAACGTAGCTGATGGCTATGCTAACTATCGTCTCGGCAAATCAGAGCGTAATTTGTCAATGAACTGTCGCTGGCAAAGTCGGCTGTACAACTGGGGCGAGTGCTAGGAAGTCTCTCTAGACCTGCCGTGTGGCGGCGCTCGGTCTGCAATCAATTGATAGTGGCGACACGCGGGTCCGACGTATACTACCGAACCGCGGCCGATTTAAAGGCTACCACCTAGCAAGTGTGGTGTCTGGCGGTGACACCACATATTTAATGTGTTCATTACCAATTTGAATGCCCTTGATGTTTTCTTTGTTGAAATCCCGCATTACCTTATCAAGTGCCAGGTTGAAGAGGACAGGTGATAGCCCATCTCCTTGGCGTAATCCTGTTACAACTTGGAAGCTTTCCGTCATTTTATTGCCTACCTTAACCTTAAGTTTTGTGTCATTTAGGCATACCTCTACCAGTTTGACCAACTTCTTTGGTATACCAAACTCTGTCATAGTTCTAATCAGGCTAGGTCTATGTATACTGTCGTAAGCCTTCTTGAAGTCTACAAACAGGAGATGTATCTCTCGTCCGTATTCGTACATTTTTTCACAGACCTGTTTTAGGACAAAAATCTGCTCCGTGGTTGATCGCCCTGCCTGGAAACCTCCTTGGTATTCTCGAATTATGTCTGTTGCTAGAGGTTTTATTCGTTCTAATAGGCAGTTGGAGAAGATCTTATAACAGGTGTTGAGTAGCGCTATGCCCCAGTAGTTGTCACATACGGATTTGTCTTTCTTTTTATATATGGGGCATATCACAGCTACCTTCCATTCCTCTGGTGTTTCATGTTTTACCCAAATTTGCTCGATTAGCTTGTGGATTTCGAAACAGAGAATTTCGTCTCCAGCCTTGAGAAGTTCAGCAGGAATACCGTCCTCACCTGGACTTTTACCATTCTTAAGGTTTTTAATCTGGTTCGTTATCTCTTCAATGGTGGGTGGAGGCTATTCTGGGTCTACTGTTACTGGTTCATCAAACTCAAGTACTTCGCTTGGTTCATCAGAGTTTATTAATTCTCTGAAGTGTTCCATCCATCTTCTTCCAATTTTTTGATCTTCTGTTAACATTCTTCCATTGGCATCTTTTATGAATCTGTGTTGATGGTATGTCCCTCCTTTAAGATTTTTCACTTTTCTATAAAGTTCTTTCTACCTATTTCCATGAAAGTCTTGTTCAGCTTCCTCCATGATACTTTTTACATATTTTCTCTTTGCTTTCCTCAATGTGGCTTGGGTCTGCCGTCGTGTTTCTTCAAACTTGGATTTTTCTTCTTCTTCCATATTGCTTTGTATCCACAGTAGTTTGGCCCGTTGTCTCTCCCTGATAGCTCCCTCACTGGACCACACTCTTTTTCCCCTAGTTCGCTTTGGGATTACTTCTTGGGTTATTTATTTAATGATCTCTGCAATCGCTTTCCAGTTCTGATCTACCACAATATCTCCTTCCTCTTCATTCAAAGCCTCAAAACGGTTTGTTAGTGCTATCTTGAAAGTTCTTCTTATATTATCTTCAGTCAGACTCTCATGCTCATATCGAGTGACTCTTTGCATTCTTTTGTGCTTCCTGGCTCTCCATATTGTTTTCATCCTTCCTCTGACAAGGAAGTGGTCTGATCCACATTCCGCACCTCTTGCCGTTCTAACATTTTGTATCCACTTCTTTATTCTCTTCTCTACAATTAGGAGGTCAATTTGGTTCACTGTTTTCGCATCTGGAGACACCCAGGTTCCTTTATATATTCTCTTCCTGTCGAAATCAGTACTACTTATAAACAAGCCTTTTGCAGTCGCAAAGCTAACCAGCCTAGTGCCGTTATCACTGCTCACATCATGTAAACTGTGCTTTCCGATGGTCCCCATGAAGGCTGCTTCTTTCCCTATTTTCGCATTAAAATCTCCAAGGATAATTTTGTAATGTTCACTTGGTACATTGTCTAAAACCGTTTCTAATTCCTCGTAGAAAATATATTTTTTGATGTCATCGCTTTCTTCGGTTGGGGCATGACAATTTATATATGTGAGTTTGTGTTTTCCCGTGTCTATGGTTAGGAGTGAGATTCTGGGGTTGATTGATTTAAAATCTATGAGAGTGGTACAGAATGATTTCTTCACTGCAGTGGTTTGTTTCTGAGGCTCCATGGAATATGACGTAGTTTTCCATTTCTGTAGCTCCGGTTTCTGTCCACCTTGTTTCTTGCAGGGACAATAGATCAATTTGATACTTATCTGCCTCCCTTACTACACATTTTGCTGCCCCAGGTTGGTATAGGCTTCTGACATTCCAGGTCCCTAGTTGTATTTCCTTCCGTAATCCTTGTTCTTGCTTAGGTCGTTTTACAGAGATCAGTCCTATCCGAGGCTCTTCTGTGATGCTAGTACCGGTGATTATTTTTTCCAGGACGGGTTGGTAGCCCGTCGTCAACCCCCAACTTGGAGGACCAGGATTTTTCATTCGGGGTTTTCTCCCGTAAAAAGAATGGCTTCTCCACGCCTCTAGAGGTCTTTCTGCCCTTTCGTACATATACCAGGGAATGACAGGAAAAGGAAATGGTGAGGAGCAACATCTCTAAATAAAATGTTTAAGACATTCTCCAGAATGTTTGATAAAAGAGAAAAAAAATGCGTGCGAAATTTGTCCCGCATATCATGATGCTTGAACAAAACAGTTACGCATAGACGTCTGCTGCGATTTGATTGAAATGCAAAATGCGGGAAATTCTACTCTTTAAAAATTACTAGTGACGGGAATTTGTGTTATCCGTACGAACCGATCACAAACCGACAAAGTGTAGAAATTCACATGAGGGATTAATGCTTTGATGACCATTACCGATGTTCAAGCCAATGTGACGCGCGACTTGATCACTGTTCCAAAAATAACTTCGCTAATAGTTTCACTTGGTTGTGTTGGGCTGAAGTGGGAGAAGAAACTTTAAAACCTCCTTGTTAAATTCGCTCTATTCTTTGTTAAACCATTCTGTAAGCCTTTGGACTATCCTGGTATATCTCTTACGGAAGTGTTTAATAGGTGCTTCAGCACTATTCAAAAAATGGTTCAAATGTCTCTGAGCACTCTGGGACTTAACATCTGAGGTCATCAGTCCCCTAGAACTTAGAACTGCTTAAACCTAACTAACGTAAGGACGTCACACGCACCCATGCCCGAGGCAGGATTCGAACCGTAGCAGTCGCGCGGTTCCAGACTGAAGCGCCTAGAGCCGCTCGGCCACAGCGGCCGGCTTCAGCACTGTTGCGCAGTGTAATTTTGTTTGTGTTGTTATAGACGATGATGCAAATAAGAAGAAGGGATAGGATGAATTCACATGACAGTACCCCCTTGTAGCACTGTACAGCATTGGGAATGTTTAAGGATCCAGACTAGTTGGAAAATCTGGTGAGGTAGAGAAGGCGACATTCGATGGACGAGATGGAGCCTCTCTTTTCTTGAACACCAGTCCACCGCCCTAAGCAGAGAGCCAATTGGTTCAGTCCAGTAAACAGATCTCATTGAATTTTGGGTCATGTGTCCTCTGATGGCTAGGATGGGATTCGCCACAACTACCTCTCCTGTGCCAACCTCTTCATCTCAGGGTATCACTTGTAATGAACGTTCTCAGCCATTTGTTGAATGTATTCCAATCCCTTCCTGTACTGTTTTTCCCTCTACAGCTGCCTCAAGTGCCATGCAAGTGATTTCTTGACGTTTTAACACATGTCCCATCACCTTGTTCCTTCTTCTTGTCATTGTGTTTCAGACGTTCCTCTCGTCGCCGATTCTGTGAAGAACCACTTCATTTCTTAATCAGTACTATTAATTTACAATGTCATTCTATAACGCAATATGTCAGACGCTTTGATTCTCTTCCTTTCCGATTTTCTCCCCAGTCCATGAATCACTCCCATACAATTCTGTGCTCCAAATGTACATTTTGAGAAATTTCTTCCTCAGATGAAGACCGACTTTTTATGTTAACAGATTTCTTTTGGCCAGGAACGCTCTATTTGCCTGTACTAGTCTGCTTTTATGTACTCCTTGCTTCTTTCGTAATGTGTTATTTTGATTGTAAGGTAGCAGAAGTCTTCGGTTCATCTGCTTTATGGTCGCTAATTTTTATATTAAATTTACTGCTCATCACATTTAGGCTACTCGTTACATTCGTCTTTCTTCGATTCACACTCAATCTACAACGCGTGCTCACAACACTTCGTTCCATTCAACCGGTCCTGCAGTTTTTCAGTTTCAATGACGATAGAGTGTCATCAACCAATCTTGTCACTGATATCCTTTTACCATGAATTTTAATCCTATTTTGTTTTATTTCCATCAATTGTTCTTCGATGTGTGGATTGTACTGCAGGGGTGAGAAAATACGGCACAGTCTTATACGCTTTCTTATCCAGTAACTTCGTTCCTTGTCTTCCATTCTTATTTTTCTCTCTTGGTTGTTGTACATATTTTATATTATCCGTCTTTGTAGCATACACCTATCTGCGTGACGATTTCGAATATATTGCACGATTTTACATAGTTGGACGCTTTATCTAGGTCAACAAATCCTACGACTGTGTCTACATTTTTCTCAAGTCTTGATTCCATTAGCAAGTGCGTCATAACAACAGACAGCAAAATGTCATTATTCACAGTGTTGAGAATGGCTGTGATGTGGGGTCTGAGTGGGGTATGGTCAAAAGGGGGGTGCCCCAGGGATCACTCCTGTTCCTTATTTACATAAATGATATGCTCTCTAGTATTACGAGTAACTCTGAAGTATTTCTGTTTGCTGATGACACTAGCTTGGTAATAAAGGGTGTGTGAAACATTGGCTCGGTTTCAAATAGTGCATTTCATGACACAAGTTCATTGCTTGTATAAAATAAACTAACGCTAAATCACAGTAAGACTCGGTTTTAACAGTTTCTAACACGCAATTCAACAAACCCTGACGTTTTAATTTCAAATAATGGGCATATGATTATTGAAACTGAACATTCAAGCTTCTAGGTGTTCAGATACATAATAAACTGTCGTGGAAAGGCCAAGTTCAGCTTCAAAGACTTAATGCTACCATTTTACTATTCGAACGGTATCTGAAGTAAGTAATCGTTCGACACGAAAATTCGTCTCTTTTGCTTATTTTCATTCGCTTATGCCATATGTTATCATATTCCGGAGTAATTCTTCCCGTTCTAAAAGGATATTTTTGGCTCAGACCATGCACTGGAACCAGTTTCTTCTATGCTCTAATTTCATCAAGATCCAATGATGTCCAAGACCTGACGTACAGAGAGGCCATAGAAATTCACAACTTCGTTAACAGAAAAGAAGAATGATTAAAATTAGACAAGTTGTAGTCCTTGGTGATAAATAAAGCAAGCAGCGTCAAGTCTTCCCCTTCTACAAGCTCCTTAGTACACGTTGGTGCGTCTCTACGATCTTCAAGAGTCAGATGACGTCACGAACAGACCGTCGCGTGGATACGTGTAAACCGTTCGGCTTGCCGAGCTTGTTTAAGTTTCAGTCTATTGTGACCAGACGAAACTGCTTTCGCCTGGCCACAATTGTGGGCTCTTTGATTGCCTTCGGAGAAGGCTTATCGCACTAGAAAACACGAAATATTATTTCACTTTATAACATAAATGCAGAAAAGATTTAGTTCGCTTTGGCACAGGTCATTGCCACACGAGCATTGGATAATTTACAACCGGCGTGGACAAGCAAAGCATCACTTGATGCACTAACTGATAACCTGTTCGCTTGAAGTGCAATGTTCAACATTAACAATGTTTCGTCCAGCCTCGTCGTCAGTCTTGTTGTGTTTAGGAATCCTGCGTACTTGGTTCGCTAGACAAACAGTCAAACAACACGTATTAATGAGTTTTATGACACTTAAATACAATACTTATCTTTGGCAATTACACAGAGGTGTCGCAAGCAAAGGGCGATATACGAAATAATCAGTCTTTACAGTGGCTGCCGATCTATGACTGACAAACGTCTGTCCTGAACTGCTGTCGAAGTCGCTATCATTGAAGCTGCTATCCAAGTGGCTAATCTTGAAGCTGCTGTTGAACTGGGCCACCACTACTCGGTCGCGGCGCTTATGTCCCCTACACCTAGTACCCGCTGTTGTCGCATTGTCGTCCTGGAAGGGAAGTCGGTCAGCGTGCGATTGGCTGGTTTCTTTTCACATCCTTCTCTTCCCTGTCGTTCCCGACTGGCGTGCCGGAGCTTAACTTAACGCCGTAACAAAAAACACTAAAAGTTCATCTGAAACTTCACAACTGTCACTGTCCTACTCGATGATGTTGACTGCTGTAGCTGAGGTCTTGAATTGCGGCAGAGCTCTTGCTAGGTCGACGCTATATTAACCTCAGCGTGACGGCGCTGCAGATCTGATAGGGGAGGCGTGGTCTTCAGAAGCGCATTTGTCGCATCCAGTCGCGTTGCCAACTTTGGTGTGTCAACGCTACCTCTGAACAGTACCACAGTGTTTGTTAAATGGGTTGCTGCATAAGTTGTAGCATTTTTCCGTTCCGTTAACAAATACAGCCGGCCTGTGTGGCCATGCGGTTCTAGGCGCTTCAGTCTGGAACCGAGTGACCGCTACGGTCGCAGGTTCGAATCCTGCCTCGGGAATGGATGTTTGTGATGTCCTTAGGTTAGTTAGGTTTAAGTAGTTCTAAGTTATAGGGTACTGATGACCACAGATGTTAAGTCCCATAGTGCTTAGAGCCATTTGAACAATTTTCAACAAACACAGTAGATACATATAACAGACTTTTAGTCATTAATAATACACTACTGGCCATTAAAATTGCTACACCAAGAAGAAATGCAGACGATAAACGGGTATTCATTGGACAAATACATTATACTAAACTGACATGGGATTACATTTTCACGTAATTTGGATGCATAGATCCTGAGAAATCAGTACCCAGGGAAACCACCTCTGGCCGCAATAACGGCCTTGATACGCCTGGGCATTGAGTCTAACAGAGCTTGGATTGCGTGTACAGGTACAGCTGCCCATGCAGCTTCAACACGATACCACAGTTCATCAGGAGTAGTGACTGGCGCATTGTGACGAGCCAATTGCTCGGCCACCATTGACCAGACGTTTTTAATTAGCAAGAGATCTGGAGAATGTACTGGACAGGGCAGCAGTCGAACATTTTCTGTATCCAGAAAGGCCCGTACAGGACCTGCAACATGCGGTCGTGCATTAACCTGCTGAAATGTAGCGTTTCGCAGGGATAGAATGAAGGGTAGAGCCATGGGTCGTAACGCATCTGAAATGTAACGTCCACTGTTCAAAGTGTCGTCAATGCGTATAAGAGGTGACCGAGACGTGTAACCAATGGCACCCCATACCATCACGCTGGGTGATACGCCAGTATGGCGATGACGAATACACGCGATAGGCTACACTCCCACCTTTATCAAAGTCGGAAACGTGATGGTACGCATTTCTCTTCCTTACACGAGGCATCACAACAACGTTTCCAGACAACGCCGGTCAACTGCTGTTTGTGTATGAGAAATCGGTTGTAAACTTTCCTCACGTCAGCACGTTGTAGGCGTCGCCACCGGCGCCTACCTTGTTTGAGTGCTCTGAAAAGCTAATCATTTGCATATTACAGCATCTTCTTCCTGTCGGTTAAATTTAGTGTCTGTAGCACGTCATCTTCGTGGTGTAGTAATTATAATGGTCAGTAGTGTATATACCCCATCACTACATCCAATTTTCTGCCAACTTTAGAGTAAATTTTCGATTCCGCAACTGTAGATTGTAGAATTCAGACGGTTTTGAGACACAGAACTCGTCGAACCTAGTTGGGACCTCATTTTCATCCGGAAAGGAAGCTCCTTAAAGGTTGTTCTATAGAGAGCGGAAAAGGTGAAAATCTGAGGGTGATCGATCAGGTGAATAAAGTGGGTGTGGAATGCCTTCTCCAACCAACTTGTGTACCCGTGTAGTGTTTTTTGTCAGTCTAGCAGAATGCGGGAGGCTGTTATCGTTGACAGCATCACTTCACGCAGTCTGTCTGGACGTTGTTCTTGGATTGCGTCTGTAAGTTGTTGACAGTAAATCTCAGCAGTGATGGTTACATCTTGGGAAGATTTCGTCGTACACCGCACCGTCGCTGTTCCCACAGATCCATAACATTATCTTTTGTAGATACGCACACGCGTTTTTAAGGAGTATTGTGGTTTTTTTGGGCTCAGCCAAGACACTGTTTCTCGTCACCAATAACGATACAGGATAGGAAGGGTCGGTGTTGTTCACAAACAAATGATGACGAGCAAGCAGAAATGCACATATGGCCACTAGCTGATCTTCGTGATATTGACTTAGAACACGCGACACCTATACATTAGATTTTTGAACGTTCGCCATTGCATGCAAATGTCGCACGTTGGTGCAATGATCACATTTACGTCCTCGTATACACTTAGTTGGATCATTGTGGATTAATGCGTTTAAACAATCTTTATCAAACCCAGAAATCTTCCTGAACGTGAAGTCACTAACGCCAAACGATCTTCCTTAAAAAGAAAAGAAAACATTTTCTTACCGAACTCTGTAGAATAGCATCATCTCCACACGCGGCGCAAGTGTTTTTTGCTGTCTCCGCTGCAGTCATCCATTGAACTCGAACAGAAGAATATGTCGTAGAAGTTTCGATTTCTCCTCTTGGCACTCCATTTCTTGGCGTCCATAACTCCATCATTATCTCCAAATGGCAATATGACAGTATGTAAACTCAAATAGCGGTAGTGAACTACGAATAAAAAATGACAATCGATAAATAAACCATAGCAACCGGAATACAAATATGAAAAACCAAAACGCTGCGAACTCACGCACGAAGCTGTATTACTCGAGCACGGTATTCGATATCTTGTACTTGAGCTTCCAGGGCTGTTTTCGAAATCATGCGATGACTTAACAGTAAACGAGTCCAGTGGTAACGTTGTGAATGATTTCAAATTAGTTGTGCATATACTATGAAGTGGTTCAGTATGTCCTCATGAAATTTCACGGTAGAAACTAACGATAAACTGAACGAAGTGCAATCACTCTCAGGTACAGTAATATTGTGGTCGACCAATATTTATAGCCTCTGATGATGTGTTCAGCATTAAGAGACAAGAAATTAGGCGAGAATCACGGCGTAAGGCTATAAAACAAAGATCACCAAAGATAATACGTGTCCCATAAAGAACACAGTTTTTAAATTCAGTGACTCTTTGTCTGTTAGGTTGTTGAACCTGAAATTTAAGCGTCCGTCATCTGTTGATATTGTGATCACCGACTGTCTTTGTCAGTTGGCATTTGTGCGTATTATTATTATTATTATCATTATTATTGCTATTATCAGCTAAAATGGAGCGATACGCGATTGATCAATGCGTCCAAATTTTGAAAGTGTATTTGAAGCGCGGTGAATGCTGTGCAGATACCTTTCGAAGATTTGGTGTAATTTTTGGTAGGCGAAATGCGCCTAATGCGTCAACAGGGCCCAGACTGGTGAGGAAAGCTGGAGATACAGGATCGACAGTGAACATCAAATGCCCTGGACATCCTGGCTCTCGTCGATGGGTAGAGGATGTCGCTCTCGTCAAATCACGTCGAAAAGAGTCCAGTGAAGTCGCCGCAGTTCTCAACAGTCAACCATTCAGAGAAACAGTCTGGATCGAATTTTAATAAAAGATCTGCCTTTGCATCTTTTTACGATCGAACTGATACAAGAGCTGAAACCGATGGACCATTTGAAGTGTCGAGCGTTTACAGACTGGCTATTCGGAAAGAAGAACTCGATAGTGATTTTCATGAGGCAATGAACTTCAGTGCCAACGCACTCTTCTAGCTTAATAGTTATGTGAATAAACAAAATTGCCGGGTTTGGGACACAGAGAATGCTCGCATGATACGTGAGACATGTCTTTATGCAGAACGAGCCACTGTTTGGTGTGGGTTATGGGCTAGCGGACTAATCTGTCCATACTTCTTTGGAGATTGCTTTTTATTGGTTATTGGCAGAACACTTGGAAAATGCAACCGACATACTAACGAGACTGCCTATACTATGCTTGTCCGTCCTCTTTTGGAGTACAGCTGCCCGGTGTGGAATCCTTACTGGATAGGACTAACGGAGTACCTCGAGAAAGTTGAAAGAAGTGCAGTGCATTTTGTACTATCAAGAAATAGGGGAGAGAGTGCCACTGACATGATACAGGAATTGGGGTGGCCATAATTAAAACAAAGGTGTTTTTCGTTGCGGCGAAATCTTCTCACAAAATTTCAATCTGCTACTTTCTCCTCTGAATGCGAAAATATTTTTTTATTTTTTTTTAAACCGACCTACATAGGAAGAAACGATCGTCGTAACAAAATAAGAGAACTGAAAGCTCGCGCGGAAAGACACAAGTGTTCCTTTTTCCCGCGAGATTTTAGAGATTGGAATAATAGGGAATTATTGTGAAGGTGGTTCAAATGGCTCAGAGCACTATGGGGCTTAACATCTATGGTCATCAGTCCCCTAGAACTAACCTAAGGACATCACACAACACCCAGTCATCATGAGGCAGAGAAAATCACTGACCCTGCCGGGAATCGAACCCGGGAACCCGGGCGCTGGAAGCGAGAACGCTACCGCACGACCACGAGCTGCGGACTACCGTTTAAACAACTGCTGAAAAAAGATTGAATGTTGGTCTAATCTCTCGCAGTGGCGACCAGAATTGACCACTGGGATCGTGTGATATAACACCATGTGTATTTCTTGTGGGGTTACGTCAAATGTTGCGTTTATGCGAACAATCCTCAAACCATCCCTCAACTCGAGGCAGAAATTAGGCCTGTCATGGGTCGAATTCAAGCGGAACTTTTCCCTAGAGTCGTCGAAAATTTTTGTCCCCAAAATGGATGTGTGCAGAAACAGCCGCGGAGGGCATTTCTCCCATATTTTGTTTCATGTTTAATCACTGTCTTTGTGTTTCATATTGACATAATAATACCAGCAATTTTCAAACAAATTGTGTGTTTTATATTGACATAATAATACCAGCAATTTTCAAACAAATTGTGTGTTTTATTATTAAATTTTAAAAAAATTGCGTTCTTTATGAGGCACCCTATTCTTTTATCGACAATATCCCAATGTATCGCAAACACTTGAAAGAAACTAAGGTCGCCATACTTCACGTGCGAGGGTTATGTGGGGGCATTATCTGTACACGAGCTAATCTGAATTGTTTCTGCCGACAGTTTGCACTACTGCAGCAATTTCCCGTCGGCACAGTTGCTCAACACGGAATGCTCGCAGCGTGGTTTATGGTACACAATATTTCCATCGCGCATCCGCGGCGCCGAGAGAATTTGGTGGGGAAACGAGAAACAGCAATTACGCGCCCGCACCGCATGGCGCTTCCCTCTCTTTTTTTTTTTTTTCCAGCACGCCAACTGGACGCAGTTCCGGCGTTCGGTCGTCTGTGCGCGCGCGTTACACGCAGCGCCGCGGCAGGCCGGGCATTCTGCTCCGAGCGCCAGCTGTAAATACACGCGTCCGCGGGGAGTGGGCAGTGCATCGGACATAGCAGCCGAATTCCGGCGCTCCCGAGGGGTCAGCACAATAGCCCGGCCACAGTGGGGCAGCCGGCAGCCGGCGCTAAGGGACCGCTATAAATTAATGCTGCTCCCACGTCCCCAGACAGATGTGCGCGCTGTTCACTACCCGCTGTCCAGCCTGTGCTCCAGGATATACCTGTTAACGCTGTAATGTGCACAGCTCGGCGGGCTCTCTCTCTCTCAAACTGGTAGTCGAAAGTTAGGGGATGCTGGGTCAACACCTGGTTTGCAGCTAAGGAAATTCGAACTAGGTTTCCGATTATGGGAGATACACTACTGGCCAATAAAATTGCTACACCACGAAGATGACGTGCTACAGATGCGAAAATTAACTGACAGGAAGAAGATGCTGTGTTATACAAATGATTAGCTTTTCAGAGCATTCACAGGAGGTTGGCGCCGGAGGCGACACCTACAACGTGCTGACATCAGGAAAGTTTCCAATCGATTTCTCATACACAAACAGCAGTTGACCGGCGTTGCCTCG
Source organism: Schistocerca gregaria (assembly GCF_023897955.1). Lineage (NCBI taxonomy): Eukaryota > Metazoa > Arthropoda > Insecta > Orthoptera > Acrididae > Schistocerca > Schistocerca gregaria. The sequence continues at coordinate 262,357,851 of NC_064925.1, read as the reverse complement.
TGAAACGTTGTTGTGATGCCTCGTGTAAGGTGGAGAAATGCGTACCATCACGTATCCGACTTTGATTAAGGTCGGATTTTAGCCTACCGCGATTGCGGTTTATCGTATCGCGACATTGCCGCTCGCGTTGGTCAAGATCGAATGACTGTTAGCGAAATATGGAATCGGTGGGTTCAGGAGGGTAATACGGAACTCCGTGCTGGATCCCAACGGCCTCGTATCACTAGCAGTCGAGATGACAGGCATCTTATCCGCATGGTTGCAACGGATCGTGCAGCCACGTCTCAATCCCTGAGTCAGCAGATGGGGACGTTTGCAACACAACAGCCATGTGCACGAAAAGTTGGACGACGTCTGTAGGAGCATGGACTATCAGCTCGGAGACCATGGCTGCGGTTACCCTTGACGCTGCATTACAGACAGGAGCACCTGCGATGGTATACTCAACGACGATCCCGGGTGCACGAATGGCAAAACATCATTTTTTCGGATGAATCCAGGTTCTGTTCACAGTATCATGATGGTCGCATCTGTGTTTGGCGACAACGCGGTGAACGCACACTGGAAGCGTGTATTCCTCATCGCCATACTGGCGTAACACCCGGCGCGATGGTATGGGTTGCCATTGGTTACACGTCTCGGTCACCTCTTCTTCGTATTGACGGCACTTTGAACAATGGACGTTACATTTCAGATGTGTTACGACCCGTGGCTCTACCGTTCATTCGATCCCTGCGAAACCCTACATTTGAGCAGCATAATGCACGACAGCATGTTGCAGGTCCTGTACGGGCCATTCTGGATACAGAAAATGTTTCGACTGCTGCCCTGACCAGTACATTCTCCAGATCTCTCACCATTTGAAAACGTCTGGTTAATGGTGGCCGAGCAACTGGCTCGTGACAATACGCCAGTCACTACTCTTGATGAACTGTGGTATCGTGTTGAAGCTGCAAGGGCAGGTGTACCTGTACACGCATTCCAAGCTCTATTTGACTCAATGCCCAGGCGTATCAAGGCCTTTATTACCGCCACAGGTGGTTGCTCTGGGTACTGATTTCTCAGGATCTATGCATCCAAATTACGAGAAAATGTAATCACTTGTCACTTTAGTAGAATATATTTGTCCAAAGAATACCCGTTTATCATCTGCATTTGTTCTTGGTGTAGCAATTTTAATGGCCAGTAGTGTATTATCGCTTCCTTATGGTGCGAGACAGGAAGAGAGACAGCCTCATTTTTCTTAGATCCATCTTAAAGGTAGAAAAAAAAGTAGATTTCACTCCCATCAGTCAGTGCGGATTTTGATAGCAGGTGATAGGCTGGTCATTTTACAACAATAAGACAACTATGAAACACCTACATAGATATCCCGCAAGCTACAGTTTGGTACCAATACCTGTCATTTACTTTCCAGTTCCACTCGAAGATACAGAGAGGGAAAAACGACTGCCTGTATGCCTCCGTATAAGCCTTAATTTCTCATATGTATCTTCGTGGTCCTTCATTGCATGCTGGCAGCAGTAGAATCGTTCGGCAGTCAGCTTTGAATGCCGGTTCTCTAAATGTTCTCAACAGTCTTTTTCGAAAAGAACGTCGCCTTCCCTCCAGGGCCTCCCATTTGAGTTCCCGAACCATCTCCATAACACTTGCGTGTTGTTCCAACCTACCAGTAACGAATCTAGCAGCCAACCTTTGAACTGCTTTGATGTCATCCTTCATTCCGATTTGGTAAGGATAACAAACACTCGAGCAGTGTTCAAGAATAGGTCGCGCCAGCGTCATATGCGCAATCTCCTCCACAGGGGAACCAATCTTTCCTACAATTCTCCCAATAAACCAGAGTTGACCATTTGCCTTCCCTGCCACAGATCTCACCTGCTCGGTACATTTCACATCGCTCTGCAACGTTACGCGCAGCTATTTAAACAACGTGGCTGTGTTAAGCAGGGCGCTAGTAATGCTGTATCCGAACATTACAGGTTTGATCTTCCTACTCATCCGCATTAACTTAAATTTTTCCGCATTTAAGGCTAGCTGCCGTTCATCACACCAATTGGAAATTTTGTTTAAGTTGTCTTGTACCTTCCTACAGTCACTCAACTGTGACACACTACCGTAAATCATGGCATCATCAGGAAACAACATCAGATTGCAGCTCACCCTGTCAGCAAAATCATTTATGTATATAGAAAACAACAGCGGTCCTATCGCACTTCTCTGGGGCACTCATGACCATAACCTTGTCTCTGGTGAACATTCGCCGTCGAGTATAGTATATTGGGTTCTATTATTTAAGAAGTCTTCGAGCCACTCACATATCTGTGAATTTATTCCATCGCTCGCACCTTCGTTAACAGTCTGCAATGGGGCAAAGTGGCAAATACTTTCCGGAAATCTACAGGGTGAGTCACTAACTATTTCCACCAAGAATAACTTTGAAAGTATGATAGCATCTGAAAAGTGTGTTGGACAAATGTTGCATGGGACAACGGGGGCCATAATATGACGTTGGTTTTTTGTTGCTAGGTGGGGGCGCTTCAGAGGTATTAAGGACAACTTTTGTTTCTTTAAATGGGATTTTATAGTTTGGTACTTATTTTCTGATTTCGGCTATCGAGACAAGTCCAATGATGTGTAACTGTAAGGTCTTTGAAGGTTACAAAGGTGGCATGAACGTCCGTTTACAGGAGGTACTCGAAGTGATGACCATTGGATCAATACAGTGCTGCAGTCTTCTTAACATGGATTGAGTGGTATTCCTTATCTCACTGACACTTATCGAAGCACGTGCTCTGACAATAATCTCTCGCATATCTCTAGGTGTAGTTGGAACGTCTTCATAAACAATGTCTTTTACGGATCCCCACAAGAAAAAATCCAGAGGCGCCAAGTTTGGCGAACGAGCCGACCACGACACATCTCCTCCGCGTACAATCCAATGAATTTGGAATTGTCTCTGCAACTCATTTCTAGCCATCAGCAAAAATTGTGCCGGACATCCATCGTTTTAATACCACATTCTGTTCCTTGTTCCCAATGGTATTTCTTCCAATAACAGACCTAATGTTTCTTGCAGGAATGTGGTGCACATCCTACCATTAAGATTTCCTTCGATGAAAAAGGGGCCTATAATTCTGTCTTCCAGAATCCCACACCATACATTCACCGAGCGCAGTTTATGGTGTGTAACTTGCCACAGTTAACATGGACTTTCAGTTGCCCAATAATACATGTTATGCAAATTAACATTTCCATGGTTCGTGAATGTAGCCACGTCAGTAAATAAAATCAAATTAATAAATGTGTCATCTTTCTGAATCTGAAGTTGAGCCCATTGGCAGAATTCAATGCGGCACATACAATCCGTACCAGTTAATTCTTGGTGGAGGCATATGGTAAGTATGATACTTACGGCGATGCAGAACACGAACAACACTACTCTGGCTCATTCCAGATTTCCTTGCGATTTGATGCGACCTAACACAAGATCTCGATCCACAGTGGCAAGAGTACCAATTTCCGTTTCCTCGTTAGTAACTTTCCTTTGCCGGATATGTTTCCGATGCGTTAAAGATTCAGTTGTTATCACTTTATCATACACATATTTAAGTGTACGATGTGTAGGGTGAGTACGTTGAGTATATCTTTCAGCGTATAAGCCTCTAGCTCTCACTGAATTTCGTTGGCATTCTCCATAAATGAGAAGCACATCGACTTGTTCTTCGAAGGAATATATCATTCACATTCACGTCGAAAACTGTTCGGGCCATTCTTCTTCGCCGAGAGCACTGTCAGGATATTCCTACTTGGACTTGTTGCAGCAATGGCTGATTCTTCAAATGCAGTCGGAGTCTCCGTTCATTTTTCAGCAGGATGGGGCTCCGCCCCATTTTCATCGTGAAGTTCGTGGGTACCTGAACACGGAGCTGCCGCATCGGTGGATCGGCCGTGCTACAGAAGGGGTCAACTGTTTCATGAAATGACCTCCCCGAACACCAGATCTCACTCCGTGTGACTTTTCTGTGTAAACACATTAAAGATCCGGTGTATGTGCCGCCTCTACCACGTGATGCAGCAGAGCTCCGGGAGAGAACCCGGGAACCGACTGCCACAGTCGACGATGCCTTGCTGGGACGGGTATGGCAAGAATTCGATTACCGCATTGACGTCTGCCGGCTCACTCATGGTTCGCATGTCGCATGTTTGTAAAAAAAAAAAAAAAAAAAAAAAAAAAAAAAAAAAAAAAAAAAAAAAACCCTTTCAGAATTTCCCTTCAAAATGCAATATGTATGACATCTGTACAATGTTTAGTTCTTGTGCAATAAACAATTGAACGTGTTCCCGGACTTAAAGTACACCCTGTATTACCGTCACAAGAGTGATGAATACTGAGAGCAGGCGAGAACTTGTGTAGAACATGTAGAAGATACGTACGTCTTGAGGTCCCTTCCTTACACCTCGCTATTGCAAACGGATGTTATACCACGACACAGGCAAATTTGGATACAGTGAGCAGATACGTCAGTGATCGGACGAACAATTCGTAATTCTGTGAAAAAAATAGGGAACGAGGGATATTTGAACACGGATCTCCGCTTTCACAGTCTAACACTGTGATCATACAACCACGACGCCGTGGTTATTGAAATTCGCTCAACGATGCACATCAGCTTGGACCGTTCACCGTTTCCATTTTGCATCTTTTTTTCACAGTTCAGTACACCTCCCTCCAGTTTTCATATTTGATCTGTGTTCAGTTTTTCACTGGCTGCCCACTGGACCATCTTACCATTAAATCTGAGCGGTGTGCGATGAGAGTTTCCCTTGTAAGGAATTTCACAGTTCCCTTCATGTTTTTGTTGTTGCTGTTTTCAGTCTGAAGGCTGAACCTGATGCAGCGCTTCATGGTACTCTAGCCTGCGCAATGCGCAAGCCTCTTCATCTACAAATAAAAACTGCGAACCACATCCATAACAAACTACTTCTGTAGTCATCTCCTTGTCTTCATCTGCAATTTTGACCCCCACCCCCCTCTCCCCAAATTCCCTCCAATATTAAACTGATGATCCCTTGATGTATCAGAATGTGTCCTATCAATCGATATCTTCTTTTAGACAAGTTGTTCCACAATTTATTCCCCTAGTCATTCTGTTCAGTACCTCATGATTAGTTACCCGACCTACCCACCTGATCTTCACTATCCTTCTGCAACAACGCACTTCAATAGATTCTATTCTCTTCTCGTCTGAATTGGATACAGTCCACCTTTTACTTCCACACAAGGCAACACGCCAGATAAACGTCTTTAGAAAAGAATTTGTAACCCTTAAATTTATATTTGATATGAACAAATTTCTTGTCCTTGCCAGTCTACACTTTACATCCTCTTCTTCGGCCATCATCGGTTATTTTATTGCCCAAACAGCAAAACTCATCTACTCCTTTTCCTGTTTCATTTGCTTAACTAATCCCCTTTGCATTACCCTGATTTCGATTTAGGTATTGTTTTTATATCCTTCTTACAAAACACAGTCCATTACGCTCAACTGATCTTCCAAGCCGGCCGGAGTGGCCAAGCGGTTCTAGGCGCTACAGTCTGGAACCGCGCGACCGCTACGGTCGCAGGTTCGAATCCTGCCTCGGGCATGGATGTGTGTGTTGTCCTTAGGTTAGTCCGGTTTAAGTAGTTCTAAGTTCTGGGGACTAATGACCACAGAAGTTAAGTCCCATAGTGGTCAGAGCATTTTTTTTCTTTTTCTTTTTGCTCTTCCAAGTCCCTTGCTGTCTCTGAAAGTGTTATAAAGTCATCAGCAAACATCAAAGTTCTCCCACAACTCTAATTGCTTCTTCAAATTTCTCTTCGACTCCCTTTAGTGCTTGGTCAGTGCACAGATTGAATAACATCTGGGTAGGCTACCACCCAGTCTTACTCTCATGTCAACCACTGCTTCCCTTTCATGCCCTGCGAATCTTGTAATAGCAGTTTCGTTTTTATTAGGTGCATATAACCCCTCGGTTGCTTTATTTTACCACTGTTACTTTCATGTCACTTTGTTACTCTGGTCCAGGTGCATTGGAAATTTGAATCTTTAAGGTGTACACAAGATGGCTAATAGGCAAGACTTCCTCAGTCCAAATTTCCAATTAGAACTTCATTTCAGTTACCATAAACAGATGGTTTAAACATTAAACAAGAGCTAGTATCAAATTGTAAATGGCCAGTATCACATATGGAATCTTTTTTTTTACATTATTTAAAACTAGTGAAGAATTCTTTGACTTCCAGTTGAGACTGATGGAAAGCCGAGACGTTTCTATGAGATTCACACTCACCATCGTTCCCGTAGTGAGTTCTTTAGAAATGTCACGTCATTCATTAGCGTCCGGAGCTCTTAAAGCATCGTACGTTCTACTCTACGTAATCATATGAAGATTGGACTGCTCGTAAATTTGTTACCTGACGTGATGAAGGTATAATCACGCCAGAGAACAGAAATCACTGTTTACTGGTACGCCGCATAGTAGCGTTTTAATTATGATTCTATGAACTGTTTGATTTACTCTCTCTCGTGGCAGTGGATGGAAATAGCCAGAGGTCAGCGGAACTCATTTGCTTGGTGTTGCCACGCGATTGATTACATGCGTTCCAAATGGCATGCGGTCTAAATCTCCCTCTAAATATGATGTTCATTGGATGCATGCATCGTGCCTCGCGCACCGACTTTACGAGAATCCGCTGGTCTGTTAGGTTTCATATAAATGTGCTTTACGTAGCAACTGTTTTTTTTTCTTTGAAATATCAGTTTTTTTCCTTTTTTCTTCATGCCAACCAAAGACAGCTGCCTCAGACTCTTTCTAATAGTGCGCATATTTCATTCATGGTCAAATTCTTCGGAAAATCACGTTAAAAAAAAGAAAAAAAATGTCGCTGATGGTCCAACCGGGACCGACCGACCGACCGCCGTGTCGTCCTTTGCCAGTGGCGTGATTGAATGCGATATAGAGGAACGCATATTCAGCGTATTGCTCTCACGGCGATTGTCGATTTTCTTGAACGTGGGGCCGCTACTTTTCACTCAAGTAGCTTTTCAGTTGTCATCACGAGGCTGAGTGCATCTCGTTGCAGTCCCACCATCGAGGAAAAATACTTGGCAGGACCGGGAATCGAAGCCTGGTCTTCCGCATGGTAGCCAAATACAACACAACACCCCAGTCCCCGAGTGTAGAAAATCTCCGATCCGGCTGGGAATCGAACCCGGACCTTCTGAATGACAGTCCGTCGCGCCGGCAACTCAGCGAAGGAAGCGGACAGTGGAGTAACAGTAATACTGGAAGTACGCTGAACGGTACAGATGTTGATGTTGGTGATGCCAACAGGATAAATACTATATTTCAGCTAGCATCATCCTTCGTTGGTTTGACATCAAATGGTTCAAATGGCTCTAAGCACTATGGGACTTAACATCTGAGGTCATCAGTCCCTTAGAACTACTTAAACCTAACTAACCTAAGGACATCACACACATCCATGCCCGAGGTAGGATTCGAACCTGCGACCGTAGCAGCAGCGCGGTTTCAGACTGAAGCTCCGCTCGGCCACAGCGGCTTTTTGACATCATTTTCCTAGAATTCTTAGTCTGCTATATGTAGGTAATGGGAGACTGAAGACGATGGTCGATAAAGATAACTTTTGGGGTAACAGTAAATTATTTTATCGAGGCAGCACTAACATGGCAGCACTAGTATCGCAGCAATGATAGAGTGACTGGAAGCGAAAGACGCAGAATTCCGAATGACAGATGAAAGGTGCACTGAATAGCAGAGAATGAACAGAGATCTTGTAATTTTTGCTATGTTTTGAGGAGTAGATGGCTTATCGTGTTTCATTAGATAATTGCACAGTTTCCTGGACATATTTAGTGACTCTAGTAGGTATTTGTGAATCGAATTATTTGAATTGTGCAGCCAATCGCGTGCGTGTGTTTCTCACTCCGCATATACAGGGTGTTGCAAAAAGGTACGGCCAAACTTTCAGGAAACATTCCTCACACACAAATAAAGAAAAGATGATATGTGGACATGTGTCCGGAAATGCATAATTTCCATGTTAGAGCTTATTTTAGTTTCTTCCACCTAAGCTCAATGGAGCACGTTATCATGATTTCACACGGGATACTCTACCTGTACTGCTAGAACATGTGCCTTTACAAGTATGACACAGCATGTGGTTCATGCACGATGGAGCTCCTGCACATTTCAGTCGAAGTATTCGTACGCTTCTCAACAACAGATTCGGCGACCGATGGATTGGTAGAGGCGGACCAATCCCATGGCCTCCATGCTCTTCTGACCTCAAACCTCTTGGCTTTCATTTAAGGGGGCATTTGAAACCTCTTGTCTACGCAACCCCGATACCAAATCTAGAGAGTGTTCGTGCTCGTATTGTGGACGGCTGTGATACAATACGCCATTCTCCAGGGCTGCATCAGGGATTCCATGCGACGGAGGGTGGATGCATGTATCCTCGCTAACGGAGGACATTTTGAACATTTCCTGTAACAAAGTGTTTGAAGTCATGCTGGTACGTTCTGTTGCTGTGTGTTTCCATTCTATGATTAATGTGATTTGTAGAGAAGTAATAAAATGAGCTCTAACATGAAAAGTAAGCGTTCCCGGACTCATGTCCACATGACATTTTGTTTCTTTGTGTGTGAGGAATGTTTCCTGAAAGGTTGGCCGTACGTTTTTGTAACACCCTGTATACAGAATCTGATTTACATCGAGACCTACACAAATACTCCGTAAGCCACCGTACAGTGCATTTTAGAGGATAACTTGTACCACTGCTAGTCATTTCCTTTCCTGTTCTACATACAAACCATGCGAGGGAATAACGACTGTCTATATCCCTCCGTTCGAGCCCTAATTTCTCTTACCTTGACTATGTAGCTCGTACGGGTAATGCACCTTGGCGACAGCAGAATCATTCTGCAGTCGGCCGCAAATTTCATTTGCCTAAATCTTCGCCGGTCATTGTGGCCGAGCGGTTCTAAGCACTTCAGTCCGGAACTGCGCGACTGCTACGGTCGCAGGTTCGAATCCTGCCTCGGGCATGGATGTGTGTGATGTTCTTAGGTTAGTTAGGTTTAAGTAGTTCTAAGTCCGGGGGACTGATGACCTCAGATGTTAAGTCCCATAGTGCTCTGAGCCATTTGAACCATTTGAGAGCAAGAGCGGTCCAACTACACTTCCATGAGTACCCCTGACGATACCCTTGACTCTGATGAACACACAGTGTCGAGGTTCTGTTGCATAAAAAATCGTTGAACCAGGGACGTATCTGGGGATCTAGTCCATATACTCTGACCTTCGATACCAGTCTGCAAAGGAGCACCGTCAAACGTTTGCCGGAAATCTAGCAACGTGGAATCTGGCTATTGCCCTGTATCCGTGTTTCGTAGGACATCGTGTGAGGAATGGGCAAGCTGATTTTTACACGACTGATTCTTTCTAAATCCGTGCTGACTTGTGGCCAGGCACTTGTTATATTTGAACTTAGAATATGCTCAAGAATTTTGTAGCAAACCGATGTTGAAGATATTAAACTGCTGTTCTGCCGGTACGTTCATTTACTCTTGTTACATACAGGCGTTACTTCACTTCGGGCTTTACGCTGGGCGAGACATTCGCTATAAATACGAGCCAAGTAAGGGATCAATGCCGAAGAGTACTGTGTCTGTAAACCCCAAATGGGATTACATCTGGACCTGGCGACTTGTTTGTTTTCAGCTCTTCCAGTTGCTTCTCTACGTCGGGGATATCCATTTCTTTGTGCTCTGTACGTCTGTTTGTGCGGCGGTCAAAAGATGTATGCCTGTAAATTTCACGTTTACAAAACCATTCAAGCAGGACGATCCTCCTGTTTGATTGGTTTTGTACACGGGAAATTCAAAACCTCAGCTTTCGTTTTGCTCTGTTTCATTGACGCGTGAGTCAGGTCGACAAGTGACTATCATTGTCCCCATCTCCACGGCCATTCTACGTCTACATAATACTGTGCAAGCCACCTCATCGTGTATCGCGGAAGGTACTTCAAGTACCATTAACTGGTGCCCCCACACACAGTTCCACTCACGAATGGCCCGTAGGAAGAATAATTGTCCGTAAGCCTCTCTATTGGCTCTAATTTCTCGAATTTTCTCGTTGTTGTCATTACGTGAGATGTACTGTACATGTGGGGAATAATATGTTGTCCATATCTTTCCGACCGAGCGAGGTGGCGCTGTGGTTAGCACACTGGACTCGCGTTCTGGAGGACGATGGTTCAGACCCACGTCCGGCTATCCTGATTTAGGTTTTCCGTGATTTCCCTAAATCGCTTCAGGCAAATGCCGGGATGCTACCTATGAAAGGCCACGGCCGACGTCCTTCCCCAACCTTCCCTGACCCGATGAGACTGATCACCTCACTGTTTAGTCCACCTCTCCCAAATCAACCAACGAACTAACCCGGAAAGCGCTCATTCCAAATGTCGAAACTAAATCTCTCGGTGATGCACAACGCCTCTCTTGTAACGTCGACTAATGGAGTCTGTTGAGAATCTCTTCCGCCGACTAAGCGATCTCGCTACAAAACGCGCCGTTATCTCTCTTCTACCAGTCCTATCTGGTAAGGATCCCATATTGAAGAACAGTCCTCAAGAACCGGCGGAACAAGCGCCTCGTAAACGACTTTCTTGGTGGATGAGTTACATTTCCTGAACATTGGTCCCATGAATCTGTCTTGGGCCTGGTTTTCCTACGATTTGTTGTATGTGGTCATCTGATTTAGTGTCGCCCTGGATAGTAACTCGTAGATATTTTACGGAGATACTGTACCACCAATTCTTCATCAATAATGTAATTGGACAGTAGTGGCTTTGTTGTATGCGCATTATGTTACATTTATTTACTTTCGGTGCCACTGCCAGAGCCTAAACCATTCACCAAGTCTCTGCAGGTCATTCAGCGAATCGACTATGTCTTCTGGCGTTGCCCATCTTCTGCAAACTGTCGTAACGAGTATCCAATGCTTTCTACTAGCTCATGTATACACATCGTAAACTGTAACGGGTCAACCTGCCACTGTGGCCGAGCGGTTCTAGGCACTTCAGTCTCGAACTGCGCGACCGCTACGGTCGCTGGTTCGAATCCTGCCTCGGGTGTGGATGTGTGTGATGTCCTTAGGGGAGTGATGACCTTACATGTTAAGTCCCATAGTGCTCAGAGCCATTTGAACCATATTTTGTAACTGTCCTTTCATATTTCCTTGGGATGCTCCCTTAAATCTGTCAATTTTGTTCCGGTAAGAGCGACTAGTTGAGTTCTGTCTACAAGGAAGTCTGAGACCCAGTCGCAAATCTGGTCAGATACTCGAAGAGCTCGTATTCCTTTACAAAACGGCAGTGCGAGACGGTGTCGAATGCTTTCATGAAGTCAAGGAACATGGCATCAACCTGAGCGCCGTTGTCTACAGCGCAATGGATCTCATGGATGCATGGATGAACAGAGCGAGTTGAGTTTCGCTGGATCCATGTTTGAGGAATCCATGCTGATTTTTATAGAAGAGGTTTTCGTTCTCCAAAAGCGTCATGACTCTTGATCGTAAAACATTCCATAATTCTACTCCATATTGACGTCAGTGAAATAGGTCTACAATTGTGTGAATCTGTTCCACGACCCTTCTTATAAACGGGAATGACCTGAGATTTCTGCTAGTCACTTGGTACCTTTGCTGCTCCAGCGATCTACGACAAAGTGCTCGTAGATGGGGAGCAAATTCTTTCGCGAAATCTTTGCAGTACCTTACAGGTATCATGATGCTTTTCCGCTGCTGAGTGATTGTAGTTGCTGTTCTGTTCCACGATCGGTTATCGCAATGTCTACCATTTCGACGTTCCTGCTTTCTGACTACTTGGTAGCATTGCAGAATAGAGCTACCATTGACCTCCCATTTTTCACACAGCATTCTCTTTTAAGGGACTGTAAATCTCGCTGGGAACGCACTAAATTTAAGTTAAATTTTATTGACTTCCCATGTGTATGTGGTAGGTCAGGCAAGCGCTCTGAAGCTTGGCACACAGCCAGCAAGGGTGCGCAAACTCCAGATTGTAGTTTAAACCTCATTTGAAAAATTCCTGCATTAATCGAGCAGATTGCAGTTTCAGTTCATTTGGCAGATATACGACCCGGAATAGTCGGGCTCTGCGGGATAACGCTGCGTGCTCTGTGGCCCGAGTTCTGCGGCCATGCCAGCGTTCTCCAGCGATTTATGGCACCTGGAAAAAGCACCGTGCGGATTCACAGACCCTGCGTACCGGACAAAAGAGAAAGGAAGGCGTAACGTGAAACGTTCAGCTCCAGAAACTGGTAGTTTACTATGTACAATAATGACTTTTTCTTTCCTGTATGCTGCAGTTTTCTGTCTAACACAGATTTCAAGATGGTTAATTAAATTAGTCAAAACTAATTATCAATAAAAGTTATACTTGCGATCTTGACTATTAAAGGATTTTTTTTTCTGAATCCACAACTTTCAATTTTTACTTTTCTTTGGGGGGGGGGGAGAGGGGGGGGAGGAGAAGGGGGACAAAAGTCTGCATCCTGTTGTTATGCAAAGTTTATGTCTTTTGGCTTTGAAAAAAACCGTCTGTGTGGGATGTATGCAGATAGTTCTGCATCAGTTGCTACGGTGCATTTCTGGCTTTGCAGCCATCATATTCAAGTACAAGAAACTGTTCTTACAGCAGTTGAGAAGGTAGAAGTGGCAAGGTGACGTAATGTGGTGTGAGGTACCAATGACAAAAAAGAAAAATGGCTCTGAGCACTATGGGACTTAGCTTCTGAGGTCATCAGTCCCCTAGAACTAAGAACTACTTAAACCTAACTAACCTAAGGACATCACACACATCTACGCCCGAGGCAGGATTGGAACCTGCGACCGTAGCGGTCGCGCTGTTCCAGACTGTTGCGCCAGCCCGGCCGGCGTACCAATGACAGATGATTTCTTCCGTACAGGTATCATAAGAAAGACCGCCTAAATTGTGATCCTTCCTCGAGATTGTCTGCTGCGTTCGGAAGTTGCGTGCCAAAATGATAATCTTCTGTTATTAATATTAGAGAAACTAAACAGCGTATCTACTTGCATTCGAAATTAAAGTATCTCTCAGCTGCGTGCTGGCATTAGATTACTTCACAAATATTAATAACCACTCTAAAAGCCAAAACAAGGTCAATTAAATAACTATCTTACAAACATTATAAGGTATGATTCTAAGTCGCGCCAATGCTTTAATTAAAACCGTGAACAACACTCACCTAAAACTGTTAAATGAAGTTCACTGCGCCGGCTGCTAAAACTCTATATCAACCATATATTCATAAAACCGTCTGGATAAAAATCCGGTCTTGAGAACAACTGTGGAAACGTGGACAGAAAATTCCGGAAATCAATCCACAGCCACAACGGAAACGAGGCCTGACAAACTAAGAAAGAAAACCAACGAAGAATTACAAACACATTTGAACTGTTTGGCAGCAAATACAGCACAGCGTAGAGCGATGCGTACAAAGTATTAGCCTGGGTGCCAAACAATTGAGTGGTTTAACCACTGGAATTACTAAACGACTGATGGCCCTATGCAGCTGAGCCAATACAACTAAAGCACAGCAGATGGCGGTAGTGCCTTAAGATATGGACAAGGCTAATACAGAACTGATTAACCTGTTAAGAAGGATAAAATTAGACTGAAATTGAAATTGTTGAACATTTAATGATTGTCCCTGTCAGTTCAAAGGTTCCCACAATACTGTTTAGTTATTTTGAAGACGAGATTTTCATTCAAACGATTTTATGTTATATGGTTGACATAAAGCTTTGTAGCTGGCGCAGTGAACTTCGTTTCTCAGTTTTACATGATCTGATGATGCCTAATCACAGCGAAAAACGTTATTTTCAAATAAAAATAGCTTTGCAAGTGTGACTTGTATTTTCAATATAATTAACTAATTGACCATTATCATGTTTATAATATGTCTAACTGGCGAATTGATAGATCGGTGCTACCCATGGAGGTTAGAAGGGAAGGGAGTTGTCATTACGTTAAAAGTATGAAGCAGGCGTCCCCTTTCCTATATAGTCCAAGACATCAGGTTCACCTCATTTATACCTACGTGATTCACTGCAATGATACTTCCCCATGACCTCACATTGACATATCGGTGCCGAGTTTTAACCTTCTATCGAGTTTTGTAGTCGTGTCCTAAACATCATCTGGTGCTTTGTTTGTGGTGGAGGCGTATTTATTTCATCAAAAATGCCATCTTACATCGTTTACAGATGTACTAATTGATCCGGCCGTAATCTAAAGTTTATAGGAACCACATTTCATTGGTAAGTGGAGCCGTTCTAGCAACAGTTTATTTGTTTACATGGATTTACCTTTATTTTTTCCTCCGGTATCCGTGCCACACTGTATTAACGGTGTCGTCCCTACATAACACACGGTTACCTAACCGCGCTGACTGTTGGTGCAGCATCTCATGCCCTAAATTCCGCCCTCCAATAACTATTCATTGCTTACATTTCCTTCCTATTTTTTAAAGATTCTGGCTAGAACAGCCGGAGACATCGGTCGTTTGTGTGTGTGTGTGTGTGTGTGTGTGTGTGTGTGTGTGTGTGTGTGTGTGTTTGTGGGAGCGGACTTTGCTTCCTTTCTTAAGAAAGATTTGACCGAAAACTTATGCAGACACTCTTTTCGTCGTACCTGCTTGCTACTTGGCCCGTGAGTAGCAATCTGTCAGGTTTCAGTGTATAGTTATACCTTCACGAAGTTTGTTGTAAATTATCCATTTCACTTCGACAGGAACAACGATGTACATAATTAATATACCAGAGGAAAAAAAAATGAGTATCATTAGCCGCATCAAGCCTCTCCGTAGCACAAACGAGGATCGCAATACCGCAACCAAAAGTTTTGATGAGTTACCTAGTGATATAGAATACTTGACAAACAGTAAAGTAAAATTTGAAACTCAACTGAACAGTATTCCCTTTGACAACTCCTCCTATTTCGCAGAACACTGCCTGTTATTATAACCCGTAAATGGTAATGGGTAGGAATTACCGACTAAGATCTCTATGTCTTTAATTTAAAAACAAAAAACTAATAAATGATCAGCAAGGAAGTACACTTACAAAAAAATAATGTTACTATAAAATGACTCGTTCCACATCATTATGATTTATCAAGTAAACGATACATGTAACATGAAACTAACTAGCTGTTGCTACTGGCCGCGGGACATTATGGGAATTGATATGGTTTGGTTTAGCGACGAAGCCCGCTTTCATTTGTATGGTTTCGTCAATAAGCAAAATTGACGCATTTGGGGACTTAGAATCGGCGTTTCGCGATTGAGAAGTTTCATCATCCTCGACCGATGACCGTAGTGTGCAATGTCCAGTCACGGAATGACCGGTGCGATATTCCTTGTTGGCACGGTAACTCCCGAACGGTACGTGAAGGTTTTGGAAGATGAGTTCATCCCCATTATCCAGAGCAATCCTGATTTCGACAAGATGTGGTTCATGCAAGACGAAGCTCGACCCCATAGGAGCAGGAGAGTATTCGATATCCTGGAGGAGCACTTTGGGGACTACATACTGGCTCTGGGGTACCCAGAGGCCACTGGCCTTGGCCTAGATTGGCCTCTATAGTCTCCAGATCTCAACACATGTGACTCCTTTTTGTGCGGCTATATTAAAGACAAAGTATACAGCAAGAACCCCAAAACCATTGCTGAACTGTAAACAGCCATCCAGGAGGTCATCGCCATTATCGATGCGCCACATAATTCCCAATGGTGGCAGGCCTATGGAACATCTCACAATTTAAATCCGAATATCTGTAGTGACGATTAGATGTTGAATGAAGTGTGCGCACTTCGTAGTTTCTAACTAATTTTCGTTTTTTGTCATACATTTCAATAAGTGTCACCCTGTAACACACCACGTACAGACTTATATACGCTGGAAAGCTCAAAATGGAATTCCTATGTAAAATGAAACAGGTAATAAAAGTAGACGTACATTCCAATTGCGATACGTTTGGTTATTCCTGAAAAACTGACAGGTACTGGCGAGAAATATTCCGGGGGAAAAAAGCAAATAGCGTACTGTTGGAAAAGGTTGGCCTATATATTGCACCGATTAGGCTACCATTGCTAAATAACTGACTTACATACATGTTAAGGAAAATATCCATTTTACAGGGTCTAAGCGTTTGAGACCATTCCCTCAATCACATTTACAAATACAATATTGCGCAATGCTGCAGCATGTTTTTTACCATTGAGTGACACATACTAGGTAAAATTTCAGCGTGAGAGGATGTGTAAACTGCAGTGAGACTAATGCGCTGACAGTCTACTAAAGCGAAAGCTCTACTCTGCTTGGAGGTATTCCTCTACATAGTTCTGTTTCTTTGACATTTCAATAATCATTCATTTTGTTGACATGCGTCAGATACGGTAGCATGCCTTGCTTCTTTTCTCGTTTTTTTTCTTTTTTTTCTTTTTTTTAAATGTGAATATTAAAAATGTACATTAGAATTGAAAGCTCAAAATACAACGAACAAGCAACAGTACCAGCAATGAATAAGCATTGTTTCGGAGTTCCAGCTTCATTTTCTATCGATACAAATGCAGTGAAAACGGAATTAATGGACTACGAAAGCATGCTTCTCTGCATCTGCATCACTTCCTTCCCTTCTTGGTTATTTGAAATATATCACCATAAAACAAGCTACACTAACGAGGTCAAATGTGTCGTATTACTAGAGCAAGTACACACTCAAGAGCAGAAAAAGGTAAAAAATGCATTTGTTAAAACTTCCGGGCTGAGAGGCCGTGGTCGATCGGTAAAACTTCTTCTTCCTGACGTTTCGTTGCCAACTGTGGGCAACACGTAGCGAGGTGAGTCAGCGATAGTCGCTGACTCACCTTGGAAGATGTTGCCCGCAATTGGCAACGAAACCTCAGGAAGAATTAGTTTTACAGATCGACCACGGCCTGTCAGCCCGGAATTTTTAACTAATGAAGACCCCGGCCGTCAAAACCTACACGTTATAGCTGAAAATTGCGTTCCTGGCACTGTGTTATTCATGCAAGCACTGTAATTTTCAGTGTTCAAACACAGTTGTTGCGTCCACACGACAGAAATAATGAAGAAGAAGCAATCGTAAACAGTGCCAAAAAGATGTTCAAATGTGTGTGAATTCCTTAGGGACCAGACTGCTTAGGTCATCGGTCCCTAGACTTACACACTATTTAAACTAGCTTTAACTTATACTAAGAACAACAACCACACCCATGCCCGAGGGAGGACTCGAACCTCCGGCGGGAGGGGCCGCGCAGTCCGTGACATGGCGCCTCAAACCGCGCGGCCACTCTGCGTGGCGTAAACAGTGCTCCGCTAATGTTTTGGTCTATTTAAGATGGCAGCAGGCCCCGCCTGCTCTGGCTGCAAAACAAAGTACAGGGTAAGTCTACAGGGCCATCTCACTTCTTTTGATTTTTAACTCCACTTAGTGAAGTTCAACCTTTAAACGTGAGAAAGTTTATCGTCGCCTTTAGATACAGTATAGTATACGATATTAAGCGGGTAAGATTGGAATATAAACCAAAATATATGGAATGTATAATACACTCCTGGAAATGGAAAAAAGAACACTGTGAATTCATTGTTCCAGGAAGGGGAAACTTTATTGACACATTCCTGGGGTCAGATACATCACATGATCACACTGACAGATCAACAGGCAGATAGACACAGGCAACAGAGCATGCACAATGTCGGCACTAGTACAGTGTATATCCACCTTTCGCAGCAATGCAAGCTGCTATTCTCCAATGGAGACGATCGTAGAGATGCTGGATGTAGTCCTGTGGAACAGCTTGCCATGCCATTTCCACCTGGCGCCTCAGTTGGACCAGCGTTCGTGCTGGACGTGCAGACCGCGTGAGACGACGCTTCATCCAGTCCCAAACATGCTCAATGGGGGACAGATCCGGAGATCTTGCTGGCCACGGTAGTTGACTTACACCTTCTAGAGCACGTTGGGTGGCACGGGATACATGCGGACGTGCATTGTCCTGTTGGAACAGCAAGTTCCCTTGCCGGTCTAGGAATGGTAGAACGATGGGTTTGATGACGGTTTGGATGTACCGTGCACTATTCAGTGTCCCCTCGACGATCACCAGAGGTGTACGGCCAGTGTAGGAGATCGCTCCCCACACCATGATGCCGGGTGTTGGCCCTGTGTGCCTCGGTCGTATGCAGTCCTGATTGTGGCGCTCACCTGCACGGCGCCAAACACGCATACGACCATCATTGGCACCAAGGCAGAAGCGACTCTCATCGCTGAATACGACACGTCTCCATTCGTCCCTCCATTCACGCCTGTCGCGACACCACTGGAGGCGGGCTGCACGATGTTGGGGCGTGACCGGAAGACGGCCTAACGGTGTGCGGGACCGTAGCCCAGCTTCATGGAGACGGTTGCGAATGCTCCTCGCCGATACCCCAGGAGCAACAGTGTCCCTAATTTGCTGGGAAGTGGCGGTGCGGTCCCCTACGGCACTGCGTAGGATCCTACGGTCTTGGCGTGCAACCGTGCGTCGCTGCGGTCCGGTCCCAGGTCGACGGGCACGTGCACCTTCCGCCGACCACTGGCGACAACATCAATGTACTGTGGAGACCTCACGCCCCACGTGTTGAGTAATTCGGCGGTACGTCCACCCGGCCTCCCGCATGCCCACTATACGCCCTCGCTCAAAGTCCGTCAACTGCACATACGGTTCACGTCCACGCTGTCGCGGCATGCTACCAGTGTTAAAGACTGCGATGGAGCTCCGTATGCCACAGCAAACTGGCTGACACTGACGGCAGCGGTGCACAAATGCTGCGCAGCTAGCGCCATTCGACGGCCAACACCGCGGTTCCTGGTGTGTCCGCTGTGCCGTGCGTGTGATCATTGCTTGTACAGCCCTCTCGCAGTGTCCGGAGCAAGTATGGTGGGTCTGACACACCGGTGTCAATGTGTTCTTTTTTCCATTTCCAGGAGTGTAATTTCATCAGAGGTAGTTATCGTTTAGATTTCATTTGAAATTTTGTATGTGATCATTACGTGTAGGCGTGTACAATTTATGTTTGCTTTCATGCAAGCTTTCAAAGGAAATTAATTGAAACTGGATATAGGTCAGTTTTAATTCACATATATCCGTGTAGGCATACTACAGCAGCAAAACGAAACAGTCACAAAGTGTGAAAGATCAGTTATTGCTACGTACAGATTGCTTATATCCCATATACGAAAACTGTGTGCGTTTACGTGGCAAAATCTTATGAAACTGTGCCGGAGCTTACCACGGACCAGTAAAACGTATCGTTTTGTTCATAAACATAAACAAGGAAGAAAATTTCGGAAACACTCTTCTGAAGTTGAAAGGATTTAATGAGGTTGTTATTAAATAATTATGGATGCTAAGGTAATCTTGACTATACAGTGCCTTTAAACGATTATTCTTGCTGCACCTTTAGTGTTCAGGAAGTCTTTATAACAATTACGAGCACTACGTTATGACAACAGTTAAGAGACTAATGCCCTCACGTAAGGCGGTGTATTTCAGAAACCTTCCTTTCAGTAATGGCACAGCTGTGAACGGTATTATATGCGACATGAATGTGAGAAGGAAATTAACTTAACGCTAAAGAAGAATCAGAGATAAAATTACATACATAATTATCTGTAATTAATTTCCGGAATAGATTAAAAGCAATGAGTTACTTTCTTAGGAATAAGGTGCGGGAACTTAAAACTTTTAGACAGTATCCTAGTAATAGTGTTACAGAGTTCCCTGCTATTGCGTTATGACATTTCACTTTCACAATACCAATGACAGTGGGAATTTGTGAACAGTTCCTCTTCAAGACTCAGTTTACCTTTTCTTTCAGTGTGATCTTACAGCAGCTACTTCCGGATGAAACCTCAACTACGGAAGTTGCGTGTGAACTCTGCACATAAGAGGCTACCTAGGATCTGAACTTGGCGGGCGGGGAATGGAACAAGAACTCGTATTACTTTCGCGTAAAAAATTGTTTAGCTCAATGAAAATGGCGCAGTAGCTTTGTTTCTGGTTTCACTTCCTAACAGAATCTATTACAGGCGCCGCCTTTCTCCATACCGATGCAGCACTGATACGTCTGTTTGTGTGGCGGCAGACTGCGAGTTTGTCAAGGTCATTTTGTGGTCCGCTACTAAGGGACGCCCATGGATACACCACACGAAGAGTATACAGTCGTCTTACGAATATCAGTCAGGTATTACACATGAATCATTTCGTCCCCAGCAGAAGGACGGTTCATTTTATGACTGTACACACCCTTTAACCTCAATGAATAAGTAGATTAGTGCAGGAGACGCCCTCTATCAGGCTGCAAATCCCTTCTAATTCGTTAGGATGCAGACCAAGGAAGTTTTGCACCGTCGTTAGACGCAGTAAAATATTCAGAATTATTCCACTTATTACTGAAAATACGAATCGTTGCTGCTTTTTATGCGTCGACTGGCGGCTAGGTAATCCGGAGAAAAATCTGCTGAATCCAACATTGGACTTACGTCTGCTGAGGACGCTGGATCAGCTCCGAGTGGAAGTCGATGACACCTTGATGCGGTGGTTTTGCCGCCCGCTGGCGAGGTAGGCACACACGCTGTCGGCAGCTCGGATCTGAGATATCGATTTCGGGGAGTACTCGATCCCTTACAGTTCACTGTCTGCATTGTCCTTTCAGGTTGACGTGCTGAATGATGTGGTGAATGTCGAACCTGGACCGCTAGTACGGTAGCCATCAAGACCTTTGCGACGCTGGAGTTTAAGGCATCTTCTGCCCTGGCCCGGAGTCCTGTTGGTAGACCCATGGGCTACCTATCAGCGCTGGATTCTGTGCTGACTTCAGTACAGTAATCTCTCAACCGTGGCTTTGGATGGCTGATCATCACACAGGGCAACAAGGAGAACACTGGAACAATCTCACACACGAGATGATACCATCCTGTAGCCAGAGAATCGAGTGTAAACGATAAGAACACCATCGATCGTATTGTGGGGCGGGGTATTTATGTCGCCGCAGAGAGGCTCTACTCTAAATCGTCATTCGTATTGGCCGAATTGATTCTACTCTTGCACAGTTGTCAGTTCTTCAGTTCCGCTACATTTGCTGAACAAATATTTTGCAGGGTCTTTGCTTCTTTGTCAAACTCCTGCTAGCCGTTGCTGTGTCGTATCTAGTGTCTCTTGTGCCGAGTTTCGGGGGTAACAAAGGCAGTTCGGTCTGCTGAGATGCTCACAGTTTCTCTTAACAGTGTGGAGGTGGCCGTCTTCCAGACCCAGTAACTTTAGCATTGTGTAACTGGAGATTCAGGATCCGCTGAGCATTTGATGTTCACATGACCACTCCGAGTGGAAGCTACGAGACATAAACCCCCTAGGGCGAAATTTTACTAATTAACAATGTCAACACATTAAAGTTTATCAATATAGTAACAAACGGTATATGTAGGAATCGAGTAAAAGAATTCATAGTTGGTATTAGGGACAGAGATACACATTTGAGAGACGTTAGCAGAAGTGATCGCAATGAAACGTCCCCTTAGAAAAATTATACAAGATTGTGCTTAAGCTGACACACAATATTTTTAGTGCAACGCAATCCGACTTCCAAAAATCCCTACGAAAGAATGGCCGTGACTAACATTAACCTATACGTTTCACAAATCACTTACCTCACAAAAATCTTCGTTACTCAAGCTACTGCAATACAGCGAGCGCCACTACTGATAGCTAAATAAAAGATTCAAACTACTGAAGGCACTAACTACTGATAGGCATAGTTAGCAAATGAAAGATTTTAATAGCGAACAATCAATGTATTTACCTTAATAGTCATAATATATATAGCAGCTCATGACATCCATTCTTACAAATTTCAAAACTCCGCCATCTCTCTCCCCACGTCCACCACTGCTGGCGGCTCACCTCCAACTGCGCAACGCTACGCGCTGTTAGCATCCAGCTGCCGCTGCCCAACACTACAATGGCAGACAACAATGCTAACCAGCCACAGACTGCACACGGCACAGCCAGTGATTTTCATACAGAGCGCTACGTGGCGTCGGCGTTACCAATAAAAAAACCTGAACAGCCTACTTACAGCGTATGCTAATGATGAGGTATGAAAGGACGGCAGTAATACCGATGACAGAAAATTTCAAGGTCATAAGCATCGAAAAAATACTGTGCGCTCAATGTTATATTGTGTTATGTCTGGCAATAAGAGCGTATGTAATTGTAGTTTGATCTGAATGCTCGTCCATTAGTTCTTACTGATAGTATGATATTGTCATTTAGAGTGAATTGGGAAAAAGTGGCAATCAAGGAATGATGGCTGTTTGCTCGTGTTAACTTCACTACGACAAGAGCACTCAATGATGCACAACTTCCTTGAGTGCAAGTCTAGAGCGGCAGATGCAGTTCTAAACGATATTTTTCGTCTTTGGGAGCAAAAAAACTGTGGCAAGTATTAAACTTTAGGATGTAAAATAATCGCAGATGTATTTAAAAACAATAAATGTGACTTCTGTGTTTTACCAGTTCTAATGGTGTGTTCAACATGTGCTATATATCTTGAAGTACGCGTGAGTCCGGTTACTTTCCGTTCTGTTTGCTGCCATGCTGTATTGAAACTTGCATCTCCCCCTCCCGTTATCTGGGAAAGACAACAATGGAGTCACATAAAACTGGTGGCTTTAACAGTTCTCCAGCTTCTCAGGAGTATGGGAAACCATATTGGACATGCGTAACGATTGTGTTGTAAAGCAGTAAATATCAACCATAGAACAGTCAGTACATGCAATAGAATCTTTTATTTTGTAGTGCTTAACCATAAAATATATAATAAAATTGGTGATGATGTCAAACTTATTATGCCATCTTCCGGGTGAGATGCAACTTGTAGCGAAGGAAGCTACTACGGGACCTAATTTCACATACATCGGTTTTCAGTTTGAAGAAATCTTGCCAAACACGTGTGATTAATCGCGTTTTGAAAATCTCGAAATATTACGTCGCAATTTTATGTAGAAGCAATTAGTATTGCCTCTTTCGCTGGGACATATAAAAATAATCGTGTTGACGCTATGATTTGCCGAGGCGCTCAATAACTAGACATTGAATTATAATTACAATTTTAAATGCTTCAGCATAGACGTACAGGCATAATACGAGGATCTTCCATAAGTAATGTAACAAATTTTTTTCACGTCCAATTTCATGAAGTTCGTTCCAGTAGGAAGGGGCGCGGCGTATACCAAGCCTTTATAATGGCATATGTAACAGAGGTGCGTTCCAAGCAGAGAGCTTTACTGAATTTCCTTTGGCGGAAAACCAGAGCAGCGCAGATATTCATAGGCGCTTGCGGAATGTCTGCGGAGACCTGGCAGTGAATAAAAGCACCGTGAGTCAGTGTGTGGAGCGTCTGTTATCAACCCAAAATGAATTACGTCCCTTTTACTTGCAGTGGACTAACTACGAGCACTTTGTCATTTCTCTCTTTTGGCCATATTGCGGTAGACGAGTATGCGCTACTACACTCTCCCGCTCACCAAAGCGGTCTCTCGGTGAACAAGAATTAATTGCATCCAAAGTGGATCCCACGCGGAAGTGCGGGCGGGCCAGCGGAACTTGTCGCAGTCTGACTTCCCCCCCCCCCCCCACACACACACACCTCTCCCACCGGTGGAGAAGGAAGCGGCAGTTAATGGAATTGGAGAGCTCTTGTGCGCGCCGCGTTATCTTAATCCGCGCGACGGCGGAGAGGCGCCCCGTATGCTGTTATCTCGAACCGAAGGAGCAGCCTGGTCTCAGCCGCGCGACATTAAACGGCGCCCAGGGGTTTCCACATGCGTCACTACGCTCGCCTGCAGACAACAGCCAAGACACTCTTCTAGCGATACCTGTGCAAGATCGCAGTATGGTGTGCTTCTTCTGCGAAAATGTCAGTCTTCAGTACGAATAATTAAAATGAAAAAACATCTTGTCTGTCTATTTGAAGACACTAATCTCCAAAGCTACTGTGTGCATGGTTGTCACAGGTAACTGCACCGTAGCTTGGGGCAACGTATAGGTTTTATTCATCTAAATAAGAAAATAAAAAGATATCGTATTTTAAAATTTTGTCCACAATAATATTACAAACACGAAATTTACTCTGTTACATTTCCACCACTAAACCGCTCAACCAATTTCGAGGAAATGTGGTGTGGTGATAAGGAAGAACATCGGCTACTTTTGAAAGTGAAAAAAAAATTTAAAAAAATTCGACACCTAAGAGGGTGAAGCATGGAATGGAACATTCTCTTTTACGACAGTGAATATAAGACATGTTCAAAAAATTGTTAAATTTATTGTATGACGTAAAACATTTGTATAATGTATAGTACTGTAATAGCACGATGCGCGCTCCTGCCCATGCCTCCGTGTACACATCGCTCGACAGCGACGCTGCTAATGCGGTCTCATCGTGCATTGTGATGACAGCCTGTTGGGGGGGGGGGGGGGGGGCGAAGGCGAAAGACACATCGCGTGCTGTGTTTGCCCGAACAGGCAGACACATGAGGACCTACTTGCAATGATACTCGAGCACAGCTGTGGGTGACAGCTAGTACAACAATGTGATATGCACCATTTTATTTTATGAAGGTGGTGTTCCACATTTTTTAAGTACACTACTGCCCATTAAAATTGCTACACCAAGAAGAAATGCAGATGATAAACGGGTATTCTTTGGACAAATATATTATACTAGAACTGGCAAGTGATTACATTTTAAGGCAATTTGAGTGTATAGATCCTGAGAAATCAGTACCCAGAACAACCATATCTGCCCGTAATAACGGCCTTGATACCCCTCCGCATTGAGTCAAACAGAGCTTTGATGGCGTGTACAGGTACAGCTGCCCATGCATCTTCAACACGATACCACAGTTCATCAAGAGTAGTGACTGGCGTATTGTGAGCGCCAGTTGCTCGGCCACCATTGACCAGACGTTTTCAATTTGTGAGAAATCTGGAGAATGTGCTGGTCAGGGCAGCAGTCGAACATTTTCTGTATCCAGAAAGGCCTGTACAGGACCTTCAAAAGCAGTCGTGCATTGTCTAGCTGAAATGTAGGGTTTCGAAGGGATCGAATGAAAGGTAGACCCGCGAGTCGTAACACATCTGAAATGTAACATCCACTGTTCAAAGTGCCGTGACCGAGATGTCTAACCAAAGGCACCCCATACCATCACGCCGGGTGATACGCCAGTATGGCGATGACGAATACACGCTTCCAATGTGCGTTCACCGCGATGTCGCCAAACACGGATGCGACCATCAAGATGCTGTAAACAGAACCTGGACTCATCCGAAAAAATGACGTTTTGCCATTCTTGCACCCAGGTTCGTCATTGAGTACACCATAGCAAGCGCTCCTGTCTGTGATACAGCGTCAGGAGTAACCGCAGCCATGGTCTCCGAGCTGATAGTCCATGCTGCTGCAAACGTTCGTGCAGATGGTTGTTGTGTTGCAAACGTCCCCATCTGTTGACTCAGGGATCGAGACGTGGCTGCACGATCCATTACAGCCATGCGGATAAGATGCCTGTCATCTCGTCTTCTAGTGATACGAAGCCGTTGGGATCCAGCACGGCGTTCCGTATTACCCTCCTGAACCCACCGATTCCATACCCTGCTAACAGTCATTGGATCTCGATCAACGCGACCAGGAGTGTCGCGATACGATAAACTTCGCTACAATCCGACCTTTATCAAAGTCTGAAACGTGATGGTAAGCATTTCTCCTCCTTACACATGTTATCACAACAACTTTTCACCAGGCAACGCCAGTCAGTTGCTGTTTGTGTATGAGAAATCGGTTGGAAACTTTCTTTATGTCAGTACATTGTAGGTGTCGCCACCGGCGCCAACCTTGTGTGAATACTCTGAAAAGCTAATCATTTGCATATCACAGAATGTTTTTCCTGTCGGTTAAATTTCGCGTCAGTAGCTCGTCATCTTCGTGGTGTAGCAATTTTAATGGCCAGTAGTGTAATTAAGAAAGTTACATCTCCAGCAGCAAGACCTTCTAATAAATAGAGCTTTATTGCAGCCAGATCGTCACGAAGTAACTTAAAGTCGTTTATAACGACTTACGTGACAATGTCAAAATTTTGGCGCCAATGAATACTTTTTTACACCGTTCGCCGGGTGCCGGTCTTTCAATCTGACGTCACTTCGGCGACCTGCAGTCTGTGAGGATGAAAGGATGAGGATAGCACAACACCTAATCCCTGGGGAGAGAAAATTCCCGGACTCAGCCGGGAATCGAGCCCGGGCCCAGAGAATTGACAATCCGTCGCGCTGGCCATTCAGCTACCGGCGGCGGTCGTCAATAAGCACTGCAACAATTTTTTTCTGAAAAAAAAGTTGGTTCTATTCAGAATTCCATATAGCATATTATTTGCCGTTCTTTTGCCTACAAAATCCTGTAATTCAACATGATCTTCGTTCAATGCGACGGCCCTACGCCTCCTTACTGGGAGGGCCTGTATACCCGCATGTTACCACTCTAATGGTCGACGTCGGAGACAACGTCTTGCTGTACCAATGACCTCCCCACCATCCGCATACTGATACCCACGCAGTGCATTATTCATTGGGCCAAACAGATGGAAGTTGGAAGGTTCGACATGCGGGCTGCAGAGTGGATGAGGCAGAACAGTTCAGTGAAGTTTTGTGAGCTCCACTCGGGTGCGCTGACTTAAGTGAGATCTTGCGTTTTCATGGAGAAGGAGAGATTGTTTACATTTTTGTGATGACGAACACGCTGCAGTCGTTTCTTCAATTTCCAGAGTGTAGAACAATACACTTCAGAGTTGATCGTTGCACCGTGAGGGAGTACATCAAGAAACCCCTTCAGAGTCCCAGAAGGCCGTTGCCATGGCTTCAGTGGCTGAGTGTACGGCTTTCCACTTGGATCCATGCATTGCTGTTTTGTTTCTGGTTCGAAGTGATGAAGCCATGTTTCATCGCCAGTGCCGACGTTCGACAGAAAATGGTCGCGATCAGCCACGTAACGTGCAAGCAACCCCTCCCAGCCAGCCGTTGTGGCCGAGCGGTTCTAGGCGCTTCAGTCCGTATCCGCGCTGCCGCTACAATCGCAAGTTCGAATCCTTCCTCGGGCATGGATTTGTGTGCTGTCCTTAGGTTAGTTCGGTTTAAGTAGTTCTACGTTTAGGGGACTGAGGACCTCAGATGTTAAGTCCCATAGTGCTTAGAGCCATTTGAACCATCTGAACTCCGCACAGTCCTTCGTTGCTTTTTATGGTCTCCTATTAGGAGGCGAGGAACACAGCGGGCGTGAGTATCCTAACTCATGGACGAATGTGTCGGAACTATCAACAGTATTTGGGCAGCGATTTGTTTGATTGTAAATCGCCTATCACCTCGAACGAGAGTATCTCCACGTTCCAACAATACAGGAGTCACATCTGTGTGCGGCGGCCAGCACGCGGGAAATCGCACAGGTTTGCTCGATGTTGTTGCGATGATAACATCTACGATGCTCTGTTTTCCACCGAAAGAAGCTCTGTGACAGCTGTGTGCTTGGAACGCATCTCCTTTACAGACGCCATTCTGAAGGCTACATTACGGACCGTGACATGACGGAACTTCAAGAAACTATAGGGTGTGGAGCGAGAATATTCCAATATGAGCCACAACAAATTCCACATTTTTCCAACGTACACTGGCAGAGAAAAAATGTGCCATTACTTACTGAACGCCCTTCGTGCATGTAAACCACACTATTACACTGGCCGACCGGGATTGTCAAGCGGTTCTAGGAGCTATTGTATAGAACCTCGCAACCGCTACGGTCGCAGGTTCGGGCATGGATGTGCGTGATGTCCTTAGGTTAGTCGAGTTAAAGTAGTTCTAAGTTCTAGGGGACTGATGACCTTACAAGTTAAGTCCCATAGTGCTTAAAGCCATTTAAACCATTTTGAATGAATAAGCAAATAGGGGGACATCACTGGTGTACTGGTTATCAGACAGTCCTGTCCAGTTGCTGGATCTATGGGGATAGGAGCTTGAACGACAGTATTTCGCATGATTTTAATCTACAAACGGGTAGTATTACGAAATTTTGGACGATTCACATTCAGTAGTAGTACTCTTAAGCCGATGAGCCACATATATAACTTCCCTGCTTTTTTTTAAATCGACTGTGTGGAAGAAAGCAAAACAGTATATAAGAAGGAAGAATATATATGGGATAAATAATTTGCCTAATGATTGAACTGTCCTTTCAGAGTAGTAAAAAGTGACTATTTTCACAGCACAGAATTTACATTTTGTAATCAGTTTCAACAAAAAACAGCACGTTGTTGTTTAAAAACATATATTTCTGTGTCAGTGTGGACCTAAATGAGAGTGTCGTGTAAAAATTTCAAGTAAGTTGGTCAAGAACTTTTCGAGATGTTTGGAAAAAGCTTTAAACAAACGTCTTGTCTTTATATAGAGGTACAGCTAAACATCCTAGATTCAGTAATGAAAATTGCACGCTTGACTTCTCAAGCTGTTGTGGGTGCATAAAACTCAGCGGTAGGGGCAGCTGAATCACCCTGAGGCAGTTTAACTCGCGACGCATAAATTACTCAAATTATATTCGTCTAGTATTTGAGAATTAGCGCACTTAGCGACGTCCAGTAAACTCAACGCACAATTACAAACCTTTCCCAAACGTTTTGTGTATGACACGCCCCACCCAATAATGGAAAGGAAAAGTTAATCACTTACATCTTCGGAGTTCATGAAGGTAAACTTCAACAGCAGGCGTACCAGTTTAATTTATTGCTTCTGTTCTAGTGACTATTGGCAACAACCTTTGCAGACAGTATCCACTTATAATACAGGGTATATTTGCAAAATTATATCATTGTACGAGACATACTTCTGGGGATAAACCACATTGCATATGGGAGGGAGCAGGGAGAAGAGGTGGGAGGGAGTGTTTAGTCGTTGACATATTAAAAAAATTACAAATTGTACCGATTTGTCGCTTCCTCGCGTAGACCAGTACAGGCAGATACTGCAATTCGACCGTACGGACTACGGCGACTGCAGTGGAAAGCGACGGCAACGTACTACGCGGTCGCCGTAACCCTGTTAAAACGCTTATCGAAGAGCCAGCGATTTGCCATGCAGCAGGATCCGCAGCGTGTAAAAAGAATGAATGAGAAGATTACTATTGACTCGGGCCGAGTCGGACTCCAACAATACAAAATTGTGAGGTCACTCTGTGTTGCAGATACCTTATTTGCCATTTTTCACGTTATATTTTGAACGCTATACGGAGGCTGAATCAGCTGATATCGTGAGCGGTAACTTAGAGAACTACTGCAATGCATCGGGAGGCAATTCCCACAATCGGCAGAGAGTGAGTATGTCCATAAGTTCTGGAGGTACGATGGTGGTGTGAGAAACCGAACTAAGCGTGGCAGCGAACCCTACTGTAGACGCCGGGGACCACCCGACATGTTGGCGCGAAACAACAAGTTTTTCTGTACCAAATATTAATTATTAGCTGCACCCGGCCACGCTTTGCTATGGCTCAGTGCGCGTATATGGGAAACAAAGGAAAGAGAAAACACACGTTTTTTAGTATACCCCTCTCTCTGGTCACCACGTTCTCCACCTCTTTGTGGCCATCTTCTCCTCTCCCCTCTCTGTCTCCTCCTGCCTCTCTCTCTCTCAGTGTATCTCCTCGTGCTGCCTCTCCCTGTCCACCTCCTTCTTCTCGTTTTCTACGTTCATCTCCTCGCACTCCTACGTCTCTCTCCTCTTCACCTTTGTCTCTGTCGTTGAGCCTTATTTATTTTTGTAGCAGATTCAGATTCTGTAGTATTATTCTAATCGTAAACCAATAAACCCGCTGCTGCTTTGGTCGCAGGTTCGAATCCTGCCTCGGGCATGGATGTGTGTGATGTCCTTAGGTTAGTTAGGTTTAAGTAGTTCTAAGTTCTGGGGGACTGATGACCTCAGATGTTAGGTCCCATAGTGCCTAGAGCCATTTTGAACCAATAAACCATTAAAATACATCTTTTCTGTTTGCTAACAACATGCAATGGGTGAATAACTTTAACAGATTAATGATTTTGAACAAACCAACATTTAAATATTCATAACTTTTCCAGTTTTGTTAATGTATACCAGATGGCGTTTCAGCAGGTATATAAAAACACGTGAGTATTCGATTTCAATGCTTTCTCAAAATTTCAAAGCATTCCGCGAAGACCTTTTGGAGACTTGAGATTTTGGAGAAACAAACATCTACGTTTGTACTTATACAGAAATTATAAATGTTCCTAATCGCAAATCTTCGAAACTTTATGCCTGAATGCTTTGAGGCTTTGACACAGCGTTTTAAGGTACCAACATTAAAAAAATACATTTAATGTATAATTTTAAAGGTACATGAAAACACGCCTGTTACCTGTCTTGCAACGTTAGGTCAAAATTTCAAAGTAATCAGTTAAAAGCTTTCAGAGAGACACGTTGTTGAAGAAACGAACATTTAAATTTTTGAAACTTCCTGGCAGATTAAAACTGTGTGCCCGACCGAGACTCGAACTCGGGACCTTTGCCTTTCGCGGGCAGGTGCTCTACCAACTGAGCTACCAAAGCACGACTCACGTCCGGTACTCACAGCTTCACTTCTGCCAGTATCCGTTTCCTACCTTCCAAACTTGAAGCTGTGAGTACCGGACGTGAGTCGTGCTTTGGTAGCTCAGTTGGTAGAGCACCTGCCCGCGAAAGGCAAAGGTCCCGAGTTCGAGTCTCGGTCGGGCACACAGTTTTAATCTGCCAGGAAGTTTCATATCAGCGCACACTCCGCTGCAGAGTGAAAATCTCATTCTGGAATTAAATTTTTATTTATCCAAATTAGAAACCATTCCTAATATAATAATTGCTAGGTGCAGTCGAACAGTCACTAAAGTTTCTTTACTATTATAACACAGTCCAGTGTACTAATTACAATGAGAAATGATGGTGTGTTCGCTGTCGACAAAGCACCAATTCTTCCGATGCCGTACAAAGTTTGTTGGTGATCCTTGCTGGACGACAAGTAAGTCACTTGGCGATGAGATGTGCTTCTCATCTGAATTTTGTGTCAGCCTTACTCCCGGTTTTCAGTATCCTACGAAATTAACTGTAACAAACTGAGTCTTGTGTGTTATCTTACGGTCCTTAGCAATAAAAGTTCCGTAACGACACCCCAAACTGATCTTTGAAGTAGATTTGCTACCTTCAGAACGTTTCCAGTTCACTATTGTATCTGATGCGAGAGATGACACCAGTTTGGCAGAGAACACATAGGAGAAATGCCTACGCGTCGATAAGCAAAGGTAATCTGAGGAAGTTCGAGTCGATGTCGGAGTACACATAATCAGCTGTCCCCGTCGAGGTATATCGTCAACACCTGTCGGCAGCTGAGGGTTTCAATTAATTATTATTTATTCTAGAGGAGCTGCACGGTCCTCATGGTATCTGTTCTTTTGAGAACAATTACTGTCTTCATATATAGTTAAAGGCTATCCGGCCATTGACCTTCGTGTGTACGAATGCGCACAGTTTGCCCGAACTCTTACGGGAATCGTCACCTTGGTTGGCGCGAGTTGAATGGATGGGCAAATATCTATTCGGTACATTACGGATGTAGATTGTGGACAGTTTGGAATGTGGGGCTCAGAGGAAACGTGATAAGTCCCTGCAGTTGCGCTATTCATCTGTGTCCACGGGCCGGCCAGAGTGGCCTTGCGGTTCTAGGCGCTACAGTCTGGAGCCGAGCGACCACTACGGTCGCAGGTTCAAATCCTTCCTCGGGCATGGATATGTGTGATGTCCTTAGGTTAGTTAGGTTTAATTATTTCTAAGTTCTAGGCGACTGATGACCTCAGAAGTTAAGTCGCATAGTGCTCAGAGCCATTTGTGTCCTCGGTGGCTCACTTCAACAGAATGGGTATAGGCTAGGAACTGGATTCCTCGTAGAGAGGGAATGGGTTCGGTCACGTTCCCAAGCCTAACCTCACCTGCAAGTCACACATGAAAAATAACTCAGCAGTACAGCAGATGCAAGAAAATGACGGCAAACATCTGGTGTCTGATATAAAGGAAGACCTTGAACTCCCTAGGGTGCGTTTAGAAGGCTGGAACTGGCAAAAATAGCAAGGCAATGAAGGATTTTACGATATCACTGTTCGGGACTGTTCTTCTGTCCACGTAACTTACCCTGGAAGGAACACACATCAAGGATTTACTGAATGATTAATTTGGGTCTTGGAAATGATGTTGAGGAACCTCAGACTGCAGAAGAAGAAAATGTGCTGCTGAACTGCCACCAGTGGAAGGTGGCAGTGAAGGTGCTAATGTGCTACTGCTTAGGACTGAATATGACTCCTCATTCTTTGAATGCTGTAATTTATGACTGCAATTATCTGTCGTCTTATTTATGTCATTTCATTGTAGCTATTTTTATTACTGTTTTTGTGGAATAAAAAAAGTGGTTAGGAAGGGAAAAAAAGATGGATAGAGCGTCTGCACATGTAAGCAGGAGATCCCAGGTTCGAGTCCCGGTCAGGGCTCACATTTTCAGCTGCCGCATCGAGGTATATCATCAACACCTTGTAAGTAGGCTGTTTAGGTTTTTTTATTTGTAACACCACCTCTGTATGAAAATCACTGGCTGTGCTGTGTGCAGTCTGTGGCTGGTTGGCATTGTTGTAATACTCGCCATTGTAGCGTTGGGCAGCTGGATGTGAACAGCGCGTAGCGTTGCGCAGACCAAACCACTGTAGACAAACTCCTCACTGAGAATTTCAGAATTCACATGCGATCATACAAGGTAGAACCACCTCACCTGCCCCCACCACAACCAGCCCATTGCGCAAAGTGCTTTAGCTTCGAGCACTCTACCGACAAATGTTCCCAATCACCAAAATGCGCCAGATGCGCGGGGAACCATTACGCAAGTGAATGCAGCTCAAAAGAAGTAAAAGTCAAATGCGCAAATTGCGAAGGCGATCATCATCCAATGGACCCTAAATGCCCGAAAAGGCCACCAGCCCCTGCTAACCTAGAATCAACGCAAACGGTGAAGTGCATCGACAAACCCACAAAACATGAACCAGTAACAACCACAAGTGACCAATTCGTCAAAACTGACGACCTGATCAGAGCCATCACGACAGCAATGATAAACATCCTTCCAGACAGGAAAGCAAAAGTCGTGGAAGCAATGAGAGAGGTATCAAAGTCCTTCCTGGGCAGAAAACTAGAACCGGTACCGATCGGAAACAAACTGCACTTCCACCTGCAGAGTACAAAGACTACAGAAGAATCCCGCTACAACAAAGGCAGCAAAGAAGCACCAGAAACATCCGAACACACCAGAAAACAACAAACACCCAAGGAAGACACAACGTCAGTCACTTACAATCAAGAACCGAAAGCACAGCCACCCACCACACGCAAAGAGAACAGTCAAAAACAGATACCAGCTGTGCAAGAAGTACAGTCCCAAAAACCAATGCCTTCGCACCTATAAACCAGAGGGTACAACAAAAAGAACACAGAACCAGTATGGATGACAC
Organism: Schistocerca gregaria; assembly: GCF_023897955.1. Lineage (NCBI taxonomy): Eukaryota > Metazoa > Arthropoda > Insecta > Orthoptera > Acrididae > Schistocerca > Schistocerca gregaria. The sequence goes on along the minus strand of NC_064925.1, from coordinate 262,324,001 downwards.
GGGTCAAGAGGACTTAAACATGGGCTTCGTAAACGCCAATGGCTTCAGAACGAAGCACCCATTACTGGAAAGGTTAGTCACGAAAGAAAATCTAGCTATCTTAGGAGTGCTGGAAACGAGGACTGTCAACTACCCACTCCGTATACAAGACTATATAACACACGAACTAAAAGCAATTCCAGTACCGAGAAGCTCCCCAAAGGGCGGCGTGGCGGTATTCCATAACAAGAAAACACCAGCCATTAAGATCGATCTGCCTCCGAAATTCTCGAATATCCAAGCCATACATCTTCAACTTCAAACCCGCTCAAATAAATTCTTACATCTAATAACGATTTAAAAACCACCTGATGAAGAAATTCCAATTGACTTCTTAAACTATATCAAAAAATTAGGCGACTTCATCATCATGGGGGACTTCAATGCCAGATCTGAAACTTTCGGCGACTCAAGATCCAACAGGAACGGAATAGCTCTAACAATACACCTGGATGACATCAATAACGGAGTTAGACTACCCTACAACAAGACCACGTTTATAGGACACCAAGGAACATCCATCCCTGATCATATCATCTGCGCAAAAACCATATATAGACACCTCAGCCCCCCATGGGCGGGAGATAGCATAGGGTCAGATCACCTGCCATTAATCATACGCACGCACCTGATGAGCGCACCACACCACAGGAAAGATAGAAAAACCATCATAGACATGAAAAACCTAAACATCCCAAATTACGAAAACGAACTAAGGGAAAGATTACCAACGACTAGAAACATTGCAAACATTGAACACCTAGAAGAGTACAACAAAGAAATCATACAAGCAATCACCAAAGCGACAGAAAACAATGCTCCAACCAAAATCATTAAACCAAATGCGGACCGCATACCGCAGAGAATATTAAACACGATAAAAGAAAAAAGGCGAATATACAACCTTTTCAAAAGAACAACGGATTGCGAGTACAAGAGAGAATGGAACAGACTAAACAACTTGGTAAAGCAACAACTGAAAGAATTCAGAGCTGACAAATGGGGAATAATAAGCAAAAACCTAGATCACAAACAAGTAAACAGATACTGGCACACGTTCAGGAAAATCACAGGTGCAGATCATAAACAGGATCCACCCCTCTATCAGGATGGTAACATTATCACCGACGACAGAGAAAAGGCCAACCTATTCAGAGCAGTCCTCAACGAAATTCACAGCTTCCCAACCGACCCTAACTTTGACCTAACGCACGAAAAAGAAATCACAATAGAATACGAAAAATTGCTTAAAACACTAAATACACCAACAGAAGCCGAAGCCTCACTCACAGAGGAAATCACAAGCACAGAAGTGGAGGAAGCATTACTAATAGGAAAAAACAGCGCGCCAGGCAAAGATGGGATTAAAAGAAACCAGCTACGTCTAGCCCCCAGAGAAGCAATGATAACTAGCCTCAAGACCCTCTACAACGCAGCGCTGACGTTAGGCGATATCCCTATGCAGTGGAAGGAAGCAAAAATTGTAATGCTTCCCAAACCGGGGAAACCACCAAACGACCCGCGATCGTACCGCCCTATCACCTTGCTTCCAGTACTAGGAAAAATTTTCGAAACCATAATCAAAAACAGATTAAGCAACTTCGCAGACAAAACTCAAGTAATACCTGCCTGCCAATCAGGCTTCAGAAAATTCCACTCCACGATAGACCCCATAGTACAACTATGCAGCGGCGTCATCAAAGGCCTAAACATACTGGACTGCGCCGCTGCGATATTCTTAGACATAGAAAGGGCGTTCGACAAAGTGTGGCACAAAGGCCTATATTATAAACTTCTCAAAATTGGCGTACCAACGAAGATAACCACACTTCTGTCGAACATTTTAGAAAACCGCCCATCCAGAGTAATCGTCAACGGCGCAGAGTCGGACCCTTTCACGCCAAAAGCGGGTGTCCCACAGGGAGCCATCATCTCTCCCCTGCTGTATACACTATACACAGCAGACATCCCACTCACGAACAAATGGAACGAGGGCCTAACGCTATACGCTGACGACACGGCTTACTGGTGCCATGCACCAACAATACAAGAAACCAACAGGCAAGCGCAAGAATACCTAATTCAACTGCAAAAATGGCTCACCCAATGGAAAATAAAACCCAACGCAAGCAAAACGCAGCTAATCCTCATTAAACATAGACATGCTCGCACCCGTCAGCAAAACCCAGAAAACTGCAAATTACAACTATGGGGACAGACTATCAAGGCGACAGACAAGGCTAGATACCTGGGCATCACCCTAGACAAGTACATGTCATGGGAGCCACACACAAGAGACATCACAACAAGAGCGAAAACGAGAGGGAACCTACTTCGCCTACTCAGAGGCAGAACAAACGGAGCGAAAACAGAAACAATTATCTACACATATAAAACGTTTATTCGCCCCATACTGGAATATGCTGCTCCAGTATGGATGACCAACAAAACAGCTACAAGGAAAATAATGGCGACAGAAAGAAAAATATTAAGGATAGCAGGCAACATGAATCCCAGGACAGGAAACGAATTAGTATACCAAAACGCAAAAGTAAAACCTGTAAAGAAAAGATGGCTGGAATTAACTGCCAAAATTGGCTCCAACAGACTACAGAATAAAACAGCAACAACAGAAATCCTGCTAAGAGACTACACAACACTGAACTATCCGAAAACAAAATATCCATACCCACCAATAACAATCAAAACTAGCATGAAGGCTACAGACATGAATGCAGCAGCCCACTTCACGAACAATGACATACAAGAGGACACGATAACACACCTGCAAGACGACGGACCAGAAGAAGAAGATGAAACATAAATCAAGAACACAACACATTCTGAAGCAAAATCAAAGAAAACACTCTACAATGAAACAGCATACAGAAGACTACACAGATCCTTGCTGAGGTTTTAGGGAGGTTTCCCTCAGCACTTGGGCAAATGCCAGGATCTCATCACCCTCCCACGCGACAAGCGATCAAATAAGAGTTGAAACTCGAAATATAATGAACAGAAAAATATCATTCCCCATTCTTCCAAATAAAATGTGCCACCACAGCATAACTTAAGATAATATAAGGCACCAAAGAGCAATAGGCTCTCCATGTGCCCGCCTCACCCCTTCTGGGAGAGGAATGAAAGATGAAAAAAAAAAAAAAAAAGTTGGAGGCTAGCCGCCAGCAGTGGTGGATGTGAGGAGACAAATGGAGGAGTTTTGAAATTTGTAAGAATGGATGTCATGAACTGCTATATATATTATGACTATTAAGGTAGATACATTGTTTGTTCTCTATTAAAATCTTTCATTCGCTAACTATGCCTATCAGTAGTTAGAGCCATCCGTAATTTGAATCTTTTGGTTAGCTGGCAGTAGTGGCGCTCGCTGTATTGCAGTAGTTCGAGTAACGAAGATTTTTGGTGAGGTAAGTGATTTGTGAAAGGTATAGGTTAATGTTAGTCAGGGCCATTCTTTTGTAGGGATTTTTAAAAGTCAGATTGCGTTGCGCTAAGACATATTGTGTGTCAGTTTAAGCACAGTCTTGTATAATTTTTCCCAGGGGACGTTTCAACCTGTCGGCAGCTGAGGATGTCAATTAGTTATCATTTAATCTGAGAGAGGTTTATCTTTTCCTTGCAGTCTCGGGGAAAACGCAGGCTTAATGTTTCTGTACAGCCCCCATGTCACCTTCCACGGACTCGTGGCTATTCTAAGATCCGCGGAAGTTTAGTGATCGAGTGGATCCTCGATGTGCAGCAGGAGTAGCCAGCCACAGGCAGGGGTGTTGCGAGGAAGCCTACATTTCCGGCGCGTTTCCATTCGACCGCCTCTGACTGCTCTCCGGACCCCCCCCCCCCCCCCCCTACTTTCATCAAGGTCGTCACAACCGAGATGCCGACACAGCAACGCTGGTTTCCGTAGGACGCAGCATAACATCCTGTACACGGACAGGGGCAGCCTCCGGGGAGCGTGAAGCAAGCCGCTAGCCAGGGGGAAGTGTCAGTCGGCGCTCCAGGAGCTCCCGCAACTTGACGTGCATCTACGAGCGCAGGGTGCTTTCACAAGTAATTGCGTAAGACGTGCGCTTACTCTCTTTGCCATAGAAGGATTCTTCAACTTTTAATATGAAAGAGTATGGTGCATATTGGTTAGATGACGATAAATTGCACTTTAGGATAGGTAAAGTAACCATAGAGGCAATTCTGACATTGCCGTTGATAATGGAAGCAAAACTCAGGAGAAATCCAGACACGTTCATAGGATTTCGACCTGTAGAAAGCGTTCGACAGTATAAAATGGTGAAAGTTGTTCGAAATTCTGAGAAAAGTGGGGGTAAGCTATAGGGAAAACCGGTAATACACAATCTGTACAAGAACCAAGAGGGAACAATAAGAGTGGGAGACCAAGATCGCTCGGATTAAAAAGGCTATACGACAGGGATGTAGTCTTTCGCTGTTCACTCTATACATCGGAGAGGCAATGACGGAAATAAAATAAAGGTTCAAGAGTGGGATTAAAATGACATTGCGAACCTCGGTGAAAGTGAAGAAGAATTACAACATTTGTGGAATGGAATTAACAGTCTAATGAGTAGAGAATACGCATTGCGAGTCAATCTATGAAAAAAATGATTCAAATGGCTTTGGGCACTATGGAACTTAACATTTGAGGTCATCAGTCCCTTAGAACTTAGAATTACGTAAACCTAACTAACCTAATTACATCACACACATCCATGCCCGAGGCAGGATTCGAACCTGCGCCCGTAGCGGTCGCGCGGTTCCAAATTGTAGCTGCTAGAACCGCTCTTTCACCCCTGCCGGCTTGAATTTGTAGCGTAATAGAAAAATGCTGCACATATCCTGAGGTATAGGTTTAAGTAATCTCCCTAGTACTGTATTACATGAAGGTTAAATGGTATAACACACGACCTTGATTATGGCAGGTAACATTACAAAGAAACTGCACATCTAGTACATCGTACCAAGAATTAGCCACTCTGTAATTTTTACATAGCTATGTCTGTGTTGTGGTTGGTACATATACTGACATTATTAAAATGTGTAACAACTCGTATTTTATTAACATAAACGGAATACGTAGCAGACAGCCTCTTGTCATAAAATGTCCAGTGCTTGCTGCAGAAACATAAAACTGGCACAGTGGTTATTTGTTAGAAGATGTCATAGAAAATACTGAAAAAAAATATTTTTGATGGCTTCTAGTTGATCATTTAATATTCTGACGGGCAGTCCTTTATGATCATTTAATATTCTGATGGGCAGTCTTTTATTATTGCAATAAATCTGCAGGTTTTTTTAATATAGTTTTCTATGTTTCGGGACTCTATGCAACACTTCCATATTTTGTTTGATATCTGTGATTTTATATTTCGTATTCTTCATGAGTAGTTCAGATACCGATTTAATTTGCGAATTACTATGCTCTCGTCTTGTCTTTTGAATGTAAAATTTATTGTTATCACCAGATTCTAGTTTAATTATACTTATGAGTCTTTGTACTTATTCTTACTATCGGTTGTGTGGTGGTTTGATCTTAAGTGCCTTACACGCCGTTTAAAATGAATTTTCACTGTTTAGAACATGCCCAGCTTGCGTAAAAAGATATGTTACTGTGTACTGCGATATAATAAGCATCTGTGAGCGATATTTGTATGTACATGGCGTTTTGCACAATGTGTATTATATTTTTAAATATTTTAGTTATGACAAACGTTTGGGAAAGTGCTGTTTTTTAGCCGCATGCAATTAATACTGACTCACATTCGGTGTCGAGAGTGTATAATAAACGTACACATGCGTTTTTGAGGATTTATCGCCATAACCTTCTTCTACTACTTCAGCCCCTTCCTCTTTCTTCCTCTTGTCTTTCTTCGTCCCTCTTCCTTCTTTCATTTCCCCACCCGGCGAAGTGACGCAGTTCCTAAGACATTGGATTCGCGCGCGATCAACCAGAATTAAGTTGCCCGTGCAGTTCCTAAATCCCTTAAGAAAACTGCTGTGTTGGCTTTTCGGAAAGTTCTTGTCCCGTTTCCTGCCTCGACATTATCCGAAACATGCTTGTGGCTGAACTCGAATGATCTTGTCATCTATGAGATGTAAAGCAATTACTTTCTTTCCTCCCCATTCTTCTATCGTTCGTCCATAGCTTCCTTTCCTTCTTCTTCAGTCCTTTTCCTTTTATCGTCTTTTCAGGTTGTTCTTATTTGTGAGGAACTGTAGATAGTCAGTCTGTTTTTATTATTCGCCGTATTAAACATTCAGAAACAAGGGAATGCGCCATAATACTCTTCAAATTCCACTTGTTTATCACAGATCACTCAGTCAAAATCCTATCGCCAAGGGAAATTTAAATGCGTGTGACAAACTGCGTCTTTTAACAGTGAAACAAAGCACCAAACGAAGAGAACGATGGAATGGTGCTTGATTGTTGCCTGTCTGGATAGGGAGAAACATGCAACTCTCTATCTCTAACACACCAGTAACAAAAAGGATATTAAACAACATGTAATAAATAATATAAATAATTGGCAGTGCCTTACCCCTTACCATAGTAGCAAATGTAAGCATTACTAACGAGGTTGTCTCAAAACCAGTTTCCAAAAAGACGGCTACATTAGTCCGCCCTAGACTATTTTTACTGAATTTGGACAGTTGTTATTAACGTCGCACTTATGATGGTGAATGCCTTTTGTCATGTAGATTCAAAATTTGAAATATCATTTCTCATTGTGTACCACATAGTCCCAGCAATCCCCCCTTGCACTAAGTTTGATAAATTATCAACTTCGATAGCTTATTAGATGTTCAAATGTTCAAATGTGTGTGAATTCCTAGACTTACACATTGGATTGGGGAGAAGAGAAGTTTGTGGCACAACTTGACTAGAAGAAGGGACATGTTTTGAGGCATCAAGGGATCACAAATTTAGCATTGGAGGGCAGCGTGGAGGGTAAAAATCGTAGAGGGAGACCGAGAGATGAGTACACTAAGCAGATTCAGAAGGATGTAGGTTGCAGTAGGTACTGGGAGATGAAGCAGCTTGCACAGGATAGAGTAGCATGGAGAGCTGCATCAAACCAGTCTCAGGACTGAAGACAACAACAACAACAACAACACATTACTTAAACTAACTTATGCTAAGAACAACACACACACCCATGCCCGAGGAAGGAATCGAATCGAACCTCCGGCGGGAGACGCCGCGCAGTCCGTGACAGGACGCCTCAAACCGTGCGGCACCTAATTAGATCATCGAATCATTGTTTCTCTACTCTTCCTGAGTAATTCACCATTTAATCAGCAACATACCTCTTTCATCTTTACAACTTCTAAATACATACTGATATAAATGTGAACATAAATGAAATTCAAACGTCATGCTTCTACATCTACATCTACATCCATACTCCGCAAGCCACCTGACGGTGTGTGGCAGAGGGTACTTTGAGTACCTCTATCGGTTCTCCCTTATATTCCAGTCTTGTGTTGTTCGTGGGATGAAAGATTGTCGGTATGCTTTTGTGTGGACTCTAATCTCTCTTCGCGAGATATACGTAGGAGGGAGCAATATACTGCTTGACTCCTCGGTGAAGGTATATTCTCGAAACTCCAACGAAAGCCTGTACCGAGCTACTGAGTGTCTCTCCTGCAAAGTATTCCACTGGAGTTTATCTATCATCTCCGAAACGCTTTCGCGATTAGTAAATGATCCTGTAACTAAGCGCGCTGCTCTCCGTTGGATCTTCTCTCTCTCTTCTATCAATTTTATCTGGAACTGATCCCTTGTGAGCAATATTCAAGCAGTGGGCGAACAAGTGTACTGTAACCTACTTCCTTTGTTTTCGAATTGCATTTCCTTATGATTCTTCCAATGAATCTCAGTCTGGCGTCTGCTTTATCGAATTTTATGTGGCCATTCCATTTTAAATCACTCCTAATGCCCACTCCCAGATAATTTATGGAATTAACTGCTTCCAGTTGCTGACCTGCTATATTGTAGCTAAATGATAAACGATCTTTCTTTCTATGTATGCGCAGCACATTACACTTGTCTCCATTGAGATTCAATTGCCATTCCCTGCACCATGCGTCAATTCGTTGCAGATTCTCCAGCATTTCAGTACAATTTTTCATTATTACAGCCTCTCGATATACGAAAGCATCATCCGCAAAAAGCCTTAGTGAATTTCCGATTGTTATCCACAAGGTCATTTATACATATTGTGAATAGCAACGGTCCTACGACACTCCCCTGTGGTACATCTGAAATCACTCTTACTTCGGAAGACTTCTCTCCATTGAGAATGACATGCTGCGTTCTGTTATCTAGGAACTCTTCAATCCAATTACACAATTGGTGTGATAGTCCATATGCTCTTACTTTGCCCATTAAACGACTGTGGGGACCTGTATCGAATGCCTTGCGTAAGTCAAGAAACACGGCATCTACCTGAGAACCCGTGTCTATAGGCGTCTATAGCCCTCAGAGTCTCGTGGACGAATAGCGCAAGCTGCGTTTCACACTATCGTCTTTTTCGATACCCATGCTGATTTCTACAGAGTAGATTTCTAGTTTCCAGGAAAGTCATTATACTCGAACATAATACGTGTTCCAAAATTCTACAACTGATCGATGTTAGAGATATGGGTCTATAGTTCTGCACATCTGTTCGATGTACATGCTTCAGACATGATTCGTACACCATACGTCTTACATCCTATATAAACTTCCATGAACCGATTCATAACTACCTACCTCAACTCAACATCTCAAATACATATTCCTTCGTCATCCATTAGACACTCAACGCTCCATTAACAGAAATTTGTGTAGTAATGTTTTATCTTTATGTGACGTTAGTGAACTGTTATTTATACACGGCGCGTATGTAGACAATGTAGTCCTTTTTCATGTTGGTTTTACAGGTGCTTGACAATGGCAAGTAGTCGAAATTAGCTAATCGCACGATTAAATAAAAATCGCCTACTACGGACCATGTTTACATTTATTAAACATCTGGTGGCTGTGGATCCCCACAAATAAAATTTTTTTAACGCTGCACACATTATAAACCTGATAAACTTCATAACACCACTTCTCTCTATATCTCAGTATTACTTGCAATTTCATAGCATCACAACACCACTTCTCTCTATATCACAGTATTGTTTGCAAAGACCAAATTTGACAAGTATAAGCCACTACACACATCTTCCTATTGACAATACCCATCAGCTGTTGTTTAGCTACAATTCTATACAGTTTGCTTACTGTTTCATTTTCACGAGAAACTTTCAACAGCCTAGCTCGCATAGAATATTTCTTTATTAAAGACAACCGCTTTCGACAGACTTTGGTGTAATCTTCAGGTCTTAAAAATCTTAATACCTCGACCTGTATTAGGAAAAACTACATTTATCTTTACGTAAGGCGATGAGGGCCTCTTACAAGATCTTTCTATTAAAGTCTATAATTTCAGAGTTATCAGGAGGCACAAAGCACAAAGGTCAAGAGTAGCTGCTCGGAACAAAAGTAAGATAAAAGAACATCTGGAAAAGCTTGAAAACCATTTTTCATAAATTGCAATAATACCTATGACATAAATCAGTTTTCTATTTTATAAAAAGAATCAATGATTTTTTACTGTGAAGACAAATATGGACAAAGGTTTGTACGAATTCATATAACAGACAGTCGAATCACATCATTCTCAGATTGTAGATAGCGTAACTGCTAGGTATTAGTCTTTTTTTGACAGTTCATATAATTTTATCGATGGTTTGCACCACAAAAACTCAAACTAGCCAATATTTGAAGTGTGTCACAGTATTATTTACATTTTAAAGTAATATAAAAGGACAGGTACTTTTGGGCTTACAAACTAGAGAATATATCGTATAATGTTGAATTAAGGCAATCTTGTTTCTGCTACAGATTAAAGCTAAGGCATAATTTGCAAATTAGCTCGCGCCAGTGCCATCTCTATGTGTTTTTAAACACCCAGGGGTAAATGCTAAGCATTAAAACTAGCTGTAGAATGCAAAGCAGCTTTCATGAAAGCTCACGAGTCTTACATCAGGCTAAGTAGCGGCTTTTTGCAGCTGCCGCTTCTGATGCTATGGAATTCTCAAGATATTGCCTCGGCACCTAGCCAGATCGTTACTTTCTACGACTTGGCAACTGACCAGCGCAATTTCTGTGCAAATTTTCTTTCCAATAGCATGCCAGATGCGCTTAATATGTCTCTTATCAAGGAGACCACTGGCCGTCTGATTTGACTTTTAGTTTGAGTAAACTTGATGCAGTATTCCAATTTAAGTGTCGTACTTATATGGCTTCATGGTTCTGACTAGTTCAATTCTGTGACAGTATAGGCAAGAAAATAATGTTATTTACTGTTATTATTGGCACTTTCCTGGCGTAAAGAGCGTTCTGTAAGGGTCGAAGTTCGCAACCGGATGACACAGACATCGTGCCGCGATATTTCGGCTGACAATCACACAGTCGTCTTCAGGTGAGCTTCACTCTGGTGTTTGCTCGTGCACGTCGCTGACTTTATACCAAAAATTGATGCGGTGGTGCACGCACGTGGGTGGGTACCTCTGCATAAAAAAAAGGTTCAAATGGCTCTGAGTACTATGGTCATCAGTCCCCTATAACTTAGAACTACTTAAACCTAACTAACCTAAGGACATCACACAACACCCAGCCATCACGAGGCAGAGAAAATCCCTGACCCCGCCGTGAATCGAACTCGGGAACCCGGGCGTGTCCTCTGCATCACCGCCCACTGTTGAGTTAACACTGTCTGTGGAATATTGTTCCATCTGAGGGGAGCAGGCGCATGCGCAACTGTGATATTCCATGCACGCCCTTGGATGAATTATGGGACCGTCGAGTTTAAATTCAGTGGTCAAAATAATAAAATCAATTGTCGCTAGATGTGTTATTAGCTGTAATGATTTTTGTCTTTCTGAAGCTATTGAAGGAGGAACCAAGTCTCCTGCCGTATCAAGTTGAAAGCGACTATCAAGATTAATAAGATCTTCCGCCAAACGCATTTCCAAAGGTTCAGAAATAATTGCATCTCAGAAGGCTCTCGTGAAGACCATGATTTTCGTAGGAGAGAGGTCCACATGATATCTTGTAAAGATAGAGTGCTCGTCTATTGCTGGCTTACTAGGCTACACAAACACCTTGATAGATCACAAAAAAATACCAGCTGGTCATATTTTATTATTTAAAGCTAGTAATCTTTGGTGAATGAATCTATAAATAGGATTCTTGGTGAAGCAACCCTTCTGGAATTCGAACTTCGTTGCGCTAAGTAAATTTTTCCTACTTAAACATGAAAATACTCTTGAGAACATTAGTTTTTCACACATTTTTGAAAAAACGGGAGTAAGGAAATTAAACGATTGTTATTTAAGCCATTTCTTTACAGGAAACGTGCTCCACGCAGTCCTGCGATCAACGAGTACTGTAGCCCCTCCATCGTCATTAAGAAATAGGTGGGGGGCCATGTGAAGGTTGTGTAAATGAAGAAATCGATCTTGAGGGAAATCGTAGGACTTGAGTTCTTATATTCCTTGTCGATTTATAGATCAGTTACATCAAGCCGCAGATCATCGCAAACTGAGTACTGGAAGCTTTTTCATTTTCCCCTTCAGCTGTGTTACGGACCCGGATTTTTTCCCCCAAAATTAGCGGCGCTCCACCTGTAGACACACAAACTCATAAATTCAGTAAGAAAGCTACATTTTCCATATCTTCTTCAAGGCTGCTACGAATGTCACATCTGTATGCCTGCGATAACTGCACTTTCAAGTCGCAAGGGGTAGCCGCGCGGTCTCCGACATCTTGTCACGGTCCGAGCGGCTCCCTAGGTCGGAGGTTCGAGTCCTCCCTCGGGCATGGGTGCGTGTGTCGTTCTTAGCGTAATCTAGTTTAAGTTAGATTAAATAGTGTGTAAGCTTAGGTACCGATGACCTAAGCACTTTTGGTCCCATAAGACCTTACCACAAATTTTCCAAATTTTTTGCACTTTCAATTGTTTTTCTTGAAGTGTGTGGTAACCTTCAGCGTATGAGACAGCTTCCGCTCGATCCTACAAGGGCCTCAGAAAAGAATGTTCGTGCAACGGATGGTGTTCGCTGTAAGCTTGTAGATATTTTTGTGTGTCTGGAAAAGTTGCTAGTTCTAATGGTGCATTGCATATATGACTAACGATATTAATTATTGAGTTTGAAAATTTTTTCAGGAGTTCTTGATTTTAGCCTTTGGGCAGCAGGGTGAATAACATATAGGGTAGCGTTCGGACAGGTCGAAATCCAGTTACTGTTAGCAGAATATGGAATTGGTGGGTTCAGGAGGGTAATACGGGACGCCGTGCTGGATCTCAACGGCCTGGTATCACTAGCAGTCGAGATGACAGGCATCTTATCCGCATGGCTGTAACGCATCTTGCAGTCACGTCTCGATCCCTGAGTCAACAGACGGAGACGTTTGCAAGACAACAACCATCTGCACAAATAGTTCGACGACGTTTGCAGCAGCATGGACTATCAGCTCGGAGACCATGGTTGCTGTTGCCCTTGACGGTGCATCACAGGAGCGCCTGCCATGGTGTACTCAACGACGAACCTGGGTGTACGAATGGCAAAACGTCATTTTTTCGGATGAATCGAGGTTCTGTTTACAGCATCATGATGGTCGCATCCGTGTTTGGCGACATCGCGGTGAACGCACATTGGAAGCGTGTATTAGTCATCGCCATTATGACGTATCACCTGGCGTGATGGTGTTGGTGCCATTGGTTACACGTCTCGGTCACCTCTTGTTCGCATAGACGGCACTTTAAACAATGGACGTTACATTTCAGATGTGTTACGACCCGTGGCTCTGTCCTTCATTCCATCCCTGCGAAACCCTACATTTCAGCAGGATAATGGACGACCGCACGTTGCAAGTCCTGTACGGGTTTTTCTGGATACAGAAAATGTTCGACTGCTGCCCTGGCCAGCACATTCTTCAGGTCTCTCACCAATTGAATACGTCTGGTCAATGGTGGCCGTCTAACTGGCTCGTCACAATACGCCATTCACTACTCTTGATGAAGTGTGGTATCGTGTTGAAGCTGCATGGACAGCTGTACCTTACACAACGCCATCCAAGCTCTGTTTGACTCAATGCCCAGGCGTATCAAGGCTGTTATTACGGCCAGAGGTGGTTGTTTTGGGTACTGATTTTTCAGGGTCTATTCACCGAAATTGCGTCAAAATGTAATCACATGTCAGTTCTAGTATAATATATTTGTCCAACGAATACCCGTTTATCATCTGCATTTCTTCTTGGTGTAGCAATTTTGATGGCCAACTGTGTAAAATGAACATTATGCTTTTCTCACTTTGGCCTTTTCTGCCCACGTCCCGTTCCGAATCCGTTACATATTGACATTTTCCTAAAAGTTATGCAGAGCCACATTTGCACCTGGAGCCCAGAACTAGAAGTAATTTTTTCCAGCGTCAATGGGTTCAGCATTAATGTACTATCTACCGAGTATCGCTGCCATACCATACTTACAGCCCACACTGGACTTCAGTGAGTAGTACTTTAATTATTAACACACCATACCATTGCCGTTGTTTCTACCATTTTCGATGTAGCATCTCAACGTGAGCCTACAACGTCGCAGAGGGTATTTTCACCACTGGCTTTAGCGTTGGTTTAGCCGCAATGCCGCTTTTACGTCAGTTCTTTGCTAGCTGAGCTACACATGGACACTAACGACGCGTGCTACTTGTTGCTTCTTTGTTTTTTTTAGGAAGTATGGCGGCCACGACGGTGCGCATGCCGTCTCGCAGCCAGACGCCACTGAAGACGCTCAACAGGGGGACCGGCTTCCTGCGGGCGCACCGCTCCGTCACCACAGGTGAGTACAGTCTGTCGGCTCAACGCCAGCTGCGCATTCTACTCTCTGCCTTTCAGCGACTGTCAAAACACTGACAACGAGACGGCACGACCGTGGGGTCCGGGATTTGTTTGAAATTTTGTGTGGTGAAAGAGGACGCCTAACACCTCACGTGGTTAAAATACACTCCTGGAAATGGAAAAAAGAACACATTGACACCGGTGTGTCAGACCCACCATACTTGCTCCGGACACTGCGAGAGGGCTGTACAAGCAATGATCACACGCACGGCACAGCGGACACACCAGGAACCGCGGTGTTGGCCATCGAATGGCACTAGCTGCGCAGCATTTGTGCACCGCCGCCGTCAGTGTCAGCCAGTTTGCTGTGGCATACGGAGCTCCATCGCAGTCTTTAACACTGGTAGCATGCCGCGACAGCGTGGACGTGAACCGTATGTGCAGTTGACGGACTTTGAGCGAGGGCGTATAGTGGGCATGCGGGAGGCCGGGTGGACGTACCGCCGAATTGCTCAACACGTGGGGCGTGAGGTCTCCACAGTACATTGATGTTGTCGCCAGTGGTCGGCGGAAGGTGCACGTGCCCGTCGACCTGGGACCGGACCGCAGCGACGCACGGATGCACGCCAAGACCGTAGGATCCTACGCAGTGCCGTAGGGGACCGCACCGCCACTTCCCAGCGAATTAGGGACACTGTTGCTCCTGGGGTATCGGCGAGGACCATTCGCAACCGTCTCCATGAAGCTGGGCTACGGTCCCGCACACCGTTAGGCCGTCTTCCGCTCACGCCCTAACATCGTGCAGCCCGCCTGCAGTGGTGTCGCGACAGGGGTGAATGGAGGGACGAATGGAGACGTGTCGTCTTCAGCGATGAGAGTCGCTTCTGCCTTGGTGCCAACGATGGTCGTATGCGTGTTTGGCGCCGTGCAGGTGAGCGCCACAATCAGGACTGCATACGACCGAGGCACACAGGGCCAACACCTGGCATCATGGTGTGGGGAGCGATCTCCTATACTGGCCGTACACCTCTGGTGATCGTCGAGGGGACACTGAATAGTGCACGGTACATCCAAACCGTCATCGAACCCATCGTTCTACCATTCCTAGACCGGCTGTTCCAACAGGAGAATGCACGTCCGCATGTATCCCGTGCCACCCAACGTGCTCTAGAAGGTATAAGTCAACTACCCTGGCCAGCAAGATCTCCGGATCTGTCCCCCATTGAGCATGTTTGGGACTGGATGAAGCGTCGTCTCACGCGGTGTGCACGTCCAGCACGAACGCTGGTCCAACTGAGGCGCCAGGTGGGAATGGCATGGCAAGCCGTTCCACAGGACTACATCCAGCATCTCTACGATCGTCTCCATGGGAGAATAGCAGCCTGCATTGCTGCGAAAGGTGGATATACACTGTACTAGTGCCGACATTGTGCATGCTCTGTTGCCTGTGTCTATGTGGGTGTGGTTCTGTCAGTGTGATCATGTGATGTATCTGACCCCAGGAATGTGTCAATGAAGTTTCCCCTTCCTGGGACAATGAATTCACGGTGTTCTTATTTCAATTTCTAGGAGTGTATTAGGACGCACTACCCGGAAAATCCCGGGAAAAGTCGATCCAAAGTTTCTTAGGTGCCTTATGAGTATAAAATGTTAGCCCACTGCCGAGCCGCCGTCTGGCCTACATGGTTAGCGGTCGGACGCTTACCCCAGAGGTCTCGGGTTCGATTCCTTCTCTGCCACTTTTTTTTCTTCTGTTTCATTTTCTTTTGTTATTCCACCAATTAATTAGAAAGTTTCCGAAACCTAGATTATCTTTAACAAATTAGATACATTATTGAATAAAAATTATTTTCTTTTTGTCCAACAACACAATTCATGGCGGTAGGTTTTCCATTTTTCATCGTAAAGTGTATAAGAAGAATCATTGGGTTTTTAATCAGAATAACAAATTCGATTGGGAAACATTCAGATTTTATACACATAATAATTATAAACAAGAACCGCAGTGGTAATTATCGTAAAAACAAACAAAGCAATAATTTTTGCGACATCTCGCGCAACATATAAAAGCGAATTTTTTACAATCACAGGGCGTTTGCAATAACTCTGTACAAAAACATGCCCCATTAACATTTACGAAAATATTTTGAGTTTATGATAATTTTGAGGCAAACCAAGCATATTGAACCATGTCTCGGAATGTTGGTGACGATAACTGAACGTGAATTATAGAATGAATTTTTATACAGTCTTCCCGGGAATTAATTTCACGACTCTCCTGTAACAATGCGCTTCAGTTTTGCAAGCAACGGAAGAAAAAGAAAGTGCCGAATTAGGAATCGAACCCGAGACCTCTGGGGTAAGGGTCCGACAGCTAACCATGTAGGCTAGACGGCGGCTGGGCAATTGACTAACATTTTAAACTCATAAGGCACCTAAGAAACTTTGGATCGATTTTTCTCGGGGTTTTCCGAGTAGTGCGTTCTAATATTTTAACCAAGTGAGGTGTTAGGCGTCCTCTTTCACCACACAATATTTCGGACAAATCCCGGACCTCACGGTCGTGCCGTCTCCTTGTCAGATCTACAGGGTGGCTGAATAGTCGGTTACTATTTGTAACTGTGAATATTTCAGAAAGTGTACAACATACTACGGCATCATTTCTACTGAATACATTATAAGGGTGAACCATTTGGTTATCAAGTTACATTTCAATGTACGCACACTCAGTCTTCTAGGAACAGAATCTACGGCTTCTCTTGGCACATCATCTGGGGCATTTACGAACACTTAATAGATATTTTGTTCAAGACTGTTGATATCTTTTGGTTTTAACTTGTACTCTTGTTCCTCAGCCCAACCCCAAAGGAAGAAGTCGAACGGCGTTGGACAAGGGCAGCGCGCAGGCCATTCTGCCGGTCCCGGTCGGCCAGTCCGTCTGCCAGGGAAATTATCACCAATCATTTTCTCACTGGTATTGCATAGTGGGGCGGAGCTCCATCTTTATGAACAGTTCAATTTCCCTAATCTTGAATCATGGGCTATACATGCATTCCAAGTGTCGTGCACCATTCATGGTGTCACCCAGCAAATATGGGCCAGTGAATCTGTTTGGCGTCATCCCACACCAGGCGATTAGCACCGGCCTTGACTGCGTTTTACATCCGTTATATTTGGATCCAAATTTGATCAATAAGGACAACTGTGACGGTTCACAAAATCTCCAGCTTGAACTACCGCTTCAGGAGACCATAGTATATTGTCGTACGGTTCGAGATAACCATCACCCCACCCAACCACAATCTCACAGAATTCTATTCTGCTGTCGTAGTCCTCATCGGACAGTTGTTGCACGGAATTTGCCCTCCAAGGTCGAAAAAATAACTCATTTTTAAAATAGTCATTAGCGTGCGACGTGACAATCTCGTTTCCCTAGCAACTTGTGTTGTTGACTTCGAAGGACTCTGTTCAAAGATGAACTGAGCACATTCACATTGCCCCAGTGTTGAGGGCTTTTCAGATCGAATTGCATGTCTCACACTAATAGTTAACATTAAATTTTTTGACAGTTTTTTATTGTCTTAGGATTGCACTCCTACCTCGCTCTTGCGTCCACTATCTGTGAACTTGGCACCACCAGCAGCCAAACATGGCGTCAATCTTAGTTCTGTCTTCTATTGTTACTACACCAACCAAGTTTTTATCTTTTTGAAATCATACATGGTGATCTTACATTAACCAATGTTATTACACGCCTGCAGAGTCGTATCTAGATGTATCACGGATCCCATATCACTCCAACTGCACACCATTACAGAGCCTCCGCCAACTTGAACAGTCGCCTGCTGACATGCAGGGTACATGGATTCGTCAGGTTGTCTCCATACCCGTACACGTCCATTCGATCCGCGCAATACAGATTGCAACGAGACCCGTCCAACGAGGCAAAATGTTTCCAGCCATCAACAATCCAACGTCTGTTTTGACGGGTCCAGGCGAGGCGTAAAGCTGTGTGTCGTGTAAAGGGTACACGAGATGACCTTCGGCTGCGAAAGCCCATATCAAAATCGTTGCATGCTGACACTTGATGGCCCAGCATTGAAATCTGCAGCAATATGCGAAAGGGTTGCTGTTCTGTCACGTTGAACGATTCTCTTCTGTCGTCGTTGGTCCCCTTCTTGCAGGATCTTTGTCCGGCAGCAGTGATGCCGGAGTTTTGATGTTTTACCAGATTCCTGATTTTCAGGGACGCTCGTGAATTGGTCGCACGGGAAAAACCCTACTTCATCGCTACCTCGGAGATCCTAATTCCCATCGCTCGTGCGCCGACTATAACATCACGTTCAAACACACTTAAATCTTCATAACCAGCCATTATAGCAGAAGTAACCGATCCAACAACTGCGCCAGATACTTGTCTTATATTAGGCGTTGCCGACCGCAGCGCCATTTTCTGCCTGTTTACATACCCCTATATTAGAATACGCATGTCTATACCAGTATCTTTTGCACTTCACTGTAGATCCTTAAAGCGTTTGTTAGATGACTCGAGTAACCAAACCTGAACTGTTTTTCCTTATCAAAATTATAAATTATACAGGAATTCGTATACCTACTTTAGTTTTAGATGAAGTGAAGTTTACGTCTTAGACAGCAGACTTTAGTGCATCTTGTCGAAAGTGAACTCTTTATAGAATCAGTCAAGCGCTTGCAACAAACTGAATTTACGCACTGCACTGTGAGACTCAAAATGTGGGGAACACCCAGGACGTAAGCTCCTAACTTCGTTGGGCGGTAAGCGGCACGCCGGATCCCCAAGCTGCTAGTTTCTTTAATAAACACTCGAAGCTGCTACGCCAGCCTACTGATTAAGCTGTAGGGGCGAGCCACGGAATTCCTGAATTGCTGTTTTCACGTCTCGCGCTGCACTCTCTGAATGCTAATGTCGTACGTCGCCGGCGTGTCGTGTCGGTTCTGAACGCCGTTTCACGCTCTGCTGTCGCTTGTAGACTGGCTCCCTTTCCAAAACGAGCCGATCGCGGTGGGCCTCGCCCATAAAATTGGAGGTAGCATGTCGGCTGGTTGATTTGGAGGAGGGCATCAAACAGTGAGGTCATCGGATTAGGCAAGAATGGGGAAGGAAGTCGGCCGTGCCGTTTCAGAGGAACCATCCCAGCATTTTCCTGAAGCGGTTTAGGGAAATCATGGAAAAACCTAAATTAGGATGGTCGAACGCAGGTTTGAATCGTAGTCCTCTGGAATCACGTACCTTGTTGGTAGTATTGATAGTGACTGTTGTCTGAGAAGTTACTCTCTGCCTTATGGTTTATTGTATCGGCCCTCTCATTCTGCATCATTACTTTGTCTGGCGTCAATGATATGCAGAAAAATCAAATACGGAAAAAAAATTCAGGTACCTCCCGACATTGCTGCACTTATTGTTGTGAATATTTTTATATTTTATTTATTGCTATATTTAACTTCATACTATTAGAGCTATCAGGTTCTCCCTTGCATTTATCCAGGCATTCTACATATTTTGCATCATATATGCGGGAGTTGGACAAAGACATGCAAACACCACAAGTGTAGCCTAGTACGAGTAGGAATGCCACTGGCTTTGAGACCAGCTTCCAGTCATATCGGAATTGGTAAATACAGGATCTGTGTAGTTTTGTAGGGAATCATATACCTTTCTTCCTGCAAAACAGTGGTAAATTTAGGTAACGCTGAAGGAGGTGAATAGTGATCATCTGAGGAAGGTGAATAGTGATCATGCATCCTTATCTTCAGAGCAGAGCACGAAGTGTCAATAACATTGAGATCTGGCGCCTCTGGTGGCAGGGCAGACGACAACCCATCCTCGTGCTCGGAAAACCAGTCCTCAACCATATGAGCTGTGGGAATAGAGCCCTTTTGTCTTGGAATACAGCGTCGCTATTGGGGGACAAACGTTGTACCATGCAATGGCCCTGATGAACCAAAACGGTCGCATAATCGTTTTTGTAGTAATCCGATCTTGTAGCGTACCCATGATGCCCGTGGAGTACCACGATATGGTTGCCCAAATCATCAACGAACCCCAACTATGTTTCACTCTTGGGACGTAACTTTGGCCAGAAGTTGGAAACAGTGTGAAACAAGGTTCATCTGGCCAAATTACTTTCTTCCATTGCTTCATAGTCCAGGTTTTATGGCTCCGGCACCAAATTTTCCTACGGGCGTTTGCGTCACTCATGAGTGGTTTTGGAATTTCCATCTCGTCCTGGAATTCTCTAATTATGGACCTCCCTTCGTGTTGCTTTGGTGGTGACACGGTTCGCGAGAGCGACCTTCAGTTGTGCAGTGACTTTTGCAGGTGTCGTGTTCTTATTCTTCGTCACAATCCTCTTCAGTACCTATCCATCACGATTACGCGCCACACAGTTTTGCCCGCGTTGTGACTTAGTGGACGATGTTTCTCCGCTTTCCCTGTACGCGGTGTAAATCTTTAATACGGTGCCTCTTGAAACACCAAACACTACGGCGACCTCGGCCACACAAGCACACTCCATACGAGCTCCAACGATTTGCCCTCGTGCGAATTCGTGTATCTCCGACGTAACGCACTCACAACTAGACAAAACGTAGTTCTGACCTCGGCTAACACTTGCGACTTATTGAGGACGTCGCACAGATGCCGTTAGTTATCAAACATGCAGTGTTCAAACATGCATTTCTGGCGACGTGTGCCCCCACCCTCCGATATTATGTGAACCACGTTATGAATTGCATTTCAAATAAAGGACACCGTTCAAGAAATACAATAGTGCAGATAAACACAGGGTTTACATTCGTTTACGAGAAATACAGCAATAACTACAGATCAAGGTAAGGTAGGATTAAACTATGAGCGCTAGCAGGTATGGAGATGACTAAGTGGGAGAGAAACGTGATCGTCACAAAAACGCTGTTCATAGAGATAGGGGAAAACGAAGTGATGTCACTGACTGAGGAATGAAAAAAACAATTGTAATTTGGAAAAGATGAGAGCATTTGTTTTACGCTTTGACAGAGGAAATACTAGCGTTACACGTTAATCATTACACTAGGTGAAATAAATTATTTCCTCAGTCGTACCCCAAACTACGAGCTGTGAGCCATAACATATTTCTGTGGATGTTGAGAGAAACCTGCCATTCTCTGAATGATATTATGCGCCTGATGTGCCTGTACTACCATCAAAAATTAGAAATGAGTGCCAAATTCTCTCGTAGGCAGATTTTTGTAATAATTAAACTATTGGAGATAAATGAAGTTCCTTATTTCAGAATTTCAGAATAAAATTCAGTCGTCAATTACTCAATTAGGAAATTTATTTCGCTTTACCGGTTTCAAGAGATTCATCTGTCCCCTTCAGAAGTCTACAAAATGTGAGGTATTATAAATAATTACAATTTGGACTTACATGTATGTAAAGTATAAGTGTATTACAAAAACTTACATTATATTATTATTTATTAATTATTCATTAATTATTATTAATAAATAAGTAATGTGAGGCAATACTGACCCTATGAATTATCTTGGAAGATAAGTCAAGGAAAGGCAAAGCTACATTTATAGCATTTGTAGACTCAGAGAAAACTTTTGACAATCTTGATTGAAATGCTGTCTTTGAAATTTGAAGGTAGCAGAGGTAAAGTACAAGGAGAGAAACGCTGTTTACAACATGGCAGTTGTAAGAATCCAGGAGCTTGAAAATGAGGCAGTGGTTGAAAAGGGAGTGAGACAGGGTTTAGCCTATCCCCAATGTAAGGTGCACAAGCAGTAAATGAAATTGAAGAGGAATTTGAAGTAGGAATTAAAGTTCAGGGAGAAAAAATAAGAACTTTGAACTTTACTGATGACATTGTAACTCTGACAGAGACAGTAAAGGACTTGGAAGAGCAGCTGAACTGCACGGACAACGTCTTGAAAGGAGGATATAAGATGAACATCAGAGACACTTGAAGTAGTAGATGAGTTTTCTTATTTGGACAGGAAAATAATTGGTGGTGGCCGAAGAAGAGAGTATATGAAATGTAGACTGGCAATGGCAAGAAAAGCATTTCTGAAGAAGAGAAATTTTTTAACGTCGAACATAGGGTTAATTGTTAGGAAGTCTTTTCTAGAGTCTTGTCTAGAGCGCAACCTATATGGAAGTAAAACATGGACTACAAACAGTTTAGATAAAAAGAGAGAAGCCCTCGAAATGTGGTGCTACAGAAGAATGTTGAAGAGTAGATGGGTCGAGCGCGTAACTAATGAGGAAGTACTGAATAGAATTGGGGAGACAAGAAACTTGTGGCACAGCGTGACCAAAAGAAGTGATCGGTTGATAAGACGCATTGGCTCTGAGCACTATGGGACTTAACATCTTAGGTCATCAGTCCCATAAAACTTAGAACTACTTAAACCTAACTAATCTAAGGACATCACACACATCCATGCCCGAGGCAGGATTCAAACCTGCGACCGTAGCAGTCCCGCTGTTCCGAACTGAAGCGCCTAGAACCGCACGACCACCGCGGCCGGGATATATAAATACAGATTGGTAATTTACAGTAAGTGCGAGTGTATTAAAAAGGATATAAAAAGTATAACATAGGTTTATAAAAGGAAGTTGTGTATAATAAATACGAAAAACATGATCTTTGGTGCACATAAGCTATTGCTGAAATTAATGCCGAAACGGTATTGGGTAATTTTCATCATTTCATAAGAAAGAGACGCTGTACAATCAAAATAGTGTCTATTTTTCGATGCTAGCTGATCTTTCAACAAATCCTTTGAATTTAAGCAGGAACTTTTTAATACTGCGAGCTCTTCAAAAAGGTTCATTTTGTTGTCGTAGTCAGCTACATATATTTCCGCATTAAGTAAAAATGGAGGAGGAAGAGTGTGTTTCTCGACTTTGAGATGTTCTGTGAAAGGTGACTTACATGAAAGCAAGCGCTTAAAAAACGGGCCTTAAATGCCCTCAATGTCTGTCCTACATAAGAACTTCAACGTATATTACACTGAATTTTTACACCCTAGATTTGAGAAATTTGTCATTTGTAGGTTTTTCATTATGTACAAAATGCAACTTGGTTTTATTATTGAGGGTAAAGGACACAGATATGTCATATTTTTTAAATAAATTCGGTATACGATATGCAATGTCACATATAAATTGGATTGTGAGCTATTTGTTAATTGTACGGTTACCTAAATATTATGCAGTGTTAACATAAAATTGCAATATCCCAGGGGTAACAGCTTGAGAAGTGTATTCACAGAGTATGGAATGAAGATGCTACCTGTTCACTTCTGGGTCCTTAATAACACAATTAATAATGTTGCACTAATGTAGTGGTTGGTCTATCAGTTTCTAAATAGATATTTTTCAACAGAATGTGAGGACTTGTCCAGAATGAACTTTTTCACCATACTTTGAATATTAGCTTTTATATGTCAGACATTCAATATCAATTGCGATCATAGGTATTACTATTCCTTTTGGACTCCAATGGATTACTGACAATACATTTCACGAGAGAAAATGTGTAGTCTCATGCTGTAGTGAAAGTAAACAGCATGATTCACCTCCCGCCCTGACAACCCT
Source organism: Schistocerca gregaria (assembly GCF_023897955.1). Lineage (NCBI taxonomy): Eukaryota > Metazoa > Arthropoda > Insecta > Orthoptera > Acrididae > Schistocerca > Schistocerca gregaria. The sequence goes on along the minus strand of NC_064925.1, from coordinate 262,300,377 downwards.
TTTCCTCCAATACCTCTCTCGTACCTTTCAAACTTTCTTAAATAATTGTCTACAGTGTGTGAGCACCAAAAATTAATCTTACGCCTGCAGTTGTGCAATGGAGATTTTATTTCTTAAAGAATTTATGAATGAAAATAAGCAAAGCATGTTGGTTTACTGGTTTGTCTATCTCCAAGGCTTGAAATAACACGAAGTGCAAAAATCGATGACCCGAGTTGTTGAAGCTTTATGTGCCTATTTACACATCGCTTTTATCGTAGAAGAAGAGTTCGCGGATCTGTCGCGTGCCTAAATCCATTGCCCCAACCCAGCTGCTGCATGTGCACGGCGTGTTGTACTGAAGGCAAGCCGAATGCGATGTCACACGAATGCCGCCGTGAGAAACCGAAGCTTTCACTCACACGTCTGGCTTCGAGCAATAAAAACGTCCGCGCACTTCATACATCCTGCGGCGTCCTGACGAAGAGAGTCTTTGAAGAAAGAATGCGGAATATGTTAACCTGACACAAAGAGCACGTCAGTGTTTTAATAAACAATATTAACTGATGCTGTGCCTTTTTGATATCAGAAGTGAAGATTGTCACAGCAGGAGCAAACGAGGTACAGCATTAAACCAAATATGGTGTACGACGATGAATGTAGGAAGCGATGGAGGAAATTAAAAAGAAGATAAAAATTCTGCATTTACAGAGAAAGACATGTCATTGGGATGTCAAACAAAAGTGGTGCTGGCAGTGACTGTGTTAACGTACCAAGAGTATAGCGTTTTGACTGACTTCGATCGATCGCAGCATGCAATCTTAGAGTAGAAGATAACTTGTCGGAAAAGTAATCGTTTTTCTCATCGAAGTGAATTTCTGTTGCACTAGGTCTAGTAGCAAACGACAACTGTACCACCTCCCTCTCAATTAACTACGAAATAAGTCCTCTAAAAGGTGCTACTTTAGAAAAAAATGTCGAGATTTCCCTCTTCTTCTTCCCGCTCATCCATTTCTTCATCAATATTGATTGTTTTTAGATTTGCACATCTCAATCGATAAAATTGGAACCCTTATAGGACCACTTAGTTATCTTGATTGTGTTTCTGTCTGTCTGTCCCACTGTCAAAAACTCTCCTTCTCAGGAACGGATTGACGTAGCAGGCTGAAATTTATGTTACATACTAAGGTCTATGGTCCCTCGGCCGTGTAAAACACTTAAGCTTCTAAGTCACTTGACATACGGCCCTATGTCACACATTTTGATACTCACGAACTCTTTCTTCAAAACCTATAGGTTATTTCCCGTTGGCCTAGAATCATGAAATTTGGAAAAAAAACATGGTTTCACAGTACAACCAAACGAAAAAAATCCAATAACTGTAGATTTGTATTTAGCATATAAACAAAAAATTGTCGTTTTTTATCTGGTTGTCTGTCTGTCCCATCTCCCTGTTAAGACCTCTTTCGTGCAACATAAACAATATTGTGTTTCTCATGTACATCCATGTGGGTGATTTGATAAGTCTGGAAAATTTCGTTTAAGAATGGAACATTTTTGTTGTACCTTTATGGTTGATAACCTTGATTAGTCCACAGATCGTATACGGAATTTAAACACTGTACACTTTACAGTTCATTTCTGACAGCAGTCTGAATTGAACAGTGTGTCAACTGTGTCTGAAAATGAAGAAAACCGAGTTTTCTTCTGTTAGTAAACATTTTCGTTTAGAAGGGTTGGACTGCCCCACAAATCAAAACGTAACTGGATGAAGTTCATGCGGACTCTTCAGCATCATTGAAGGACATTTACTTTTGAGTTAATGAATTTAAACGTGCTCGGACTAGCACCGAAGATGAAGCACGCTCCGGCCTTCCGATTGATGTCAACACAAAGGAAATCATTGACAAAATCCATGATATGGTAATGCAAGACCGCTGAACAAATATTCATGAGATTGCTGAGAATGTAGGCATCTAACTGAGGGAGTGCATAATATCCTGCATAAAGAATTCGCTATGAAGTGGATGACTGTTGACCAAAAACGCGTCCGGCACTTTGACCAAAAGCGCATCCGGCACATTATTTCAACACACTGCCTGGCGAAGTCTGATCGCAGTCGGCAAGGCTTTCTACGTGTATTTGAGGCTGTTAATGAAACCTGGATCCATAATTACAGGCCAGAGTGAAAACGGCAGTCAGAACAACGGACAAAAGCTGGCGAAAGTGGACCGAAAATGCAGGCAAAGATCATTTCGTCAACTGGTAAGATGACAGTCAATGTTTTGTTGGATTTCCAACGAATAATCATGATAGATTACTTGAAAAGGTCAGAACCATAACTGAACACTATTGTGCTTCATTGTTGAAACTAACGTTCGCTGAAAAAAGACCAAGGTTGTAACTGGACACTATTCTGCTTCATTGTTGAAAATAACGTTCGCTGAAAAACGACCAAGGTTTGCTCGCAAAAAATTGCTCTTTCACCAGGATAATGCCCCATCCCACAAATCAGCGATAGCAATTCCGAAAGTGCAGGAATTGGGTTCTAAATTGGTTCCTCATCCAATGTAATTCAGCAGACGTAGCCCCAAGTGACTGTCTCCTGTTCGCTAACATGACACTGTGGCCTGGTGGGAAGAAATTTTCATCAAATGATGAAGTAATAGTTGCAGTCACCGAGTGTTTTCCAGAGTTTCAAAGCACAGTGGGATGGAAAAGCTGGAGAATCGCTGGACCAATTGTATATCCCTTGAAGGAGAATATATGAGTAGTAAGATGAGTTGTTTACGAAACAAACTTTTTTCCTGCTTTCTAATCAGGCTTATCAAACCACCCCGTACTGCGCAGCCGCAGGAAACGCGAGAGACCCCTTCAGTGTGTGTGAGAGGGCGCTGCAAGACGAGTAGAGGTGAGAACACTCGCGGGCGCAGGGCAGCCTCCCCTGACCCACGCCCTCTCTCCTCCAGCGCTGACGTAGCTCTCCGGCCGGGAGTTGGACAACCAGCTGCGGCCGCCTGCAACTTGGCCGGCACATCAAACGGCGGACCTACCCCCGTTCCAGAAACCAGATGCCCATCGAACGTGAGCATTGTTCCGGGGAAGCGGGGCGCTGACCCTTCAGTGTTGGCAGCCGCTCTAGCCAATCCAGCCTGGTACGAACACTGAAATATCTTCTTTCGGAGTCCAAGACTAGTTATCGAATTGACACTGCCAGTCTTCCAATTCTTTCTTTTTTTCACGCACTTAAAAGTACGTCACTCTTTCACACGTTAACAATACATTGATATTAGTTCAATTTTAATTTTTTCCTCAAAGTTTGGTACTCTGAGCTTTTTTTAAAGTCTAACACGCAAACAAATCATATTGTGGAATAACGCAGTAGCTGAATTTTGGCGTTGCATGCTGCTGACATTGGATTTCTACCGTGTGAATACCGTCATTTGAAATGCATTGTGTAATGTACTAGCTTCCTGTTCCGTTTAATGTGGGACGACATTACTGGACGTAACGTGGGAAACACAGATGGTATCCGAATATGTTATTAGTCGAACTTGATGCATCATTTAGGTCAAAGCAGTGTCAAGTGGGATGAACGCCTAAAATCGGTAGTACGAAAGGCTAATTTAAGATTTCCAGTTGTTGGTAAGTTTCTAGCAAAGTACTGTATGTCTATGACGGCGGGGTCAGTCAAGCGAACATAAGGGGAAGGCAGAATGTTCATACGAAACAGGGAATGTGGTTTGTTCAAATGGTTCAAATGGCTGTAAGCACTATGGGACTTAACATCTGAGGTCATCAGTCCCCTAAACGTAGAACTACTTAAACCTAAGGACATCATACACATCCACGCCCGAGGCAGGATTAGAACCCGCGACCGCAGCAGCAGCGCGGTTCCGGACTGAAGCGCATAGAACCGCTCGGCCACGACGGCCGGTTGGAATATGGTTTGCCTACTAAGTGACAGTCACCAATTAACATAAGATTCGTGTATTTTTCTTCGCCTTAATCCATTAATAACAATAAGTATCGTGTAACTTTAGTTTCTGCCGGCGTGTAAAATGTTCATCTTCGACGTCATCATGATCATCAGTGTTCTGCCTAAAGGCAGGTTTTCACATGGTAGTTCTCCAGGCTGTCCGGTCTTCTGCCATCCTCTTCAAGTCTACATAATTTCCTCTTCCCTTTATGTCGTCTGTCATCTTGTATCTCCTTCTTCCTCTCAGTCTTCTCCCAAAAACCAATCCCTCCAAAGCATCTACTAGCAAGCACTCACTTCTCAGTGAATGTCCCAACCAGTTCTTTTTCTTTTTTCTTAGAACCTTCAGCAGACATCTTCTCTCACCAACACTTTCCAATACTCTTTCATTACTTACTCTTTCCATCCAGCTTATTCTCTCCATTCTCCTCCACATCCACACCTCAAATGCTTCTAACCTTTTTTCATCCTCTCGTCTCAGTGTCCATGTTTCTGCCCCATATAGTGCCACACTCTAGACAAAACATTTGTCAAGCCTTTTCCTTAGTCCTTTATCTAATTTGACGCATAAGAGTCTCCTCTTTCTAGTGAATGCCTCCTTCGCTATGGCAATTCGAGTGTTCACCTCCTGGTGACATCTCACGTCTTCAGTTATTGTGCTTCCGAGATATTTAAATTCACATACTTGGCTAATGGTAGACTGTCCTATTTTAATATTTGAGAGTCTGCGTCTTGTACTGATAGCAATACTCTTTGTCTTTGCTGCGTTAATTTGCATCCCATATTCCACACAAGCTTCATTCAGATCTTTGAGCATGTTATTCACTGTCCGCTCACTTTCTGCCACTAATACCATGTCATCAGCAAATCTTATACATTCTAGTCTCTTTCCTCCAATACACCTAAGCTTTTCGCAATAATCTCTTCAAGGTATACGTTAAACAACAGTGGGGAAAGGCAACAACCTTGTCTAACAACTCATCCAATGCTGTTTTTTTTTTTTTTTTTGACATTTCATTTCCAATCCTTATCCTTACTTTGTGGTGTAAATATAGATTCTTTATCAATCTTCTCTCTTTCTCATCTACTCCTTTCCTCTTCAAGATATCCTCCAGCTTGTTCCACTGAACTCTGTCAAAAGCCTTTTCTAAATCTATAAAAACAGCAGAGATTTTTCTACCCTTTTCCTTATATCTTTCCCCTATAGCTCTTAGCAGGCCAATAGCACATCTTGTTCCTTTTCCTCTTCTAAATCCGAACTGCTCCTCTGTAATTCCTCTATCCAACTTGCTATATAACTTTCTATTCAACATTCTCCGCAAGACTTTAGCTGCATGAGAAATTAGACTGATGGTCCGGTGCTCTTCACATTTTTTAGTGTTTCTGTTTTTCTCTATTGGTATCATAACTGTTGCAACGAAGTCCTCAGGCCATTCCCCTTTGAATATATCTACATTTTCGGCAAACGGCGATATTTCGACAGGTGCGCACCCAGTCATTTGCAAGGCACAAATTGCAACGAGAGATCATCGTGAAACTAAATTCAGACCCCCTGAAGGCGGGGTGTTTTAGAACAAAAAACCACAGTAAGGCATATGCAGAACGACAGCGCTCACAGTTAAAGCTGATAAACGTCAGAAATTATCGATAGTGAATGCTAATTACCAATGAATGGGGGAGTGTTAACTCTGACCCTCTGTTGTTTGACCAGGGAGAGAGCAAGATTCTAATCAGAGTTTTTTGTAGTAACCTCCTCCTTTATTTATAAGGTCACATGCTAATTTAATCTCAGCTGCTATTTTAATAATACTGCTCCAGTGGGTGGAAGATCACGCCAGAATCTCTGTGTTTTTACATTCCACAGTATTATGGTTCTTAGTCTGCGCTGCCCCGCCTACCAACGGTTTAAATTTCTCCGCGCAGCTATCTCTCGTTTCATTTGTCCTTTTTGCACTGAAATGGACGGAGGAGGGGGGGGGGGGGCGATGTTCGCACTTAGAAATATCGTTTGCTTGTCGAATGCGTCATCCGGCCCGCCTGAAGTTTTTTTAAGTACTAAGTGAACTTGACTGTTTCCTATTAATAATTGATGTACCAGACCAGAAAATTATTCAGGTGTATCTAGTGTGTGATACGTCAACACATTTCCGATCAGACATATGCGTCTGTATGCGAAGAAGGCAGAACTTGGTAGTGCTTACTTTTTGTTCTGTTTTTGCTGCTGCCACATTATTATTAACTTTTAATGCTTACTCAAAAAGAATAAATAATCGCTTGAAAGTGATAACACATGCATTTTTGGGAGAACGTTAAAGTGGGTTTAGGAAAGGACGCCTCGTGCAGGTGTAATATTTTTCTCATCAAGAGAATTTTAGGAAAACGACAAGAAATCAATTAAGTAATACTTGTTGCTTTCATTGACTCGGTCATTATAAATAGATTACGAGCAATAACGGACAAGCGAGGATACCTCATGCATCTTATGCAGGTAATCAGAAACGTATGTCAAAACACCAAAATCAGATAATGTAATAATAAAATAAGATGTCAGACAGTGAAGCACCACTTCACCGACTCTACTGAACACATCTGAGTTGAAGACCATATGACAAACTGGAAGAAGGGCAGCCATAAAGGCGTAGAGATGAAAAGGAACTACCATCTAAATACTGTGCTGTATGCACAGCAAAACACAGGTGTGTACTTACAACACTCTGTGTGTATGTTACAACATTTGCGAGCAAAACATTTCAATCTAAAAATATCTGCTACTACAACAAAACTTATGGTCTCCTACAGAAAATTTCTAATTCAATCTAAGATTGTTATCGAAAACAAAATACCTGGGCAAGTACTCAGTTTATTATTTAGGCAGTGACGTAAGTATGGACATAGACATAGAAGCGAATACCAACAAATTTGAAACATATGTGGAGCTAAAATAAAACTTTAAAAAATAAAGTTAGGAGGGCCCCAGAATTGAAATCCTATGAAACAGTGATATTGCCTGCCTTTCTTATGTCAGTGAATCTTGGATTGAGAGAAATTAAGCTAAAAATAACATACAGTCAGTCGAAATGAGATTTTTAAGAAGTGTCAAATGTTGCTCAGGGAGAGACCGCATAAAAATGATGAATCTATGCGGAATTGGGAAGTTATATTTTAAACGAGGATATAGAAGAACAAGGGGAAGAATGGAGACCTCAAGCGAATGGATGAAGACAGACTTCCAGTCTTGTAAACAAGTGCAGGTTCCCAGGAAGAAGAAATGTAGGACGGTCGAGAAAGAGAGGGAAATAAGTATGTGTAATCGGAACAGGCATGTTGTTAAAGACTGAAATACAGAAAAAGGAGGACCTCTAATGCTTACGCATAATTATATCGGTTTTATATTCTGGAACAGTGGTTTGATGCATGTGTGTGTCACAACGCTGATGTAACCAACTCTCGAATACTGCACCAGCGTTTGTAGATGTTGTCAAGTAGGCACAACAGCAGGCGCTAAAAGAGAGCAACGAGGCACTGCTCGGATCGTAATTTGCCTGTAGAATGAAACGCGGAATTGACAACTGAGGCATATTACTGAAAGATGAGGGTGAAGCACAGATAATCCTGAAAATAAAGTCGAGGGTTGATAAGAAGCTGTGTAGTGCAGAGGGGGAGTGCAGAGAGAGCTGTAACGAGCGGCTTGGCGAGAGGGTGCGTCCCCACTTGGGCGTGAAGCGAGTTGTGGGGAGTCGACCCCGCGACCCTCCGCCTGGGGAGCCCTCTGTGTGAAGTCGGGGCCCTGGCGACGGCTGCCGCTAGGGGCGGCCAGAGACACTTACCTTGCTCGCTGGAGAATGCTTCCGTCCCCTGGACACGCCCTCCAGCCCACTGCAAGCTGCATCCAGCTCCTATCGGACAGACGCGGCAGTCCAGGGAACAGGAAACAAGCTACGCACGCAATACGGGCTGAGAAGCACGGATTCCTCTATTCTCGAACCATGGATGAGGGCAACACCCACGAATTTACGTAACTTTATTTTTTTGTAGGTTTTAATTAAAACTTTCACTGCCCATCGTATAGGCGTATTTCATTCTCACACAGTACGAGCTGACTGATTTTATAGTGCATTAGCTATGAAATGCGAGGATGGTTTGATAAGTCTAGTAAAAAAGCAAGAAAAATTTTTGTTTTGTGAAGAACTCACTTTCCTTCTCGATATAGTGTCCTATAAAGAATATACACGTGCTCCAGATATTTCATCACACAGGAGAAACAAGTTCGGGCACTCTCTGCAAAATACTCATTGTCTGCTACTATCACTTTCTCATTTGATGAAAATTCCTTTCCAACAAGCCAAAGTTTCAAGTTAAGGAACAAGAAGAAGTCACTTGAGACTAAGTCTGGTGAACAGGGTGGGTGAGGAATCAATTCAAATCCCAATTCATGCACTTTCGCCACTGTTATCTCTGATGTGTGGGATGGTGCATTATCCTGGTGGATGAGCACATTTTTGGATGCCAATCTTGGTCTTTTTTCGACTGACGTTGCAAATGATCCAACAAAGAGACAAGTTATGATTCTGTATTTTTCCAAGTAATATAAGAGAATTATTGGTTTGTAATCCGAGAAAACTCTGACCACCATCTTCCGGATGACAAAATAGTCTTTGCCTTCTTCGGTGAACTATCACCAGCCTTGGTCCATTGTTTTGACTGCCGTTTTGACTCTGATGTGTAATGATGGATACAGGTTTCATCTACAGCCACAAATCGGTGCAAAAAGCTAATTAAACTTCGCCAGACTTTGTACTTAAATGTTGCGCCCAAAGCGCTTTTGGTCGACTGTGAGGAATCACGGCACCCAAATAGCGCGCAGTTTCTTCATAGCCAATTCTCCGTGCACTCACTCAGTTGAGATGCCTGCAGTCCCGGCAATCTCAAGAATTTTTATTCGGCGGTTTTGAATTACCAATCATGGATTTTGTCAATAGTTTCCTTTGTAGTGACAACCGGACGGCCAGAGCGTACTTCGTGTTCCGTGCTTGTTCTACTACGTTTAAATTCATTATCCCAAAAGTGAGTGGTATTCATTGATGGTACAGAGTCAGCGCAAAATTTATCCAGGTCTATTTTGATTTGTGTGGCAGTCCAATGATGCAAATAAAAATCTTTAATCACAGCATCCATCTCCAGCCGCAGTCGACACACTGACCAATTCAGACGACTGTCAACAATCAACCGTTCGCTGTACATTCTTGAAATTCCTTAGACGATCCTCTGAATAATCAAGCTTTCCAACACTAAAGCTGCAACAAAAATGATTCATTGGATATTTACCATACGCTCGTATTCCTGGTACTGTGCTAGGTGTTTCATATTTGAACAAGTGTTGAAGTGGCAGCTAGTGCTCGTTTCACACATGGTGTAGCACAATGATATAGTTTATTTAAACAACAAGTGAACCACGCTTAAGGCCACGTCATTTTACATAGCGAAATTAATAATTACTGCATCTTTTACATCCCAATGCTTGTTGTGGGAGCTGAATCTTATTTGATGTTGTGTCAAATAACTACCGCTTGACAGAGAAGTAGTACTTATCAAAGCTGCAATACATTGCAGAAAGTTAAACAAAACGACATTTTGTAAGTCTGCTTATCGGTTCTACCATCTATAAATGTTGGTATGCAAAAACCAGACGACGTTCATGTAATTTTAACCTATTAGCTGCATCGAATCCGTTTGGGGATCACATACTTAAACCCACCTACTAATGCCACGTGTGTGTTTAGGAGAAAAGCAGAACTTTCACTATTTCCACAGGATGCCGTATGTAGCAGGAAACACTAAAGTGTGAATTTTGAAAGGAAATCAACATTGGAGATCGAGGCTTATTTTAGCTGTCGTGGTTTTTTCTTGATTGTTGGTGAGTGTTGCTTACAACAGCAATTTTTTTCATGCAACTGTAATTTGCTCGGGTACAATACACAAAAATTTCCATTTCGGACTAAAATTTAAAATATGTCAAGAAATGTTGCCGCTGTACTTGAAAAAGGGTGTTCTTTCTTACTCTGTAGATATAACTGTTTAGTGATAAAAGAAAAATATTTAAAAAATTGGTACTGAATGGGTTAAAATGCTGATCGCTATTTGTTACCTGTATTAGAACACCCTTCACTTTTTATTGTCCTGTACAAAAATTTTTGCTAATTGTATATTCTCTTGGCTATTAGCATTACCAAAGGGCTTTTTAATAGTGAAATAAATGAAGATCATTGTGAGCAGAACACCAACAAGTACTACGTGCGTGTGGAAAAAAGTTAGAGGAGGTAGGGAGGAATACAAACGTTTTCATTACAAATCCTTCAAGAAGTCTGACCAAAAATCTAGGTTTCTAGAAACAAAGAGTAGCTTAAATGTCTATCAAAACTGGCAGAGAGGTGAGCCAGTCATCCACACATTTTAACATTTATGCAGACATTGATCAGCCAGAACATTATGACCCCTGCCTAATAGCCGGTATGTCCACCTTCGGTACGGACAATAGCGGCGAAGCGTCGTTGCATGAAAGCATTGAGGCCTCGCTGGAGGAGATTGGCACCACATCTACACATACAAGTTACCTAATTCCCGTAAATTCCTGGGATGGGGCCGATGAGCTCTGACGCCGCGTCCAATCACGTCCCAGATTAGCCGGGCGGTCTTAGGCGCTGCAGTCATGGGCTGTGCGGCTGGTCCCGGCGGAGGTTCGAGTCCTCCCTCGGGCATGGGTGTGTGTTTGTCCATAGGATAATTTAGGTTAAGTAGTGTGTAAGCTTAGGGACTGATGACCTTAGCAGTTAAGTCCCATAAGATTTCACACACATTTGAACATTTTTTTCATCGGTCCCTAAGCTTATGTACTACTTAATCTGACTTAAACTAACTTACGCTAAGGATGACACGCACAGCTATGCCCGAGGGAGGAGTCGAACCTCCGATGGGGGAAACCGCACGGACCGTGACAAGACGCCTGAGACCGATCGGCTACGCCACGCGCCACTACATGCATTGCGCAAGTGTGACTAGCAGTTAATCCTCCCGTGCGGTTCTAGGCGCTTGTCTGGAACCACGTGACTGCTTCGGTCGCAGGTTCGAATCCTGCCTCGGGCATGGATGTGTGTGATGTCCTTAGGTTAGTTAGGTTTAATTAGTTCTAAGTTCTAGGCGACTGATGACCTCAGAAGTTAAGTCGCATAGTGCTCAGCCCTTCTTAACCAGTTATTCCTCACCAACTCATGCTCCTGTCGCCCTGCCGGGTTTATATCGACAGCAGTTCTGTGGTCATAATATTCTGGCTGATCAGTATATATACGCAGACAAATGATTAATTTAGTACGGTATAGATGATCTACGAAAGAAATTACACTTTAGCATTTTGAGCTATACATCGGAGAACATTTTCTTTGCTTATTGCGCAGCTTTGACCTTTTAGTTGAAATTAGCGTACTTAGTTCATGCGAAGCTTATAACGATCTAAATACTTTTATGCAAAGCCCCACTTCCTATCTAACTTCCACCCATGCGCCGAGCAGAAATGCAAATAGCAATGTACGAACCACAGCGTGATACATCTGGCTTAAGAGTCTGCGTAAACGCTGGTGGTTCCATTTTGAGTCATGAATACGTAATGTGTGTCTGGGGCTCTTAACTTGGCGAACGTGCGTCCCGGCTGGCACGCGACAGCGAGAGAGCCGCTATGCTTGCTTCGCAGGCTGTATATCAAAGCTAGACTGTGGCACGCCCAGGAGAACGACAAAAAAGAAAATCCTTTTTTAAGTAATGAGGGGTCTTGGTTCCGTGGGAAACCGCAATGACAGTATCTTCCCTGTTTAAGGGCTTCCTCGAAATGCAACGTTTCTGTGATATTCCTGTTAGTTATTGACTGTCAGTGAAAGATTAGACGATGATGGGCAAGAAAGACGTTGATAAGTAGCATAAGAAGGACATCTTTACTTTGTTGTTCCTCCGCCATAAGGAGAAGTTTCGTCAATGTCTTACATATACAGGGTATTCGGAAATTCCCGTTACAAATTTCTAGGACTTGTAAGAGGGGAGTGAGTACATAATAATTTGGAAAGGAACTCATGTCTGGAAACTACTGTTTCCGTTCTACGACGGTTTCAATTTAACTGTGTAACGAGTCAGCGTCTCCTAACGGAAAGAGAAAAGTCTCAGAGTTGCTTGTCCTGGTGGGCAGTAGTGTAGAAAAGGAGACGTGTACTATGTGACGTGTACTGTGTCAGCGTCTGCATTTCTGCGAAACCTATACAGTGCCTGTGCATCTCCGATAAACACGGCTCGGTACACGTATTCGAAATACATAGACATGCTTCTTGTTATGGCGAAGCTCGAGGTAACGGGAGAACTAGTAGTCGGTTGTATCACGAATGTTTTCATCAGCGTAGCACACCATCGCGCGAACTTTTGCCCAAGTCACGCAGCGGCTGCGAGAAACAGGTACCTTCACCGTGAGGAGGCAGGACTGTGGTGCTCCACAGTAACGCCGCACGCCGGAAATTGATGTACTGAATAGCATTGCAAACCCGTCAACGAGTACTCAAAAAATTGCGCGTGCAGTGGGTGGTAGTCACAGTATCATTTGGGACGTTCTACATGAGCAACAATTATATTTATACCACTTACAAAGGCTACACTCTATGGGTCCGGCCTATTTTCCTCAACCCGTTACCTATCACACGGCTGCACAGACACACACCTTTTTCCACGTCGAGTTTAAGAAAAAAGGAAGATAGGGTTTAACGTCCGTCGACATCGAGGTCATTAGAGACGGAGCACAATCTCGGATTGTGCCGAGGAAGGGGAAGGAAATCGGTTATGCCCTTTCAGAGGACACATCGCGGCATTTGCCTGGAGCGATTAGGAGAAATCATTGAAAACCTAAATCTGGATGGACCGCAGCCCTCCCCAGTGAGAGTCCAGTGTGCTAACCATTGCACCACCTCGCCTGGATCAAAATGAGTCAAATGGCTCTAAGCACTATGGGACTTAACATTTGAGGTCATTGGTCCCCTAGACTTAGAACTACGTAAACCTAAGGACATCACACACATTCATGCCCGTGGCAGGATTCGAACCTGCGACCGTAGCAGATGCGCGGTTCCGGACTGAAGCGCCTAGAACCGCTCGGCCACAGCGGCCGGATCGCCTGGATCGTCTAGTTCTGTTCACAGGTGAATGTAAATTGGCTGGGGACTGTGTTCTGAATTCGGGAAACAACAATGTCTGAGCAAACGAAAACCCTCGTGCGTCGCATGTTCAGGGATTTCAGCATATTGACTTCCACTCAAGTTAACTGGTCCTGCACGCTTGACCTTCATACAGGACGTATTGGACGCGTTCTTGGAAGTTGTTTCACCGAATTTCCGTCAGTAAATGTGATTTCAGCATGATGGTGCACCATCACACTTCAAAACAGACGATATGATGAAAGATGGACAGGCCGGGGTGATCTAATCTCGTGGCCGCCGCGAACACCGGATTTAACTTGTGTGGACTACTTCGTGTGAAGTCGTATGCAAAGTTTAATTTCGAGACACCTGTAGCCGCAGAGGAAGACCTAGTGGCACTAGTTCTGCCACTGCACTAGAAATTGAAGAGACACCAGGTGGGATGGAGAGTGTGTACCAGAACAAGCTTCGTAGATACAATGGCTGTAACAACGCTGGTATTCACCACATCGTGCCACTGTTGTATTGCATTAGTACTGTTCTGTACGTATATTATACTGGGTTGTTTTTTGTTTTGGAATAATGTAATCACGTAATGTTTAAGTGTTAGTACAAAAGAATGTGCTTAAGTGATATATGGGTGTTTCGTTAGGTTTCCTTTCGAACTGTTACCTACTAATTGTAATGCGTCACGGCCAATTCCATTCCTCAAGCGGAAGTGTACGAATTAAACATGTGAAATGAAACCGTCGTAGAAAATCAGAAAACTTGCCTTACATCTTAATTACCATTGCTACCACCTCATGCTTGTGTACAATGCTTCCAACGATTTGCCCATTGCTGGAAGCAGAGCTGGAAATCTCGTGTTCAAAATTAGATGCGATTCCACGTGAATCTATTCTGTGGCGACAAAACGCCGTCCTTTAAACTCGAGTCACATTTTCTGGAAGAGGAATAAATTGCCAGAGGCTAGATGAGACGAGTAGGATGGCTGGGGGACAGCTGTCATGTTTTTGCCGCGAATTCCCTCACAGTGAGGAAGGTATGTGCGGGTACACTGTCATGAGTCAATAATCGGTCTTTGTTCTCCTGTATCTGAGTCCATTTACGTGTAACATCTTCTGTCACTCTCAGTAGAAATTCCGTGTGACTGTTTGACCATATGGAAAAAATTCTTTATAGACAGTTCCATGAATATCAAAAATAAATAAATAAATAAATTATTAGCGTTGACAAGATGCTGCGGCTTTGGTGCTCTTGTTTGGGCCGCGGACAGGACGAAGTCTCCCACTGAAAAAATTGCTGTTTCATTGCAGCGTCGTAAACTTACACCCATTAGTTATCGGCAGTTATGACGGATGACACGAAATGGATGTAATCTCGAAGAGTCGTTTGCCGTTCAGTGCACACGTGAACATCATAGTTGGTCGGCTTTCAAAAGACGAAGAACCAACTTCGCTACCATTCGTCTCATATGAGTTCATTGGCTAATATGCGTTGAAACAGTTTGTAACGGTAGTAGCTATTTCACAAACATCATGACTTTTATTACTGTGGATCTCTTTACGTACTGTCGCCATCGTTTCCGGAGTTGTGGATGATCACGGTCGGATCGAGCGTTTTTCAACCGCCACAGACACCTGGCCATATTTTTAAATCGCTTAAACCACTCAAATGTTCTTGCTTGGCTCGAAGATTTCTCATAAAAGCCTCCCCTACCGTGCAGTGGGTTCCAGCTATAGTTCTGCGGGGCGTCGAACAAAATTTAATGCAGATTCTTTTTTCCGTCCAGTCAGCCACCCATACCGTTGTAGACACGGTAGAACACGATGCAAAGAAATCAGAACAACATTCACTCACAGTAACGCCACGTGGCAGACTACCAATTGAAAGACACAACCAGAGACGCCAAGCGGCAGAAGTTTGCATTGATGATTGGGCACCACATTCAAATTATCGGAAATGTTACACACCAGCTGCTGAACATATATAGAGTGTCTCTCCTTAGAGTCGTCAGGCGCATTTTCTCCGATGCTTCAGAAGATGTTTGTAATTTCGATTTTTAACTGTGTAGTTGAAGTCAGCAAAGACGAGCAGTTCCCATCATTTCATTCGATACCGAATGTTGACGGAAAGCGTAGGTTTGTTTCCCGTTTCAAATAAAATTGTATTCAAAGCGGAATTTATGTCTGCAGTCGACAGAGCGGTTTCAAATTAGTCTATTGCGATATTTTTTCTTTGATATATATTGTCAGCGCCAGTAAAAACACGAAAAATAGACATCAGTCCTGTAGCGACTCAGCAGCGCTTCATGGTTGGCGGTAGCAGCAGGCCAGGGCATGCTATTGCTGCAAGAGCACTGGTTATTCGTTGAGCTTTACTGTTCCTATTAATAAACACCGATAAAAAATGTCACAGTAGAGTAATATGGGACCGTTTCGTCAAATTGGCCTTAAAATTCCGCTTTAAAAATAATTTTGTTTGTAACGGGAAACAAGCCGATGTTTCATTGTCCAGCGGCACAATGCAACGCCAAAATTGTAGTTATCTGCTGATACACCAGAGAAAATGTGCTTGACGATTGAAGAGAGACACCGTTTACGTGCGAAAACTTCCTCTAATTTTAAAGGTCCCTCTTACAAAGACGGATGAAATGGCAAATACGTTTGACAGCTGATTTATTCGTGGAACTAAGAACTACTTTAAGAGAAAATAATCATATTCAAAAATTGTATAGTGTAATTGTTCTCGGTTCTATTAGTATATGTACCATGTCCTTTTCAATGAGTGAAGAGTAGTAGCTTGGGTAGTGTTAATTTTAACAGGTGTCTCGTTTTATAAGTATTCATGTGACATGCTCTTACCTTTTAGTAGTAACATCATCTCTTCTCGTGGGGGCCCTATTCGGAAACCAAGGGTTGCGTGGAATCTGTTGTTGAATTTCCCAATAACACGTGCCTTTGATGTTACGGTCCGTGTCTCGTTTAGCATGACTGCTCATTGTGGTATGAAAATCACTGTATGTTAGGGGTATGACCATGAGACGTAGATGCTGCGCCATTATTTTGGTTCAAATGGCTCTGAGCACTATGGGACTTAACATCTGAGGTCATCAGTCCCCTAGAACTTAGAACTACTTAAAACTAACTAACCTAAGGACATCACACACATCCATGCCCGAGGCAGGATTCGAACCTGCGACCGTAATGGTCGCGCGGTTCCAGACTGAAGCGCCTAGAACCGCTCGGCCACACTGGCCGGCGGGCCATTCTTCGCCAGGTGGTCTGCACATTCGTTTATCCTGATACCAACATATTCCAATACCTATTACTGATGAATCAGTTGACACTGCACTTTTACTCATTTGGGGTTTCTCAGTATATTGTGTGCTTGCAGTATTACATACAGTGTGCTTCGAAGTTTTTGTGACAGTCGTGTAGGTATGACAGACTATTTCATGCAGAGCAATTTTGGTTAGAGACAATATGTTCGCTGGTGCTTTCGAGCAAATCTAGGCTTCCTGTAGTATTCATTGGCCTAGGTCGACGAGATTTCATATAACTGGCAGGGTCTACTAACCAGGTGTATAGTATACCACCTATCCCAGTAATTTGATAGTGGTTTTCAACAAGAAAACTATATTAATGAGTGGCTCTATTCGGAGAAAGGTATTTCGAAGCGAATCAGGAACGTCAGTTTTGCGCGGCCTATGACTTTTCAGCTGGAGTGGATGACTGGATGATAGGCAACACACACTGCATATGAAGACTGCAGATTGCCTACGTCCTGCTGCCTCTTTGTGGTATACCCCTCTTCAACGTCGCCTGAAGAAATACACTCCTGGAAATTGAAATAAGAACACCGTGAATTCATTGTCCCAGGAAGGGGAAACTTCATTGACACATTCCTGGGGTCAGATACATCACATGATCACACTGACAGAACCACAGGCAGATAGACACAGGCAACAGAGCATGCACAATGTCGGCACTAGTACAGTGTATATCCACCTTTCGCAGCAATGCAAGCTGCTATTCTCCCATGGAGACGATCATAGATATGCTGGATGTAGTCCTGTGGAACGGCTTGCCATGCCATTTCCACCTGTCGCCTAGGTTGGACCAGCGTTCGTGCTGGACGTGCAGACCGCGTGAGACAACGCTTCATGCAGTCCCAAACATGCTCAATGGCGGACAGATCCGGAGATCTTACTGGCCAGGGTAGTTGACTTACACCTTCTAGAGCACGTTGGGTGGCACGGGATACATGTGGACGTGCATTGTCCTGTTGGAACAGCAAGTTCCCTTGCCGGTCTAGGAACGGTAGAACGATGGGTTCGATGACGGTTTGGATGTACCGTGCACTATTCAGTGTCCCCTCGACGATCACCAGAGGTGTACGGCCAGTGTAGGAGGTCGCTCCCCACGCCATGATGCCGGGTGTTGGCCCTGTGTGCCTCGGTCGTATGCAGTCCTGATTGTGGCGCTCACCTGCATGGCGCCAAACACGCATACGACCATCATTGGCACCAAGGCAGAAGCGACTCTCATCGCTGAAGAAGACACGTCTCCATTCGTCCCTCCATTCACGCCTGTCGCGACACCACTGGAGGCGGGCTGCACGATGTTGGGGCGTGAGCGGAAGACGGCCTAACGGTGTGCGGGACCGTAGCCCAGCTTCATGGAGACGGTTGCGAATGGTCCTCGCCGATACCCCAGGAGCAACAGTGTCCCTAATTTGCTGGGAAGTGGCGGTGCGGTCCCCTAAGGCACTGCGTAAGATCCTACAGTCTTGGCGTGCATCCGTGCGTCGCTGCGGTCCAGTCCCAGGTCGACGGGCACGTGCACTATCCGCCGACCACTGGCGACAACATTGATGTACTGTGGAGACCTCACGCCCCACGTGTTGAGCATTTCGGCGGTACGTCCACCCGGCCTCCCGCATGCCCACTATACGCCCTCGCTCAAAGTCCGTCAACTACACATACGGTTCACGTCCACGCTGTCGCGGCATGCTACCAGTGTTAAAGACTGCGATGGAGCTCCGTACGCCACGGCAAACTGGCTGACACTGACGGCGGCGGTGCACAAATGCTGCGCAGCTAGCGCCATTCGACGGCCAACACCGCGGTTCCTGGTGTGTCCGATGTGCCGTGCGTGTGATCATTGCTTGTACAGCCCTCTCGCAGTGTCCGGAGCAAGTATGGTGGGTCTGACACACCGGTGTCAATGTGTTCTTTTTTCCATTTCCAGGAGTGTATTAAGCCATGCTGCCTCTATAGCCGTCCATACTTGCGAAAGTGTTGGCGGCGCAGAATCTTGTGCAGGAGCTAACGTCTCCTAAATTTTCGATGGGTCTCATGTTGGTCGATCTGGACGGCCGAATCATTTGCTCAATTTATCCGGAATGTTCCGCTAACTGATGACAAAATCCGTTGTTTTTGGAGTCCATGAATGTCTGCCAGTGATCTACAGCTAGCGTCGTAATAGTGGGACTGTCAAATTGCTGTCACGTCGTAATTAACATTTAATTTTAACATCTTGACAACAACATTTACGATCTTACTAAACCACTGACAGTTAAAAACAGTCCACGAACGACGCAATATGCACATCTGCTAGTCGTACTTGAAAATGGCGATTAAGCCGAAACAATCTGTCGTAATTGTAAATAAAGATTACTTGTTATAAGCACCTATTTGGTGTATCTGCTATAATAATAATGACTGTTTTCAGTCAATCATCGGTTCGGTTGGACCAGAGGGTCTAGTCCATTGCATGTAAACATACCCACACCATTATGAGGACAACACCGACTTACCGAGTACCTTGTTGGCAACTCGGGTACCTGGCTTCGTGGGATATGCAGCATACTCCAACTCTACGGGTCTGCAACAGGCTCGAATCCTACCGCCAGCTCTTACAAACAAATAAGGACTCCTCTGACCAGGCCACGGTTTTCCAGTCCCCTTGGGTCCAGCCGATATGGCCACGAGCCCAGGAGAGACGCTGCAGACGATGTCGTGCTGCTAACAAAGGCACTCGCATCGGTCGTCAGCCACCTTAGTGCATTAACGCCACATATCACCACACTGTCGTCACGGATACGTCGTCGTAAGTCTCACACTGATCTCTGTGGCTATCTCACGCAGTGTTGATTGTCTTTTACCAATGACCCCTCTACGGAGACGCCGCTGCTCTGGGTCGTTAAGTGAAGGTCGTAGGCCACTGCGTTGTCCGTGGTGAGAGGTAATGCCTGAAATTTGACACAATGGATCTCGGAATATTGAATTCTCTAATGATTTACAAAATGGAATGTCCTGTGTGCTTAGCACCAGCTACTATTCCGCGTTCAAAGTATGTTAATTCCGGTCGTGACGCTATAATCACGTCGGAGACCTTTTCGTATCAATCACCTGAGTACAAGTAATAGCTCTACCAATGCCCTGCCCTTTAATACCATATGCACGCGATATTACCGCCATATGCATATGTGATTATCGCTATCCTATGACTTTTATCAGCTCAATGTATTGTAATGGTGCAGTGTATTAAAAAAAATGGCTCTGAGCACTATGGGACTCAACTGCTGTGGTCATTAGTCCCCTAGAACTTAGAACTACTTAAACCTAACTAACCTAAGGACATCACACACATCCATGCCCGAGGCAGGATTCGAACCTGCGACCGTAGCAGTCGCACGGTTCCGGACTGCGCGCCTAGAACCGCGATACCACCGCGACCGGCTGCAGTGTATTTCGCTGACAAATTATCTCCTACAGTTATGCAATAACCGTCATATTCTTTGGTAATTTAATACAATGTGTTTTGTTATATAGGCAGACAAAAGTCTTGCTTGTTTCATTAAGTGTCATAACTGTAACTGGTGAAATGGGCTTTGCTTGTAACTAATAAAATAAAGTAAGCTATTACAATATTTATTACAAATGAAAAAAAATCCGTGCCAGAAAATAAATTCTTTAAAAAATATGCTTCGGCTATGGCCCCAGTCACTGAAAAGATCGTAATTGGGAGAGATGAACGAGCGAGGTGGCGCCATGGTTAGAATACTGGACTCGGATTCGGAAGGATGACGGTTCAAACTCGCGTCCGGCCATTCACATTTAGGTTTTTCCGTGATTTCCCTAAATCGCTCCAGGAAAATAACGGGATTCTTCCTTTGAAAGGCCACTGCCGGTTTGATTCTCCATCCTTGACACAAAAGTAGTAATTGACGGAAAGTCATGGAGTAAAACAGAAGTGATTTCTGGCGTTCCCCAAGGTATCATTATAGGCCCTTTACTGTTCCATATCTATGTAAAAGATTTGGGAGACAATCTGAGCAGCCGTCTTCCGTTGTTTGCAGATGACGCTGTCGTTTATTGGCTAATAAAGACATCAGAAGATCAAAAATAACTGCAAAACGATTTAGAAAAGATATCTGAATGGTGCCAAAAGTGGAAGTTGACCCTAAATAGCGAAAACTGTGAGGTTATCCAAATGAGTGCTAAAAAAACTCGTTAAACTTCGGTTACACGATAAATCAGTCTAACCTTAAAGCCGTAAATTTAACTAAATACCCAGGTATTATAATTATGAAGAATTTAAATTGGAAGGAACACACAGAAAATGTTGTGGGGAAGAATAACCAAAGACTGCGTTTTATTGGCAGGACACTTACAAAATGTAACAGATCTACTAAGGAGACTGCCTACACTACGCTTGTCCCTCCTCTTTTAGAATACCGCTGCGCGGTGTGGGATCCTTACCATATAGGACTGAAGGAGTTCATCGAAAAGGTTCAAAGAAAGGCAGCACGTTTTGTATTACCGCGAAATATGGGAGAAAGTGTAACAGAAATGATGCAAGATTTGGGCTGGACATCATTAGAAGGAAGGCGTTTCTCGTTGCGACGGAATCTTCTCACGAAATTCCAATCTCCAACTTTCTCCACCGAATGCGAAATTATTTTTTTGACATCGACCTACATAGTGAAGGGACTATCACCACGATAAAATAAGGGAAATTAGAACTCGTACGGAAAGATATAGGTGTTCATTCTTTCCGCGCGCGATACGAGATTGGAATAATAGAGAATTGTGAAAGTGGTTCGATGAACCATCTGCCAGGCACTTAAATGTGATTTGCAGAGTATCGATGTAAATGTAGAATGCGAGCTTGTGATCCATCTCTAATGACCTCGCTTTCGAGTGACGTTAAACCCAATATTATTTCCATCGTTCTTGGAAGGTATTACGCCAGTAAAAAAACTGATGAGTTGAAAAACGTGAGCGCTACCTGATGCCTCGAAGCAAGTTAGAGACAATTATCTGCGCCACATAATATACGACTGTCATACTGGAAAAGACAGCCGCGGGGGACAGCCCCTTCCTTATAAGAGGGCCGCAGTCGCAGCTGACTTGGAGCCCACGTGCTGTCCTGTCCTGGCTACACAGCGCCTAATTCAGCGACGTTCGCGTTCCCAAAAAGCCTAACTCCAGAGGGGGGCGACGCTACAATGCGCAGAAAAAAAAATTATAATTTCCAGACTGCGAAGCGCGCCCATTGTTACTCCCCTGTATAGCTCTCCGTCTTCCTGTGTGATCACTACGCCTGCGGCCTGTTGTTTTCTTTTGTACGGCGGGGCAGAACTCATTTCGTGCGTCGTGCGCGATGTACGTCTCGTGTCGTTGCCCGGAGCTCTGTCACCTTGCAGCACAGAAGTAGTGCCTCAGGATCCTTCGTCTGGACGGGTGAAGGGGCTCAACAGTTCAGGGAGTTCTGATGTAAGGCAGGAGTGAGAAACACGGAGCATTTGAGAAAGTCGATCTCCAACGTCTTGCAGTACATCGAGGGTAACAAAAGTAGAAAAAGGAATACACTGACGACCTGTAGCGGACCGTCATGTGCGAAGTGAGCCCAAGATAACAACAGTGGACAGATTGGGAAAAGCCCTCTGCAAAGGATATTGTGTAACAAATTCTGGCCGATAGTAGCACAGTACTGTTGTCTATGAGAGCTTGCTACGGGAGGCAGGCGTGTGTAAGTCATTTCCGAAATGTAGAAAGTGCGAGGTCTGAAGAATTCATTGTGTCCTTGAAATAATTACAAGGACAGTTTTCTAACCGTTTTGAGGAAACTGTGAATCCCACATCTGCTCTCGAGCTGAAATGGAGACCATTCGCCGCTTCAATTGAATGTGCACGTGTGTATGTGCAGAAGGAACTGACTGATCAGCAAAAAGTTTAATTCTTTTACATTACAACTTTCCATGAGGTCTATATTGTTTTCCGAAGGAAGAGTTTCCACATCTCCATAGTGAGGTTGCGGACGTGAAAAAATATTTTGGTCAACATATTTGTGTGAAAGGCTTTTTTCACATATGGAACTAAGTCAGTCATGTTTACACGGCAACCTGAGTGCGAAAATGTGTGAAACTGCCTAGCTCTGTCCGTCTGCCAACAGTTTATACCAAAGGAAAATTATATTGTGTGTTCAGCACGCTAAAAATAATCTACATCTACATCTACATCCATACTCCGCAAGCCATCGGACGGTGTGTGGCGGAGGGTACCCTGAGTACCTCTATCGGTTCTCCCTTCTATTCCAATCTCGTATTGTTCGTGGAAAGAAGGATTGTCGGTATGCTTCTGTGTGGGCTCTAATCTCTCTGATTTTATCCTCATGGTCTCTTCGAGAGACAAACGTAGGAGGGAGCAATATACTGCTTGACTCTTCGGTGAAGGTATGTTCTCGAAACTTCAACAAAAGCCCGTACCGAGCTACTGAGCGTCTCTCCTGCAGAGTCCTCTACTGGATCTTATCTATCATCTCCGTAACTCTTTCGCGATTACTAAATGATCCTGTAACGAAGCGCGCTGCTCTCCGTTGGATCCTCTCTATCTCTTCTATCAACCCTATCTGGTACGGATCCCACACTACTGAGCAGTATTCAAGCAGTGGGAAAACAAGCGTACTGTAACCTACTTCCTTTGTAGTCGGATTGCATTTCCTTAGGATTCTTCCAATGAATCTCAGTCTGGCATCTGCTTTACCGACGATCAACTTTATATAATCTTTCCATTTTAAATCACTCCTAATGCGTACTCCCAGATAATTTATGGAATTAACTGCTTCCAGTTGCTGACCTGCTATTTTCTAGTTAAATGATAATGAAATAATACTGAAAATTTGTTTTGTTTCGGATCTGCTGCGAAATATGAAACCATGTCATAGGTGACGGCATTGCCATATAAATACAGCGCATTCACAGTTCCCCCTTTTTTCCCTCTCCTTACATTCAATGGGCTTCACGTGGAGGTGTGCAGCCAAGCGACAGAGCAAGGCACACGAGCAAGAGCACTGATCGCATGCCAATTTCGTGGAAGTCCCTCATCTACGTTATATCCGTGTGCTAGCCCCTGATAAATCTACTGTGGTCGAACACTGTATATAAGCAAGCCATGTCATGGATTACAAGAACGTCCAGATTTTAACATTTTTGTTGCAGTATTGATGATAGCCACTGAAATATATTTGATGAATAATTCAGTTTATTGTGATGATGATTTGCACATTGACAAAATGTAGAATCTGGCACTGGCAGTGGTTTTATAGACAAGGACACTGTCACTTTGCCGACCAGTATATTAAAAACAACCTCTTCCACAGAGGAGTCTTAGCCGGCTGAGTAGTATTTTTCCCAACATGATTTTCCATGTACTCCTGCACACCTGACGTGCAATCACTGGTATAAAAGGTGCAAGGGAGTGCCTTACCACCAGTCTTTACAACAAAATAACTGTACGATTTGCAGCTGAAATATTAGCAGCAGTATGGACCGGAGTCAATTATTGCAACTTTGTGGACCAGTGTCTTTTATATTTGGTAAAACATTCTCCATTGTTCGTTCGGGTTGTAGATTTTGTCTTCATTCCTATATCTGCTATGACATCTGCGATTGTGGCGAATAGCATGGGTATTGTTAAGGATTTTATATTTTATCAAAAGTCTATTTTCAGTGTATTGTTTTTCTGTACTCCAAGAAATTTTAATTTGGCTCGAAATCGTCATTGTGGAAATATTCCTTTATTTTTAAAAACATGCCTTAGAACCTAGGAACTTTCCAAATCAAGAAAATAATTGCTTGTAGAATGCCTACAAACGTTTATTGCGACCAGACGGACAGTACAAAGAAACAAACTGAAGATTATTTTAATTTGTGGTAAGATCTTATGGGACGAAACTGCTGAGGTCATCGGTCCTTAAGCCTACACAGTACTTAATTTAACTTAAACTAACTTACGCTATGGACAACACACACACACCCATTCCCGAGGGAGGGCTCGAACCTCCGACGGGTGAGCCACGCGGACCGTGACAAGATGCCCTTAGACCACGCGGCTACTCCGCGCGGCCAAACTGAAGAGTGGAAGGGGATCTGAATTTGTTTTTGGTTAACTAAATACTTTTCAGATCGAACCCTCTATTGTGTTTGAAAAAGGCAGTTAAGAGGCAGTGTGCATTACGAGTTTTGACTTAGACAGTTTCATGCGGATTTTAAATGGGGAAACCATTCATAAAACTGAGCAGTAGTGAGATGAATGATGAAAACTGCCTGAATGAAAATGAAATGCGTTAGACGGAACTTTTACCCACGTGACGGATCGTGGGTGGACCAAGGATGTTTTTTTTTATGCCAAGGGGTTAAAAATGAGCAAGACGACCTCCAAATGGAAGAAGGGAGCAACATACATGCTTAAGCACACCAATCTCAAAATTAGTCAGCCCCAACAGTCATCACGCTAACGCCGTGTGGCACTGTCTCTGGCCTTGATAATGACAGTTCGGCGAGGTAGAGTGTCTACAAGTGTTTGCAGGTGCGCTGTATCCACCTGAAGCCATTCACGGTTAGATCGCGCAGCGCTACCAAATTGCGAGGATATTGTTTGCTACGTTCCAAATTCTCAGAGACATTTCCATTTGGGTGACTAAGCGAACCTGTCGATGTACGATAGGGCGGCCGAGGATTTGTTAAACGACGGACGTATGCGACCAGCCCTGTGAACAAGCCTCTTGTCGGAATGAGATTTTCACTCTGCAGCGGAGTGTGCGCTGATATGAAACTTCCTGGCAGATTAAAACCGTGTGCCCGACCGAGACTCGAATTCGGGACCTTTGCCTTTCGCGGGCAAGTGCTCTACCAACTGAGCGGTAGACTCAGTTGGTAGAGCACTTGCCCGCGAAAGGCAAAGGTCCCGAGTTCGAGTCTCGGTCGGGCACACAGTTTTAATCTGCCAGGAAGTTTCATATCAGCGCACACTCCGCTGCAGAGTGAAAATCTCATTCTGGAAACATCCCCCAGGCTGTGGCTAAGCCATGTCTCCGCAGTATCCTTTCTCTCAGGAGTGCTAGTTCTGCAAGGTTCGCAGAAGAGCTTCTGTAAAGTTTGGAAGGTAGGAGACGGATACTGGCAGAAGTAAAGCTGTGAGTACCGGACGTGAGTCGTGCTTCGGTAGCTCAGTTGGTAGAGCACTTGCCCGCGAAAGGCAAAGGTCCCGAGTTCGAGTCTCGGTCGGGCACACAGTTTTAATCTGCCAGGAAGTTTCAAGCCTCTTGTCATTTTCGAAGACTAGAGTGTCCACTGCATATTTACCATTACAAAATCGAAGAGAGGGCCACACTTGGTCACTGCAAATGTTAAAATAAACCTCCCAGTTAACGTTCAGAGGAACCAGACTCAATAGTATAAATACATCCTCATGTCATAGTACCCTCCAGTCTGAACTGCACCGTGCACACTAAACACGTTGCTAGCTGAAAGCCTTATTGGAACGTCGGCGCACTCGACGCCTACTGCAATATGAATCCAGTTTGTGTTGTTGGCTCCAGCTTTACATGCCACTATGAGCGTACAACCAGACTCTAAATATTCATTCCAATTAGTTCTCCTTGCAATGTTCGCTCGAAAAATTGTCGAGATGAACCTGCGTTCACCGACAACAACAGTTCTTCTCGATGATGTGTATACGATGATTGAAGCGACGAATGAAAATTTATGCCAAGGCCGGGATTCGAACGTGGGTCTCCCGCTCACAAGGCAGATGCAGTAACCACGACGCTACACTGACACAGTCACTTCGCACAACTGCATGGACTACCCTAACATGCCTCCCTCCTTGTTCCAAATTCCCATTAACGCCTCAGCTCACTCGGTATGTCCTCCAAAATTGAACAGCTTTGCAGAGTCTCTCCAACTGTATTGTAGTTTCGAGTTTACGGCAAATATCAAGTGGACTGAGGCGTGAATCGCAATTTGGATTGAGGAAGCACGTGTGCTAGGGTAGTCCGTGCTGTAAGGCAAAGCCACTGTGCCAGGGTGGCGTAGTGTTTAGCGTATCTGCCTGGTAAGCAGAAGACTTCGGTTCGAATCCCGGCCTTGATCCAAATTTTAATTCGTCGCTTCAGTCTGAATGTGTACATCGAAGATGTTTGAGACTTGAAAAGGTCTCCGGGAACGTATAGTTTCATTCCTGAATTCTTGACGGGTTTGAAACCAGCTGTCACTAATGAGGAATGACATCCTGTCCCTGTCAGTTGGCATGTTTTTGCGACCAATGTTCTTGCGCCGTTTTACACGTCTGCTAATGGTACACAATACCTTGTAGACACGACAGACAGCTCGCGATGCTACATTAATAAATCGGGCAGCACAATTCACATTGTTGCCGTGGGCACGTGCAAACACAATAGCTTCTTTCTGCCTTTCTCTCATGTCTCCACGTCAGACTTAGCTGATTCTATAAGGCCCACTGTCTCAGTCACACCACCACAGCTTTGGCCTATATGAGCCACTTGGGACCATGTAAAACAGTGGTAGGAAAATTATCTCTGCCGAAGGAGGACAATGCTGGAGCACATGGTTCATCGTACATTGTAGAACATGGAGCTCGGCCGCAAACCAACCCTACATGTTGACATGTCGATCGAACCACATCGTCAGCTAAGTTACAGTGATTCGACCGTCCATTAATGGAAACCTGTCGGTTTTTCGGGTGAACCACATTTTTAATGCACTAGGTGGTAGAAACGCTGTAATCGAGATGAACGGCGGCTCGAAACATGTCGTGCGCCACGGACACAGGCTGGCGAGCGTAGCTTTACGCTATGGGAGACTTTCTTCTTCTCTTGCGTGAGACCTATGTTAGAAATCGAAGACACACTAACAGCTGCGAACTACCGGGAACCCGCCATGCTTGATGTCTTCCCCGACGGCAATGTCATCTTTCAGCAGTATACTTGTCCGTGTCTCGGATCCAGAACCTTGCTACAGTGTTTTGAGGAGCACTGTAGTGAACTCACGTTGATATCTCGGGGAACAAATTTGTCTGATTTATGTCCTTTGGAACCCATCTGTGTCGCTATTGGGTGCCATCACCTCGTATGCAAATAAGCGGTTTGTTATATACGTGAATGACATAACATGTGCTTAGACTTGTAATGCCACATACCTCCACAAACCTACCAAGAAACTGTCGTATCCGTGATACGCAGAATCAGTAATGTGTTTCGTTCCAAAGGCTGACAACGAGTTATTAAGCAGGTTTCATAATGTTTGGGCTCATTAGTGTATGTATGTGTGTTCTACATCTCCTCCTAAACCACTGGACCGATTTCAACAAAACTTGGATCCATATTCCTTACTGTCAGGCTACAAGTGCTACGGGGGTGAGAACCGTCTACCTATCATACTTCAGTAGATACGGCGTCATAAACAATGAGATGCGTGAAAAACTGCCACATCACGCATAACTTCTAAATTTACTACTTTCGCGGTACTAACTACCTTTGCAATAAATTTCCTCAGACAATATCCACATGTGCCGCTAAATGCACCTACAAAATTATATCGTGGCCACACGTAGTTCAAAATATATGACATCATAAACAATGCATGAGAAACTGCTACCTTGTGTATGAGGTTTAAATTAGTTACTTCCTTGCTACTAAATCTATTCGCAACGTATTTAGCCGACAGAATACACATGTGCCACTGAATGTTCCCATATAAATATATCATTGTACAACACATAGTTCAAGATATATGATGCCTTATACATAGAGATGCGTGAAAAATGCCGTGCCTTGCATAATGTTTTAATGTATTTATTCTTTACAACTGAAACACTCCTACAGTCGACTCAACTTACGGAAATCCGTGACACCTGGCAGCACATTAGAGAGCTTTCAACTTTAAAGCCAAAAAGGCTTTAGGCGAAAACAATAGCTGTCTATAGTGCCATGAAGAGCCCTTGCCCTAGAGACATTTACAAAATCGCATGTTACACATGCGAAAAGCTGTGCCTAGGGTGCTGAAACTGTACACTATAAACACTGTTCGTTTTTTATTTTCGTTTCTAATAGAAATTTTTTTGTACTTCCAACATTGCAGCACAGCCAGCAATAGCGATAATATAATATATAAGAAACTATCAACCTCGATTGCGGTAATGAAACCAACTTTTACGTAGGTTTCAACCCAAATAATTGAGTTTTCTTCAGAAGATATACCTGAATCTATAATTTGTCTAAGAGGGCATGGTCTTCGTGTTGACTTAGTATTTATGTACCGCATTTTTAAAATGTGACTAACCCTATTCAGGCTGTTTTAGATTTATTTCTAGACCATGGCCTCTTAGACAAATTATTTATTCAGGTGTATCTTCTGAAGAAGGCTCAATTATTTGGGCTGAAATCTAGGTAAAGGCTGATAGTTTCTTATATATTAATAGAAAAATGGCAAAATGAATTCCCAAGCCATGACGAGTTTGTCAGATAGTTTTAAAATAATTTACTGTCGTGAGTAAACCAAAATACACTACTGGCCATTAAAATTGTTACACCATGAAGAAATGCAGATGATAAAGGGTATTCATTGGACAAATATATTATACTAGAACTGACATGTGATTACATGTTCACGCAGTATAGCTGCTTAGATACTGAGAAATCAGTACGCCGAACAACCACCTCTGGCCGTAATAACGGCCTTGATACGCCTGGGCATTGAGTCAAACAGAGCTTCGATGGCTGTACAGGTACAGCTGCCCCTCCAGCTTCAACAAGATAACACAGTTCATCAAGAGTAGTGACTGGCGTATTGTGACGAGCCAGTTGCTCGGCCACCATTGACCAGACGTATTCAATCGGTGAGAGGTCTGAAGGATGTGCTGGCCAGGGCAGCAGTCGAACATTTTCTGCATCCAGAAAGACCCGTACAGGACCTGCAACATTATCCTGCTGAAATGTAGGGTTTCACAGGGATCGATTGAAGGGTAGAGCCACGCGTCATAATACATCTGAAATGTAACGTTCACTGTTCGAAGTTCCGTCAATGCGAGCAAGAGTTGACCGAGACGTGTAACCAATGGCACCCCATACCATCACACCGGGTGATACGCCACTATGGCAATGACGAATACACGCTTCCAAAGTGCAATCACCGCGATGTCGCCAAGCACGGATACGACCATCATGATGCTGTAAACAGAACCTGGATTCATCCGAAAAAAATGACGTTTTGCCATTCGTGCACCCAGGTTCGCCGTTGATTACACCATGGCAGGCGCTCCTGTCTGTGATGCAGCGCCAAGGGTAACTGCAGCCATGATCTCCGAATCTCCGAGCTGATAGTCCATTCTGCTGCAAACGCCGTCAAACTGTTCGTGCAGATGGTTGTTGTCTTGCAAACGTCCCATCTGTTGACTCAGGGATCGAGACGTGGCTGCACGTACCGTTACAGCCGTGCGGATAAGATGCCTGTCATCTCCACTGCTACTGATACGAGGCCGTTGGGATCCACCACGGCGTTCCGTATTAGCCTCCTGAACCCACCGATTCCATATTCTGCTAACAGTCATTGGATCTCGACCAACGGGAGCACCAATGTCGTGGTACGATAAACCGCAATCGCGATAGGCTACAATCCGACTTTGATGAAAGTCGGAAATGTGATGGTACGCATTTCTCCTTCTTACACGAGGCATAACAACAACGTTTCACCAGGCAACGGCGGTCAACTGCTGTTTGGGTATGAGGAATCGGTTGGAAACGTTCCTCATGGCAGCACGTTGTAGGTGTCGCCACCGGCGCGAACCTTGTGTGAATGCTCTGAAAAGCTAATCATATGCGTATCACAGCATCTTCTTCCTGTCGGTTAAATTTCACGTCTGTAGGACGTCATCTTCGTGGTGTAGCAATTTCAATGGCCAGTAGTGTATAAATTCATTCATTTTTACCCCCAGTTTGTGAACCAGTAGAGACAGAAATGTCCAAGCCCCTGGTGGAATAAAAACACCAAAACACGAATTGTAAGTGAGTGTATAAATGTAAAGTGTTGCAGAGGACTAGGCTCTGTAGAACAGACCACTGTACAGGCGCGCTGAAATGGCAAGTGCGAGTTTAAAGTTGCTCCAGCCTGGCTGCGGGAGCAGACAGTATTATGCCAGAGAGGCCCGTGTCAGTTGGCGGGCTGAGGCGCTTACGACAGGCCGGACGGGAGAGCGCAGCGGGAGTGCGTGTGCCAGAGTCGCTTCTGGCGAGATGAGCAGCCGCGGGCTGGCGATGAGAATTTAGGGCCGCCCTGGGAGGCGTGCGCCGCGGGTAGCGGGCTGCCAGGGGCGCGGGACGTCGCGCGGCCCGGCGCAGTCGTAAAACGGCACTCCCTGCGGGCGGAGCGCAAGTATTGTAAGAAAGTACTAGCCAGCCGGCGAGGCCCTGCAAACTTCGTCTTGCATCCTCTCCATTATTCCCCACTCCCTTGTTGCACGCAAAATTCTCGTGATTGGATGTTCCCATTTGACGCAAATGTGCATCTCATCTACACGATTTGAGGGAAATTTATCGTCACGGTTTTAACTTGAAAGATTGCCTGTTGTGCAAGCTTTAAAACTTGTTGCACTATCTTAACTTCGTTCCTTGAAAAGTATTTTCATTGACCTGATATATTCTTTTTCTCCCTCCTCTTCTTCCGTGACTTTTTCCGTTACTTAAGTGGTCGGTCTTTTTATATGGATTAATTCAATGTTGGTGATAGCTGGTGGCCAGATTCCTTTCCTGACACCATCACTGCCCCGGGAAGGAATTTGTTTACCGCATCTGTCTGCCTCTAGAGTTGATGCTCCTCTGAGAAAGTTTTGGAAACGTTTCCGTAATATGTGTCTGAAGCAGAACCTGAATACTAGCACGGTAGTCACCTAGCTGGATGCGGGAAAACGCCTAAAATCCACATTCGGGCTTGCCTTCATCGTTCATCCGTGAGGTACATTTGATCCAGGGAGGGCTTACCCCTCCGAATCCCAAAAACACGTTAACGCTCTAGGCTGTCTGACGGGTATTTAGAGACCTGTTGTATGATTATTTAAAACTGTGGCCCGAAGACTGGTTTTACGCAGCGCTCCAATCTCCACTATCGTGTCGCTGGCTTCTTCGTCTCTGGATAACTACTACAACCTACATCCGTATGAACCTGGATGGTGGTCGCGGTGGCCGAGCGGTTCTAGGCGTTTCAGTCCGGTACCGCGCGACTTCTACGGTCGCAGGTTCGAATCCATGCCCCTCTTTAGGTTAGTTAGGTTTAAGTAGTTCTAAGTTCTAGGGGTCTGATGACCTCAGATGTTAAGTCCCATAGTGCTCAGAGTTAAATGGTTCAAATGGCTCTGAGCACTATGGGACTCAACTGCTGTGGTCATTAGTCCCCTAGAACTTAGAACTACTTAAACCTAACTAACCTAAGGACATCACACACATCCACGCCCGAGGCAGGATTCGAACCTGCGACCGTAGCAGTCGCACGGTTCCGGACTGCGCGCCTAGAACCGCGAGACCACCGCGGCCGCCACTCAGAGTCATTTTTTGAACCTGCATACCGTATTCATGATTTGGTGTCCCCCACATATTTTAGCCTCCATTACCAAAATAACAAGACCTTGATGCCTCAGCAAATCTCCACTCAACCAATCTCCTCTTTAAGCTGTGCTATAAATTTCTTTTTTTTCTTCCCAGTTCGATTCGGTGATGTTATTTGATCTACTCATCTACTCTTCAGCATTCTTCTGTAGCACCACGTTGCAAAAGGATCAAACAAATACCTTCATAAAAGTTAAATTTATATTGTTTTTTAATAAATTCCTCTCTTGTCCCACCTATTTCGGCCATCATTAGTTATTTTGTTCCCCGAACAGGAAAACTCCTGTACTTCTTTCACTTTCCTATTTCGTAACTTAATTCCCCCAGCGTCGCCTGATATAATTTTACTACATTTCGTTACCTTTCCTTTTCTTTTGTTGGTGATCATCTTATAATCTCTTTTGGAGGTACATTAATTCCTTTCAATGCTTTTCCGTGACCTTTGGGTCTATAACAGAATTACGAGTACTATGTCCTCCACAAACCCCAGATTTTATTTCGTGTCCATTAACTCTTAATTCCCTTTAAAAATTTCTCCTTTGTTTCCTTTACTGGTAGTTCAAATCTACGGCTTGAATAACCTTTTGGAGAGGTTATAGCCGCGTGTCAACGCTCTGTCCCATTCCTTTCGTAACTTCCGTAACTCCCTTTTAACTTCCCCTTCAAGTCCTTCCGCTATTACAACTACATGTTGCCATGTTTTGCATTACTAAACATGTTGTAAATAACCTTTTGTGGCCCGTATTTAATCTCTACCACCTTCAGAATTTCAAAGACTGTATTCCAGTCAACACTGTCAAAAGCATTCTACAGATCTATATACGCTATATCCGTAGGTCTTCCTTATTTTTAACCTACCCTGTATCACCAGCCATTTTGCATAATCCCAGTCAGATTCAGACTTGTTCTCCGTTGTTGACACTGGAGGATATGAAGTGAACTGTTGTTAAGCTCTAATATCTCATAACGCAACGAGGGATTTATTAGAAGCAAGGGATTACAGGAAGAAGCCAACTCTAAGTGCGATAAATGCACAAGATGATCTTCATGGTCGCGTACTTGAGCTAAAATCGAAGTGAGACTTTATAATTCTATGGGAAGTCGTGTGATTCCTATATAATGTGGTGACAAAAGTCATTGGACCGCAATATGCGCATAAACAGATGTCGTTAGTATGGCATTTTCGTTTATTTATTGAGTCGTCGGTCTTCTAACTGGTTTTGATGGACCCTTCACGAATGGAACTCCTGTTTCGATCTCTTCATCTCAGAGTAGCACTCTGTCTTCTTCTACAGTTTTACCCTCTACAGCTCCCTCTAATACCATGGAAGTTACCCACTGATGTCCTATCATCCTGGTCCTTCTTCTTATCAGTGTTTTCCGTACACAGAATATACCTCTCCTCTCCCATACTGCGCAGAACCTCCTCATTCCTTACCTTAATCAGTCCACCTAACTTTCAGCATTCTCCTGTAGCACCAAGTCTCAAATGCTTCCATTCGCTTCTGCTACCGTTTCCCATAATCCATGTTTCACTACCGTACAATGCTGTGCTCCAAACGTACATTCTCAGAAATTTCTTCTTCAAGTTAAGACCTATGTTTGATGCTAGTACACTTCTCTTGACCAGGAACGCCCTTTTTGCCAGTGCTAGTGTTGTGGTTGTCAGGAAAGCCAACACCGTGTTAGTAGATGAGGCCGAAAGGCACGCGATTTAGCTCACGCAGGCTGTCGTGAGGTCTGGAACAGGACAAGGAAATTAGAATGTAGAAACTACGGACGTAGCTGGTGGACTACTCAACTTTAATCCATTAAATGATGAACGTCGCTCTTGATAGTACATGATTCACAATATCAATAGTAACTGATAATGGCGCCTTGCTAGGTCGTAGCAAATGACGTAGCTGAAGGCTATGCTAACTATCGTCTCGGCAAATGAGAGCGTATTCTGTCAGTGAACCATCGCTAGCAAAGTCGGTTGTACAACTGGGGCGAGTGCTAGACCTGCCGTGTGGCGGCGCTCGGTCTGCAATCACTGATAGTGGCGACACGCGGGTCCGACGTATACTACAGGATCGCGGCCGATTTAAAGGCTGTCACCTGGCGGTGACACCACAGCTAGTATACTTGAGATGTTCTCCTTGCTCTGTCCATCATTGGCTGTATCGCTGCCTAGGTATCAGAATTTCTTAACTTCATCTACTTCATGATTTCCCTACGGTCGGGTCCACACTGCAGGATCATCCACTCGACGTTTAGCGCGGCTCTCGGTGTGATACCGGCGCCGTCGGATACCGCCAGACGACCGCCGCCGTGCTTTACTGCCCTCTGTTAATTGCGGTCATGCTCTACGGTCGCGTCTCTCTCTTTAACGGCGAAGCCGCGTCTGGGGGTGCCAGCAGCTGAGTTTATGGCAGGGATGGTTGCAGCTATTAGCTGATTACCTCCAGCAGTGAGCGGTTTGGAGTACGCTTTACGGCGCCGGCGCCTCGGTGTCGACAACCGACGAATCTGCACTGCGTCACAACAGCTACGGCAGTGGTTGGGGAGGCGACACACGACGTCGACATGATCGAATGTCTGTCAGTTATGTTCCACGCTCTTTGCTCACAATTAATACACTACTGGCCATTAAAATTGCTACACCACGAAGATGAAGTACTACAGATGCGAAATTTAACCGACAGGCACAAGAAGGTGTGATACAAAAATGATTAGCTTTTCAGAGCATTCACACAAGGTTGGCGCCAGTGGCGACACCTACAACGTGCTGACATGAGGAATGTTTCCAACCGATTTCTCATACACAAACAGCAGTTGACCGGCGTTGCCTGGTCAAACGTTGTTGTGATGCCTCGTGTAAAGACGAGAAATGCGTACCATCACGTTTCCGACTTTTTTCAAAGTCGGATTGTAGCCTATCGCGATTGCGGTTTATCTAATCTCGACATTGGGTCGAGATCCAATAACTGTTAGCAGAATATGGAATCGGTGGGTTTAGGAGGGTAATACGAAACGCCGTGATGGATCCCAACGTGATGGATCCTCGTATCACTATGACAGGCATCTTACCCGAATGGCTGTAACGGATCGTGAAGCCACGTCTCGACCCCTGAATCAACAGATGGGGGCGTTTGCAAGACAACAACCATCTGCACGAACAGTTCAACGATGTTTGAAGCAGCATGGACTATCAGGTCAAAGACCATGGCTGCGGTTACACTTGACACTTAATCACAGACAGGAGCGCCTGCGATGATGTACTCAACGACGAACTTGGGTGCACGAATGGCAAAACGTCAGTTTTCGGATGAATCCAGGTTCAGTTTACAGGGTCATGAGGGTCGCATCCGTGTTTGGCGACATCGCGGTAAACGCACATTGGAGGCGTGTATTCGTCATCGCCGTACTGGCGTATCACCCGGCGTGATGGTATGGGGTGCCATACCATCACCTCTTGCTCGCACTGCCGGCACTTTGAACAGTGAGCGTTAAATTTCAGATGTGTTACGACCCGGGGCTCTATTCTTCATTCGATCCCTGCGAAACCCTACATTTCAGCAGGATAATGTACGACCACATGTTGCAGGTCCTGTACGGGCCTTTCTGGATACAGAAAATGGTCGACTGCTGCTCTGGCCAGCACATTCTCCAGATATCTCACCAATTGAAAACGTCTGCTGAATGGTGGCCGAGCAACTGGCTCGTGACAATACGCCAGTCACTACTCTTGATGAACTGTGGCATCGTGTTGAAACTGCATGGGCAGCTGTACCTGTACACGCCATCCAAGCTCTGTTTGACTCAATGCCCAGGCGTATCAAGGCCGTTATTACGGCCAGAGGTGGTTGTTCCGGGTACTTATTTCTCAGGATCTATGCATCCAAATTGCGGAAAATGTAATCACATGTCAGTTCTAGTACAATATATTTGTCCAATGAATATCCGTTTATCATCTGCATTTCTTCATGGTGTAGCAATTTTATGGCCGGTAATGTAGAATGTTCCGGACTATTTTGCCGTTGTCGAATGGATCTTAAGGTCGAAACCAACGTTTCGTCCCACACGCGCAGGACATTTTCAAGGGGGGTCGTAGTTTCTTTGAGTGTCTGATTCAAACCCTGTCTCGCTACTGACTGCAGCAAAATTCCGTTTACGCATGGTTCCGTGCAGTGGCGAGACGTCACATGTTTTGAATACCCGAGTGCAATTGGCCGCTGTCGATTGCCGTCGCCCGCTGTTGCCATTAACTCATAGTGGTAATACATACATTCTGTAGATCCGGGATGGTACCGGCGGAGGTTCGAGTCCTCCCTCGGACATGGGTGTGTGTGTTTGTCCTTAGGATAATTTAGGTGAAGTAGTGTGTTAGCTTAGGGACTGATGATCTTAGCAGTTAAGTTCCATAAGATTTGACACACATTTGAACATTATTTTCAGAACCGGCATCCAAATGTCACGCCCTTTTCCTTACTACTGAAATTCCTGGTGTGTTTTACAATCTCTACGGTCTCTCTGTGTAGTCTTTCATGATATCCGCTTTTGGCTGTCAGTACTTGAGTCCCATCAAAATTAATGTGGCGATCTCCTGGCTGCAAAGAATGTTCCGTAACAGCTGATCTGTCAGTCTCCTCCCTTCTGCAATTGGCCTTGTGCTGTTTTTTTTTCTTCCAACAACTACAAGAAATCCTATAAATTCCTGTTTTTTCTGATGGTTTACGAGCATCCGTCGCCAGTATTAGAGGATCTTGAATCTTACGGGTGTGTTTGTACATTCCTTAAATGAAAAACACGAAAATTTTGATTTCAAAACAATGGTTCAAATGGCTCTGAGAACTATGGGACTCAACATCTTAGGTCATAAGTCCCCTAGAACTTAGAACTACTTAAACCTAACTAACCTAAGGACATCACACACATCCATGCCCGAGGCAGGATTCGAACCTGCGACCGTAGCAATCCCGCGGTTCCGGACTGCAGCGGCAGAACCGCGCGGCCACCGCGGCCGGCAAAATTTTTGATTTCACAGGCGTTTGTGCCTCACTATGATTTCTGCGCGGACCGCTGCGGACGAACAACCATTCTTGAGCAATGCATTGGTGAGATGTTTTAATTTCGCTTCAAGGAGCTGTGGTTCACAGATGTTCCTTCTCATATCCACCAGCGTTTTCATGATGCCTCTCTTTTGTTGTGGATGGTGTTTCTAATCCCGGTGTAGGTGTAGGTAACGGTCTGTGTACGTGGGTTTTTGGCAAACTGCGAGGCCCAAGCTACCATCTTCTTTCATGAGAACTTCTTTCTTGAGAAAATTTAATCTTGCTCCTGCTGCCTCGTCCTCCATGGTAAGATTAATCCCTTTGAGATGGTCGTGAAAACGACCTACTTGCCCTGTATCATAGCCTCACAAAACAAATGTATCATCCACCTACCGGAACCAAATATTTGATTTCTTGTTGGCAATTCCTGATGCCTGCTCCTCGAATTTTTCCATACAAAAATTCCCTATACCTGGGCTTAAGGGGACTCCCCATAGATATGCCGTCCGCATGTTCATAAAATTCATTGTTCCATTTGAAGTACATGGCTGTGACGCAATATTTAAACAATTCTGCAATATCTTTGCTGTTTGATACGTTCATCCTGGCTTTGATGAAGACAAGGATAGCGTAGCGCACTGATGTTACTCGCATAGATAATCGCAAAACTTTATGTAGTCGATGTACCACAGCACATAAACTAGTCTCGTTGAAAGTGCAGGCCATTAAAATTGCAAAACCGTGAAGGATGCACACGGCATTCGTGAAACTGGCATGGTGCTTACTACATCATCTCTGCACAAATACATAAGATTAACTCCATCTGTTTTCTGTACAGAACAGTGGCTGCGAACTACGGGGTAATAACCCCGCTCAAATGTAAATTGAAACGTTCTAAGCGACAGAGAGGAAAAGGATCCGTTTTGTTTGTCATTAGTTTTGGAAGATCTTTTTTGTAATCATAATTTTGTAAAACTCTAGTACTGTTAGAGTAAGTTATCAATAGCCCATCCGGTCAGCCTTGCGGTCTAACTAACGCACGGCTTTCCGGATTGGGAAGGAGCGCCTGGTCCCCGGCACGAATCCGCCCGGCAGACTTGTGTCGAGGTCCGGTGAACCAGCCAGTCTGTGGATGGTTTTTAGGCGGTTTCCCATCTGCCTCGGCGAGTGCTGGTTGGTTCCCCTTATTCCGCCTCAGCTACACTATGTTGGCGATTGCTGCGCAAACAAGTTCTCCACGTACGCGTACAACACCATTACTCTACCACACAAACATAGGGGCTACACTTGCTGGTGTGAGACATTTCCTGGGGGGGGGGGGGGGGGGGGGGGGTCCACCGAGGACCGAACAGTTCAGTAACCCTGAGAGAGTGGTACGGTGTGGGGCGGTGGAAGAGTGAAGTGGATTGAGGTAGTCGTCGTGGAGTTTTGGGCCATTGCAGCTGCGGCGGGGACGGAGCCTCTCTGTCGTTTCTAGGCCACCGGTTGACATACAATACAAGTTATCAATAATAACATTTTTCTCTATTAATAGCACTAACGCGTGATAATGCGGTGGAGGTCACAGCTTGTCAAACAAATGTATGAACAACATTGTCCTCAGATATTTCACCGACGAGAGACGTACTTTGTTTTTCATGCCATGCATCTAAGACAGTAAAATTAAGATGTATACGTTATTGGCATCGCTATAGATAAATGAACTGAATGACAGCACCACACGACAGTAACTACATGATAGCACTACAGTACTATACACAGTAATATCATTATTGTTATTATCATTATTATTATTATTGCAGTGGTCAGACTCAAAACAATGACAGCGTGCAGCCTTCCATTTTCTGACAATTCAGAATGAAAGGAGTCCAGCAATGAAGTGATTTATAAAAGCATACTGCACACAAAATTTAACTTGGCTGTTTTTGAATGGGGGTGCAGAGTATGGGAGATGCAAATGTCGCTAGGGT
Organism: Schistocerca gregaria; assembly: GCF_023897955.1. Taxonomy (NCBI): domain Eukaryota; kingdom Metazoa; phylum Arthropoda; class Insecta; order Orthoptera; family Acrididae; genus Schistocerca; species Schistocerca gregaria. The sequence continues at coordinate 262,261,230 of NC_064925.1, read as the reverse complement.
CAGGAGTGGTGGAGAGGAAACCAAAACGTGTTTTGTAGGAAGTGTCTGCCCTCACTGTGGATGGTTAGCTGCAAAAGGAAGAGTTTTAGCTAGCACGCTCGATGCACAGGTAACTGCTTGATGCTTGATCACACACGCGCAACACACACACACACACACACACACACACACACACACTAACTGCCCGAACTCAGCACATGGGAAAGAAATGAGGCATTCACGATTTATAGGTGAGAAACTGGGTTTTTAACTGTGAAGGCAATGAAATTGAAAACAAGGAACCGAATGGACTTAGAGAATGATTTTCGATGTGTACTAACTGACAAAAAACAAATAAAAGGTTGTTAGAAGTAAGCTGTACCAATTGTCTCACTGACTTATTAATTCACATTTAAACGACCATCTATCGTCACTTTAAAAGTAAAATTTTAAAATCTTTTCCATTCTGAAGTTTAATTAGGCACAAATATTGGTGATAATGAGGGTGTGGATGGGGGGGGGGGGGGTACTGGATAGTGTCTGATTGCTCTTAGTGGTCCAGCAAAGGTTGGTACATAAAGAATAATAATTAAGCGGTGGGTTGTCATTCAGATATCACATGTGAATGTTGGTTTTTTGTGAGCAGATGGTGTCAGGGCTGGCTGCCTTCAGGAATTTTGCCACCCCGTACGGAATTTTCAAGTGCCGCTCCCCCCCCCCCCCTCCCCCCCTCCCTCTTCCACATCACTCTCTCCGCCCTCAGGACCCCGCTCCATCTTTGCAGTTTAAGGCGTAGTCAACCATTTTCAAAACGTCATTCACCCATGACCTCTTCTTTTCGGACACCACACTTTACTTTCACATACCGTACGTACTCATAGGTCTTTTTGACGCGATAACTCTTTAAGACCAGAGTCAGGTATAGGGTACCAGTCAGTGAAACGGAAGTGAAAGGTTTGCAGTGTCATACATTTTGAGTTATAACTTTAAAATTAAGTTATGTCACTCGCAGAGCTTATAACTAAAACCTGTTCACTTTTTCTCGTTCCCTGAGTAGAAGGGTGCGTGCTGTACGAGACATGCAGGAGAGCTGAATGCTCCATTGTCGATGGTATAGCGCCCTCGCTTCTGCTGTACGGAGTGCAAGGTCCAAATGGCTATTAGCACTATGTGACTTAACATCTGAGGTCATCAGTACCCTAGAACTTAGACCTACTTAAACCTAACTAACCTAAGGACATCACACACATCAATGCCCGAGGCAGGATTCGAACCTGCGACCGTAGCGGTCTCGCGGTTCCAGACTGAAGCGTCTAGAACCGCTCAGCCACTCCGGCTGGCAGAGTGCAAGGTCATATGACAGAGACTGATTAATGTATAAATGCCTGATCTGTTGAAAATCAATGTATTAATTGCCAGTGCCTTTTTACTACATAAAGGAAGAACGGCTGTGGTCGAATATCGATAAGGCGTGCTTTCCTACATGCCACGACCATGAGTTACGGCTCAAAACAAGCGGTTTTGAAAAGGATTTCATTTATTGTAGCGAAAGTAACGGTTCTATGCTAAATAATGGTGTTAGAACGTAAACAGTGTGCAATACGATGAAACTGGATAAACAGTTCGTACATTTTTATTTGCATCAGCTTCAAAATAACGTCTGACATGTTTCTCCGTATAATATTAAATATTAATATCTACTGATTACGGCTTCAACACCGAGAAAATAAAGGGAGTGAGGGAAATCTTAAAAGAAGTTACAGACAAAGCAGAAAAATTAATTTAGAGGACCGTCAGAAGCCATGTAAATCATAATCATGGTAAATCCAAAGGCGAGGGAGTGGTGGGGGGGAATGCAATGTATCTTCCCACGTGTAAATGCCTCTTAATCACTATACCTGGCTTCAACAGACTGTCAGCCGGCCTGAGTGGCCGAGCGGGTCTAGGAGCTACAGTCTGGAACCGCGCGACCGCTACGGTCGCAGGTTAGAATCCTGCGTCGGGCATGGATGTGTGTGATGTCCTTAGATTATTTAGATTTAAGTAGTTCTAAGTTCCAGGGGACTGATGACCTGAGATGTTAAGTCCCATTGTGCTCCGAGCCATTTGAACCATTTTTTCCAGTACTGCCAGTTGCAGTCTTTGCTATTTTGAAAGGCGCAGCTGCAGCACTTCCTCTGTCATCTGTTTCAAAATAGTGAATTTCCAGACACAAAACGCAAGATTTTATGGATGGTTTGTATTTACAACTTATTCTCACACTTCTAGATTTACACGAAACTTTCGTTGTCGTCTTTAATTCGTTCTTTTGGGGCCATGTTAAAATTTAAGATTTTACCGGTCAAAAAACCTGCCATCCCATTCTGGGCGATGGAGCGGTACCCCACGCAGCACTCCATTAAGGCCTGTATGTCGAGTGCTGTCGTCAGTAAATATTAATTGACGTGATCTTGATTATAGAAAGGTGAAAGGTCTCTGTTGGATTCCTTTCATGTTAATTTCTTAAATCTGTCGCCATTTACGGCATAAATTCAACTTCTAAATTTACTGTAGTGTTTCTGACTATCTGGGAGGAGACTGAGCAGTGAAACGTGTTTCTTTTACACATAAACAAGAACGATTTGTCACACTACTACACTTTAAAACACGGTTTATATGTAATTCATGTCACACAGTCTCATACGGAACCAACATCCGCTTTCTTTTATATACAGTATATGATAAGATACTGTCATCCCCCTTCCCTTCTGTGTGAAAGAATGAATGAGTAAATGTATTTCTAGTTGCATGCTTGATGGTAGCAGACAAGCCTGTCCGCTAGAGAACAGTAGGACCAACGTCGGAACAAGTAGCTACGCTTTCTAGAAGCAAAGAGATTTCTATTCTTGGTATGGTCTTGTCCGTCCCTTGTCATGTTGGTATAGGGAGCTTCCTCTCTGGTCACTTCCGTTTGTATTTGTGAAGCACGCTCGGTAGGAGCCCCGCAGGTCAGTCTGTCCGCGGCGAGCGTCTGAAGTGGTAAGATCTCCGGCTAAGCACGTGTCTGCTAATTCCGTAGGACAATGGATTTCTTAAGTTCAGCCTAACTGAAAATTTAATCACCTTTATTTCAGGTTTAGTTCTAAAATATCTAATGTTATCTTAAATTGCAACGCAGTGTATTTCGAGTGTGAAGTTCAGAATATCTTCCAGTAGTTGCTTTGTCACTACTTTGTGAGTAAAGTGGAACTACGTGTTGATCAGTAACTCTAACTAAGATCATCAATCTTAAATGCGAATGTGCGTGAGATTATAACGTCTCGTCTTGACAATATTTTTCAATATAGCAACTTTTCTTTATGTTCAACCCACGTGGGGTGTACTTTGTGAGACCAGTACCACGTGCTTATACGTGCTTATACAATCGCTTGACCCATCGGTTTAATAGTAAGACGGAAGTAACCAGTTCGAGGTTCTTCTTTTGTAAATTGCTTTTCGATCTAATTTATTTTAATTATCAAAATTATTGTGGAGTTACACTCTTTGTGTAAACCAAGTTTACCACGTGAAGCATGTGGTGTAATCATCAAAGCAGCCCTCAGCTATTCTTTTTGGGAAGATTTCACAGAGTTATTATGAATTTAGTATACCAGTGTGTGGTAATTACATGATGGACAGGATTGCGCTACGAATGTAACTTCTTTGGGTGAAAATTGAATCGGTTGGTTGTGGTTAACTTCCTCTTGCTTATGTCTCAACTTTCTTCGTGTGTTATTTTATGAATGCAGTGTTGTATGCAGTCTCCCAATCTTGGCTCCATATTTGATGTGTTCTGTAAGATTACAAACTCACACTATCACAATCCTAAATAAGGCACCAGTTCAGTTATGAATCAAGTTTAATATGCTGAAATTTCAATGATCAATGTTAAAATAAATTTCCAAATGTAAACTGATGTATTTCTTTTTATTTAAATTCTCTTTTTAACCCGCTTTTATTGTCTGTCAGCACCGCCTTCATAACAAATTAGTGCAACATAAAAAAAATTCTTCTTCAAGTTAAATATAGATCGCTCCTTCTATTTTGTCAATATCAGAAACTTCAATCAAATTGTGAGAGATAATTTTCTAAATAGCCAATCATCAACATCTGTAGCGGTAAACACATGAAATACTGTCATTATTTTTCTTTAATTACCTCTGGTTTGACAGTATGCCATATTGTGCAGCCAGATCTTGAAAGAAGGATGCAGCGAGAAGTCCGAAATGTCAGACCAATAGATTCTACGAGAAGTTTCCTCCATCGACCATAACGGCCACCAAAACCTTCGTTCGTAAGTGACAGTTTATTCTGTCGACTCAACGTCTGCAAGTGCGTTCTTTGCGACTGTTGCTTCGTCTGGCAGGTAATTAATCTCCTCTGTTTGCAACGGTCTCCCAATGGGAAGTGTCGTAGCCACGAAAAGGAATGTAATCGCGCCACGCACTCCCTCTATATACCTGACTCGTGAATCCTTCATTCCCTCTGGAGCACGATTGCCACTGAAACAGCAGAATCTCTAACGTCTCAGCCACGCGTCCCTCAGGACGCCCCAGGAAAGCTCTCAACTTCTATCCGCAGAAAACGTGCGCTCGAAACGTCTCCTCTTCTTTATCCGAGCGACTCCAGGACAGTGTTAAATATTCATGCATTTCCGCGGATCAACGCTGCCGACACGGTTTTATTGGGTTTTGCCTCCATCACGGAAATTCCCATTGGATCGAGCCATTGTTTTAGCATTACGGTCCTGTTGCCAGCCGTTGCGGAGAGTGTAATATAGGCAGTCATTGATGTACAGAAGTTAGTGAGTAGTGTTGTACCAGCTTTTTATATTACGAAATATTGCGTGATTAGCGTTTGCAGTAACTGGCGTCGGAAAGTGAGTGAACAGTGCAGCACTAACCGTTTGCGTTATTTGGAAGAATGTATAAAAAAGACATATTGTACACTTGGGAATAAATCGAATGAAGTTGTGTCTTTTTAGACACACTAGCCCCTTGTTCGCGAACGTAGAAGTCTCAATCACCATCCAACAACCTTCACTTAAATTTTCCGTGGTTTCCCTAAATTTCTTCAGACAAATGCCGGGATGGTTCCTGTTTCTGCATCCTTGGCAAACTAGAGCTGTAACTATGTAAGTGCCTGTATGAATAAATTATGGGGCCTTTTTGTGCTAAAACTGTAATGCCACCCACTTGTCCAATAATTAAAATATTGGTACTACAGTACATAGTCATAAGGCTGCGTCACTCCTACTACTATTTCGCCGATGGATCACACCAACGGGCCAGACAAGTGGGTCCGTTGGAGTGACCTAAAGGTAAAACATCAGTAGAAGTGACGCAGTCTTATGACTATGTATTGTAGTACCAACATTTTAATTTTGATAAGGCCAATATCTGGCATATTTTAATTTAATTTTATATTCTGACATTTCTGAAGAAGAGGCTACAGTATTATAGCCGAAACCTAGGTAAAGTTTCTTTGCTTATGCAACTGGAGGCTGAAATTTAATATAATTGTTTTACAGTAGTTTTCGGTAATTATAGGAATGATCATATTTTGTAGTTAGATGGAAAACAGTGGTGAGGTCAAATGAAGACGAGAACGTTAATCTCGATTCTTCTTTTGGGGCTTTTCTAGGAGATCCATATTTGAGTTTTTTCCTTCCAACAACTGCATTTTATCCACAACAAGACAAATTCAGTATCGCACTATGCGAGCACTTATTACAGCTACTCCACGCTATATAGCAACAACTGGGTGGTAAGATCCACAATTCAAAGAGACAATTGAAGTTACTTCCTGCGGAGAGTGTGAAACATCCCCTTAGAAAAATTTGTGAATTAATGTGCTGATAAACCTCTTACGTTATTTGATTTTCAAACAGCTGAGCAGAACTGAACGTACTCAAGACATTTCGCTCTTTACCTATTCTGATCAACACTAAACTGACACACAATATTTTTAGCGCAACGCAATCTGATTTCAATAATCCCTACAAAAGAATGGCCCTGACTAATATTAACCTATACCTTTCACGAACCACTTCCCTCACACAGATCTTCGTTATTCTAACTACTGCAATACAGCGAGCGCCACTACTGCCAGCTAAATAAAAGATTCAAACTACTGAAGGCACTAAATGCTGATAGGCATAGTTAGCAAATGAAAGATTTTGATAGAGAACAAACAATGTTTTTACCTTAATAGTGATAAAAAGTCATTATATATATATGACATCCAGTCTTACAAATTTACTCTCTCTGATGGACACACATCCAGATCATCCGCTCTCAAAACTCCGCCATCTCACTCCCCACCACATCCTCCACTGCTGACAGCTCACCTCCAACTGTGCAACGCTGTGCGCTGTTCACATCCAACTGCCCAACACTACAATAGCAAATTCCAACAATGCCAGCCAGCCACAGACTGCACACAGCACAGTCAGTGATTTTCATACATAGCGCTACGTGGCGTTACCAACATAAAAACCTAAACAGCCTACTTACAAGTGATATGGTGTTAGAACACAGCGCCAGTGTTCCATCACTGGAAATAAGTTTGCACATTTCATCAGTATTGAATTTACCCTTCAAAATATCCTCCGATTTTAATCTCAAAATTAAAGAAATCAAGTATATATGTCTATCGGTAACACGTTAAAGTCAATTACATTAACGAGTAAATTGACGTAATACAGTTTAAAGTTGCTTGAATGAGCAGTTAAATTGATGGAAATATGCAGTAGAACGGACTGTTCCCATGATAACTAGTGGCGCTGTCGACTTGAGTCCTTGTTGCCCTAGGTTGCCCACCATTATTTTTAACGATGCCCCGGGAGCGCTTGTGAACGTGTCCCGTGTGTCTTTGCCGATCCGTTGTTAGACTGTCTGGGTGCACAACAGCCAATATACTTCTGTGCAAAACTCTTCTACGGAGCAGCAGGTTTGTCCATTTGTAACTGACTCGATTCGCAGTTAGGGCAGTGGAAAATTGACCTTACCGTGTTACCTTAAAGGTAATTTATCTTCGGACGCATATGCGTTATCAGCAGAGAGGTTAATAAGCAGTTGCCGTTAAAAAATCATCTGTATCTAGTGGTGGTTTACTTTCCTTAGCTCCGTGTCAGTGATGTCATTTTTCAGTTTTTTCGTACTCCACTTTTCTTGACTTGCTCGCACATCGCACATAATGTCACGGAGTGCTAATAAGGACTTGTTGTGGACATGCATAAGAATCTCCAGCTTGCCTATAAAGGCCTGCAGGCGTATCAAAGGGCTTTGATATTAAGGTAAGTGTTCATCAGGGAAGCGTGGAAAGTTCCTTCCCGTCTAATTTTGTAATGAATTATCGAACCGCAAAGAAAATTTCGATTACGCGGTAAGTCACGCAAATCTGAGGGCTATAAATTCAACTAAATACTTAGGGATTACGATTACAAATAACCTAAACTGGAACGATCACATAGATAATATTGTGGGTAGAGCAAACCAAAGACTGCGATTCATTGGCACAACACTTACAAGGTGCAACAGGTCTACCAAAGAGTCTGCTTATACTACGCTTGTCTGCCCTATTCTGGAGTATTGCTGTGCGGTGTGGGATCCGCATCAGGTGTGACTGACGGATGACATCGAAAAAGTACAAAGAAGGGCAGCTCGTTTTGTATTATCGCGAAATAGGGGAGATAGTGTCACAGACATGATACGTGAATTGGAGTGGCAATCATTAAAACAAAGGCATTTTTCGTTGCGAAGGGATCTTCTCATGCAATTTCAATCAGCAGTTTTCTCCTCCGATTCCGAAAACATTCTGTTGGCACCCACCTATATAGGGAGAATGATCATCACGATAAAATAAGAGAAATCAGTGCTCGCACAAAAAAATTTAAGTGCTCGTTTTTCCCGCGTGCCGTTCGAGAGTGGAACGGTAGAGAGACAGCTTGAAGGTGGTTCATTGAACCCTCTGCCAGGCACATTATTGTCAATAGCAGAGTAATCATGTAGTAGTACACAAACCAACATTGTGGAATCTTTATTAAACTGATAATGTAGCCATTATATCCAATAACACATAGAAAATTCAGTCGAACCTTGAAGTGTAGAGAAAGGCACTAGAAACAAATTGCTTAGACATTAGTAGAACAATTAACGAATTCATTATATGCAGCCTCAGTCTCGATCCCACACTAACCTTAGATATCAAGCTTGTGATGTCACACATCCTAGAGTTCTACATTTTACGTATCTGCGACCAATAATATCACAGGACTGATCAGTGAAACATTGACTGGAACAGTGAAGCATGCTTTCAGGAGTTCAGTGTAGAGCAAAACTGCCCACAGAAAGGCAAACTGTATAAAACAGCTTTAAGACCGGTGTTATTGTATGGCAGTCGATCGGGCCATCATAAAAGATTCACGAACAGAAGCTCCATTTACCAGAAGTGGCGCATGTTGAGATGAGCAGGAGGAGTAACACTGAGAGACGGAGTGCGCAAATAGTTGGTTTCAAAGTCTTCCCCACAAACGAAAAACTCTCAGAATCGAGGCCGAAGCTGTAAGGAACATAATGCGAAAAATGTAAATGTCGTGTGATTAGGGCCTCCCGTCGGGTAGACCGTTCGCCGGGTGCAAGTCTTTCGATTTGACGCCACTTCGGTGACCTGTGTGTCGATGGGAATGAAATGATGATGATTAGGACAACTCAACACCCAGTCCCTGAGCGGAGAAAATCTCCGACCCAGCCGGTAATCGAACCCGGGCCCTTAGGATTGACATTCTGTCGCGCTGACAACTTTTTTTCGGTTTGTTCGATATAGCTTGTTGGTGCGTTTGGTCTGGGCTGACGTCACAAGACATCCGTTCACGTTGATCGTTGATGCCTTGACTGAGTTTTTTTTTATTACAGGGAGCACGCAGATCTCTGGCCAAACATGCTCAGCTACAGTGCAGGCTACCACTCAGCTACCGGGGGCAGACACAGAAGGCGAAGACGCGATGACTATGTCATGAAGAAGTGCCTTCCTATCGCTAAAAAGAAAATAACGAGTGTGGAAGAACTCATACCAGCTGATTGACGAGTGTCCGAAGTATTAAGAATCTGAACGTTAGTGAAGATGACGCCTACAAGCTTGATAGATGGCGTTGCATGATTAGAAAAACCGACCTCAAGTAGTGGGAAAAGCGGAGGACAAAGAATTTGTTCACCAGGACACAGCACTCAGATGATTCGTGCAATCGTTCTGTACATGAAGGGTAATATTAATCAGCTGCAAACAGTAACACCATTACTGTAGCAGACTTTCATAAGAACTTTCAGCACTGAAGCGCGTCAGCAATCGTAAGAATCGAAATAATTATGAAAAATCCGCCTCGATTGCACAAACTACCTGGTGTTTACCTAGGTTTCAGCGTGGGTAACCAAGCCTTCTTCAGAACGAATATAAAACAGCGTGGCTAAATAGGCATAGTCAAAGGCTATAATCAACACCTACAGCATATTTTATTTTATTTTTTTTTTTTTTTTTTTTTTTTTACAAATACACGGTACATACATACCAAGTCAATAATATTACTTATTTAACCCTGTGTGTGCTGCCTCGCCCCAGCCGACGTACGATAGTCACAGGCTCTCCACCGAACTGAGGCACCGCAGGCTGCTCACATGTGAACTGTTGGTTGGTTTCAGGCCCTCAAATAACGTCCTCCTAACAAATACAAGATCATGATGGGTACTGAGGCAGAACCAGCTTTCGTCAGAAAACACGTCTCTTCCTTGCCCTCCAGTGACGTCTCGCTTGACACCACTGAAGTCGCAAATGGTGGTGGTTTGGGGTCAGCAGAATACACGCTACAGGGCGTCTGGTTCGGAGCTGTCCTAGAATTAACCGATTGTAATAGTTGCGTCACTTTGCTGTGAACTGCTGCTCAGATTGCTGCTGCAGATGCAGTACGATGCACCAGAGCCACGTGGCCGCTGCTGCAGCTGTGCAGTCACAAGCCGTCAAGTACAGGCGCTACATCCCTGCCAAGTCTTCCTGCAACATCGCAGAAGAAACGTCCAGCTTTTCGTCACGCTATTACATGATCTCGTTCAGGCTCAGTGGGATGTTGACGATCGCTCATTTGTTACCGTGAAGGTGTCCTTGACTAACATCAGCTCACCACGTCCAGTGTCGAAGGTGACCAAAGCTCAAGCGCGCTACAGCGTGAACAGTGGTGGAAAAATTTGTTGCATCACCTCTTATAATTAACCATTTTTGTCAAAATCATTGAATAACTGAGCTAAATTTGCCTGATTTCTCTTGATTTCTGTCAGAAATGAATATACACAATAATTTTTGTCAATTTCTTATTACTCTTAATTTTTGTCTCTATAAAAATGTTTGTTTTTTGTAATTTAACACTTTCTTGAAAAATGAGTGTAAGTACATATGTCAGCTATTCTGTTTGCTATTCTGAAATATGAATACTAATATTGAAAGAAACACTGCATATTAATGTTGTACTGCCTCATATGAACAGACTGATGCATTTAATACTTAGTTGCTCCACCACGCACCTTAATCACCGCTTGGCATCGTGAAGGCATTGAAGGAATTAACTTTTAATGTACTCCTCACTCAGTTCATGAAACCACACACACACAAGGGTCTCCAACAGCTCCAGTTTATTCCGTGGCCTCTTTTTGGTGATAGCATTTACCACAACCATCCAACAGTTATCAACAGGATTGAGATCAGGGGTGTTTCCAGACCACTCTAATAACCGTACCCCATTTTGTCGAAGGAAAGATTTTATCTGAATGTAGAAGTACGTGATAAATAACCAAGAAAGTAATCAGCTTTGTGTTTGGAACAAATATTAGTCATAGGACACACTTTAAAAGCTCTATGGCAAGGAGCGGAGTCATCCTGAATTGGAAACATCTCCTAACTGGTCTCTAATGGTTGGAATAAGCGTCCTTTCAAGGACGCTTATGTAGGAATCTGCGTTGACAGAGCTATTGATGAAGTCCAGACGTCCCATTCCCTGACTGGAAATGCTTCCCCAGTCCATCTGTCCTTGTTGGTGTTTCACTGTATGTGTTATGCATGATGGCAAAAATTCTTCACCTTTCCTTCGACACACGAACACTTTCCCATCTGAGCATGCAGATTAAATTTAGACTCGTCTGAAAAGATAACTTTGTTACACAACTTTGGTGTCCATGTCGCATGTGCCTTTGCCCATTGTAGTCGCTGTTGTCGCGTTATCTTAGACAATAACGGCTTCCTTCTAGGACGACGGGCTGAGTGTCCAGCGTCCAGTAGCCTATTTCTTACTGTTCTACTGGTTACTGAGATGTCGCACATTTCTTCCCAGTCTCGCTTTAGTTCAGATAATGACAGGCAACGATCGTTGAGCGAAAGCCTTTTCAATACCCTGTCCTGTTTGGCAGTAGACGCCTTTTTCCGACCTCTTCCTTTCTCAGGATCAACATTTCCTTTTTCCCTGTACTTTTTCAGTAACCTCGAAATCTTATACTGATTAAATCCTGTCTTAGAGACTGCCTCTCTGGTGCTGAGACTTGTGTGCAGACTAAGCGCCTGCAAGTCTCGCTTCCCGCGAAGCAGACCGGTACAGCGGGCCCCGGACCGAGTAGGGGTCAGCCTGGCCGGTCGTCCCGGAAACACAGACGCTGCCCAGAGACCACCAGGAGGCGTCCACAGCGCCGCCAGAGGTCGCTACAGCCGCTGACCTCTTTTCTTCCGCTCGACACGTGACTGCAAATAGAGCCAGCCATATCCATGCGCCAAGCAGAATGTAGGCTGGCGCAGGAGGCTGGAGAGGCGGTTCACGCCGAGGGAGCCCACTGGTGTGATGACGATGGTCCACCGCCGCTAGCGCACCGGAGCCATTCTCGAGGGCCTCTACTCGTCCTCGGACTCAGGTGACGGCAACGTGGACTCCGCGCCGCGCTTCACGAGACGGCCGGGGCTTGGTTTGGTGAAGTTGTATGGTTACTACAGACAGTTTATGTTTGGAAGAATCTCTGATTTAGTTATTGGTAGGCTTGGAGGATCAGTCCTGCCTCACGAATGTTGTTTTTGTAGATCTTGAAGGAAGACTTTAGTTTAAATAAAAACGCTATAACTTACACTCTGAGATTTTCCTATCCGCGGACGGCGGATATATTAGAGACCAACAGACGGATAAGCAAGTATAGCAGCTTTCTTTTCTGGCGCTAATTCAACTGATCTGCCCATCTTCTCACTGCAAAGTCTCAACTCAGAATGGCAGTATAAACACTGGTTTCAGTGTAAAACCAAACGACTACAACAAAGAGTTGGGTATTGTTGGAAAAGATGCGTGAAGAAGTCAGATTGTTAAGGCACGAATATGTCAACAACGTTTAGCAACGGCATAACCTGAAGGAAACTGCTGCAAAAGACAAAAAGAGGAAGTAATTCATGGTGATGCAATAAATATTTCCACCACTGTATTTAAAACAAAGCTGATTTGCACTTTTATGCGACTGGCGGAAAATTTGAACAGCAACTTTCAGACGTAGAAACACGTCTACCAACTTTCGTTAACGTCGCACAACTCATTCTTGGTGTTGTTTCTTTTCCCTCAGTTAGTAGATAGTACCCTTCGCGAAATATTCACATACTTCGCAGGACATTAAACGTATGGACTTTCTTTTTCCTCCTGGCAATGGTGCCGCAAGAAATTTCCTAGCTGCGCCGTAAAAAACTGCTCCTTTGTTTCCGCCACGAGCCTCTAAATCTGCGGCGCTCCGCGTTATCAGCTGCGAAGGCCGGCGGCCGCGGCATTTACATTTTGGAGCGGCGGCGGCGGCGGCGGCCGCCGCAGTGCCTCGTGGCGCGCTGAATCTTTCACAACTCTCCGCCGCGCGCCGGGCGCTGAGTTACGACCACAGCCCGCGCTGTGGGCTTCTTCTGCCAGGCTGGCGGCGGGCCCTGGCCAGCCCTGGGTGGGACGCCGCGGTACATAATGCACGCGGCGCGACGGGACGCGATCCTACTTTAAACGGGGCCCCGGGAGCCGGCGCCTCGCTAATTAAAGCGCTTCGTCTTAATTAAAGAGCGCCTGCCTGCTTACTGTCCATCAGCGGCCGAGGCGGGTCAAGGCAGCCAGCGTGATCCCTGTCTGAGAAACTGTGTGCGTGTGCGTGTGTGCGCGATAGTGGGTCTCAGCGAGTGCTGCTACCTCGTAAGCCGGAGGTCACCTGTTCCAGTCCCTTCTCGTGTATGTAACCTAAAACACTACTGGCCATTAAAATTGCTACACCACGAAGATGACGTGCTACACACGCGAAATTTAACCTACAGGAAGAAGGTGCTGTGATACGCAAATGATTACCTCTTCAGAGTCTTCACACAACGTGCTGCCATGAGGAAAGTTTCCAACCGATTTCTCATACACAAACAGCAGTTGACCGGCGTTGCCTGGTGAAACGTTGTCGTGATGCCTCGTGTAAGCAGGAGAAATGCGTACCATCACGTTTCCGACTTTGATAAAGGCCGTATAGTAGCCTATCGCGAATGCGGTTTATCTTGTGGTCGATATCTAATGACTGTTAGCAGAATATGGAATCGGTGGGTTCAGGAGGGTAATATGGAACGGCGTGCTGGATCCCAACGGCCTCGTATCACTAGAAGGCGAGAAGACAGGCATCTTATCCGCATAGCTGTAACGGATCGTGCAGCCACGTCTCGATCCCTCAGTCAACAGATGGGGACGTTTGCAAGACAACAACCATCTGCACGAACAGTTCGACGATGTTAACAGCAGGATTCAGTATCAGCTCGGAGACCATGGCTGCGGTTACCCTTGACGCTGCATCACAGACAGGAGCGCCTGCGATGGTGTACTCAACGACGAACCTGGGTGCACGAATGGCTGAACGTCATTTTTTTTTTCAGATGAATCCAGGTTGTGTTTACTGCATCATGATAGTCGCACCCATGTTTGGCGACATCGCGGTGAACGCACATTGGAAGCGTGTATTCGTCATCGCCATACTGGCGTATCACCCGGCGTGATGGTATGGGGTGCCATTGGTTACACGTCTCGGTCACCTCTTGTTCACATTGAAAGCACTTTGAACAGTGGACGTTACATTTCAGATGTGTTACGACCCGTGGCTCTACCCTTCATTCGAATCCTGCGAAACATTACATTGCAGCAGGATAATGCACGACCGCATGTTGCAGGTCCTGTACAGGCCTTCCTGGTTACAGAAAATGTTCGACTGATGCCCTGGCCAGCACATTCTCCAGATCTCTCACCAATTGAAAACGTCTGGCCAATGGTGGCTGAGCAACTGGCTCGTCACAATACGCCAGTCACTACTCTTGATGAACTGTGGTATCGTGTTGAAACTGCATGGGCAGCTGTACCTGTACACGCCATCCAAGCTCTGTTTGACTCAATGCCCAGTTGTATGAAGGTCGTTATTACGGCCAGAGGTGGTTGTTCTGGGTACTGATTTCTCAGGGTCTATGCATCCAAACTGCATGAAAATGTAATCACATGTCAGTTCTAGTATAATATACTTGTCCAATGAATACCCGTTTATCATCTGAATTTCTTCTTGGTGTAGCAATTTTAATGGCCAGTAGTGTATCTACATCATACTCCGCAGGCCACTTAATGATGTGAGGCGGTGGCTACTCGTACCACTGAGTCCTGCATCCCTATTCCACTCCCGAATAGCGCTTGGGAAGAATGATTGTCGTCAAACCTCTGTATTGGCTCTAATTTCTCGAATTTTCTCATCATGGTCGTTACCCGAGACGTATGTAGGGGCGAGTAGCATGTTGTTCGACTCTTCCCGGAAAGTGTCGGAGTTTCAATAGTAAGTCCCTCCGCAATGCACAACGCCTCTATTGTAACGTCTGCCAGTGGCGTTTGTTGAGCATCTCCGTAATGCTCTCGTGCCGGCTAAACGAGCACCTGACTGTTCTCTTAAAGAGACTGCCTATAGTAAGCTTGTTCGTCCTTTTCTGGAGGGCTGCTGCACTATCTGGTATGCTTACCAGACAGTATTAATGGAGTAAATGGGAAAATTTTGAAGAAGAACAGCACGTTTTGTATTATCGATAAGTATGGGATAGCGTGTCATGGACATGGTACAGGATTTGGGGTGGACATCATTAAAACAAATACGTTTCTCGATGCCACGGTAGCTTCTCACGAAATTTCAATCACCAACGTTTTCCTCCGAATGCGAAAATATTTTGTTAATGCCGACCTAGGCAGGGAGAAACAACTATCATATAAAATAAGGGAAAACACAGCTCACACAGAAAAATATAGGTGTTCGTTTGTTCTGCGCATTGTTCGAGAGTGGAAAAACAGAGAATTACTGTGAAGATGGTTCGATGAACTGTCTGTCAGACATTTAAGTGTGATTTGCAGAATATGCATTTAGATGTAGAATTGGCAGAGGACGCTTTTTCCGAACGAGTCATCTTTTCGGACGAATTGATTTTTCATCTATCGGTAAAGTAAACCACCATAATGTAAGACTTCGGGTGTCAAAAGATCTTAGAGTCCTCGTCGAACGTGAAAGAGACTCGCAGACACTGAATGTGTTTCCGTTCACTAAGTTTATAGATCTTCCTTTGTTGCTGAGGAAACTCTGGCTGGAATGTTATAGCTGGACATATTTCAAAATTGACTGTTTCCTTAATTTCACGAAAATTCCAAACATTTCATTTTTAACCATGACGGCGCCCTACCTCACTTTCACCTTGAGATACTGTGTGATCTTAATATCATCCTCATCTTTGGATTGGGTGAGGCGGGCAACAACATCTTGTTCATTTTTTTTTTTTTTGACACCTAAGCTCACCAGACCCCGCACTTACGATTTTTTTTTTTGTGGGGTGCATAAAACACAGGCCCTTTGTCCCACTTATGGCAACTACTCTTCAAGAGCTGAGAAATCGAACTGTTGGAGATATCGATTCAATAAATTGCGACTTGTTGATTCACATATGGAATGAAATGGACTACCGTTTCGATGTTTCTCGAGCAACGGTTAGTGCTCATGTCGAGTGTATGGTATAGCATTGCATCTGTGCGAACGTATAACTTTGAGCACTCCTCTATCCAGTGACATGCGCAATATGATCTTTCATCGCTTCTCTGTAATAAGCAACTTAACTCTGTTCTTTGTTTTTGAATCACCCTGTGGATATTCCATCAATGTGTGTGTGATCTATACATATAAATCTATTTTCCGCAAGCCACATTGTGGTTTCCCTTTCCAGTAACGAGTGATCTGCGAGGACAACAATTGTTGCTAAAGCTTAGTAAAAAATTTGAACGCTGTAAATTTAACTTTCATATTATTTTCCTGGGATACACATAGGAGGAAGGAATATATTGCTTGACTCTGTTAAGAACCTACACTGTAGGAATTTTAACGGTAAAGGACACTGCGATCCACAACGCTTCTCTTGTAGCGTCTGCCACTGCAGTTGGCTGTGCATCTCCTTGTCGCGTTTGCAATTACTGAATGAAACTGCAACGAAACACGCTGCCCTTCTTTGGACCTTCTCCGTTTTCTCTAACTGTCTTATTTGCTACGTTTGATCCAACATGTGTTTTGTAAGTTACCTCCTTTGTGGGTGGACTACACTTACAGTGACTAAATGACCTTACCTGTGATTACTTTTATGCGATCACTACACAAGTGTCTGGCCGAATACACATCTCTTGTTTACAGTTGTTAATTCAAGTTGACATCATAGTTGCTCCGCTGACGTCGCTTATACGCCTGGAAGAAAATTACTCTCGGAACTCTTTTATACGCAAATTAACTTAAAAAGTACACAAATACTGGCACACGTCAAGTTCCATGGCGAAATAAATTTTAAAAATAGAGGAAATAAAATAAAACAAATAATATTATGCAAATTTTTAGATAGTAACGTAAATGAAGAAGGAAAAAGCAAGGAGATATAAACCAAAGAGTTAGAGAAGCAAAATCAATTATCAGGAATAAAAGAAAATTGCCTTTTTAAATAATTATAAACATTGAAGAGAGGAAAAAGGTCGTTAAGAGTTGCATGTGGTGCGTAGCACTGTATGACTGTGGAATATGGACAATAGATAAAAAAAATTAAATGAAATCACCTCAGTAATTTCAGGTATTGTGTCGGAGAACAGGTTCAAGATCATATGTAAGGGGAAAAAACATCAACCAGGAAGTCCTTGAAAGAACAGGCGAAGAAAGACGATACGGGAATAACAGAGCAAAGAAGACACGAGTGATTTGGTCGTATAGTACGGCACAAACAGTTCCTTATAAATGCGCTCGAAGGAACATTGCATGGGAAGATAGCCCGAGGAAGACCACGAATTGCATTTTTAAATCGACATGTACACAATGCAGACTTCTCTAATTCTGCAAAAAAGAAGAAATTTTCTTCTAATAGATCTGGATGGAGAGCTGGCAACCAGCCTAAAGACTGATGATGATGAAAACCTCATCATAAAATACACTGGTAGGAAAAACGTGACACCAAGAAGGAGTTATGCGAAATAATTGAAAGTTGGCAGACATGTTTACACACCTGACAGATGGATTTCGCGCCAGTTGAATAAGAGTGGAGGTAGTAGCGGCACTATGAGACTGAAAATTAGGTTTGCTTTAAATACGCGCTGCAACGGTCTTGAACCTTAGCTATCTTTGAGATATGACTTAGAGAGTTGATGATAAACAAGAATGACTTTAATACGACGAAGGATGCCGTTATCGACAGTTTAGTGAGTTTGAATGAAGTCGTGTAATAGGCCTATGAGCTGCTGGATCTCTCTTCTGCGATATAACAGAAATACTTGCAGGAATGTAGCCACTGTACATGATCACCTGTAGCGGTGTTCGCTCTAGCATGAAGACCGGGCTTCGGACGTCCACGGGGCACTACCGAGAGGGAAGACCATCGTGTTCGCAACATGGTGCATCTGCTGCATCGATTTGGGCAGCAGTTTGCACCTGAGATACGCAACGAACTGTTACAAATTTGTTACTTCCAGGACAGCTCTGAGCCAGAAGCCCGGTAGAGTGCAAACCACTGACCCCAAACCATCGCCATTTTCTTCAGTGGTGCCAAGTAAGAGTTCATTGGTGGGCCGAGTGGAGGTACGTTGTGTTTGCTGATGAACGTTAGTTCTGCCTCGGTGCCAGTGATGGCCTGTGTTGGTTAGAAGGACGCCAGTTGAGGACCTGCAACCAACTTGTCTGCTTGCTACACACACTGGACCCACACTTGGAGCTACGGTCTGGGATGCGATTTCTTGTGAAATCGGGAGCACCCTCGTGGTTATCTCAGCAATCTGACTGCAAATTGTTTCGTCATTCTGGTGACGTGAGCAGTATTCCGGGGGTGTTTCCAACAGGATAACGCTTGCCCACACGCTGCTGTTGTAACCAATGTACTCTACAGAATGTCGACATGTTGCCTCGAACTGCTCTATCACTAGATCTATCTCCAATCGAGCACATACGGGACATCAATGGACGACAACTCCAGCGTTATCCACGAATAGCATTAACCGTCCCTGTACTGAGCGACCAAGTGCAACAGGGATGTAACTTCATCCCACAAACTGACCTCCGGCAGCTTTAGAAGACAATGCATGCACGTTTGAATGCTTGCATTCAACATTCTGCTGGTTACACTGGTTATTAATGTGCCAGCATTTCAATTTTTCAGTGGCTTATCTCGCGCTTACATTTAGTTGTGAACTTCCGCATTGAAACATGTTACCTAGGCAAATGTATTGCCGAATTTTTTTAAATTCTGCTTTAAGTATTCAAATCAATGAGGATTTGCAGAAAATAAATGCGTGGTGTAATGACTGGCAGTTATCTCTCAATATTAGTAAGTGTAACCTACTGCGTATAACAATTGGAAAATCCTCATTAACGTATCAGTACAAAATAAATGCCCAGTCTTTGGAAGCGGTAACATCAGTCAAGTATCTAGGTGTGACTATTCGAAATGATCTCAAATGCAATGATCAGATTACACAAGTAACGGGTAAGGCGAAATCTAGATTGCGGTTTATTGGTAGAATCCTGAAGCGATGAAGTGCTTCAACAAAGGAAATTGGTTACAACACGCTAGTTCATCCAGTCTTAGAGTATTGTCCGTCTGTATGGGACCCTTACCAGTTGGGTCTGATTCAATAGATTGAGAAGGCCCAAAGAAGAGCGGCAAGATTCGTGACTGGGACATTTAGCCGTTGGGAGAGCGTTACAAATCTCATAGAAAGTTGGAAGTGGGACACACTTGCAGATAGACGACGCGCTAAACGGAAGGGCTGCTCACTTAATTCCGAACCCAAATCTTCACCGAGGACGTAGAGCATGTATTATTACCACCAACATTCAAATCACGTAATGATCATCATTCAGAGATTAGGGAAATAAGAGCTCGTACTGAGGCGTTCAGACAGTGGGGGGAAATATGACTTTGGCGCGAATTGTGTCCTCCGCCACACACCGCTTGGTGGCTAGCGGAGTATACATGTAGATGTATTTCTTGGCACTGGGATTTATGTTCCATCAATGTATTCGCTGTTTCCCGTGAAACTCCGTGTATAATTTGTAAGCTGCAACAGAAACTTTCTTTCAGCACAAGGTAGGTAATTCTGCGCTCTGCCTCGATGTAACGGCACGGACACCTGCGGTGGCTTCCATACCGACAGCGGCAGCGTGCTGTGCCTCGGGGCAGAGCAGCCACCACCTCTGCGGGGAGCCAATATAAAAGCGGGCAGCCGGGCCCGGCTGGTGCGCCGCGCGAATTAATTAGGCTGCCGATCCCTGGGGGCTGTGTTTGGCAGGCACGCAACACCTGAAGCTGTCCCTGTCCGTTCCAGCCAGCGCCGGTACCACACCTCACTGCAGTTGCAGAACAAGTTCGTGGCAGATGGAACTTCCCACTCTGCCAGTTAGTAGCCCTGCTTCTCATTCCATCCACATATGAAGCGCGGGAAGAATGATTCCTTAAAAGCTTCTATTGGTGCTGTGAGTAACATGATCACGTCCTCACGATTCCTACGGGAGCCATGCGTTATGGGATATAGTATACTCCTCTATTAATCACATAAAGCTAGTTATTAAAAATTTCTCAGTAACCTTTCTCTGAATAGTATGTGTCTGTCTTCATTCATCGGCCACTTTATTATTTTCTCAGCATCTGGCACTCTCCCATGGATCAAACAAACCAGTCGCCATTCTTGCTGTCCTACATCTACAGCTACATCCACATCTACATGGATACTCTGCAAATCACACTAAAGTGCCTGGCAGAGGGTTCGTCGAACCACCTTCACAATTCTCTATTAAAATGGTTCAAATGGCTCTGAGCACTATGGGACTTAACATCCGTGGTCATCAGACCCTTAGAACATCCATGCCCGAGGCAGGATACGAACCTGCGACCGTCGCAGTCGCGCGGTTCCGGACTGAGCGCCTAGAACCGCTAGACCACCGCAGCCGGCAATTCTCTATTATTCCAATCTCATATAGCGCGCGGAAAGAATGAACGTCTTTCCGTACGAGCTCTGATTTCCCTTATTTTATCGTGGTGACCGTTCCGCCCTATGTAGGTCGGTGTCAACAAAATATTTTCGCATTCGGAGGAGAAAGTTGGTGAATTTCGTGAGAAGATTCCGTCGCAACGAAATACGCCTTTCTTTTAATGATGTCCATCCCAAATCCTGCATTTCTGTGCCACTGTCTCCCATATTTCGCGATAATACAAATGTGCTACCTTTTTTTAAAAAACTCTTTCCATGTACTCAGTCAGTCCTATCTGGTAAGGATCCAACACCGCGCAACAGTATTCTAAAAGTGGACGGACAATACCTTCAGTATTTGGTACGCGTCTCACACACCTCGATTATTCTAGCATGGGTCGTACAAGTGTTGTGTAAGCATTGTATGGGCTTCAAATGGCTCTGAGCACTATGGGACTTAACTTCTGAGGTCATCAGTCCCCTAGAACTTAGAACTACTTAAACCTAAGTAACCTAAGGACATCACACACATCCATGCCCGAGGCAGTTTTCGAACCTGCGACCGTACCGGTCGCGTGGTTCCAGACTGTAGCGTCTACAACCGCTCGGCCACTACGGCCGGCTAAGCATTGTATTAGGTTGGCGCATAAGGTCGTAGTGCTTTTGTTTTTCATGTTGGCATTCCAGTTGGTATGAGTTTATTTATTGATTGTCATTTTTTATTTGTAGTTCACTGTTGCTAGTTGAGTTCACATATTGTCATTTATTGATTTGCAGGTAACTGTGGACGCTATAAAATGGAGCGCCAAGTGGGGAAATCGGAACATTCCTGACATATTCTTCTGTTTGACTTCGGTAAAGGGTTGAGAGAAGCGGAGGCAGCCAGAAACATTGGCGGCGTATATGGGGATAATGCCATCGGACAGAGCGCGGCAAGAAATGGTTTTCTAGTTTTAATGAGGTTCGTTTTGACATTAGTGACTCTTCACGTTCATGAAGACCTGCGGGTTTTTAAGGAGATTGTTTAAAGGCATTGATCCGCAATGATACACGTCAGTGAGCTCGAGAACTTCTTGTTCATCAATAAGTATTCTGAGCAATAGAATACGGAGGGCCCTCCTAATGAGTTTCAATGCTTAACTTTAAGGTTCTTGGAGGGCAACTTTGGAGATGTAAATGCTTTTGCAGGAGTGGAGATCTTCTCCAACTTGAACATCTGGTATCTGTTGCCAAGTTCTCCCTCTCATTTCCTGAACTCTACTCTCCTAAATACTCGCCTGCAGGGATTCCACAAAAGGTGACGCCTTCTGTTGGAATTGCAGATGGACTCCTTCCAGCACCAAGTTAATACTACTAGGCACTATAGAACGCGTCCTGCTGAGCTCCCATCTATTGCGCCAAACTAATTACTCCTGGGCACTGTACCGTACGTCGCCCTAAACTGTGCCTTCTGGTTAAGATCTTCCTTAGACTCAACTCTTCTTTTTAGTCTACTTTGTTTGTCCACTCAGTTTTAAGGAGATGAAAATGGTTTCGCCATTGAAATCATGATGTTTCAAAAAAGATTTATCCATTTTCATCAGACTATTACAAAAGTTTGATTAAAAGTAGTCACTATCATAAAGTATGTTGTTCTGAGTAGCTGAGTAGACGTGTTGCAGATGCAATACTTCAATCTGCAGATGATCCAGAGCGATTGAAACATGTAATCAAATTTAAAAAATATGTAACTGAGACGAAACAATAAATGAAAATTATCTTACGTATCTTCTCGTATACAGTTGCTGAACTCTTTCAAGACCAGTCTATCGATTTAGTAAAAGTACACACCTGTGTTGGCTGCACTTGGTGGGAAACTGGAATTGTCCAGCCATTGTAACTGTGAATAGTAATCGAAAGTAACATATGAACCTCATAGCGTAAGCAGCTTAAACCTAAAAGTGACTGTATTTTAAATTATAGCAAATAGCTGTTAAGTGTATCTGTATTACTCCCTTGACCACGCTGTAGCAACTTTCTGTGTGTCATGTGGCGAGATCTCCAGCGAATCATTTGTAAACTGGTGAAACATTGTGCAAGAGCAGTCACCGCTGCGTCCAGTCTCCCAGTGACCTACGGCCAGAAATTTTCAGTGTGTAACGGAGGCGGAAAAAGCATTGGCTATTGCAACGGTCGAACAGTCCCTGTATGAGGCATAACACGTAGTGCGCCCATCATGCAGTTCTGTGTTATCTTGTTGAAGGGCAGCAGTTAAACACTAACTGCACAGATGCAAAACACTTAGTGCGGCCATCGTGCAGTTTTGTTATCTTGTTGAATGTCAACGTCGGGGAGACCTCGAAGATAGGGTAAAGCATCAGCCTCAAAACCTCGGAAACGAAGCCGGCCGGAGTGGCCGTGCGGTTCTAGGCGCTGCAGTCCGGAACCGCGAGACCGCTACGGTCGCAGGTTCGAATCCTGCCTTGAGCATGGATGGGTGTGATGTCCTTAGTTAGGTTTAAGTAGTTCTAAGTCTAGGGGACTGATGGCCTCAGAAGTTGAATCCCATAGTGCTCAGAGCCATTTTTTTAAACGAAACGGCTGATGTCCACGTTACCAGCTATGCGGAGCAGAGGTGGTCACGTTATGTACCCGGCGGCATCGTAAACCATCAAACCAGTGCCGGATCCTTACGAGGATAACGAGTGCAGTCTGCCAACATTTGTACTTGGAGCCCCCATACATGGATTCATCCATTGTGTTACTATACGCGAAACTGGGACTCGTCTGAATAGACAACCTGATGCCACTAAATTGAGTTATCGGCCACCTTCCTCTATTGCTGCGTTAAGCGAAGGCGCAACAATGGTTGTCGTTCCGACAGTCGGTGGTGCACCAGACGTCGTTGCACTGTGCGGGCACTAGCTTCACTGCAAACAAGTTCAATTCCTGACAACTGAGAGAACTATGCCTGTAAAAGTCTGCAGAGGTTTGAGGCTGTTGTCATGGTGAAATAGGAGTAATGACATCTCAATTCTCTGTATTAAGGAAGATCTGAAAATACCCACGCGACTAGCGCCAGAGAGTATGGACACATTGATGGTAAAATCATCTTGGTTTGTAGGCCGTGTCATGTTTGTCTTCAATTTCTTCTACACAGCTGACGTTTCCAGCCCTTTGCTGGGACGTTCTTCACGATCTTGTGGTTAATATCGTGAAGACGATTTTTATTATGCTCACGTAACAGTGAGGAAATTGAAGAGGACTATGGCACAGCCTAACAACATAGAATATTTTAAATGAATGTATCTATGCTCTTTGGTGCTACCGCTTGTGCTTTTTGAGATCTCCCTCTATACACAGAATGTAGATGCCGTTACTCTATCAACTTCGTGCGATTGCGCTGAACCTTTGATCATTTGCATATCCAGGCACGTAGCACATTTCGCGCCAATTTGTCGCTTGTTGCAAGCTGCCTTCATAGAACTGCAATTTTAATGGCCAGAAATGAAGTTGTACGACAGCGCCTATGTAATATCAGCAGCCACCAGTTCCCGCGGGTGCCTGCTCCAAGAAGCAAATCGTGCGTTCAAACGCAATTTGCCCGCCCCTCAGATGTCATCAGTGTAGTGGCTCTGTCTGCGGCTGCGGCCAAATTTGCTCTGCGGCGGCAGATGTTTGTGCTGGCTCTCCATAGGGCTTCGCCCGCCCGCCACGCTACCGTTAACTTGCTCGGCAGCCGCTGTGTTGCGGCGCAGTATCTCATATCGACGGGAATGCCAGCGGCGGCCAGACTTGAGCAAACTCCTCCAGAATTCCGTGCGGTATGCGGGGGCTTAGCCGATAGCGTGGCGGTGTTGTATCCTTCCAGAGCTGCATTAAAGAATCCGCAGAATTTCACTTTTCTCGCAAGCTGTACAGAACGTGTTTTACTCTCCTAGTCAGAAATAAGCTTCTGGAACAGTTAACATAACCATGGTAGTCAGCAAACTTTGGCCTTATTGCCCTTTGTCACTGTCCCCACTGAATCTCTTGCTCCACCTCCTTGAATATACAGGGTGGTCCATTGATAGTGACCGGGCCAAATATCTCACGAAATAAGCATCAAACGAAAAAACTACAAAGAACGAAACTCGTCTACCTTCTACATCTACATCCATACTCCGCAAGGGTACTTTGAGTACCTCTATCGGTTCTCCCTTCTATTCCAGTGTCGTATTGTTCGTGGAAAGAAAGATTGTCGGTATGCCTTTGTGTGGGCTCTAATCTTACTGATTTTATCCTCATGGTGTCTTCGCGAGATGTACGTAGAAGGGAGCAATATACTGCTTGACTCCTCGGTGAAGGTATGTTCTTGAAACTTCAACAAAAGCTCGTACCGAGCTACTGAGCGTCTCTCCTGCAGAGTCTTCCACTGGAGTTTATCTATCATCTCCGTAACGCTTTCGCGATTACCAAATGATCCTGTAACGAGGCGCGCTGCTCTCCGTTGGATCTTCTCTGTCTCTTCCATCAGCCCTATCTGGTACGGATCCCACACTGGTGAGCAATATTCAAGCAGTGGGCGAACAAGTGTACTGTAACATACTTCCTTTGTTTTCGGATTGCATTTCCTTAGGATTCTTCCAATGAATCTGTCTGGCATCCGCTTTACCGACTATCAACTTTATATGGTCATTCTATTTTAAATCACTCCTAATGCCTACTCCCAGATACTTTATGAAATTAACTGCTTCCAGTTGCTGACCTGCTATATTGTAGCTAAATGATAAAGGATCTTTCTTTCTATGTATCCGCAGCACACTACACTTGTCTACATTGAGATTCAATTTCCATTCCTTGCACCATGCGTCAATTCGTTGCAGATAATCCTGCATTTCAGTACAATTTTCCATTGTTACAATCTCTCGATATACCACAGCATCATCCGTAAAAAGCCTAAGTGAACTTCCGATGTTACCCACAATGTCATTTATGTGTATTGTGAATAGCAACGGTCCTATGACACTCCCCTGCGACACACCTGAAATCACTCTTACTTCGGAAGACTTCTCTCCATTGAAAATGACATGCTTCGTTCTGTTATCTAGGAACTCTTCAATCCAATCACACAAATGGTCTGATAGTTCATATGCTCTTACTTTGTTCATTAAACAACTGTGGGGAACTGTATCAAACGCCTTGCGGAAGTCAAGAAACACGGCATCTACCTGGGAACCCGTGCCTATGGCCCTCTGAGTCTCGTGGACGAATAGCGCGAGCTGGTTTTCACACGATCGTCTTTTTCGAAACCCATGCTGTTTCCTACAGAGTAGATTTCTAGTCTCCAGAAAAGTCATTATACTCGAATATAATACGTGTTCCAAAATTCTACAACTGATCGGCGTTAGAGATACAGGTCTATAGTTCTGCACATCTGCTCGACGTCCCTTCTTGAAAACGTGGATGACCTGTGACCTTTTCCAATCCATTGGAACGCTACGCTCTTCTCGAAGGGGGAAACCAGATAGCGCTGTGGCTGGCCCGCTATATGGCGCTGCCATAGGTCAAACGGATATCAACTGCCTTTTTTAAAACAGGAACCCCCATTTTTATCACGTATTTGTGTAGTACGTCGAAAAATATGCACGTTTTAGTTGGACCACTTTTTTCGCTTTGTGATAGATCGCGCTGTAATAGTCACAAACGCGTAAGTACCTGGTATCACGTAATATTCCGCCAGTGCGGACGGTATTCGCTTCGTGATTCATTACCCGTATTAAAATGGACCGTTTACCAATTGCGTAAAAGGTCGATATCGTGTTGATGTATGGCTATTTTGATCAAAATGCCCAACGGGCGTGTGCTATGTATGCTGCTCGGTATCCTGGACGACATCATCCAAGTTTTCGGACCGTTCGCCGGGTAGTTACGTTATTTAAGGAAACAGGGAGCGTTCAGCCACATGTGAAACGTCAACCACGACCTGCAACAAATACTGATGCCCAAGTAGGTGTTTTAGCTGCTGTCGTTGCTAATCCACACATCAGTAGCATACAAATTGCTGGAGAATCGAGAATCTCAAAAATATCGGTGTTGAGAATGCTACATCAACATGGATCGCATACGTACCATATTTGTATGCACCAGGAATTGCATGGCTACGACTTTGAACGTCGTGTACAGTTCTGCTACTGGGCACAAGAGAAATTACGGGACCATGACTGATTTTTTGCACGCGTTCTATTTAGCGACGAAACGTCATTCACCAACAGCGGTAACATAAACCTGAATAATATGCACTATTGGTCCATGGAAAATCCATGATGTATGCGACAAGTGGAACATCAGCGACCTTGGCCGATTAATGTATGGTGCGGCATTGTGGGAGGAAGGATAACTGGCCCCCATTTTCTCGATGGCTATCTAAATGGTGCAATGTATGCTGATTTCCTACGTATTGTTCTATCGATGTTACTACAAGACGTTTCACTGCACGACAGAATGGCCATGTACTCACAACATGATGGATGTTCTGCACATAGCTCGCGTGCGGTTGTAGCGGTATTGAATAGCATATTTCATGACAGGTGGACTGGTCGTCGAAACACCATACCATGGCCCGCAGGTTCACCGGATGCGACGTTCCCGGATCTCTTTCTGTGGGGAAAGTTGAAGGATATTTGCTATCGTGATCCACCGACAACGCCTGACAACATGCGTCAGCGCATTGTCAATGCATGTGCGAACATTACGGAAGGCCAACTACACGCTGTTGAGAGGAATGTCGTTACACGTATTGCCAAATGGATTGAGGTTGGCGAACATAATTTTGAGCATTTATTGCATTAATGTGGTATTTACAGGTAATCACGCTGTAACAGCATGCGTTCTCAGCAGTGATAATTTCACAAAGATACATGTATTTTTAAAAAACGCAGTTAATATCCGTTTGACCTATGGCAGCGCCACCTAGCGTGCCAACCATAGCGCCATTTGGTTTCCCCCTTCAAGCTACACGAGTTTCGTTCTTTGTAATTTTTTCGTTTGATGCTTATTGCGTGAGATATTTGGCCCGGTAACTATCAATGGCCACCCTGTATATTTTCCGTTTTCCAGTAGCCTAGATAGACTACCTGATCAAAGGCATTCGGAAACCTTTTAGTGGATATTAATACGAAGAGCTTCCTCCCTTTCCCTTTATGATGGATAGCTCTCTGCTGGGAACACTTTCAGTTATATCGCTGAATGCCTCTAGAGGAATGCCAGTCCATTTTTCCGCACGAGCCAAAACGTCAGAAGGTAGTGATGTTGGACCCAGGGATCTGGAGTGAAGTGGGCATTATAACTCATCCTAGAGGTCATGACGAATGGAAGTAAAATAAACTGCAAGGTAGCAGCAGTTGGTTATTTCTTTATCGTCACAACCGGTTTAGCTGCATTGCAACAGTATCCACAGCTGAAAACAGTGTCGCATCAGGACTTCAAGACGCCCCCAACGTTCGCAGTCAAATATGAAGACCGTGAAGAGGGTAAGCCGTCAAAATAAATAAAACAGGACATCGGCGCGGTTAGTGCGATGGCGCAAACCACCGTAGGTGCACCATCGATCTTGCAGCTGTTGTCAACTGGGCTGGTATGGATGGAACGCCCTACCACGAGAACACATTACCAACCTTGTGGCAAGCATGGGCGTAAGGTGCAAAGCATGTACTGTCATTTCTTGTGATCGCACACTCTGTTAAAAACTAAGTCGGCCTCTTTGTAAGGTGCGGGAGACCATCTTGAATCGCGGTGATGTCAGTGTTGTCGTTGTTTCTTAATAAAATTTAATAAAGAAGTTTCAGATGGACATCTCGTGTAAACATTTGGCCCGTTATCATCACGAGGGAGATGGATTTTTACACCAAATCATTACTGTAGTTGAAAATTAGGTGCATCATCACGAACCAGAAAGGAAGGCTGTGAGCATGGTTTGGAAACACCCATCATGACCAGAAGTTAAAAAATTTAAACTTGTAAATAACAGATTTCAGCTGTGTATGCCAACAGGCATTACATGCATTGATCAAAAATGATAGTGCATTGAGCATGGCTAGTTTCTAGCTGAAATCTAGACCTGCCAATAAAATTTAAAAAGGACTACTGATAGATGAAATCTGTTATTTACAGTCGACATCTCGCTCCAAGCGGTTTCCAAATGTTTGGGCCACTGAAGGAAGCGCTCCATGGATAAGATTTGCAACCGATGCAGCAACCTTTGATGCAGTGCAAAGTTGGTTACGGATGCAACCAAAAAACCTTGTGAAACGTTGGACAAAGTGTGTTGAAGTGCAGGGAGGCTAAGTAGAAAAATACTGTTTCAGTTTTCTATCATTAGAATGAATATTCCTTTTCTCCAAAGTCATTTTACTCTCTGACTTCCGCTAATATGTATTGTCCAAGTTTCATCGAGTCATGTTACTTGGCAGTGACACGTCATTCGAAAGTTACTTTCGTCCTTGTGTTTTTCACACCCGTGTACTTTCAAAAATCTGACAGTGCAGGTCGCGTTATGTGTTATTGCTGCAGTTTCCCACTTCCTGAAGCGCTGAGAGCGCCGGGAAGCCCTTGGTGTGAGTCGGCCCTTCCACGTCCTCAACAGTGACAGCGTCCCATGTCACGTGCAGGGAGGCACTGCCTTTCCGTCCTTCCCCCTTGCGAGGCACAGCCTGCCGCAGAAGCGTTCTAATTAGTACCTCGCCCGCCTCCATTATCCCCCGCTAATTGGCTCTGCTCAGAAGTTGCAGCCATTCTTACGGATCTACTGAGGGCCAGATGGAGCCGTGAGTGCTAGCCGGACGGTGGAAGTGCAGCTGATAGCAATGAGAGCTAGGAATGTTGGGAACGTCCGAAGGGGGGGGGGGGGGGAGGAGGAGGGAGGGGAGGGGAGGGAAGGGAAGGGGAGGGGAGGGGAAGTGGAAGGGGAACAGATCATGACAGCATGTCGCATAGGTGCCCCGTCGTTCTCTGAGACGGGTTTGCATCGCTGTTGTCTGTAACCGTGATGCTACAATTGTTCAGCAGCACTACATCATACCTCCAAATATGACTTTTGTTTACGAAGACCGAGACCTGTTTCTTAACATCAGTAATCAATTGTTGAAATGTGTGTGAATTCCTAAGAGATCAAACTGCTGAGGTGATAGGTCCCTAGACTTACGCACTACTTATACCAACTTATGCTAAGAGCAACACACAAACCCATGCCCGAGGGAGGACTCGAACCTCCGGTGAGAGGGGCCGCGCAATCCGTGACACTGCGCCTCAAACCGCTCGGCAATCGGTAATCTGTCACGTGACACGTGTCGCTTTTCACTATGATAATGGGAGAAGGTTCTTACTCTCTATTTGGCTAAAGATATTTTTTCATTAAGTCACTACAATGTAAGTTACATTTCACAAAAACCACCTTCTCTATAAGTTTATCCATTTTTTGGATGCAAAATAGCCGCTGTTACACCTTATCAGTAACAATTATTTGTATTCAGACACTTTGATAGCACTTAATACAGTTCAACAATATCAAAGATACATCAGACATACGTCAAAATTAATATGTGGAAGAAATTTCTGAGAATTTGGTGCACAGCATTGTATGATAGTGGATGATAGACTGTAGGAAAATCGGAATAGAAGAAAATGCAAGCGTTTGAGATGTAGTGCTACAGAAAACTGTTGAAAAAAGGTGGATTGATAAGGTAAGGAATGAGGAAGTTCTACGCAAAATCGGCAAAGAAAGGAACATGTGGAAAACTCTGACAAGAAGAAGGGATGGATTGATAGGTCATGTGTTAAGACAGCGGCTAATAACATACTTGGTACTAGAGGGAGCTATAGGGGGAGAAAACTGCAGAAGAAGACAGAGATTAAAGTACACTCAACGAATAATTGAGGATGTAGGTTGCACATGCTACTCTGAGATGAAGAGGTTGGCACAGGAGGGTAGGTGGTGGCGGCCTGCAGAAAACCTCTCAAAAGACTAATGATAAAAAAAGAGAGAAAAAAAGCAGATCAACTACGCGTTTGAAGGCCATTATCAGGCTTCTGGCGTTCATTAAATAAAGTGAAATAAATACGTCTTACATAAAACAGTCCACTTCAAACAACGTAACTGCGGCCTCCGGTGGCACCATTGTGCTATGGGGAACATACACCAGGGCTTCCATGGGACTACGTTTCGTTCAGAACTGCACTGAACATCTTCGGAGCTGCTCCTAGCGATGGATCGGACATATATACTGTGCAAAATTGACGTGGTCGAGTATACACATGACCAGCAGTGATGATGCTTCTTCTTTTCTACTAAAATTATCACTGAGCTTTTATATTTCGGTGGATTCTTTATATAGTCATGGAAAGATCGACATTGGAACTACCAAGCGATGTGTGAATGCAAGACTGAAAGAACATAGGTCCTTGACCACTAGAGAAAACAAAAAAATAAGCGGTAACGGAGCATGCTGTTCAACCAGGAATTTTGAAGTCAAGTTTGCCGAAACTAAAACTTTTATCTACTGTAACAAACTATTATCCACGACTATATAGAGAATCATCGAAATACACGGGCGTAGTGATAATTTTGACAGAAAAGAAAAAGCCGTGAAACTTAATGGTATATCGACAGTGGCTCTGCAGAATCGATAGATACGTTTTTATTCGTGGAGGTATGTTCCGTCTATGCAAATAATTAAAGGCAGTTTGTTATTACCATACGCGTTTTGCTTCTTTTATTTGTGAAGCATCTTCAGTGGCCTGCAATACATGTTTGTTTTTATACATATAACAAACCTATTATCTGGTAGTTACAGTATGTTGCTATGTTAGATTTCGTCGTGTTTTTCTCACGTTTCAGGTTAGAATCAACTTTTGTAGCAAAAATTTCCTGATGTGAAATTATCGTTCGGTGTTAATTACGATTTCCAGCGCTGTTAGCTTATTATGTGTGTGGTCCTGGAGATGTGTTCGTTAGTTTCCATGCTCCAGTGGGCCGATTTCCGGCGTTCTTTCTCACATTTGACTCAACACATCGCATACATCACTTGCACTTTCCATTTTGTGATTAACATATGTGTGTTTTCGGTGTTTAGTGTTGCCAACTGTCGTGTATTTATCTGTCGTCGTTTGTATTGTGTGTGTGGTTAGAAATTTTTTATTTGTTGTGTGTGTGTGTGTGTGTGTGTGTGTGTTTTCTCGCGCGCGCTCGTGTGTGTGTTTGTATTTTGCTGTGTGTAAATGTGTCATTCTTTCTTGGGAATGGGAACTTTTTTTGATATTTCTGTGTGTGTGTGTGTGTGTGTGTGTGTGTGTGTGTGTGTGTGTGTGTGTGTGTGTTTGTGTGTGTGAGAGAGAGAGAGAGAGAGAGAGAGAGAGAGAAGAGGGGAGGAAGATTCATTACTTATTTATTCCGGTTACATTTAGGATTTCTATTTGTTATTGTTTTGGTGGCCAGCATGATCGGATAGTTGTTGCTTATATTTGTTTGGTTATTGAGTACCTTCTTTTCCGTTACAATGGCTCTTCGTATGTGAAAGTTTTCTTGCAAATGTCACGAGTTTTTTGTTGTGATTATTCACTCTGGTAACTGTCAGCTCAAATTCCACGTTGGATGGTTCGTGTCCATGTCTTATCGGGTGTTCGGTGAAGGTAGAATCGCTATTTTCATATTTACGACTTCTTGTATGTTCCTTATATCTGGTTTTGAAGTTCCTGCTTGTTTTTATCCTTGTCATTCGAAAACCGACTGTTAAATTTTATCTCTGGTGCATATCATGTCTGTTAATCACATGTAAACTTGGCCACGCTCATTTTACACAGCGTTTACGTCGCTCTCCAACGTTAGACTCGTCAGTCGGCAAGACACAGCGTCGTCAGGAGCACCTCCAAAGATGTTCAGTGAAGCTCTGGACGAAACGTCCGGAACTGAAAAGGTTCTTTGACCATGGGCATACAGCCTGGAAAATTCATCAGCAACTATGGCTTTCGGTCGAGAAAGCCTTCATTTATGACACCTCCTACTACCAAGGACTTGTCGAATCCAAGCCAGTCTGAATCACTTCTGTGTTTCGTCCCAAAGGTCGACCACTGCGCTGTTAACGAGGTGCTCGTAATATTTTGGCTCTCAGTATATGTGAAGAAGGAAAATCGTGCCCACGGCGGGAGGGACTCTCTAAGGCGCAATTCTGTACCAGTTCTGAACGTGTGTAGTGTCTCATGGTCCTGCTGAAATTGACCAAGTTCGTCGGAATGCACAATGGACATGAATGGACACACGTCATCAGACAGAATGCTTACGTACGTGTCACCTGTCACAGTCGTATGTTGACGTATCAGGGGTTTCGTAGAACTGCAACTGCACACATCCCACACGATTACAGAGCCTCCACAGCTTGAACAGTCTCCTGCTGACAAGCAGGTCCAGGGATTCATGAGATTGTCCCCACACCCGTACAAGTCCATCCGCTCGATTCAATTTGAGACGAGACTCGTCCGATCAGGCAACAGTCATCAACTGTCCAATGTCGGTGTTGACGGGCCCAGGCGAAACGTTAAGTTTTGTGTCGTGCAGTCATCAGTCATCTATGGTATACGAGTAGGCCTTAGGCTCCGAAAGCCGATAGAAATGGTGTTTCGCACGCTGACACTTTGGCCCAGCATTGAAATCTGCAGTAATTTGCGGAAAGTTTCCACTTCCGTCACGTTAAGCGATTTTCTTCCGTCGTCGTTGGTTTCCGGCCGTAGCGATGTCGGAGATTTGATGTTTTACCGAATTCCTGATATTCACGGTACACTAGTGAAACGGTCGTATGAGAAAATCCTTATTTCATCGCTATCTTGGTGATGCTGTGTCCCGACGCTCGTGGGCCAACTATAACACCACGTTCAAACTGATCAAATCTTGATAACTTTCCATTGTACATGTACATATAAACTCCACTAGGCACCAAGCGGTGTCTGGTGGAGGGCACTACTCGCGCCAAAGTCATATTTTCCTCCCCCCCCCCCCCCCTCGCCCCCTCTGCCCAATCGCGGATCGCGCGACCCTTATCTTTGAATGGTGATCGTTGTGCGATTTGAAAGTTAGTGGTAATAATACACTGCTGGCCATTAAAATTGCTACACTACGAAGATGACGTACTACAAACGCGATATTTAACCGACAGGAAGAAGATACTGTGATTCCGGTATGCAAATGATTAGCTTTTCAGTGCATTCACACAAGGTTGGCGCCGGTGGCGACACCTACAACGTGCTGACATGAGGAAAGTTTCCAACCGATTTTTCATACACAAACAGCAGTTGGCCGGTGCCTGGTGAAACGTTGTTGTGATGCCTTGTGTAATGAGGAGAAACGCTACCATCACGTTCCAACGTTGATAAAGATCAGATTGTAGCCTACCGCGATTGCGGTTTATCATATCGCGACATTGCTGCTCGCGTTGATCGACATCCAATCACTGTTAGCAGAATACAGAATCGGTGGGTTCAGGATGGTAATACGGAACGCCGTGCTGGATCCCAACGGCCTCGTATCACTAGCAGTCGAGATGACAGGCATCTTATCCGCATGGTTGTAACGGATCGTGCAGTCACGTCTCGATCCCTGAGTCAACAGATGGGGACGTTTCGAAGACGACAACCATCTGCACGAACAGTTCGACAACGTTTGCAGCAGCATAGGCTATCAGCTCGGAGACCATGGCTACGGTTACCCTTGGCGCTGCATCGCAGACAGGAGCGCCTGCGGTGGTGTACTCAACGACGAACCTGGGTGCATGAATGGCAAAACGTCATTTTTTCGGATGAATCCAGGTTCTGTTTACAGCATAATGATGGTCGCATCCGTGTTTGGCGACATCGCGGTGAACGCATATTGGAAGCGTGTATTCGTCATCGCCATTGGTTACGCGTCTCGGTCACCTCTTGTTCGCATGGACGGCACTTTGTACAGTGGTCGTTGCATTTCAGATGTGTTACGACCCGTAGCTCTACCCTTCATTCGATCCCTGCGAAAACCTACGTTTCAGCAGGATAATGCACGATCGCATGTTGCAGGTTCTGTACGGTCTTTTCTGGATACTGAAAATGTGCGACTGCTGACCTGGCCAGCATATTCTCCATATCTCTCACCAATTGAAAACTTCTGGTAAATGGTGGCCGAGCAACTGTATCGTCACAATTCGCTAGTAACTACTCTTGATGAACTGTGGTATCGTGTTGAAGCTGCATGGGCAGCTGTACCTGTACACGCCATCCAAGCTCTGTTTGGCTCAATGCCCAGGGGTATCAAGGCCGTTATTACGGCCAGACGTGGTTGTTCTCGGTACTGATTTCTCAGGAACTATGTACCCAAATTGTGTGAAAATGTAATCACATTCAGTTCCAGTATAAAATATTTGTCAAATGAATACCGGTTTATCATCTCCATTTCTTCTTGGTATAGCAATTTTAATGGCCAGTATTGTACATGCTCTACATCCTCGGTGAAGATCGGATTTCGGAATTTTGTGAGCAGCCCCTTCCGTTTAGCGCGTCGTCTGTCTGCAGGTGTGTCCCACTTCAAACTTTCTTTGAGATTTGTAACGCTCTCGCGATGGCTAAATGTACCAGTCACGAATCTTGCCGCTGTTCTTTGGATCATGTCAATCTCTTGAATCAGACCCAACTCGTAGGGGTCCCATACAGACGAACAATAAGACTGGACGAACCAAAGTATTGTAAGCAATTTCCTTTGTTAAGGACTGCATCGCTTCAGGATTCTACCAATAAACCGCTATCTAGAGTTCGCCTTACCCATTACTTGTGTAATCTGATCGTTCCAAAAATGGCTCTGAGCACTATGGGACTTAACTTCTGAGGTCATCAGTCCCCTAGAACTTAGAACTACTTAAACCTATCTAACCGAAGGACATCACACACATCCATGCCCGAGGCAGGATTCGAACCTGCGACCGTAGCGGTCGCGTGGTTCCAGACTGTAGCGCCTAGAACCGCACGGCCACTCCGGCCGGCCTGATCTTTCCGTTTGAGATCATTTCGAATAGTCACACCCAGATACTTGACGGATGTTACCGCTTCCAAAGACTGGGCATTTATTTTGCATTCGTACATTACTGGGGATTTTCGCTTCCTTATACGTAGCTGGTTACACTTACTAATATTGAGAGATAACTGCCAATCATTACACCACGCATTTATTTTCGTGTGATACTACTTTCCTGTAGACTACAGCATCATCAGCAAACAGACTAATGTCGCTGTCAATACCATCAACCAGATCGTTTATGTAAATCTTAAAAAGCGGCAGACCTATTACGCTTCCCTGTGGCACACCTGATGCTGCACTTGTGTCTGTTGAAGTCTCCCCATTGAGGACGACATACGTCTCTCTTCTTGTTAGAAAACCTTCTATCCAACCACATTTGTCATCGGATAGACCGTAAGTGCGCACTTTTTGGAGCAAGCGACAGTGCACAACTGAGTCGAACGACTTTCGAAAGTCGACGAATATGGCATCAACCTGGGGGCCGGTATCTAGAACCTGTTGTATATCATGCACAAAGAGGGCCAGCTGTGTCTTGCATGACCGCTGTTTCCTAAAACCATGCTGGTTTCTGCAGATGAGTTCTCAGATTCTAGAAAGGTCATTATGTCTGAACACAAAATATGTTCCATGATTCTACAACAAATCGATGTCAGTGAAAGTGGCCAGTAATTATGTGCATCCGATTTTCTACCCTTTTTTATAGATAGCTGTGACCTGGGCCTTCTTCCAGTCCCGTGGAACTTTAAGCTGTTCGAATTATCTCTGATAGATGATGTATAAGAACGGTGCTGTAGTTGTAACATACCCAACATAAAAACTTACGGGGATACCGTCTGGGCCAGATGCCTTCCTGGCGACTAAGGATCGTATCTGTTTTACAATCCCAGATACACTAAACACTATGTCAGCCATCCTTCCGTTAGTGCGTTATTTGAAAGGGGGAATGGTGCTGCAGTCCTCTATCGTAAACGAGTTTTTGGAAGATAGGTTTTGAATTTCGGCCTTCAGTTTATCATCATCCATTACAGCACCCGTACTGTCACCAAGAAAAGGTATTGAATTATTTGTAGCGTTCATAGATTTTACCTACGACCAAAATTTTTGTGGCTATTTTTAGAATCTGTACATAAAATATTGCTTTCGAATTCGTTAAAAGAATCCCTCATTGACCTTTTGACAGCTGCTCTCGTTTCGCATAATTTCTGCTTGTCAGCTGGGCAGTGACTAAGTTTAAAGCGACTGTGCAAAATTCTCTGCTTTCTCAGCAACTTCCTAATATGTTTGTTGGACCAAGGTGGATCCT
This sequence comes from Schistocerca gregaria, assembly GCF_023897955.1. NCBI lineage: Eukaryota > Metazoa > Arthropoda > Insecta > Orthoptera > Acrididae > Schistocerca > Schistocerca gregaria. Next base: position 262,224,333 of record NC_064925.1, on the reverse strand, counting down.
TTCCCTCCCCTATATTTTTACTAGGCACATATTTCTCTAGCACGTCGTGGACAATACCTTTAAATTCCGACCAAAGATGCTCAATGTCTTTGTGTCCCGCGGTGAATGCTTGGAGCTGACGATGAATATATGACACTTTTATTTGCTTTTCCCAACAAGAAAACTCTACGCTGTTTCTTTGGTTTCCCTGCAACTTCCACTGACATAGAAGCCACGACATTACGGTCGCTAATATCTTCTTCTAGCTTAACCACCTCAAAAAGATCACGTCTTTTTGTCACCAAGATATCTAATATATTCCCATCTCGAGTTGGTTTTATAACCAGTTGCTCAAGGTTGTATGTTGAGAGCGCTCCTAGAATAACTTCACACGAGTAGCGGTAACCGATTCACAACTGCGCCAGACATTTGTTGTCTGATATAGGCGTTGCCGACCGCAACACCGTTTTCTGCCTGTTTACATATCCGTGTATTTGAATACGTTTGCCTATGCCTATATCAGTTTCTTTGGTGCTTCAGTATAAAGAAGGGTGGCAATCCCATCATGTCTTGGCTGAAAAGAGCTGCAGCTTGCAGAATAAACTCTCGAAGTACTCCAGAACTGTAATTTGTGGACTAAAGGGCAGCGTCCTAAGAACAACCTGTGAATTCCCATAGCACCGGCGATAATCAACAGGTGATTGTCGCGTCTGAGCCGAGATAGCGCCGGAGACTGTGAAGTCACGTGGCGGCAAGTCGCTGCCAATATCGTACCGGCTCAAGGACCACCACATCCTCGAAAAATACACTCCTGGAAATTGAAATAAGAACACCGTGAATTCATTGTCCCAGGAAGGGAAAACTTTATTGACACATTCCTGGGGTCAGATACATCACATGATCACACTGACAGAACCACAGGCACATAGACACAGGCAACAGAGCATGCACAATGTCGGCACCAGTACAGTGTATATCCACCTTTCACAGCAATGCAGGCTGCTATTCTCCCATGGAGACGATCGTAGAGATGCTGGATGTAGTCCTGTGGAACGGCTTGCCATGCCATTTCCACCTGACGCCTCAGTTGGACCAGCGTTCGTGCTGGACGTGCAGATCGCGTGAGACGACGCTTCATCCAGTCCCAAACATGCTCAATGGGGGACAGATCCGGAGATATTGCTGGCCAGGGTAGTTGACTTACACCTTCTAGAGCACGTTGGGTGGCACGGGATACATGCGGACGTGCATTGTCCTGTTGGAACAGCAAGTTCCCTTGCCGGTCTAGGAACGGTAGAACGATGGGTTCGATGACGGTTTGGATGTACCGTGCACTATTCAGTGTCCCCTCGACGATCACCAGAGGTGTACAGCCAGTGTAGGAGATCGCTCCCCACACCATGATGCCGGGTGTTGGACCTGTGTGCCTCGGTCGTATGCAGTCCTGATTGTGGCGCTCACCTGCACGGCGCTAAACACGCATACGACCATCATTGGTACCAAGGCAGAAGCGACTCTCATCGCTGAAGACGACACGTCTCCATTCGTCCCTCCATTCACGCCTGTCGCGACACCACTGGAGGCGGGCTGCACGATGTTGGGGAGTGAGCGGAAGACGGCCTAAGGGTGTGCGGGACCGTAGCCCTGCTTCATGGAGACGGTTGCGAATGGTCCTCGCCGATACCCCAGGAGCAACAGTGTCCCTAATTTGCTGGGAAGTGGCGGTGCGGTCCTCTACGGCACTGCGTAGGATCCTACGGTCTTGGCGAGCATCCGTGCGTCGCTGCGCTCCGGTCCCAGGTCGACGGGCACGTGCACCTTCCGCCGACCACTGGCGACAACATCGATGTACTGTGGAGACCTCACGCCCCACGTGTTGAGCAATTCGGCGGTACGTCCACCCGGCCTCCCGCATGCCCACTATACGCCATCGCTCAAAGCCCGTCAACTGCACATACGGTTCACGTCCACACTGTCGCGGCATGCTACCAGTGTTAAAGACTGCGATGGAGCTCCGTATGCCACGGCAAACTGGCTGACACTGACGGCGGCGGTGCACAAATGCTGCGCAACTAGCGCCATTCGACGGCCAACACCGCGGTTCCTGGTGTGTCCACTGTGCCGTGCGTGTGATCATTGCTTGTACAGCCCTCTCGCAGTGTCCGGAGCAAGTATGGTGGGTCTGACACACCGGTGTCAATGTGTTCTTTTTTCCATTTCCAGGAGTGTATACAGCACTGTGCTAATCGTTTTACTGACTGAAGCTAGAGCTACATTTCGAGGAGGTGAAGAAGGTTTGTGCGAAAATGTCGCAGTTTCAATTACAAATACAGTGTAAAATAATTTATTCGGAGTTAGATGGGATACTATGTCATCCGGGTCAACGTAACCCGAATAATCCGGAAATTCAGAAAAAAAAGTGAGTGAAATTCGTTAAATGCCATAAGCACACACGCTATATTTTCATGTAAACACACGAATTGCAGATTAGTTTCCCATGTTGTGATTGAGGGGAAAAAACAGCCAAATTTATACTCTGCAGTAATCAGTAAATAACTTTTCAGCGCGATTCTTAAGTTGTTTACATGCAGTACGATGGTTCCAGCGTTTCACCAACGTTAGTTCGGCCGAAGTTGTTTTCGCCTGGTGTTCCATTTAACCCATTATTTTGTTCCATAATGGCTACAGGTTAAAAGCCAACTTCGTCAGTCAAGCCAGCAGTACCATCGTGTTTGTGTGCAGGTGAAAAACCAGCGATAATTTCGTCAGAAATTATACCGGCATTTAACTCGCTAAAAACTATGCCTGAGTGTCGCTTCAGCGAACTCTGACTGGCTGTTATTTGCACCATTTTCGATATTCAGTGCGTAACTGCGTCAGTGGACTCACGAATAGCTCTCGATAGTGGGTCTAACTTTTTGTCGTGGGCTGTACCACCTCCTTGCCGCAATGACCTGGGACAGTATAGGTACTGTAAAACTCAGCGTTATGAAAACTGGACATGATGTCAAATGGAGGTAAGTCCGCCACAATTAAATTATTATTCTAACATTTTTCTGCCTGTTGTCGCATTCGCATTGTTTAATTAATTACGAGAAATCTGCACTTTCTGTAACTTCTCAGTATTTCAGTAAATAATGAGTAATGCAACAATAAATATGTGTTTTATTTATATTCATTATACAAGGTACGTGTTTTACTTATGAATCCTGCACATTCATAAACAATTCTATAGCCCTACGCTCTAAAGTCTAGCTGCATCGAAATTCTAAATCGGAATAAAATAACCGTCTCCAGGGACCGCTCTAACACTGCGCTCAATTACATTTCAGACATTCCAAACAAATGAATAAGTCCAATTTCAGCCGCTGACTCTGGCTAACCTACGTTCCAACTAATTACGCAAAAATGTATAACTTCTATCCTAAGCAAAAGACATTTATTTTCCTGTATTACTGAATCCACCTTCAATTCACTCACACCCGAATTAAATAAAAGGTGAAAGTGATACAGTTTGTTAAGTAAGAAAGTGTTCGACATTACACATAGGTGCTAAAAGATATCGCTATAGTTATTCCACCGTCCAACAGAGGGAACCTTTGGCCTTAATGCAACGCCCATAAAGCAATAGTTTAATTTGAATTCTTGACTAAGATACACAAGAAGAGTTATGACTGCAGCTTACGCGTCGCGTTCATAAAAAATGTTTGATGCCGACTGTCAAACGTTGGTTCATCGACAAAAACGAAGACTGAAATCTGGAGGAAGACAATGATCCGAAGCACAACAGGTTTTGCAGTGACTGTGAAAAGAAGAAAGCTACGCAGGGACTGTATTGGCGTTCACAGTCACCTGGCACTTACTCTGTTGAAAATGTATGGTCTTACATCAAAAAGAACTTGCAAGGAAAGATGTTCACTTTGAAACAACTGTCCACGCAAATTAGACGCATTTGGAGATCTCTTCCACGTGAATACATAGAGAACTTGGTTTCAAGCATGCCTCGGAGATCAAAAAATGGTTCAAATGGCTCTGAGCACTATGCGACTTAACTTCTAAGGTCATCAGTCGCCTAGAACTTAGAACTAATGAAACCTAACGTAAGAACATCACACACATCCATGCCCGAGGCAGGATTCGAACCTGCGGCCGTAGCGGTCGCTCGGTTCCAGACTGTAGCGCCTAGAACCGCACGGTCACTCCGGCCGGCCCTGGAGATCCCAAGCAATAATCGACGCTGCGGGTGAATGGACGTATTATTAACTGTTACTGCATTTTTTTCTTTGTTCGTATATTATGTGTGCATATGCTTTAGTTTATTGTCAGATATATTTTTCTGGTTACTGACCCGGCCGCGATCTTACTTAACAGTCTGTGCATTGGCAAAGCATATAGCTCTACCTCGAATCAACTGTAAGGAGGGGTCTAATAGCGCTTTTGCGACCATAATAATAAAGAAGCCAGCGGTTTTGGCGAATTGGAGGAAATGACGGAAGGAAGTGCCAAACAACAAGAGCGTGTATTAAGACATTGGGTGTTGTATGTTTGGTTACATTCAACGATAAGACAGAAATATAATAAGACAGAACTGTATAGTAGGCGATAAGTATGGATCTAATACTTCCAATACGCGGTACATTCTAAAACACAGTAGACAAAATGGTCAAACTAATCCTTCCTTATTAGAAGGTAAGGACTTCCTTGTGGACACTACTTCAGTTACGCCCAGGCCTAAGCGTGTTTGTTCTAGTTTTTCTGATCTCTGGCCGCAGGCGCACACTCCAATGTCGGTCCAGAAATCTGCCATTGCTGGCGCTTTACTCTGCAAGAGTGGCCAGTGAGCACAACATGAATCTACGAACTCATTAAAGAGAAATGTACGGGATGTTCAAAAAGAAAGTGTAGAATAGCTTGAGAGGTGATAGTACTCATCCAAACAAGAAAAATAAACATGGGTCTGAGTCGCACACTTTCCGAGATTAACACGCGTTTATAGGACGGGCTGCGCGACGCTTGGTTGCGGATATTAGCGCAGTCGTTGCACTGGTGCTCCGTCAAATATGTCGCCAGGGTACTACGATGTCTTACTCACAGCACTCTATTTACCATTAGGTGGTCTACAGTCAGTCGTGTGGTTCGAGCCACGTTGAAGGCTACGTTAGTTTTCGACGTGTTTGTGCGCTTTACTGTAGAGTAGTGTCAAACCTGGCTAGGCGTTATGGTGTTTTACCTTCTTCCAAACTGCGGATTCACTTATGTGTTTACTGTTATTGTGCTGTTTGTACGTACAGACGGAGCAGTACATTTACATTTTCTCTCTTCCACCTCTTGTTAGCAATGGAATCCCACTACTCGACGTAGCTTGCGAGCCCGTGACCTCTACGCTGAAAAATATCCATAGCGCAGAGTTCCCCGTGATAAGATGTTCGGTAGACTTTTCCAGCGTCTGAGGGACACAGGTAGCCTAAACGAAAGAACCCCTGGGACCAGTGTGCGATGATCAGCAGCAGATGATGATGATGATGATGATGATGATGATGTTCGGTTTGTGGAGTGCTCAACTCCGTGGTTACCAGCGCCCGTACAAATTCTCAACTTTTGTTCATCCCAATCTCGCCAATTTGATGAATGATGAGGACAAAACAAACAACCAGTCATCTCGAGGCAGGTGAAAACCCCTGACCCGCCGGGAAACGAACCTCGGTCCCCGTGCATTTTTTTAAATCTCATTTTGCTCTATATTAGTCAATGAATTTGTTCGTGGCGGACGTCCGATGACAGCAGTTCAGGTTCTTTGTTGATCCGTCCACTCATTTTTTTTTATTACAGGGGGTAGCTAACCCTCTCACCGAGCATGCTGAGCTACCGTGCCGGCAACACAACACCCAGTCCCTGAGCGGAGAAAATCTCCGACCCAGCCGGAAATCGAACCCGGGCGATTAAGTATGACATTCCGTCGTGCTGACCACTCTGTTACCAGGGGCGGACTCGTGCTTGGGAAGCGAGAACGTGACCGCGAGCCGCGAGACCACGAGATACTGAAAGGAGCAGCAGCAGCAGCAGCAGCCGAAGGCGTATTTCACTCTTTCATAAGGAGGAAGGGAGGGGGGGGCAGGTACTTGACTAGCGATTGCTGTACACATATCATCTACGGAGTGTTCAGGTCGTAAGGCCACAGGATCATCGCTGCAGACGGCGGTTCTGCCGATGGCTGTTGCAGAAGTGTGCCGCAGATCCACTGGTCACATCCAAGATTTTATTTACCGATGAGGCAGGGTTCACAAGAGACGGTGTTGTGAATTTCCATAATCAGTATGTATGAGCAGATGTAAATCACCAAGCAATTGAGGAAAGAGGGCGTAATCACCGATTCTCAGTCGACACGTGGGCAGGCGTACTTGGCGATAGATTAATAGGGCCACACGTGGCACCACAGAGGTTAACTGGGGGACATTATATGGACTTCCTAATTAATGTATTGCCTACCTTGATCGAGGCTGAACCATTGCAGCAACGAATACAAATGTGGTTCATGCATGATGGCGTACCTGTCCACTTTCGTGTCACATAGTACAGGAAAAGCTGAAGCAGACATTTCTGGACCGCTGGATTGGCCAGGAGGGGAAAGGAGCGTCGGGACACCTTGGCATGCTCGATGCCCAGACCTCAATCGCCTAGACTTTTAGTTCTGGGGAGACTTGAAGTAATTAATCTACGCCACGCCAGTCAACGATGTGCGGACACTACCGGGTTGCTACTTCCGTGCGTGCCAGCAGATACAACAGTCTGGCACACTTCAAAGGGTGCGTCATAGCATACACTGGAGGGCTCAGGGATGCATTGTCATGAATGGACGCCTTGTTCAACACCTCTTGAACGCACGTCTTTATCGCAGAAAGTATGCGTTTCTGGACCCATGTTTACTGGACTTACTTTTGTAATTTTTTTATTTGTTTCAGTGAGTACTATCATTTCAGCAATCCATAGCATGACAAAGCACATAGACAATGGCGTTGATTGCATCGCAATATTCCCATTACATTCCGAATTATTGAGACGCGAAATTGACGCTTGAAACACCCGACATGCGCTACGAGCGCAGGTCCTGAGGCTCAGGCGTGAACCCCATGCTGCCCGTAGTCGCAGCAGGATGGCAGCAGACCGTATTATTCGTTTCGGACCTCTTGATAAGTATGGAAGTGTGATTACGCATGTCAATCACATCGCGATTACGGGCAACATGGGGTTCACGCCTGAGCCTCAGAACGTGCGCTAGCAGCGCATGTCGGGTGTTCCAACTTCGCGTCTCAATATCTCGGGATGTAATGGGAATATTGCGATGCAATCAACGCCATTGTGTATGTGCTTTGTCATGCTATGGATTGCTGAAGAAAAAATATAGGAGGTCCATTTAAAAAAGCATAAGTTTTTGTTAAAAAACACATATGCTTTCGTTTTAGAATCTTACCATATATGTACATTCATGGGTCCCAGCCCTACATTGAAACCGGTGAAAGTCGTTTTCCAATAGCTGTTATTGTTCCAGAGATATTTTGGGTGGACAAGATAGCTGGGACACCCTGTCTATGGTGTTACAAAAAGGTACGGACAAACTTTCAGGGAACATTCCTCACACACAAATAAAGAAAAGATGTTATGTGGACATGTGTCCGGAAACACTTAATTTCCATGTTAGAGTTCATTTTAGTTTCGTCAGTATGTGCTGTACTTCCTCGATTCACCGCCAGTTGTTGGCCCAATTGAAGGAAAGTAATGTTGACTTCGGTGCTTGTGTTGACATGCGACTCATTGCTCTACACTACTAGCATCAAGCACATCAGTACGTAGCATCAACAGTTTAGTGTTCATCACGAACGTGGTTTTGTAGTCAGTGCAATGCTTAGAAATGCGGAGTTGGCAGATGGTCATTTGATGTATGGATTAGCACGGGCCAATAGCCGTGGCGCGGTACGTTTGTATCGATTTCCAGAACGAAGGTGTCCCGACAGGAAGACGTTCGAAGCAATTGATCGGCGTCTTAGAGAGAACGGAACATTCCAGCCTATGACTCGCGACTGAGGAAGACCTAGAACGACGAGGACACCTGCAATGGACGAGGCAATTCTTCGTGCAGTTGACGATAACCCTAATGTCAGCGTCAGAGAAGTTGTTGCTGTACAAGTTAACGTTGACCACGTCACTGTATGGAGAGTGCTACGGGAGAACCATTGTTTCCGTACCATGTACAGCGTGTGCAGGCAGTATCAGCAGCTGATTGGCCTCCACGGCTACACTTCTGCGAATGGTACATCCAACAATGTGTCAATCCTCATTTCATTGCAAATGTTCTCTTTACGGATGAGGCTTCATTCCAACGTGATCAAATTGTAAATTTTCACAATCAGCATGTGTGGACTGACGAGAAGCCGCACGCAATAGCGGAATCACGTCATCAACACAGATTTTCTGTGAACGTTTGGGCAGGCATTTTTGGTGATGTCTTGATTGGGCCCCATGTTCTTCCATGGAGGACGTTATCATGATTTCACATGGGATACTCTACCTGTGCTGCTAGAACACGTGCCTCTATAAGTACGACACAACATGTGGTTCATGACGATGAAGCTCCTGCACATTTCAGTCTAAGTGTTCGTACGCTTGTCAACAACAGATTCGGTGACCGATGGATTGGTAGAGGCGGACGAATCCCACGCTCTCCTGACCTCAACCCTCTTGACTTTCATTTATGGAGGCATTTGAAAGCACTTGCCTACGCAACCCCGGTACCAAATGTAGAGACTCTTCGTGCTCGTATTGTGGACGGCTGTGATACAATAAGCCATTCTCCAGGGCTGCATCAGCGCGTCAGGGATTCCATGCGACGGAGGGTTGATGCATGTATCCTCGCTAACGGAGGACATTTTGAACATTTCCTGTAACAAAGTGTTTGAAGTCACGCTGGTACGTTCTGTTGCTGTGTGTTTCCATTCCATGATTAATGTGATTTGAAGAGAAGTAATAAAATAAGCTCTAACATGGAAAGTAAGCGTTTCCGAACACTCTGTCCACATAACATATTTTCATTCTTTGTGTGTGAGGAATGTTTCCTGAAAGTTTGGCCGCACCTTTTTGTAACACCCTATATATTGTGGTGCTACACAAATACTACATCGTATTTGCTGCTATGCACATTATCTTTTACTTGCGCTCAAACGCCCTGGCGCAAATAATATTTCATATTGTAACGCAACACTTACCATCGTTCCAAGGATCTAAACCAAGTCAGGTTCGAGGATTGGCAAGATACGGACAATGCTCTGTAAATAACGCCGACACGTGGTGCCTCGAACTCGCTGCAGCGCCGCTGTCGCTGTATTTCATTACTCGCGTGCCAGTTGCGGCGCTATTTTGTCGCGAGTCCTCCGGCCACTGTGTGTGCCAGTGCGACGCCGGCAATAACCACACGGCGCCAGCTGTCGCCACTCGTATATTTCGAATTATTGCCGGCAGGCAGCGTCGCGGATGAGCAGCTGTGGTGCGCTTCCGACAGTCAATGCCAACCGACTGTACTCCGTCGCACGTGGCAGAATGCTGAACGATGCATGTAGTTTCTGACGTCACACCATAGTCAAAAACGCCGTTACCGTTCCTGTGTCGAAATTCGCTGGAGATAATTTTTTGCCAGCTACATATCGTATTCTGCTTCGACGATTTTGATCTAATATTCACACGTTTCGTATCGGCTACCAACCCAATTTCATGTTACCTAGCCAACGACTTCCAGGGCCTACAAAAATTTGATTTATCAGTATTTCATATGGTTATTGACTGAAAAAATTAAGTAAATTGAAGGTGGAGAAGGGCGAAAGGAAAGGAAAGGAAAGGGAGGGAAGTTATGTCGTCAGCAGAATCGGGACTTCATGCAGAATCAGCAGTGACGAGTCAAAATTGTGCCGGATTTGGATTCGAACACAGAATCTACTGCTTACTAGGCAGTTGTGTTAAGAACTGCACCACCGAAACTTGTCCTCTTCATTGACACCTTCACGGTTTCCCCCCCCCCCCCCCCCCCCCCCCGCTTCCCCTCCCCCTCCCCAACACACACACAGAATTTTGCAAAAATCAAAAATTTGTCGCTTGCTACATTTTCGCTGATCATGCTGTGAAACTTCAGCTTCGAGCATCACGTTTAGATTTATTACTTCTTTGCTAATAACTGTTCGTAACACATTTTGAAGACAGTATTCACATCCACCACAGAATGTACCTGCAAAATTAGGCCACCGTACGTCATAGAGATAAGGAAATAAGCCGTCATAAACATTGAGATGCGTGATGAACTACGCTTTCTTAAAACTGTGCATATGGTACCCAGACTGTATGCGTCCAATGTCTGCCCCCATAACCGAATGGTCGGTGTAGATGGCTGCCATACGGAGGACCAGGTTCGATTGCCAGTACTTCTAAGGACTTTTCGCTGGTGGGGACTAGTGATGGCGACTGCGGGGCTACTTGAATGAGAAATAGCGGCTCCACGGTCGGGAGTCATTAGAACGTCTGGGAGAGGGATGTGCTGACCACACCACCTTCCATTCCGCATCCTCATTTCGCCGCAAGGCACAGGATGACACGGCGGCCGGTCGACACTTGCGGGGACATCAAGGCCTGAACGAGGAGTTCGTTAACATACATGCAGTGTTTGACAGTGAGACCACTTTTAGCGATTTCCATCAAACTTTAAATACAACTTAAAACCTGTAAATTTGTGAAGTGATCAGACTTTTTAAGGTATTGGAGACTTAGCAGTTCGATTTCTTACAGAATGGGGCTAGGGAGGAAGGGGAAGGGGGAGTGTAGGGGCAGTGGTCATACCCCATCCAGCCTGTCCAGAACCAGGCGTGAATCATCTGGAAGCTTTCCTCATGCTCAGAGTTGGAAATACTGCTTTCCCGCCTGTCCCCCTCAACGCTGAAGACTCGCCGGCACCAGCTACATCTTCTGTTTCGGCATTCCATTTTAAAAAGCTATCAGTAAACTATTCTTCATCAACTGCTGCTAAGAGTAATCACTGTTAAGAGGAGGGTTTCTTGCAACTTTGGAGCATTGTCACAGGTCCAAACAGTGATAGCCATCATCTACAGCAAAAAGATGACGACACATATAGTGCCTGATCAAAAGTAAACATACAGTACCTGGTCGAACGTATATGGACATGTGTTACTAGACATTTAGATGAGGCGTGTCCATTCTTGACCTAACTGACAGCTTGAACTCTACTGGGGGCACTTTCCATGAAGTGTCTGAACGTCTGTGACCATTTAAAAGGCGAAACCAGAGAATAATAGTGATGTTGGACGTTGTAACTCGTCCCGAAGGTATTCCACTGTGTTCAGAGCGTGACTCTGAGTTGGCCGGTGCCTTTCAGGACTGTTAGTGCCCACAGACTGTTGCCTGATGGATGCTGCTTTATGACAGGGCGCACAGTCATGCTAACACAATCGTTGTCTGCAGACTGTTACCCTGCTGTACGCAATACACAAAGCTGTAAAATATGTTAATAGCGTATGGCAGTTGGCATTTTCATAATCCCTGTGAGGGGACCGCACCCCAACTAAGAAAAACACCCCCATATCGAAAAATTACCTGCTCCATACATCACTGGTTGCGCGACACATGATGTCAGATAACGCTCTCCAGCTACTTGTCAAACCAAAGCCGTTCCACAGGATTGCCACAGGGTATTGCATGATTTTTCTCCCAAAAATTATTAATTTCCAGTCGTACTATCCAATCGCATCGCTCTTTACACTATCTCAAGGATCGCTTAGCATTGCTTGTGTGTGGCTAGAAGCTGCTCGACCATGTCGCCCCTTTCTTTTTAATTCACTACACAGGCACGCGAAAAACTTAACATCAGAATTGGGGACCACGAAGTAGACGAATTTAATGAATTCTGCTACCTATGAGGCAAAATAACACATGATGGACCAAGCATGGATGATACAGAAAGTAGATTGGCATAGACGAAGAAGGCATTCCTGGCCAACAGGAAGGAGCCTCGTAGTATCACACATCGGACTTAATCTAACAAATAAATTTCTGAGAATGTATGTTTGGAACACAGCATGGTAGTAAATTATGCAAGGAAACCGGATAAAAGGAGGATAGAAGCGTTAGAGATGTGGTGTTGCAGAAGTTTGTTGAAAATTATGTCGACTGATAGGATAAGGAATGAGTAGGTTATCCACAGATATGGCAAAGAAAGATACATTTGGAAAAATGGACAAGGCGAAGGTACAGAATGACAGCAGGGTTCAAAATGGTTCAAATGGCTCTGAGCACTATAGGACTTAACATCTGTGGCCATCAGTCCCCTAGAACGTAGAACTACTTAAACCTAACTAACCTAAGGACATCACACACATCCATGCCTGAGGCAGGATTCGAACCTGCGACCGTGGCGGTCACGCGGCTCCTGACTGAAGCGCCTAGAACCGCACGGCCACAACTGCCGGCTGACAGCAGAGAATGACTACCATGGTACTAGAGGGTGCTGTAGAGGATAAAAACTATAGGGGAAGCAACGATTGAAACACATCGCCCAAATAATTGTAGACGTAGGTTGCAAGCGCTACTCTCAGACGGAGTTGATACAAGACAGTAATTCGTGATTGGCAGCACCAAACCAGTTAGAAAACTGACGACCAGAGAAAACTAACTCACAGTGTGATAGTTGGACAGCCGGCGATCAGCAATCAGTCGCACTCCTATTAGTTTTATTACTCTTTCATATCTAGATTTTAGCTACAAACAGCTATCTCCAACGCATTTGAGTTACATTCGAACAAATTCGCAGCAGTTCATCTCACCATACCATCTTACTGTTGTGTAGACAGAAAGGGACTCATCTACACACCAGTAAGAGCGTATGGTGACATGTACTGCCTCACGTTTGTTGGATTGTAACTCAAATACACTGAAGATGGGTATTTATAGTCGAAACCTAGATATGCAAGAGTAATAAAAACTAATGGGATTGCTGTGTGCCTCTTCATCTCTATAGTCTACAGTCACTGTGCACAACACTTCCTTATTCAATCACACTTGGACGGCTGGTCGCACTTTGGAACTCAGGAGTGATACCTTCGCTGATTTCATCCGGGTTTCTCACAACCACCCTCTGCTACGCTGTACGGTCGCGTCTTGCATTCGTTCCCCTGCACAATCAGATCATCAGTGGTCGAATTGGGCCGCTATAAAAAGGTTGAAATATCTCTGATAGACCTGTTACTCAGCTGAGCTCCAGTGTCTAGTCCACGTTTCAAGTCTCTGAGCTCTGCTGACCAATCATTTCTTTTGTTACTGGTTCCCTACCGACAACACAACAATCTCTGCCTGTTTTTATACTGGTGGAATTGCCTCTCGTGCCATCTAGTAGTAGATTCCGCATTACAAATAAGTGTACGGATAACGTTTAACAGATAGTGTAAGAAAAACCTGCGAAATGTCATCACAGTTCTCTGAAATATGTCAGCTGGACCTGCAAAAGTCAAAATACTAGTCGCCGCGGCGACGCTGAATCGGCGAGTTGGCAACACAAAACGTCGTTGGCGGGGCTGCCCCTGTCACAAACTGTCTGGCAGCCTGGGGCGGCTGCAGCCGTCGCCAGCCCGTTGTGACGCTAATTGGGCGTGTGGCGCGCTCCACAGGGCTGCCAACGCGACAGCAGCAACAACGACGCACTCGTGAAGGGCGCTCCCTCTCAGGGCGGGCGGCCCTGGAGGTAAGCACAGACGCAGACAACGGGGGCGCCTCCTCTTGTCGCTTGTTATAGTTCTGCTCTCCGCCCTCACTTCGCCCCCACCCTCTCTGTAGTCAGTGCTCTAGCAATTGTTCCGCGACGGGAACAGGTGTTGTCTAAACCTTAGAGCAGCTGCCAAGAGATCGAACTAACTTGACTTGATTGTGATTACAACAGTTAGCAAATATTTATTGCTTGAGGTTGATTGTACACAGCAAACAAATGTTCTGCTTAAAGAAAAAAAAAGAAAACGCTTTGCATCTAATTCTACATGTGATTACAACAGTTAGAAAATATTTATTGCTTGAGGTTGATTGTACACAGCAAACAAATGTTCTGCTTAAAGAAAAAAAAGAAAACGCTTTCCATCTAATTCTACACTCCTAAAGCAAGCTTGGGGAATGTCGCGGAAGGTACCTTGAATGCCACTGTCTTTTCTCCTCTTTCCTGTTCCAATCAGGAATGGTCCACGTGAAGAACGAATCGACTCCTACCTCGGGCACGGATGTGTGTGATGTTTTTAGGTTAGTTAGGTTTAAGTAGTTCTACGTTTTAGGGAACTGATGACCTCAGAATTAAGTCCCATGGTGCTCACAGCCTTTTGCACCATTTGAAGAACGAATGTTGGCAACCCTCCACATGATCTTGACTTCATGATTTTTCTTAGAGACATACACTACTGGCCATTAAAATTGGTACACCACGAAGATGACGTGCTATAGGCGCGAAATTTAACCGACAGGAAGAAGATGCTGTGATATGCAAATGATTAGCTTTTCAGAGCATTCACACAAGGTTGGCGCCGGTGGCGACACCTACAACGTGCTGCCATGAGGAAAGTTTCCAACCGATTTCTCATACACAAATAGCAGATGACCGGCGTTTCCTGGTGAAACGTTGTTGTGATGCCTCGTGTAAGGAGGAGAAATGCGTACCATCACGTTTCCGACTTTGATAAAGATCTGATTGTAGCCTGTCGCGATTGCGGTTTGTCGTATCGCGACATTGCTACTAACGCTCATCGAGATCCAATGACTGTTAGAAGATCATGGAATCAGTGGATCCAGGAGGGTAATACGGAAAGCCGTGTTCGATCCCAGCGGCCTCGTATCACTAGCAGTCCAGATGACAGGCATCTTATCCGCATGGCTGTAATGGATCGTGCAGCCATGTCTCGATCCCTGAGTCAACATATGGGGACGTTCGTTAGACAACAACCATCTGCACGAACAGTTCGATGACGTTTGCAGCAGCATGGACTGTCAGCTCGGAGACCATGGCTGCGGTTACCCTTGACGCAGCATCACAGACAGTAGCGCCTGCGATTGTGTACTCAACGATGAATCTGGGTCCACGAATGGCAAACCGTCATTTTTTCGGATGACTCCAGGTTCTGTTTACAGCATCATCATGATGGTCGCATCCGTGTTTCGCGACATCGCGGTGAACGCACATTGGAAGCGTGTATTCGTCATCGCCATACTGGCTTATCAGCCGGCCTGATCGTCTGGGATGGCATTGGCTACATGTCTCGGTCACCTCTTGTTCACATTGATGGCACTTTGAACAGTGGACGCTACATTTCAGATATGTTACGACCTGTGGCTCTACCCTTCATTCGATCGCTTCGAAACCCTACATTTCAGCAGGATAATGCACGAGCGCATGTTGCAGGTCCTGTACGGGCCTTTCTGGATACAGAAAATGTTCGACTGCTGCCCTGGCCAGCACATTCTCCAGACCTCTCACCAATGGAAAACGTCTTGTCAATGGTGGCCGAGCAACTGGTTCGTCACAATACGACAGCGACTACTCTTTATGAACTGTGGTATCGTGTTGAAGCTACTTGGTCAGCTGTACCTGTACACGCCATCCAAGCTCTGTTTGATTCAATGCCCAGGCGTATGAAGGCCGTTATTACGGCCAGAGGTAGTTGTTCCGGGTACTGATTTCTCAGGATCTATGCACCCAAATTGCGTGAAAATGTAATCACATGTCAGTTCTAGTATATTTGTCCAATGAATACCCGTTTATCATCTGCATTTCTTCTTGGTGTAGCAAATTTAATGGCCATTAGTGTAAATCGATTGACTCTTCCATCCCCTTGGAATTTTAACAGCAGGCCACACTGTATTGCACAACGCCTTACTTGTAACGTCTTCCATTGGAATTGGAGGAGGACATCTTTCGTATAGCCTTTATTCTATCTAGTACAGAGTCCTCTGAATCAAGAATTGGAAAATGTTATGTTATTTCATGTTGTTGCCTGGTGCCCTTTCTGACGCCATAATCGTGAAGGTAACTTAATGCAGGGAAGTCTTGCTTGTGTATCATATTCTGTGGGTAGGAAATTGTGGACCAGCCCAGCATTTGCCGAAACAAACGTGGGAAACGGTATAAAAGCCACAGTCAGGCTTGCCATTATACACTAGCCAGTCACATTAATGTGAACACTAATCAAAAGCCTGAATAAGCACCTTTTGCAGTGAGAGCTGGTGCGGTATGTGCAGACAGAGGGTCGGTGAGAGTCTGGAAGGTGCAGGCATGGATTTGGAGGCATGCCGACTCCAGTGTCGTGGCGAGATGTGACAGGTTTCTCAGCTGAGCATCCATGGCGTGAACAGCCCGGTCGAGTTGGTCCTCCACATTATCGACTGGGCTTAAATTCGGGTAGGTTGGTGGCCAGGGGAGCAAACTCAACTTGGTGCTCCTCAAACCATACAGGTGCAATATGAGCTGTGCGACACGTTGCATTGTTCTGCTGGTAGATTCCATGGGACCGAGGAAAAATGAGCTGCATGTAGGGGGGAACATGGACCCAATGGTAGATGCGTACTTGTGTTGATTCAGTGTGCCTTCCACAATGACGAGATCGCCCAGGGAATCCCTCCAGGCTGAACTCTTCCGACTATAGATGAGTCGTTCGCGAACTAACGGGTCCAGAGGAGCAGTTCACCAAGATGAACGGAACGAGCGAGGAGCGAATTCTAAGGAACTGTCTTTCATAGTTCACTTCGGTCGCGGCTACTACTGGTACTACTCTACCGGTGGACGTCGGGACCAACGTCTTGCTACAGCAATAGTCTCTCCATCATCCACATACTACTTCCCGCAGAGTGCATCCTTCATTGGAACCAACAGATGAAATGTGCGAGATCCGGCCTGTAGGATTGGTGAGCAAGAAGAGTTCAGTGAAGTTTAGTGAGCTTCTCCCGCGTGGTGGAGGAATATGTCAGCACTGCCAACAGATGTCCAATTGCGCACCGAGATGCTTGTTGTGATCCGTTGATCACCCCGAATGAGAGTGTCTGCACGTTCCAACATTACAGGAGCTAGAGGTGTGTGCGGCAGGCCGCCACGAGGGAGATCAGACAGGTTTGCGCAAGCACGTGGCGATGATAACAAATGCCTAGCCCACAGACTCACCGTATTTTGTTCACTGCCAGACATTTTACAAGTGCCTGTGAATATCTGCGATGCTCGAGTTCTCCGCCAAGAGGAACTCAATGACAGCTCTCTGCTTGGACGCTATTTTGGAGGATAGATACAGAGTCGGCACTAACCGAAACTTCATGAAACTGTAGAAGCTCGCCGGCCGAGTGTGGCCAGGCGGTTCTAGGCGCTACAGTCGGGAACCGCGCGACTGCTACGGTTGCGCATTCTAATCCTGCCTCGGGCATGGATCTGTGTGATGTCCTTAGGTTAGTTAGGTTTAAGTAATTCTAAGTTCTAGGGGACTGATGACCTCAGAAGTTAAGTCCTATAGTGCTCAGAGCCATTTGAGCCATTTGAACTATAGAAACTCAAGCATAAATATTCCGCGATTTCCCACAAGAATGTCCGCATGTTTCAACTCAAAATGACCGAGAAAAAAATACATGTTGCATTGCTTATTGAACGCCCCAGGTAAAAATAAGTTTTTTAGCTGTTTAGATATCAACAGCAGATAGACGGTCAGTTTCCATGCGCACTTGTCACGAGCAGGTGTTTCAATCTACACTCCTGGAAATTGAAATAAGAACACCGTGAATTCATTGTCCCAGGAAGGGGAAACTTTATTGACACATTACTGGGGTCAGATACATCACATAATCACACTGACAAAACCACAGGCACATAGACACAGGCAACAGAGCGTGCACAATGTCGGCACTAGTACAGTGTATATCCACCTTTCGCAGCAATGCAGGCTGCTATTCTCCCATGGAGACGATCGTAGAGATGCTGGATGTAGTCCTGTGGAACGGCTTGCCATGCCATTTCCACCTGGTGCCTCAGCTGGACCAGCGTTCGTGCTGGAAGTGCAGACCGCGTGAGACGACGCTTCATCCAGTCCCAAACATGCTCAATGGGGGACAGATCCGGAGATCTTGCTGGCCAGGGTAGTTGACTTACACCTTCTAGAGCACGTTGAGTGGCACGGGATACATGCGGACGTGCATTGTCCTGTTGGAAGAGCAAGTTCCCTTGCCGGTCTAGGAACGGTAGAACGATGGGTTCGATGACGGTTTGGATGTACCGTGCACTATTCAGTGTCCCCTCGACGATCACCAGAGGTGTACGGCCGGTGTAGGAGATCGCTCCCCACACCATGATGCCGGGTGTTGGCCCTGTGTGCCTCGGTCGCATGCAGTCTTGATTGTGGCGCTCACCTGCACGGTGCCAAACACGCATACGACCATCATTGGCACCAAGGCAGAAGCGACTATCATCGCTGAAGACGACACGTCTCCATTCGTCCCTCCATTCACGCCTGTCGCGACACCACTGGAGGCGGGCTGCACGATGTTGGGGCGTGAGCGGAAGACGGCCTAACGGTGTGCGGGACCGTAGCCCAGCGTCATAGAGACGGTTGCGAATGGTCCTCGCCGATACCCCAGGAGCAACAGTCTCCCTAATTTGCTGGGAAGTGGCGGTGCGGTCCCCTACGGCACTGCGTAGGATCCTACGGTCTTGGCGTGCATCCGTGCGTCGCTGCGGTCCGGTCCCAGGTCGACGGGCACGTGCACCTTCCGCCGACCACTGGCGACAACATCGATGTACTGTGGAGACCTCACGCCCCACGTGTTGAGCAATTCGGCGGTACGTCCACCCGGCCTCCCGCATGCCCACTATACGCCCTCGCTCAAAGTCCGTCAACTGCACATACGGTTCACGTCCACGCTGTCGCGGCATGCTACCAATGTTAAAGACTGCGATGGAGCTCCGTATGCCACGGCAAACTGGCTGACACTGACGGCGGCGTTGCCCAAATGCTACGCAGCTAGCGCCATTCGACGGCCAACACCGCGGTCCCTGGTGTGTCCGCTGTGCCGTGCGTGTGATCATTGCTTGTACAGCCCTCTCGCAGTGTCCGGAGCAAGTATGGTGAGTCTGACACACCGGTGTCAATGTGTTCTTTTTTCCATTTCCAGGAGTGTATAAACAGAAAATCTCGCCAAGTTGACTGTCCTGTGCTATAATACAGGAAAATCGGTCTTTTATCACGTCCGAGTTACTCTATTAAGACCAGACCAACGTTGTGTAACGGTTTTTCCTCTGACGGCTCTCTCGGAAAGTAATTTTTGGCGCATAGTTCGGCTCGTGCGGCAGTTTGGACAACGTCGATACGGTCGGGGCGTTGGACGGCGGCGCTTGCCACACGCGTGTGCCGCGGCCACATTTAATAAGGGGCGAGTGCTGAGAGCTTTGCAAATGCGGCTTGTCGGTGTGGCTCCTGCACGGGGCAGTGCCTGTGGCAAAATGACGTCACGGCGTTTGCTAGTCGCTAGCGCGCAGGTCCTCTTATTTACTCTCCCCTTTTGCCTCTGGTCGCGCTTATATGCAAAAACTAATACCGCTGCTTCCGTTTATCTCTCTGCAACGCGTGCGCGGACATGCGACCGCCACTGACATTTGCAGAAGTCTGCGTTGAAGTCTCTTTAATTTCAAGTCTGTGCTGTTTTATACAGACAAAATCTGGAGGGTTGCACAGGGATTTTCCTCAGTATTTTCCGTGCTTTCCGGTGGTCCGTTGCAGAGTAATTTCATTTCTTTTGATTTTGTACTCGCATTTATCTTTGTGTCTTCATTACACAGATACCATCTGTACAACAATGCAAATGACGTCAGTATGAGCTGAAATATATACAGAATGATTTTTTCCACCGTGTACAAACTCTACGAACTGATCGATGGGAGAATCCGATACAAACAAGGTCTAGTGATCTTACGCCCGGAAATGCCTAGTTTTAAAGCTAGGGACCATTTATTCAATCCTAGTTTGTTACAGAGACAGCAGTCTATTACGCACTCCATGGTGCAGACGCAGTTACAGTAGCATGTACCGTTTCCTTCTAGACTGATACAGTTCCTTTTGACAATGTTGACTGGAATACTCTCTTTCAAATTCTAAAGGTGATAGGGGTAAAATACAGGGAACAAAAGGCTACTTAAAATTTGTATAGAAACCAGAGGGCAGTTATAAGAGTTGAGAGGCACGAAAGGGAGGCAGTGGCAGAGAAGGGGGTGAGACACCGTTGTAGCCTATCCCGGTGTTATTCAATCTGTATACTGAGCAAGCAGTAAATGAAATAAAAGAAAAATTTGGAACAGGAATTAAAGTCCAGTGACAAGAAATAAAAACTTTGAGCTCCTGCGATGACATTTTAATTGCCAGAGACAGTATAGCACTTGGAATAGAAGTTGAATGGAATGGATAGTGTTTTGAAAGGAGGATATAAGATGAAATCAACAGAAACTAAATAAGCATAATGGAATGTAGTCGAATTAAATCGGATGATGCTGAGGGAATTAGATTAGGAAATGAGGCACTTAAAGCAGTAGATGAGTTTTGCTATTAGGGAAGCAAAATAACTGATGGTAGTCGAAGTAGGGAGGATATAAAAAGTAGACTGGCAGTGGCAAAAAAGCGTTTCTGAAAAAAAGAAATTTGATAACATCAAGTGTAGATTTAAGTGTCAGGAAGTTCGCTCTGAAAGTATTTGTATGGAGTGTAGCCGTGATTGGAATTAAATAGGGCGATAAGCAATTTAGACAAGAAGAGAATAGTAGCTTTTGAGATGTGGTACTACAGAGGAATGCTTTAGATTAGATGGGTGGATCACGTAACTAATGTGGAGGTACTGAATGGAATTGGCGAGAAGAGAAATTTGTGGTACAACCTGACTAAAAGAAGGGATCGGTTGGTAGGACACGTTCTGATCCATGAAGGTGTCATCAATTTAGTACAGGAGGGAAGCGGGGAGAGTTATAATCGTAGAGGAAGAGCAAGACATGAATACAGTAAAAAGATTCTGAAGGATGTAGGCTGCAGTAGTTACTCGGAGATGGAGAGGCTTGCACAGGATACAGTAGCATGGAGAGCTGCAGCAAACCAGTCTTTGGACTGAAGACCCCAACAGCAAACACAACAATGACACACAGTTCAGGAACATTACTTTATAAACACTGAGATGCTTGAAAAAATGTTTCCTTAAAATGGAGCAAAAATTATCCAGACTGTACTCATGTAATGTTTGACACGCGAGAGGACGTAGCTACTTCCAACTAACTTGAAACACAATTTCAAACCTTTCCTAAACGTTTTCTCTCTTACTTGCTGAACGTCAAATACTTAGCACCTTAACTCGTTTGTAAAGTAATAAGAAGTTTGAAGCTTTTTCATACAGCGGAGTTCGATCCTTTCACGAATCATGGGTTTACTGTGTACTTACTATCCGGAAAGAAGCACTGTGAGACTAAAAACAGCGTACATCCCACAGGGGTGGGACTGAAAAGAGGGTGACACTGAAGTATAACTCAGCAGCACCTGGAGCAGTTTTAAACGCCTGCAGAAACTTTAACCAAATCTGTTAACGACGCGACTTATTGTTTATACAATAATATTGTGGAAGTGAGATTCCTCGCTACCGTTAGGGATGGGAGTATGAAGAGAAATGCTGACGTAAAAATGTTCGAAAATTATCTATTGGTATTTGTTTCTTGTATTTAGTTGACTTAAAACTTTTTAAAAGTATGAAGTACAGCTTTCGTTCGTTGGAAGGGGGGGGGGGGGGGGGGGGGGATATGGTGCAGTCCTAAATAATTGACTGCCGCCAATAGGAGAGACAGGCAGCACCACACATCCAAGAAGACAGGGTGCAGTGCCACCTGTCAACGCAGACTTAACCAACCACCCATCGCTGGTCGGATCCTAGTTCGATTGCAGACTTTGAAAAAATCGCTACTGAGTAATACAAAGACGTGCGTTCTGCGAGTAGTCGTAGTAGTATTCAAAAGTAATTTCATGTAGGAGGCACCGAAACCACATCAAGCCACATCATAAAAAGAAGTTACGTTTCTTTCCTTTTTAGAAACAAAGTGTTCTAGTAATCTGTAAGTGTTACCTGCCATCGGCCAAAGCAACGTCTTTCCTTCTTTGTTTGTGTCGTTGCTGGCTCCCAGAGTAGCCGACACAACATACATTACTCTTGAAAAGTCACGTTTGCCAAGACCGCTAGTAATCCTTTTTCTTGATGTTACTAGCTCCTGCAGATCTATGCTGTCATCGTCGGATCTTGTAACGTTATTATATGTACGTACTTTTTACAACATTGAAAGTCACAGATTGTAATAAAAAGTGACAGGGAACGCTAGCACGCTGGGCACCTGTACAACATATTGTATATTTTGATTGCGTGTTTTTTTCTGTAACATGCTCCTGTTCCCTGGCACTTTTTAATATAATTTGACACAAAAAGACTATGTGACTTTCAGCGTTGCAAAAAGCACGTTCAGCTATTCTGTTACAAAATCCGATGATGACAGCATAGATTTGTCTGAACCAGTAATCGTAATAAAAAGCGTAATAAAGCGGTCGTGACAATGTTGATGTATCAGGAAGTGCTGTTTGTCTCTTATTTGTGTTGTTCGGTGCGTCAACCAGGTCGCTAGAGTGAGCAACATAACGAGCTAATAATCTTGTCAGTGTGTTTCGGGACCTCAGATCAAGCCACCTGAATACGACAGGTACATTTAACATCCTGTCTGGAGTTGTATGGTGTAAATGAGCAGACAATCAGACATATACGTGTGCAACGTAAGTCAAATTCAACTATTTTCTTCGAAATTCCTGCATAAGTTTCAGCCAAAGTTGGTAGATATATTACTTACTTTGGAAAGAAATACTGTGGGAGTAAAAACCACCAACCTCGGATTTGGTGCAGGTTCAAACGGTTCAAATGGCTCTGAACACTACGGAACTTAACATCTGAGGTCATCAGTCCCCTAGAACTTAGAACTACTTAAGCCTAACTAACCTAAGGACATCACACACATCCATGCCCCAGGCAGGATTCGAACCTGCGACCGTATCGTTGGCGCGGTTGGAGACTAGCCTGGTGCAGATAGCAGTGATAACAGGGTGGTGGACCGGGAAGGGGGGAAGGAGGATGTGAACAGGGAAAGGGCGATTAGTAACAGAGAGAAATGGGGTAGGAGATGGACAGATAGAGCGGTATGAGATGGACGTGATAGAGGGGGAGAGGAGATGGACAGGGAGAAAGTCAAGGACGGAGGGGGAGGAGACGGACAGACAAAGGAGGTACAGGTAGAGGAGAGAGGGGCAGAAGGTGGTGGATAGAGGGGATAACTCCTCCCGAACAGGCAAGGCCCGGAGGTACCGATCGGCCGCCGTGTCATCCTCAGCCCACAGGCGTCACTGGATGCGGATATGGAGGGGCATGTGCCCAGCACACCGCTCTCCGGGCCGTATGTTAGCTTCCGAGACCGGAGACGCTCAGTCACGTAGCTCCTCAGTTGGCTTCACAAGGGCTTAGTGCAGCCCGTTTGCCAACAGCGCTCGGCAGACCGGATGCTGACCCACCCAAGTTCTACCCCTGCCCGACAGCACTTAACTTTGTTGATCTACATTTACATCTACATGATTACTCTGCAATTGCACACCTAAACCTTTCTGTTTGAGCTCTGATTTCTCTCTTTTTTCATGGCCATTCCTACCTATGTAGGTTGGGCTCAGCAAAATATCTTCGCATTCGGAAGAGAAAGTTGATGACTGAAATTTCGTAAATAGATCTCGCCGCGACGGATAACGTCTTTGCTTGAATGACTTCCATCCCAACTCGCGTATCATATCTGCCACACTCTCTCCTCTATTACGTGATAATACAAAACGAGCTGCCCTTTTTTGCACTCTTTCGGTGTCCTCCGTCAATCCCACCTGGTAAGGATCCCACACCGCGCAGCAATATTGTAACAGAGGACGAACGAGTGTAGTGTAAGCTGTCTCTTTAGTGGACTTGCTGCATCTTCTTCCTGCCAATGAAACGCAACCTTTGCCTCGCCTTCCCCACAATATTATCTATGTGGTCTTTCCAACTGAAGTTGTTCGTAATTTTAACACCCAGGTACTTAGTTGAATTGACAGCCTTGAGAATTGTACTATTTATCGAGTAATCGAATTCCAACGGATTTCTTTTGGAACTCATGTGGATCACTTCACACTTTTCGTTATTTAACGTAATCTGCCACCTGAAACACCATACAGCAATCTTTTCTAAATCGTTTTGCAACTGATACTGGTCTTCGGATGACCTTACTAGGACTGCTCAGATTGTCACCCAGGTCATTTATATAGATCAGGAACAGCAGAGGTCCCAGGACGCTTTCCCGGGGATCACCTGATATCACTTCAGTTTTACTCGATGATCTGCCGTCTATTAGTACGAACTGCGACCTTCCTGACAGGAAATCACGAATCCAGTCTCACAACTGAGATGATACCCCATAGGCCCGCAGCTTGATTAGAAGTCGCTTGTGAGAAACGGTGTCAAAAGCTTTCCGGAAATCTAGAAATACGGAATCAACTTGAGATCCCCTGTCGATAGCGGCCATTATCAATAGATCGTTCCCTTCGAGGTGATTCATAATGTTTGAATACAATATATGCCCTAAAACCCTACTGCAAACCGACGTCAATGATATAGGTCTGTAGTTCGATGGATTACTCCTACTACCCTTCTTAAACACTGGTGCAACCTGCGCAATTTTCCAATCTGTAGGCACAGATCTATCGGTGAGCGAGCGGTTGTATATGATCTGACGGGAACCGGTATTACCACTGCGGGAAGGCCGTTGGCTGATAGAGGGGATGGGAAGTGATAGAGAGAGGCCGGTAGAAGGAGATGGACTAAAAGAAGACTGGTGTAAATTATTGTTTTGGTAATATCTAGTCTCTCATCTAGACGTATGATAAGACACACACTTTTAATTTCCCAACGAGAACTTTTTTTCAGTTTTTGTCGCATTCATGCGTTTAAATCTCGCATTGTCAAGATATTAAATTAATAAGAGGAATGTCTTCTTGTACGAGAATCTGTTACATCATCTTGCAAGCCGTCGTCTGCTGTTCAAGATATACGCAACAGCGCTTAGGGAACGAGCTACTAATGAATGTATGCACTGCGGTCGACGATGCGGACAAAAAAAAATTGCCGTGCGCGGAATTTAACGGAGGGCTCTTGCAGGTGCGCCGGTAATTGCTGGAATCATTTTCGCTAACTATGGAGCGCAGGACGGGGGATGCCTGCGCCTGATACACGGCACGTCCGGCCACACGTCGTGGCAATTAAAAACAGCGGCGGCGGCGGGCGTACCGGGCTGCGCGGTTTTACACGGGGCTGGCAGCGACCCGGCCAGGGACAGCGGCTTAAAGAAAGGGACGCGCAGAGAGGGGGGCGGAAATTGTGCCGCGTTCCGCACAAACTACCACTCCTAGCATCTTTTGGCTCGCATCTTTATAATTAAACTGGCTGTGCGCGGTGGGAAGTGTCCAGTCATTTATTTCTTCCGCCTTTTTTTTTTATTTATAAAAGCCAAATGAAATTTTCGCCATGCGGTGAAAATACGCTGGTGAACCAAAATGTCATAGCCACCTGCTTAATAGAGCGTTGGTCCACCTGCTGAAAGCAATACGACAGTGATTCCGCTTGGCATGAATTTGACAAATCCGTGGTACATTTACAGAGGTACCGGTATTGGCCGCCTTCACAGTTCCAGCGTGGGTTGTAATTATCGTATGGTAGCGAAACTTGGTAGACATTCTAATGCGTTCATGGGCAACTCATTTACGCAGGTGAAAAACTAGTTCCAATTCGGCCACTAGACCCAAACATGACCCTATGAATGCAACAAAGACGTATAGAAATGTTTCCACACGTAATGGATTAAAAACTGTACGTGGGCAGAAAAGCTCAAACAAATGAGAGAGATACAATGTTGATTTTATTATAAACTGCCGTGTATAAATAATTTATTCAGTATGACACCAGACACCTCGGTGAGATGCTCTACTGTGCCAAATTGGAATTAATGTTTCTCCAGTGTAAATCGGTTGCGGATTAACGCATTACATATCTATCAAGGTTTGCTGCCATATTATGATTAGAGCCTACACTGGAAGCTCTGTGAGTAGTTGTATTTAATTATAACCAACCGGAATGTCGCACCAGATGTTTATCCACGGGTCACGCAATTTCCGTAAATTACGAGCTGGTGATACACCTGATAAAGTCGCAGACGTTTTCCATCGAGCTCAGGTCAAGCGAATTCTGTGGCCAAGATGTCAACGTGAGTTCGCTATCATGCTACTGGAACAAAAGAAGCCCGGTCTTGGACTGTGACACTGTCAATTATCCTGCTGGAAGATGCCATTGCCTTCGGGAAACACATAACTCGTGAGAGGATGAAGATGGTCCACAATAATGTTCACATAATCCACAGCTGTCGTGGTACCTTCGATTAGGACAGATGTTTCTAGCAGCTCTTGGCCTGTATAACAATGTATCCCGGCTCGGCCGTCAATATGATATAACAAGTCTTAGAAGTGTCATTTCTGGCACTACAATTGTGCGTAATTTTTTGAGAATTTAAGTCCATACTTCGGATCCATAGAGCATCAAAGGTACAGCCACAGTATTATAGAATTGAAGTACTGTCCCTTTCCTCATTTTGTTGAGGAACATTCTGTCAAACGTACTTAACATGCTAAGTACCTGTGTAGTTTGTTTGGTGGTTCATTATGATCAGCATAAGAGAAATCACAGCCCAGCCAGTTGAATATATAGGCTTCTTCCAATATTTTATTCTCGAATACGATTTTAGCTCTAAGATCTTCCTTTCTGCAAGAGGCTATAACTTCAGTTTATTTTGTGGAAATGGTTAAATTAGATTGTTTTCCCATTATATGTAATGATCAAGCAGCTCCTTGTAGGTTGTCTCCCTTAACTACTTGTACATCTCATTGGGTAGGTGTCCGCCCATGGTAGCTGAGTTGCCGGCACGGTAACTCAGCGTGTTCGGTCAGAGGGTTAGCTGCCCTCTGTAATAATAAAATAAAGAAAAAAACCTGAGTTAATGGATCACCAACGAACTGAAACGAGTGTCTTACGACGTCCGCCCCGAGCAGATACAACGAACAAAAACGAAAAAAGTGGTCAGCGCGACGGAATGTCATACTTAACAGCCCGGGTTCGATTCCCGCCTCGGTCGTAGATTTCCTCCGCTCAGGGACTGGGTGTTGTGTTGTCCTCATCATCATCATCATTTCATACCCATCGGCACGCAAGTCACCGAAGAGGCGTCAACTCGAAAGACTTGCACCCGACGCGAGGCCCTAGCCACACGGCATTACCATTTCACTTGAGTAGGTAGCGTCCATTTCCTTTTTTTACATTTAGCGAGAATGTTATTTTTATACAGCGTGAGGCAGCGCTCCAAAATGGTTCAAATGGCTCGAAGCACTATGGCACTTCACTTCTGAGGTCATCAGTCCCCAAGACTTATAACTACGTAAACCCAACTAACCTAAGGACATCACCCACATCCATGCCCGAGGCAGGATTCGAACCTGCGACCGTAGCATCCGCGTGCTTTCGGACTGAAGCGCCTAGAACCGCTCTGCCCAGCGGCCGGCCCTACGTGTCTGCCATAGGGATCGAGAAAACAAAATTAATTGCAGCACGTGCGATTCGATTCAGTAATGAATCACCATGTTTGTGGTAGGCCTCCAGAAATGTCAACGTTGACCCCATTTGCTGTTCTTAATGGTGCTCTGTAAGCATTTTGGGCACCCATCGTGTACAAAATTTTTGGTAACCCAGCTTTTGAGTTACAATTTCAGACAACAAAGTCCGTGAAACTTGTGGAAAAGAAAGCGAAAGCTCCGTTATTGTGAAGCGACTGTTTTCACGAATCGTTTCATCAATTTTAGCGACAAGATCGCCTGTCACAGTTCTCGGGCGTCCACTCTTCTCTTCATCATGAACGTTGGTTCGGCCATTTGTAAACCGAATGCACTGTTTCTGGAAGGAACAATCGCTCATTACGTTGTTTCCGTGCACTTCACACAGTTCACCATAAATTTCTATAAGTTTTAGGTTTTTTGCCTACAAAAACCGTATCACAGACCGCACCTCACAACTGGCGGGATTTTCGATTGCAGCGCACATTTCAAATTCGAATATCGAAAAAACCAGACGCGCAGAGACGTTCCCGCTGTCACGGATGGATGCCGACTGAGCTGCCGAGCACGCACAAGCCAAAATATACGCGATCGGCGCGCACCTAGCTGCGTCAGACGAAAACGTTCCGTACTTTGTCAATAGCGCTCGTATGTTAAGCAGGGTGGGCGATAAAGGAAACCCCTGCCTGGCTGCTCGTGTGTTTCTTCTCATTCTTGTACCAATTGTTGATCTGAGACATATCACGATATTTTATCGAAATACAAAATCTTAAATGACCTTACTAAATGCAGACGATCGCCATACTCTCCTAAAATTTCCCAATAACAAATGTCTCACCACTTGTTCGAAGGTCTTTTCGTAATCAGCAAAATATAGATACATTGGGATATAGTCGATTTGTCGATTTGTCGATTTGCAGTAGCGGGTTGGGTTGTTCGGGGGAGGAGACCAGACAGCGAGGTCATCAGTCTCATCGGATTAGGGAAGAATGGGGAAGGATGTCGGCCGTGCCCTTTCAAAGGAACCATCCCGGCATTTGCCTGGAGTGATTTAGGGAAATCACGGAAAACCTAAATCAGGATGGCCGGACGCGGGACTGAACCGTCGTCCTCCCGAATGCGAGTCCAGTGTCTAACCACTGCGCCACCTCGCTCGGTCATTGCGATATAAATTCTCCATGTTTTGGTATTATCTGAGTTCTGAGTTACAGAGGAAAAACAACCTAGACATGATGTACCGTGTCTAAATCCGTTTTGCGGTTCTATAAGAAAAGTCTCTGTTACAGAATTTAATATTTTGGGTAATATCTTGGCATACATCTTACACCCTGAGTTTAGTAGGCTTATGCGCCTGTACTTTCTGCAGTCATTCCAATCTCCTTTTTAAACGTCAGCCTTCCGGAAGAAGGCCGTTTCTCTAGCATAGATAATCACTTGAAATGCTTTGTACAGTAACTTCAAACTGTATGGTATTACTTTTCTAGTTTATGAATGTTAAGATTGTTTTCCCCTGTTATTAACTTATGAGTGCACGCACTTAACAGACCTGTAAGCCATATGTTGTTTCGATAGATAAGCTCTCTGAAGCTGTCGTGTTTAACAACTATTTCTCATTCTACGTACGCGTTTAGGAATCTCTCGATATGAGGCCATCGTCACCTGTAGTTCCCTGTATGGCAGGCTTCAGCGTATCTTCCCCTCGCCCCGACAACACGCTATTCCCAAATGAAGATAGATGCTCCCCTGCTCCCTAGGGACGCCTCGTTTTAACATAATCAGTTAAGGGCGCTGCAGGTTACGCGGGAGATGTCAACCAGCATATTAACGTGGCTGCTTTCAGACCCTCTTTCCCTCGCTGAGCCGAGCTGTTACCCCCGCTGGCAACCTCGTAATACATTGCTCACCCTGTAATTAAATTTTGCCGGCCAGTTTCAGCACTACCTGGGGAGGAAGAACCGGCCGTAATTAATGTTTACGCCGTTTCCCCCCGCCCCTTCCCATGTTTTGCTGATAAACATTGTCTTCACATTTTTTTTTATCTAGCCCCCTATGATACGGAACGGTCGACCACATTTCAACTTGGAGTTAACAGCATATTGTAACTTAAAAGACAGTTTCAGCTATTATGTTAGTATGAAACATTTAGATTGTTATTACCAAATTGTGAGGATGGTGTCCTGTTAATATATTTCTTATCTGATGCATCAATTTGTGTTTATCGTCAGAAGAGCACAAAACTGATTTTCTAATTGCTCTGCCCGCGCGCGCGCATGTGTGTGTGTGTGTGTGTGTGTGTGTGTGTGTGTGTGTATGAGAGAGAGAGAGAGAGAGAGAGAGATGCCTCAAATTTTACTGTTGAAAGTCATTAAGAAATTATCACCCAGAACGCAGAAGAACAATTCTCTAGTGAATAGATACTAGTGTCACTGGCGTTCAGAATCGGCTGACATTGTTAAAATTTAGAATCGATTTCGAAAATATAAATGCTGTGAAACCAAACTCGCGAGTTTGTCACATGACATGCTGAAAGCCATGGATCAAGGCAGGCAGGAATATATAGTATTTTTTGACTTCTGAAAAGGATTTTGACTTTGTACCACAGTTAAGCTTATTATCGCAAATGCGACAATATGGTGTATCAAGCGAAATTTGTGACTTGATTGAGAATTCTTCGGAGGGAGGACGTGGCATTTTGTCTTTGATAGATAGTCATCGACAGATGTAAAAGTAACTTCAGGTATGCCCTGGGTAAGTTTATTCGATCCCTTCCTGTTCGTGATGTATGTTAATAACTTAGCAAGCAATATTAATAGTAATCTCAGACTTTCTGTCAGTGCATGCAGTGATCTCTAATGACGTAATGTCTAAAAAAAAAAAAGCTGCACACATATTCGTTGGATCTCCATAAGATTTCAAAGTGATCCAAAGACTGGAAATCTGGTTTGAATGTTCAAAAATGTAAAATTGTGTACTTCATGAAACGAAAAGGCATAGTATCCTGTGGCTAGATATCAATGACTCACAGCTGAAATTGCTCTTCTCATTATACCTTAATGTAAAAATTTGTAGGCATATGGAATGGAACGATCACACTGCCTCATTCATAGGTAAATCGTGTTGCAGACTTCGGTTCGTGGACAGCGTACTGGAAAATGGCAGTCAATTTACAAAGGGGATTGCCGTCATAACACTTGGGCGTTCCATTTTAGAATGTTGTTCCTGTGTGTGCAACTCGTACCAGGTGTGACTTAATATGGGGTACTGAACACGTACTGAACATTAAAGTGACCACTACCTGTGTTCGATATCAGTGTGCAATAACCGTTCACAGACGGAGGGTGTGCAAAGTGTATGTGAATCGTGTTGAGGGGACCTGGAAAACAGCTGTTGTTGTAACGAGGAAACAGAACGATTTACATGACCTCCAAAGCGGCGTGATCATTGGCTTTCGGCCCAAGACAGGTTTCCGAAGTGGCAAAGTTTCTAAACTGTTCGCGTGCCGCCTTGGTTTAAGTATAACGCACATGGCAAAATGGCGCTATCGAAAACCGGCGCTGAGGCAAGCGTGGTGCATCAGGGGTCAGGGTGATTTATGGCTCCAGAGGTGCATGCAGGCGAATAGAAGTGCAGTAGTTGATCAACTCACCTCGCAGCTACGTTACGGTGAGCGGAACGTCGGGCACACTCCAGCTGCTCTGAGATCCTCCTCACATGGTTTTAAGGACACTATTCAGTAAAAAGATCTGATTCTTTCGCATCTTGTATCTTCATTTCTCAGCTTCATGGTGAAGTGCCTTCATTTCGTTAATGGTCATAGCTATTGTATTATTTCACAATGAAGCAAGATACTGCACGAAATTTGAATACGTCTTAATGAAAAATGGGAGTCGTTATAAGGTTATTTTTGGTGTGTGTCAGGTCATATATTGCTGTGTATGAGATGCAGACAACATACAGAATGTTTTTTTTTAACTTGGCAAGAGAGCTATATCTACCTCCAATCTTGAGCAAATAAATTGTGCGTAGCACATTCACTTCTACTCATGCACTCTAATCATACTGTGGGAATGAAATATTCACAAAATCCATCGTATCTCCTAAACAGTTCAGGATACCGAAGCAAGTTTTTGCTAAATGATAGCACACGAAGAGGAAAGTGTTTTGCTATGTTGTTAAACACTTTTATCTACTGTGATATACGAGTAACTACAGACGTATTCAATGGACCAAGCTGAAGTGGGGAAGGTTACTGAGCTGATAGATGAACCAAAGAGAGGAGAAGACAAACCAAACATCGAGTCAGCTACTCTGCGATGCAGAAGACTGGCAACAATGGAGATAAATTGTTAAGAGGATTCTGTGGGCGATCATCAAATTATTGATAGTGATATAAGTGAAGTAAATACACGTTTATCTTTATACCAAGTATGTGCTTCTCATGTACTGTCCACTGTTTCAGGATTGTATCGTGATTGCAGATGCACGATAGTGGGACGAAACTGGGTAAACTCCATTGTGTTTAAGCAAAAGGAACAAATTTTGACATCGAAAAAAGAGAAATGTTGTTGTTAATTAAGACTGGCCACTGATTACGTTTCTCTGAATGTAAAAAGGGTTAACAAAGCAGGTGAAGATAAATCGCTCCTTCTGTTGCCGTTTCAGCACATTCCTGTAACGTAGTGTGGTTTCAATGATGAAGAGCTGGTACTGAAACTTATCAAAGTGTCTTCTTTCTGCAAAGTTTACTTCCTACATCAGATAATAAAATGTCACATAGTTCTATTCATTAATACATCGTTAATTCCTTGTATAAGCCACTTGGAAGTATTCATAAAAGTCAAAATGCATGTATTACTTATCAAAAGATATTCGATGTGAAACAGTACAGGAGTTCACTTTGAATGGGGGCAGGAGCATAAAGATTCTGCACTATGTTCAGATGCAGAAACAAAATCGATTGACAAGTTTCATTTCTCGTTGTTCATTATTAAAAATGCCGGGGTTTACAGGACTCTGCCGAAATTACAACATGAGTAGTGATTTATTTGCCCCAGACTGCTTACCCTCTTTCTTCTTCAGAGAAGCGTCACTTGCGTCGAATTTTTCTTGTTGTCATGTTAAAATGTCCTCCTTTTGCCAAAGCACAGGACTGTTTACACAATGTCATCTCATTAACATGCTAATGAACACAAAGCGTATCCGTGGTGTAAAAACAAACTTGTAATTTCTTCACTTGATTTGTTGTAATAACACGCAAATTCTCATTTCACCATCTATCTGTGACCTTTAACAAAATAACATTATTCTATTCAAAAAGTCTTTACTTACTTATATACATAGAAAATAAAAAAGTTCTGCATATTAACCATACGGCGAAATACTCTCCCATTTGCATGCTATCATTTGGCAAAAACTCGTTTCGATACCCCAAACCGTTTAGGAGATACAATAGATTTTATGAATATTTCAAAAAAATGTTCAAATGTGTGGGAAATCTTATGGGACTTAACTGCTAAGGTCATCAGTCCCTAAGCTTACACACTACTTAACCTAAATTATCCTAAGGACAAACACACACAGCCATGCCCGAGGGAGGACTCGAACCTCCGCCGGGACCAGCCAACACAGTCCATGACTGTAGCGCCTAAGACCGCTCGGCTAATCCCACGCGGCTTTATCAATATTTCATTCTCTCTTTATCGTTAGCATGTAGGCCTACGAATATAACTGAATGGACTACATACAATCCATGGATATAGATAGAAATCTATGCTTAGTTTAAAGAAAAATTCAATGTGTTAGCTACATTTTAAACACAGTACTGCAACAAACATAAACCGATAGAGATCCCTGATATTCATTGGAGTCTTCTCGAAATTTGTGCAGTTTCTTACTTAATTGTGAAATATCACAACAACTGTGACCATTAAAGTAATCATAACCACTGCACAGTGGAACTGAGGAATGAAGTTGCAAGCTGCAAGATGCGAAATTATCATTTTTTACGTAATAGTTTTTGTAAATCCTTTGACCAAAATGGCACAACAGACGAGGTGACCATGCTGCCAATTTCACTGTGTAGCATATCAGCCACCTGCAGTGCTGAATTTGGCAAACAAAATTTGTTTCATCCTAGCTAGATAGCCGGCGATTCTCCGCTGCAGTCGGTGCTGCCATCCGGCTGCCACTGTGTACTGCTCCAACGGGTGACATGGAGATATTCTTTGCGCTGCTTTAAGCTGCCTCGTGC
The DNA here is from genome assembly GCF_023897955.1 of Schistocerca gregaria. Taxonomy (NCBI): domain Eukaryota; kingdom Metazoa; phylum Arthropoda; class Insecta; order Orthoptera; family Acrididae; genus Schistocerca; species Schistocerca gregaria. Next base: position 262,190,283 of record NC_064925.1, on the reverse strand, counting down.
TGGCCTCCACAGTCAATTTTCTTGTGTGCACTTCCTTAATTTCGGCAGCCCCCTTTGTGCTATTCAACAAGAGCAGGTCATGTGCCGACACCAGATTTCAACCTCTCTCCTCTTTCATCATCATCATCATAAAACAAAAACGTGACATCAAAGTACACACACACATACATACACATACACACATACACACACATACACACACACACACACACACACACACACACACACACACACACACACACATACTGTAGATAGTAACACTTACGAGATACCCTTAAACACCCATCTTCACAGTCGGCGAAGGAAAGATGCCAATGTGATTGAAAGACAAGAAAAACTTTTCCATTTAGGCAGCTAAATCTGCTCTTCATGGTCTTCAGCCGGCTATACCACACGACCTTCGTTTTTACTTTCAGAAGGACTACACCACAAAGATCGTATGATTGTTCAACTGGGTGCCAAGAGCTGATATCCCACCAGAGGTTATAGGCAGAATATCACGACAAAATATCAATAACAAGATTATTAAAAGCTGGGTTGATATCTTAGATTCCCAAGCATTGGTCATCATTACCATCATATCCCAGTTAACAGAGACATGCGTGGCGTATTGCCAGAGTCATCTGAAATGATGAGTAGCATTATGAGGTGCTTTGCAATGAGTCTTGCGTCTCTTTACGGTTGTCAGATCGCCGCAAAAGTGTCTGTAAAGAATATGCTGAATGGTCATCATATGGAAACCAATTGCATATAATAAAAGAACTGGTAACAAAACATTCTCGGGTTTCAAGCCGTGTCAAGTGTTTTATTGCCCACGAGCATTCGGCAGAGATCTCCTCTGCTATTGTCAAGTGGATGACTGTCATGTGGTTGTCACTGCCGTGCTTATGTAGCCGCGCCGTCGCTCGTGACGTCATTGGTGATCGGTCCCGCACCATATATATTTTTGGCCGAGCGACCGCCGGGCCCGCTTCAACTCCCACGCTGTACTCTGCTGCAGTCCACAGTTTTATGCATTCGTGTATAACAGGATTGGTTTGGTAATTTTTGAAGGGAACTGAAATCTGGCAAGAGTAAGAAGGAAGTGGAGAAATCTGTCGTGATATCCTTCGTGACCAGAGCACCAAGTGGCATATGCCAATAAGATAATTTTTGCATTTCACGCAATTACAGATTTTTGACTGGGCTGCCTGGCCCACTGATTTGTCTCGGATGCGATGGGAAGCTATATACTTTCTTATAAGCATCGACGCAGCAATCTTTTTTAAGAGAGACAGAGAGAGAGAGAGAGAGAGAGAGAGAGATAGAGAGAGAGAGACAGACAGAGAAAGAGAGAGAGAGGGGGGGGAAGAGAGAGAGGGAGAGGGGGAGACGGTGGGTGGGAGTGTCCTTAGAATGGAAGGAAAGCTTAATTCTTTAATACCCTTTATGTGAATGACACCACCACAAAGTTCGATCAGCATCTGACGGTTTTTTTCAAGGTTTAACAATGTGGGATTCGTCGAGGGTATGTATGAGGAAAATGGTGAACAACAAGGAATGGTGGTCTGCTCAAGGCAGAACCGTCAAAATGTTTATTGTGTGAGCAAATAATGGCGCAGTTAGTGAGCCTCCTGAAACAAATTACATCCAGATGAATATCAAGATAGGTTTCGATGTACACTACTGGCCATTAAAATTGCTACACCACGAAGATTACGTGCTACAGTCGCGAAATTTAACCGACAGGAAAAAGATGCTGTGATATGCAAATGATTAGCTTTTCAGAGCATTCACACAGGGTTGGCACCGGTGGCGACACCTACAACGTGCTGACATGAGGAAAGTTTCCAACCGATTTCTCATACACAAACAGCAGTTGGCCGGCGTTGCCTGGTGAAACGTTGTCGTGATGCCTCGTGTAAGGAGTAGCAATGCGTACCATCACGTTTCCGACTTTGATAAAGGTCGGATTGTAGCCTATCGCGATTGCGGTTTATCGTATCGCGACATTGCTGCTCCCGTTGGTCGAGATCCAATGACTGTTAGCAGAATATGGAATCGGTGGGTTCAGGAGGGTAATACGGAACGCCGTGCTGCATCCCAACGGCTTCGTATCACTAGCAGTCGAGATGACAGGCATCTTATCCGCATGGATGTAACGGATCGTGCAGCCACGTCTCGATCCCTGAGTCAACAGATGGGGCGTTTGCAGACAACAAACATCTGCACGAAAAGTTCGACGACGTTTGCAGCAGCAGGGACTATCAGCTCGGAGACCGTGGCTGCGGTTACCCTTGAAGCTGCATCACAGACAGGAGCGCCTGCATAGGTGTACTCAACGACGAACCTGGGTGCACGAATGGGAAAACGTCACTTATTCGGATGAATCGAGGTTCTGTTTACAGCATCATGATGGTCGCATCCGTGTTTGGCGACATCGTGGTGAACGCACATTGGGAGCGTGTAGTCGTCTTCGCCATACTGGCGTAACACCCTGCGTGATGGTATGGGGTGCCATTGGTTACACGTCTCGCTCATCTGTTGTTCGCATTGACGGCACTCTGAACAGTGGGCGTTACGTTTCAGATGTGTTGCGACCCGTGGCTCTACCCTTCATTCTATCCTTGCGAAACCCTACATTTCAGCAGGATAATGCACGAGCGCATGTTGCAGGTCCTGTACGGGCCTTTCTGGATACAGAAAATGTTTGACTGCTGCCCTGGCCAGCACATTCTCCAGATCTCTCACCAATTGAAAACGTCTGGTCAATAGTGGTGGAGCAACTTTCTCGTCACAATTCGCCAGTCACTACACTCGATGAACAGTGGTATCATGTTAAAGCTGCATGGGCAGCTGTACCTGTACGCGCCATCCAGGCGCTGTTTGACTCAATGCCCAGGTGGATCAAGGCCGTTATTACGGCCAGAGGTGGTTGTTCCGGGTACTGATTTCTCAGGGTCTATGCACCCAAATTGCGTGAAAATGTAATCACATGTCAGTTCTAGTATAATATATTTGTCCAATGAATACCCGTTTATCATCTGCATTTCTTCTTGGTGTAGCAAATTTAATGGCCAGTTGTGTACTTTCTGGGGCTGCACTTTGGCACTGTGCCGGCGTATCGAGTCGTGCAGTCAGTGCTAGCAGGATCTGGCTTGCTTGTAGCCGTGCTAATCCCTCGCTGGAGGTATGAGTCGGTGGAGGTAGGCGGTGCGAGGCTGGTGAGATTACGAGCGCTGCTTAATTGCCTCCCACTGCTCCACAAACAGGTCGCGGCCGACGCCTACGGCACGACGCTGGTGGCGCATGGAGCAGCGAGATAACGAGTGGCTGCTTACGGCGCTGCTGCTCTACCCATACTCGTTGTTTGGAGTCTGTACCACATTTCCCAAACACACTGGCCCTCAGTACTTTTCCGCTTACCGTCTCAAATACGGAAAAAGTATAACAGCGCAGGTTTGATTGATACACGTAATTACTCCTCCTCTTGGGTGAAAGGTTAAATGCTAAAAGGTGTACAACTTTGCTTCCGCCGTTTGTCGATAGGTGGCGACAACGGTAAGTAGCGGTCGAAAGAAACAGATTGCAGACGTCAGGCAGTTATCTTGGACCTCGGTGAACATAACGTCTTTCCAACATTAGTCGATTTGTGTCTGCGTCATAAAGTTGTTCTTGATTGAAAATGTTAGTTTACGACCTAATTCTCGTAATTTGCGGGAGGCGTTACTGTTTTGTTTCGATATGAAGTATTCATAAAAATCAAAATGCATGTTTAACATATGAGAAGATATTCGATGTGAAACAGTAGAGGAGTTCACTTTGAATGGGGGCAGGAGCATAAAGATTGTGCACTGTCTTGAGATACAGAAATAAAATCGATTGACAAATTTCAACATGCTAATGCTGTTGCAATTGCGATAGAATCCTGAAACAGTGGTTTACTAAACGAGAAACTGAGGATAACAACACAAAGCGTATCCTTGGTGTAAAAACAAAGTTGTAATTTATTCACTTGAGTTGTTGCTCTCAGGCACGTATGATAAGAACGCTATTAGTGAAAGAACGTGTCGTGAGTGGTTCTAACGTTTCAAGAACGGTGATTTTAACGTCGTAGAGCGGCATAGTGGTGGAGGAGAGAATGTTTTCGAGGATGCAGAATTGGAGACATTGCTAAGTGAAGACTCGAGTCAAACTCAAGAACAATTGGCACGATTAGTGGGAGTGACACAGAAAGCCATTTCAAAACGTCTCAAGGCTATGGGCATGATTCAGAAAGAAAGAACTTGGGTCCTATGTGAGCTGAAATCAGGAGACGTTGAACGGCGTTTGTGTGTTTGTGAACAGTTGCTTCAAAGGCAAAAACGGGAGGGATTTGTCCATCGCATTGTGATCGGGGACGAAAAATGGGTTAATTACGATAACCCTAAACGCAAAAAATCTTGATGATATTCCGGCCATGCTTCCACGTTGACGGCCAAACTGAATATTCACGGCTCCAAGATCATGCTCTGCATTCGGTAGGACCAGCTCGACGTCGTGTCCTACTAGCTTTTAAAACCAAATCAAACAATCACAGGTGCCCGTTATCGAACGCAAGTAATGCGTTTGAGCAGAGCATTAAAAGATAAACGGCCGCAAGATAGCTTTAGGCGTGATAAATGATTTTGCAGCACGACAACGCTCGACCCCACGTTGCGAAAGAGGTCGAAACGTACTTGGAGACGTTAAAATGGGAAGTCCTACCCCACCCGCCGTATTCTCCAGACATTGCTCCCTCTGACTATCACCTGTTTATTTCAATAGCGCGTGGCCTGGCTGACCAACACTTCCGATCTCATGAAGAAGTCACAAATTGGATCGATTCGTGGATCGCTTCAAAAGATGAACAATTTTTTCGACGCGGGATTCGTACACTGCCCGAAAGATGGGAGAAGTAGTGGCCAGTGATGGAAAATACTTTGAATGATACCTGTGTAACCAATTTGTTTCATTAAAGCCTCAAATGTTTTGGAAAACACGGCGGAAGCCAAGTTACACACCTTGTTTTTGTTTTATGTGGTTAGCTAGAGGAGAAAGCGTGTGATGGTGGCGAGTAGCAATCAAATGGCCGTTACTTCGTTATTTCCTTGTGAAAAGACTCTTAAATTGTCTGTGCTTGCTTTCCACCTACGTTTGCCGTTTTCGAGAGCCTGAAAACTATGTTTGCGGTCATCAAGAAAGCGATGGAGTATATGGACCATAATTTCCAATCTCAAAGTCCACATTACTCGTTGTGGTCACTAAAAGAAAATATTCCTAATTGCTAGTTACCTAACAGGATCAGCAACTACGGCTATAAATTAAAGTTTTGAGTTTTAATTGATTGATGTATTCAGTAAACGCTCTCATACACAAAATATAAGTCTTTGTACTGCAGCTAATACCCCTATCAGAAACAATACTATTAGCAGTTCAGAGACGACCTCTGCGGTACGTTTCAACTAAAATGGTGTATCGACTTTACTTCTTATCATCCAAGTTAATTGCTCGCCACAAAAGTGGAAAATATTCTCATCACTTGTCAGGCTGCTTTGTCAACGCTACGGACGGTACATAAACCGTTACTTCTGTGACATCTAAGCGATCCTGGATGGTGTACAGCCCTCGGGAGGTCACCTCGTACTTTTGCCGAAAACGCCTTCAAGTCTCTTTAAAGTCAGTACCTGCATTAGACTGTTTTTTTCTTTGCAGTGTTACATTTACACGATCATGATTTCGGCTTCAAAGTGCCATTATCAAGAGTTTTAAGTGTTATACAATAAGTCTGTTCAGCTGTGATGTCATCCGAGACACAACACAAGTAGACATTTGACTGACGCGAACAGATTGATATGTCGGTGCGAAGTGTCTCGTATTAATTAATATCTCTGTCGTTTAACAATTTACAATCTGTTTAATTTTCGCATAAATAGAATTAAGTTTGCTTTAGTTACTGAAAATGTTTTAGATCTACTGCATTTAAACTTTGCCGGCTACAATTCCTAGAACGGAACCGATAGTAGAACATAATCTCTGAACTGTCTCTTAAAGACTTAGCCGGACGCGGTGGTCTAGCGGCTCTAGGCGCTCAGTCCGGAACCGCGCGACTGCTACGGTCGCAGGTTCGAATCCTGCCTCGGGAATGGATGTGTGTGATGTCCTTAGATTAGTTAGGTTTAAGTAGTTCTAAGTTCCAGGGGACTGATGACCACAGATGTTAAGTCCCATAGTGCTCAGAGCCATTTTCTTAAAGACTTCTTGTAATCATTGCTATTTATAGTACCGCTATAATATTCCAAGAATGTAATTGAGTGCTGTAATTAGAACTTCCTATTACAAATACAAATGATACTTAATCCACCGTGAATAAGGACGTTTTCGATCCAAATTTGGTTTTTAGTAAATAACTTGAAAACTAACAGAAGTAGCTTGTTGGTGTCAAGTATTTAATATTTTTACATAAAACTGAGGCTACACATGATTTTTCACCTTCCTGTGTCTAATATTTTGTGGCTTCAATTTATTGAGAAAACACCAATTTTAACAAAAATATTGCTCTGATCAGTTTGAGACTTGTATCTTTTTACTGAGACGTACATTTGCATCTTCTGGGCTAATTTTTAGCTTGAAGCGGGCGAAAGTCAAAAGTTCGAGTTTAGTTCCAGCACAGAGTTTTAATCTGCCAGGAAATTTCATATCAGCGCACACTCCGCTGCAGAGTGAAAATCTCTTACTGGAAACATCCTCCAGGCTGTGGCTAAGCCATGTCTCCGCAATATCCTTTCCGCCAGGAGTGGTAATTCAGCAAGGGTCGCAGAAAAGCTTCTGTGAATTTTGGAATATAGGAGACGTGGTATTGGCAGAATTGAAGCAGTGAGGGCGGGTCCTGAGCTTGGGTAGCTCAGTTGGTAGAGCACTTGCCTGCTAAAGGCAAAGGTCCCGAGTTCGGTTTTCGGTCCGGCACACAGTTTTAATCAGCCAGGAATTTCATATCAGCGCACACTCTGCTGCAGAATGAAAATATCATTCTGTAGTTTTTAGCTTTCTAGTTTTAGTATTTTGCGCCATCTTTTTATGTCTGTCACAGGCGCTGTATGGTGACGTGGCCGCTGGTGCTAGCGAACTGGGGTAATCCCTGGGACACACACACACTAGCCTCTGTATCTCGCACGTAAAATGCTTCTTTGGCCTTAAGTGGAATGACGGTAGCGGCTGTAAAATGGGAACGATCAGTAATTGTTTGTCCGTTACTAACAGAGTGCTTCGTGAGCGTGAAATAAATACGGGTATCACAACGTTAATGTTTGCGATGCACAGGAGTACTTATTGTGAAAGGATCAAACTTCGTGAAACCTATTTTAAATAAACGGAGGTTGTTTTGGTGTTTATGCAGCAGCAGCTGTGGCAACTGATTAATATCATCGCTGTAATAGTAACACCCATCGTCATTAGGCTCTCGTCGTGGAAAGACTGTGTAAACATTTAACTACTTAACCAACAACCACATGTGAGACTCGTGTCCGGTATTCGAGCCTGGCCCGCGATACATCGGTCAGGCGAAATTTAAACTTCGCGGGTCTGGCATGATTAGCTATTTAATTTCACAAATTATGTGAGTCAGAGTGAGCTTCTTGACTTTAATCCACGATAAGATAAATTGGATGATAACGCCTCCAAAAGTTTTGTGAGGGTCCTATAACTGTCTATGTTACACAGGTGACACACTTTACACCAAGGTAACTGATACCCTACACCAAAATCATTTATGATACTATCGCAAAATTATAAAACAAATGGAATTGGTACAGTACGGGCAATAGAAATAATATGCAAAAAGGTTTAAATAAAATACGAAACAATAGAAATTATTACACAAGGTTTCAATCGTACTTATAAATCGACTTGTGTTATTGAGCAAAAAAAGGGAAGGAATGGAACTGATCGGCAAAAGACCAAATACTGGCATGCGTCCCAAATATGAGAAAATATGTGAAAAAATATAGAAAAAGTTTTGAATTTTATCTCTCAGATATTGGTGTCTTCCATTTGTACGTTTTGCGCAACAAAATAAATAACGAAAAGAAAACAAAGTTACATTGATTAAATGAGTGAAATAGCATAATAATTACTGAAGAAAATAACAGACGCAGCTTATAAAGAACGAGGACGTATATCGTACTTAGATTTACCAGAGAGACTGCACGCGGAACATTGGGCCCATTTTACTAAGCACACTGACCCAACAGCATCAAAATCAAAGCTATCAAGACTCTGTAAAGTTCGCACGAAAAAGAAAAAACCTAGTGAAAGAACGTGGCAATGCAAGAGATGCAAAGTTCCATTACATGTACCATACATTTCGAACGATATTGCACCCTTGAAGGTCACTGTTTTGTGTTATTGCTTTTTGTAAGAGTGCTGATTATGTGAATTGATAATTTATTCAGGAATTGTAGATAAATGTTACTGATTAATGTTACAATCTACTGTCTGATAATAAATCTTTCGTTGTATTTCTAACACAATTAGTACACGAGGTTGTCATTACGTATCAACATTTCACAAAATTAGACCAGTTGGATTTTACACGTGTACATACATTCAGTAAGTCGTGCGCGATTGGTTAGACGTCGGAACTATTTGCCGAACCGTGGAATAGCTCCAAGAGCGGGCGGTCGTGTTTACATTTTGGGCCTAGGCTGTTGGAACTTAAACTTAGGTTAAGGGGTTAAAACGATGATAGGATAAAAAATATTAGTAATATTAAACAAAGATAATACAGCTTCGAATCGTAAGTAGTTAATATAAACTGCATAACAGCATCACCTTTTGCTTTTCGTGAGACAGAAAAGATTCTAAGAAGTAAGTGATACAATAAGAACTGAGCCAGACCTATTAATTGTTTCAAAAGAAAACATAGCGAAAATATTGCACAGAAATTATAATTTGAACATCACCTCAGATCTTGGGAGACTGTGAATTTTTTTTCGTAATGTTTCATTACACAAAGTAATTACGGGGGTATTAATTTCAACATGTTTGGAGAGCGCTGCAACTGTGAACTGTGTTGAAGAATAACAGCTCAGTTTGTTAAAAAGTTCTTTATTTTGCTCAATGGATTTTATATTGAAGCAGTTTTCTAATGCAATCAAACTTAATGTTTCAGATACAACCATTAGTTGTACTTATGAATATGCAAATATACAGTGAATATGTAAATACTGTACGTAACAAGATTGTAGCAGTTAAGTATGAGAGAAACTTCAAGTTTGCCCAAGTACAGTATAAGCACGGAGAAGAACATTCATTGTGCTGTGGTGAAGCAAAGGCTAATGATTGCCAAAATAAAAGTCGGGTAGACTAAAAGTGATGTGTCGAATAAAACATGATGCACTTTTATTTTCACAAGCCCGTCTTGATCACACAGATTTATTTACACTTTATTACCGGTTTCGGCATACCGCCATCTTTAAATCTGTTGTAAATATAAATATTGTGTAAGCGACCAGGTTCAATTAGTTAAGACTAAATCTATACGGTATTAATGATGCTTGAAATATAAAATATTTATACCCAGTGTAAAGAAATCTATGTGATCAAGACGGTCTTGTGAAAATAAAAGCCGGCAGATGTGGCCAAGCGGTTCTAGGCGCTTCAGTCTTGAACCGCGCGACCGCTAAGGTCGCAGGTTCGAATCCTGCCTTCGGCATGGATGTGTGTGATGTCCTTAGGTTAGTTAGGTTTAAGTTGTTCTAAGTTCCAGAGGACTGAGACCTCAGATGTTAAGTTCCATGGCGCTCAGAGCCATTTTAACCATTTTTGAAAATTAAAGTACCAAAAATAAAATGATTACGGACTCATTTACAGACTTCATATCTTCAGTTGAAAACATGATGCCTTTATCAAGTTGTTAAAAGTATTACGCCATTAGACTCAGTCCATAACAATAAGCAACCATAATACTTTTAAGAACGTGATAATGTGAACATGCCTTTTCGAAAAGTATTGTGATTTTAAGTTAAAGAAATCCCGCAGCTGGACCACTGGTGCATCACAGATATTGTGACACGGGAGTACGATGACTTCACAACTATGACTTCTTGTTCTGTCCAAAGCCAGTTGCCATCTACTATTATTGCCACTACTACTAGCACCATTAATACTGCACCTTGAACAATTTAAAAATAATTGCAACTATTGGTGTTACTACCTCTGCTACTTTTGTTAATGTAGAATTAATACTTCTACTACGACTATAGTTACAACGATTGTATTTTTCTATATAATCAGTATTTGTAATCTCTCTGTCACTCAACATACCGTTGATCAAAATTGCCTATTTTCTAGCTAATATGGTTGAATATACCTTTTAAGTGCAAGAATGCGTAAACATTCTTTTAAAAGGTGCTCATTTAAATTTACGAACAAAATTTCAGTAATATGGTGTATGAAAGAAATTTTGTCACTGGGCTGAGGCTTTCTTAACAGGGCGAACACAGTATGTTATCTTGGATGGTGCGTCATAGACAGAACTAGAAATAACTTCTTGTATACCTCAAGTAAGTGTACTAGGACCTTCCTTTATACCCACAGACAATATTCATAGCAACTATGATATTCAGGGGGAGTCGCTAACTATTGCCACCTAGAATAACTCCGAAAGTATGACAGTAGCTGAAAACTCTGTGGAACAAAGGTTGCATGGGACAACGGGGGCCATAATATGACGTTGGTTTTTTGTTGCTAGATGAGGTCACGTCAGAGATATGGTCACATTTGTTTTTTTTGTTTTTTTTAAATGTGATGCTATAGTTTGGTACTTATTTTTTGATAGCGGCTATCGAAACAAATCAGATGATGTGTAACAGTAAGATCTTTGAAGGTCAACGAAGGTCACGAAGGTGGCATGAACGTCCATTTACAGAAGGCGTTCGAAGTGGTGACCTTCGGTATCAATGCAATGATGTAATCTTCTTATTATGGATTGAGTGGTATTCTTTATCACTTCGGCACCTATCGAAGCGCATGCTCTGACAATTCTCGCATATCGTGCAAATAGCAAATAGTAGCCGTACCACTGACATGTAAACACCGTTCGACGGTTTCGCAATACAACACTAATAGGAACAGTAAGACTAGTATCGTCGAATCAAGCGAATGTGAATGATCTATTCCTTCGAAGAACAAGTCGATATGCTTCACGTTCACGGAGAATGTTAACGAAATTCAGTGAGAGCTAGAGACTTACACGCTGAAAGATATCCTCAACGTACTCACCCTACACGTCGTACATTTAAATATGGGTATGATACATTGAGAACTGCTGGATCTTTAACGCATCGGAAACATATCCGACGAAGGAAAGTTACTAACGAGGAAACTGAATTTGTTATTCTTGCCACTGTGGTTCCAGATCCTTGTGTTACTTCGCGTCAAATCGCAAGGGAATTTGGCATGGGCCATAGTAGTGTTGTTTGTGTTCTGCGTCGCCATAAATATCGTCCTTACCATATCAGTCTCCATCAAGAATTAACTGGTACGGATTGTATGCATCGCATTGAATTCTGCCAATGGACTCAACTCCAGATTCAGAGAGATGACACATCTATTAATTTGATTTTATTTACTGACGAAGCTACGTTCACTAACAATGGAAATGTTAATTTGCATAACATGCACTATTGGGCAACTGAAAATCCATGTTGGCTGAGGCAAGTTGCACACAAAAAACCGTGGTCGGTGAATGTATGGTGTTGTGTGGGATTCTGGAGGACAGAAGTGTAGGCCCCTATCTCACCGAAGGAAATATTAATGGTAGGAAATGCACCGCATTTCTGCAAGAAACATTAAGTCTGTTATTGGCAGAAATACAGGTACCTTTAGGAACAAGGAACAGAATGTGGTATCAACACGATGAGTGTCTGGCACATTTTTCGCTGATGGCTAGGAATGAGGTGCAGAGACAGTTCCCAAATCGTTGGATTGCACGCGGAGGAGATGTGTCATGGTCGGCTCGTTCGCCAGGCTCGATGTCTCTGGATTTTTTACTGTTGGGATTCGTAAAAGACATTGTTTATAAAGACGATCCAACTACACTTGAATATACGCGAGAGAGAATTGTCAGAGCATGTGCTTCGATTAGTGCTTATGCGATAGGGAATACCACTCAGTCCATGACAAGAAGATTGCAGCATCACTTCAACACCTTCTGTCAATTGACACTCATGCCACTTTTGTGACCTTCGTTGACCTTCAAAGACCTCACTGTTAGACGTCATTGTATTCGTCTCGATAGCCGCTATCAGAAAATAAATACCAAACTACAGCAGCATTTAAAAAAAAAAAAAGGTTGACCTTCATACCTCTGAAGCGACCCCACCTAAGAAAAAAAGAAAAAACAACCTATAGAACTATGTCATATTACGTCCCCCGTTATCCCAAGTAACTTTTGTCCCACAAACTTTTTAACTCCTATAATACTTTCGGAATTTTTCTTGGTGACAATAGTTGGTGACTCGCCCTGTATAGTAACTATGATACAGTTCTCTAAATGAAGTACTGTCCGAAATAATCTGCGCTAATATCCAGCCTGATATTCATAGTACTACAATGTGGTGAGAAGGATGGTAACGTGCCTGATGCTGCACGTCACAAAATGCAGAACAAGTATTAGGTTGATGCAAAAGTTCGTAGCGTCTTCTTTTGCATGTTGTTATTACGTTTGCTGTGGGTTCACTTATCGATTACAATTAATAAAAAGATCCGAGCTATTATGCCGTGGTCGAATGTATTTCACCTTAAAACCCAACGTTTTGTCCCCATCTGCGTAGGACATTTTCAAGGGGGATCGTAGCTCCTTTGAATGACCGATTCACATCCTGGCACGCTAATGAGGTAGTAGGGAGCCAGGGTGTGAGCCAGACATTCAAGGAAGCCGCGATCCCCCTTCTCCTGCATATACAATAGCGGGTAAGCTCGTCTGTAGCAGTGACTGGATTGTTGTCACTTCATATTAGTTTTGGTCGTGGGCATAACTGTAAACGTGACATACAAAAAGCGATCACTGCGCCTTCAAAATACGTGTCTATTGGAAAAATTGGAATATTGGAATATACCTTTAAAAGAGATGTTTGTACTTATCCAGCGAAAAAAGTCTGTTAATTGGAACTCTGTCGATTAAATGTGTAATTTCCGGTGAAAGTTCGGTTGGCCGAACTACTAAATTGCTCTCGATGTGTTGACTGAGATAGGTGGATGCGAGTAAACATGGTTGAAGCGCGGAAATTTCGTTTTAAAAACGAACTACGTTTTTCACTGTTAAAAAAGCTGGAATATAAATCAGGGTGTACAGCGAAATCAACAACTTTTTGCTACGCTCCACTCACTGTATGTTCGGATGAACGATACACTGTTGAATGCAGCAGTACCAAATATCAGTTTTGAAAAAACGGATGCTGTGCAAATCTGATCTGCGAAGGGATTAAGAAAAACTTATGAGATAAGCTTTGGGCGGAAATACTATCCTCTAGAACAGCAGTTTAGCCCAGAGAAGGAAAAGGGATGTTGTAAATAACGGCGCGAAAAATAAAGGAGGAAATGGGAATACTATAGACGCAGACGAGGGGGAGGAGGGGGAAATGGCACAAGGAGGACCATAGAGCCCAGTTGGACTGCCTGGCGCTTGCGGACGACAAAAGGAACAGAAGAAGATGCGGAAAAAATTGGAAAAATCTAAGCGAGATCGTCTGAAGTTTGTGACTGTATTCTACCCGTCGCCGTTATGAGGTCGTGTTCTGCAAAGTGTACCCGTCAGCGCTTAGACAACCTCCACGACTTACATACGAGTATGACAAATAAAAAGAAACAAAACACTTTGTATTTTACATTAAACAGAAATAGTTTGATGATAAATTCATTAGATGAAATACATACAGTATCGCTCGTCATGCAGGCGACAAAATTCCTTGTGCTACTGCGCAACTCAATACGACTAAGGTTCGCCTACCAGATACTTTCACGGTGTTCAGTACCGAGTAGTGCGTAATCCTAAAGAAGATGAGGCAACGCAAAGGTAAGATCTTTAGAAATGGCTCTGAGCACTATGGGACTTAACATCTGTGGTCATCAGTCCCCTAGAACTTAGAACTACTTAAACCAAACTAACCTAAGGACATCACACACATTCAAGCCCGAGGCAAGATTCGAACCTGCGATCGTAGTGGTTACGCGGTTCCAGACTGAAGCGCCTAGAACCGCACGGCCACACCGGCCGGCTAAGATCTTTAGAAAATTTATTTCAACTATAAGCCGTTTTATTTAACCTGTATGTCGTCTGCCGGGTTCGGTCATAGACCATCATGAAGTAATCTCCGTCAACAGAGTACCTGAAAAAATTGAAAAAATACAATGTACACGAAAATGACGTAACTCACCAAAAATATGAGTGCAAAATTATACAATGTGATTCAAAAGTTTCAAGACTTAATTGAGAACTGGAAATTTATTGGACATTTGTAAGTAGGCTGTTTCTTTTTTTTTATTGGTAACGCCACGTAGCGCTCTGTATGAAAATCACTGGCTGTGCTGTGTGCAGTCTGTGGCTGGTTTGCATTGTTGTTTGCTATTGTAGTGTTGGGCAGTTGGCTGTTAACAGCGAGTAGCGTTGCACAGTTGGAAGTGAGCCGCCAGCAGTGGTGGATGTGGAGAGAGAGATGGCGGAGTTTTGAGAGCGGATGATCTGGACGTGTGTCCATCAGAGACAGTAAATTTGTAAGACTGGATGTCATGAATTGAATAATGACTTTTGAACACTACTAAGGTAAATACATTGTTTGTTCTCTATCAAAAACTTTCATTTGCTAACTGTGCCTATCAGTAGTTAGTGACTTCAGTAGTTACCATTTTTTATTTAGCTGGCAGTTGTAACGCTCGCTGTATTGCAGTAGTTTGAATAACGAAGATTTTTGTGGGGTAAGTGATTCATGAAAGGTATAGGTTATTGTTAGTCAGGACCATTCTTTTATAGGGATTATTAAAAGTCAGATTGCGTTGCGCTAAAACTATTGTGTGGCAGTTTAGTGTTGATCAGAATAAGTAAAGTGAGTTATGTCTGAGTACGTTCAGTTTTGCTCAGCTGTTTGAAAAGCAAATAATGTAACAGGTTTATCAGCACAGTCATTCATAATTTTTCTAAGGGGACGTTTTAGTATATAAGAGTATAACCAATAAATACAAACAAAATACTTTGTATTTTACATTAAACAAAAATAGTTGGATAATAAATTCATTAGATTAAATACATACAATGTCGGTCATCATGCAGGCTACAAAATTCTCTGTGATACTGCACAACTCATTACGACAAAGGTTCGCCTACGAGATACTTTCACAGTTTTCAATACCGAGTAGTACGTAATCCTAAAGACTAAAGGATAAGAAGGAACACAAAGGTAAGATCTTTAGAAAATTTATTTTAACTATAAGCCGTTTTATTTAACCTGTATGTCATCTACTGGGTTCGGTCATAGAGCATCATGACGGAATCTCTGTCAACAGAGCATCTGAAAAAAATTGTAAATATAACATTTACACGAAAATGACGTAACTCGCCAAAAATATGGGTGCAAAATTATACCATGTGATTCAAAAGTTTCAAGACTTAACTCAGAACTAGAAATTTATTGGACATTTAAGTGCATTGGACTAAAATTCTTCATCATATGATCCTTCAGCTTCAACACAGCGCTGTCAGCGCGTCTTCCACTGTTCGTAGGCCTTCTGGAAGGCCACGGACGTCATGATGTCAAGGACTCTCGTCGGGGCTTGCTGGATGGCGTCGATGGAGTCGAATCGCTTCTCTTTCAGGCCTGTCTCGATTCAGGGAAGAGGGAAAAGTCACTTGGAGCCAAGTCGGAGCTGTAGGGTGGCTGCGGCAGTGTTGTCACGTTGAACATGACCAAAACTTCGGCGGCGGCGCGCGACGTGTGAGCGGGCGCGTTGTCGTGCTGGAGAATCCAATCGCCCTCGATCGCCGGGTGGACGCGGCGAACTCGATCCCTCAAGCGGCGGAGCACTCCAGCGTAAAAGTCACCTGTGACAGTCTGTCCACAAACTCCTTGTGTATCACTCCTTTACTCAGAAATGAATCAGTCTTGAAACTTCTGTAAATGTATACCTGTAAGGTAAAACAGAACATATCTCATTGTCCTTTTAAGCTGATACAACGTCTAGGGTGCTCTGCCGCCTCTAACAGTACCGACGTTACCTAACGTGGCTGACTCCAGACTCCATCACATGTTAGAGGCAGTTACACAGAAAAAAAAATGCCATCGAGGCTAAAATATTTCGTAGTGACTATCTTGACACCAGAGTGTGGTTGCATACGGTGCCTGAATAACTCTCCCGCTAGAGCAGTTACACCGCTTAGCGTAATATGTCTGACACAATGAGTTTTCCTAAGCTGACCTGGTCATGATTTCCTCTACGCTGACCTGGTCCTCACTCTCTCCTGAAGGAAGGATACCGACAGAGTGAGTTAGGCAAACACTGTATAAAATATGGGGCGCTCTAGGTGCGGGGCGTAACCGCACGCTCGAGACGAACGCCGGGGGCGTTAAGTGAATAATCGTGTCGCGGGCGCTCCATTAGCGGCCGGGCCGCAGGCCGCGCAGACGCCACCTGTACCTGGACAGCCTGCCTCGCGCTGTCGGTTTACTGCCGGAGAGGGCCGTAAAGAAGTGCGGACCGGGGAAAAACTGCCGACTGCATTATTAAGCGCGGGCGCAGGCGCTGCGCTGCAGCGCGACTGAGACCCGCGCCCCTGCGGGTAGGCTACCAGTCACGCACTCGTGGGCTCCCACCACAGTCGCGACTAAAGCCTACTTTAAACAACACTAGTTTGTAGGCAACTGCGCTACCGGCCACTGCGCATGCGCGCCGCGTTTACGCAACTCGTTGGTGAAACTAAACAGTTTCGGCGTGTTCCAACTCTGGTGACACTAGTAGCATGAGTTTTGAGGTTATGCGTATTCGTAGAAAAACTGAAATACGGAGTGGGGAACGGTGAACCATGTTCACTTTTTGGATGTCTATGCTTTGCGTAGGTGTTCTTGGGATTTCAGTGATGCTGGTTACAAAAATAAGCAACATATTGCTGCTCCTGACACCGTCATGTGCGAGCAGAACATAGTTTGACAATGTCTGAGCTGCAGGGCAAAATGTATTGAATTAGGAGCGCATATATACCTGAATTAAGAAAAATACAAGCAAATATAATTCTAGCTGTGGCATTGCTCTCATCTACAAGACCGAAATCCCACCGTTCGATTTGCCCATCTCTTTGTTAAGCAATATCGTTAACAGGGGGGAAGGCTATACAAATTCAAGAAGGTGCATTCTGTATTCAATATTCATCTATTTAAAACGTCACTGCAGTGTCCCCCATTCACATATGTTTTAATTTTGAAATATTGACACTGTACTGATCTATCTTCAAGAGAGCCGTCTGCAAACCATTCTCTTCTTAATGCGTCCTGCGTCGAATAATTATTGCTGTTAATGTTAATAATTATTGGTGTTAATGAAAAAGCATCATCACCAACTTAAACCGCAACTTATAGCATGCGGAGTGTTCTCGATTGTAGTGCATGCAATATGATATGTAATTTCAGCTCTGGCGACAGTGCTTCATGGATTACAGTACCTTTATTCCTTATCGCACAATTAACTCTATTTAGAAGAAACGTGTACAGATCTGGTGTCTTTCTAAGATAATTAAAAGAACTTCTTGGATCTTCAGTTATAAATTATTTCAGTAAGGATGCTGAACAACCGAGCTGACGTCTTTTCTTCATCCAGTCACGAATCTAAATACGTTCCTTATTTTTTTCTTATGCAGCGATTCCACGCAACAAGCTTTAAGTCCGCCACAACTCGTGAAACGTGCAGCTGCCAAAACTTTCATTTCAGGCACGACTCATGAACCCACAAAACGACGAAACTTAGGTATATACTGGTTTCGCCGTGTCTCCAGTGGAAGACTCTGCAGGAGAGACGCTCAGTAGCTCGGTACGGGCTTTTGTTGAAGTTTCGAGAACATATCTTCAGCGAGGAGTCAAGCAGTATATTGCTCCCTCCTTCGTATATCTCGCGAAGAGACCATGAGGATAAAATCAGAGAGATTAGAGCCCACACAGAGGCATACCGACAATCCTTCTTTCCACGAACAATACGAGAGTGGAGTAGAAGGGAGAACCGATAGAGGTACTCAAGGTACCCTCCGCAACACACCGTCAGGTGACATGCGGAGTATGGACGTAGATGTAGATGTCTACGATCAAATATGAAACCATTTGCGTGCAACTCATTCCACGCAAGAGTGGCGCAACCCAATGTCGCCGTGTAAACTATGTTTAACACTGCTGTGGAAGTTCGTTCCGACCGACGGCTGCAGTGACACTAGCGCACCTAGCTGCGAGAAAGCCTGTCGGCTCTTAATCTCGTATGCGCCAACGAGAATATTGTTAGTTTTCGAGTATTTATCTTCGTAATGTGTGAAGTTACGTTTTTGCGCACGAAGCGCTAGTAAAATATCAACGGGCATGAATGATCGTAAGTTAACGTGAACAGAGCAAAAACTCGTGAACGAAATGACATGAGCTAACTGCACCTTTCCTGGCGGAGAAAGAGAATTTTTAAACATAGAGAGGATCGTCAGAGCATCTGATGTATTCTTCTGTTTTCAAGTCGTTAGGATGCCTGTTGCCAAAAATACAAATCACGTCTTATTATTCTGTGTGAGATTGCATTCTTCCACATAAAGATAGAAGTAAAATTCAGTCTCTGATATAATACATAACTTAGAACACATTAGAAGAGACCAAACTATTGCATTAACTGCATGAAGACTAGCAAAAAAGGGGCAAGAATCATCTGTAAAGCAAGAAAGAAGCCAGAAATAGAAACAGTTTGCATATATAACTAATAAATTAGTAACCAAAACCTTTTTCAAGTACCTGGAAGTAAAAGAGTAATAAAGAATAATTGTTACCACAACATTCTGCATCTACATCTACATCTACATGACTACTATGCAATTCACATTTAAGTGCTTGGCAGAGGGTTCATCGAACCACAATCATACTAACTCTCTACCATTCCACTCCCTAACAGCGCGAGGGAAATCGAACACCTAAACCTTTCTGTTCGAGCTCTCATTTCTCTGATTTTATTTTCATGATCATTCCCACCTATGTAGGTTGGGCTCAACAAAATATTTTCGCATTCGGAAGAGAAAGTTGGTGACTGAAGACTTCCATAAAAAGATCTCGCCGCGACGAAAAACGTCTTTGCTGTATTGACTTCCATTCCAACACGCGTATCATATCTGCTGCACTCTCTCCTCTATTACGTGATAATACGAAACGAGCTGCCCCTTTTTTGCACCCTTTCGATGTCCTCCGTCAATCCCACCTGGTAAGGATCCCACACCGCGCAGCAATATTCTAACAGAGGACGAACGAGTGTAATGTAAGCTGTCTCTTTAGTGGACTTGTTGCACCTTCTAAGTGTCGTGCCAATGAAACGCAACCTTTGACTCGCCTTCCCCACAATGTTATCTATGTGATCTTTCCAACTGAAGTTGTTCGTAATTTTAACACCCAGGTACTTAGCTGAATTGACAGCTTTGAGAATTTATCGAGTAATCCAATTCCAACGGATTTCTTTTGGAACTCATGCGGATCACCTCACACATTTCGTTTTTTAGCGTCAACTGCCACCTGCCACACCATACAGCAATCTTTTCTAAATCGCTTTGCAACTGATACTGGTCTTCGGATGGCCTTACTAGACGGTAAATTACAGCATCATCTGCAAACAACCTAAGACAACTGCTCAGATTGTCACCCAGGTCATTTATATAGATGAGGAACAGCAGAGATCCCAGGACGCTTCCCTGAGGAACACCTGATATCACTTCAGTTTTACTCGATGATTTTCCATCTATTACTATGAACTGCGACCTTCCTGACAGGAAATCACGAATCCAGTCGCACAACTGAGACGATACCCCATAGGCCCGCAGCTTGATTAGAAGTTGCTTGTGAGGAGCGGTGGCAAAAGTTTTCCGTAAATCTAGAAATACGGAATCAACTTGAGATCCCCTGTCGTTACCGGCCATTACTTCGTGAGAATAAAGAGCTAGCTGCGTTGCACAAGAGCGATGTTTTCTGAGACCATGCTGATTACGTATCAATAGATCGTTCCCTTCGAGGTGATTCATAATGTTTGAATACAGTATCAGCTCCAAACCCCTACTGCAAACCAACGTCAGTGATACAGGTCTGTAGTTAGATGGATTACTCCTACTACCCTTCTTAAACACTGGTGCGACTTGCGCAATTGTCCAATCTGTAGGTACAGATCTATCGGTGAGCGAGCGGTTGTAGATAAGTGCTAAGTAGGGACCTATTGTTTGTTAGTTTCAATAGTGCTATAATAAGTGAGAAGAATAACGGAGCAGTGTACACACACTGTAACCAAGATGCTACGTGTGACTAGGGCCTCCCGTCGGTTAGACCGTTCGCCGGGTGCAAGTCTTTCGATCTGACGCCACTTCGGCGACTTCCGCGTCGATGGGGATGAAATGATGATGATTAGGACAACACATTACCCAGTCCCTGAGAGGAGAAAATCTCCGACCCAGCCGGGAATCGAACCCGGGCCCTTAGGATTGACGTCCTGTTGCACTCAGCTACTGGGGGCGGACCGTATGCAAGATATCACCACTACTCGTACCTATTCAGCTACGAATCAAAATGTTCAAATGTGTGTGAAATCTTATGAGACTTAACTGCTAAGGTCATCAGTCCCTAAGCTTACACACTACTTAACCTAAGTTATCCTAAGGACAAACACACACAGCCATGCCCGAGGGAGGACTCGAACCTCCGCCGGGTCCAGCCGCTCAGTCCATAACTGCAGCGCCTAAGACCGCGCGGCTAATCCCGCGCGGCTGCAAATCGAAGGATAATAATGTAAGTTATAGCAGTTCTGTTTTGAGGCGTTCACTCATAATAGGCAAGATGTGTCACATGGCTCAGTCGCTTCTTGCCGCATTTTAGACTTCTGTTCAGACTCATCAAGGTTCTTTTTATATCTGTTAAGGTGTGCACGTGTTATCGGAAAAACTGCATCTAGTTGATACAGGCCACTTTGCGTTAACCATGGCTTGAGAGTTTTATTAATGACATACCGTGGCGTAAGAACTGTACACTAGCAATATTTTAACACTTCCTTCTCCGTTTACAAAAAGCTCTTCGTCAAAGAAAATTTCCACGTTTCACAAACAAAGGCGCAAATACATATACTCTCTCTCTGTTTCCAAGCATTAATCGCGACTGGCGGGGTCTGCTGTTGTGGTTAGCCGGATTTGGCGCGTTAATTTTAAGGGGTGCCCTTCCTGTAGCCATCAAATACATATACTACACCTAACAAAAAATTTGAAACAGCTCCTGTCCCCTCTGCTCCAACCAATGTTTTCGGGAAATTTTCCACACAAGCATATGCCTGACTGGGTAAAGCACCCCAAAATATTCCCGTGTTCCCCCACTCCAAGCTCGTTGGAATTATTTAGAGAGAAGAACCGAAAGCTCTACAGTAGGTCGTACTGTAGGTTGAATAGCTAAACTGAGACACTTTTCACAAAGACCGTAGCCAGCAACTGCTTCTTTTGTACATCGTCGTGTAAGACGCAAAGGACTTGGTACCAGACTTAGAATTTCATTCACACACACACACACACACACACACACACACACACACACACACACACACGGATAATTCCTTTCTCCACATCGTGGAATATTTCCGCTTCAGGCCCTTAACACATTTCCGGTAGGCGTCAGCACTGAACATAGCCTCCAAAATGGCGTCTGTAACGGAGAGGTGCGTATCAACTAGAGAACTGTTATTCAGTTTCTTTTGGCAGAAAACCAGAGCATCGCAGACACTCGTAGGCACTTGCAGAATGTCTACGGAGACCTGGCAGTGAACAAAAGCACGATGAATCGTTGGGCGAGGCGTCTGTCATCATCGCTACGAGGTCGCGCAAACATGTTAGACCTCCCGCGCGCGGGGCGGCCTTCAGAAAATTGAAGAGACATCTTCAGCGTGTTCATCGCGACAAAAATGGAACGTATTTCTCCTTCTCCATGAGTACGCAAGACCTCACCCAAATCTGTGCACAGGAGCAGAGCTGACAAAACTTCATTAGTCCTTTCTTCCTCCACCAACCCAAAAACCGGATCTCTCACCTTCCGACTTCCATCTGCTTGGCCTAATGACGGATGCACTTCGCGGGAGGCAGTATGTGGATGATGAGGAGGTTACTGATGCAGCAAGACGTTGGCTCCGATGTCGACCAGCAGAGTTGTACAAGCGGGCATACAGGCCTTTTCAGTAAGGTGGCGCAAGGCCGTAGCAATGAACGGAGATCATGTTTCAAAACAGGTTTTTCTATCCAGAAGAGTGGGGAATAATATGGTGTATTGGAATCCTAAATAAAACCAATCTACTTTTAAAAAATGTGTTGCATTACTTATTGAACGCGCTTGGTATTACGTAGTTGCAGTATTACCGCGCAGTTTTACCAATGAAGCAATGATGGTTTGCGAACCTACTGAATAGCTGATTCAGCGGTGCTTTAATATATAATAGTGTGATTTTTCTTTTAAAAAATTTACCTCCGCTTCCCAATCTGAGAAGTATTAATTTGGCATTTTTGTCTTTATTAATTTTATTGCGTTTCAACGGGATTTCCTCCAACGTTCTCTTTTTTTCTGTTTCGGTTTGTCAGTTTGCCGTGATAACCCAACAATATTCGTGTATTACTGAAAATATTTCTTGGGGACCACTCTCTGAACACTAGGGGATGAAATATAAAAATGATGTAATTTCAGATAGTTAAATGAAATTTTGGCTTTCATATTCACATTAATAACACCGAGATACATACTTAGCTTCCACTAAAATAAATACGAGGGTAATCCCAAAAGTAAGGTCTATATTTTTATAAGTACATAGACCTGTTTATTTCAACAATGGTTTACATCAGCTTACAGCTTGAACATTTAGCTATTTTTCTACATTATCACCATTTCTGTCGATGCATTTTTGTAGACGCTGTGGCTCGGAGGTGAATCGCTTACCGGCCAAATGTTCTTTTAACCTAGGGAACTGGACGTCAAGTCATGACTATAGGGTGGGTGGGTGGGTGATTATGTTCCACTGAACCTGTAGCAGGGGAGCAACGGTTTGCCGAACGATGTGTGGGCGAGCGTTGTCAAGGAGAGTGTGTACGCCCTTGCTCAACATTCGTCTTCTCCGGTTCTGAATTGCCGTTTGACTTTTTTTTTTCAGAGTCTCACAGTACCTGTCAGCGTTAACTGTGGTCGCAGCGATTCAGTTCCGGTGACGATATGAAAGAAGAGGTTCATTCATAACTTGCACCCGGCGAACGGTCTACCCGACGGGATGCCCTAGTCACACGACATTTACTTTTATTCTCACTAAAAAACCATTGGATGGATATCTATTAACCGTTAAAAATATTGTAGGTTTCACGTTATTGCTGTCTAATTTAGTTATTGCGGCAAATTACGCTGTCGAGCTAACTAAACCGGTTAAATAAAAGTAGCAGTTATATAGACTGCCGGCCGCGGTGGTCTCGCGGTTCTAGGCGCGCAGTCAGGAACCGTGCGACTGCTACGGTCGCAGATTCGAATCCTGCCTCGGGCATGGATGTGTGTGATGTCCTTAGGTTAGTTAGGTTTAAGTAGTTCTAAGTTCTAGGGGACTGATGGCCACAGCAGTTGAGTCCCATAGTGCTCAGAGCCATTTGAACCATTTTTTATATAGTGTTGTCCCCTCCTGGATAAATCTCCGCTAACGATCATGAAGTAAACTATGCTTCAGTCCATCCGTAATGTAGTAGCATTGCTGTAAAGCTTTAGCAGTCTCGTAGTTTTGCGGTGTTGTACGAACTAAAACTCTTGTCCTCTCTTCTTTCAGGTGAGTGCTACATTGTGGTGGAATAGCTCCGAGCAATAGCCGTTCCACACTCGTATGGTAAGCGCCCGTCCGGAGCTCGTTATTTTCCTAGCAAAAATTATAGTTTTAAGTGAATCTAATCACTTAAAACTAATCTAATCATTTTCTATATTTTCTATATTTTGTACTCTTTTCCAATGTTCATCATCAAATTACACTGGTAAGTTACATTTTTTTGTCTCTACAAAATCAGCCATCTGTTTAACCATAAAAACCAATCCCTTTCATATACACTCATGCTCATAAATTAAGGATAATTGCAGAATGTGGTGCCACACAACGTGGATCTACAGAAAACGACCCGTGGCTCTACCCTTCATTCGATTCCTGCGAAACCCTACATTTCAGTAGAATAATACATGAGTGCATGATGCAGGTCGTGTACGGGCCT
This sequence comes from Schistocerca gregaria, assembly GCF_023897955.1. Lineage (NCBI taxonomy): Eukaryota > Metazoa > Arthropoda > Insecta > Orthoptera > Acrididae > Schistocerca > Schistocerca gregaria. The sequence continues at coordinate 262,165,784 of NC_064925.1, read as the reverse complement.
TTTTGGTTACAGAAAATGTTCGACTGCTGCCCTGGCCAGCACATTCTCCAGATCTCTCACCAACTGAAAACGTATGGTCAATGGTGGCCGAGCAACTAGCTCGTCACAATACGCTAGTCACTACTCTTGATGAACTGTGGTATCGTGTTGAAGCTGCATGGGAAGCTCTGTTTGACTCAATTCCCAGGCGTATCAAGGCCGTTATTATGGCCACAGGTGGTTGTTCTGGGAACTGATTTATCAAGATCAATGCTCACAAATTGCGTGGAAATGTAATCACAATGAATACCCGTTTATCATCTGCATTTCTTCTTGGTGTAGCAATTTTAATGGCCAGTAGAGAAAGTATTTAATAAAAAAAATCACCACAACAGCAAGGTACAATTATTTACTTAACAGGATAATAACAAGTTACTTCAAGGTATCGATATTTTTATTTCGATGCTTTTGATAGGACGACACTTTCCGTTCGATACCGTGTCTTTACCGTAGGAGCTGCACGGGGAACTAACAGTACACAGCAACATTTGTCTGTAACGAAGCGCCTTAAATCCCAGGGATCTCTCGAGTAGACCGTGCAGCGCCTGCTCGTCAGACTGATGGGCCAATTGGATCGACGTGTTTTCGACTGGAGCGGAACGACCGGCGATGGGGGCGGAGCGGCTGGTCGATCCGTCTTGCGAAGCGCCGCGGGGGCCGTGCCGTGCGGCCGGCCGGCGGGCCTTTGTTTCCGCGTGGCCCCACTTTGGCGGCTGCCGCTCACAGAAAGATCCGCAGCTGGAGCCCTGCCCCCTTCACTTACCAGCCACTGGCCTATAAAACGTTTGCCTTAATATGTTCGTATTATAAATTTACTGGTTTTCCACTTCATTCCACAATTCGGCATCAAAAAAATTGTTCAAATGTTTCTGAGCACTATGGGACTTAACTGCTGAGGTCATCAGTCCCCTAGCACTTAGAACTACTTAAACCTAACTAACCTAAGCGCATCACATACATCCATGCCCGAGGCAGGATTCGAACCTGCGACCGTAGCGGTCGCGCGGCTCTAGACTGAAGCGCCTAGAACCGCTCGGCCACTCCGGCCGGCGATTCAGCATCGCTCGCGGAAAATGATCTTGCCCTTTTCTCGCATGATCTTCTGCGAGCCATGGATGGAGTTCGATTCCATATTCCTAGACTACCGGAAAGCGTTTGACGCAATACTCCACTGCCGACTGTGAACGGAGGTCCAATTACAAAAAAAGGTTCCCCAAATGAGACGGAAATCGGTAGACATGTTGCACACGTATGGAAAAATGAATTGTTATAGTTTCAGAAAAAAATGGATGATTTCTTCAAGAGGAAGAGCTTCACAGACAGAGCAGCAATTCAGTAATGCCCTGTTCACCTCTGAGCCTTATGGAAGCAGTTACTCGGCACAGCACTGATCGACAGAAATGCAGCCGGCCGGTGTGGCCGTGCGGTTCTAGGCGCTCCAGTTTGTAACCGCGTGACCGCTACGGTTGCAGGTTCGAATACTGCCTCGGGATTGGATGTGTGTGATGTCCTTAGGTTAGTTAGGTTTAAGTAGGGGACTGATGATCTCAGATGTTAAGTCCCATAGTGCTCAGAGCCATTTGAACCATTTTGAACAGAATTGCAGGATGTCCTCCTGATAGATATCGTGCCAAATTCTGTAGAATTGGCGCTTTGGATCGTCAGAATTCCGAGCTGTTTAAAGGTCCTGTCCGTAATGCTCCAAACGTTCTCAATTTGGGAGAGATCCGCCGACCTAGATGATCAAGGTAGGGTTGGGCGAGCACGAAGACAAGCTTCAGAAACTCTCACCGTGTGTGGGTTGGCATTATCTTGTTGATACGTTAAGTCCAGGATGGCTTGCAATGAAGAGCAACAAAACGGGGAGTAGAATTTTGTCGACTTACCCTTATGCTGCAGTGTAACGTGAGGACAACTAAGTGGATCATGCTATGAAAAGAAACGGCACCCCAGACCATCAAACCTGGTTGTCGGGCCTTATGACAGGCAACAGTCGGGTCAGGTGCGGAGTCTTCATTGACTGGAATGGAATTGTCTTCAGTGATGTTTCCCGTTTCGAACTGAGCCCCGATAATCAGCGAAGGCGCGCCTGGAGACGCATAGGGCAGCGGTGGGGTACCAACCTGTCGCCCACCACGCGGGCCCACAACAAGGAGTGAGGTCTGAGGTGCCATTTATTTTCATAGCAGGACCCTTTTGGTTTCTCCTTTACAGCCCAGTGGTAGGTTAACGAAATTCTGCGCCTCGTTTTGTTGCCCTACGTGGCAACACAGTACTTTGTCCTCGATGGTGAGTGTTCATTGTAGGTGAGGATATCATCTGGAGTGCGCCAGGGAAGTGTGGTAGGTCTTCTGTTGTTTTCTATCTACGTAAATGATCTTTTGGATAGGGTGGATAGCAATGTGGTTCGTATGTAACACTAATTCGACCTATTCTTGAGTACTGCTCGAGCGTTGGGGATCCTTATCAGGTCGGATTGAGGGAGGACATAGAAGCAATTTACAGGCGGGCTGCTAGATTTGTTACTGGTAGGTTTGATCATCACGCGAGTGTTATCGAAATGCTACAGGAACTCGGGTGGAAGTCTCTGGAGGAAAGGAGGCGTTCTTTTCGTGAATCGCTACTGAGGAAATTTAGAGAACCAGCAGTTGAGGCTGACTGCAGTACAGTTTTACTGCCGCCAACTTATATTTCGCGGAAAGACCACAAAGATAAGATAAGAGAGATTAGGGCTCGTACAGAGGTATATAGCCAATCAATTTTCCCTCGTTCTGTTTGTGAGTGGAACAGGAAGAGAAGATGCTAGTTGTGATACGAAGTATCCTCCGCCACGCACCGTATGGTGGATTGCGGAGTATGTATGTAGATATAGATGAACACTACTCCTTTGGTGCATGTGGGCGTGATCTATGTCTTCCCAAATGCGCCTTTGGTGCATGTGGACGCGATCTACGTCTTCTCAACGCGTCCCACACGTTCTCGATGAATTTTAGGTTGGGGTATTGGGCAGGACAGTCCAGTCGCCCGATATCGTCTGCTTCAAAAAGTTCCACGACCTGCGCTGTTCGATGCGGTCACGCATTGATATCCATAAAAATGGAGTCGTGGCCGAATGCACCCCGCAAAAGACATACATGGGGAAGGAGTAGTGTCACAATAACACTGACCAGTTAGTGCAACGCGTTCAAAGATTTGGAGGTCAGTACGCCCATGCAGCTTTATGCCTCCCCTCATCTTGACACTTGGACCACCAGAACGATCATTTTAGACAATGTTCTTGAGTGAATTACATGCTCATAAGTCCCGGTATATGATGGTACGTCCAGAATTGCGAAACAGTGTTCTGCAGTCAGCCGCAAATGGCAGTTCTGTAATTTTTTCGATTTCCGCGAAAATTACTCCGTTCTCCCTCCAGGGATCCCCATTCGTGTTCACGGAGTATTTTCGTAATACATGCGTGCCGACCGAACCTAGCGCTAACAAATCTAGCAGAACGCCTCGAAACTGCTTCGATGTCTTCCTTTAATCACTCTAGCATCACTCAAATATGAGTCTCACAACTGTTCTCTACGACGTCTCCTTTATAGATGAGCTACATTTTGTTGGAATTCCCTCAGTACACAGAATTCGACCATTCTTCTCTACCACCGACCTTAAGCGCTCCTTGTATTTCATATTTCTTTTCAACGTTACACCTAGATATTTAATCGGTGTAACTCTGTCAAGTAGCACAACTCTAATATTCTATTCCGGAATTACAGGATTGTTTTCCCTACTTATCAGCATTAACTTACATACTCCCGCATTTACAGCAAGCTGCCATTTTTTGCACCAAATGTAAATTAATGTTGTCAACTGCGCTGGTACAGAAATGGAACGCCCTCTCACACAAACTCCATAGAAACCTTATAGCTACTGCTGTCCATGGTGATCGTACACCCTATTAATAACCGTGTCTTGCCTTCTGTAATGTCCAGCCTACCATGATAAATCGTGGTGACTTCAAAGTAATTATAATCTTTGAATAAAAGTGTCATTTCTGTTCGTTTTTAGTTATTTTCTGTAGTATACTGAGCAGTTCTTTCTGTCTATGGTCCAAGTTTATGGAGCTATGGTCACTTGGCATAGACACTTCCGTCCTAAGTTGTGCACACCAGTGTACGTATCTACATTTGCAACTAGTAGTTGACAGAACTTTTCAGTCGCTGAAACTGCATATTCAGATAATTTGTTGAAACAAAGGGTAACGCATATTTCTTAATGGTCTTTTGAATTGGTAGGGATTTCCAATTTTTGGCTTAATGTTGGGGGGAAGCTTGTTAAATATTTTACCAGTGCATTTTCGGAGTACGTGACTCAATTCTGAATCACAGTTTCAGATCAAATTGATTTCTACTATCAGCAACAAAATTCTCTGAGAAGTAATTGTACTGATAAAGTGGTCATTATAAAAGATGCTTGAAAAGGCTTCCGTGAAAGGTACAGTTATCCACTTTACGCAATATTCTTACTGTCCGCTTGCGATGATTACAGACGTTATTTACTTTAGGTGTCTTGTTCCAGAAACAAAAATTTGTTTTTAAGTGTTTGCGTGACCTGTGACCAACTTGCTTTCATCGAAGTGCACACTAGCCGGCCGCTGTGGTCGAGAGGTTCTAGGCGCTCAGTCCGGAACCGCGCGACCGCTACGGTCGCAGGTTCGAATCCTGCCTCGGGCATGGATGTGTGTGATGTCCTTAGGTTAGTTAGGTTTAATTAGTTCTAAGTTCTAGGGGACTGATGACCACAGATGTTAAGTCCCATAGTGCTCAGAGCCATTTGAACCATTTGAAGTGCACACTATGAGAACTAGCTATGCATTGACCATGCTGTTACTGCTGATTTGCATATTTCTTGCCCACGATAGTGTAGTCAAGTAAGTAAACTCTGTTACGGAGTGTTTAATGTCATATTGTTGACTATTTACCTCAGATAATCCACTCCTGTAATAAAACATTCATACTTACACTATCCTCATCGTAACGTTGACGACTGATTCTCCGCCGCCCGCGGTGGTCTCGCGGTTAATTCTCATTTGCAGAGACCAATACCACATATGGAACTGGACTAGAAAAAAACTCGCAATAATTAGTAGAACTACAGACTCTGCTATGACACTTAAAGATGTACTTCAACCAGAATGGCATTTCTTTCCTGCAACAAAGCACAATAGCTACACTTGGATTATCGGCCAGTTTGCATATTTTGCAGTTACGAATACGCATGCGAGTATAGACGAGTACATACAGTATATAATCGAAGAGCACCACAATCTTAAAACGAGTCGAAAATACAAAGTTTTGTTTCTTACTTCACACTTTGCCATAATGAAGCGGCAATTTTTGGTTGATGCACAACACTACAGCGAGTCGATACTAATTTTGCTTCATTATAATTAAGTTGGCATTTATTTATTTATTCATTTCTGTAGTACGCCAATCAAAGTGTCTTAGGAAAACTAATGTTGCCAGAAGCTGTAACAGAAAACAAATCAGAAGTGATTGCTTGATTTCGTGTTCTTCTGTTTTACGGGTATTGGACAGTTTGTCACGGAAAGACGATTTATTCAGTTTCTTTATATATTATTTTTAAAAAATTAAAAATAAAAACAAAAATAAAAGAAAAATAATAACAGAGTAGGTTAAGTTAGGGTGAAAGTGGCGGTGGCAACAGATTTTCTTTTTGTTTTTTATGTTAGATAGGATTTTGGGGGTGATATGGGTGATAGGGGCCAACGCCTGAAGTGGAAGAGGTCTAGGGAAAATAAATAAATAAATAAAGGTGGCAGCTAGGAGCGTCAAGCTAAGTGTCGCGCACCTTAGGTAAAACGTAGCGAGTTCGATTACATTCGTTGCTACATTTTTTACAACTCAGTTCTGCTGTCTGCTGAAGTTACCAATTTAATAGAACATTGAAAATAATTTAAAATAAAGAGTGGTCAGCGCGGCAGAGAATTAAAAAAGGAGAAACAGAAATTTTTAAAAAAAGTGAATATAAAAACAAAAAAAGATGGTAGAGGCAAAAAAATAGCGTAACGGTAAGCGTCGTGCACTGTCGATAAAAAAAATAAAAAGAGATGGTAGAGCACTTGCTCGCGAAAGGGAAAAAAAAGGCGCTCAGTCCGGAACCGCTCGACTGCTACGGTCGCAGGTTCGAATCCTGCCTCGGGCATGGATGTGTGTGACGTCCTTAGGTTAGTTAGGTTTAAGTAGTTCTAAGTTCTAGGAGACTGATGACCACAGATGTTAAGTCCCATAGTGCTGAGAGCCATTTGAACCATTTTTGACTGATTCTCCTGTTCTAATAGTCGATAGTAGGTGCAATTTTTATGGTGTATGTATATTTTGTTGCTCTATTAACTGCGTTATGCATTAATATAGTTTGTGCGATAACACATCGTGACCGTCTCTCGTTGGCTTATTAAGATCTCGCTGTCAATGACATTCACCAGAGCCGTAAAGCGCTAACCGGATTTGCGTTTCACGGTTCATTGTATGTCAGTGCGAGCACTGAAAAACAAAGAGAGAGTAGTGAATGTCGGGAAGCGAACTTAGCTACAAATAGCGGCGCGAGATCAACAATATTTCACAGCCCCGTTTATGTCAATGGAGCGAGTACACATAGCAGTACAAAGCGCAGGAGTTGAAGAAGATGACTAGGCTGGTCGTCGAAATTTTGTGCATTAATGGAAATAATAACTAGGCTGAAGGCATGGAAGCTCATCATTAATCAGTCACGCTGAGAAAATCAGACATTACAGTCTCTGTTGGCCTTGTCGTCGGCGCGACGTTAAACCGCAAACTTTCTTCCTTATACCTTCCCACCGAGTTGCGGTATCCTGCCTGCCCCTGCTGGTGAAGATATAATCCATTTTATAAACACCGTTCTGCGAAGCACCCTGCTCCTTGAGGCACCTCTTGTCCTCCAGCAAATTTCACTGATTGCTCGTTCTGTACTTAATTTGAATAAGACCGCCACATACTCCCAGACCCTCACCCATTCCAGTTACTCCCACTTTTATAACGTGGTGTAATCAGACTCCTGCTCCACCCTGCGCATCATCTCCAAACGTGGGGTCTCCGATCCCCACCACAAACACGGCCAGACCCTCACATTTCCCAAGTACTCCCCCCACTTCCCGTTCCACAATCCCATTCCATTCTACTGTGTACTCCGAGCTGGCCATCAACTATAGAAACGCAGTAGCTCCATCAACATCCTCTGCAGAGTATCACATCAACTTCACCTTCGCAGTCATCGCCATTAACATTGCTCATTTTAGTGACATCTACATTTTTTCCTCCTTTATTTATTTTTAGAGTTGCAATTTTCAGAACCTGTCCGCCTGTCTCGATATGGCAATGAAAAAACAACACAAAAAAAAATCCTCATGCGCCTAACTTAGAACGACTTTTGACTGCAAGAGTTTTATCTTTGGTCACAGCCAGTCTTTATCAACAACCCTTCTATTGTAAAATTTTGTGCGCTTACAATGCGATGTTCGTCTAGGACACCAAACCGGCACCTCAAACATGGTCCTATTTTTTTGTCTTAAATTTCAATCCAATTTGAAACAAATAAGTGACGCAACAGAACAGAGAGAATTAAAAATTTATTTACTACCTCCCGTACCAAGTACATCTTTCCTTCCCGTAGCATGTTGGTGCCATATCTTTTGAAGCATCCGTTTTTTTTTCCATTGCTTTATATTTTCCATTAACTGATAACGAACACTCGTATCCTCTGCGGCACGGAAATGTTATTCCGGAGTAGGATTTGTAACACATACACTCCTGGAAATTGAAATAAGAACACCGTGAATTCATTGTCCCAGGAAGGAGAAACTTTATTGACACATTCCTGGGGTCAGATACATCACATGATCACACTGACAGAACCACAGCCACATAGACACAGGCAACAGAGCATGCACAATGTCGGAACTAGTACAGTGTATATCCACCTTTCGCAGCAATGCAGGCTGCTATTCTCCCATGGAGACAATCGTAGAGATGCTAGATGTAGTCCTGTGGAACGGCTTGCCATGCCATTTCCACCTGGCGCCTCAGTTGGACCAGCGTTCGTGCTGGACGTGCAGACCGCGTGAGACGACGCTTCATCCAGTCCCAAACGTGCTCAATGGGGGACAGATCCGGAGATCTTGCTGGCCAGGGTAGTTGACTTACACCTTCTAGAGCACGTTGGGTGGCACGGAATACATCGGACGTGCATTGTCCTGTTGGAACAGCAAGTTCCCTTGCCGGTCTAGGAATGGTAGAACGATGGGTTCGATGACTGTTTGGATGTACTGTGCACTATTCAGTGTCCCCTCGACGATCACCAGAAGTGTACGGCCAGTGTAGGAGATCGCTCCACACACCATGATGCCGGGTGTTGACCCTGTGTGCCTCGGTCGTATGCAGTCCTGATTGTGGCGCTCACCTGCACGTCGCCAAACACGCATACGACCATCATTGGCACCAAGGCAGAAGCGACTCTCATCGCTGAAGACGACACGTCTCCATTCGTCCCTCCATTCACGCCTGTCGCGACACCACTGGAGGCGGGCTGCACGATGTTGGGGCGTGAGCGGAAGACGGCCTAACGGTGTACAGGACCGTAGCCCAGCTTCATGGAGACTCTTGCGAATGGTCCTCGCCGATACCCCAGCAGCAACAGTGTCCCTAATTTGCTGGGAAGTGGCGGTGCGGTCCCCTACGGCACTGCGTAGGATCCTACGGTCTTGGCGTGCATCCGTGCGTCGCTGCGGTCCGGTCCCAGGTCGATGGGCACGTGCACCTTCCGCCGACCACTGGCGACAATATCGATGTACTGTGGAGACCTAACGCCCCACGTGTTGAGCAATTCGGCGGTACGTCCACCCGGCCTCCCACATGCCCACTATACGCCCTCGCTCAAAGTCCGTCAACTGCACATACGGTTCACGTCCACGCTGTCGCGGCATGCTACCAGTGTTAAAGACTGCGATGGAGCTCCGTATGCCACGGCAAACTGGCTGACACTGACGGCGGCGGTGCACAAATGCTGCGCAGCTAGCACCATTCGACGGCCAACACCGCGGTTCCTGGTGTGTCCGCTGTGCCGTGCGTGTGATCATTGCTTGTACAGCCCTCTCGCAGTGTCCGGAGCAAGTATGGTGGGTCTGACACACCGGTGTCAATGTGTTCTTTTTTCCATTTCCAGGAGTGTACAATCCGTCCCGTTTTACAGCTCCATTCCCCGGCCCACGTAAGATAAAATTCAATTTTAGAATTAAAAAATATGTTTTCCGTAGCGGCAGATGTCAGTCCAAAAGGTATCGAGACTGGATTAGTACAAAGCAAAGACAGAGAAGAAGAAGAAGCAGCAGCGAGGGAGAGTACAGCGCATAGATCGTTCACACAACCAAGCGAAACTGCCAGAAAAGTTGTTGTTTGGGATGTGTCCCTCGGCGCGTCGCACTGGCTTGAATGTCGCTCACGTAGTCAGTGCGTTGACCCATGATGATTTTTTTCCAAATTGCCTGAGTTCTGCATTTCAGTTAAGTCGCTTCAAGCTTGCGCTCTTCACTGTTTTTTGTTCGGGAATCAAGGTATACGGGACAAACTTAGCAGACACATTTCTCCAACACATTCTGGAGAACACGTTGAACGCACGATTTACAGATATTGCTCCATTGCGATTTGTGACACAACGTTGACACCCTACAGTCACACACCCACTGTTTGACAATGCCGTTTCACAATTGCATAGTCGAATGCTCATTTGTTGTTTCCAGCTGCACCGTAGTCAGTTATACGCCGAGAATAAGACAGCGTCGGAACTATTCGGACGGGTGGTGTATGTATTCTTTTCCGTTTCGTTTCCTTAATAACACCTCCATATTCTAAAAGAGGCGAAAAGTTGTCAATGCTTTCGCGTCTCGCCTTTCTGCCAACACGTGATACTGTTCTACAAAGATGCCGCACTAACAGATCTCGCAAGGTGTTGCGCAATGTCGCTTCTCTGCGCCTTGTTTGCTCCGTGCTTTACATGCTTCCATAACAACGGCGCGCAGATTTAGAACATGAGCGTGATAGAACTGCGCCGCACTATCACACGAATTTATCATCACCAGTGGGTGATAGACTTCGTGTAAAGTCTTGTACCACAAGGAAGCAAGGGAGAGGATGTTGTTATAGGTGGCTGACATCCTCTTTCTGCAACACAAATGCACACGTGGAGTAGTACTGTTCTTTATTTACATAAACTGGAAATTTACTTAACTTGAACAGAGTCAATGTTTGTGGGACAAGCTCATCAGAAACAGTCCCACTATAGTCACTAATCTGGTCGGTATGTACTTTCATAGCCTATGGTGAACTAAACCTGCTATACGAGTAAACCGACAGATGCCAGACTGGATGAGTGAGTGAGTGAGAGGTCCTTTGGTCAGCAGCCACGGCCTAAATACATGCTGTCGAGAGAGCGTTGGTGGCTTGTTGCTTGTGGACGTGTCTCTGGCCTCTCTCCTGACAGCCGTGCTTGATCCAGCGCTTACTAATCGATCGTTGCGCTTCATCTTTGCCGACCGGTGTGTTGGTGGCAGCTCACACCAGCACACTTCGTAATGGCAGCCATGAGTTATTTTTCGAAACATTGACATTTTAACTAACACCTACTGCTAACACAAAGTTTCATTTTCCATTTTGGTTCTGTTTTTTTCGTATCTTTCTCATTCCTCTAAACATTTTACTTTATTTTAATATTTCACTTGTTTTGACCACATAATTACCGGTGGTTTAAAGGAGAAAACATCTAAAGAAAATTCCCCCATATGCTGGATAAAAGTGAGATGTCCTGATTGGAGCGACTTTTTGTTTGTTTTGCTTCCAGTAATTTAAGCAGTACTTAATCATGAGATTGCTCGAAAGGTCCAAAAAAATGGTTCAAATGCCTCTGAGAATCTATGGGACTTAACATCTATGGCCATCAGTCCCCTAGAACTTAGAACTACTTAAACCTAACTAACTTAAGGACATCACACAACACCCAGCCATCACGGGGCAGAGAAAATCCCTGCCCCCGCCGGGAATCGAACCCGGGAACCCGGGCGCGGAAAGCGAGAACGCTACCGCACGACCACAGGCTGCGGACGCTCGCAAGGTGAACAACGTTTTAAGAAGTACGTTTACGTTTCGTGAAGCGAACACAGACTTATTTATAAATTGTAGTAGCACGATTATCCCTTCTTGGATGCCCCACAGGAATTTATTCTGTTCTTTTTATAAAGCAGCGTAACAGTGTTTGGTAGTTACACCCCTTTTAGTGTGTAGCGGAGGGTATTCTGCTACCACTATCCCCACCCACTTCCATCTTTCCCTTTTCCTTTCAAATGGTTCAAATGGCCCTGGGCACTATGCGACTCAACTGCTGAGGTCATCAGTCGCCTAGAACTTAGAACTAATTAAACCTAACTAACCTAAGGACATCACACACATCCATGCCCGAGGCAGGATTCGAACCTGCGACCGTAGCTGTCGCTCGTCTCCAGACTGTAGCGCCTAGGACCACTCGGCCACTCCGGCCGGCCTGTTCCTGTCGATAAAACTCCATGCAATTTCTCTGTTTTGTCGTACTGGTCGTTTCACCAGATGTGTTTGGTAGAAGTAACATGTTGCCTCACTCAACTTGTAACGTACGCTCTCGAAATTTCAGTATTAAAAACCACCGCAACGCTCGGCGCTTTCTTGTAGCGCCTATCAACGGAGGTCCTTGAAAAACTGAAAGGCCCCCTGTTCTGATTAAAGAAACCCATGACGTGCCGATTTTCGTTGATCTTGCCTGTTTCTCCAATGAAACCGACCTGAGAAGGCTCCCAGGCTGGTGAACAACAATCAAGAATGAATCAAACGTCTGGTGAACGGATTAAATTTCCTTGAGTTTCTGCTTTTCGTCCTATCTTCCCATATTTCGTCAGTCCGGATGGTTATTCCCATGTATTTTATGGCTGCTATTGTCGTAATGCTACAAACTGCTATTCTGTCTGATTTCCTAACTTTGAAATGGGAACCGATACATAGATCGGAATTATATAAACTTTTGCACTTACTGTAAACTGCGGTCATCCTCTGAGTTCGATGTATTGTCTCTCTGAAATTGTAATCGTGCTGAATACCGTATCATTGAACTTCAGATTATTATGTTCTAGGTAAAACTTCTTTCCAGAATATATTGTAGTAACTTGAGATTAACTTAAAAATACTTACGAAATTTCTGGAGCACTTTTGTCTGTATAAATTTGTCAGTATTGTGTCAAAGAGCCATTGAGAATCTTGGCAGGTAAAACAACTGAACAATTGAAATGTAAATCACTTTTTTCGTGTTAACTGTTTACTAAATGTATTTCATTAATTTTTAATCTAAAAATACATTATTATCGAAAGCCTGTTTACGCACAATTTGTAAGCATGTTTTACAATAACGACTTCTGTATTGGAATAAGCTGAGATTTAAAACTTTTAATTGTAGCTCAGATTATACACTTATCTAAACAATACTGAATAATGTGGTGACTGGTATATGTTATTTACACCATGGAGGCAAGGCCCGCCAATTTAGTATGATTTTAGCCTCCATTGAATAGGTAATATGTGTTAGGTGTTTCGAAGCGTATCATAACGTATTCCTTTGTCTGGTAAAAGTAAAAGCAATAACGAAAAGTAATTTTAAAATGTGTTGCCTTAATCACTGCAGTTATCATACAATCAGGATATAAGCGAGTTACACTTCCTACAGACGAGTAAAATTCTAAAACTGTTCTTATTTTTGCATTTGCCACTCGAAATTTTATTTCCCGGTTGATGTACTTTCGTAGTTGTTGCAATACAGTCATTTGTAGTTTTTTGATTTCGCGAATTTCGAATGGTAGATGCCACATTGTCTGTAGAGTGATTTGCCTCAAATAGAGTGATCGAACGCTAGTTACACTACTGGCCATTAAAATTGCTACCCCTAGAAGAAATGCAGATGGTAAACGGGTATTCATTGGACAAATATATTATACTAGAACTGTCATGTGATTACATTTTCACGCAGTTTGGGTGCATAGATGCTGTGAAATCAGTAGCCAGATCACCCACCTCTGGCCGTAATAACGGCCTTGATACGCCTGGGCATTGAGTCAGAGCTTGGATGGCGTGTACAGGTACAGCTGCCCATGCAGCTTCAACACGATACCACAGTTCATCAAGAGTAGTGACTGGCGTATTGTGACGATCCAGTTGCTCGTCCACCATTGACCAGACGTTTTTAGTTGGTGAAAGATCTGGAAAATGTGCTGGCCACGGCAGCAGTCGAAAATATTCTGAATCCAGAACTGCCCGTTCAGGACCTGCAACATGCGGTCGTGCATTATCCTGCTGAAATGTAGGGTTTCGCAGCGATCGAGTGAAGGGTAGAGCCACGGATCGTAACACATCTGAAATATAACGTCCACTGTTCAGAGTGCAGTCAATGCGAACAAGAGGTGACCGAGACGTGTAACCAATGGCACCCCATACCATCACGACGAGTGACACGCCAGTATGGCGATGACGAATACACGCTTCCAATGTGCGTTCACCGCGATGTCGCCAGACACGGATGCGACGATCGTGATGCTATAAACGGAACCTGGATTCATCCGAAAAAATGACGTTTTGCCATTCGAGCACCCAGGTTAGTCGTTGAGTACACCATTGCGGGCGCTCCTGTCTGTGATGCAGCGTCAAGGGTAACCGCAGCCATGGTCTATGAGCTAATAATCTATGCTGCTGCAAACGTTGTCGAACTGTTCGTGCAGATGGTTGTTGTCTTGCAAACGTCTCCTACTGCTGACTCATGGATCGAGACGTGGCTGCTCGATCCGTTACAGCCATGCGGATAAGATGCCTGTCATCTCGACTGCTAGTGATACCAGGCCGTTGGGATCCAGCACGGCGTTCCGTATTACCCTCCTGAACATACCGATTCCATATTCTGCTAACATCACGACGACTACATTTCGCAATAGACATACAGCGCCAACTCAAGGTGATATGGTGTTAGGTGCTATTGGGTACAACTACAAGTCACAGTTGAGGCGTGTCCAGGGCACTGTGACAAGTGTGACCTACGTAAATGGCATCCAGCGAGCCGTAGCCATATTGGTCACTCCTTTCTGCCTAACACCGCAGACACCATTTTTCAGCAAGATAAAGCACGACCACGTGTTGCTGTACAAACACGTATCTTCTTGGTGTCACAGGGTGTCAGCCTTTTCCCCTGGCCCGCCAGATCACCAGACTAGTCGCCAACTGAAAATGTGTGGCATATGCTGAAACGACAGGTGCAGCGTTGTAATCGAATGCCAACCTCAGGTGAACGCAACATGGATGGCTACACCACAGGACGTCATTCGCGCTTTATATGCGTTGATGCTATCACTCATGGGACAAGACATGGCGGACCCACTGCCTACCATGCAACAGGACACATGCTGAGCCGGCTGGATGACGGTTCTAGGAGCTACAGTCTGGAACCGCGTGACCGCTATGGTCGCTGATTCGAATCCTGCTTCGGGCATAGATGTGTGTGATGTCCTTACGTTAGTTAGGTTTAAGTAGTTCTAAGTTCTATGGGACTAATGACCACAACAGTTGAGTCCCATAGTGCTGAGAGCCATTTGAACCATTTTTGACACATGCTGGACCGAGGTGACTGAAATGTTAATCATTTCTGTAGAACATCCTAATGTACATGTCTTGTGAATATGAACGTCGTATCTCTAGTCGTTCGAAATGTTTTTTTCTTAGCCTTAGCGTGATTTGCCACACTGATAGCAGGAAATCCTCTAAATTCCACTCTGTTCTAAAAGTGGAATCTTATTTTTACTGTTGATCAGACGGCAGGCAACAGTATTCCTAGTGGAAAAAGCTGGAGTATATTCTCTGCATTTTAATTTCCTGGCACAAACCTGTGAATTGCCACACACACATAGCATGGGTGTACTACGTCTGAAACACTGCTTTGCTGTGTTTCAAGTTGGATATGGATCTAGCCCTGACTTGCATTAATTGAGGTTATGTCGTCTTACGTCCACATCTCGTAGTCTAATGATTAGCGCCGCTCTTTCTAGGTTATGAGGTTCTGGGTTCGATTTCCAGCCGGGTCGCAGAATCTTTCTCTGATGTGCCGTTTTTTTATGTTGTCTTACTGATTTGTGTCACACAGAAAGACTTGCACCAAACGGCCGAACAAACGCAGTCGGGGCCTCCTGGCCAAATAGTGCCATACGATCATTTCCTGCCGGCCGCGGTGGTCTAGCGGTTCTAGGCGCGCAGTCCGGAACCGTGCGACTGCTACGGTCGCAGGTTCGAATCCTGCCTCGGGCATGGATGTGTGTGATGTCCTTAGGTTAGTTAGGTTTAAGTAGTTCTAAGTTCTACGGGACTAATGACCACAGCAGTTGAGTCCCATAGTGCTCAGAGCCTTTTTTTTTATTATTTCCTTTCGTGATATGTTTGGTTGTATTAATCAACTCTGCTTATACCTACATCGTAGTTGATTTAAGTGCTACTGGCTCTGAGCACTATGCGACGTACGATCTGAGGACATCAGTCCCCTAGAACTCAGAACTACTTAAACCTAACTAATTTAAGGACATCAGACACATCCTGCGACCGTAGCGGTCGCGCGGTTCAGACTGAAGCGCTTAGAACCGCTCGGCCACTTCGGCCGGCTAAATGCTACTAGCTTGTATAAATCGTAACAACGGAAACGAAACAATAATTGGTAATAGCTTTATGGATATTCTTCAATTTTTGTGATTTTTAATATAACCCCTGCTTGCATTCGTTATAAAATTAGGAGTAAAATGTGACTGTACGCATTGATTTACCGAATATATTTCTCTGGAAATGATTTTGCTTCTCATTCCTGGAACTTCCCGTTTCAAATGTCAGCTCCGGACGGTCGCATAAAAAAAAGGAAGTAATGGTTCCGGCGGCCAACAGTTATCTGGAATCGGAACAAACAGAAACGACCCTGTAACGTAGGGAGAGTCAAGCGGAATGGGATACCGAAAGGGGGGGGGGGGGAGACAGGGGAGGGGGTTAGGGCGTGGCAGTGGCAGTGTAGAGGCGATGTGTGAGGAGGAAAGCGAACGGCGACATTTGCACCAGCGATCTCTGCTTTTGATTTACAGTGCGCGCAGCTATTTATGGGACCAACACAGGACGAAAATGATACATCGTCTGTGATTGTTTTCACTGTGAGCTCCTAACTCGCCCTGAATTTATCGACTACTATATCGAAGCATCGTGTCCGCATCGCTATTCCGCTCTAAGAACTGCAGATATATCAAACCGCTTTGAACCGGACGTTCCGGCGAACGTAGCGTATACTGTGCGTTCCCTCCCTCCCCCCCCCCCCCTCTCTTCTCTCTCTCTCTCCCTCCCTCCCTCCCTCCCACCCCTCTTCCCCCACCCCTCCGGTGCGCAAGCTGTGCGTTATAATTGGAACGCAATGTAACTCGTCAGTTCGATTCGAAATAAAAGTCACCCTCCTACGCCCACTGAAAGCACATCACCTATCTCTGTTATCTACAACACAACGTGCAGAGACGTGCAGAATCTTTAATTTTGCCCCTGGTGGGCGTAATCGTAAATTAGAAAGCACCTTGCAGCTGTCGTTGCAAGATTAATTACGTGCTCTACCGGTGCACTCGTTCGGAAAAATACTGCCTATAGTTATAATAATGGATCCCTTAGTTCAGAAAAACGTGCTGAGGAGCCTAAATAACCTGAGAAGTATTCTTAATCAATATTTTATCCTACAATAAAAACATTAAACGCGAAAACAAGCCAACGCCGGTTGTTACAACGCAGCTTATCTTGCTACACTACCATTAGGTTCATAATTTTGCCTACTTCGGACGGGAAGCACTATCGAGGGAGAACCCCTTCGCACCCCTCTCAGATTTAGTAGTAAGATGGCCCAGTGGATAATCCGTCGCTGTCCGATGTGGCCGTGGGGTTCTAGGCGCTTCAGTCTGGAACCGGCAACCGCTACGGTCGCAGGTTCGAATCGTGCCTCAGGCATGTATGTGTGTGATGTCCTTAGGTTAGTTAGGTTTAAGTAGTTGTAAGTCTAGGAGACTGATGGCCTCAGATGTTAAGTCCCATAGTGCTTAGAGCCATTTGAACCATTCTTTGATAATCCATCAAAAACTGAACACAGATCAAGCATGAAAACAGACAGAAGGTGTACGAAATGTGAAAGAGCAAGAAAATTAGAAACAATGAACCGCCCAAACTCAACAAGTGCAACATCGAGCGAGACGGAAGAACCGCGGCGTCGTGGTTTTGTGGCCACAGTGTAAAGCGAGAGATTCTTGTCCAAAACTTCCTCGTGCCCTTTTTTGCTTTCACAAAACTATGAACTTTAAGTCTTCTCATTGATCTGCCTGTTCTTCTTCTGTAACCTTGGCAGTTGTTATACTATACACTGGTTATAGAATACGAAGTTTGGAACTTTAACAGAGGCAACTATTTATTTACAGCTTGTAAAAAATAGATATATGTTTCACTGTAGTCACCAGCATTGTGTATAAGCCACTGCCAGCGATGTGTAAGTCGAAGGCTACTCTTAGCAGTGCCAGTTTGTTGACTGTTCGAGCGGCGCGGCCTTTTGTCCGACGAATTTGTAGCAGTTTTGAAGCGAATGCTGTGAAGTGTTTCCTTCAGTTTAGAAATCGAGTTGAACTGACTAGCGCTTAAGTCAAGGAAGTGCAATAGGTGGTATAGCACTTAGCAGCCCCATCAGTCACACAAATCAGTAACAGCTTGCACTGTACGTTTTTGAGCATTGTCCTGCAAAATGATGGTCAGGTCCTGCTGAAAGTGTAATCACTTCTGTCTCTAAGCTGGTCGTAGGTTGTGTTCCAAAAATAAACAGCATAGAGACAGAATACAGACTGAGAGTAAACCGAAGAAAGACGAAAGTAGTGAGAAGTAGCAGAAATGAGCTTAGCATTGGAAGCCACGAAGTAGACGAAGTTAAGGCTAACTGCTACCTCGGAAGCAAGGAGGGCATAAAAAACAAATTAGGGTAGCCAAGAGGGCATTCCTGGCCAACAAAAGTCTCCTAACGTGAAACATTAACCTGAAAAGAAATTTCTGTGAATATACGTTTGGAGCACGGCACTATCATAGTAAATCATGGGTTGTGGTAACACGGGAAGAGGACTGAAGAGTTTGAAATGTAGTCCTATAGAAGGATTTTGAAAATTAGGTGGACTAATAGGATAATTAATGAGGAGGTTCCCGAAAAGTCGGCAAAAAAAGGAACATATTGGAAACACTGAGAAAAAGAAGGGATAGGATAATAGGACATGTATTAAGGCAACAGGGAATAATTTGCATGGCATTAGTGCGAGCTGTGGAGGGCAAAAACAGCAGTAGGGGATGACAAAATTGAAATACATCCAAGAAACAGAGGACATAGAGTGCAAGTGCTACTCCGAAATGAAGAGGTTAGCGCAGGAGAGGAATTTGTGGTGGACTGATTACATCAAACCAGTAGGAAGACTGGTGACCCAAAAAAAAAAAAAAAAAAAAAAACCGTAGCCCTACCCACACGTTAAACTACTCCTCCCTTGCCGTCTTCGCAACATCAAATGTTGAAATGTGTGTGAATTCCTAAAGGACCAAACTGCTGAGGTCATCGGCCCCTAAACTTACACACTACTTAAACTAACTTAGTGTAACTTATGCTAAGAACAGCACACACACACGCATGTCCGAGGGAGGACTCGAACCTCCGGGAGGAGGGGCCGCGCAATCCGTGACATGGCGCCTCAAACCGCGTGACCAGTCCGCCCGGCCCCAACATTCACTCCAACACCTTCTCCATAGATAATACGCGACATCTATACTTTGACGTACAGCCTGCTAAACTACAGATCACCTAACACTTTTTCTCCTCAAAAACAAAAAAAAAAAAACAAAATAGTAATAATAATAATTTTTTCTCAGTGCAGTCCTTCAACTTGTAGTTGAAGTACAATGAAACATTTTCTTCTTATATAAAAGCCTTCGTATAATTCATTCATTTACAAATTTTTAAAACATTTGTAAATATTTCACCATTTATGTTATTATTTTTCGGTTTCGTGTATGCATAAACCCTTTGGCTGAAAAGCAAGTTATTTCTTCGCTGACTGCGCTCACCATCCACCTGCATGGAGCGAGGGAAAATGAAACAACACTAACGAAAAACAATACTGACACGAATAGGCTGTGTTTTTCGTGTTCAGCGCCCCCTCACAGTGCTTTGAGCAAGTAAAGCAAAGCAGTGTATCGGCAGGAAGTGTGCTGTGAGCTTTATTGGCGACCACGTATCTGGCACGCACCGCTCGGTGCCGTGAATCAGAACGAGCGATTTAGCGCGTCCGTCTCCCTGACGTGCCTGCCGGCCGAATTGCGGGCCGACGGCCGTATGTGTCGGCGTTAGCGCCTTATCAGCACGTCGTTAAGCCCGCCGCGCTGTGTGCACGCTGACACACTTTCACGCCTCGCAAGCCGCGCCACCAGCGCCTCACGTCTCCTAACCATGAATCACTAGCTCCACACGTCTGATTCAATTGCCTGTACTCTCACATTCATAGCATTTACCACTGCTATCACACAGTGAAACTCGATATATCAAGTGAACAGTACAACATAACCGTTAAAATTAAAACCATAAACATATTCCGACGTACCGTGTATTGGATAAGCGACCAACAAAACCACAAAAAAAAATATTTCCTTCATTACCGCAAATTTTTATTTCGTCTACCTTATGACTGTTCGCCAGTAGGCGTTTGTTAGCTATAACTGTCGACTGCTGGCTAACAATAATCAGACCATCACCTGGAGGACAGTTGTGCTCACTTCCCAAGTAGGTGTGTCATGTGCTTATACGATAAAAACAAAAAATTATAATGATAAGAAGATAAATAAAACAAACCTCTAGCAGTAATCATTAAAGAACAAACCAAAATAAATAATCGATACCAAAGTAATGTTTATAGAGCAGCATAATAATAAACACAAATCATTAAAAAAGCTATACATATACATTAACTCTGAAAAAAGCACATTCGCGCCATTAGGTGTTCAGCTGTATGTTTACAGTGAATAAACACACAGTTGTACAGCTGATGGCACAAATATACTTCATTCAGATAATGTAACAACTAAAGAGAGTAACCTATGAAAAGTTCGAGAAATATCAATGTATGAACCAATCTTCAATAATTATATAACAAACAGAGAGGGATCAACGAAATAGTTATGTAATAAAGATAAATCAAAAGAATTAAAGATATCATTACCATGATGACAAACTATATTGACCAAAACGGAAAGACCTAAAGCACCTTAAGAGACAGGAAAGACTAAAAAAAGATTGAGTCTAAGTCAATAATAAAAACAACAATTAATATAAACAGACAAAGCACAATATATTCCAGACTTAACAAAATTATTATTTTTTTTTGTTTTGAAGAAAAAAACCTAAGCACCACTAAAATAAACCAACAAGGAAGTAAAAACAGAAACAGTGTGTATTAGCTTTAATAGTTCCAAGAAAGCCAGTATTGTAAATCGGAAGTATTTGTGGAAATACGTAAACCTCTGAAATGATAAAATACTAATTATAGTATTATCAGATGTAATAAATATTAATTCTGTTACGTTAAGACATTCTGTGTCAGCAACTGTTTTCTTTATTATTTTACAAACATTTCTTATTATTTTAATAACAGGAACAATAATAGAAAGATTTTGATTATCATTTATTTCACTTCTATCATTTATTGGTTGTATGTTTGTTCTATTTATCTATATTACAAGATTTTGTGTAAAGTGAAATATTTCAACGAAAATCAGTTATTATAATCTTCATTTTAACAGTAGTAATTATTATTGTATACACATTAATTACTGCAGATAAGTGTTGAAATAAAACAAGGATCCAAAGTTTTATCCTCAGTTGATAGTAAGATCGTCTTAGGGCAGGTTGACTGGATTATTAACTCCGGAAAAATACATTGTGACACGGATTCCATGTTAAATTGTATGCCCCCTTAGAACTGGTCGAATCAACCGGTTACTCATTCGTATAGGTTAGCACGGATACCGGCAAATGACATCTATACCCGCACTGCATTCACAAGTCCCTTATCCATATCCGCAAGTCTTTAATCATCATCTTCGGATATTAAGATATTGTACAATGATTTAACCCATTCGGTACGCTGGAGCCATGATGTTATAGGATTGCCTCTGCCCTGTATTTCCGTTTGCTGAAACTGGACTTCATGAAGGCTGAACATGACCACATTTTAATACAGAATAGTCTGTCATATTCTGGATAGTCCGTTAACAACTTTCTGACGTAATTACTGAAGCCAGTTTACTGCAGTCCCTGCAGAATATTTCTTCAACATTAGTAAGTCCAATGAAGTCATGTTATAAATCGTCACGTCTTACATAATGTTTAATTTTAGCTATATGGGTTCGTTTATCAAATGTACGTTAATCGCCATGACGTTAAGTCCTTTAAAAGTACTTCACATTATTGCGTTGTACACTTGCAAATATTTGCAAGAGTTACGTTGACAGCATCACCGAGTTTGTGCTCTATGTCATTGTGTCATATGTGAAACACACACGGGAATGAGCCTAGGAAGACAAGATTCTAAGGTATTGTGCAGGAATAGCTTTCGTACCACATTACGAGCTTGGCACGTTGTTTTTTAATTACGTGACATTTGTTAATACAAATGAATGAAGACTTACTAAGACGTAAGGCAGCTACTGGTACAAAGCAAGCAGTATTTAAGTGTAACTCTACAGAAAATGCCATGTCGCCATATTTAGTCTTCGCACTTACCAACAACGCACCTCCCATCATCCAGATACCGTACTTGTTGTTGTTGTTGTTGTTGTTGTGGTATTCTGTCCAATGGCTGGTTTGATGCAGCTCTCCATGCTACTCTATCCTCTGTAAGCTTCTTCATCTCCAAGCAACTACTACAATCTACATCCTTCTGAAATTACTTAATTTATTCATCTCTGGTCTCCTTCTACGATTTTTACGCTCCAGTACTAACCTCCAGTAGTAAATTGGTGAGCTCTTGATGCCTCAGTCTGTGTCCTACATACCGATTCATTCTTCTAATCAAGTTGTGCCACAAATTCCTCTTCTCCCCAATTCTATTCAGTACCTCCTCATTAGTTATGTGCTCTACCCATCTAATTTTTAGCAATATTCTGTAGCACCATATTTCGAAACCTTCTATTCTCTTCTTGTCTAAACTATTTACCGCCCAAGTTTCACTTCCATACATAGCTTCACTCCTTACAAATACTTTCGGAAAGTACTTTCTGACACTTAAATCTGTAGTGGATGTTAACAAATTTCTCTTCTTCAGAAACGTTTGCCAAAGCCAATCTACATTTCATATTCTCTCTACTTCGACCATCATCAATAATTTTGCTGCCCAAATAGCAAAACTACTTTAAGTGTCTCATTTCCCAATTTAATTCCCTCACCATCACTTGATTTAATGGGCTACATTCCACTATCCTCGTTTTGCTTTTGTTGATGTTCATCTTATATCCTCCTTTCAGGGCACTGTCCATTCCATTCACCTGCTCTTCCAGGTCCTTTGCCGTCTCTGACAGAATTACAATGTCATCGTCAAACCTCAAAATTTTTATTTCTTCTTCGCTGATTTTAATTCCTACTCCAAATTTTTCTTTTGTTTCCTTCAAGTGAATATTACGGGATTCCGTCCGGAATGGGTAGTAATAATAACTTAAATATTATCGTTATTATTACTATTAATATTATTATTATGTAATATTATATGTTACTTTTTCATTATTACTGTTATTATTCCCGAGCGTGTGTACTACAAAAAAAGACGAAAAATAATATTGACTCTGTCTTTTAACTTTCAATCAAATTTTTTCTTGCAACTTTATTATTTTTTGAAGGTAGTTTGTGGTGACAGATTTGATTCTATTGGCGTGGAAAGTCACAGTTTGGTCGTTCATTGTCGAAGCCGAAAAACAATTTAGATATTTTAGTTGTGGTAATACTGCCCTGTAGCGTTGCCCAAAGTCTAAGTTAGACTAAGTCACATTTAGTTTTGTTGTGAGTCTGTGTAACTGTATCGAAAGCTTCAGTTAATCT
The DNA here is from genome assembly GCF_023897955.1 of Schistocerca gregaria. NCBI lineage: Eukaryota > Metazoa > Arthropoda > Insecta > Orthoptera > Acrididae > Schistocerca > Schistocerca gregaria. Next base: position 262,142,459 of record NC_064925.1, on the reverse strand, counting down.
GCGAAGACAATATTATTGCAGATATCTGCTCAGGTCTCAGTACTCACGATCTTTCTTTATTGTCGACTGTAGCTGAATATCACAGATAACCGCATCTACATGAGAAGTCCGAAAATTACGTACTCGTATACTACACACTGCATTTTTATCTTTCTTTCCTGCAGAGTTCACGATACGCGCGAGGGAAAATATAACTCTACGTTTCTTCGTACACGTCGAACGGTATACTGTGCCGGCAGCACAGCTGTTTTAAAGTCCTCCAAGAACAATGATTCCTTCAATTTTCCCAGCAGCGTTACACGAAAAAAAGTTTGATGTTCCGTCCAGTTATTTCCACATAAGATCACTTAGCATCTTCGGAACACTTCTATATTGAGCGACTATTTACAAGATGTATCATTATGACTTTGTCGGAGAACCTGTTTTGGGATTTAAGAGTGAATCTATTACTCTACTACGATATTTATCAAAACAGGACTTTAATACTATAGAAAGCAAAGACATTGCAAAGAAAGTAGCTAAAACTAAGGTGTTTTTTGTTTTTTTTTTTCATGAACCTACTCAGGACCAGCACAAAAGCCCTATCTCCGATTTTCTAATTAAATGAATGACAGATTTTTGCTTTCAGACACTTATAGGCGCTGGTATAACTCATCCAGACGTTCCCAAATTCAAAAGGATAAACATTACACAACGTATTACAACAGCTTTGTTATCTTTATTACAATTTTTGTAGTTACTGCTTTACTATAGTCTGATGGAGAGAAATGTGATAATGTAGTAACTCCGATAACCAAGTTTCGTTAAATCTACTGCCCGTGTTTCCTGTAGCTTTGCGCTCAAGATTTGGCACTTTCACCATGGTTACAACCTTCAAACTGTTCCATAATGAAAGTTACATTGTTGAAATGATAATTCATATGCTTCTGAGGACTTCTCATGCAATTTATCAATATGGTTAATTTTAAAACGAAGGCTACAGCATAAGATATCGTTACTCACAATGTTATTACAGACAGAGAAATTCATCCTCTTATCAACACTCCACTTGAACAGTAACAAGTAATGGCGTTTTTATTGTGGTTAGAATGCCGTATTTCACTAAACGTATCGGTAATAAAACAAAAAGCGCGCGTTGAGCTTTATCGAACATCGTTAAACCCCGCATAGAGGCTAGGAACTCTAGAAACAATGCTTGTTAAGTAGAGCGTAATTAAATACCGTTATTAGTGTTATCAATGGATAACTGCGACACGTTTCATTTTTGTTTTACTGGAAATACGCTCGCAGTATAGAGAGAAATAAAAGAACGGTTTCCAACGTTTGTAGTTGACAAGAACGTGACGATTCTCTTTCGCTTGCATCTGTTGTACGCTTTATATATACAGCTGAAGTCCTAGATGAGGTGAAAGAATGGCAGACAACAATCAGGTGTAAGAGGCGAACACGAAGTATGAGAACCGGTTGTCATTCTAGGAAAATTCTTCTGCGTGTGTGTCCGCGTCATGTCATAAAACCGCCAAAGTTTCGGTCGCTGTTACAAGTAGTCTTCATCAGAGCGTGGTGTCTGGTTACTGCTATATATTTATTACGGGTTTTTTCCCGCAGCTTCATCCGCTTACAAGTATGTCACATATATAGCACCCTCTCTTCTCTCCCTCTCATCCCCCCCACCCCTTCTCTCTTTTCATCTCCTCCTCACCCAGTCTCCGTTGGTGTCCTCCCACCCTCTTCTCTTTGTCTCTCTATCGATAATCATTTCTGTTCATTCGCACAATTGCTTTGTCCGTCTCTTTATCAAAGGGGCACTTCTTCTGAACTGGTCCGTAGACCTGAGTGAGTATTCGCCTCTCTTGTTCTAATCCTTGATTTTCGTTCTTCCCTTACTACGTTTTTATTGGCTGACTGGATCATGAAATGGTTCAGAGGGCGAGCGGACACCCTCGTCCAACATCGAAACTAAACCCTGCAGTGCGGGCAGCCATCAGTAATGAAGAGTCAAGAGTTGTGTTCCAAAGACATACTAAGTTTATGTTAAGATACATGGCCTCAGTAAGATGCTGGAAATACTAATAGGTGATGCATATGAAGCAACTGATGAATGAAGAGCGAAAAGCCACTTGAACTTCTTTAAACTGGACGCAAAGCAATTTAAAAGGAATTTTTTAATTTACTTACGGGAAGATAAAGTCCTCTCGGATCGATAGCCGAGTCAACTCGTCCTTCTCTCACAATGTTTCAGCAAGTTCAGGCGAAGATGGCAAGTAAGAAACTTGCTGAAACATTGACGGAGAACGACGCATTGACTCGGCTGTCAGCCCGAGAATATTTTGTCATAGAGATTCGCCGAGAAAACCTGCATTCTTGCTTGCGGAATGTTTACGGAGAAAGATAGTTTCATAAAACTGGAATAAGCTGTAACTGTCCCACATTACTAAAAACGAAACACACTAAACATAAAAATAAACCTCTCAGCTCGTTATGTATGTTATGTGATATATTCATTAATTTTGACATCAGTAGATTAGAAAAAGGCTTAGGATTGCGGGCTTTCAAATACTAAATGAAATGGTGGCCCTCAACTACGTACCCTCCGACTCAGGGTTGAAACATTGAAAAGTTTTGGCTGGTTTCGTCGTCTAGGGGCTGGGGATACGTTGTTGCCGCATTACAAGCGAAATACGGCTGAGTCTACAGTATACAATATGAATATACACAAGAATCGAATGGTCGAAGGTTCCTATCACTTGACCATTGCGAATTTTGAACGTTACGTAGACATTTATTCATGAAATATTGCAATTAAATAAATTCTTCAGGTACTATTTTAACGACTATAAATGATGAGTCCGGTAGCAGAAGTACCTTTAAGAATGCCCTTTATTACTGTAAAACACTTATTGGTGTCGATGGTCCAGCAATTAAATAAAATATAAGTTGAATAACAGGGAAACAATAGATTGCTACTTCACGTAATTAGTTATAAACAACAACATAGCTCGCGAGATATTCACTTTCAAACGCATACTACGTCTTCACTGCAGAAGCCACGGAAATCCCACAAGTGCACAAGTCGGCACTACGAAATATTTCTATCTGCCGCGCCCACACGCAAGACTGCTCCACTCTCCAAGTCTTTCCCGTGACTTTATGTCGCGCCTTCACGTCCAGCACTCTTCGTGTCGTATGCGACTGTCCCTCGCGCCGCGCTGTTCAGAACTCCCACTTCCATCCCATCTCCCTACTTATGAACGCTGTGATTGGATAGAGCGCTCCCACCATGTGTTCAAGCCAACGCACACTCACAAACATAATGAAACACATTCGAAATACTGGATTTACATTTAAGTAACTCGAAATTAAATAAATATTCCTATGACTGGACCATAAACACGCTCTAACACACGTTATTAAATACATAAACAAATCAAATAAACATATATCAAAGGAATAGAAACAACAGGTGGCCCAGTAGACTAATGTGTCTGTACTTCCTAAAATACAGTAAATATTTAACCAATTCATTCATAAATAGTATATATCGGATGTAAACAAAGACATAGATGTATAAATATATTTACAAACATGCTGCTACCGGTTTTTCATGTAACTGTGGAGTACTTACGGCCTGACGCGATCGATAGTAATCGGTCACTTTGACCTCCAATAACTCATGTACTATTCAAGTTACATGCCTGTAATTTATACCAATTTAGGTTTACACTAATAGCTTTCTAAAGACACGTCGATCGACGAAATCGGATGAACCGTTTAGATTTTGGAAATTCGTTGCTGCGTGTTACATGTATAATTTATCGTCAGATACTAAACTTTAAACTAATACAGATATTGAAAATCTTGTTACACCATCAGAATCGTCGTGCAAACAATGGTAATGTACATGCTTCCTTTTCAGGTATCATGATTCATCTGGCTGATATTAATTTCTACACGAACTTTGAAATGTCTGCCATTAAGGTTTCACGAAGTCCACCATCTTTGGCACTCTCGGCACGTAGGTCTCTTTCATCGACACAGTCTCATCAAGGAATTCCCAGCCACGCGGTCGGCTAGCAGCCGCGTGCTCCAACTATTGTGCGGCATCATGCTGTTGCTAACGAGCCGCGGCTTTCACGAGCGTACTGTGCGGCCGCCCCAGCTCCGAGCACAGAATATTTCCAGGGCGCCACAACTCGCTCGTTACCTCACAGGATCTTAACTGCGCAAAGAAACGAGTTGGTTTTAGAGTTAGGCACACCACAATAAACTACTCGCAAATTGTGAAATACACTCCTGGAAATGAAAAAAGAACACATTGACACCGGTGTGTCAGACCCACCATACTTGCTCCGGACACTGCGAGAGGGCTGTACAAGCAATGATCACACGCACGGCACAGCGGACACACCAGGAACCGCGGTGTTGGCCGTCGAATGGCGCTAGCTGCGCAGCATTTGTGCACCGCCGCCGTCAGTGTCAGCCAGTTTGCCGTGGCATACGGAGCTCCATCGCAGTCTTTAACACTGGTAGCATGCCGCGACAGCGTGGACGTGAACCGTATGTGCAGTTGACGGACTTTGAGCGATGGCGTATAGTGGGCATGCGGGAGGCCGGGTGGACGTACCGCCGAATTGCTCAACACGTGGGGCATGAGGTCTCCACAGTACATCGATGTTGTCGCCAGTGGTCGGCGGAAGGTGCACGTGCCCGTCGACTTGGGACCGGATCGCAGCGACTTCCCAGCAAATTAGGGACACTGTTGCTCCTGGGGTATCGGCGAGGACCATTCGCAACCGTCTCCATGAAGCTGGGCTACGGTCCCGCACACCGTTAGGCCGTCTTCCGCTCACGCCCCAACATCGTGCAGCCCGCCTCCAGTGGTGTCGCGACAGGCGTGAATGGAGGGACGAATGGAGACGTGTCGTCTTCAGCGATGAGAGTCGCTTCTGCCTTGGTGCCAATGATAGTCGTATGCGTGTTTGGCGCCGTGCAGGTGAGCGCCACAATCAGGACTGCATACGACCGAGGCACACAGGGCCAACACCCGGCATCATGGTGTGCGGAGCGATCTCCTACACTGGCCATACACCTCTGGTGATCGTCGAGGGGACACTGAATAGTGCACGGTACATCCAAACCGTCATCGAACCCATCGTTCTACCATTCCTAGACCGGCAAGGGAACTTGCTGTTCCAACAGGACAATGCACGTCCGCATGTATCCCGTGCCACCCAACGTGCTCTAGAAAGTGTAAGTCAACTACCGCGGCCAGCAAGATCTCCGGATCTGTCCACCATTGAGCATGTTTGGGACTGGATGAAGCGTCGTCTCACGCGGTCTGCACGTCCAGCACGAACGCTGGTCCAACTAAGGCGCCAGGTGGAAATGGCATGGCAAGCCGTTCCACAGGACTACATCCAGCATCTCTACGATCGTCTCCATGGGAGAATAGCAGCCTGGATTGCTGCGAAAGGTGGATATACATTGTACTAGTGCCGACATTGTGCATGCTCTGTTGCCTGTGTCTATGTGCCTGTGGTTCTGTCAGTGTGATCATGTGATGTATCTGACCCCAGGAATGTGTCAATAAAGTTTCCCCTTCCTGGGACAATGAATTCACGGTGTTCTTATTTCAATTTCCAGTAGTGTATTTCTTTTCTTGTTCTTGCTCATCGTTATTCTGCAGTGTAGCGGGATCCGCCCTTTTGGCTCTTCCTCTACTTGGCACGATCTTGCACTTGGTCGGGTTGGAGACCCACTATCTTGAGGTCTATACGGAGAGCATCTAGCCACCGATGCTTCGGGCACCCCAAAAGCTAGTTTACCACCGACTTTCAGCGTAAACTAGCGTTTTGTTAGTGTTTCTGGATCTTCCAGAATTACGTGACTGCACTACTGTAGACTGCTTTTCATCTTGATCTCAAGGAGAGGTGGCACCCCGTAGCGCCTGCAAATTTCATCATTGCTCACATGAACATAAAGTGTCTGACCAGATGTCCACCGAAGTATTTTGGTTTCCATTACAGCAAATTGTTACTCAGCCTCTTACGTTGTGGACGAACCTTTTTGCAACGTATGAGGCAAATGGGCGGATTGCATGTTGGTAATTTTTCGAGCTGGTTCGGTCCTGGAGCTTCCTGCCACAACGCACACCAGCCATTGACCGCCATTTAGACCATGCATTGCTAACGCGATTTGTCATCTCGGGAACGAGTGAGCCATCGGCAGCGATTTATGAGCCGAGGTAATTGCTGATATTTGCCTTCGGGAAATTATACCGTCGCATCTGTTGACAGGAATTCAGTTTTCTTTATACTGAGACACAGTCCCGATTTTTCAAGCTGGTGCTTTCATTAATAAAGTTTTCTTTTCTTTTTTTTTTTTTTGCAGTAGCCAGTAGAACATCATCATCAAAGTGTCCAAGATGCTAGTTTCTTATTATCTGTGGTGATCGTGCTCGTTATTATGATGAAGAGAAGGGGGGAGTAGAGGCGCGGAGGGGGAGAGGGGGGGGGTGAGAGCAGATCCCAGGTGGAACCCACAGAAACAGGAAAGTCGCTCAGAGGATCAGGTAGCAGGCTTATTCGACGTTTAGGATTGCTGGAGAGCAGCCGGTGCCCTTGGGTTATTTCTTCAGATACTTCACGCTTTCTGAAGGGGAACCATGTGAGACCATGCGCGATATTGTACAATCGAGCTATAAGTGATGCACAGTTCTTATAGATTTTGACAATGTAGTTAATTCAGTTTTATCAAAAACTGTACCAAATACCTTTAAAATGCAAGACATTGATTTAATCTGTGTTACTACATTTAAAAACACATACTACTGTGCCAGTTTTCAGCAGACTTCACAGAGTAGTGAACTCATATCCTAGGGTGAGACAAGATGTCCGTGTAACGGCAACACTATTTTGGCAGTCATAGAGGAATTTTTCAGATCAGCAATAATTTACAATGATTTATTAATAAACGCTTTATAATACTTAACTTCAGAATGGAGACAGTGTGTCGCCATATCGATCAGTATTCACTTGCACGAATTTGTTTTTAAACTCTGGTATAGTCCTAGATCCAGTAAACGAGAATCACGTGAATAATCGGTTTGACTCTTCTTGGCAGGGGGAGGAGGGGGGGTGGGGTGACACTGTAGTAGGGATCTGAGACACTCGACGATACTGTCGTGAGGCGCTACGTAGCTAACAAAACTGCTGAGCGCAGGAATATTGACTTGGGAACTATTTGTGTGACGACGTAAGGCGTATGTACAGGGTGAGCACAAAGTCTTGCCCTGAATATAACAATTTATTACAGAATAACCGTTTGACATAACAATTTACATTTTACGCCGTTACATAGGATAGTGTTACTAGTTTTTTTAAGGCCACTTCCGTTAGTAAACCTCAACGTGTGCTTCCTTGGTAGCTCGGAGAATGTCGAGGCGGTATCCCAGTTCCCGCCACGTGACGTGTTTCGTAACATGTGTTCTGTCACAGTACCCACAGCAGCTTGTATCCTAGCCTCCAGTTCGAAGACTCTGTCCATGATTTTTTTTTTTTGGTCATCAGTCTACTGACTGGTTTGATGCGGCCCGCCACGAATTCCTTTCCTGTGCTAACCTCTTCATCTCAGAGTAGCACTTGCAACCTACGTCCTCAATTATTTGCTTGACGTATTCCAATCTCTGTCTTCCTCTACAGTTTTTGCCCTCTACAGCTCCCTCTAGTACCATGGAAGTCATTCCCTCATGTCTTAGCAGATGTTCTATCATCCTGTCCCTTCTCCTTATCAGTGTTTTCCACATATTCCTTTCTTCTACGATTCTGCGTAGAACCTCCTCATTCCTTACCTTATCAGTCCACCTAATTTTCAACATTCGTCTATAGCACCACGTCTCAAATGCTTCGATTCTCTTCTGTTCAGGTTTTCCCACAGTCCATGTTTCACTACCATACAATGCTGTACTCCAGACGTACATCCTCAGAAATTTCTTCCTCAAATTAAGGCCGGTATTTGATATTAGTAGACTTCTCTTGGCCAGAAATGCCTTTTTTGCCATAGCCAGTCTGCTTTTGATGTCTTCCTTCCTCCGTCCGTCATTGGTTATTTTACGGCCTAGGTAGCAGAATTCCTTAACTTCATTGACTTCGTGACCATCAATCCTGATGTTAAGTTTCTCGCTGTTCTCATTTCTACTACTTCTCATTACCTTCGTCTTTCTCCGATTTACTCTCAAACCATACTGTGTACTCATTAGACTGTTCATTCCGTTCAGCAGATCATTTAATTCTTCTTCACTTTCACTCAGGATAGCAATGTCATCAGCGAATCGTATCATTGATATCCTTTCACCTTGTATTTTAATTCCACCCTTGAACCTTTCTTTTATTTCCATCATTGCTTCCTCGATGTGCAGGTTGAAGAGTAGGGGCGAAAGGCTACAGCCTTGTCTTACACCCTTCTTAATACGAGCACTTCGTTCTTGATCGTCCACTCTTATTATTCCCTTTTGTATGTTGTACATTTGTATATGACCCGTCTCTCCCTATAGCTTACCCCTACTTTTTTCAGTATCTCGAACAGCTTGCACCACTTTATATTGTCGAACGCTTTTTCCAGGTCGACAAATCCTATGAACGTGTCTTGATTTTTCTTTAGCCTTGCTTCCATTATTAGCCGTAACGTCAGAGTTGACTCTCTCGTGCCTTTACTTTTCCTAAAGCCAAACTCATCGTTACCTAGCGTATTCTCAATTTTCTTTTCCAGTCTTCTGTATATTATTCTTGTAAGCAGCTTCGATGCATGAGCTGTTAAGCTGATTGTGCGATAATTCTCGCACTTGTCAGCTCTTTCCGTCTTCGGAATTGTGTGGATGATGCTTTTCCGAAAGTGAGATGGTATGTCTCCAGACTCATATATTCTACACACCAACGTGAATAGTCGTTTTGTTGCCACTTCCCCTGATGATTTTAGAAATTCTGATGGAATGTTATCTATCCCTTCCGCTTTATTTGACCGTAAGTCCTCCAAAGCTCTTTTAAATTCCGATTCTAATACTGGATCCCCTATCTCTTCTAAATCGACTCCTGTTTCTTCTTCTATCACATCAGACAAATCTTCACCCTCATAGAGGCTTTCAATGTATTCTTTCCACCTATCTGCTCTCTCCTCTGCATTTAACAGTGGAATTCCCGTTGCACTCTTAATGTTACCACCGTTGCTTTTAACGTCACCAAAGGTTGTTTTGACTTTCCTGTATGCTGAGTCTGTCCTTCCGACAATCATATCTTTTTCGATGTCTTCACATTTTTCCTGCAGCCATTTCGTCTTAGCTTCCCTGCACTTCCTATTTATTTCATTCCTCAGCGACTTGTATTTCTGTATTCCTGATTTTCCCGGAACATGTTTGTACTTCCTCCTTTCATCAATCAGCTGAAGTATTTCTTCTGTTACCCATGGTTTCTTCGCAGCTACCTTCTTTGTACCTATGTTTTCCTTCCCAACTTCTGTGATGGCCCTTTTTAGAGATGTCCATTCCTTTTCAACTGTGCTGCCTACTGCGCTATTCCTTATTGCTGTATCTATAGCGTTAGAGAACGTCATACGTATCTCGTCATTCCTTAGAACTTCCGTATCCCACTTCTTTGCGTATTGATTCTTCCTGAGTAATGTCTTGAACTTCAACCTACTCTTCATCACTACTATATTGTGATCTGAGTCTATATCTGCTTCTGGGTACGCCTTACAATCCAATATATGATTTCGGAATCTCTGTCTGACCATGATGTAATCTAATTGAAATCTTCCCGTATCTCCCGGCCTTTTCCAAGTATTCCTCCTTCTCTTGTGATTCTTGAACAGGGTATTCGCTATTACTAGCTAAAACTTGTTACAGAACTCAATTAGTCTTTCTCCTCTTTCATGCCTTGTCCCAAGCCCATATTCTCCTGTAACCTTTTCTTCTACTCCTTCCCCTACAACTGCATCAGATTTTCGTCCCCCTTTACATACTGCATTACCCTTTCAATATCCTCATACACTTTCTCTATCTCTTCATTTTCAGCTTGCGACGTCGGCATGTATACCTGAACTATCGTTGTCGGTGTTGGTCTGCTGTTGATTCTGATTAGAACAACCCCGTCACTGAACTGTTCACAGTAACACACCCTCTGCCATACCTTCCTATTCATAACGAATCCTACACCTGTTATACCATTTTCTGCTGCTGTTGATATTACCCGATACTCATCTGACCAGAAATCCTTGTCTTCCTTCCACTTCACTTCACTAACCTCTACTATATCTAGATTGAGCCTTTGCATTTCCCTTTTCAGATTTTCTAGTTTCCCTACCACGTTCAAGCTTCTGACATTCCACGCCCCGACTCGTAGAACATTATCCTTTCGTTGATTATTCAGTCTTTTTCTCATGGTAATCTCCCCCTTGGCAGTCCCCTCCCGGAGATCCGAATGGGGGACTATTCCGGAATATTTTGCCAATGAGGAGATCATCATGACACTTCTTCAACTACAGGCCACATGTCCTGATATATCCCCGGAAAAAAGTCAAGGAAATATGAAAGGTCCGTTACAAAAAATGGTTCAAATGGCTCTAAGCACTATGCGACTTAACATCTGAGGTCATCAGTCCCCGAGACTTAGAACTACTTAAACCTAACTAACCTAAGAACATCACACACACCCATGCCCGAGGCAGGATTCGAACCTGCGACCATAGCAGCAGCGTGGCGCCGGACTGAAGCGCCTAGAACTGCTCGGTCACAGCGGCCGGCCTAGGTTTTCCGTGATTTCCCTAAATCGCTCCAGCCAAATATCGGGATGGTTCCTTTGAAAGGGCACGGCCGTCTTCCTTCACGTCCTTCCCTACACCGATGACACCGGTGACCTCTCTGTTTGGTCTCTTCCCCCAAACAACCCACCCAACCTTGTTTCCTCTTCATTAAGTCATCACACAAGTCTTAGCACTCTTAGAGGCCTTCGCTGTACTCTTTCCATCTGTTCGCTCTCTCTCTCTCATCTGCATTTAACAGCGTAATTCCCATTGCACTCTCGATGTTACCATCTTTGTGTTTAATTTCACTGAAAGTTGTTTTGATTTTTCTGTGTGCTGACTCATTCCTTCCGACAATCACTTCTTTTTCGATTTCTTCACATTTATTTCTCTCGTATGTAACTTATATTTCTGTTTTTCTGAATTTGTCTGAACCTTTTTGTACTTCCTTCTTTCGTCGATCAACTGAAGCATTTCTTCTGTTACCCATGGATTCTTAGCAATTATCTCCTTTGTACCCATTTTTTCTTGCCCATATAGAGATGTCCATTCCTCTTCAACGGAAGTGCGTACTGAGCTGTTCTTTATCGCTGTGGCTATAGCCTCAGGGAACTTCAAGCGAATCTCTTCATTCCTTAGTACTTCCGTATCTCACTTCTTTGAGCATTGATTCTTCCTGACAAGTCTCCTGAACTTCAGCCAACTCACCACGACTACTAAATTGTGTTGCGAGTCTATATCTTCTCCAGAGTAGGCCTTACAATCCGACCATGATGTAATATAACTGACGTCATCACGTATCTTCCAGCCTTTTCCAAGTGTACCTCCTCCTCTTGTGATTCTTGAACAGATTATTCGCTATTAATATCTGAAATTTATTGCAGAACTCAGTTAGCCTTTCTCCTCTCTCATTCCTGGTACCAAGCCCATATTTTCCCGTAACTATTTTTTTCTATTTCTTCTTCTACAACCATATCCCAGTCCAAAGTAATTCTTAGATTGTCATCCTCCTTTACATACTGAATTACCCATTCAATGCTCTCATATACTTTCTCAATGTATTCATCTTTGGCTTGCGACGTCGGCATATACAGGGTGTTTCAAAAATGACCGGTATATTTGAAACGGCAATAAAAACTAAACGAACAGCGATAGAAATACACCGTTTGTTGCAATATGCTTGGGACAACAGTACATTTTCAGGCAGACAAACTTTCGAAATTATAGTAGTTACAATTGTCAACAACAGATGGTGCTGCGGTCTGGGAACCTCTATAGTACGATATTTTCCACATATCCAACATGTATAGCAATAATATGGCGCAGTCTCTGAATGAAATTACCCGAAACCTTTGACAACGTGTCTGGCGGAATGGCTTCACATGCAGATGAGATGTACTACTTCAGCTGTTCATTTGTTTCTGGATTCTGGCGGTACACCTGATCTTTCAAGTGTCCCCACAGAAAGAAGTCACAGGGGTTCATGTCTGGCGAATAGGGAGGCCAATCCACGCCGCTTCCTGTATGTTTCGGATAGCCCAAAGCAGTCACACGATCATCGAAATATTCATTCAGGAAATTAAAGACGTCGGCCGTGCGATGTGGCCGGGCACCATCTTGCATAAACCACGAGGTGTTCGCAGTGTCGTCTAAGGCAGTTTGTACCGCCACAAATTCACGAAGAATGTCCAGATAGCGTGATGCAGTAATCGTTTCGGATCTGAAAAATGGGCCAATGATTCCTTTGGAAGAAATGGCGGCCCAGACCAGTACTTTTTGAGGATGCAGGGACGATGGGACTGCAACATGGGGCTTTTTGGTTCCCCATATGCGCCAGTTCTGTTTATTGACGAAGCCGTCCAGTTAAAAATAAGCTTCGTCAGTAAACCAAATGCTGCCCACATGCATATCGCCGTCATCAATCCTGTGCACTATATCGTTAGCGAATGTCTCTCGTGCAGCAATGGTAGCGGCGCTAAGGGGTTGCCGCGTTTGAATTTTGTATGGATAGAGGTGTAAACTCTGGCGCATGAGAAGATACGTGGACGTTGGCGTCATTTGGACTGCAGCTGCAACACGGCGAACGGAAACCCGAGGCCGCTGTTGGATCACCTGCTGCACTAGCTGCGCGTTGCCCTCTGTGGTTGCCGTACGCTGTCGCCCTACCTTTCCAGCACGTTCATCCGTCACGTTCCCAGTCCGTTGAAATTTTTCAAACAGATCCTTTATTGTATCGCTTTTCGGTCCTTTGGTTACATTAAACCTCCGCTGAAAACTTCGTCTTGTTGCAACAACACTGTGTTCTAGGCGGTGGAATTCCAACACCAGAAAAATCCTCTGTTCTAAGGAATAAACCATGTTGTCCACAGCACACTTGCACGTTGTGAACAGCACACGCTTACAGCAGAAAGACGACGTACAGAATGGCGCACCCACAGACTGCGTTGTCTTCTATATCTTTCACATCACTTGCAGCGCCATCTGTTGTTGAAAATTGTAACTACTGTAATTTCGAAAGTTTGTCCGCCTGAAAATGTACTGTTGTCCAAAGCATATTGCAACAAACGGTGTATTTCTATCGCTGCTCGTTTAGTTTTTATTGCCGTTTCAAATATACCAGTCATTTTTGAAACACCCTGTATATGTGAATTAACGTTGTTGGTGTTGGTATTTCTGTTGTTTCTGGTGAGAATAGTCCTGTCACTGATCTCTTCACATCTGCAGCTACATCTACATCGATACTCCGCAAGCCACCGCACGGTGCGTGGAAGAGGATACCCTGTACCACTAAAAATCATTTCCTTTCCTGTTCCACTCGCAAATAGAGCGAGGGCAAAACGACTGTCACTATGCTTTCGTATGAGTCCTAATTTTCCGTATCTTATCTCATTGGTCTTTACGCGCAGTGTGTGTTGGTGGCAGTAGAATCGTTCGGTAGTCAGCTTCAGAAGCCAATTCTCTAAATTTTATCAGTAGAGTATTTCGAAAAGAACGTCGCCTTCTAAACATTCATGGTGGTGTCTGTTTGTTCTATATCGTGTCTCCCTACCACTTTCGCGCAACGACGCTCTGAGCGTGTTTTTTAGGGAATTAACTAGTTTGAACCTGGGACCTGTTGCTGGTAAGGAGACGCCAGACCACACATGACATGTAGAATTCAGAAGAGTTCAGTGAGACTAGCGATGATATAACCAAATACCAAATGATCTCAGCGTCACCTCCACTGCACTCCCTGTAAAATAATCTTAATACTAACTAAATATAGTGGAAAGGGTTCAAGGCTTTCCTATTTTTAGTTAGCTGGTAAAATAACGTCGAAAAAGCAGTTAAGTTCACCATTGGAAATTTTATTCTACTCACAAAACATTGTTTAATAATTGCACTATTGATAAAAGGAAGTGTCTTAATACAGGATGGTAAAAACCAACAGCTTCCAACAAAAATGTGAACGAATATTCTCTGAATGGGTTTTCAAGTTCTACAATGGATCGAAGGATGACCTATGCCATATCACATCTATATTCTAGGTTTAATTTAAGTTTCACAAAAGAGAAAACTATCAAAATGGTCTACAGTGACCCTCAATTATCTTTAATTACTTATCTAACTTGTCTTAAATTACAGTGGCTGATGTGGCTTCTCAATAACTATATAAAAGAAAAATCATCGTGTTTCAGATCTGTTCTTCAAGTGGCAAATGTGAACACCATGAGTTGTAATTAACGATCGACACTAGTATTACGCAAAAAAGGGGTGTAACAGATGAGACTTCTGCAGTTCTGGGTGAAGCCTTATGCGCTCAAACATGCGGCATCGCGTGCGTTCATTACCTTGTCGGTGTTTAGGCAGCGTCAGGGCGACAGCGGCCGGCGCACCAGCCATCCAGCTCGCCGTCTCGGAACCAACTCTCTCCTAACTTCTCCTTACTACAATTTACCGAAGTTGGTTAAAAAAAAACTATCTGGCTGTGTTTTCATCTGACCAATCAGGGTCTCAATATTAACCTTAAGCTCCGCCTACAAAGATTCTGTCTATCCAATGAGAAACGTTATACTTTTCGTGGTGGGGCAATGTTTTTAAAGTTTGCAACGTAACAGAGACGCTAAAAAGTCTCACGCTAAAACCTGCAGCTGGTATGGTCCTTATAGCGTTATCGTAAGATCTATACTGTTCTTCTGGAGGGCTCTATCTTTTAACATGGGCTGGGGGGTGGTCCTTGACGTACCTGAGACGCAAAAAAGTCTCACGCTAAAACTTGCGGGTGGTGAGCCCTAGTGGTTAGCTGGCGACGTGGGTGTCCAGTCCGACCCTTATCGTAGGGCCTTCTAGCTTAACACGGTTCTGCTCTCGGCTTCTGTTCTCGTTTCTCCCCTCGGAACTGCGTCGGTCTCACAGTGGGAAGGTACGACATGCATTTAGGCATTCTTGTGTTAGTCTGTGGTATTCCATTTGCTCACTCGTTACTCGTATTACTTTGGGTAATTTAATGTCACGATTTATTCGGAGCTATGTGACATACTACTGGTTTTGCTTATCATGTCAGGGTTTTCATGGAAGGTGGTGGATTTGCCTGACACCTTACAGCCTTTTTCCTCCATGGAATCCCATTTGAATTCCTGAAGCATCTCCGTAACGCTTACGTGTTTTTCGAACTTACAGGTAACAAATATAGCAGTCCACCACTGAATTTCTTCTATGTCTTGCTTCAATCCAATCTGGTACTGATCCCAAACATCGAGCAGTACTCAAGAATAGGCCGCACCATCTTCCTGTATGCGGTCTCCTTTGCAGGTGAACTACTCTTTCCTAAAACTCTCCCAATAAACCGAAGTCGACCATTCGCCTTCCCCATCACAGTTTTCACATGCTCGTTCCATCTCATATCGTTCTGCAAACGTTGCGCTCAAATACACTCCTGGAAATGGAAAAAAGAACACATTGACACCGGTGTGTCAGACCCACCATACTTGCTCCGGACACTGCGAGAGGGCTGTACAAGCAATGATCACACGCACGGCACAGCGGACACACCAGGAACCGCGGTGTTGGCCGTCGAATGGCGCTAGCTGCGTAGCATTTGTGCACCGCCGCCGTCAGTGTCAACGGAGCTCCATCGCAGTCTTTAACACTGGTAGCAGGCCGCGACAGCGTGGACGTGAACCGTATCTGCAGTTGACGGACTTTGAGCGAGGGCGTATAGTGGGCATGCGGGAGGCCGGGTGGACGTACCGCCGAAATGCTCAACACGTGGGGCGTGAGGTCTCCACCGTACATCGATGTTGTCGCCAGTGGTCGGCGGAAGGTGCACGTGCCCGTCGACCTGGGACCGGACCGCAGCGACGCACGGATGCACGCCAAGACCATAGGATCCTACGCAGTGCCGTAGGGGAACGCACCTCCACTTCCCAAGAAATTAGGGACACTGTTGCTCCTGGGGTATCGGCGAGGACCATTCGCAACCGTCTCCATGAAGCTGGTCTACGGTCCCGCACACCGTTAGGCCGTCTTCCACTGACGCCCCAACATCGTGCAGCCCGCCTCCAGTGGTGTCGCGACAGGCGTGAATGGAGGGACGAATGGAGACGTGTCGTCTTCAGCGATGAGAGTCGCTTCTGCCTTGGTGCCAATGATAGTCGTATGCGTGTTTGGCGCCGTGCAGGTGAGCGCCACAATCAGGACTGCATACGACCGAGGCACACAGGGCCAACACCCGGCATCATGGTGTGTGGAGCGACCTCCTCCACGGGCCGTACACCTCTGGTGATCGTTGAGGGGACACTGAATAGTGCACGGTACATCCAAACCGTCATCGAACCCATCGTTCTACCATTCCTAGACCGGCAAGGGAACTTGCTGTTCCAACAGGACAATGCACGTCCGCATGTATCCCGTGCCATCCAACGTGCACTAGAAGGTGTAAGTCAACTACCCTGGCCAGCAATATCTCCGGATCTGTCCCCCATTGAGCATGTTTGGGACTGGATGAAGCGTCGTCTCACGCGGTTTGCACGTCCAGCACGAACGCTGGTCCAACTGAGTCGCCAGGTGGAAATGGCATGGCAAGCCGTTCCACAGGACTACATCCAGCATCTCTACGATCGTCTCCATGGGAGAATAGCAGCCTGGATTGCTGCGAAAGGTGGATATACACTGTTCTAGTGCCGACATTGTGCATGCTCTGTTGCCTGTATCTATGTGCCTGTTGTTCTGTCAGTGTGATCATGTGATGTATCTGACCCCAGGAATGTGTCAATAAAGTTTCCCCTTCCTCGGACAATGAATTCACGGTGTTCTTATTTCAATTTCCGGGAGTGTATTTAAGCGACTTGATTTTATCAAGCTGGACACTAATAATAGTGTATCCGAACATTACAGGTTTGATCTTCCTACTCATGCGCATTAACTTGAATTTTTTTCCATATTTAGGGCTGGCAGCCATTCATCACACTGACTGCAAATTTTGTCTAAGTTCTCGTGGTCGTGCGGTAGCGTTCTCGCTTCCCGCGTCCGGGTTCCCGCGTTCGATTCCCGGCGGGGTCAGCGATTTTCTCTGCCTCGTGATGGCTGGGCGTTGTGTGTTGTCCTTAGGTTTGAGTAGTTCTAAGTTCTAGGGGACTGATGACCATAGATGTTAAGTCCCATAGTGCTCAGAGCCATATGAACTCTTTTTTTTTGTCTAAGTGGTCTTGTACCTTCGTACAGCCACTCAACTTCGACACCTTATCGTACACCGCGGCATTAACACCAAACAACCGCAAAATTGCTGCCCATCCTGTCCGCCATATCATTTATGTATATAGAGAACAACAGTCACTCAATGTCTCCCCTACCTTCCTATTCATAACGAATGCTACTCCCGATACACCATTTCCTTCTGCTGTTGATATTACCCTATACCCATCTGATCAGAAATCCTTATCAAGTTCACTTCAGTGACACCCACTATATCTAGATTGAGCCTTAGCAATTTCCTTTCCAGATTTTCTAGCTAGGCTAGCACGTTCAGACTTCTGACATTCAACGCCCCGGCTTGTAGGCAGTTACTCTTTCGTTGATTATTCAACCTTTATCTCAATGTCACCGCCCCTTGTCAGTCCCCTCCCGGAGATCCGACTGGGGGACTAGTTCGGAATGTTGTGCCAATGCAGAGATCATCATGACGCTTTACAGGCCTCATATCCTGTCGATACACATTATGTGTAGATAACGCAGTGGTTTTCATTGCCTTCGGCATCCTCATGTCGTTCATCATTGCTGATTCTTTTGCCGTTAGGTGTAGTTTCCCACCCTAAGTAGAAGAGGGTGCGCTGAATCTTTGTCTGCTCCTCCACTCTTTGTCAAGACCTTTGCCAGAATGGGGGTAACTTCTTTTGCTGGAATTCTTCGACCGCCATTGCTGATGATTTTTACTTAGATTTTAAGCAGTTGCAGGATTCGAACCCGGGACCGAGGGCGTTTTGATTACTAATCAAGGACGCTACCCGTATTCCATGTGTGCTTTTCTCTTGCAGCATAGCAATAAAGGAAACGTTCTCCTCAAAGTTGCATGCACGAGGAACGGAATTTGTAGAAATGATTCAGTCTCAAAACGAAAAAAATACATATGTTAGTTCGGACGAAAGATGCTAGCAGAATCTCATAGATACATGCCTGTACGGCTACGTCGCTGCACTCAGTAGATGAATTGTTAATCGCACAGGAGAAGACACACATAGCTTGCAGAACCAGCCCGTTTGCTGCTCCCCTAACCCACTGCTATGTGAACCCCTCTACTGCACACTGCTTGTCGCATAACCGGATTGCAGTTCGATCAAACTGCGAGGCAAGCACAAGAGAGAAACACTCCCATGACGACGGGCAAACAAGTTGCGTCGTTAACGCTATCGTCAAGAATCCGTTGTTGCTGAACGATAAACGGAATCTGTGTATTCTACACAGCAGTGTCCTCCAATAAATGGGCAGTGCATAACATAGAAGGTGACATTTTTAAGAATAGAGTGACATCAGTGTTTGAACATACCGATCGCAAAATTCTCACGTAACCTTACACGTAGCGCTTAAATAAGCGCCAGACGGATGTGAATTCTTACCTGTAAAATAAATAAATAAATAAATAAATAAATATTTAAAATACCGCATACTTCCATTTTGGCAATATGCCCAATTTTTAAAGAACTTTAGACGGTTGGAAGTAGCCATAAAAGCTTGTATGCACTACTTCATGTACAGGATGTCCCAGGAGAAATGGAGAAGTAGCCAATATTCTGGGATATTACAGAAACGATCATTCGAAACGAAATTCTAGTAAACATGTGCTCTGAAATGTGAACCTTAAGAGCTATGACCATTACTGATATTGTGAAACGAATCTTTGCTACTGCAAGCTTTTTGATTTGCATATTTTGCGAGCACCAGATCAAGGAAGAATTGTTCAGTAAATGTGGGCTCTGAAGTGCATTAAGAGATATTGATTAATTGCTCGTCTTCTGAAACGCATGTCATTGTACTGAAAAAGAGCTCATAGCTTTTAAGGTTTACATTTTAGTGCTCAATAGACGTTTTTTCCTGTTTTAGTCCGTACTATCCTCTCCCAAAAAATGGAGAGCAAAAAGTTTGCAGCAGAAAAGATTTGTTTTACAGTATCGAAGATGAAGAAGTGGTTAGCGCTCTTAAGACACGCATTTTGGAGCCCCCAGTTACTAGGCTTTGTTGCTTCAAATGATCGTTCTTGTCATACTCCTGAACACTTAACATTTCTCGTGGGACGTCCTGTACGACAATGCTCAGGCTTCAACTGCCCGTTAGGTTGGCTGCGGCCAGACAAATTAAGTGGCTCTCACACGCTGTGCCTGTTTGATCGGTTCCCCAGTAAGCATGATACCCAGTACTTCGCAGTCGAGATTAAGTACCTGTCATAATATCTTAATCTAAACGTAAGATCTCACTTACGTGTACCTATCCATAAATCACTCACTAACTCCTCTGTTGCTGCCGCCCGCCTCAGGAACAAATTACCCTGCATCCAGTTAAATATGTTGCTGGTTTTAGGTAGAAACTGCAGCACCTCCTTCTGTCACTCTCGTAACATTTCCCCAAAACAGTAACCTACATGTCTAATTTTGACCTCTGCAAACAGTAAGCCCAGTTACGATTATTTCTCAGTTCCTTTCTCTATATATAACGCTACTTTCTTTTACCTTATCTTTGATAATATTCCACTTCCTCTCCTTTTTTCCGCTCCTCTCTCTCTCACGTCGATTACTGCTAGCGCTGATAGTTGAAAACTGTCTTCAACTAATCTATATTTATTGCTGTGCACACATCAAAAAAAAAAAAGATTTGCATCACCTCGGTTCCGAGAGTTCCGGAACCTGTACAGAAAACTGGAATAGAGATCAACATAAAATTTATTTCCGCCCTTTTTATTGCTCATTAAAACCACACACTGCATGCTGTACATACAGCGAGACCTTCAGAGGTAGTGGTCCAGACTGCTGTACAAACCGTTGCCTCTAATGCCCAGTAGCATGTCCTCTTGCACTGATGCATGCCTGTGTTCGTCGTGGCATACTATCCACAGGTTCATCAAGGCACTGTTGTTCCAGATTGTCCCACTCCTCAGCACCGTAGATCCCTCAGTGGTTGGTGGGTCACGTCATCCATAAACAGACCTTTCCAATCTATCCCAGGCATATTCGATGTCTTTCATGTCTGGAGACCGATGTAGTTATCCTGAAGGAAGTCATTCACAATATGTGCACGACTGGGGCGCCAGTTATCTCCCATGAAGACGAATGCCTCGCCAATATGCTGCCGATATGGTTGCAGTATCGGTAGTTCACATAATGCCACCCCAAAACAGAAGGGAACCTCCACCTTGCTGCACTCGCTAGACAGTGTGTCTAAGGTCTTCAGCATGACCGGGTTGCTTCCAAACTTGTCTCTGACGATCGTCTGGTTGAAGGCGCATGTGACATTCTTTGGTGAGGAGAACGTGATGCCAATCCTGAGCGGTCCAGCCGGCATGTTTTGGGGACTATCTTTACCGCGCTGCACGGTGTCGTGGTTGCAAAGATGGACTTCGCCATGGACGTCGGGTGTGAAAAAAATGGTTCAAATGGCTCTGAGCACTGTGGGACTTAACTTCTGAGGTCATCAGTCCCCTAGAACTTAGAACTATTTAAACCTAACTAACCTAAGGACATTGCACACATCCATGCCCGAGGCAGGATTCGAACCTGCGACCGTAGCGGACGCGCGGTTCCGGACTGTAGCGCCCAGAACCGCTCGGCCACCCTGGCCGGCGTAGGGTGTGAAGTTGCGCATCATGCAGCCTATTGCGCACAGTTTGATTTGTAACACGACGTTCTGTGGCAGCGCGAAAAGTATTATTCAACATGGTGGTGTTGCTGTGAGGGCTCCTCCGAGCCATAAACCGTAGGTAGCGGTCATCCACTGCAGGAGTAGCCCTTGGGCGGCCTGAGCGAGGCATGTTCGACGCTTCCTGTCTGTCTGTATCTCCTTCATACCCGAACAACATCGCTTTGGTTCACTCCAAGACATCTGGACACTTCCCTTGTTGAGAGCCCTTCCTGGCACAAAGTAAGAATGCGGACGTGATCGAACCACGGTATTGACCGTCTCTGCATCGTTGAACTACAGACAACACGGGCCCTGTACCTCCTTCCTGGTGGAATGACTGGAACTGATGACTGGCTGTCGGACCCCCTCCATCCAGACTGTAGCGCCTAGGATCCCTCGGCCACTCTGGCCGGCCAAGTGGGTTTAGTGACATCTGTGAACAGTCAGAGACTGTGTCTGTGATACTATAACCACAGTCAACGTCTCTCTTCAGGAGTTCTGGGAACAGCAGTGACGCAAAACTTTTTTTGATGTGTGTATTTATCACGAAAGAAATTAAACTGCTTCTTTTTTCTGCACTGAAGCAATTTCTCATTGTTGTATCCTATATTAGGTGTAACTTATATCACCCTTGTGGTGATATATATATATATATATATATATAACATAAAATATGCTGCCTGACAAGTAACGTGAAGCACGCATAAGATATGGTCGGATGGCGTAAACTTCGTACACGAACACACAGTTGACACCTCTGTAAATGATATAAATAATAGGCAGAACGGCCGGAAGTAAATTGCAAGCCAAATTCATAGAGAAATACTTTTTTTTTAATCTTCAACAACGAAACTGTATTAATATATACAAACATATGTATCCGTATTTCCTGAATGCTCACAGAAGATGCTTCGCAAATAAATACGAAACGCGTCTGGTGTAAAAAGCCTAAGCCGGAGAAACCAATAATAATTGATTAGAATTGCAGTTAACTGTGACAGGTAGAACGGCTACTGCAGTGGCTTCATGTTATTGTTATTACCAGGACTCGTAGCGTAGATAGGGGGCGTGAACTGCGTCACATGTTGAGTGATCGCTGTGAAGAACATGGAGATGCCACGTAGTCAACTAAATAAAAACAAAAATGTCGTGTGACTAGGACCTCCCGTCGGGTACACTGTTCGCCCGGTGCAAGTATTTAGATTTTACGCCACTTCGGCGACTTGCGGGTCGATGGGGATGAAATGATAATGATTAGGACAACACAACACGCGGTCCCTGAGCGCAGAAAACCTCCGGCCCAGTCGGGAAACGAACCCGGGCCCTTAGAACTGACATTTTGTCGCGCGGACCACTCAGCTACCGGGGGCAGAGAGGTACTGAACTAAGACAGCGTTATGAGCACCTGACAGAGTTTGGAAGGAGCCTTCTTGTAGGTCTCCGTTTGACCGGCTGTCGAATTGTACAATGACCAGATTCGTGGATCATTCACATGTGACAGATTGGATTGACGTTGCTTTCTCATTCTTCTGCTTGAATGTATATGTTAGAGGGGCATGATCAGTATAAATAACAAAGTCTTTACCTTCTAACAGATATTTAAAATACTTGACTGCCATTATATACTAAGTAGTTCTCTGTCATATGTGGAATACTTCTTCTGTAGATTCGTGAACATTTTTGAAAAGAAACCAATAGATTTCCATTGTTCATCTTGCCATTGTTGCAACACAACACCAACTGCAGCTGCAGAATTGGATGCATCCACAAATAATGTGAGTTGGCTGTGCAAACCCGGAAATGTTAAAGGTGTTGCATTTGCGAGATCTTCTTTACATTTTTGGAACTGAGCAGTTGCCTCTTCTGTCCAGTCAATATGTCTTCTGTCATTTTTAGTTGTTCCTTTTAGGTAATCATTCAACGAGGCTTGGTTTTCTGCAGCACGTTCTAAATATCTAGGATGAAAGTTGATGATTCCTAAAATTTTTCGATGTTCGCGAACAGTTTCAGGTCGCTTGTTGTTCATTAGCGCAGACACTTTTTCTGGATGCCGCTTAGTTCCTGAGGGTGCGATTAATTGTCCCAAGAATGTTAGTTCTTGCACTCCAAATACGGAGTTTGCACCATTTATTGCCATACCATACTGATTCAATTGTTTAAAGAGTAAATTTAGATGCTCAGTATGTTGTACGGGAGATTCTGATGCTATTAAAATATCATCCAAATACGGAAAGCAGAAATCCAGCTCTCTCGCAACTTCGTGTATAAACCTCTGAAATGCGCTAGGTGCATTTCGAAGTCCGAAGGGCATGTAATTAAAATCACACAGACCAAACCGCTGACTTTGGTTTGCTTCTTCGGCTAAAGGAATTTGATAATACGCTTTTAGTAGGTCAATCTTGGAGAATATTTTCTTATTCCGTATCATAAAATTTACTTCATCTACTCGAGGGATTATATACCGGTCTGGGAGATTACTGTCACTAACACGACGATAATCTCCATACTTGCCACTGAGCATTTGACTTCATAACAAGGTACAGTGGACTAGCCCTTTGTGATCGTGATGGACGTGTAATATCATTATTCAGCAGAAATTGAAATTCTTTCTTAGTTATTTGCAATTTATGTGGGTCCAACCAACGAGCTTCACTATACACCGGTGTACTACTAAAAGTGTCGCGCGGGATTAGCAGAGCGGTCTAAGGAGCTGCAGTCATGGACTGTGCGGCTGATCGCGGCGGAGGTTCGAGACCTCCCTCGTGCATGGGTGTGTGTGTTTGTCCTTAGGATAATGTAGCTTAAGTAGTGTGAAAGCTTAGGGACTGATGACGCGCCGGCCGCGGTGGTCTCGCGGTTCTAGGCGCGCAGTCCGGAACCGTGCGACTGCTACGGTCGCAGGTTCGAATCCTGCTTCGGGCATGGATGTGTGTGATGTCCTTAGGTTAGTTAGGTTTAAGTAGTTCTAAGTTCTAGGGGACTGATGACCATAGCAGTTGAGTCCCATAGTGCTGAGAGCCATTTGAACCATTTGAACCATTTGACTGATGACGTTATTAGTTACGTCCCATAACATTTCACACACATTTGAACGTTTTTGAACCACTAAAAGTATTGATATAATGCTGTACTTTATGTTTTAACACCTTTGGTATTATAGATGATTTTGTTAGCTCAGGAAAGATATCTTAATAGCTTTGAATACTGACACTTTGCGTAGAGTGAGCTTACTGAATCGTTAGCATCCACAGCGGTAACATCTGCGGAAATTTTTATTTTAGTGATGTTATCTATAAGCTTTTTATTTTTCAGATCTACGAGTAAACCAAAATGATGAAGAAAATCAGCTCCCAATATTCCTTTTATACATCTGCAACTATAAATGGCCATTCAAACTTAGGTTTAATACCTAAATTAATGGTTAACAGCTTTGACCCTTAAGTTTTTATTTCAGAACCATTCATAGAAACTAAAGTCAGAGGGTTCAAGCTTCTTAGATTTTGCCAATGGTGTAACAGACAAATCTGCACCGCTATCTACCAGATAAGATTGTCCATAAGTTTTGTCTTTAACAAGTAATTAATGTTGGCGGCTTACTGTAGGAGCTAGAGTAGAACACACAGCCGCTTTTTACTCTACCCTTCCTTGTTTTACTTATTTTTCTATTGTTACGTTTGTACACACTTTTCAGGTTTACTCCATGAGCCAAATTTGAAGTGATAATACTTATCCTTTTTAACTGTGTTCTGTTTCTACGTCTGCTAAGCGACCTGGGTCTGTTTGATTCTCGGCGCGTCTTAACTTCATTTTCTTACTCTTTAATTTTTACTCGAAGATCTTGGACTAATAAGGATGTGGAAGGAACTGATTGCGCTGACGTAATCTGAAGCTCCTCAGCATATTGCATCTCTACTATAGGATCGGCCATCTGCGCGATCTTGTCCGTCGTTTCTTCCGATACCACTAATATACTTCGGCTATTACTAGGAAGTTCATCGAGCCACAATGTTTTTAAAGCATTCTCCGACAAGTTGGTATCAGCATAGTTTCGTAATAACCGGCTAGGTTTCATATCACCAAGTTCCAACCCACTCAACAGTTTTTTTTTTTTTATTTTTTTTTATTTTTTTTTTTTTTAAGCTCCTCACTTTCCTTGAAAATTGTTAAGAGTCGTTCTTTTGCCAGCGAATATTTATTATTTTCATCACTGGTTACCAGATACTAGATGTTTTCGACATATTTCGGTTCATACTGGGCCAGCAGATAACTGAACTTAGTTGCTTCCGTAGCTATGGCAGCGATTGTAAACTGAGCCTCGGCTTGGCAAAATCAAATATCGGGCTTTTCTACCCAAAAGGGAGGAAGATTTAACCTTACCTTATTAATTTCCGGAGTACTCACAGGATTGTCCCCTTCAAGTCAACTTCCTGATTTAATTTTATTTTATTGAACACCATCTGCGCCGAATTCCAGCATATTCCGCGGTGGACAATTCACCGACAGTTACGTTGCAGGCTTTCTTTTGTTGTCTCGCCGATCACGTCGGGGTCACCGTCTAACACAGGTAAACACACACACAAATAAGAACTTAAAACTTCTTTATTATAACATTTTATAAGACGTGAATTGGTGTGTTGCTTAGGAAACAATACATTTTACAACTCTCAAAAACAATACAATCATCTTTTGTCCCTTGTGATATCACAGAACATATAGCTCTGAATCCAACCTTATTGATGTCAAAACACTCACTAACAGACCAAAGCAACCTGCTCCCACAGTGTTTTAAGCTATTTTAAATGTGACGTCCGCTACTTAGCGAACAGTTGCTGACTATGAACGATGGCTCATCCTGTTCTCTTTTCTTTCTCAGAACATGACATGATTTTATGACACCTTATGGTGCAGCTAAAATATTGCGAAACCGGTCGTGCTTGTAAATGAAGTGCTTAGAGCTGAAGCGGTTTTATCTCCATGAATGAAATATCCAGGCTGTGGCTGTCCCGACTACAAAGTCTTCTGCATAGTCTGCTTGACGTTGCATCGCCAGCAATTTTGCCAGATATGTTCGCGATATAGCTTGTACGGGATCAGCTCGTACGTCAGCATCGTCCCAGTCCCATTATCCAGGAATGTAGAGACCAGTTACAAAAAGCTGCGGACCAGTTTGTCTCAGGATGGAATACGACTTAGCGACACCCTTCCTAACCGAATCAAAGTATGCGACCGAGCCAGAGGGGTTGCAACGTTATACTGATAAGTGGGCTCATAATGCAAAGATTTCGCGAATTTATCTCGATTTTGTAATTGCCGAAATAATTTCGGAGTTCCCCTTGTGGGTTCTTCAGTTTTTTGTCGTGCAGTATATGAAGAGTATCTAATTGGCTGTAAGAGAGGTTTTACTGGTCTTAATGCTGCCACGAGGAAAACAAGGATAATAGAATATAGTTGTATTAAATTAGGTGATGCTGAGGGAATTGGATTAGGGAATAAAACACTTAAAGTAGTTGATAAGGTTTGCTATTTGGGCAGAAAAATAACTGATGATGGTCGAAGTAAAGAGGATATGAAGTAAAAACAGGCAATGGCAAGAGAAGCGTATCTAAAGAAGAGGAATTTGTTAACACCGAGTATAGATTGAAGTATCAGGAAGCCTTTTCTGAAAGTATTTGTATGGAGTGTAGCCATGCATGCAAGTGAAACATGGACGATTAACAGTTTAGACAAGAAGAGAATATAAACTTTTGAAATGTGGCGCTACCAAGGAATACGGAAGATTAGATGTTCAAATGTGTTCAAATGTGTGTGAAATCTTATGGGACTTAACTGCTAAGGTCATCAGTCCCTAAGCTTACACACTGCTTAACCTAAATTATCCTAACGACAAACACACACACCCATGCCCGAGGAAGGACTCGAACCTCCACCGGGACCAGGAAGATTAAATGTGCAGATCATGTAAGTGCCGGCCGGGGTGGCCGAGCGGTTCTAGACACTACAGGATGTGTGTGATGTCCTTAGGTTTGTTAGGTTTAAGTAGTTCTAAGTTCTACGGTACTGATGACCTCAGATGTTAAGTCCCATAGTGCTCAGAACCATTTGAACCATCATATAAGTAATGAGCAGGTACTGAATAGAATTGGGGAGAAATGAAATTTGTAACACAAACTGAGAAGAAGAAGGGATCGGTTGGCTGGACACACTCTGAGACATCAAGGCATACCAGTTTAGTACTGGAGGGAAGCGTGGAGCGTAAAAATCGTAGAGGGAGACCAAGAGATGAATACAGTAAGCGGATTCAGAGGGATATGGGTTGCAGTAGTTACTCAGAGTTGGAGAGATTTGCACAGGATGGAGTAGAATGGAGAGCTGCATCAAACCAGCCTTTGGACTAAAGATCGCTAAAACAACACAATCTAGCCTCTTTAAATAAATGATTTAACAAATTTAAGTAAAGGACAGGTATCTCACAGTTTACAACTATGGCAGTAACTCGTTGTAACAGATGATATACACATTTTCATTGGTTCAAATGGCTCTGAGCACTATGGGACTCAACTGCTGTGGTCATTAGTCCCCTAGAACTTAGAACTACTTAAACCTAACTAACCTAAGGACATCACACACATCCATGCCCGAGGCAGAATTCGAACCTGCGACCTTAGCAGTCGCACGGTTCCGGACTGCGCGCCTAGAACCGCGAGACCACCGCGGCCGGCTATACACATTTTGAAATCCAGCTAAACAATCTACAATTGATGTCCGTGTCCTTACTGATCTTGCTCCCTCCATTGCCACCCGCCGACATCACGCTGCCTACGGCGAAGATGGGCGAAATTATAGACCGAAACTGGTTGCCAATCAAAATAAATATTTGTTGCAATCAAGATTGTTTTCATAAATTTTAATATTTTAATTATTCGCTATTCACTCTCCACTGAAAGAAAGCTTTCTGAAAGTTTAAACACATTTTGATGTACACACATTCTGTGTGTAAGGCCTGAGAATGATCGCCGACGTATATAAGGATCTCCTTCCCTCAGCAGAGCGGCGTATACGTGGCACTCCACCCCAGTCCATCCCACCCCGGCTCAGCCAATGCCCCCGCTGTGGCGGTTGCTAGCTGCTAGTTAGTATGCATGGAGCTGGCTGGCTTTCCGTGTGCATCGGAGTCTGTTGCTCCGGGCTGGGGAGGTTTATTTAAGCACGTGTAACGTGCTACCTGCAATCCAAGCGCACGCCTGATTAACGTCGCCTCGCTGCGCCAGCCTGGGTGCTAACGATTTCACTCCTGACTGCGAAGATTAGCGAGGACGGCACGCTGGATATAAAGCGTCCAATAACTGCCCGGCCAAAGTGAAACGCGTAGCAATTTTTACGTTTCACCACCAAACACACAGCAGTTAACCGTGGCGAAAAGGCGCGTTTTATTTTCATATTTTCTAACTTCAGATACTGCGTAAAATATTGCCTGTTACAGTTTTCATGTTGATCTATCGGTGGCTTCACAGTAGATGCGACCAATGTCAGAGCCGAAAGTAATGTACACTGACGGAAAAAAATCACGACGCCAAGGTGAAGTTGTGTGACGTGGACGAAATTTGGTAGGCGTGTTTCTACATTTGATCATATTTATTCAAATTTCTCGCCAGTCGTATAATAGTGGAATGCTAGAGCTACTATGAGGGTGCAAATCAATTTACCGTTAAATACACGCTGTAACGGTCGCGAGGGTTAGTTACCTTTGGAACTGGACGTGGTGGGTTGATGATAGTCAACAATGCCTTTAAGTGGAGGTTTACTATCTTTTGGTTCGAAAAATAGATTTTTTAAAAATTGCATTTCTTAATCCACCCCTGAAACCGTTTCTCCGAATACGGAACGGAAATGTTTGTTATTCGCGGTTGAACAAAAAAATGCACCTGCCTGAAATCGGCCTTTTTCACTCACCAGTTTTCTTTCTTTCGGAGGACGAGTTGGATGGAATCACAAAATTCAATTGAACGTGTGTGTCTGGAAGTTAGCCCCCAAGCATTTGCATTCTGGTGCGAAGACTATGGCGATTGCCACTTTCCTGGCAGTTAGCAGCTTCAACGAAGGGCGTTCAGCAATTCTGAAGACCATGTCAACGATGGACGTCACCCTGGGACACTATTCGGCGCAGTTCGCCAAGCATTCGGACGACTACCGGATTCAAGCGGCCGAAAACCGTTTGTCACCGGCCGTACGGGCGGCTCTGGAGCAGCGCAGGATGGCCCAGATCGAACAGAACGCCCTCTATGAGGAAGAGGAAGCACTAGTTTATGGACCCGGAATAGCAGATTGAACGTACGTTGCATACTATTGCATTTATATGTAGTCCAAACTTCAAACGCGTTTTTCTCGAAATAACGTTTTTTGTATCGCGCGGTATGGTAACTTCAAACGTAATGAACCGATTGGCATGGTTTTTTGATTCCGATTAAGCTAACTAAATTGTCTAGGAGTTGTACCACTTTTATTCCGATCCATCAACGATAAGAATTTTACTTGGCCATCAAAGTCGTAAAATCGATGAAAAAACACTATTTTTTTCACATGGCCGCCATTTTGTTTCCTATGGTCCAAGTAACTTAAGCGAGGTACAACTCCTAAAGAATCTTATATACTTCGCTAACGTCAACTCAGTTTTGATTTCACACGAGCCGGCTGACCTGTGACATATCGCGCGTGGAGGTCTACATCGAAATTTTGTCTCGTTCCGACGGCACTTCCGCCTTCGCTCTTCGACATTTCCGGTCGAAAAAATTCCTGTTTGTAGAGGAAATATCAATAAACATTTTTACCAAATTGTTCATTGATATCCATCCAGAGAAAAAAAATTCTCAAGGGACATGCTTTTTTTCGGGCCAAAGATAGTAAACCTCCCCTTAAGACGAAAAAGACTGAGTTTGAACGAGGTCGTGTAACAGGTCTACGAGAAGCTGTATGTTCCTTCCGCGATATGCAGAAAAACTTAGAACGAATGTAGCCACTGTACATGATTGCTGGCAGCGATAGTCACCAGAATGTACAGTCACAAGAAGGGGGCATTGGACGGCCACGCGGTACAACCAAGAGGGTAGATAATCGTGTTCGGTCGGCGCATCTTACTGCATCTGCAGCCGCAATTTGAGCAATAGTTGACACCACAATGACACAACGAACTGTTACGAAGCGTGTGTTTTGATGTTAGCTCTAAACCAGACGCCTTGTAGTGTGCATTCCACTGACCCCAAATCACCGCCGACTAGTATTATCAGGTGAGAGCTTATTGCAGGGCAGCGTGGAGGTCTGTAGGATTTTTGTTTCCTGATGAAGCCAGTTCCACCACTGTGCCAATGATGGCCTTGTGTTGGTTAAAGGAGGTGAGATGATGTCTTGCAACCAACTTGTCTGCATCTTAGACGCACCGGACCTACACCTGGTGTTGTGGTCTGGAGTGCGATTTCGTATGAGTACTCTCGTGGTTATACAATGCACCCTGACTGCAAAATTGTACATGAATGTTGTGATTGGATCTGTTGTCCTACCATTCATAAACAGCATTCTAGGGGGTGTTTTACAACAGGATAATGCTCGTCCACATACTGCTGTTGTAACCCAAAATGCTCCACAGAGTGTCGACACGTTGATTTGACCTGCTCGATTTGTCTCCAATCGAGCACATATGGGACATCACCTGAAAACAGCTCCAGTATCGTTCGCGAACAGATTTAACCGTTCCCGTATTAACCGACCAAGTGCAAAAGTGGAACTCCATCCCACAGACTCTCATCGGCCACCTGTACGACACTCTGCATGCACATCTGCATGCTTGTATTCAACAAAAATTGGAAATTTGTGGTAAGGACTATGGGACAAAACTGCTGAGGTCATCAGTCCCTAGGCTTACGTGCTACTTAATCTAACTTACGCTAAGGACAACACAAACACGCACCCATTCCCGAGGGTCGACTCGAACCTCCGACTGGGGGAAGCCGCGCGAACCGTGACGAGACGCCCATAGACCGCACGGCTACCCTGCGCGGCTCCATTCAACATTCTGACGGTTACACCTGTTATTAATACATCAGCATTTCAAATTTGCGATGGCTGCTTACCTCGCGCTTACATTAACCTTTGATCTTGGATTGTTAGTGTACCAACGAGACAAACGTATTTCCAGAAGTTCATTACTCTATATTAATGAATTTTTAGTGTTGAGATTTTTTTCCGTCGCAGTATTTAAGACAGCTGTTCAATGCAAACCTCCAATATCACGTTGATAATTGGGTATTAATCAGAACTTTCAATTATTGCTACACTTTTTTTGTCATTCGTAATCTGGTCTTAGCAAACTTTTGCAAAGACTTTCAGTAACAAGTGCCGAAGCGCACCTGAGTTGTTTATCCCGGATAGTGTGATTACGTTTGGTGAATTCCACCCAGTGAGAGAGCTAGGCCGTTAGCGTGGGTCATGCTTTCAAGTAACTGAAAAAGGCATTTTGTTTCGGGTTGTTGAACGACGAGTGGTAATAGTTTATATGTTCCAACAGCAGATCGCAGATTTGCAGTGATTGCTGTAAATCAAGGTTTTGTGTTACTTCATTCGTGTGATATTCGTGTCACACGGTTCATTTTGCTTTCATTTCCCTTGATAAACTTACGATGAATGAGAATGAACCGATATTTAGGCGCTAAATATTACAGAGTTTCAGGGTTCTTGTGCTTTTTGTAAGTTAGAAACTGGTTACGGAATCACGTTATAGTCATTCAGTCCGAAGTATTGCATTCAGTTTTGTCATTGTCTCCTGCGCTTAGGTTGTTCTGTACTTCGGTGGAAACATCGCATGCAAAAAGTGAATATTCTGGCTCACATGTTGTGAATCGCACGTGCCATGAGTCCTCTGCTGTTTGATCGGAAGGCGAATAAGATAATTCATTAGACTTTTCTGTTACTTATTTCTGATTTTCCCACAGGATTTACTGCAAATTTACACGTAATTACGGTGAATTCCTTGTCTGACGTTACCGTCTGCACACCTTTGCAACCATTCTCCTCTTGTCGATTGGATGCCTACAAATAGTGCAGATAAGGAAGTGCTTCATTTTGCATACAAACGTTCCCACATTCATAGTAATAAATACCGCGTTCTCTGCATGTATAAACTTCGGGTGTAAAGGTAAGTTCTGACGCTGGTTCCGGAATGCAGCGTTCCAATGGCAGACTTTCCCTACAGTGTGTGTATATTCATGTCTCCACGAAATATCGTGCACACAGCATGGTACTGACCCTTTCAGCATTGCGTAGTAGCTCATACAAATTTAATCTTACGAAACACGTCATTATTCAAATGATTTGAAGAGATGTTATCGACAGTTAACTATTTTCAGTTAAAACATTGTTATTACAATAAAGGACCAGTATACCATTTCACTCCGTTCAGGTATCAGCTGAAAATTTTTGCGCTCCTTAATTTTGATAGGATCGTAGGAGTGTTTTCCCCCTAATATTTGATATTCAGTTATACGAGCTGTGCTCGATCCGGATAAACCTTTTTTGAATCTTTGCTTCGTTAGACATATGGCTACAAATGTGAAGACAGATGTAGGATATCGGTCCCCTTCTTCAACAGGAATATTCAAAGTCACGCTGCTTTGTGGTTGTGTTTTAAGATTTCAGTTGCAAGTTTTTAATCTTCTCGTAGCTCCTTTTTTTTTGGGGGGGGGGGGGTGAGGGGGGGGGGGGACAGTGGGATGATCATCAGTATTCTGCCGTGTTTGATGTGGCGAACCACGAATTCCTCTCCTGCGTCCACTTCAGGGTTACAATTGCGTCCAGTTACCTTAGTTATTCGTCGGATATATTCCAGTCTTTGTCTCCAGTTTTTACCATCGACATCTCCGTCTAGTACCGTGGAAGTTAATCCTTGATGTATTAACACGTATCTTAACATATGTCTTATCATACTGCCCTTTCTTCTTATCACTACAACTTATTTTAAACGTTTTTCTGTAGCACCACATCTCAAACACTTTCTCTTCTTCTCCGGATTTGTCACGGTGCGTAACTCTTTTCCATACAGTGCTGAGCATCACAGGTCCATTCTTTGAAATCTGTTCCTCTAATTAATGCCTGTGTTTGATATTAGTTAATTCAGTTATGAGGAATGCCCTCTTCTGTTTCAGATGCTTGTTATAATACCTTTACTTCAACCGTCATGAGTTACTTTTTGTTTGTATATAGCAGTACACCGTCTACTACGTGACGACTATTGAACGCTGTTCTCGTTCGAGTCTTCAACGACAGCAATTATGTTTAATTGCCGGAACTAAATTTTACGAGTAAGCACATGAAAATTACGTATTGCCCATCAGCTGCTCGTGTGAAATAAATGACTATTACCGCAATACAGCCACGCTAGAAAGAGGAATTATCTTCCAGAACGCGCCCCCAGTTTTTATGTTAAGTTTACCGCTGACCTCATAACTGCTTCCCCTCAACGCTTTCATCTTTCTTTGGTTTACCATCAGCACTTATTCTGTACTCATGCTACTGTTCATTCTTTTCTTCACATCCCCAAGGCATTGAAGGTAATGAGGAGTGATGCCATAATTTGGAGTTGGCAATACCGAGTGTAAAATCAAGACGTACACAGAATTTGGTAGAAGTAATTAAAATCAAAAATTAGTAATAAAACTTTGTTATTTAGTACCAAAAATTAAATATAAGCTTGACGGTAACGTAATGATGATCTCCGGTACAGAGGTATTTTCCCCATTTTTATGACTAAATGATTAATGCATTAACAGTTTACCAATTCCACCAGTACGACAGTTTCCCTTGAAACAGAGTCTTTGTTGGTAAAACGGATAAGGATACACGTGCAACGCAGAGTTTGTAGTAAATCTGTAGCCGGAGCTTGCCAGCGCAACATCCCAGAGTGATCTTTCAAAATGGTTCAAATGGTTCAAATGGCTCTGAGCATTATGGGACTTAACATCTGTGGTCATCAGTCCCCTAGAACTTAGAACTACTTAAACCTAACTAACCTAAGGACATCACACACATCCATACCCGAGGCAGGATTCGAACCTGCGACCGTAGCAGTCGCGCGGTTCCGGACTGAGCGCCTAGAACCGTTAGACCACAGCGGCCGGCGATCTTTCAAGAAGACCAGTTAAAGTGATCATAGAAAGTAACGCCTCTTGGGTGAGCCCTAGGTTTTTCTCTGGGCAGGGAGTTTTAAACAGGACCGACGAGTACAGACATCCTCAACTTTTGTCTGGCACTTCGAAGGAGCAACACGCCTTTCCGTCGAAGGTTCGAGTCCTCCCCCGGGCAGGGGTGTGTGTGTTGGTCTTAGCATAAGTTAGTTTAAGTAGTGTGTAAGTCTAGGGACCGATGACCTAAGCAGTTTGGCCCCTTAATAATTCACACACATTTGAACATTTGAACGCCTTTCCGCTGTCGTCTTAGTCCGTCACAGGGACACTCAGATCAACAATTTAGGAGTCGCGTTAGTAGCAGTCTACCTGAGTGCTAAGCGTGAAAAGCTTCGGAAAAAATTACCATTTGAACGAGCGGTGATTTTAATCGTGTTATTACTCTTCGAGCCATGATAACTAGTTGGCTAAATAAACGATAGTAGTATCATAATGTCAATGTAAGACCGTTACCGAACCACGAGACTATCCTTCCTGCCGCTTCGATAACGCCGAATGCTCTGCTGCCATTGTATCGTTACATGAGTTCTCTTTCTCTCTCATGTGCGCGTGCGTGTGTGTGTGAGTCCTCATTTAAGGCTTTTATTTAGCTGTGATTTCAATTATATACAATAATTAGGACAAAATCGGCTGGATATATTCTCGGAATCAAGTTCTGTGAAGTAGGCTCTCCGTGCCTGTCATTTCGCTGCAATTAAATCAGCCGGTATGCTTTATCTGTATGCGCTCTAAAGCTCACAAGCTATTTTATTTGCATTTGAGTACGACTTATCTGGGTATTGTTATAATATCATCTGGTGTCCTGTGTGTTCCTAAGAGGCATAATACAAGACAACTGTGACCGATCAAAAAGTGTCGCCTTAATTACAGCTCGTTTGCAGGAAATAAAATCGGAGTCGTGCGTCACGGACAGGGCAGGAAGCTACACTACGTGATCAAAAGTATCCCTACCCCCCCCCCCCCCAAATATACGTTTTTCATATTAGGTGCATTGTGCTGACACCTACTGCCAGGTACTCCATATCAGCGACCTCAGTAGTCATTATACATCGTGAGTTAGCAGAATGGGGCGCTCAGCGGATCTCACGGACTTCGAACTTGGTCAGGTGATGGGTGTCACCTGTGTCATAGGTCTGTACGCGAGATTTCCACATTCCTAAACATCCCTAGGTCCACCGTTTCCGATAGTGATAGCGAAGTGGAGAAGTGAAGGGAGACATACAGCACAAAAGTGAACAATCCGACCTCGTCTGTTGACTTACAGTAACCGCCGGCAACTGAAGAGGGTCTTAACGCGTAATAGGCAGACATATATTCAGACCATCATACAGGAATGCCAAACTACATCACGAGGAGGAGGAGGAGATTAGTGTTTAGCGTCCCGTCGACAACGAGGTCATTAGAGACGGAGCGCAAGCTCGGGCGAGGGAAGGATGGGGAAGGAAATCGGCCGTGCCCTTTCAAAGGAACCATCCCGGCATTTGACTGAAGCGATTTAGGGAAATCACGGAAAACCTAAATCAGGATGGCCGGAGACGGAATTGAACCGTCGTTCTCCCGAATGCGAGTCCAGTGTGCTAACCACTTCGTCACCTCGCTCGGCAACTCCATCAGGATCCACTGCAATTACTATGACAGTTGGTCGAGAGGTGAGAAAACTTGGATTTCATGGACGAGAGGCTGCTCATAAGCCACACATCACGCTGGCAAATGCCAAATGATGCCTCGCTTAGTGTAAAGAGCGTAAACATTGGACGATTTAAGAGTTGGAGTAGCGTATCACGGTACACAATGTGGCGATCCGATGGCAGGGTGTGGCTATGGTGAATGCCATGAGAACATCTGCCACTATGTGTAGTGCCAACAGTAAAATTCGAAGGTGGTGGTGTTATGGCGTGGTCGTGTTTTCCATGGAGGGGTCTTGCACCCCTTGTTGTTTTGCGTGGCACTATCACAGCACAGGCCTACAGTGATGTTTTAAGCACCTTCTTGCTTCCCACTGTCGAAGAGTAATTCGGGGATAGCGACTTCAACACGATCGAGCACCTGTTCATTACGCACGGCCTGTGGCGGAGTGGTTATACGACAATAACATTCCTATAATGGACTGGCTTGCACTGAGTCCTGACCTGAATCCTACAGCACACCTTCGTGCCAGGCCTCACCTACTGACATCGATAGCTCTCCTCAGTGCAGCACTCTGTGAAGAATGGGCCGCCATTACCCAAGAAACCTTCCAGCACCTGATTGAACGTATGCCTGCGAGAGTGGAAGCTGTCATCAAGCCTAAGGGTGGGCCAACACCTTATTGAAATCCAGCAATACCGGCGCCACGAACTTGTAAGTCATTTTCAGCCAGGTACCCGGATACTTCCGATCACAAGTGTATTAGGGAAGATACCATTTTTGGTAGTACTTAGTTGCATATACCCGACATATTATCGATTGGAACTGCAAGCAAAACAATCAGGACAAATTTATTTGCTTCGGCATCGACTCGCTTTTTTTTAATATGTTTAATGATTAATTGTTTCAGTACCAAACTCATCAGGCCATCCCCTGGCGCGCAGTCGTTAAGTTCGTTAACTGAGTAGGTGTTCAGATGCTAGTATCTATCTGACACACGTCGCCGCCATTGTTGTTGTGGTCTTCAGTCCTGAGACTGGTTTGATGCAGCTCTCCAAGCTACTATATCCTGTGCAAGCTTCTTCACTCCCAGTACCTACTGCAACCTACATCCTTCTGAATCTGCTTGGTGTATTCATCTCTTGGTCTCCCTCTACGATTTTTACCCTCCACGCTGCCCTCCAATACTAAATTGGTGATCCCTTGATGCCTCAGAACATGTCCTACCAACCAATCCCTTCTTCTGGTCAAGTTGTGTCACAAAATTCTCTTCTCCCCAATCCTATTCAATACTTCCTCATTAGTTATGCGATCTACCCATCTAATCTTCAGCATTCTTCTGTAGCACCACATTTCTAAAGCTTCTATTCTCTTCTTGTCCAAACTATCTATCGTCCATGTTCACTTCCATACATGGCTACACTCCGTACAAATACTTTCGGAAAAGACTTCCTGACACTTAAATCTCGATGTTAACAAATTTCTCTTCTTCAGAAACGCTTTCCTTGCCATTGCCAGTCTACATTTTATATCCTCTCTACTTCGACCATCATCAGTTATTTTGCTCCCCAAATAGCAAAACTCCTTTACTACTTTAAGTGTCTCGTTTCCTAATCTAATTCCCTCAGCATCACCCGACTTAATTCGACTACATTCCATTATCCTCGTTTTGCTTTTGTTGATGATCATCTTATATACTCCTCTCAAGACACTGTACATTCCATTCAACTGCTCTTCCAAGTCCTTTGCTGTCTCTGACAGAATTGCAATGTCATCGGCGAACCTCAAAGTTTTTATTTCTTCTCCATGAATTTTAATACCTACTCTGAATTTTTCTGTTTCCTTTACTGCTTGCTCAATATACAGACTGAATAACATTGGTGAGAAGCTACAACCCTGTCTCACTCCCTTCCCAACCACCGCTTCCCTTTCATGTCCCTCGACTCTTATAACTGCTATCTGGTTTCTGTGCAAATTGTAAATAGCCTTTCGCTCCCTGTATTTTACCCCTGCCACCTTTAGAATTTGAAAGAGAGTATTCCAATCAACATTGTCAAAAGCTTTCTCTAAGTTTACAAATGCTAGAAACGTAGGTTTGCCTTTCCTTAACCTTTCTTCTAAGGTAAGTCGTAAGGTCAGTATTGCCTCACGTGTTCCAGTATTTCTACGGAATCCAAACTGATCTTCCCCGAGGTCGGCTTCTACTAGTTTTTCCATTCGTCTGTAAAGAATTCGTGTTAGTATTTTGCAGCTGTGGCTTATTAAACTGATAGTTCGGTAATATTCAAATCTGTCAACACCTGTTTTCTTTGGGATTGGAATTATTATATTCTTCTTGAAGTCTGAGGGTATTTCGCCTGTTACATACATCTTGCTCACCAGATGGTACAGTTTTGTCAGGACTGGCTATCCCAAGGCCGTCAGTAGTTCCAATGGAATGTTGTCTACTCCGGGGGCCTTGTTTCGACTCAGGTCTTTCAGTGCTCTGTCAAACTCTTCACGCAGTATCGTATCTCCTATTTCATCTTCATCTACATCCTCTTCCATTTCCATAATATTGTCCTCAAGAACATCGCCCTTGTGTAGACCCTCTATATACTCTTTCCACCTTTCTGCTTTCCCTTCTTTGCTTACAACTGGGTTTCCATCTGAGCTCTTGATGTACACACAAATGGTTCTCTTATCTCCAAAGGTCTCTTTAATTTTCCTGTAGGCAGTATCTATCTTATCCCTAGTGAGATAAGCCTCTACATCATTACATTTGTTCTCTAGCCATCCCTACTTAGCTATTTTGCACTTCCTATCGATCTCATTTTTGAGACGTTTGTATTCCTTTTTGCCTGCTTCATTTATTGCATTTTTATATTTTCTCCTTTCCTCAATTACAATCAATATTTCTTCTGTTACCTAAGGATTTCTACTAGCCCTCGTCTTTTTACCTACTTGATGCTCTGCTGCCTTCACTACTTCATCCCTCAAAGCTACCCATTCTTCTTCTACTGTATTTCTTTCCCCAATTCCTGTTAATTGTTGCCCTATGCTCTCCCTGAAACCCTGTACAACCTCTGGTTCTTTCAGTTTATCCAGGTCCCATCTCCTTAAATTCCCACCTTTTTGCAGTTTCTTCAGTTTTAATCTACAGGTCATAACCAATAGATTGTGGTCAGAGTCCGCATCTGCCCCTGGAAATGTCTTACAATTTAAAACCTGGTTCCTAAATCTGTGTCTTACCATTATATAATATATCTGATACCTTTTTGTATCTCTAGGGTTCTTCCACGTATACAACCTTCTTTCATGATTCTTAAACCAAGTGTTAGCTATGATTAAGTTGTGCACTGTGCAAAATTCTACCAAGCGGCTTCCTCTTTCATTTCTTACCCCCAATCCATATCCACCTACTACGTTTCCTTCTCTCCCTTTTCCTACACTCGAATTCCAGTCACCCATGACTATTAAATTTTCATCTCCCTTCACTATCTGAATAATTTCTTTTATTTCATCATGTCGCTGCCATGGGAATCTTTATTCGCATTCTAGGAAGTTGTTATTTTCTTCTGACCTTAGGGTCTTTCCTTTTCTGTCTTGCCTTGCTCAGATTTGTATTCGCCAAGTATCTTTGGCGTCAAACATAAATGTGGCAGGAAGAGAACTCTAACTTCCGTCATTAGTAGTTGCAGTTATTGAAGTGGCTTCCTTGCACGCAGTAGCTACAGCGCTTCGTCACAGCGCCGAGTCGGTTTAGGAAAACTGCAGCAAAACTGAAAACATATTAGCAACCGTTTACAGTAATGTATCAGGAGAAAATGAGCATAATGTATCAGGAGAGTGATGAAGTGTGGAAATATTGCTAAAGTTCACTTACACTCCAGAATGAGATTTTCACTCTGCAGCGGAGTGTACGCTGATACGAAACTTCCTGGCAGATTAAAACTGTGTGCCGGACCGAGACTCGAACTCGGGACCATTGCCTTTCGCGGGCAAGTGCTCTACCAACTGAGCTACCCAAGCACGATTCACGCCCCGTCCTCACAGCTTTACTTCTGACAGTACCTCGTCTCCTACCTTCCAAACTTAACAGAAGCTCTCCTGCGAACCTTGCAGAACCAGCACTCCTGAAAGAAAGGATATTGCGGAGACATGGCTTAGCCACAGCCTGGGGGATGTTTCCAGAATGAGATTTTCACTCTGCTGCGGAGTGTGCGCTGATTTGAAACTTCCTGGCAGATTAAAACTGTGTGCCGGACCGAGACTCGAACTCGGGACCTTTCTTTCAGGAGTGCTACTTCTGCAAGGTTCGCAGGAGAGCTTCTGTTAAGTTTGGAAGGTAGGAGACGAGGTACTGGCAGAAGTATAGCTGTGAGGACGGGGCGTGAGTCATGCTTGGGCAGCCTCAGTTGGTAGAACACCTGCCCGCGAAAGGCAAAGGTCCCGAGTTCGAGTCTCGGTCCGGCACACAGTTTTAATCTGCCAGGAAGTTTCTTCACTTACACTGTTCTGACCTTGACCAGTGATCTAGCCGTGCATACAGTGAATGATGATTAATGTAACTTGTAGAATGCCCAGTTGTGCCCTTCTCGGCGGCGACCGTATATAGTCCTGACGCCGTCTTGAAGCGTGGTATTGATACTGGCGAATGTTGTGTAGAGTTGTCCGTCCAGTTACATCTACGTCTGTCGGATTAACGTCCACTTGAGAATTATTGAATGGTGTATGGTGGAATCATAACGTAGTCCATGTTTTATGCGTCTTCTGTGGTGTCTGACCATAACAATCGTGGAGCTTCACAGGGTGATTCATTTGCCGCTACCGATGCGTGTTATGCTACTACCCGCAAAGCCTTGAAACACCACATGCAAGATTTTTCATCTCTCCCGCACACTGCAGCAAATTGTTAGTCCTACATAAATTATGAAGAGGACCTTTTTGTAGCAAATTTAATGAAGTTAAATTCTATACTGGAGGCTCTAGTTTTCCAATTTTTCAAGAAAAATGCACAAAAGTGACCTTCAACCGCGTTTTTTTCGAGTAACTCGAAAAACATTACCTCCAGCGAAACGTATCCCAATTCAAAATTTTAATGTATTAAATT
Source organism: Schistocerca gregaria (assembly GCF_023897955.1). NCBI lineage: Eukaryota > Metazoa > Arthropoda > Insecta > Orthoptera > Acrididae > Schistocerca > Schistocerca gregaria. Next base: position 262,101,362 of record NC_064925.1, on the reverse strand, counting down.
TCGTACAAAAAGATCCTGTCTTGTTTTTCTGTAGAACTAATAGTTTCTGCGCAGTGAGCGAGAAAGTCTGAAAATCTTGCACGTGTTTTTTGAAGGCGTTGCAGGTTGCGTAAAGCTCATTTGTAGGGACTGCTGACTCACTCTGTGTATAATGAGGAGAGATGACGCTACAGACTGGAGCTGTATATTGCTTTGAAGCCAGCGCCGCCATGTTACATGCCACAAAACATTAGCAGGGTCCTTTTTATGGTTCTTCCTGTTTTTAATTTCTATCATGTACACGGAACAGTTGTTTTAAGCAGAAAATGTTACAGTGCTTTCGTTAGTAAAAAAAAATGTTACAGTGCTTTCGTTAGTAACACAACGTTAGGAACATATTTCCAGACGTTTTTCTGGTCTTAAACGCATGTTTGATCCAGTGATAGACCAATTTTGTCTCGTTAACGTAACTTAGTATTTGTTATACGTTTCGAATAACCTGGCAGAGAAGTGTATGATATAAAAAGTCTCTTTTGGTCATCCAGCATTTTCCTTTATGCAGAATGACGAAACTGGTGTTCGGTCTATTTCCTCTTCCCGAAAATGCTAAGAACTTGTTTTGCTACGTTTGATCGGTTTTCAGTCTTTCGTTATCACTGTCTTCACCCAGAGAGCTTTTCGAGTTAGATTAATGGCAAATCTAAAGTCGAATCACAGAAATGAAACGATTGCAGTGAAATTAAGCAGTGCAGCTTAATTTTCGCCTGACACCCTCCAGAGCGAATAAAATCTTGTCGGTTTTCAAGCCGCGTCAGTTCGAGCGTTTGATGGTCATCTGTACCATCGTCGTCAGGAGTAAAACTATTCACTGTCGGTCCTGGCATGATTTTTCGCTTACATGTCCACGATTAAGGCTGCTGGTACCAATTACAGAGGGCCGAAACGAGGCGTGCGGGGAAAGTTATTAGGGTAGCTCATAGCACCACCGGCCCGCCGCGGAACCGAGGCGCAAGAGAAAGACGAGAAAGACGAGAAAGACACGCCGCGACGCGTACCTCGTCATCAAGGTAGGCCTGAGCTCTCTCCGGTCGCTCAGCTCTGTGTTTCTCCTGCTCTTAACTCGTAACTGTCTGTTAACGTACAAACGATAATTGCACCTTCCGCTGGAATCCGCTATTATTGAGTCTTACTGTTTATTAGACCTCCAACGATCAGAAGCTCATAGGCCTAACGATTTGACACGGCTGTACTGCGGTACAAAAAAATCAAAATTGTGCCATTATGATTGTCGGTTGCATGAGTCACCACATTTTGTAGAAATGAGGACTGTTAAGCAGAAGAGACTAAATGCTGTAAACAAGCCGTTATACCATTCGTGTCGAGCATAGATCTCAAAGCATACTGCCGAGTTGTGTATTCTATTTTCTTACTAGTAATCAGTAAGAGCCTGTAATAGCAGATATCGGTAGAAGATGTAATTCTCATTGGTACGTAAACACTTAGTCGTGAGTTAACAGGTTTAGAAAGGCATTCAGTTTGCTGAGCTGAGCGAGCTGTTGGATGTGAACAGCGTGTAGCGTTGGGCAGTTGAAGGTGAGCGGGGAGAGAGACGCTAGAGTGTTGAGAGGTTACTATGAATGAATGATCTGGACGTGTGTCCGTCAGAAAAAGGAAACTTGTTTAACTGGATATATATTATGACTTTTGAACACTATTAAGGTAAATACGTTGTTTGTTATCTATCAAAATCTTTTATTTAGCTGGAAGTATTGCCGCTCGCTGTATTGCAGTAGTTCGTGTAACGAAGATCTTTATGAGGTAAGTGATTCATGAAAGGTATAGGTTATTCTTAGTCAGAAAATTGTCTGAGTACGTTGAGTTTTGCTCAGCTGTTTGAAAATTAAATAACGTAAGTGTTTTTCCAGCACTGTAATTTTTTACATACAAAGGGGAAGTCTCACATTACGTTGCAAGATCTCGCTGCATATCGACGTTAATGATATGTGCTTGTAATTTAGTGGATTACTCCTACGACCTTGCTTGAACTACTACGTAACAACATGAATTGGGAATTTCTGGTATAAGTGCGTATGGGACCTAACTGCTGAGGTCATGGGCCCCTAAGCTTACACACTACCTAATCTAACTTAAACTATGTGACTTCTGAAATTTTACTAATTTCTACTAAATTACTACATTAAACTAATTTATGCCAAGGAAAACTCAGACACACATCCCCGAGGGAGGACTTTAACCTCCGACGAGGGGAGACGCACGAACCGTGAGAGTGCTCCCTAGACGGCGCGCCGACAGCTTGAATGGTGCTCAATACTTGGAAATGATTTGAACGTATGTATGACCTATGATTCAAGAATGGGAAAATGGAAGGGAACTGCTGTTCAGGAAATGGTTCAAATGGCTCTGAGCACTATGGGACTTAACTTCTGAGGTCATCAATCCCCTAGAACTTAGAACTACTTAAACCTAACCAACCTAAGGACATCACACACATCCATGCCCGAGGCGGGATTCGAACCTGCGACCGTAGCAGTCTCACGGTTCCAGACTGAAGCGCCTAGAACCGCACGGGCTGTTTAGGAAACACAGAGCACTACGCAGAACCAGTGAGGAAGTGCCTGTATGACAGTTTACATAGCCGGGAGCTGACAGATTGGCCTGCACACAGCCCTTATATAACCCCATGCGAAATCAGCTTTTGGGGTTAGATTCAAGGTCAGTGTGGAAAATTCAAGTGCATATGTCGAAATCCATTGAGAAGAAATAAAACTTTGAGGTTCGCCGATGACATTGACAGCAAAGGATCTGGAAGAGCAGTTCAACGGAATGGATAGTGTCTTGAAAGGAGGATATAAGATGAACATCAACAAAAGCAACACGAGGATAATGGAATGTAGTCGAATTAAGTCGGGTGATGCTGAGGGAATTAGATTAGGAATTGAGACACTTAAAGTAGTAAAGGAGTTTTGCTATTTGGATAGCAAAATAACCGACGATGGTCGAAGTAGAGAGGATATAAAATGTAGACTGGCAATGGCAAGGAAAGCGTTTCTGAAGAAGAGAAATTTGTTAACATCGAATATAGATTTAAGTCTCAGGAAGTCGTTTCTGAAAGTATTTGTATGGAGTGTAGCCATGTATGGAAGTGAAACATGGACGATAAATAGTTTGGACAAGAAGAGAATAGAAGGTTTATAAATGTGGTGCAACAGGAGAATGCTGAAGATTAGATGGGTAGATCACATAACTAAAGAGGAGGTATTGAATAGAATTGGGGAGAAGAGGAGTTTGTGGCACAACGTGACAAGAAGAAGGGACCGGTTGGTAGGACATGTTCTGGGGCGTCAAGGGGTCACAAATTTAGCATTGGAGGGCAGCGTGGAGGGTAAAAATCGTAGAGGGAGACCAAGAGATGAATACGGTAAGCAGATTCAGAGGGATGTAGGTTGCAGTAAGTACTGGGAGATGAAGAAGAGTAGCATGGAGAGCTGCATCAAACCAGTCTCAGGACTGAAGAACACAACAACAACGTGGAAAATGCAAGAGCATATGTTGAAATGTGAGTTAATAAGCAAATGGTACACCCTAATAATGTATTCAATTGGAATAAAAGTATGGTAAGTTGTTTATTTTTGGAAATTTTCGTTGTTACAAATCGGTACTGGCTTTACAAGTACCCCGAAAATATACTCGCTCCGTTTCTAATCTCTAACGCTTACCCGCTCGGTTTCCATAAAGAATCTCATTCTCCGCGGTCGCAGTTGGAAAGCGAAGTGGCCGGGCGTTATCTGGGCTGGGAGAGAGGAAGGGCCGAGTTTGCCGCGTTTGCGTCGTCCGGCGGTTCCGCCGCGTCGGTGCGTCCACCGCCCACGCCGGCGCCCCGTGAGGCAGGTAGCAGCGGCGGCGTCTGCGCAGCGAAAGGGTGCCGGGGGCGGAAGGGGTGGGGGCGCCAGGCGACGCCGGCGGCGAGCGACGCCTGGGCCGCGCCGCGCAGTGGGCGCCGCGACGCCATGCCGTGACTGCCGCAGCCATGCGCGCTCTCCGCCCCGCCATGTTCTTCGCCTCCTCAGGTACGTGCGGCGCACACGACTCCTGCCTCACTCCGGGATGTCGCTGCTCCGAGCTGCTTATTGGACGTCGCCTTCTCAGCTGTTAGCGCGTTATACGCACCACTGTGAACCCGTCGCACTACGTCGTTCGTGTGGTTAGGAACGCACAAACCATCCACAGAGCTGCACCGTTTCAGAAAGGACAATATATTTCGTCCGGACTATTATTACCTGTGTTTGGTCTGTCATGCCATTCTCAAGCGGTAGTTCGCTATGAAGCGCCCCAGTACATTTCGTTTCTTGCCTTCGTGACAACAATGCTTACGTGTATGGAATGACAACGGGAGTCTTGATCGTTTATACGTTTTTAGATTCCCGCTACAGGCTTCGAGGGGTTGTAGAGAGGACTTGGTAGACACAGTTTTGATAAAGAACCCGTATCTCGAAATGTACCGTTTCGATGTATGAAGGTCGGATCACGTTCAAATCTCTAGGTTCACTGTACGCACGCAGCAGAAACAATGACCTCCGACCTGCGTGCTCTGCAGAAGTCCACGGCGTGGATCATAATTCGGATATTCGTTATCGGACGCTATTCTATGTGAGAAAGAACGTCAAGCCGGGAGTGCGGCGCGTCTGTGAAGCACCACAGTCAACCCTCTTTGTTGTGTACCTACCGATTTCTCGCAGTAGTCGTTATAATCGTACGAAGGTGTTAGTCATTAAATGTCATAATTATAACAGCGGCGCCGAGCGGTTCTAGGCGCTACAGTCTGGAACCGCGCGACCGCTGCGGTCGCAGGTTCGAATCCTGCCTCAGGTATGGATGTTTGTGATGTCCTTAGGTTAGATAGGTTTAAGTAGTTCTAAGTTCTAGGGGACTGATGACCTCAGCAGTTATGTCCCATAGTGCTCAGAGCCATTTTTATAACAGGAGCTGACGACAGCACCTGCTCCTCAGTTTGTGTCCGTACCGCGTAGCGGGAGATTTCAAAGTGATCCGATGTTCACACTTACTTCGTATGCAATTGGACGTTTCCGGATACGGGTTGCTGATCACAACTTTGTCCCCTTTGTAATTCATAGAAGCCTGTAGTAAGAACTCTAAAAAACCCTGTGTAAAACAGCGAAACATTCTTGTTGTAATTACTGTAGACCACATGTCAAATGTCATTGTCAAATGTCACAGCTCCTGGACGCACAGTCGAAATTATGTGCGCAGATGAATGGATTCTATAATAATTATTACGTGACGTACTACGTTCTTTTATAGAAATGACGGGGACTCATGTCTTTATCGTAATGGAATTTTTAAGCTCTGCTTCCGTGCTTACAGAGATAGTGAATTAACGGGGGTAGGAAGCCAAAAGGGCCGACTTGGAGCACGAGAGGCATCACAGGACATTTTAATTTCCACTGTCTATACTTTTACAAATAAATTCATAAAACTTTGTCAGAATCACTAGAAAGGATTCATGATTCACACTCATTGCAGTGGAAGTTCGAAAACATAACAAAATAATTTTTTTTACGTGTGAAATTTCATCATTTTTTTCACTTCCTAATGGCTGCATTTGTTGCTATAGACACACTTTTCTTCACAAATTACAGAGATTCTTCGATGAATTTTGCACAGTACACATACCATACTTACAGGTGTATGAAACTTTAGAATTTATTTAATTCGTGAAAGAATGACTAATCTGTTGTATTTCAAACTTCGTGTTTAGAAAAAAACACAAATTTTGTAGTTAATTACCTCAATTATTACCACAGTTTTTAATAGATTTAGAAAATTCTAGGGTTTCATACACCTTTAAGTATGGTTTGTATGCTGTGCAAAATTCATCTCGCTTACTTATGGAGAAAAGTGTGCCTATAGCAACAAATGCTGCCATTAGTAAGTGAAAAAAATTATGAAATTTTACATGTAAAAAAATTACTTGTTATGTTTTCGAACTTCCAGTGCTATGAGTGTGAATTCTGAATCCTTCCTGGTCATACTGACCAAGTTTTATGAATTTATTTGTAAAAGTATAGACATTGAAAATTAAAATGTTGTGGTGCCTCTCCTTCGCCAAGTCGTCCCGTTTGACGTCCTACACCCCTTAAAGAGGTTCCGCCTTCTTGCAAGAAAACAACGTTTCTTTCGTTACACTGAAGTGTTTTCTTTTTCTTTCTTTTATTATTTCAGAAACAACAAGAGAAAAACCCCGTTGTGGATACCACAACCTGTTCGTACAATAAACAAAATAAATGATATTGAATAATTAATTAAACAAGAAGGCGAGTGTTCTTGAGGTAGTTATTACTCCTATCTTACTATAAAATGAAATATGTATACAAAGTTCACACAAGAACAGTGTCCTGTTAAAAAGGAACGATATGCATTCGCACACATCTTAGTGAGCTATGACTTGAGAATGACTCAACAGGCCGAAATGGTGATCGTGTTGAATGAATAATTCTCAAAAATTGCTCAAACGAGCGTTTTGCAAGCCATTTCCTTTGTTGCTGAAATTAGTTTGCTAACATTCTCACAATGATTCACAATCAGGCATCTGCTTCTATCATAACTTCTCTTTGTGATTATTCTACTTTACATGGCTTCGAGTGGTTAGTGCTAAGTGCTTTACGGTAGTTGCCCTTTCCAGTGATTTCTCTCCAGTGGCGTAATCCAACAGAAGCGGATTCTTTGCCTGTTTATGCGCAGTATTTATTTTCCAGAGAAAGGAGCTAACATCTATCCTTGGAGCGAACGCACTGTAAACCATCTTCCTGCACAGAACTACTTAAACGTTTCCTTGTACTTCTCACCAGCGCTGGAGTTCGGTTCATGCTTTCTCCTGTGAGATGCTTGTGTTAGCCCGCCACATTCGGAGCTATAGATAAATGTATCTGACAACATTCGTCTATTTGTCTTCGTATTTTTAGCAGCATTTAGGAAACTTCACGAATAGTACATAGGGGGGGGGGGGGGGGTCTCATTTCATGGATATCCAGAAACTTTGATGATTCAGTTTCTTTGCTCAGTGCTTCCACGATGAATTAGTCATGTGCTACGAATAAATATAATTTCATCTAATAGCTTTAAGTCTAGACAATAAGCAAATAAAAGAGCTTCGCTAAAAGCACCGGACGTAGATGACTTCGTAGTTAACAGAAATACTGTAAGAAAAAACATAATTACCGATTCAGATACACCAACTACCTCTGAGCATCTCGTCTTGCAGTCCACCATCCCTGCAATGTCGATGACTGAAAAGTGAAGAATCCAGCGTTAACGATGTTGAAAACAGACCCATAATCACTGCAATATATTTCAAAAAATGGTTCAAATGGCTCTGAGCACTATGGGACTCAACTGCTGTGGTCATCAGTCCCCTAGAACTTAGAACTACTTAAACCTAACTAACCTAACTAACTTCACACACATCCATGCCCGAGGCAGGATTCGAACCTGCGACCGTAGCAGTCTCACGGTTCCTGACTGCGCCCCTAGAACCGGGAGGCCACCGCGGCCGGCGCAATATATTTATATTGCTATTTGACTACCTAGTGCTGCCGACCGAACTGCCGCAAATTTCTGTTTCACGTAATGTAAATATTATTTTATTACTTTCTTCTTGCTGACACTACCACAGGTTGCCAACACTATAATGCACAAAAGCAACATTGACGGTACCCTAATATTAGCTGAATCTACTTGATGGTGCAAGTATTGTACTTCGAAAAATATCGTGAAATTGAAAAATAAATATGACTGGTTACATTTTTTTGTATATTTATTTTCCTTTAGATCCGTAAGATTTTTTAACTTCTGATAAGTCAGTTCACTTGTATTTCTATGTGTATTTATAACAAAACGCCGAAGAATTTCTGGTGCTGTTGTATTAGCTCCTAAAATACTACATATTCTATATATCCGTTCTGCCTTAGAATGCAGTTAGCTATAGCACTTAGATGACGTAAAAAGTCATTTTTCAGCTTATAAACAACCTCTCCTTACAAAATTTAGAAAATTTAATTGTTCTCGTTTTCCTTGCTGAAATGGCACAGACGGAAGCAACACTTGTGTTGACCAGAGAGTCCAGATATATCAATGAATGTTATAGCACGGTTTGTGGAAAACGGCAATTGTTCCTTGTGTTAATTCAATCTGCAGGAACTAATTGACCATAGTTTCGACTGAATGTCGTGTCAGTGCGGTTAGTGGTCTTTGTTAATTAGAGGTTCATGACTAGACGTCACCTGTTAGAGACAAATTAGATTCTGATTTTCGCTCTTTAAATAACGCAGTAGTCCTACAGGCTGTAACTCTCCTGTCTTTCGTATAATTTATGCAAGCATTGGGTTCCATTCAGATATTTCTAGATATCTATCCAATCTACTTCTATCACAGTTTTTGTTGCGTTACGGAACATGACTTTTTCCATCGCTTTTATTATTTTGCATAGAAATAACGTAAAGAAAGTTTTCAGTATGGTAACGTATGCAGTTAATATGCATTTCTGCTGGAGAAAGAATATTTGTTTAGCCGTCACCTCATGCTTATGGTTAAAATTATTTGTCAGTACTGGACATTTAGCTAGTAAATCTGTCAAAGTGATATACAGGGTGACACAAAAGTCTGTTAACCTTTGAAAATGCAGTAATTCAGTGAATAATGTAGGTAGATAAGTAAAAATTGACACACATGTCTAAAATTTCGTGGACTCTTATTGAAACCGCCAACAGCTTTGCTTGCTGGCAAAATGGGTTCCCGTCAGATGACCGAAGTTAAGGGCTTTCGGGCTGGGCTAGCACTTGGATGGGTGACCAACCGGTTTGCCGAGCGCTGTTGGCAAGCGGGGTGCACTCAACCCTTGTGAACCAAACTGAGGAGCTACTTGATTGAGAAGTAGCGGTTCCGGTCACGGTAAACTGACATACAGACGGGAGAGCGGTGTGCTGACCACTTGCCTCTTCATATCCGCATCCAGTGACGCCTGTGGGTTGAGGATGACACGGTGGCCGGTCGGTACCGTTGGGCCTTCACGGCCTGTTCGGGCTGAGTTGAGATTGTTTTTGGTTTTTAGTCTATTGAAATCACAAACGAGTACACCGAGTGAGGTGGCGCAGTGGTTAGCACACTGGACTCGCATTCGGGAGGACGACGGTTCAATCCCGTCTCCGGCCATCCTGATTTACGTTTTCCGTGATTTCCCTAAATCGTTTCAGGCAAATGCCGGGATGGTTCCTATGAAAGGGCACGGCCGATTTCCTTCCCAATCCTTCCCTAACCCGAGCTTCCGCTCCGTCTGTAATGACCTCGTTGTCGACGGGACGTTAAACACTAACCACCACCACCACAAACGAGTACAAAAATGGCAAAGAGATGGCGCTGGGTGGCAACATGTCAGTGACGCCGCATGATAATCGTGTGTGAAATGAGCTTTAGTGAGAGAGGGAGTCAGATGCGCCAGCAATCGCGGCATGCTGTCTTCACCACAAAAGACTCTGTTAATGAAGTTTACTATCAGTATGGTGAGTCTGTTGCTGCAACTTAACCATCCAAAAGGTATTCGAACTGATAAAGGTCCTGTGATAAGAGAAAAAAATAATCACGAAGTAAGAAGCCCGCAGACACAAGGGTTACCAGACACAAGGGTTACTGCTGCTCGGACAGTCCAGGAAGAAATGGGGACTTTAGCGGGTTCGGCTCCACAGGGCGAAGTCAGAGCTCGTGAAGTCGCACGTCGCATCAGCAGTCCACGCACTACTGTTTGGAGGGCACTGAGCCGTAACACAAACACCGACCCTCTCCCTCCCTCATCCAATGTTAGCCGTGAAAAATCAAGCGTCAACAAGAACCGTTAGCCTCCGTATTGTGAGCGCACAGCATTTGCAGATCGGGAATTTCAGAATAAAGGGAAGATGACGATTGGTGTCTAACGTGTTGTGGACAGATGAAGCACATTTCACACACCAGGATCTGTCAATACCAACAACAGCTGAATTAGTGCTGCCGAAAATCCTAGAACTCTCGTGGAAGCCCTATTTCATGACGAGGAAGTCGCGGTGTGATGTGGATTTAGCGCATCAATCGTGATGGTACCCTTTTTCTTCGAGGGAATGCTGGGTGCTGCTTTTCAAACTATCAGCGTTGTTGTTGTTGTGGTCTTCAGTCCTGAGACTGGTTTGATGCAGCTCTCCATGCTACTCTATCCTGTGCAAGCTTCTTCATCTCCCAGTACTTACTGCAACCTACATCCTTCTGAATCTGCTTAGTGTATTCATTTCTCGGTCTCACTCGACGATTTTTACCCTCCACGCTGCCCTCCAATGCTAAATTTGTGATCCCTTGATGCCTCAAAACATGTCCTACCAACCGGTCCCTTCTTTTTGTCAAGTTGTGCCACAAACTCCTCGTCTCCCCAATTCTATTCAATACCTCTTCATTAGTTATGTGATCTACCCATCTAATCTTCAGCATTCTTCTGTAGCACCACATTTCGAAAGCTTCTATTCTCTTCTTGTCCAAACTTGTTATCGTCCATGTTTCACTTCCATACAAGGCTACACTTAATACAAATACTTTCAGAAACGACTTCCTGACACTTAAATCTATACTCGATGTTTACAAATTTCTGTTCTTCAGAAACGCTTTCCTTGCCATTGCCAGTCTACATATTATATCCTCTCTACTTCGACCATCATCGGTTATTTTGCTCTCCAAATAGCAAAACTCCTTTACTACTTTAAGTGTCTCATTTCCTAATCTAATTCTCTCAACATCACCCGATTTAATTTGACTGCATTCCATTATCCTCGTTATGCTTTTGTTGATGTTCATCTTATATCCTCCTTTCAAGACACTGTCCATTCCGTTCAACTGATCTTCCAAGTCCTTTGTTGTCTCTGACAGAATTACAATGTCTTCGGCGAACCTCAAAGTTTTTATTTCTTGTCCATGAATTTTAATACCTACTCCGAATTTTTCTTTTGTTTCCTTTACTGCTTGTGCAACATACAGATTGAATAACATCGGAGAGAGGCTACAACCCTGTCTCACTCCCTTCCCAACTACTGTTTCCCTTTCATGTCCCTCGACTCTTATAACTGCTATCTGGTTTCTGTGCAAATTGTAAATAGCCTTTCGCTCCCTGTATTTTACCCCTGCCACCTTCAGAATTTGAAAGAGAGTATTCCAGTTAACATTGTGAAAAGCTTTCTCTAAGTCTACAAATGCTAGAAACGTAAGTTTGCCTTTTCTTAATCTTTCTTCTAAGATAAGTCGTTAGATTAGTATTGCCTCACGTGTTCCAACCTTTCTACGGAATCCAAACTGATCTTCCCCGAGGTCCGCTTCTACCAGTTTTTCCATTCGTCTGTAAAGAATTCGCGTTAGTATTTTGCAGCTGTGACTTATTAAACTGATAGTTCGGTAATGACGGGTGCGAAATACGCCGATATATTATGCATGGTACCTAACGTGGCTCATAAATAGTTGCCGGAAGATACTGCTTTTATGCAGATGGTGCCTCGTCCAAATTGCTACACATACGAAAGATTAGAATTATATTAATACCTTCAGCTGCTAACGGGCGTTGAGATATGTCAACGGGGACAGGTGAAAATGTATGCCCCGACCGGAACTCGAACCCGGAATCTTCTGCTTATATAGCAGACGCTCCATCCATCTGAGCCACCGAGGGCACAGAGGATAGAGTGACTGCAGGGACTATCTCGCGAACGCCTCTCGCGAGACCCACATTATCACCTTGTATGTCCACACACTACATTCGTAGTGTCCCACTCCAACACACTCATTACACGTGGAAGACATTCTTACCAAGTCCCGTAAGAGTTCGGGGAATATGTGTGCATCCGCTCAGAAGGTCATGGCCGGTGTTGCCAGAACTACACTTTTATGGATATTGTGTCTGTTCTTTCTGACATGTCCGAAAGAACAGACACCATATACATATAAGCATATGAGAGATCTCTTATGCACATCTTTTGGTGAGGATAGCCTGCTGAGCCACCACTTCGGCCATGCACGGCCTTCCAAGTACCCAGATTTCAATCCGTGTGATTATTGGGTATGGGGATACCTGAAGTCGCAAGTCTACAGCGATCGTCCGATCTCATTACAGTGCTAAAAGAAAACATCTGATCGCAGTTTCTCACCGTATCTGCTGACACGCTGAACAATGTTGTTAACTACATTGTCCCTCGTCTACATATATTGTTGATGAATGATGCTAAAATATCGAGCATTTGTTATAAAGGACATCGTCGTTGTTAAAAATCAATTGTTATGCTTATTATTGCTTTTGTATCATATGAAGCGCCATCTTCCGGTTGTTTTGCGCACTTTTTTTCGGTTTCAATAAAACCCCACGTCGATTCAAGAACGTTTGTCAGTGTGCACCTCCCTACCTACATTATTCTGTGAAGTAACGAATTTTCAAATGTTAACGGGCTTTTGGGGCATCCCGTACTTTAAACTTCTCCTTTATCCTGCTAAAACGATTTCAGTTTCTGAAGCGCTGCGTCTTCTTTACCTTTGATTACGTTTTTCTGTTGCTCATTGTCACCGCCACCTTTGATGAGAGAAAGAAAGGACTGAATGACAGGACGTTTGTTAAGACATGAGGGAATAACTACCTTGGTACTAGAGGGAAATGTTGACGGTAAAAACGGTAGAGGAACACAGAGATTAGGATACATCCAACAAATAATTGAGTACGTAGTTTGCAAGTTCTAATCTGAGATGGTAAGGTTGGCACAGAAGAGGAATTCGTGACGGCCCGCATCAAAGCATTTAGAAGACTGATGACTAAAAAGAACCGCTTGCCCGCCATGGAGGCTGGCACCGGCGCTATTTCTTGAAGTCGTAATAGCATAGCAGAGGGTGGCATCAGTCAGTCTTTCAAAGGTGTGGCCGTCGCCATGTCTAACCATTCTGTCAGTTCTTCCGGCACCGACCGGCAGCTGCCGACTCGTCACTTGCGTGTCCCTAAACTGCCCCGGAAATCCTGGCAGCAGAAGGTGGTCTACAGTCCACCCTGCAACCGGAACCACGTTTTGCTTCTGGCTAATCGGAGAGGTGAGCCTAGGTCAAAAGCAGGCTGAAATATGTCGTGGTGCAGCCGGGATTCGATCTTGCGGCCTTTCGGTTTCCAGGCACGCGCTTTACCACGACATAAACAGCCCCGACTCGCTAAACTGTTTCTGAGCAGTTAGATTTGAATACACCTGGCATAGTGAACTGACAACTCCAAATATAATTTGCAGCCGATAGGCATATGTTAGTTTTTGCGCGGGATCGAAGCTAAGCTGAAAGAACCGTTTCTCCCAGTCCATTAGCAGAGCCCAAGACACTTTTTTTCTACACTGTTACACATACACTGTGGATAACACTACATGCAGACTAGTGTAAAAAGTCTTCAGCTATCTCCATCTACGTAGTAAGTTGACATTTTATTAAATCTCCTACAAATGTGTGTAAAAACATAGCATTAGCTCACTGTCATATTTACACTACAGAATGTTGCTTGTCTCTAACTGCAACTTGTACACCACGCACAGAATGCAACTGTAGCAGCCGGCGATAGAAACGAAGTTAAGTATTTAAGAAAAACAAAGAAACACTGACGCAGGTTTGCATTCAAACAGTGTGGGTATCAAGCAGAGTTGCGGCCTGTTATACAACACAATCAAAGTTCCGACAAACTTCGCAGCTATTAGTTCGTGCATCTTGAAACGTTCCCTTAGAAAAATTTATGAATTACTGTGCTGATAAACCTCTACGTTATTTGATTTTTAAACAGGTGGGCAGAACTGAACGTACTCAGACATTTCGCTCTACTTATTCTGATCAACACTAAACTGACACACAATATTTTTAGCGCAACGCGATCTGACTTTCAATAGTCCTTACAAAAGAATGGCCCTGACTAACAATAACCTACACCTTTCATGAATCGCTTACCTCACAAAAATCTTCGTTACTCGAACTACCGCAATACAGCGAGCGCCAATACTGCCAGCTAGATAAAAGTTTCTAACTACTGTTAGGAATACTAAGAAAATGAAAGATTTTGATAGAGAACAAACAATGTATTTACCTTAATCGTGTTCAAAAGTCAGTTCATGATATCCAATATTCATCTACATCTACATCTACTTTTATACTCCGCAAGCCACCCAACGGTGTGTGGCGGAGGGCAATTTACGTGCCACTGTTATTACCTCTCTTTCCTGTTCCATTCTCGTATGGTTCGCGGGAAGAACGACTGTCTGAAAGCCTCCGTGCGCGCTCTAATCTCTCTAATTTTACATTCGTGATCTCCTCGGGAGGTATAAGTAGGGGCAAGCAATATATTCTATACCTCATCCAGAAACGCACCCTCTCGAAACCTGGCGAGCAAGCTACGCCGCGATGCAGAGCGTCTCTCTTGCAGAGTTTGCCACTTGAGTTTGCTAAACATCTCCGTAACGCTATAACGGTTACCAAATAACCCTGTGACGAAACGCGCCGCTCTTCTTTGGATCTTCTCCATCTCCTCCGTCAACCCGATCTGGTACGGATCCCACACTGATGAGCAATACTCAAGTATAGGTCGAACGAGTGTTTTGTAAGTCACCTCCTTTGTTGATGGACTACATTTTCTAAGGACTCTCCCAATGAATCTCAACCTCGTACCCGCCTTTCCAACAATTAATTTTATACGATCATTCCACTTCACATCGTTCCGCACGCATACTCCCAGATATTTTACAGAAGTAACTGCTACCAGTGTTTGTTCCGCTATCATATAATCATACAATAAAGGATCCTTCTTTCTATGTATTCGCAATACATTACATTTGTCTGTGTTAAGGGTCAGTTGCCACTCCCTGCACCAAGTGCCTATCCGCTGCAGATCTTCCTGCATTTCGCTACAATTTTCTAATGCAAACTTATAGCGCCCTTAGTTTTTTAACTTACTGAGGGCATACTAATTCATGTAGGTTAATAAATGATAATGGAAATGTCGTGTGGCTAGGGCCTCCCGTCGGGTAGACCGTTCGCTTGTTGCAGGTCTTTCGATTTGACGCCACTTCGGCGACCTGCGCGTCGATGGGGATGAAATGATGATGATTAGGACAAAACAACACCCAGTCCCTGAGCGGAGAAAATCTCCGACCCAGCCGGGAATCGAACCCGGGCCCTTAGGATTGACAGTCTGTCACGCTGACCACTCAGCTACCGGGGGCGGACAAATTTACAAATTTACTCTTTCTGATGGACACACGTCCAGATCGTCCGCTCTCAATATCTGCTATTTCTCTCCCCACATCCACCACTGCTGGCGGCTCACCTCCAACTGCGCAACGCTACGTGCTGTTCGCATCCAGCTGTCCAACACTACAGTAGCGAATATTACAACAATTCCAACCAGCCACAGACTGCACACAGCACAGCGAGTGATTTTCATACAGAGCGCTACGTGGCGTTACCAATATAAAATCCTAAACAGCCTACTTACAGTCTGACTATAAATAAAGAATCACTTCCGTTCGTTGATTATGTCTCGCTCTGAGTACACAATTGATGTGAGGGGCTGATTTAGAATTTTCCGTTGTCGAACAGTAATTTTTTGATTCAGTTCTAGCACATCTAAAATTTAAAGCCTAGCTAAAATACATGGAAAGCGTGAGTATAGTGAGTTATTTCGAATATGTCGTCAAAGACTCGTGTTATCAAACATTAAATTATATGTACTCTGTTTCCTGCATCTTATTTTACTCTGTACTTAGTTTATTTATTCTGTAGCCTGTTCGGTAACGGTTCTTCCGTGGCTGTTTTCATGAACCTGTGAAATTCCAAGGAAATACGTAACAAAAAATCAGTGCTTCGAGCCCATTTTACGAAGTATGTACATAAAATGTCAAACCTGAAAAATCACGTTGCGACAGTGAGAGTAGGTGACTGGTCAGCTCTCCACATAGTCACCCTTCACTGTGACACGTTTTCCCAACCACTGGCCTGCCGCTGTGGCCGAGCGGTTCTAGATGCTTCAGCTCGGAACCGCGCTGCCGCTACGGTCGCAGGTTCGAATCCTGCCTGGAGCATGGATGTGAGTTCTAGGGGACTGATAACCTCAGATGTTAAATCCCATAAACCATTTGAACCCAATCATTGATGGAGGAGACGTTGGGGAAGTATGCATTTTGGCTGTACAGAAGACGCTCAGTCTCGAGAAACGCCTCACCCACATCTACACTGAACAGCCCAAACGTTATGGCCACTGACCATGGCGACGTTGCGGCTACGTGCCTCGGTAACAAAGGTATGTAAGCGGAGCAGACACGGACGGGTTATCACCGTAGCGAAGATATGGGCTGCAAACGGTGAAGTCCAATTAGATAAGCGACTCTGACAAGAGGCAGATTAATACTAAGCGGGGTCAGTGAATGAGTATCACGAGAACGTCGAAGCTGGTCGAATGTTCACGTGCTATTGTCGTCTACTGAAATACACTCCTGGAAATTGAAATAAGAACACCGTGAATTCATTGTCCCAGGAAGGGGAAACTTTATTGACACATTCCTGGGGTCAGATACATCACATGATCACACTGACAGAACCACAGGCACATAGACACAGGCAACAGAGCATGCACAATGTCGGCACTAGTACAGTGTATATCCACCTTTCGCAGCAATGCAGGCTGCTATTCTCCCATGGAGACGATCGTAGCGATGCTGGATGTAGTCCTGTGGAACGGCTTGCCATGCCATTTCCACCTGGAGCCTCAGTTGGACCAGCGTTCGTGCTGGACGTGCAGACCGCGTGAGACGACGCTTCATCCAGTCCCAAACATGCTCAATGGGGGACAGATCCGGAGATCTTGCTGGCCATGGTAGTTGACTTACACCTTCTAGAGCACGTTGGGTGGCACGGGATACATGCGGACGTGCATTGTCCTGTTGGAACAGCAAGTTCCCTTGCCGGTCTAGGAATGGTAGAAAGATGGGTTCGATGACGGTTTGGATGTACCGTGCACTATTCAGTGTCCCCTCGACGATCACCAGAGGTGTACGGCCAGTGTAGGAGATCGCTCCCCACACCATGATGCCGGGTGTTGGCCTTGTGTGCCTCGGTCGTATGCAGTCCTGATTATGGCGCTCACATGCACGGCGCCAAACACGCATACGACCATCATTGGCACCAAGGCAGAAGCGACTCTCTTCGCTGAAGACGACACGTCTCCATTCGTCCCTCCATTCACGCCTGTAGCGACACCACTGGAGGCTGGCTGCACGATGTTGGGGCGTGAGCGGAAGACGGCCTAACGGTGTGCGGGACCGTAGACCAGCTTCATGGAGACGGTTGCGAATGGTCCTCGCCGATACCCCAGGAGCAACAGTGTCCCTAATTTGCTGGGAAGTGGCGGTGCGGTCCCCTACGGCACTGCGTAGGATCCTAAGGTCTTGGCGTGCATCCGTGCGTCGCTGCGGTCCGGTCCCAGGTCGACGGTCACGTGCACCTTCCGCCGACCACTGGCGACAACATCGATGTACTGTGGAGACCTCACGCCCCACGTGTTGAGCAATTCGGCGGTACATCCACCCGGCCTCCCGCATGTCCACTATACGCCCTCGCTCAAAGTCCGTCAACTGCACATACGGTTCACGTCCACGCTGTCGCGGCATGCTACCAGTGTTAAAGACTGCGATGGAGCTCCGTATGCCACGGCAAACTGGCTGACACTGACGGCGGCTGTGCACAAATGCTGCGCAGCTAGCGCCATTCGACGGCCAACACCGCGATTCCTGGTGTGCCCGCTGTGCCGTGCGTGTGATCATTGCTTGTACAGCCCTCTCGCAGTGTCCGGAGCAAGTATGGTGGGTCTGACACACCGGTGTCAATGTGTTCTTTTTTCCATTTCCAGGAGTGTAGATGGACAGCGAAACTACCAATAGGCGCTGAGTGCTTGGATGTCCACGACTCTTCACAATACGTGGGGTTCGTAGGCTTGTCTGCTCTGTAAAGTAAGACAGATGGTGATCTGCGACATCTCTGCCGAAAGAGCACAGTGCTGATGCACGCACAAGTGTTTCTGAGCGCACCGTTCATCGTACATTGTTGAACACGCAGTTCCGCAGCAGATAACTCATACGCGTTTACATGTTGACGCAATGGCATCTCCAATTACGATTGCAGTGGGAACATCAGGTTTCGACCGTCGGGCAGTGGAAACTTTTTGGCTCTTGCGGTACATCACATTTTATTTATTTATTTATTTATTTTTTGTCTCCACAAACTGTGTCTTCGAGATAAACGGCGACTGAAAAGCGGAGCGCGCTACGGACGCAGGATGGTGGATAGTGTAATGTTTCGGGGGACATTTTCCTGCGCTTGCGTGCGACCTGTGGTAATAACCGAAGACAAGCTGTCAGCTGTGAACCACCCGCATCCCTTCATGCTTGAGCTCTTCTCGACAGCGATATCAGATTTGAGCGGTATAATTGTCCGTAATTCGGAGCCAGAACTGTACTACAGTGGTTGAAGGAGTATTATAGCGATCTCACGTTGATGTCTCGAAGACTAAATTCGCCTGATGTAAATCCTATGAAACCGATCTGGGTCGCTGTTGGGCGTTATAACCGGCAACGCAAATCAACGGCACTCTATTTGCTCGAATTACATTACCTGCGCTTAGATATCTAACGCCACATACCTCCAAAAACTTACTAACAAACTATCGGATCCCCGAATCAGTGATTTTTTTTGTTGTATAGACAAACAAGCTATTAAGCAGGTGCTCATAATGTTTTGGTTCTTAAGTGTACATCAGGACATTTAAGTGCCTGGTAGAGGCTACTTCGAGCCACCTTCAGAACATTTGGCTACCGTTCCACTCTCTAGCAGCACTTAAGTCTTTCTCTATGAGTTCTGACTGCTCTTAGTTTATTACACTGATCATTTCTCCGTATGTAGGTTGGAGGCAAGAAAATATTTCAAGACACAAAGGAATTAAAGACGTTAGCTGCCAGTGGGCACTGATTTATACCAACATGGTAAGTTGAAAATTTGTGCCGGAGCGGGATTCGAACCCAGGCCTCGCGTTTATCAGGCTGTTGCGCTGACCACTACGCCTTCCGGACACAGAGGTCACCAAAGTAGTACCGACTACCCTAGCACGCCACTCGCCGAACTCAAATTCTCAGCTTACACCACACACTACTGACTTATAGCTCCAGCTCATTAGCGTTCCGCCGAATCCCGTAAGAGTTCGAGCTTCGAGTGCATCGGCGCTGAAGGAATCATTAGCCGTCATATCCTCATTTGTATACGAAATATTTTCACATTAAGAGAAAGTTGGTGGAGATCTTGTCGGAACGAGAAACGCCCCCTGTTGTAATGATTGCCATCCCGACTCGCTTATAATATCCGTGACACTTTCTACTCTATTTCGCGAAAACGAGCTGCCCTTCTTTCGATTTTTCCATGCCCTCCGTCCATCCTATGTAGTAAAGATCCCTTGCCGTAAAGAAATCACTAGCAGAGGATGAACAGGCGTTGTGTAAACAGCGTGTATAGTCCGTCATCAGAGAAAGGCCTTCTAAGCTATGGTTTCTTCATCCGTGGAAGATTTCAGTGGGTGCTATGTCTGGTGAAAACGGGAATGAAGCAAAAGTTAATAGTCTAAAGAACAGTGTGTGCGTCCGTGATCCGTGAAGAATGAGTTAAGGCGTTGTCGTGGGGCAAAAACATCCGCTTCGACGATTTGGCGCGGCACTTCGAATTTACAGCTCTACGTAAACTCGTCGGGCGATTTCGATTGTTTTCTCCTGTGGAGGACTTAGCCTTACGATCATAATCTGTTGGCACCACTCCATGGTAGTGGCAAAAACCGCTCGGCATCACCTAGCCAGAGGATGGTTGTGTCTTCACCTTTTTCGGCAGTTAGTTTTGCTCCATTGGTTGCAGCCGTAGTGATACACCCAGCTCTCGTCCACGGTGATCATGTGGCTAAGGAAGTCATCTGGATTGGCCTTATGCAGCTGCAACATTTCTGCTGGTGGCTAGGGTCGGCAGATTTTTTTGAACGCGTGAGCAGTCATTGAACTCAGTGAGTGCTGAAGTAAATAACGTTGTATCTACATTTCTCTCCTTTTTTACGAGGGTGCTCGGCCTTACAGCTGAATGTGTATTTGCGTAAACAGTGCCCTCTACTGCCAACTGTTAACTCCAGGGATAATCATTACTGTTGCTTGCAACGATGATATTTCAATTATAATTCTGAAGCGTTGTGAGTGATTTGCAACTTGCTAAAAGAAATGGCAAACTAAAGTAGACGCCAACAAAAAAGGGGAAAAAAGACAGTCATCAGGGTTGTCTGTGCCATAATTTTAATAAAACAGTTAGAGCGGGTAAGCGGTGTAACAAATATGCAAGAAACGACAGCACGCAAAATAGGGGTTTGAGGATCTAGGTGCCTGGTCCTATTTGAGCTACGAACGGGAGTAAAAAGTGTTTAAACGAAATGACACAATTTCACAGAGACTTTAATGGTGTCATACAGATAAGCAGGAGATCTTGGATCGATTACTACAAGTTTGCACTCGCCGCTTTAGTCTACATACATAAAAACCTCTGAAACTGGGTCATTTTATGTGTATAAATACCTGCACCTGGGTGCCCCGATTCTATCTTCGATACTGTGGTGCTGTTCCAGAACATGGAGAGTCGTCAGTTCTGTGTGTCTGTAAGGAAGAGTTTAAGGTAAACTGGGGCGGCAGTGAGAATCTGGGTCGAGGACGGGGGCGTGCCAGGGTAATCCGTGCAGTTGTGCGAACCGCTGTGACAGAGTGGCTTAGTGGTTGGCGAATTTGCCTAGTAAGCAGGAGATCCGGGTTCGATTCCCGGTCTTGCTACAAATTTTCACTCGGCGCATAAGTCTATGTACATAAAAAGTGTTTAATTTAACGTGGACCTGGGACCATTTGTGTAGCTATTCAAACATCTCTCGTACTGAATCCATGTTACAGTATATTAAGCAATGCTTGAACGACTAAGTGGGGCTGGCACAAAAGCAGATTGTGCGAATCGATTAATTACTTTCGGAGAAACTGTAATTGGGCTGAAATTAATGCTCAAGTAATGGCACCGTTTGTATATGCATCGTTCTGATTTGCAAAAACGCGCAAGAAACACATTTTTCTGGGAGGTTTTATGAGGAGCGCCAGTTCTATAATTTAAACTCGCACGAATCGGTTCAAACTTTGCAAGATGGTAGGTAAGCAGATAGTACGAAACAAATTTTTTCATCCGATAATCTTCATCCTTTGTCGAGATACGATGGCTTAAAGTTGAGCTAAATGTAGCACATAAAATAAGTTCTTACATGAATTGAATGCGCGGAAATAGTTTAAAGTCAGCGAAATAAATAAAAAATGCGTTCTTACGATCAAATTTAAAACTCGCTTCCATAAATCTAGCTTCATTCGGATTTTACGTACAAAAAACATTTTTGTGAGTTTTTACGCACGGAAAGTTTCTAACTCGTGCTAATCGGATCAACTTTTGGAAGGAGTCAGACATATATATGTGATTAGTGGTCGTCCTGTTGTTTTGTGAAAGCTTTATGGGTTGCCGCGATATAAGCACCATGATTCGAAAGACAATTAAAAAAAAACCTATACCGGATCAGTCATCGGCAGAGATGTACATCGGTTGTCAAGCTGTGGTGTCTAATGTCAAAGTTATGCTACAGTAACAGTTGGAAACCATTATGAAAAATACTCCTATTATAACACAAGGCAAATGTGCCCTGGACACTGTTCGGCATGTAATAGAAGGGAATCGACTTACCTGGCAGCTTCAGAGACATTTAAATCGAAATATTTTGACGTATGCGCGCTTTTACAAGTTAACCCTACTGCCCCAACGCAGTGAGCTCTCTCAGGTGCAACGTGCTGGCACACCTGTACCTCGCAATTTGTAGGCCAAAGACCCTGATTATTTGCTAAAATCCAAAAGATTTGGTAGCCATAGTAAACAATAACATATGTCTGAGGAGCATACATGTAACATCTAAAAGCCGGGCGCTATGGCCGAGCGCTTCTAGATGCTTCAGTCCGGAACCGCGCAGCTGCCACGGTCGCAG
Organism: Schistocerca gregaria; assembly: GCF_023897955.1. Taxonomy (NCBI): domain Eukaryota; kingdom Metazoa; phylum Arthropoda; class Insecta; order Orthoptera; family Acrididae; genus Schistocerca; species Schistocerca gregaria. Next base: position 262,079,167 of record NC_064925.1, on the reverse strand, counting down.
GTTCGAATCCTGCCTCGGGCATGGATATGTGTGATGTCCTTAGTTATATTTAAGTAGTTCTAACTCTAGGGGACTGGTGACCTCAGATGTTAAGTCCCATAGTGCTTAGAGCCATTTGAACCATTTTTGACAGCTAAAAACGTTTTTGTAGGGAGATAAAATTTCTATGGGTGGTTTTCTTACTAGGGGCGGCGGGGAGGTTGATTTCTCCCTCAAACCTGCACCCTGTTACGTGTATGGTGAGGGATGTGAGAACAAATACGTATAAATCTGTGTTCTTCTAGAGGGTGTGACGCATTTACAATAAGAGTGGGAGGTGCATCTGTAATGGGAAGTACCTCAGAATGGAAATACATGTATCTTAAACTTTAATGGTATCTTGTGTCATATTGCACGACATGACAAATTCCATGTTGATGTTGAATGGCATGACTGTATGTGTCATGTCATTAGACGTGACACCATGTATCATGTTACCCCGAACAAGCACCACAGCGCGACCCAACACCTACCCACCCACACCTGGGGTGGCCGGGCGGCTCCAGGCGCTTCAGTTCGGAACCACGCTACCGCTACGGTCTCAGGCTCGAATCCCGCCTCGGGCATGGATGTGTGCGATGTCCTTAGGTTAGTTAGGCTTAAGTAGTTACGTGACAAATTCCATGTTGATGTCGTATGCCATGACTGTATGTGTCATGTCATAAGACGTGACACCATGTATCATGCTACTTTACTTGACACGATTCATTATATTACATGACAATGGTGCTAATACTAACAAGTAAAAAAAAAAACGCGAATTTGTCAAGATGTTTCTATTTAAATGGCTTGGAAACTGCCAGATAGGTCGAAAGGTCAGTTCCCTTCTTATGCATCTCTAAATCTGCCCAGCACATTTTCGCCTTTTTTGTGGTACAAAGGAACTTTTTCATAGTGATCTATCTTTGCGACTGACAGTTCGCAGTAATGGGAGTCAGTGTCGCCGGTGTACAGCCAGTACGGGATATGGTGCCTCCACTTCTCGATTCGCTGAAACGTCAGACACAGTCTTATTTATAAGTCTTTCATAAAATTATGACAATTTGTTGTAGATAATCGTTCATTTTAGCCGAAAATCCCCTGAGAGTGGAACGAAGGTACTGCCAGTTGGGAAATATAGGAGAGGCATTTCCGGATAGATCTACTAAAAAGACTGTTTACACTAGGCTTGTCCGTCCCCTTTTAGAATACTGTTTCGCGTTGTGAGGTCCTTACCAGATAGGATTGACGGAGTACAGCGGAAAAGTTCAAAAAGGGTCAGCATGTTTTGTATTATCGGGAAGTAGGAGAGAGAGTGTCACTGAAATGATAAAGGATGTGGGGTGGACATAATTAAAACATAGGCGTTTTTCATTGAGGCGGAATCTTCTCACGAAATTCTAGTCACCAACTTTCTCATCCGAATGAGAAAATATTTTGTTGACACCGGCCTACATAGGGAAAAAACGATCATCATAATAAAATAAGGCAAATCAGAGCTCGCACAGGAAGTGTTCGTTTCTTCCGCGTGCTTTACGAGATTGAAGTAGTAGAGAATTAGTGTGAATGTGGTTCGATGAGCCCTCTGTCGGGCACTGAAATGTGATTTGCAGAGTCTCCATGTAGATGTAGTTGTAATCGTGCATCCGCACTGAAGTCGGTGGATTCAGTGCCCATCGACGCCGAACAAATATACCGGGTGATCAAAAAGTCAGTATAAATTTGAAAACTTAATAAACCACGGAATAATGTAGATAGAGAGGTAAAAATTGACACACATGCTTGGAATGACATGGGGTTTTATTAGAAGAAAAAAGAAAACAAAGTTATCGGGCCTTTTTTCTTCGAGGAAATGCGTGATTTTGGTTTTGTAACTGCTACCGTGACGGGTGAGAGGTACGCCGATATGTTACAGAATCGCTTCATCCCCAGCCTGTCTGATAAACAGCTGCTGGAACGTACGTGTTTATGCAGGATGGCGCTCCAGCGCATATTACTAGACGCGTGAAAGATCTCTTCCGCGCGTCATTTGGTGATGATCGTGTGCTCAGCCACCACTTTCGTCATGCTTGGCCTCCCAGGTCCCCAGACCTCAGTCCGTGCGGTTATTGGCTTTGGGCTTACCTGAAGTCGCAAGTGTATCGTGATCGACCGACATCTCTAGGGATGCTGAAAAACAACATCCGACGCAAATGCCTCACCATAACTCCGGACATGCTTTACAGTTCTGTTCGCAACATTATTCCTCGACTAAAGCTATTGTTGAGGAATGATGGTGGACATATTGAGCATTTCCTGTAAGGAACATCATCTTTGCATTGTCTTACTTTGTTATACAATTATTGCTATTCTGATCAGATGAAGCGCCATCTGTCGGACATTTTTTGACCTTTTCTTTTGTGCTAATAAAACTCCATGTCATTCCAAGCATGTGTGTCAATTTGTACCCCTCTATCTACTTTATTCCGTGATTTATTCAATTTTCAAATTTATACTGACTTTTTGATCACCTGGTTCGAATACGTGGAGGCAGTTGTTTCGGACATGTTCATATAACTGATTCGCCTCTATGGGTAATGAATCCACCTTTTTCACTGCGTTGGACGTCCTGCGGGAAAGCAGCGGGCGTGTAGGACAGAGACTGCAGGTAAGTGGCGCCAGATGGGAATGTGGCTCGGCCAGGAGGCGTGCTGTGACAGTCCGCACAACTGCATTAAACACTGTCTCCAGATAGCGCAGTAGATAACGCAATTTCCTGGTCATCTGGAGATCCCGGATTCAAATACTGGTCAAGCAGACATTTTCACTCGTCGTCGCTGGTTCCGCGTAAAGCCACGATACATTTGATCAATAGTTCCTTCCCTTCCGTTTCCTTTCCTTTCTCCCCCTTGTAATTGTACTTGAATTACGTAACCATTACGACACCTCAACTGAACCTCTCGATACCATAAATATTCTAATGTGTTTCTGTAATGTAGTCGACATATTTCTGAGACAGCATTCAGATTTGATTTCATTAATGTAGAGGCACTTCGATACATCGATATGTTTATATTGCAATGATATTATTCTTATGTGTATTCTTTCTTTTGTCACTATGGTCTTTGACGTACTTGTAACTCTGATTTTTGGGCGCGTAAGCGATTAGTAGTTGTTAGAGAGTCGGACCTTGAAAAAGTCAATTCTTGGACGTCATGTTGGAGAGACGCATATTGTAGTCAGCTTATCAAATGTGAACTTTAACAGTGAGGAAGATGTTTTCAAGTATGTTTTGTGTTGTGAAGTGATGTTTTGTGTGTTACGTAATATTGCAACAAAAGCAATAAAAAGGAAGTGTAATTTAAATTCGGAGTCCTGATTATTTTCTTACATCACCATTGTGCTAACTTTCTAAGGTTTAATCTTCAAGAATGGCTTGTGAAACACATCTATAAAACTTTTAAATATAGCAGAATAAAACCTAGGGCTCTTTGCTTCCGAGCTTGGAATCACCACCACCTAGATTCTCGACGATTCAGCCATGATTTTACAACGAGACCAGCGTGGGAAACACGAAAAGAAGAGTGCCTAGTTTATTCATTATTACATGAAATGACTTTATTAACTGTGGTCTAATGACACCTGCCACATAATAACTTTGTTGTTGCCCGAAAATGCAGTATTTAGCAGCGTGAGCAACACCACAAACGTTATTAAATTTTGACCTTTGTTGTGGTAGGGTTGTTAGACCCTCCACCTTTAATTAACATAATTCGAGAAAAATGTTCGGTTTGGTGTCCCTTGGAACCTCCCAGAGTCTGCCGGTTTAAATAATTTTCCCCCTGCAGACATAAGAATATTGGAGTGTACGCTGTGGCTACCTCCCGAACACCCCTCCACCTCCAAGCTGGGCAGGTGATGAGTTCGCTTTGCCGGATAACATCCACGTCGCCAGGGATCGCAGGTGATGCGAAATAGTTGTTGTCCGAGTGCGCACTTAACTGCAGTAGGGTCAGCAGGGCTTTGGCTGCGAGTTACTAAAGAGCCTTCGGTTGAAGTGCTTGCGTTGGCGTCGCGGTCAGATTGCAGACGGCTTGCGGTGTGTGCAATTGGAAGCTCGTAACCAGGACAAAGATGCAGCGGCTTTGCGAGCTGGGTTGATGTTAGCGCTCCAGTCGTATGCAGCCTGGCGCACGATTTCCAGTGAACGCGAAATGCTGGAGCAGAGGCGGCTCGCTTGCAACGCCGGCCATTGCCGACAGATAATTCACGTGAGTGCTCTCACGAACGAGAGCTCGGCAACAACTGAATTTCTGGTGGTGTAGCGGTTGCCGTTTCCCGACCTGTACAGCCAAATACGGTTCGCAGACAAGGCCAGTATTTGTACCACATGTCTGCAGTCCCGTAAGAGAGCATCTGCAGTGGACTAACGTGCATGTAAGCACACCGTAAACCGTCACATGCGCTGTGTACCCATTCTTCTGTCGTCGGTTCTCTTGAGCTGCAGCACAGCTAGCGTGGACCATGGCCATTCTTTGGTGTCCGCTGAGTTCGGAGATACAGCCGAGGGTCACGTTAAAGACGTAAAAGCGATGTAATACAGTAAATTAACAGGGGAGAAACAAGATACCATTGCCAGTGATTCACGCGGAATCGTTCAAATGGCTCTGAGCACTATGAGACTTAACATCTTAGGTCATCAGTCCCCTAGAACTTAGAACTACTTAAACCGAACTATCCTAAGGACATCACACACATCCATGCCCGAGGCAGGATTCGAACCTACGACCGTAGCAGTCCCGCGGTTCCGGACTGCAGCGCCTGGAACCGCACGGCCACCGCTGCCGGCCACGCGGAATGTATCTTATGTTGGTTATTACAAATAACTGCGAGAATTGTAGCTGGCAGTGAACTTACATTTTAATTTCAATAGCGTACGCGTAAGAGACAGAAATAATAATTAATGTTATTTGCTAATAAATTAGATGCACCAGACTTAAACTGTATTAATTAGTATTTTCCAGCAATAAAGCGATTTACAAATTGTAAGCCTAAGTATTGGGCACACCTTTCAATCTGGTTCATTTTAAATGCGAGTGTAGGGTATTTGTGAAACAAATGTCCCTAGGAATGGATGTTGTGCAACAGAAGCATATTCATAACAAGCGTCTACCCTCAGTTTGGACAGTTAGGTTTCTTTTTTGAGAAGAAGCTGCAGTGCCACTAGCGATGTGTCATTCTATATTTTAAAAAAGGTTGTTAAAAATAACCACTGCCAATTGTCAATTTGCCTCATTAGTTCTTGGTATAATAAAACGTCTACATAAACTACTACACATTTATTTTTCGTTATTTTTTTTAAAAAAAAGTTCAAAGGCAATTCTCTCTCATTCTTAAGTTTAGTTAGGCACTAATGGTAGGGTGGAGAGGGTTGGGAGTGGAGGGGACGAACGAATATGTGGCGTGATTGTACTCGGAGATAAAGAATGGGAACCACTGATCTAGAGAATGGTGAAGTAGGTTCCTGGTTGCTTGTACTACGGTGCACATGTCAGTCGCTCTAGAAACACGATTTTCGTACATGTTTTTTTGCTACAAGAACCCTATGTGGAGTACATGGTCCTCATGCAAAGGAATGTAAGCAGTTAGGTTACTCATCATTAAGAACAGACGTTTTGCTAATATTATTATCCAGGTTGTTCACATACGTTACTGAATTTACACTATTGTTCGCGAAAATTGCAACATCAAGGATACATGGCAATGCACAAATAGGAATTACGGAACTGTACGCACACTGTGACCGTGAGAATTCAATACAGTGAGAAAATGAAATGACAGTGTGGCATTTTTGGCCAGGAGACCCCATCTGGAGTTGTTCGGGCGCCCAGTGCACTCTTTTCATTTGACGCCACTTCGGCGACTTGGGCGTCTGTCACAATGAAGATAATGACAATTCAACATCCAGTCCCGGAGCGGATAAAACCTCCTATTCGGCCGGGAATCTAACCGAGGTCCCACGAATGGCAATCAGCCGCGTTGCAATCCGAGTCTCTGGATGTCGTGGCATGGAGAGAAAGAGGGCCTCTTCTGGCCACAAATAACGGAACAGTCCAAACTTCTGTCATCAAACTGAAGTTTTATAGCAGCTTTTTGGTCTTGTGTAAAAAAAAAAGTCTCTATCATAGCTTTGCAGCATAACTTAAAGAAGATTTTGAAGTATGGATTTAAGCTAATCAGGATGTGAATCCTACTATTCGGACTTTTCGGTCAAGTATATTTTCCGTGCGCCAACTCATCTTTTGCTTTACACTATGAGGTTTTTAGCATTATTCGCTGTGGATAACTCTAGGTGGATGATTTCGTATCTGCTGCCTTGTTTATAACTGATGGTCAAATCGGAGGCTCTGTGGACAGAAATAACTGACTGGTCTTCCACCGCCATTCAACGGGTATGAGCCTTTAGCAGTACAATTAACGCACGCCTAATTGGCCGTGCTCACAAGCAGCAGACGATATCCTTATGGCAACCGTGTCGCTCGCTCACATAACCCCAGAGGTCTTCAGAGACTGATTCTTCTGTGCCTTGTAACTCGTACTGACTCAACCAAACTTATTTGTAGTTATTATGTTCAAGAGGTAGCAGCACCTGCTAATATCCTCCTGATTCGCTTTGGATGCTCTCATCACGCTTAACTGGTTAAAACGGAGCAATTCAAAATGAATATAGGATTACGAACTGTTGTAGCTACTAAAATGATAGCGATACATCGCTAAGATTATAAGTAGGCTGTTTAGGTTTTTTTATTGGTAACGCCGCCGCCACGTAGCGCTCTGTATAAAAATCACTGGCTGTGCCGTGTGCAGTCTGTGGCTGGTTTGCATTGTTGTCTGCCATTGTAGTGTTGGGCAGCGGCAGCTGGATGCTAACAGCGCGTAGCGTTGGGCAGTTGGAGGTGAGCCGCCAGCAGTGGTGGACGTGGGGAGAGAGATGGCGGAGTTTTGAAATTTGTAAGAATTGGTGTCATGAACTGATATATACATATTATGACTATTAAGATAAATACATTGTTTGTTCTCTATTAAAATCTTTCATTTGCTAACTATACCTATCAGTAGTTAGTACCTTCCGTAGTTTGAATCTTTTATTTAGCTGGCAGTAGTGGCGCTCGCTGTGTTGCAGTAGCTTGAGTAACGAAGATTTTTGTGAGGTAAGTGATTTGTGAAACGTATAGGTTAATGTTAGTCAGGGCCATTCTTTCGTAGGGAGTTTTGGAAGTCAGATTGCGTTGCGCTAAAAATATTGTGTGTCAGTTTAAGCACACTCGTGTATAATTTTTCTAAGGGGACGTTTCATTAGATATACAGAAAATACAACAGATAGCTTTTTTTTCATATACATACTTCACTGGTGTTATTTTGAGTCCCCTTCGTCTTGCGGTCAAAATATAAGCGGTAATCAATCTCATGCTATAAGTGCTATGTGTATATGGAATCACCACAACAAGCGATTTTTTTTTTCTTATTTCTTGTCATCACTCTTCTGAATCGTTTGAGATGGCCCGCCACGAATTTCTCTCTTGTGCTGACCTCTTCATCTCAGAGTAGCACTTTCAACCTACGTCCTCAATTATTTACTGGATATATTCCAATCTCCGTCTTCCTCTACAGTTTTTGACCTCTACAGCTCCCTCTAGTACCATGGAAGTCATTCCCTGAAGATGTCCTATCACTCTGTCCCTTCTCCTTTTGTTCCTTCCTCTACGATCCTGCACAGAACCTGCTAATTCCCTACCTTATCAGTCCACCTAATTGTCAACATTCGTCTGTAGCACCACATCTCAAATGATTCGATTCTCTTCTGTTCCGGTTTTCCCACAGTCCACGTTTCACTACCATACGATGCTGTGCTCCAACCGTACATTCTCAGGAGTTTCTTCCTTAAATGAAGGCCAATGTTTGATGCTAATAGACTTTTCTTGAACAGGAATGCCTTTTTGTCATTGCTAGTCCGCTTTTGATGTCCTCCTTGCTCCGTCCGTCATCGGTTACTTTGCTGCCTAGGTAGTAGAATTCCGTAACTTCATCTACTTCGTGACCATCAATCCTAATGTTAAATTTCTCGCTGTTCTCATTTCTGATACTTCTCATTACTTTCATCCTTCTTCGATTTACCCTCAATCCATATTCTGCACTCATTAGACTGTTCATTCCATTCAGGAAAGCAATATTATCTGCGAGTCGTATCATCGATATCCTTTCACACTGAATTTTAATTCCACTCTTGAACCTTTATTTTATTTCCGTCATTGCTTCTTCGATGTACTGTAGGGGCGAAAGACTGCATCCATGTCTTACATCCTTTTTAATCCAAGCATTTCGTTCTTGCTCGTCCACTCTAATTATTCCCTCTTGGCTCTTGTACATATTGTATATGATCCGTCTCACCGTATAGCTTATCCCTATTTTTCTCAGAATTTCAAACATTTTACACCATTTGAAACTGTCGAACGCTTTTTCGAGGTCGAGAAATCCTATGAACGTGTCTTGATTTTTTTTAGTATTGCTTCCATTATTAACTGCAACGTCAGAACTGCCTTTTAGGTGCTTTTACCTTTCCTAAAGCCAAACTAGCTCATCCTCAGTTTTCTTTCCCATTCTTCTGTGTATTATTCCAGTTACTAACTTTGGCGCATGAGGTATTAAGCTGATTGTGCGATAATTCTCGCACTCGTCAGCTCTTCCAGTCTTCAGAAATCTGTGAATGATATTTTTCTGAAAGTCAGATGGTGTATCACAGACTCATACATTCTACACAGCAATGTAAATAGTCGTTTTGTTGCCACTTCCCCCAATAATTTTAGAATTTCTGGTAGAAAGTTATCCATCCCTTCGGCCTTATTTGATATTAAATCTTCCAAAGCTCCCTTAAATTCCGAGTCTAATACTGGATCTCCTATCTGTTCTAAATCGACTCTTCTTTCTTCTTCTATCACATCAGACAAATTCCCTCCTCCCCCCTCAGTAGTGGAATTCCCGCTGCACTCTTCACGTTACCACCCTTGCTTCTAATTTCACCGAATGTTGTTTTGAATTTCCTATTTGCTGAGTCAGTCCTTCCGACAATCATTTCTTTTTCGAGTTCTTCACATTTTTTATGCAGTCATTCCATATTGGTTTCCCTGCACTTCCTATTTGTTTCATTCATCAGCGACTTGTATTTCTGTATTCCTGAATTTCCCTGATTATTTTTTTTATTTTCTTCTCTCATTTATTAACTTAAATATGTCTTCCGTTCCTCATGGTTCCTTCGCAGTTCCCTTCTTTGTACCCATGTTTTTCTTTCCAGTTACTGTGATTGCCCTTTTCAGAGATGACCATTCCTTTTTAACTGTACTGCCTACTTCCGTACCCCACGTCTTTGCGTATTGATACGTCCTGCCTATTCTTCATCGCTACTACATTGTGATCTGAGTCTTTATCTGCTCCTGAAAAGGCCTTACAATTCAGCATCTGATTTCAAAATCTAACTGAAATCTTCCCGAATCACCCGGCCTTTTCCACGTATACCTACTCCTCTTGTGATTCGTGAACAGAGTATTCGCTGTTACTAGTTGAAATTTTTTACAGAACTCAATTAGTCTCTCTCCTCTCTCATGCCTTGTCCCAAGCCCATATTCTCCTGCACCTTTTCTTCTACTCCTTCCGCTACAACTTCTTTCCACTCGCCTATGACTGTTAGATTTTCATTTCCCTTTTAAGTGTATCATCATATACTTTCTCTATCTCTACGTCTTCAGCATGCGACATCGGCATGTATACCTGAACTGTCGTTGTCGGTGTTGGTTTGCTGTCGATTCTGATGAGAACAACCCTATCACTGACCTGTTCTCCCATTCATAACGAATCCTATTCCCGTTATACCATTTTCTGCTGCTGTTGATTTTACCCTATACTCATCTGACTAGAAACCCTTGTCATCTTTCCATTTCACTTCACCGACCCCTCTTATATCTAGATTGAGCCTTTGCATTTAGATTTTTTGATTTTCTAGCTTCGCTACCACGTTCAGGCTTCCGACATTCCACCCCCCCCCCCTCCCACCCCCCGACTTTTATAGAATGTTGTCCCGTTGTTGGTTATTCAATCTTTTCCCATGGTCACCTCCCCGTTGGCAGTTGCATCCCTGCGATCCGAATGGGGGACTATTCCGGAATCTTTCGTCAGTGGATAGATCATCATGTCACTTTTTCAGTTACAATCCACATGCCCTGTGGACACACATTACGTGTCTTTAATGCAGCGATTTCCATTGCCTTCTGCTTCCTCATACCGTTGATCATTACTGATTCTTCCGCCTTTAAGGGCAGTTTTCCACCCCAGGGTCAAGAGAGTGCCATGAAACTCCGTCCGCTTCTCCGCCCTCTTCGCCAAGGTCGTTGGCAGATGAGGGTGACTTCTTATGCCGAAAGTCTTCGGCCGGCAATGCTGATTAAAAATCAAAATTTAAACTGTGGCGCTTTTCGAACCCGCGATGAGGACCTTTTGATTACTAACCAAAGACTCTACCCCTAGACTATTGTGGAATAATTTTCGACAAAGGAGGCACGTACACAAGGTCCTACACGTAACCCTATATAAGAACCTACTAAGAAAATAGGCACGAAAAAATCATTGATATAACCTCATACATACTAATCGTGAAAAATTACAGTTTCATCACTTTGAAGAGAAGTAGAAAATGAGTTCTAACTTGGTGTTACGGGCCTCGTGTGTGTGTGTGTGTGTGTGTGTGTGTGTGTGTGTGTGTGTGTGTGTGTGTGTACTCTCCAGTATTGTGACGTAGTCCTACACGACACAGGTACAGGGATCGCTATACAGTTAGAACTATCAACGAGTGCTTATGTTTATCCAACACCGTAGGTCTGCAAATCAATGAAACAAAGACATTTGCAGACTCCTTGGTTGAAACTTCCTGGCAAATTGTAACCAACGAGGTCATTAGAGACGGAGCACAAGGTAGGATTAGGAAAGGATGGGGAAGGATATCGACAGTGTCCTTTCAAAGAACTATCCCGGCATTTGCCTGAAACGATTTAGGGAAATCACGGAAAACCTAAATCAGGATGGCCGGAGACGGGTTTGAACCCTCGCTCTCCCGAATGCGAGTCCAGTGTGCTAACCACTGCGCCACCTCCCTCTGTAAAAGTTGGTACATAGCTTAACCATTATCTGTACATTCTACAAATTATTTACAGTAACCAAGGAATTAATAATAATAACAAAATGATGATGATAAAATGGCCGACTATATCAATAACCATTTTGTATCCACAGGAACGTATCTTTTTAAACAACAAAAATTGCTTTCAGTTCTTCTTCCAAAATTTTTTTATGCTGTGGTATATATAATTGTCCACCTTGATAGCTGAGTGATCAGAGTGGCGATCTGTCACGCCAAGGGTCCGGGTTCGATTGCTGGCTGGGTCGGAGATTTTCTCCACTCAGGGACTGGGTGTTGCATTATCCTCATTATCATTTCATTCTCATCACCAGGGGAAGGCAACGGGAAACCACCACTGGAATCACTTCCCTAGACGCCCATACGGTGAACCTCTCTGACCAGGCTTTCCTCATGACAAGACCTGCAGCAAGGCACAACACAAAGTTTAAAAAGTTTATATATAATTTGAACTGCATTTAGAATTGGAGAAATTGAACAGACTAACTGCAAAAACTGCAACAGAATTTAAGTTTATTTTCCTAAAATAAGAAGAGCATGTGTATTACGAGAAATTGAAGGAGCGTTATTTATTTTATTACACTAACAATTAGTACAATTTTTTGTAGAGGAAATTGTCGTGTCCAATTTTTGTTAAGTAAACTGTACAAACATAAAAATAAAGGTAAGGTGCAAAACATATCATTTCCTTTCTTACATCTAAAATAACAATAATGCTAAAGCAATTTAGCAAAGGAAGAACGCAAGAACGCGAAGTTTCACTAAAAAATTATTTGTCTTTGTTGCATTCTCATCCCAAGCACTCCTTTCTTGGTGCCGCCCCCTCTGGAATGTTTTTGTCATCAGTCTACTGACTGGTTTGAGGCGGCCCGCCACGAATTCCTTTCCTGTGCTAACCTCTTCATCTCAGAGTAGCACTTGCAACCTACGTCCTCAATTATTTGCTTGACGTATTCCAATCTCCGTCTTCCTCTACAGTTTTTGCCCTCTACAGCTCCCTCTAGTACCATGGAAATCATTCCCTCATGTCTTAGCAGATGTCCTATCATACTGTCCCTTCTCCATATCAGTGTTTTCCACATATTCCTTTCCTCTCCGATTCTGCGTAGAACCTCCTCATTCCTTACCTTATCAGTCCCCCTAATTCTCAACATTCGTCTATAGCACCACATCTCAAATACTTCGATTCTCTTCTGTTCCAGTTTTCCCACAGTCCATGTTTCACTACCATAGAATGCTGTACTCCAGACGTACATCATCAGAAATTTCTTCCTCAAATTAAGGCCGGTTTTTGATATTAGTAGGATTCTCATGGCCAGAAATGCCTTTTTTGCCATAGCGAGTCTGCTTTTGATGTCCTCCTTGCTCCGTCCGTCATTGGTTATTTTACTGCCTAGGTAGCAGAATTCCTTAACTTCATTGACTTCGTGACCATCAATCCTGATGTTAAGTTTCTCGCTGTTCTCATTCCTACTACTTCTCATTACCTTCGTCTTTCTCCGATTTACTCTCAAACCATACTGTGCACTCATTAGACTGTTCATTCCGTTCAGCAGATCATTTAATTCTTCTTCACTTTCACTCAGGATAGCAATGTCATCAGCGAATCGTATCATTGATATCCTTTCACCTTGTATTTTAACTCCACTCCTGAACCTTTCTTTTATTTCCATCATTTCTTCTTCGATGTACAGATTGAACGTTACCCTGCTCTATTCGCACAATTCAGTAGCATGTTGCTTTTACGAAGAAGCTGAAGCACTACGTTCAGTCACCCCCACAAAGGTTCCTCCAGAAATAATGCACTTGGCCAAGTTTCCCTCTGCCACACAGTAGAGCAAATGTACGCACCTTCTTCCAGTTACCCTACTTTCTCTGTTCACTTCTCAATCAGTCACGCCACTTTCTTTCCCCTCACTTTTCATTGATTGCTTTATCACTTTCTCTCTTCTTTCCCCTCATTCTTCATTAATTGCTTTATATATATATATATATATATATATATATATATATATATATATATATATATATAATCTCCCCCCCCCTCTCTCCCTCTTCCACCCTTTCTCCATCGGTAGCACTCATAGTTTAAATCGACCTTCTTGTGAATATTCATTGTTTACTTCTCTTGAACCAAAGTAACTGGTATTTAATTATTTTTCCCCCTTTCTGCGCTATAAAAATAACGTTTACGTCTTATCATCATCTTTTTGTCTTGGTCTTATCCCATATAACAATAGGATTATTTAAATTTTGATTACAATTTACAGTAAAAGTCTTGGTAATTTAAGTGGTCAGTCGCATGTCTTAGCTGACATCACTATTGAAAATGGAACTAAAAAACGCTTCAATTCAGCAGACATAAATAATTCCTTAAACAATATTTAATGACAGGTTGTTGTCATTTAATGTGAGCATAATGACGCAAGACCAAAGCTTTATTTATATTTACTATAAATGATTTGAGTATGACTGAATATTTACAACATTTCCTTATTTAAATATTTTTGTAGTGTATTAAGTTAGTGTGGAAAGCTGTCAAGTTGAGTCAACTCACATCTCTAGAACATAACAACGATGTATTTTTGGTGAGAACGGCTTTCAGCCAATGGAGGAACAGACAATGGCGGAAACTGCTGGACTCAAGTGGAGATTGAAACTTATTTAGTGGTGTGCCCCAGGGAGCGATTCAGATCACTTTTATGTGATTTTTGTAATAGGTCAGACGTACCTAAGGTACCGTATGTTAATCGATCATGTACGATTTGTATCCTAGACAGTGAATTGATGCTGCAATACTTTAGCTTTTTAAGGGACTATATTTCGAGAGGTCTGAATGTGTTCATGTAGAACTTTTTTTTCCTCCTACTTTAAGGTATCGACAATAGACAAATCATGAGCTTCTATTCGTTATATCTCTTGTGTTATTGCGCAAATCGTCATAATCAGTTCAGAATTATTTTGAGCTGGCGAGTATTTCGTATACTATGATCATGAAATTGACTTAGTTTTTCATGCATCCTGGATGACTTGGGGATTCTACTACCATTCTCGTAATGCTCTCAACACAACTTTACTGCATGGGACCACTTTCTGTTTATTTGAGGTATACTTTCTTGAATAAACATTATTCAGAATTATTCTCTGTCGTCTACATCAATTGAAAACATTAGGATAAAACCCTTTTTATTAATTAATATCTTTTGTTTAATATGTCTGTTTATTCGCAATTCTAGTCAGTGCATAGACTATATGACTGCAGGATCACAGGTACAGATTACTATTTGCAGCGAGTTAGCTGCTGGACATGCAAGCAGACGTGTGTGGCTCCATGTACGACATTATAGAGCTATTTTATTTTTTAACGGAACGGTACATAGCCCAATAAAGTACGAGTGGCCGCAGGTAAAGTCTCAGTTGGTTTGCTTATATGGGATGCTGTTTAGAGAACCTACTATTCAGCAGAATAGCCATTAGGTAAAGTCGAAAATGGGAAACGATCTCAACTAAGACCTTGTCATGAGCGGCGCTGCAGGATTCCTGCGTTCAATCACGCGTCCGACCATCCTGATTTAGGTTTTCCGTGATTTCCCTAAATCGCTCCAGGCAAATGCCAGGATGGTTCCTTTGTAAGGGCACGGCCGACGTCCTTCCCCAACCTCCCCCAATCCGATGAGACCGATGACTTCGATGTCTGGTCTCCTCCCTCAAAACAACACCCAACACCCCAAGGATTCCTGCATATGTTTCCTCTCAAAATGTTCAAATGTGTGTGAAATCTTATGGGACTCAACTGCTAAGGTCATCAGTCTCTAACAAGGGAACCTCCCCATCGCACCCCCCCTCAGATTTAGTTATAAGTTGGCACAGTGGATAGGCCTTGAAAAACTGAACACAGATCAATCGAGAAAACAGGAAGAAGTTGTGAGGAACTATGAAATAAGTAAGCAAAATATACAAACTG
This sequence comes from Schistocerca gregaria, assembly GCF_023897955.1. Lineage (NCBI taxonomy): Eukaryota > Metazoa > Arthropoda > Insecta > Orthoptera > Acrididae > Schistocerca > Schistocerca gregaria. The sequence continues at coordinate 262,063,964 of NC_064925.1, read as the reverse complement.
AGTAGTCCATGCGCAAGTTAAACAACATCAAGGAGAGTTTGAGCTCAGGAGCGCCGTGGTCCCGTGGTTAGCGTGAGCAGCTGCGGAATTAGAGGTCCGTGGTTCAAATCTTCCCTCGAGTGAAAAGCTTTATTTTTTTATTTTCAGACAATAATTATCTGACAAACTCTTATGTTTTCATCACTTTTTTTGGGAGTTATTATCACATCCACAAGAAAACCTAAATCGGGCAAGGTAGAAGATTCTTTTTACCCATTCCCCAAGCCTACAAGTTTGGTGGGTCGCAACATATTCCTGTCATGTGACGCACATGTGTCACCAGTGTCGTATAGAATATATCAGACGTGTTTTCCTGTCGAGGAATCGGTTGACCTATGACTTCGCGATCAAATGTTTTCGGTTCCCATTAGAGACGCACATCCTTTCGTCTACTAATCGCACGGTTTTGCGGTGCGGTCGCAAAACACAGACACTAAACTTATTACAGTGAACAGAGACGTCAATGAAGATCATAACTTTGCGAAAACAGAAAAAGTAAACTTTTCTCTCGAGGGAAGACTTGAACCAAGGACTTCTCGTTCCGCAGCTCCTCACGCTAACCACGGGACCACGGCGCTGGACTACTCAGTTTGTGTATTTTGCTTATTTTTTTCATAGTTCCACACAACTTCCTGTTTTCTCGATTGATCTGTGTTCAGTTTTTCAAGGCCTATCCTCTGTGCCAACTTATAACTAAATTTGAGGGGGGTGCGATGGGGAGGTTCCCTTGTAAGCTTACACACTACTTAACCTAAATTATCCTAAGGACAAACACACACACCCATGCGCCGGGACCAGCCGCACAGTCCATGACTGCAGCGCCTGAGACCGCTTCGCTAATCCCGCGCGGCTATGTTTTCTCTGCGCTCACTCCTTGGGTATGAGATTATTTATTATTATACTTTAGGGAAACGGCCTGAAAGTTTGCTGTTTCTCCTTGTTGCTCGTCACACTGCTTTTCCATACTGAGAGGCGCTGCCCACCGGGCGTCTCACACGCCCTGCCCCCGCAGCCAGTGCCCGCCGACGGTCTGGGAGCAGCGCATTCGCCGCCAACAAAGCTGGAGCCGCGGCGTTGTGTATCGGCCGTCTGAGGTGCACCTTCGCTTTCAATTACCGGCCGCGTTGTACTGTTAATTACTCTGCCGCCTGTCAAAGCGGCGCTCATGAGCGCTAAGTTTCTCCGTCACTGCCATCTGCAAAGTGTGTGTCGTAAACGCGCTCTCCCCGAATAATTAACGGGGCTCCGCGTTTATCACGCCCCCTCCCCTTTCACATCCTGTATTTCGTAGCTCGCTTTCGCCTCGTTGTGCTCTATTTGCTTGTTACTCAATAGCTTCTAACAATTTTCTCACTAGCAATACAGTCTTTCCTAAAAGTGCTAGTTTAACATAAAATCTCTAATTAACGGAAGTAAGTGTATGTTCGAAGTAAAGCGTCTAACAGTACTTTTATTGTAGGTGATGTCATAGCGGAACTACTGGCAAGCCAAGGATTTTACACTTTCTGTTATACTCCGGAAACTGCCACTGTTACAAGATTTTAAACATGCTGAAACAGCAACTGTTGAAAATCTTCACGGTAAAAGATAACAGCCAAACAGTTGCAGGATAAAGATTTATTGAAATCCTTGACCACGGTTTCGGTATATCTAAACATACCTGTTGTGTTGGCAGAAGAGCCAACACCGTGTTACGAGTGGGAGCCGAAGTGCACGCGTTTTAACTCACGCAGGCTGGTGTGAGGAGGGAAGAACTATACTGACGTGAGGTGTGGAACATGACAAGGAATTAGAATTCAGAAAGCGGACGTAATTAGTTTGATACTTAACTTTAATCCATTAATGATAAACGTCGCTCTTGACGGTACATGGTTCACAATATTATCTGTTAGTAACTGAATATGGCGCCTTGCTAGGTCGTAGCAAATAACGTAGCTGAAGGCTATGCTAAACTGTCGTCTCTGCAAATGAGAGCGTATGTAGACAGTTAACCATCGCTAGCAAAGTCGGCTGTACAGCTGGGGCGAGTGCTAGGGACTATCTCTAAACTAGACCTGCCGTGTGGCGGCGCTCGGTCTGCAATCACTGATAGTGGTGACACGCGGTTCCGACGTATACTAACGGACCTGTGCCGATTTAAAGGCTACAACCTAGAGGTGTGGGGTCTGGCGGTGACACCACAATACCTTCATCAGAAGCAAAAATACACTAAAATCACATCCTGTAGTGGAGATAGATAAAACAGTCGTGCCAAAGGCGTTGTCAATAGTTAAAACATTAGCTCCATTTATGCAACATAATTATGAAGAGAAGGTCTATGAGAACACGGCATAACATCAGTACTTCGCCTGTACTTTTATGTATCTCCACTGCAGGATGTGATTTTAGTGTATTTTTGCTACTGATGAAAGTATATTTAGATATACCGAAACCGTGGTCAAGGATTTTAATCAATCTCTATCCTGCAACTGTTTGGCTGTTATCATTTACCTTGAAGCCACTACTACTTTAGGGGTTATAGTTCCGCTGCAGTAACGGAACATGAAGTTAGCACTGAAAAACATGTACAGAGTGTAACGGAAACCTTTCGACAAACATCTAGCAGAGATGTGGCACCTATAAGGATTGACTGCGAACGCCATGGGTAACTGGTAGCAGAAGTCGAAGATCGGAAGGATACAAGACAGTGATTCATTTGAAATATTTATGGTCGCAATGGGTACACATGATGTATTCATTGGAAGAATCCTAAGGAAAAGCAGTCCGAAAACAAAGGAAGTAGGTTACAGTACACTTGTCGCCCACTGCTTGAATACTGCTCACCGGTGTGGGATCCGTACCAGATAGGGTTGATACGAGGATAATCCCGAAAGTAAGGTCTCATATTTTTTTTATAAGTACATAGAGCTGTTTATTTCTACAGCGGTTTACATCAGTTTAAAGCTTGAACATTTAGTTATTTTTTGACATAATCACCATTTCTGTCGGTGCATTTTTGTAGACGCTGTGACAGTTTTTGTATGCCCATGTCATACCAGCTCGCCGCCATGCTGTTCAGAAAGTTATGGAGATGAATCGCTGTCACCACAATTAACTCTGGCAGGTACTGTGACACTGAAGAAACTCAAACGGACAATTCAGAACCGGAGAAGAGGAATGTTGAGCAAGGACGTACACATTCTCCATGACAACGCTCGCCCACACACGTTCGGCAAACCGTTGCTCTACTGCTACAGTTTCAGTGGAACATAATCACCCACCCACCCACCCTATAGTCCTGAGTTGGCACCCAATGACTATCAACTGCCGGCCGCGGTGGTCTCACGGTTCTAGGCGCGCAGTCCAGAACCGTGCGACTGCTACGGTCGCAGGTTCGAATCCTGCCTCGGGCATGGATGTGTGTGATGTCCTTAGGTTAGTTAGGTTCAACTAGTTCTAAGTTCTAGGGGACTAATGACCACAGCAGCTGAGTCCCATAGTGCTCAGAGCCATTTGAACCATTTGACTCTCAACTGTTCCCTAGGTTAAAAGAACATTTGGCCGGAAAGCGATCCAGCTCCGACGACGAGGAGAAAGAAGAGGTTCATAAGTTTCTAAACAGTATGGCGGCGAGCTGATATGACAAGGGCATACAAAAACTGCCATAGCGTCAACAAAAATGCATCGACAGAATGGTGAATATGTCGGAAAATAGTTAAATGTTCAAGCTGTATACTGATGTAAACCATTGTAGAAATAAACAGGTCTATGTACTTATAAAAAAAAAGAGACCTTACTTTTGAGATTACCCTCGTAAAAGAGATGGAGAGGTTCCAACGGAGAGCAGCGCGCTTCGTTACAGGATGATTTAGTAATAGCGAAAGCGTTACGGAGATAATAGATAAACTCCAGTGGAAGACTCTGCAAGACAGACGCCCTGTAGCTCGGTACGGGGTTTTGTTGAAGTATCGAGAAAATACCTTCACCGAGGAGTCAAGCAGCATGTTGCTCCCTCCAACGTATATCTCGCGAAGAGACCATGAGGATAAAATCAGAGGCATAACGACAATCTTTCTTTCCACGAACGAGACTGGAATAGAAGGGAGAAACGACAGAGGTACTCAAGGTACCATCCGCCACAAACCGTCAGGTGGCTTGCGGAATATGGATGTAGATGTAGATGTACGACATGCATCTCTAATGTAGGGGTAGGTCACGTAAATAATGAGTAGGAACTGAATCGAATTTGGGAGAGTAGATATTTATATGACACAAATACACCGCCATCCGATGTGGCCGAGCGGTTCTAGGCGCTTCAGGCTGGAACCGCGCGACCGCTATGCTCGCAGGCTCGAATCCTGCCTCGGTCATGGGTGTGTGTGATGTCCTTAGGTTAGTTAGGTTTAACTAGTTCTAAGTTCTAGGGGACTGATGACCTCAGATGTTAAGTCCCATAGTGCTCAGAGTCATTTCAACCACAACTAGACCAAAAGGAGGGATCGTTTTTAACTTTGATTGTGTAATATTGGTAAAAGAATGTGCGATATGCAGTTTCTATTCTGGAATACTGAATATCTTTGTTCTCATGTTGAACGTGTAACTTGACCTGTTCTCCAAGTGATGTTACCGGTACATGCCAATAATGTGCTATGATACGTTTATCATGGCGGCGAATGCTGAACCAGCTGGAAATTCTTGAAGTGATATTTCTGGGGAGATAATTATCTTAAATAAGAAACCCATAATTTTATTTGTTTTGAGTTAAAAATTATTGTTACTGTTTGATTCTCGGCAGCAGCTAGAAGTGATTGTAACATGTTATCAATCACGGGTACACAGTTCGCTGGGCACCCAGATGAACACAGTACTTTGCCTGTTACTGATTCGTGATACTCTCGTCTTTCTTGGTCCCTCAACATGATTTTTATAAGAGTTAATTTTTGTCAGTTCTGCGCACTCACTTCCGACCGTAATCACACGCCATCCACTGTTGCCACTTCAGCCTTGCCTGTGTTCCCTCTGTGACCTTCCGAATACTCTACTGGCGACCCTGGAGCATGCTCTGGTGACATCAACACAACTCCAGGGTGCACAAGAAAAAAAATAATTTCTCACGTGATAGTCTTTTCTAACCGCTTCATTTTTTCACGGTACTTTTGTAACCAAATAATGAAATAAAAGGGACACAGCTTTGATTGGTTAACTCAGACATTAATTTACGGGGGAAAAGCAAAAAAAATGGTGTGACAATAAAAATGTGAGGTGACATCAGAGCTACCCGGGGATGTGCTCACTTTACAAACTAATGAAGGATAAGCCTTACGAGGTATATTATTTCTAGTCAACTTCTAGCAGAAGGAACTTAATAAGTACCCACGTGGCTTGCAGCTATTCGGGCAGGTTTCCATTGACAACAGAATACTGTAGCGCAGGGACTGAAGCCTACCTGTTACAAAGACCTTTGACGCTTTTCGAAGGAACGTCGTCCCTCTTTCTCCATGTAGCACCTGCCAGTTCCGCTTATTCTTGGCCTTCTATGGAACCACGTTTCAAAAGTCGTCCGCTTTTCACGTTCATTTTTCCGAGGAAGCTCCTCGCTTGGCGCTTGCCGTCAAAGGAGGCGCCCCCACACCTCTTCTTTTTTTTATGGCGGATTTCAGAATTGAGCCCCGGGGCTGAGTTAAGTCGCAGCGGTGCTCGTTATTCTGCTCTATTTGGCGCTCTGGAAACTATTCTCTTCCGGCAGAGCAGCGGCGCAAATTTTAGCCTCCGGTGCTTCCGACGTGTACTCTTCCAGAAGTGCTTTCCCCGTTCTTTCTTTCTTTCTTTCGTTCTTGTTCTCTGCATACTTGCCTACATGGCACGCCATATAGATCAGACGGAAGTCGAACATCGTCACCGAGCGGCAAAACTGTCTGTAGTGTAACAAATGTAAGCGCGGAGTGAAAACGTTTTTAAAACTGGGCGAACTCTCGGAACGTTAAACCTACAACATGGTCAACGTGGATTTAAATTCAGTTCCCATAAGTAAGGAAATACTGACATGTCTATATCCAAAGGCAGTGTCCTCACTTATTGACTCACCATCTCTCAATCCAGACCGCTAAGGATAGAAACTTGGAACTTGGAGAAGGTGTGGATCGTACACTGTAGGCGTCGGCTAAGAAGGTACAGTTTGAAATTTCAACGCTAAGGGTGTGAAATAGAAGTTGAAGTTTTTTACCACTATCTACATTAAGACAATTTTGAAGTGAGACCTATAAAAATTATTATTTGGTTTTTCGGCCACAAATAAAGAAATACAAGTTTCAGCATTTTTGGAAATTTTAGGGTGAATAGTGGGTGAAGCTTTTATTGAAAATATATCATCATTAAAGATTTACTAAGCTACTGACAATGTTGACTGGAATACTTTCTTTCGAATTCTGGAGGTGGCGGCGTAAAATACCGGGAGCGAAAGGCTATTTACAATTTGTACAGAAACCAGGTGGCAGTTATAAGAGTCGAGGGACATGAAAGGGAAGCAGTGGTTGGAAAGGGAGTGAGACAGGGCTGTAGCCTATGCCCGATGTTATTCAATCTGTATATTGAGCAAGCAGTAAAAGAAACAAAAGAAAAATTCGGGGTTGTAATTAAAATCCATGCAGAGGAAATAAAAATTTTGAGGTTCGCCGATGACATTGTAATTGTCAGAGACAGCAAAGGACTTGGAAGACAGTGTCTTGAAAGGAGGATATAAGATGAACATCAACAAAAGCAAAACGAGGATAATGGAATGTAGACGAATTAAGTCCGCTTACGCTGAGGAAAGTATATTGGGAAATGAGACACTTAAAGTAGGAAACGAGTTTTGCTATTTGGGGAGCAAAATAACTGATGATGATCGGAGTAGAGAGGATATAAAATGTAGACTGGCAATGGCAAGGAAAGCGTTTCTGAAGAAGAGAAATTTGTTAACATCGAGATTTAAGTGTCAGGAAGTCGTTTCTGAAAGTATTTGTATCTAGTGTAGCCATGTATGGAAGTGAAACATGGACGATAAATAGTTTGGACAAGAAGAGAATAGAAGCTATCGAAATGTAGTGCTACAGAAGAATGCTGAAGATTAGATGGGTAGATCGCATGACTAATTACGAGGTATTCAATGGAATTTTGGAGAAGAGGAGTTTGTGGCAGAACTTGACTAGAAGAAGGGATCGGTTGGTAGAATACGTTCTGAGGCATCAAAATGTCACCAATTTAGTATTGGAGGGCAGCGTGGAGGGTAAAAATCGTAGATGGAGACCAAGAGATGAATACACTAAGCAGATTCTGAAGGATGCAGGTTGCAGTAGGTACTGGGAGATGAAGAAGCTTGCACAGGATAGAGTAGCATGGAGAGCTGCATCAAACCAGTCTCAGGAGTGTAGACCACAACAACAAAGATTTACCAAAGTATTTTTACAGTTATATCTATGAACATTGATATTTGACTTCTTGGGCACAAAAAAAAAAATGTTTCAGCGTTTTGTAAACTGAAACCGTTAGGGGGTGTAATAGGGGATGAGATTTTTGTGAAAATATTTTATTATCAAAGCATTTTTAAAGCTAAATTGTGAAGAACTAAATTTGGCTTCTCCCTTGGAAATAAAAAAAAATGTTTCGTTGTTTTTGGAAATTAAACTCGTATGGGGGTGAAATGGAGATGAAAGTTTTTATGGAAATATTTCATTTTGAAAACATTTTTGAACCTAAATCTATGAAAATTTGTATTTGACTTCTCTGCTATAAAACATAAGCATGTCACTGTTTTTGAAAATTCCGTCCCTAATAGGGTAAAATAGGGTCAGACGGATTTACTGACTCATCATCGCCAGCGCAAACCGCTAACGACAGAAACTTTAACTTTGGAGTCAGTGTGAATCTTATGCTATAGGCATCGTTTGAGAATAGACTGTCCTAAATTCCACTCCTAAGGGGGTAAAAAAAGGGATGAAATGCTTTTTGAAAGTACGTCTCTATCAAGGGTATTTTGAACCTAGAACTACGAAAACTGGTATTTGGTTTCTCTGTTAGAAATAAAAAATATGTTCTTCAGTATTTTTGGAAATTTAACTACTAAGGGGTTAAAATAGTGGGTCAAAGTTTTTGCAACATGATTACTAAAGGACTACTAACGGATTTTTAAGGCTACAAGTATGACAATTGATACCTAACTTCAGGGTTAGAAATAAGAAAATACGTATATGAGTGTTTCTGGAAATTCAACCCTGAAGGGAGTGCAATAGGGGCTGAAAATTTTTAAGAAAATATTTCATTAAATTAAAAAAATTTAAAGCTTAATTTATGAAAATTGGTGTTTTACTTCTCGGTTAAATAAAATGAAATATTTGTTAGGGGATGAAAGTTGCTATGAAAATTCCTCCACGAGAACGCATAAGACATAATTAACAAAAGCTTTAAACTCCATCTACCAGAATCGTCTTTTGATCAGAAGTACATTCGGAAACAGATCATGTTTATATGGCCTCACTCAGCGTGAAAAGCTCAGAAAGTGTTGCAATTTGTGAATAGCACAAGAAATGCGATTAAATAAAAACAAAAAAAATCTCTGCAGGTCGTACAGTATACGCGAGCGGAGCAGAGGGCGCTAAGCTTGTAAATAGATAAGACCATTAGTATCGAAGTTGTTTTCTTTATGCTTGGATCCACAGCCAACAACCATATTTTTTTATTTTTTATTTATTTTTTATTTATTTATTTATTTGGAATAACGGCGTAATGGCGTTTAGAGAACACGCCATCATGATGATACTGTTACTACAGTTACACTGCTATACAAAGAAGGGAAGAATCCAGAAGACATGATTAATGTCAATGTAGCTTCGTACACGTGCACACCATCGGCGGGGATATAAATGATGGGTGACAGGTAGAACGGCCTTGAGAGTGTATTACTGTTGTTCGTGTTTAGTGTTGTTACAAGGCCTGATAGGTTATATAACAAACTCGGGCGGTGTCATGTACTATTCAAGTTACATTCCTGTAATTCATACCAATTTAGGTTTACACTAATAGCTTTCTATAGAAACGCCGATCGACGAAATCGGATGAGCCGTTTAGATTTTGGAAATTCGCTGCTGTTTGTTACTTGTATAATTTACAGTCAGATCCTAAACTTTAAACTAATAAAGATATTGAAAATCTGATTCAACCATCAAAATCGTCGTGCAAATAATGGTAATGTACATGTTTCTTTTTAAGGTGTCATAATTCCTCTGGTCACTATTAATTACTATACGAACTGTGAAATGTCTGCATGGTGGTTGCACAAAGTCCGCCATCTTTGGCACTCTCGGCATACAAATCTCCTTCAAAGCACAGTCCTCGTCACAGCGTCAACGTGGAATTCCCAGCCACGCGGTCGCTGGACCCCTGTTGCTGAGCTAACGTTCGGCACCATGTGCTTGCTAACGAGCCACGCCTTGCCGAGCAAGCCGAGAGATGGAAGCCAACACTGAACTTCTCTGTTTCCAGGGCGCTACAACTCGCCCGTTGCCCCTAACTGTTCAAAGCAGCGTCCAACCATCCTCATTTAGGTTTTCAGTGATTTCCCTAAATCGCTCCAGGCAAATGCCGGGATGGTTCCTCTGAAAGGACTCGACCGATATCCTTAACTACCGTTCCCTAATGCGAGCTAGGGCTCCGTGTCTAATGACCTCGTTGTGGACGGGACGTTAAACACCAATATCCTCCTCCACATCGATGTCGGTGATATGGATCTATAACTCAGAGGATTATTCTTATTTTCTTTCATGTATTTTGCATGGCATGTGCAGCTTCGCTTTTATTGGGTAAGGAAGTTGCTGCCCAGTGGATAATGGAAGTTACATTAGAAAGAAAAGGGTGAAAATGCTAACTCTGGACAAAGTGTATCCAGTTATACACACAATACAACTCGGCTCTGAAGCTATTATGGAAAAAATAATCTGCAGGGAATATGGTAGCAAAAGCGGTCTCCTACCAGTTAGCCAGCAACTGCGACGCAATCCAAGTGTATCTTACTCTCGGCCGACTAGAGAGGAGCTGAGGGTTTGGGGTGTCGGTGACGGAGTGATGTGTTGTCTGACTGGGGGCTCTTATGTCGACCGTCAGCTTCCATCTCCCCTCCCGGTGTTTAGCCGAGGCTTATGGAAACTCCTTGTGCCTTCGTTTATGTTCTATCCCACACAGCATCTTGCTATTTTCTGCACCTGCATCTCCGTACATACTTCACAAATAGCCACGCAAAAAGGTCCGCTGTTCCACAGCTAATTATTCCGTTATCTGTTACAGACGCAAATCGGGCGAGGGAGAAACGACTGTCTACGTGGTTGAAAACGAGCCCCCATTCTCTTATCTTGTCTTCGCTGTCCTTGCGCGATATGGATGTTGGCGGCAGTAGAACTCGTTTTGCAGACTGTCGCAAATGCCAGTTTTCTAAACTTTCTGCGTACTGTTTCGCGCAAAGAACCTCTTCTTCCCTCTGGAGTTTCACATTTGAATTTACGGAGACTTTCTGTAATACTCGTGTGTAGATGGAAGCTTTCAGTAACAAATCTAGCAAAATGCCTCTGAATCTACTTGGATGTTGTTGTGGTCTTCAGTCCAGAGACTGGTTTGATGCATCTCTCCATGCTACTCTATCCGTGCAAGCTTCTTCATCTCCCAGTACCTACTGCAACCTATATCCTTCTGAATCTCTTTGGTGTATTCATCCCTTGGTCTCCCTCTACAACTTTTACCCTCCACGCTGCCCTCCAGTACCAAATTGGTGATCTCTCGGTGCTTCAGAATATTCCCTACCAACCGTCAAGTTGTGCCACAAATTTCTCTTCTCTCCAATTCTTTTCAATACCTCCTCTTTAGTTATGTGATCTACCCATCTAATCTTCAGCATTCTTCTGTAGCACCACATTTCGAAAGTTTCTATTCTCTTCTTGTCTAAACTATTTATCGTCCACGTTTCACTTCCATACATGGCTACAATCCATACAAATACTTTTAGAAACAACTTCCTGACACTCAAATCTATACTCGATGTTAAGAAATTTCTCTTCCTCAGAAACGCTTTCTCTGCCATTGCCAGTCTACATTTTATATCCCCTCTACTTCGACCATTATCAGTTATTGTGCTCCCCAAATAGCAAAACTCATTTACTACTTTAAGCGTCTCATTTCCTAATCTAATACCCTCAGCATCACCCGATTTAATTCGACTACATTCCAGTATCCTCGTTTTGCTTTTGTCGATGCTCATCTTACATCCTCATTTCAAGGCACTGTCCATTCCGTTCAGCTGCTCTTCCAGGTCATCGGCGAACCTCAGAGTTTTTATTTCTTCTCCATGGATCTCAATTCCTATTTCAAATTATTCTTTTGTTTCCTATACTGCTTGCTCAATATACAGATAGAATAATATCGGGGATAGGCTACAACCCTCTCTCACTTCCTTCCCAACCACTGCTTCCCTTTCATGTCCCTCGACTCTTATAACTGTAATCTGGTTTCTGTACAAATTGTAAATAGCCTTTCGCTCCTTATATGTTACCCTTGACACCTTCAGAATTTGAAAGAGAGTATTCCAGTCAACATTGTCAAAAGCTTTCTCTAAGTCTACATATGCTAGAAACGTAGGTTTCACTTTCCTTAATCTATTTTCTGAGATAAGTCGTAGGGTCAGTATTGCCTCACGTGTTCCAACATTTCTACGGAATCCTAACTGATCTTCCCCGAGGTCGGCTTCAACCAGTTTTTCCATTCCCCTGTAAAGAATTCGTGTCAGTATTTTGCAGCCGTGGCTTATTAAACTGATAGTTCGGTAATTTTCATATCTTTCAACACCTACTTTCTCTGGGATTGGAATTATTATATTTTTCTTGAAGTCTGAGGGTATTTCGCCTGTCTCATACATCTTGCTCACCAGATGGTAGAGTTTTGTCAGGACTGGCTCTCCCAAGGCCGTCAGTAGTTCTAATGGAATGTTGTCTACTCCCGGGGCCTCGTTTCAACTCAGGTCTTTCAGTGCTCTGTCAAACTCTTCACGCAGTATCATATCTCCTATTTCATCTTCATCTACATTTTCTTCCATTTCTATAATATTGTCCTCAAGTACATCGCCCTTGCATAGACCCTCTGTATACTCGGTCCACATATTTGCTTTCCCTTCTTTGCTTAGAACAGGGTTTCCATCTGAGCTCTTGATATTCATGCAAGTGGTTCTCTTTTCTCCAATTTGCTTCGATGTTTACCTTTAATCCGATCTGGCGTGGGTCCACACACTCGAGCAGTACACAAGAATGTGTCGTACAAGTATTCTGTGCATGGACTCCTTTACAGGCGAGCTACACTTTCCTAGAATTCTCCCAATAAATTGTAGATGTGCATTCTTATTTCCTACAAACGAGCTTACGTTACGCGTGGATATGTAATCAGCGTGACTTGTCAAGGGGCAGAACACTAGTGCTGTATTCGAACATTACATGATTGTTTTTACTACTCACCTGCATCGGCTTACGTTTCCCACATTAAGAGCAAGCTGCTATTTTTCACACCACAGAGAAATTCTATGGAAGTCAACGTGTATCGTTCTACATTACTCAAAGACGACACTTCTCGGCCACTGCAGTGTATTCAGGAAACAGTCGCAGATTGCTGCTCATCCAGTGCATCAAATTGTTTATGTATATAAAGAACAACAGAGGTCGTATCACATTTCTCTTGGGTACTCATGACAATCTCTTTGTCTCCGATGAATAAAATGTGCGAAATCTATCTTTCATTTTCAAATAATACTTGATTTTCTAAGACAGTTACACGTTAGTAAAAGAACTAGAAAGCAAGAAAGTGCCATTGCAGAAAAACTATGCCAACTAAGGTTTTCAGGATTTTTTTTTTGCCAGGTAAATGCCTGAATTGGTAATTTACTCCCAAATATTCTACTTTCCTCCACTCCAGGCTCGTTGGAATTTATTTGAGACGAATCAAAAGCTCTACAACAGCTTGCTCAGTCGACTTAAGCACGAACCGAAAGATGCAGGTTTAAGCGAAGGTAAATGGAGATGCATTCTATTCCTGGAAATACCCTATCTGTCACGCAACCTCTTTTGTATGACCGAGTGTCAAAGTAATATCGTGATATTACAGGCAGTGGACTTTGCGCCACCCTAAAAATTCCATTGGGATACACAGAAGCAGTTGTATCATTCTTTTTGAATGTCATTTTTCTAAATTCATTTGAGTTGGTTTTAAGCTCTATCAGTAGCTGTGTTTTCTGACTAAATTATGGAAATTCAGGTGTGTCCATTAGGCGAACAACTATTGTTTATAAACACTTGTATAATAAGTGGGACCTGAATCTTCGTAATTTAATACACAGATACAGCTACTGTTAGAGCTACAAAACCGAACAGTGATTATTTCCTCGCTTAATCGCATAGCCAGGCATTCTGGAGAAATCTCAGTAACAAATACGGGAAAACCCTGTCGAAACATCAAAAGACAATCATCAACATAATTGAAAGTTGTCTGGCCATAATGTAACTCCGAATAGCATGACATCCACAGAAAAGTAAAAAGAAAGGTCGATATATTGTGGCAAAAACAAGTAATTTAGGAAATACACTCCTGGAAATTGAAATAAGAACACCGTGAATTTATTGTCCCAGGAAGGGGAGACTTTATTGACACATTCCTGGGGTCAGATACATCACATGATCACACTGACAGAACCACAGGCACATAGACACAGGCAACAGAGCATGCACAATGTCGGCACTAGTACAGTGTATATTCACCTTTCGCAGCAATGCAGGCTGCTATTCTCCCATGGAGACGATCGTAGAGATGCTGGATGTAGTCCTGTGGAACGGCTTGCCATGCCATTTCCACCTGGCGCCTCAGTTGGACCAGCGTTCGTGCTGGACGTGCAGACCGCGTGAGACGACGCTTCATCCAGTCCCAAACATGCTCAATGGGGGACAGATCCGGAGATCTTGCTGGCCAGGGTAGTTGACTTACACCTTCTAGAGCACGTTGGGTGGCATGGGATACATGCGGACGTGCATTGTCCTGTTGGAACAGCAAGTTCCCTTACCGGTCTAGGAATGGTAGAATGATGGGTTCGATGACGGTTTGGATGTACCGTGCACTATTCAGTGTCCCCTCGACGATCACCAGAGGTGTACGGCCAGTGTAGGAGATCGCTCCCCACACCATGATGCCGGGTGTTGGCCCTGTGTGCCTTGGTCGTATGCAGTCCTGATTGTGGCGCTCACCGGCACGGCGCCAAACACGCATACGACCATCATTGGCACCAAGGCAGAAGCGACTCTCATCGCTGAAGACGACACGTCTCCATTCGCCCCTCCATTCACGCCTGTCGCGACACCACTGGAGGCGGGCTGCACGATGTTGGGGCGTGAGCGGAAGACGGCCTAACGGTGTGCGGGACCGTAGCCCAGCTTCATGGAGACGGTTGCGAATGGTCCTCGCCGATACCCCAGGAGCAACAGTGTCCCTAATTTGCTGGGAAGTGGCGGTGCGGTCCCCTACGGCAGTTCGTAGGATCCTACGGTCTTGGCGTGCATCCGTGCGACGCTGCGGCCCAGTCCCAGTTCGACGGGCACGTGCCCCTACCGCCGACCACTGGCGACAACATCGATGTACTGTGGAGACCTCACGTCCCACGTGTTGAGCAATTCGGCGGTACGTCCACCCGGCCTCACGCATGCGCACTATACGCCCTCGCTCAAAGTCCGTCAACTGCACATACGGTTCACGTCCACGCTGTCGCGGCATGCTACCAGTGTTAAAGACTGCGATGGAGCTCCGTATGCCACGGCAAACTGGCTGACACTGACGGCGGCGGTGCACAAATGCTGCGCAGCTAGCGCCATTCGACGGCCAACACCGCGGTTCCTGGTGTGTGCGCTGTGCCGTGCGTGTGATCATTGCTTGTACAGCCCTCTCGCAGTGTCCGGAGCAAGTATGGTGGGTCTGACACACCGGTGTCAATGTGTTCTTTTTTCCATTTCCAGGAGTGTATATGCTAAAAAACAGTTGGTTTACACTTAACTGTAAAAAAGCACATCCCGAATTGGCCTATCAAGTCAAAATTATCGCTTACTTTGAGCAAATAACAGAAAGAGTAAAGGTGCACACAGATAAGAAGTACTATAAGAAAACACGAGAAACAAAAGGAAAAAACCCTCAGATATGTAAACAACACCAAATTCAAAAATATTTTCCGCAACAAAATCATTAAGCTGAAGTAAATCTACCGAAACCAGAGAAGTGTTTTCTTGATAGAGGACCAAAACACAACATGGACACAAAAGTAACATAAACAATAGAATCCCTTACAACAAAATCTAAAAAAATATATAAAAAACAAAACAAAAACAACAAACCAAATTTTAATGTAAACCTGACAAGAGAATTATTAACTGCAGAAAGAACACAAATCATTAAAACTCACAAAACCACAATTAATCTCCGAAAGTAGAACATGCAAAGATATTACGTCTAAGAAGCGAAGGCAAAAAATAAAACAGCTCAAAGCCAAACTGACGAAGTGGAAAAAGTCAACGTAATTGTGATCATGAATGAAAAGACTACATCTACAAAACATTACTGTTTTTGGAGGGTAACGTCATCGCCAAGATGACAAGTGACCCAGTTCCAGGATACTAGAGAAACATTCAACAAACATTTAAAAACATGAAAAATATTTACCAAAGGCTGGATAAGAAAGACAGAAAAATCCAAAGACATACTCTGAATTCCTTACCAAAAGTACACCAACAAAATATTCCCAGAAGACCAGTCATTAAGTTCGATCAAGACCACAGAGAGTCCAGACATGGCAATCACTGTATCGTTTGATGTCACATCAATTTATACTTCATTCCAATAGATGAAACAATCAGCTTCGTTGCAAGAAGACTAAGACAGCAAGACAACACACGAGACACACAATCTAAAGAAACAGGCCGCGTATGCAGCAATATGTAACTGCACAAAACTACTTTGCGTTCACAACACTGCAAACGAGCTCACCAAGTAGTGGTCTCATAGCTAATACATTCATAAGCGTCTTAGAAAACAAGGTATTTAGACGTATAACAAAAATACTTGGTTCAAATGGTTCAAATGGCTCTGAGCACTATGGGACTTAACTGCTGTGGTCATCAGTCCCCTAGAACTTAGAACTACTTAAACCTAACTAACCTAAGGACATCACACACATCCATGCCCGAGGCAGGATTCGAACCTGCGACCGCAGCAGTCGCGCGGTTCCGGACTGAGCGCCTTAACAAAAATACTAAGTTATATATTGGTATCATTGTATCGATGAGATAATGTGCCTAATTTACAAACCACATAGCTTCCTGAAATAGCTATATGTCGAAATAAACTATTAACACCCTAAAATTCATTTAATATTAGAAACAGGAACAAAGAAAGTGCGAAATTTTCTATAACTCACCATACAAAGAGCCAACAACAAACATAATTTTGCAATACAGAGCAAACCCACAATTATAATCCATAATGTTTACAGTCAATCTAACCACACATTGACACACAAACTAGCAAGCAATAGATTTATGCTCCCTCATTAACTGTAAACTAAACCGTATAATATGCAGACGAACAGAGAATGAACATGCTACGCGAATAAAAGACCTTGCACAACTACACAGAGAAACATAACACACAATGACTACACCGGAACACAACAGAGCAAGACGCCTCACACACAACAAAATCGCACATACTCAACTACAATAACAAAATAGTTCATAGAATGGACAACATTTTAAAGAAACAGTGGAATCGAACAGAACACAGAGGAAATTCCCACAGGCAGATTCAATATATCAGGTATATACCCAGTTATATGCAGCTGTTCAGCTGTTGACGCTCAAATAACGCAGGGTGAACGTGCAGGAAGTTAAGAGAAAATATTCAGAACCTACCGTACCACATTTGCTGAACACTTAATAGCCCACAACAACCGTCGAACTAAAATAGACACAGATTTAAAAGTGCTAAAATACAGTCCTAGGCCATAGCAAAAACAATATAAAAACTTCCACGTGTAGAAGGTATTAACAGATGGAAAACTACACTACGCAGTAGCACACTATTTGATAGATTAAAGGTGGTATTCCAAAAAATAAACTAACACACACGCACGCACACACACACACACACACACACACACACACACACACACACACACACACACCCGCGCGCGTGGAGAATTCATAAACGATATTCGTTTAGCCCCAGATATGGAAAGATGTGAACATCAGCAGTGGCTGAAGATATACCAGCACCATTAACAATACATCCTGTAAGACGCAAAAGTGGAAATTGCGACGTGAGTTCCTCAAAAACATGTATCGTGTTTCGAAATTTGTGGTAAGTTCCTATGGGACTAAACTGCTAAGTTCATCGGTCCCTAGGCTTATACACTACTTAATTCAAGTTATATTAACTTACGCTAAGGGCAACGCACACACACACACACCCATGCCCGAGGGAGCACTCGAACCTCCGACGGGGGAAGCCGCACGAACCTTAACAAGATGCCCAGACCTCGCGGCTACAGCGCGGCGTATCTTGTTTCTTTATGCACTTACACAAAAGAAGAACATACAAATAAGGGCGGATACTTTCACAAATAATTGTAAATATCGCGATATATGTATACATAACATCATTATAGCATATGAAGTAAAACCTTTGTTTTTTCTTGTTTCAGGTGAGTGCTGCGCTACGCAAAAATGGCAACGAACTGGGCTGATATCACATTCATACGGTAAGAGCCCGTCAGGGGTTCCTTATTATCATTACAAACGTTTTGTTTTTGTAAATGTACACTTCCGTAAATTTTTGTTTTGAGTAAGTTAAAAGATCACATTTTCTGTGTTTCCGTCAAATTATTATGATATATCAACTTTACATTCCTTTCTTTTTGGTTTGTTTGTGGTTTCTCCCTCCCTCCCTCCCTCCCTCCCTCTCTCTCTCTCTCTCTCTCTCTCTCTCTCTCTCTCTCTCTCTCTGGTTTATATTCCTTCATCAGAGAGCTCCAACACGGATCCAAGTGGCTAAACGCCCTTTCATATTACTACATTAGCCCTTCGTTCACTCTATGTACGCTGCCATATTGGACAATAGAAATGCGTCGACTAACACACGCAACTGCGTACTGCATTTTTTAAGGGCTAAAAAATCTTCACTTTGCTCTTTTCCTTGCTCAAGAACAGATATAGATCGACAGAAAAGCCAGGATTTGTTTGCTCATACGTAATAAATTTTAAAAATGGTCAGTAAAGTAGTACCGATGAAGGTCTACAGTAAGTCCCATCCTTTAATAATTTATTCCGGAGTTAAACGTATTCGTAGTTTGAACTTACTGGAAGATTAAAACTGTCTGCCGGTCCGCGTCTCGAACTCGGGATCTCTGCCTTTCGCAGGCAAGTGCTCTACCGAATGAGCAGTCCGAGCACGACTCACATACCACCCTCATAACTTTACTTCCGTCGTTATCTCTTTCCTACTTTACAAACTTCGTAGAAGTTCTGCTGCATGCCTTGTAGGACAAGCACTCCTGGAGGAAAGGAGATTGTGGAGACATGGCTTAGTCACTGCCTGAGGGGATGCTTTCCAGAATGAACTTTGTAAGGTACGAAATGAGGTCCTGGCCGAACTAAAGCTGAAAAAAAGTGTGGTACTGGTGCAACTCTTTCAATTGGACGCTAACTGGGCGACTTGCAGCTCTGGAGACGGGTCTTAAGTCGTGATTGGATAGCTCAGTCGATGTCCTCGCCTCGGCGGTATATACAGTAAAATTCAAATGATACAGTGAAAATTAGTATGTCCCCTGAGCAAGAATTACGTGCAAAATCGTGAAGTGTTCCACGTTTTCGACAAAGGAGGAACAAAAAGTAACAATCACAACGTGTACTTCACAATCCACGCACTGTTACAAATGCTTTCTGTCCCCGGACGAGTTCTTTTATCCGAGAATGAAAAACAATGCATTTCTCTGGCTCGTAGCCAGTTCTAACTACTACTGAATTAACAAGAAAACCGAAATGCGCCTTGAAGATTACTGCACTACCCGACAGTGGAGCACAAGGAACTGCTGTATTGCATGAAGTACAAAGATAACTTCGGCAGATTGTTATTGCTGTACTATCATACCGATACATGCTATTGAAAAGAAGCACTCCGTCTTCAGGCCATAAGTGGCCCATAGGGACCATCCGACCGCCGTGCCGTCCTTAGCTGAGGTTGCGGATAGGAGGGGCGTGTGCTCAGCACACCGCTCTCCTGGTCGAGTAGCTCCTCAAGTGACATCTCGAGGCTGACAAGGGAACCTCCCCATCGCAACCCCCTCAGATTTAGTTATAAGTTGGCACAGTGGCTAGGCCTTGAAAAACTGATCACAGATCAATCGAGACAACAGGAAGAAGTTGTGTGGAACTATGAAAAAAATAAGTAAAATATACAATCTGAGTAGTCAATGCGCAAGATAGGCAACATCAAGTATAGTGTGAGCTCAGGAGTATTATACAGGGTGTTACAAAAAGGAAACATTCCTCACAGACAAAGAAAGAAAATATGTTATGTGGGCACGTGTCCGGAAACGCTTACTTTCCATGTTAGAGCTCATTTTATTACTTCTCTTCAAATCACATTAATCATGGAATGGAAACACACAGCAACAGAACGTACCGGCGTGACTTCAAACACTTTGTCACAGGAAATGTTCAAAATGTCCTCCGTTAGCGAGGATACATGCATCCACCCTCCGTCGCATGGAATCGTTGATGCAGCCCTGGAGAATGGCGTATAGTATCACAGCCGTCCACAATACGAGCACGAAGAGTCTCTACATTTGCTACCGGGGTTGCGTAGACAAGAGCTTTCAAATGCCCCCATACATGAAAGTCAAGAGGGTTGATGTCGGGAGAGAGTGGAGGCCATGAAATTGGTCCGATTCTACCAGTCCGTCGGTCAACGAACCTGTTATTGAGAAGCGTACGAACACTTCGACTGAAATGTGCAGGAACTCCATCGTGCATGAACCAAATGTTGTGTCGTGCTTGTAAAGGCACATGTTCCAGAAGCACAGGTAGAGTATCCCGTATGAAATCATTGTAACGTGATCCATTGAGCGTAGGTGGAAGAACATGGGGCCCATCAAGACATCACCAACAATGCCTGCCCAAACATTCACAGAAAATCTGTGTTGATGACGTGATTGCACAATTGCGTGCGGATTCTCGTCAGCCCACACATGTTGGTTGTGAAAATTTACAATTTGATCAAGTTGGAATGAAGTCTCATCCGTAAAGAGAACATTTGCACTGAAATGAGGATTGACACATTGTTGGATGAACCATTCACAGAAGTATACCCGTGGAGCGATCAGCTGCTGATAGTGCCTGGACACGCTGTACATGGTACGGAAACAACTGGTTCTCCCGTAGCACTCTCCATACAGTGACGTGGTCAACGTTACCTTGTACAGCAGCAGCTTCTCTGACGCTGACATTAGGGTTATCGTCAACTGCACGAAGAATTGCCTCGTCCATTGCAGGTGTCCTCGTCGTTCTAGGTCTTCCCCAGTCGCGAGTCATAGGCTGGAATGTTCCGTGCTCTCTAAGACGGCGATCCATTGCTTCGAACGTCTTCCTGTCGAGACACCTTCGTTCTGGAAATCTGTCTCGATACAAACGTACCGCGCCACGGCTATTTCCCCGTGCTAATCCATACATTAAATGGGCATCTTCCAACTCCGCATTTGTAAACATTGCACTGACTGGAAAACCACGTTCGTGATGAACACTAACCTGTTGATGCTACGTACTGATGTGCTTGATGCTAGTACTGTAGAGCAATGAGTCGCATGTCAACACAAGCACCGAAGTCAACATTATCTTCCTTCAATTGGGCCAACTGGCGGTGAATCGAGGAAGTACAGTACATACCGACGAAACTAAAATGAGCTCTAACATGGAAATTAAGCGTTTCCGGACACATGGCCACATCACATATTTTCGTTATTTGTGTGTGAGGAATGTTTCCTGAAAGTTTGGCCGTACCTTTTTGTAACACCCTGTATATCTCCTTTCCGTTATTCTCAAGTATTTCAGAAATTGTTTAATATGATTACTACATTGTTTTATGTTTAAAATTATCCCACCAACTTGATGATATCCATCATAAAGAAGTATTTATGCTTCTGTATAGATTGGAGGTCATGTAATTTAAAGTGTAGATTTTATTTCTACATGTTGAAGTTTAAATGTCTTTAAAACAACTTTATTGATGTTTAACTTAATTCCTTCTGATAATTCAGGGAGTAACACAATCCTCTTTTTTTTTCTTTAACATCAGCATAACTGAAATGATCAAATTGTTTTTGTTTAAATAACTTTATGTATAACAAGTGTCCATTGTTAGTACATGAACTTAATATGTATATGGAATGTGTAACATAGTTTTTTTAATAAATGTTTTTATGTAAAAAAAAAGTGGTTAGCGTGAGCAGCTGCGGAACGAGAGGTCCTTGGTTCAAGTCTTCCCTCGAGTGAAAAGTTTAATTTTTATTTTTAGACAATTATTATCTGTCCGTCCGTCCGTCCGATTTAGACAATTATTATCTGTCCGTCCGTCCGTCCGATGCGAGGTAACTGCGCCGTAGAATGGGAACACATAATCAATTTCGCTCTCCAAAATTCCAGGACATGTTCAGATTTGCTTGGAAATATGCAGGATTTGACGGTCTACACACGGATTAATTTGAAAACGTTAAAAACATATGTTTTGACAGAGCACAGGGAAGACTGTGCGACTGTGAAGCTGTTGCATTCATTTGTTGCAGTTTATGTGACAAACTCTTATGTTTTCATCACTTTTTTGGGAGTGATTATCACATCCACAAGAAAACCTAAATCGGGCAAGGTAGAAGATTCTTTTTACCCATTCCCCAAGTCTACAAGTTTGGTGGGTCGCAACATATTCCTGTCATGTGACGCACATGTGTCATCAGTGTCGTATAGAATATATCAGACGTGTTTTCCAGTCGAGGAATCGGTTGACCTATGACCTTGCGATCAAATGTTTTCGGTTCCCATTAGAGAGGCACATCTTTTCGTCTACTAATCGCACGGTTTTGCGGTGCGGTCGCAAAACAAAGACACTAAACTTATTACAGTGAACTGGCCGTCAATAAACAAACGGACACATCATAACTTTGCGAAAATAAAGAAAGTAGACTTTTCACTCGAGGGAAGACTTGAACCAAGGACCTCTCGTTCGGCAGCTGCTCACGCTAGCCAGGGTGCTCCTGAGCTTACAGTATCCTTGATGTTGCCTATCTTGCGCATGGACTACTCAGAGTGTATATTTTGCTTATTTTTTTCATAGTTGCACACAACTTCTTCCTTTCTTCTCGATTGATCTGTGTTCAGTTTTTCAAGGCATATCCACTGTGCCAACTTATAACTAAATCTGAGGGGGGTGCCATGGGGAGGTTCCCTTGTGAGTGCACCCCGAAAAATGGCAACAGCGCACGGCGGCCGGGATGGTCACCCATCCAAGTACCGGCCACGCCTGACAGCTTTTAACTTCAGGGAACCGGTGTATACACTGCGGTAAGGCCGTTGTCCTATTCAACAGAGCTTTTGGTTAGAAAATAAAGGGCAGGGGAGTCAGCTCCTTAGAAAGTCAACATTTTCTTTCTTCCCTCAAGCAGAAACTTTTGATTTCCAAAGAAACTATTCAATTTTGCCAATAGCATATTGCATTTTTTAAAGACTACAAAATCTTCACTTTAGCCGGACAGTGTGGCCGAGCGGTTCTAGACGCTTCAGTCTGGAACCGCGTGACCGCTACGGTCGCAGGTTCGAATCCTGCCTTGGGCATGGATGTGTGTGATTTCCTTAGGTTAATTTGGTTCTAAGTTCTAGGGGACTGATGACCTCAGATGTTAAGTCCCATTGTGCTCAGAGTCATATGAACCATTTGAACCAAAATCTTCTCTTTACTTTTTTTCTTGCTGAAGAACAGATATAGACGACAGAAAAGCCAAGAAGTGTTTTTTGATCGTACGACATAAATTTTAATTTTTACAAGTAGAAATTGTATCACTGTTTTACGAGTGGAAGAACTTTTGATTTCGAAGAAGGAAAAAAGTAGGTAGAGCTCTGGCCTCTTAAGGCAAAGGTTCCGGGTTCGAGTCCCGCTCGAGTGTAAAAGCGGTGGTTCGTTATTTTCAGGTTACTATTCCTTGCTGTAGGGGTTGTGACTTTTGATATTTTGTCTAAACCGGCAAGGTAAAACAGAGGCCACTACTTCCACCACATCAAGTGGATTTAGTGCTCACGTACTCACACTGAGCCGTGAACGACTTCCAATTTATCAGTGGGGAATCATTGGAAATGATCATTGCCATTATCGGTGCCATGCGCCAAATGGTCGTGCAAGGCGCGCGATATTGTATCTTTATCCTATCGTTAATGGCGCGAGACCTGCACCACCTTATAGCAACCGTTGTAGTTCTGCATTATTCTGTTGCACTAGGGCTGATTTCACGTAATGAAAGAGAGAACGTAAGATTAAAGGACCCATTTATTAAACAGTTGAAAATTGAACAATAATACAACCAAATGGGGGTGGGGGAAGAAAGATTCGAGTTCAGCAGCCTGGCCCAACGTACGTTCATAACAAGTCACGATAGCAGGAGAAAAGGAATTTTAGGAACGATCGCCATATTAACAAATGGGGTCCAATTTACTAAAGGAAGGGGTTGCAGGCATGCAACGACTATCACCATGAATCAGCCAAAGACTAAGAAAGATGCTACTGGGGGTGAATCGCCTAGTAGCCTCCCGTACAAAAGGAATAAAACCCGCAAGACGCGAAACTATTCATAATGACCTATCAGGTTCGCTCTGGGCCCCAGGGCGCGAATCTACAGTGCACGTCGGCGCTCATGCTTACCGACCTTCATCTCCTGGAAGAGGCACTTCCGCTCCCCGGCAGGGTCACACTAGAACTGAGCTACTGCCCCTTTGTACACTATCCATCCGCGGAGGGCGGTTGGCGCCTACCCGCGAAAAACGGGCGCGCACCTGAAGTGGCCAATCATACGGCCGGAACTTCACTGGGAGGCGACCTCGCGACGTTAAAATTGAGAAGAAATAACGTTTACAGGGTTGGTAAGGCAGTTTTGGGAACTGAAAACAGGAGAAACTTTGGCCACTACTGAATTTTCAAACGACACCACGTGATACCCTGGCGATCGGAAAAAAGGATGGAAAACGGGAAGCCATCATGGCTGCTAGGAAGACTGCTGCCCTCATCCATAAATAAAGAAAATTCCCGGCGCCAAGCTCCTTTCACAGATCAGTGTGAGACAAACTGTAAAAATCGTCAAGTAAATCGGGCAACCCGTAGAAATGATTAATACTGCCTGAATTATTGTTTTACCGAATATCTGAATGCTCGGATTAGAAATATGAAATGCGAGCACTGAATGGTGAATGAAGTGCACGTCTTTAAAGCGCACAGTTTTAATCTGTCAGAAAGTTTCAAATTAGCACAAACTGCGATGCCTACTTAGTTTATTCTGGTTCTCCCAGTTGATTAAAAATATACTTGTCTATTGTGGAACAATGAGGTATATGTAGGGAGGTTTGGGCTGTGCTGAATACTTATCTTGTGTCTTTTTCACTGCGCTAGCTTTCGTTGCGCGTTTGGGAGGCTATGCGTGACAGCTCTGGAGGTGACTGCTATGCGAAAGGCAATATATTGCGGCGGGCTGCTGTGACAAGCCGGCTGATAGGACTAGTGACGAAGTAATTAAACGGCGTGGGGAGGCTGCGGCACATATTGCGTGTTCTGCACGCCGGAGTGACAGCACTTCTCTTACACTGAGGGATTGAATGTTTGCTTACGGCTGC
Organism: Schistocerca gregaria; assembly: GCF_023897955.1. Classification (NCBI taxonomy): domain Eukaryota; kingdom Metazoa; phylum Arthropoda; class Insecta; order Orthoptera; family Acrididae; genus Schistocerca; species Schistocerca gregaria. The sequence goes on along the minus strand of NC_064925.1, from coordinate 262,038,939 downwards.
CGTTAGTCTAAATTACACTGAGGTAGCAGACGGTCGGTTTTCCTTCGCAATGGTCTGGGTGCTGTTCGCAACCAGACCTCCTCGTTTCGTTGTACAACAAGTGAAAGTGACCACGAATTTCACGACTTGTTTAATGGAATCGAGAGTCTATCACACACTAAGGATTCAAAGACAACAACAAAAAACCTCGAAAATAATGAGGAGTAGCCGCAGGTCAACGATAACTTTAACAAGGAAATTGGGGGCCGAGAATTAGACAAAGTGAAGACATTTTACAATATTGGAAGTAAAAGAACTCGTGATGGATGAAGCCAGGATGATGTAAGAGGCAGACTAGCACACGCAAAGACGGCATTGCTGCGCGAAAGAGTTTACTAGTATCATGCACTGGCCTCAGTTTGAGGAAGAAAATTTTGAGAAGGTACTTTTGGTGTGGTATCGATAGCTACGATGCCACGGCGTAGGTGCAAGTTTTTACGTTGGCACTACGACACCGACACCGACGACAGCCCTCTGTAACCGGCGCTGTGGAGATCTACGAGCTCCGCTCCAGATTCTGCCCTTTGATCAAGAGCAGAAGGCCGGGACACTTCGCTTCAGCTTCGCTTCATATAGAGACTTTGCACTACTTACGACGGGTATAAGACTTCGCACCTACGTGCTCCTCGGTGCAAATTTAGGTATTCACGTTATAATGCAGGCAACGGCCGTGCCGCAGTGGATACACTGGTTGACGGGAGATCACCGAAGTTAAGCGCTGTTGGGCATGGCTGGCGCTTGGATGGGTGACCATCCAGCCGCCATGCGCTGTTGCCATTTTTCGGGGTGCACTCATCCTCGTGATGCCAATTGAGGAGCTACTCGACCGAATAGTAGCGGTCCGCAGCTCGTGGTCGTGCGGTAGCGTTCTCGCTTCCCGCGCCCGGGTTCCCGGTTTCGATTCCCGGCGGGGTCAGGGATTTTCTCTGCCTCATGATGACTGGGTGTTGTGTGATGTCCTTATGTTAGTTAGGTTTAAGTACTTCTAAGTTCTAGGGGACTGATGACCATAGATGTTAAGTCCCATAGTGCTGAGAGCCATTTGAACCATTTGAATAGTAGCGGCTTCGGTCAAGAATACCATCACAACGACCCGGAGAGCGGTGTGCCGACCCGACGCCCCTCCTATCCGCATCCTCCTCTGAGGATGACGCGGCGGTCGGATGGTCCCGGTAGGCCACTTGTGGCCTGAAGACAGTCCTTTTACGTTATTATGTATTCAGTTAATATTGTGATATAGTAAGAGCAGTACCGAGAGATTTTCACCTTTTCCTGCTCCTACTCACTTCCTACATTCGGCCTACCCTTCAGTTTACAGGAGCAGACCCACGCGCCGCCTTCCAGGAGGAGTAAAAAATTTGGAGCATAGCATTACGTAGTAGTTAATCGTGGGTAGATAAATCGAAAAAGAAGAGTGATGTGTACGGGTCGTCGGGGTCGAACAGCTTGCACACATCGTATTACGTTTAGATGTTTCGAGGTGGACGGAGGAAATGTGACACTGCATACAAATTAGTGACACGAATATAGACTCTACTGAAACTGTGCAACAACTCGTTGGATGTACTTGCTGACAGCTACAACTAAACAGTGACCCTTCAAGGCGTGCGTTACTGAATAAGATGTCGGCAAGTGTATGTCTGTCCTGAGCGAAACACTGTCAATCACTGTAGTAATCACTTGTCTGTATGCGAAGGCTGTAGGAGGTTCTAGTTGTAGACTGATCTCCACTGCGAACTGTAGATACGAGCAGCAACACTGGAACTCCGTACTGGAACTGTCGTACGGCAACGCCGAAAATAAACTGTCCGTTGCTGCCTGAGACCTTAGCTTATCACAATACGGAAGTCCACCTCATTGGTGGCGGCGCGAAGGTTGCTGGTCGAACCATGCTTGTGGTTGTCGGCGCCAGTGACAAACTGTCTCAGCGCACGACCTCTGATTGCGTCCATTGGCGAGGACACAACAAACATAACTGAAGCGTTTGAGGTGTGGTGCAATAGAAGGATCTTAAAAATCACATGGGCTAATGAGATAGGAATTTAGGAAGTTTTCCACAGACACGAAAATGTGGAAAACACTTACGAGAAGAAAAAGCAGGGTGATAGGACATACAGGAAATAATTGCCGTGGTATCTGGTGGAGCTTAGTAGGAAGGTAGAGGCTGGAGCATATGCAATAATCCAATAAATAACTGAGAAATACTCTGAGATGAAGAGGTTCGCGCAGAAGAGAAATTCATGGCGTGTCGCATTAAATAAATCGGAAGACTGATTAAGTCAAATGGCTATGGCACTATGGGACTCAACATCTGAGGTCATCAGTCCCCTAGACTTAGAACTACTTAAACCTAACCAACCTAAGGATATCAGACACATCCATGCCCGAGGCAGGATTCGAACCTGCGACCGTAGCGGTCGCCCGGTTCCTGACTGTAGCGCCTAGAATCGCTCGGCCACTCCGGCCGGCGAAAGACTGATTACTAAACACAAAAAAGTGAGGGAAACAGAAATTAGAACATTCCGTGGAGAAGTATTTTGGTCTAATAACGTTATTTTTCTACTTATGCTGTATTTATTTGGACTTCCTAGTTTCATAACTGCTTGTGCCTTTTTTTTTAATGCAATGTCGAGTGTTTAGCTAAGGTGCCACAACTATGAAAATGACAGAGTTTTCATATTATTCGTTTCGATTAGATCTGAATTATAAATGGTGTTATTCTTGGTGGCTTTACAGTACAATTTGTGTACAAAAGCTAATGACAGGGCTTCCTGGTGTTGTGTTTCCATATCCTTACGTGTGGCATCTTGTTCTAACTACACAACCTATCACATAGGTTTGAAACGGAAAATATATCTGAATAAATACAGACCAAGTGTAAAAATAGAGCCTTCATTTGATAAATTTATCGCTCTGCTGTCCACTATATAGGAGAATTGCATTCTATTCAAAGTTCGACAATATAAAATTTCTAAAATGGCTCTGAGCACGATGGGACTTAACTTCTAAGGTCATCAGTCCCCTAGAACTTAGAACTACTTAAACCTAACTAACCTAAGGACTTCAGAAACATCCATGCCTGAGGCAGGATTCGAACCTGCGACCGTAGCGGTCGCGCAGTTCCAGACTGTAGCGTCTAGCACCGCTCGGCCACCCTGGCCGGCTATAAAATTTCTAGTGGAGCAATATCTCTAACTTCGGTTTGCTGCAGAATCGTTGACCATATTCTCAGTTCGAATATAATAAATCTTCTTGAGACTGAGAAGCTTGTGTCCACGAATAGGCATGGTTTTAAAAAGCATCGCTCCTGTGAAACTCAGCTTACCATTTCGTCACATGATATACTGCGAACTATCGATGAACGGCAACAGATTTTTAGATTTTCGGTAGGTGTTTGACAAGGTGCCCCGTTGCAGGCTGTTAAAAAAGGTACAGGCATATAGAACAGGTTCGCAGATAAGTGAGTGGCTCGAAGACATTTTAAGTTACAGAACACAGTATGTTGTCATCGACGGCGAGTGTTCATGAGAGACAAGGGTAACTTAAGGAGTGGTAAGACTGCTGTTGTTCTCTCTATACATAAATGATTTGGCGCACAGGGTGGACAGCAATCTGCGGTAGTTTGCAGATGATGCTTTGATGTAGGCTAAGCTTTCGGGTTTTAATGGCTGTAGGAGGATATAAGATGACTTAGACAAAATTTCTAGTTGATGTTATGAATGGCAGCTCGCACTAAATGTGGAAAAATGGAAGTTATTGCTGGTGAGTAGGAAAAACAAACCCATAGTGTTCGGATACAGCGTCAGTAGAGCTGTGTTTGACACAGTCACGCCGTTTAAATAACTGAGTGTATCTTTTCAAAGCGATATGGAACTAGCATGTGAGGTTTCAATAAGGGAAGCGTGTGAGGTTTCGATAAGGGGAACGACACAAGAGAAACAATTTTGAATAGCATTTAGTTAAAGAAGGAAGGGCGAAAGAAAAACCAGCAAATCTTCGTAGAGTTTGTGGACCAATAGAATATCTGTGACGTTAGAACAAAATGTGGAGAGCGGTCACAGAAATGGCCATGATGGGCAGACGCGACGATTTGCTGTTAAGGTCATAAATTTAATGACGGCGAGACGTAGAAAGGAGTGTCAGTGCTGAAGGAAAAGCTGACGGTACGTGCGAGCAAAACTTTAAAGTTCAGTAAGGCGGTTGTGTGCAAACTACGACACTAGGGGCAGGAGACTAAAGGCAGTGGGAATCAGATATCTGTCGCGAGAACAAAAGGCAAAGTTCACGCAGTAAATATCTATGGGCTACATGGATAAATGTGTTATTATGGAGTAATATCTTCGTTATTTTAGGCAGTACATAGAAAAGACAGCTTTGCGAAAACTTCGCAACCTCTGTCGAATAGAAATGGAATTCAAGGCTAGAACGGTAAAAAACTGGGAAAATTATGCTGTGGGATTTAGTTTTGAAAGGCGACAGAAAAAATACAGTTGCAGTAGTGGAAGGAAGGTCGGGTAGCAAGGGACAGCGGATTGTATCGGCTAAGAGCTGTTTCTAAAACTCAAGCACAGGTGGAAGCACCTAAAGCACCACTCTGATGTGAACTGTGGAGAAAAACGCCCTCACGCGGTTTTGAATCAAAACGACAGTGCGCATCGGAGTGGCAACAAGGTATCTACTGCTACAGGGTTTTTGCCTGCACGAAGGTAACTTCAGCGTTTTGTACCTTGTTTGCAAGTTAACTGATATTACATTTCTGCAGTATCTTTAGATACAACTGACATTCAATATATTGTAGGCTGTAGCAATGTCAAGCCCAACTTGCTGCTGCCTTGTTTTCGTAATCATTTCATCCTCGTCGACACGCAAGTCGCCGAAATGGCGTCAACTAAAAAGGCTTGTACCAGGCGGCCGGGCGCCCCCTCAGATCGGCTTAGCGACCCTGATTATCATTGCAGTTACGTTGAGCATTTTTTGTAGTGGAGAGAAGCAAAATGGAGGTTCGGTGCTTCGTAAGTGCTCGGTCAGGGAGGGATGTCAGCTGCGTGAGGAAGGGATGTCGACGTGACGCCTGATCCCGGCTCGTCAGCCCAGCTCTCGCATCTGTATCGACCTTATCGACCAGCGCAGCCGCCATCTTGGTCTCGCATTAATTAGCCCTGCGCGCTACACTGGCCATTCCGACTGCAGTTATTAGCAAAAATATTAACCGCTTACTTTCTGCTGCAGGACCTTAATGAGTCCTATAAATTATTCCGCAGATACGACCGAAACCTTTAATACGCTGCTGCTGTTCGGCAGGCTACGAAAGACAGCAAGTGTATAAAAGTGTGTCGTCTTTCAAAGACACGCAAGAACCGGTATTCTGTATTCCTTTTTCAACGCAGAGCAGAGATTATTCGTAAGTCTGTCTCTATTTTGTACTACTATTCCTTTCATTGCTATAATTTAAAAACTCAGATTTGCAGATTAGACTTCTTTACAGTGGTTTTCAGTGCACATTGCTCTTTCTCAGTAAGTGTAGAGGCAAGTATCATAGCTATGAGCTATGAAACGAGTTTAAATTTATTAAATAGACAGAAAAGAAAGCCAACATCAAAAAGTAATTAATGAAGAGTAATGAAATTTCCGAATACATTACTCAAGGTTACACACTTACGTGATTAACATTGCAACATCACAGGGCCGGCTCAGAGTGGCCGAGCTGTTCTAGGCGCTACAGTTGTAAGTAGGCTGTTTAGGTTTTTATATTGGAAACGCCACGTAGCGCTCTGTATGAAAATCACTGGCTGTGCCTTGTGCAGTCTGTGGCCGGGTAGCATTGTTGAAATATTCTCTATTGTAGTGGGCAGTTGGCTGTTAACAGCGCCTAGCGTTGGGCAGTTGGAGGTGAGCCGCCAGCAGTGGTGGATGTGGGGAGAGAGATGGCGGAGTTTTGAGAGCGGATGATCTGGACGTGTGTCCATCAGAGACTGTAAATTTGTAACACTGGTTGTCATGAACTGCTATATATTATGACTTTTCAACACTATTAAGGTAAATACTCTGTTTGTTCTCTATCAAAATCTTTCATTTGCTAACTATGCCTATCAGTAGTTAGTGCCTTCAGTAGTTAGAATCATTTATTTAGCTGGCAGTAGTGGCGCTCGCTGTATTGCAGTAGTTCGAGTAACGAAGATTTTTGTGAGGTAAGTGATTCGTGAAATGTATAGGTTAATGTTAGTCAGGGCCATTCTTTTGTAGGGATTTTTGAAAGTCAGATTGCGTTGCGCTAAAAATATTGTGTGACAGTTTAGTGTTGACCAGAATAGGTAAAGAGCGAAACGTCTGAGTACCTTCAGTTCTGCTCAGCTGTTTGAAAAGCAAATAATATAAGAGGTTTATCAGCACAGTCATTCATTAATTTTTCTAAGGGGACGTTTCACAGTCTGAAACCTCGCGGTCGCTACGGTCGCAGGTTCGAATCCTGGCTCTGGCATGGATGTGTGTGATGTCCTTAGGTTAGTTAGGTATAAGTAGTTCTAAGTTCTAGAGGACTGATGACCTTAGAAGTTGAGTCCTATAGTTCTCAAAGCCATTTGAACTATTTGAGCCAAAATCACAGGTTAATGTAAACGCGAGATTAGTCTTTGGCACTGTCAAATGCTGGTAATTAATAACCTGTGTAACCGACATAATGTTGAATGCGACCTTGCAAACGTGCATTCATTGTGCTGTACAGGTGCCGGATATCAATTTGTGGGATGGAGTTCTGTGCTTGTTGCAATTGGTCGGTGGATGACAGTGCAGTTGTCGTCCAATGACGTCCCACATGTCCTCGATTGCAGACGGATCTGGAGTTCGAGAAGGTCAAGGCAACACGTCGACACTCTGTAGAGCATGTTGTGCTACACTGGAGCTATGTGACAGAGCGTTATCCTGTTGGAAAACACCCCCTGGAATGCTATTTATAAATGGCAGCACAACAGGTCGATTCACCTGACTGACGTACAAAACTGCCGTCAGGGTACGTGGGATATCCACGAGAGCGCACTTCGCGTCATGCGGAAATTCAAATGGCTCTGACCACTATGGGACTCAACTTCTGAGGTCTTCAGTCCCCCAGAACTTAGAACTACTTAAACCTGACTAACCTAAGGACATCACACACATCCATGCCCGAGGCAGGATTCGAACGTGCGACCGTAGCAGCCGCGCGGTTCCGGACTGAGCGCCTAGAACCGCTAGACCACCGCGTCATGCGGAATCGCACCCCAGACAAGAGCTCCAGGTCTAAGACCAGTGTGTCTGGAGCACAGACAGGTTGGTTGCATGCCGTCAACTTGCTCCTCCAAACCAACACAGGCCCCCGCTAGCGCCGAGGCAGAAACAGTTTTCATCAGTAAACACAACAGACCTCCGCCTTGCTTTCCAATGAGTTCTCACTTGACACCACTGAAGTCTCAAATGGCTTTCAGAGAAATGCACGATAGGGCGTCCGTCTCGGAGCTGTTCGTAAGTAACCGATTTGTAACAGTTCGTTGTTTCGCTGTGGTGCCAACCGTTGCTGTACTGTAGATGCAGTGCGATGCGCTAGAGTCATCCGCCGAACACGATGGTCTTTCGTCTTGGTAGTGTCATGTGGCCGTTCGGAAACAGGTCTTGTTGCGACCGTACATTCTCCTGACCACCGCTGCCAGCCGTCATGGACAGTGGATACATTCCAGCAGTACCGCAGAATGAACAGCCCTATTACACGACCTCGTTCAGACGTAGCCAGGTGTTGATAATGTCGTCTTTGTCACCTTAAAGGATTTCTTAATATCAACACATCAAGCTGAGTTACAAAGGCAGGTAACGATCACGACCGTACAGCGTGTGTTTAAAGCGAACGTGATTTGCGTCCTCATACTGGTGCTACTGGCTCCACTCTAACGCGACTGGCGTGATAATTGAAAAGACGTCATCTTTCAGATGTAGAAACACGCATACCAACTTTCGTATATGTCGCACAACTCTTTCTTGGCCTTGGAATTTCTTTGTTTTTCCTTTGTCTTGCCGTCAGTGTAATAGGATTTTTCGTTTACAAATAAATACGAAACATTTTTTTCTTTTACTTACCAGACGATAATTACTGGTTTACTTTTACGATTGCCTATATTGTGTGTGATTTATAGCCATCCTCGAATCTATAAACACGAAAATAAGACAAAGAAATCTAAAAATCAAAACGTAGACTAACATTATAGATGGAGAAGATTAAAAATGATATATAATTGCCAGCCGGAGTGGCCGAGCGGTTCTAGGCGCTACAGTCTCCAGACCGGTACGGTCGCAGGTTCGAATACTGCCTCGGGCATGGATGTGTGTGATGTCCTTAGGTTAGTTAGGTTTAACTAGTTCTAAGTTCTAGGGGACTGATGACCTCCGAAGTTAAGTCACATAGATATAATTTTTGCGGCACTAGAAGCCTCGTAGTTCAGTGGCGCATGAGTTGTCATGCGGCTTAATCTATCGTGTACAAGAGCAATAAATCATGAAACCATTACGTACAGATGACTTACTTACACACTCCTCACCGGAAGTTTTACATCACCGCCGGCCGCGGTGGTCTCGCGGTTCTAGGCGCGCAGTCCGGAACCGTGCGACTGCTACGGTCGCAGGTTCGAATCCTGCCTCGGGCATGGATGTGTGTGATGTCCGTAGGTTAGTTAGGTTTAAGTAGTTCTAAGTTCTAGGGGACTAATGACCACAGCAGTTGAGTCCCATAGTGCTCAGAGCCATTTGAACCATTTTACATCACCCCGATATATCGTGCATTTGTGTTGCTATTGTGACTGTTCCTGTACCGGTAGGAAGATAACCCGTGACGGTGTTTGTAAATATTCACGCAGTTACCACGAGCGCTGCCTTCGGGTAGAATTCCGCACTAAAATGGATTGGAGCATTTGAGTTGAAAGTAAAACATCAGTAGGACGTCTGTGGAAGAGTAGCGTGAACATTCGTCATGCCACGAAGGACAGTCGTGACAAAGGCCCCCACGTTCGACAGATGCACAGGACGATCGATATCTGCGACTTTGAGTCACAGGAAACGTAGGGGGGGGGGGGGGGGGCTCCAGAACCGAATTCGTCGTTCGAAGAGGCTGCAGGACGTCATGTAACACATCAAACTGTCAGAAGACAACTGCGTGATGCGAATATTAACTCCCCACTACCATGGCGAGCACCACGCCATACACCAAAAAACACCATGGACCCCGCTACAGATGGACAAGAAATCACGCAGAATTGCCGCCGCACGATTGACATCGGGTTTTGTTTACGGATGAAACTCGGATCTGTTTGTACCCTGATAATCACAGACAATGTATTTGGGGACAAGACGGTGATATCTGTTGCCTCGAACACTGTGCCTCGTATGTGCAAGAAGAAGGTGGTTGAGCGATGTTCTGGGGTAGCATTACATATAGCCACCGTACACACCTCGTGGTTATTGAGGGCCATCTCACTACTCTTCTGTACAGGGACTAGATTCTGCAACGAATAGTGGGACAATATCGCCAAGATTTTGACGAGAATTCCATCCTGATGGATGATAACTCCTGTGATCGTCGCACTGTTTTCGTGAACACTTTCCTTCAGCATGCTAGGATGAGCAGACTCGAATGGCCTGCCTGTTCTCCAACCCTCCAGCCATGAACCCAAACGAAGAGGGGGGGGGGGGGGATCGATTGAAACAAGCTGTTTTGAACGTCGACAACGATCATACACCCTGCGCGATTTATGCAGATTCGCTATTGAAGTTCGTCCCAAAGGTGGCTTTATGGCACGAAGGATTCAAGCCTACATCCGAACAAGGGACGTTCCGCCACTTACTCGTTGCTCAGGAGTGTTGTGAAAAAACCCCCAAGGGAAACAGACCGTTCTGTCGTTTTTTGTTTTTGTTTTTTATCAGGTGAACTAAATACACTGCAAATGAATATATACGCATGCTTCAGAGCTAATTTTGATTTTCTGTGCCCTGAATTTCGAAATAAAGGAGTGACGCAAAGATTTTGTTTATGCATGTATACGCACACCGAGAAAAGATTCATCACCACCTTCACACTGGTCGATTTGGAGCCCTACAGATGGGTTAGAACTGGTACCAGGTCTGTGACCCTTCACAGCTGCCAACGAATCTCAACCTGGCAATTGATTTGCCTACAGCGTGTTTTATGTGGTCATGCCATTTTAGACTATTCCAGGTGGTTGCTCCTAGGCGTTTTACGGTAGTTACTGTTTTCAGTGAATTGTCGCCAGGAGTGTAACCGGTCAATTTTGGCGTATTTATGAGCAATACATTACATTTATTTACGTCAACAACTAGTCCCTGCATCAATCATTGATAGTCTGCAAGTCTTCCTGCATGTAGTTAGTGTGGCGTTGCAGCCTTTCTACGGATAACAATGTCGTCCACGAATAGTATCATGTTGCCTCCAACGTTATCCATTAGGTCGTTAGTACATATTGTAAACGGTAATGACACTATAATACTCCCTTGGGGTACTCCTGAAATCATCTTCATATCTTCTGATTTGGTTTTATTTAGAACAAAGTGTCCAGCTCTATCTGCAAAGATGATCTGAATCCAGTCAGAAATCTGGTCCCATTAATTGTCCCAAGTGGTTCCTCAGTCTGCTATAAATTTCCTAAATATTCCACGTCATTGAGCAAGACCAAATATTTGGGGGTCCGGAAAGTTATAGCGTAGTTTTACATTACATTCAAACAGATGTTATTAAAAGCTTTTTATTTTTAATCAACGATGTAATGGCTCTGAGCACTATGGGACTTAACTTCTTAGGTCATCAGTCCCCTAGAACTCAGAACTACTTAAACCTAACTAATCAAAGGACATCACACACATCCATGCCCGAGGCAGGATTCGAACCTGCGACCGTAGCGGTCACCTTCGTTATCAACAACCTTCGTTATCAACAACCTTCGTTATCAACAACTTTTTTCCATCTAAGGTACAAATTTTCAATACCGAATCGATAAAAATGAACGGGTTTTTGAGAAAAATATCTGGCGATGGTTTTGGACATCATCCACCTTTTCACATTTTTACCACTTGGAAAACGCTGTAGCGATGGAAATAAATGGAAATCCGACGGCGCAATGTCAGGCGGATATGCTGGGTGAAACAAAACCTCCCACTAGTTGTACTTCGTAGCGATTTCTTCTTAGAGGGTGCTTTTTGCGTTTTGGATTATCATAAAGGACCCATTTTTCATCACATTCTTCATAAGTAGTATGTCGTATATTGATTAGCTACGTTTGTCTTTACCAACCTGCTGCAAATGATCTTAGGTGGTTGACAAAGATCGGTGAAAAGTATTTGGACAAAGATTTGCTTCCTCTTCCGCCGTAATCATGTATTTGTCTAAAGTGGCTGGTCTTCTTGATCGAGATGAGTTGCAAAGGTCTAAATTACTGGATATGAACTTAAATCCACCTTTGGCATTTACGAAAGTCTAACGCACTTGTATCAGTTTCGCAAGTATTTTTGGTAGCAACTGCTGCATTATTACCCTTCCAAAACCCAAAAAGCATACAGTGCCGGATATGTACTTCCCCTGGTGGTCGGCTGGCCATTTCATCATAAAGAAATAAGAATTCATTATTTACAAGTAAACAAGTCACTATAACCTTAAAATCTCTTTGGCACGACTTTCTTTGATGTACAAAAATGAGTTGAAGAGTGACAGACGAATATCGAAATATATACAAACGATGTTACTTTTCGGTCCCCCTTGGCGTCGATTGCGAATCACGATGCGAAATGCTGTTTTTGATACAAAGTGTTTCCACATTTGAATCATTTTAATGATTGCTTTACGATAGACTTGTGATTTGTAGTCAAACACCCCATGAGCCGAAGCCTTCAATTCTTACTATTGTCTTTCAGGTAAATTTATTACATGGTCGTTTTCTAGCTTGCATGTATCTAACTGACCGAACAAACAACTACTATTATTTTGAGCTTTCATACTCGTTACTATACGCCATGCCGCTAAATACAAATAATACGTGGGCAGGCAGTTGGTATTTCCCTCCTATAGACTGCAGAACGAACTGTGCCGCTGCTACAACTGAAGCACTATAACAGGCCGCGACCGGCACAACACTTTGTGCATCTGTAACAGTTGAGTTAGCACCCTACTCATATTTCCCTTTAGATTGCCTGCCGTTCTTCTAAATGTGTTCACATTTACATCATTCCGACCACTGCCTTTCACTGTTTACAGTATAGGCCTATAACGAGAATGGAGGTAGCCTAATTTTCAGCCATTGTTCCATTACTCTTCGAGAACATCACATACCAACTCTTCTTTCTAGTTCATTCTGCCATAACCCTCACAGAGTTTCGATGTAGTGTTTTCATCCGTTGGAGCCGCAGAAACTATGCCTTCAGCTGATACTTCGGCCATCCAACTTTCGGCAATTTTCCGAGTGAGCTAACATGTAAGGCGATGTAGATATGACCTAATGTGGGCTTAAGCAATGGTAAAAACGAAGTAGAGAGATTTAAATCCATGCCTTACCTGACATTTATGGGAAGCTATCAAAAATATGTCGAATGTCGGCCAATTACACAGTTAAAGTGATCTGTCGCCTTCATCCGAACACAGCAACACTTGTGCTCCGTGAAGGACGGTTGAGTGCTCCACAAGAAAGGAGTTCACATGATTCATTAACTGTGGCCTTTCATTTATCGGGCAGACGACACGTACAGTCCATTAGAGATGCGCGGAACACCGAAGGAACAGCAAGGTGTTCGGAGTAGGTATTAAAATTCATGGAGAAGAAATAAAAACCTTGAGGTTCGCCGATGACATTGTAATTCTGTCAGAGACAGCAAATGAAAGAGCAGTAGAATGGAATGGACAGTTTCTTGAAAGGAGGATATAAGATGAACATCAATAAAAGCAAAATGAGGATAACGGAATGTAGTCGAATTAAGTTGGGTGATGCTGAGGGAATTAGATTAGGAAATGAGACACTTAAAGCAGTAAAGGAGTTTTGCTATTTGGGGAACAAAAAAACTGATGAAGGTAGAAGTAGAGAGCATATAAAATGTAGACTGGCAATGGCAAGGAAAGCGTTTCTGAAGAAGAGAAATTTGTAAACATCGAGTACAGATTTAAGTGTAAGGAAATCGTTTCTAAAAGTATTTGTATGGAGTGTAGCCATGTGTGGAAGTGAAACATGGACGATAAATAGCTTGGACGAGAAGAGAATAGAAGCTTTCGAAATGTGCTGCTACAGAAGAATGCTGAAGATTACATGGGTAGATCACATAACTAATGAGGAGGTATTGAATAGGATTGGGGAGAAGAGGAGTTTGTCACACAACTTCACTAGAAGAAGGGATCGGTTGGTACGACATGTTCTGAGGCTTCAAGGGATCACCAATTTAGTAATAGAGGGCAGCGTGGAGGGTAAAAGTCGTAGAGGGAGACCAAGAGATGAATACCCTAAGCAGATTCAAAAGGATGCAGGTTGCAGTAGGTACTGGGAGATGAAGGAGGTTGCACAGGATAGAGAAGCATGGATAGCTGCATCAAACCAGTCTCAGAACTGAAGACCACAACATCAACATATATAAAGTTTGTTTAGTTAACTCTGATCCAGTTAAACATTGTATTTGGTTATTAGAGACCTTTTACCATGTGGATTCCAAATGAGCATTTCGATCCGTATTTTTATATTGTAACAACAGATAAAAAGTTACCAGCTTATAAACAGCTTAAACACAAGATGGTTAACTGCAGATGAATTAAGAAATAAATGCCAGATAAATGAAATAAATGTAGTTGCGAACGCTAGGAGAAATTACAGCCGCAATAACCAACGCGGTTCCAACATGTGTCAATAGAGCGTGGAACGATCGCATACCTGAGAATTGGACTGCACCATGATAGTGATCTTTCATTTATTTATTTATTAGCTGCTGTTTTTATGTAATACTTGCATGCTAGAATATATTGCAGTGCGCGTTTCTTATAGTACGTATAAATTTGACAAAAACAAAGATATTTGATCAAATATTCATCATATTTCTTTGACAAAGTCCTTTAATGTAGCACAAAATGGATATTACACTGCCATTAAATATTTCCTCGTAGTTTCTTTAGAATGGCTGGCGTGTAGTAACATAAAAACCGCACGATATCAACTGAGAAATTGCTGTTTTTAATGCTCTTAGTTTCATAGTTCCCAGATACTAAACTGGGCAGTGATTTTTACCAATACGAATTGTAATTAAAATAATATCCCTCCTCCTGCTAGTGCTGACATATAATAATAAAATCTCAGTGCAGTATAATGCAGTTCACAACTAGTGAGTATCATCAAAAATCCTTTAACATGAGAAATGAATTATGACCTGATGTCTCGTAAGTTTAGAAGAAACTGATAATGAGTATATTCGCTTGCTTGTCAACTATTTTGTGATGCTTGGCACCAACTGTAGTTAGTTTCGCTAATTTCTTTACGAACTCATACTAATACGTTCTAAATTAGACGTTATCTTTACATCATCGACATTATTTATCGTCACAAAAGACATTTTGGCATAGTTCTTGCGTCTAAGCCTTGCGTGTACGTATCGAGTTTCACTTTTCCGGCTGCAGAATTTGATCCCCTAGCATGTCCATCTTGTTTACATACATATCTTAACCTACAGCTAGCCTATGTTCCATTACATTTAGCACAAAACTCAATTTCTGCTCACTGTCAGTTACCACTGCTTTATCGTCAATGAGTCTTTTTGTGCTAATTTTCTGTCCTTGGCAAACAACAACATTTCTGTAATTCCCTTTCCAATGAACAAAATAAACATCAATCGTGAAAATGAACTTGCTTTACATCTTTTCTGTCAGCGCGGAATATTTAAATTCGCTTTGAAGAAAGAGTGAGTTTCCATCTCCCTGCCTAAAAAGGGAAAAAACATTTTATTTCATCCCAGATTATAAACTGCCTTTCCAAATTTATAGCGCCACAATAAGCTCCAAAAGCCGACCTGCTTTGCATTCTGAATGTGCTTCTGCACTCCATATACACAATACACATTTGTTTTTCCTTTATTGATATTTCAGTTCCTCACAAAGGGCATGGGCTGACAGCGGATATAAACCGCTCTTCAGCCAAAGCTTACGTAAATTCTATTTAAAAGATGACAATAACAGGTGATTTTGTAAAAAAAAACGCGTTGATAGACGATATTTACAATTTTTTAAAGCAAAAGACAGTAAATAAAGTTTTTGTAAAATACACATAGATGGAAAATATTGATGGTTTTTAAATTTAATTTGATAATTTTGTATTGTAATTAAAATACAGTCATTGATGAATGTGAATTAATGTTACCATGGTGTAAGAATGATGCTAGGTGATACATGAAACTGAGTACGATGATGAGTGTGACTATGAGCCCTGTAGAACCAGAGCCGGCCGGTGTGGCCGAGCGGCTCTAGGCGCTTCAGTCTGGAACCGCGCAACCGCTACGGTCGTAGGTTCGAATCCTGCCTCGGGCATGGGTATGTGTGATGTCCTTAGGTTCATTAGGTTTAAGTAGTTCTAAGTACTAGCGGACTGATGAACTCAGAAATTAAGACCCATAGTGCTCAGAGTCATTGAACCATTTTTGTAGAACCAGAAGAAGCGATTGAGATCAGTAAGGTGGATGAAGGGACGAGGAGAAAATGGAAGGATAAGTATTTTTATGGAGTGTAGCGATGTATGGATGTGAAACACGGAGGATAAATAGTTTAGGCAAGAAGAGAAATGAAGCTTTCGAAATGTGGTGCTACAGAAGGATGCAGAAGTTTACATGGGTAGATCACGTAATTACTGAGGAGGTACTGAACAAAATTGGGAAGAAGAGGAATTTGTGGCACAACTTGGTCGAGCATTGTGATAGGGTTTAGAGAAAGGTATATCTCGGGACAGATTTTGATGTTGGGGAGTGGGAGTTGGTTAAAATTCAGGCGGAAGACAACATATCATCGTTAAGCAGTGTATTTACACAAGCTAGTCGCTTGCAGTAACAGAGGACGATCGCTTTCTTTGGCCAAAGCCAAGGGAAGGCACTGGAGTTGCCGAAATAAAAATGACGAATGACATCATGTACATTCATTCTTTAGTACACTACGTCAAATTTATTTGACAAATCAACTTTGTCGAAGAAATTTGATGGTGTAATGCAGGTCTGAGACCAGCCTAAGGCATAGGAGTTACTAAAACGCGGGGCGATGGAAATCTCGAGCAAAAGTCGAGATTTCTCGAGTTTCGACGTAAACTGTTTCACCAGGTCGCGTCGCGCTCAAACACAGCGCTGCTACTAAGATGGGCACAGAAAAGTAAAGCTACCTTTTGTGGTCATCTGTCCATCGTAATGCCGCAACAAAGCGCACGTCGGGAACTTGCTGTTATCTGGGCTGCGGCGGAGGTAATGTAGTGGAAGGTTATGGCGGCAGGCGGAAGACCTCACAGCGCGTGGGCGTAATAATAAAGCCTGGAGAAGTGAGGCTGCAGGCCACCTCCGCCTTCCTTCTGCAGGCCGTAACGGCGAAGCTTCCAGGGAAACAGCGCAGCGCCAGACAATATAAAGACAAATGACCGACAAGTCTGAAGAACTACTGCCACTGCGCCGAACGTTAAATCAGGGAGAAACAACGAAAATAATTAAAGCTCAGAAGTTCTGTGTACAATGGCACGGAACGTGCTCAAAGAGTACCGTACATGATGAAGAATAAATATAACATGGAAGACAAGTTTCTGACAAAGACTTAAGTCCGTACCCGGAACCTGTTTCAGATGTGAAAAATGTACAACAGGGTATTCCCGTGGCGGTGTTACACACGGGGTACTCCAGAGGGTTGTTCCGCATCCTACTTCAGTGTAATGCTGGTTGATTATGTTATGTCTTTGCCTGACCCAGACTAGACCAGACTCTTCAGAAGACAGCTCATCTTCTCCTACACAGAGCCAAAGAACAGTAGAAACGCAGACTTGGTTCCTGCTCCTCGTCGATGTATTTATTGCATTTCTTAGTTTCTGAAGGCCTTGCGTAAGTGACTCAGCTCATGGGCAGGTTATCAGTGTCTGGTTTAGTAAACGAGAAAAAATTAAATCTATCTTGAGGCCTCTATCCGAAGATGCATTTTCTGTTTGTATATGGACAGAAAATATAAATTAGTATTTTGGTAATGGGATAATGAAGTTATTTGAGATATCTTAAAGTACTAAGTGTATAGACTTAAACAAGGAACAAAATATTACGCATCCGGTTAGGAAACTAGGTGTCGACCGCACACTTCCCACAAAGAACGGACGTATACGTGCTTAAAAAATAAGATTTGTAATTTCGTACCAAAAGACGGTGATCTACTAAGTTCCCTCTGCAAACTCGAGAAGGGTGTGACATGAATTGAGATACACCTTGTACATATGTAGTAGCTTTTGTTCAGCAGCTTCGTCCATGTATGCATATGTCACATACACTAAGCGATCAAAAGTTCCCGACACCTGGCTGAAAATGACTTACAAGTTCCTGGCATCCTCCATCAGTAATGCCGGAATTCAGTTTCGCGTTGACCCGCCCTTAGCCTTGATGACAGCTTCCACACTCGCAGGCATTTCAATCAGGTGCTGGAAGGTTTCTTGGGGAATGGCAGCTCATTCTTCACGGAGTGCTGTACTGAGGAGAGGTATCGATGTCGGTCGATGAGGCCTGGCTCGAAGTCGGCGTTCCAAAGCATCCCAAAGGTGTTCTGTAGGATTCAGGTCAGGACTCTGTGGAGGCCAGTCCGTTACAGGGATGTTATTGTCGTGTAACCACTCCGCCACAGGTCGTGCATTGTGAACAGGTGCTCGATCGTGTTGAAAGATGCATTCGCCAGCCCCGAATTGCAATTCAGCAGTAGGAAGCAAGAAGGCGCTTAATACATCAATGTAGGCCTGTGCTGTGATAGTGCCACGCAAAACAACAAGGGGTGCAAGCCGCCTCCATGAAAAACACGACCACACCATAACACCACAGCCTCCGAATTTTACTGTTGGCACTACACACGCTGGCAGATCACGTTCACCGGGCATTCGCCATACCCACACCCTGCCATCGGATCGCCACATTGTGTACCAAGAATCGTCACTCCACACAAAGTTTTTCCACTGTTCAATCGTCCAATGTTCACGCTCCTTACGCCAAGCGAAGCGTCGTTTGGCATTTGCGGCTTATGAACAGCCGCTCGACCATGAAATCCTAGTTTTCTCACCACCCACCTAACTGTCATAATGCTTGCAGTGGATCCCAATGCAGTTTGGAATTCCTGTGTGATGGTCTGTACAGATGTCTGCCTATTACATATTACGACCCTCTTCAACTATTGGCGGTCTCTGTCAGTCAACAGACGAGATCGGCCTGTACACGTTTGTGCTGCACGTGTCCCTCCACGTTTCCACTTCACTATTACATCGGAAACAGTGGACCTAGGGATGTTTAGGAGTGTGGAAATCTCGCGTACAGGCGTATCACACTAGTGACACCCAATCACCTGACCACGTTCCAAGTCCGTGAGTTCCGCGGAGCGCCCCATTCAGCTCTCTCACAACGTCTAATCACTAGTGAGGTCGCTGATGTGGAGCACCTGGCAGTAGGTGGCAGCAGCACCTGATATGAAAAATGTATGTTTTTGAGGGTGTCCGGATACTTTCGATCACGTACTGTGTACTCCACATATCTTGCCGTTTCCTCACTCTGCCTCTTTTTTTTCTTTTTTTTAATCTTATTTTGTTCGTTTCGTTCGTTGTATCTGCTCGTGGCGGACATCGCCAGACACCCGTTTGAAAGTTCGTCGTTGATCCATTGACTTAGTTATTATTATTATTATTATTGTTATTATTATTATTATTATTGAAAAAATGGTTCAAATGGCTCTGAGCACTATGGGACTCAACTGCTGTGGTCATTACTCCCCTAGAACTTAGAACTACCTAAACCTAACTAACCTAAGGACATCACACACATCCATGCCCGAGGCAGGATTCGGACCTGCGACCGTAGCAGTCGCACGGTTCCGGACTGCGCGCCTAGAACCGCGAGACCACCGCGGCTGGCTTTATTATTATTACAGAGGGCAGCTAACCCTCTGACCAAACACGCTAAGACACCGTCCGGGCTAACGATTTCGCCGCCGGGTGTGCACGAACCAATCTGATACTATCAACACAACACGCTGAACCCACAAGACAGCCGAGATGCCATGCGATACCACTATTTTCCAGCCTTGCCCGCCCCTAACAAACAGACCGACAATACAGTGAGTTAACATTGCATTATCATCCCGTTCTGAGCTATTTATAAAATGTAAAACCTCTACCTCATCAGGAAGTTTGTTTAAAATCATTTGCTACGTTTGAACCCAGCAGACAAACAGAAAATGAAAGCGATCTAATACACAGACGTTAGAAAGGCGTTTCAGTTTATGAAACGAATAATTACCTCGCATTTCACTGCAGAAAGTAAAGTCCTTCGTAAACAGTTACTTATTGCCAGTGATGTAATTTCCTTCCCTTTGTGAGCGTCGAGGTATGGGGAGGGGGGCAGTTGAGTAGCATTATTGTGGATCGGTGAGAAATGCGCGCCCGCTGCGCTTCTCAGCAGGCAGGATGTTCTGCTATTGGCGGCGGTTGCGCGCTAAGCCACGCAGCATTTTGCCGGCGACCGCGCCGCCGTTATTCCGAGACAATGCGAGGCAAAGCCGCCCACGCCACCGCCACCGCCTGCCTGGCTGGGTGCTCTTCGCCGCCTCGGCTCCGCCACGTTACCCCTCGCCTCGCTAGGATTATTCCTGCCAGACATTTAGCAGCCGCGCGCACCGAATTTCACAGTCGCTGGCCGGATTATACGTCGGCTGCGATATTCGCCGCTACCCGCCGCGAATGCACGGCCCCCCAGCGGCACAATTGCTTACCTCTGGCCGCTGTGCTCCCGCCATTATGGAGAATATCTTCTGTTTACGTCAGGGCCGCGCGGGCGAGGGATGTGCGGTGGTGGGTATTTGAGGAGAGGGAATCTTACGAACCAAACACGTTCATATACATAGCAGGTGGCGTTTCACGACTCAAGCGTTATCCTACGTAGTTTATGTTTGAAAATAGTACAATACTGGCCATTAAAATTGCTACACCAAGAATGCAGATGATAAACAGGTATTCATTTGACAAATATATTATACTAGAACTGACAGGTGATTACATTTTCACGCAATTTGAGTGCATAGATCCTGAGAAATCAGTTCCCAGAACAACCACCTCTGGCCATAATAACGGCCTTGATACGCCTGGGCATTGAGTCAAACAAAACTTGGATGGCGTGTGTAGGTACAGCTGCCCATGCAGGTTCAACACGATACCACAGTTCATCAAGAGTAGTGACTGGCATATTGTGACGAGCCAGTTGCTCGGCAGCCATTGACCAGACGTTTTCAGTTGGTGAGACATCTGGAGAATGTGCTGGTCAGGGCAGCAGTCGAACATTTTCTGTATCCAGAAAGGCCCGTACAGGACCTGCAACATGCGGTCGTGCATTATCCTGATGAAATGTAGGGTTTCGCAGGGATCGAATGAAGGGTGGAGCCACGGGTCGTAACACATGTGAAATGTAACGTCCATTGTTCAAAGTTCCGTCAATGCGGACAAGAGGTGACGGAGACGTGTAACCAATGGCACCCCATACCATCACGCCGGGTGATACGCCAGTATGGCGATGACGAACACATGCTTCCATTTTCGTTCACCGCGATGTTGCCAAACACGGATGCGACCATCATGATACTGTAAACAGCACCTGGATTCATCCGAAAAAATGACGTTTTGCCATTCGTGCACCCAGGTTCGTAGTTGAGTACACCATCGTAGGCGCTCCTGTCTGTAATGCAGCGTCAAGGGTAAACGCAGCCATGGTCTCCGAGCTGATAGTCTATGCTGCTGCAAAACGTCGTCGAACCGCTCGTGGAAAAGCTTGTTGTCTTGCAAACGTCCTAATCTGTTGACTCAGGGATCGAGACGTGGCTGCACGATCCGTTACAGTCATGCGGATAAGATGCCTGTCATCTCGACTGCTAGTGATAAGAGGCTGTTGGGATCCAGCACGGCGTTCCGTATTACACTCCTGAACCCAGTGATTCCATATTCTGCTAACAGTCATTGGATCTCGACCAACGTGAGCAGCAATGTCGTGATACGATAAACCGCAATCGCGATAGGCTACAATCCGACTTTTATGAAAGTCGGAAACGTGATGGTACGCATTTCTCCTCCTTACACGAGGCATCACAACAACATTTCACCGGGCAACGCCGGTCAACTACACTTTGTGTATGAAAAATCGGTTGGAAACTTTCCTCATGTCAGCACGTTGTAGGAGTCGCGACCGGCGCCAACCTTGTGTGAATGCTCTGAAAAGCTAATCATTTGCATATCACAGCATCTTCTTCCTATCGGTTAAATTTCGCGTCTGTAGCACGCCATCTTCGTGGTGTAGTAATTTAATGGCCAGTAGTGTAGCTTCAACACAAGTGATTCACATTCGTTTCAAAACAAAGACACGGCGGGGGTGATCGAATAGTCTCCAGCGCAACAAATAAAGAATGACAGAAAATTCGTAACACCAATCTATTTTTCAATATAATATCCGTGTACACTAATACACTTGCGGGCACGCTCAAATAACTTGCGCAACCATTCAAATAGAAGGTCTTCCATTTCGAGTTCAACCAAGCATTCGTAGCATCAATCACTTTATCATCATTGTCAAATCACGTTCTTTGAGGTCTTGTTTCAGGTTTTGGAAAAGAAAGAAGACTGATGGAGTCAAATCTGGAAAATATAGCGGATGACGTAACAATTCGAATCCGCAGTCACGCAGTTTCCAGTCACCATCAAAGATGTTTTCAACAACTACAACATTACATAACAGAGATCCATTTCAGGTGTACTAACATTTATTCAAACCACGACTGGTTTTGGGATTTTAAGTGTAGATAACTCAAAAAAAGTAGTACCAGAAGCGAGATTCAATTATCAAGAAAACTAAGCACTTTCACTTTCGGTTGAGGACACGTTACGTACCGCCGACCGTAAAGGTATATAAGCATACCAAAAGCTTTCAAACTCGATTTTCCGGAAAACGGTAAAGAGTTGCGTATTCCTTTTCACTCGTGTTGGAGTCGTAGTTGTGCCCTACACAGTCTGTCAACATGAAACCGATCGGTGAGAGGAAATGCGCACGGTACTGTTGTAAGGGTATTTGAGTAGAAGCAAATTATATTTCAGGGTTACCTCCTGACCGGAATAGCAGATGCGTGGTTTCAATTGAGTTTGTAAATGTTTGCATCCTCTTCGTGTAATTATTCTCTTAACACTCCCTCTATGCAGCGCCCCTTGTCTTCCTCCCCCCCCCCCCTCATCTCTCTCTCTCTCTCTCTCTCTCTCTCTCTCTCTCTCCTCTGTCCCTCTCTCAGACTCCCTCTTCCAGCCTCCTGCAAACACAGGAAGCAACCGAGTGTTCACTGGATCTAGTGTAGGATAGTCTAACTGACGCTGACAAATGCTGGCCGGCGGCTTTTGTTTTTGTTTCACTGGAAATTAGGACGGCGTGGCGCGCTCATCAATTTGGGAGACGAGACAGAAGGCAAGAGTGGGGGCGGGCGGGGAGGGGAGGGAAAGGGAGGGGAACGGTAGCAGGTTGCGAGTGTTCCCAGCAATCGCTGTCCCCCGTGCAGAGCACTGCAGCCAGCCCAATGCGTCGGGGTGGGGGCGCTCTGCCAGACAAATTCCACCCACGCTCTGTCCTCGTTTCGGCCGTACTGAATTCAACCGTGCAACAAGACTGATTGCTCTGCAAAGCTATCTTTGTTTCTCTGATTTAATCGCGGCAAGTAACAAACAGTCGCCATCAAACACACAAACGGCGTATTAATTGATCCACAAAATTACGAAAATTCAGCCGCAATCCTACTATGTCTCGTATTAATATTTCGACTGTAAACCTTCCAGCCACCTTAGGAGCTAGTCGAACACATTTAATGCTGCCAGTTCATCTGACAAAAGCATTTACCGCATTCGTATGGTGAGACTGCCCCGCATTCACCAACTTTCTCTTCCGAATGCGAAAATATTTTGTTAAGCCCAACCTACATAGGTAGGAATGATCATCAAAATAAAATAAGAGAAATTAGAGCTCGAACAGAAAGGTTTACGTGTTCGTTTTTCCCGCTCGCTGTTCGGGAGTGGAATAGTAGAGAGATAGTATGATTGTGGTTCGATGAACCCTCTGCCAAGCACTTAAATGTGAATTGCAGAGTAGTCATGTAGATGTAGATGTAGATGTAGACGTAGCCATCTTCCGCAGTCGTAGGGGCCATCTCCATTAAAATGGACAGCAAAAATTACCGCCTTACTGCATTTTAATGGTGATATAGTCCAGTAATTTAAATGGTTCAAATGGCTCTGAGCACTATGCGACTTAACATCTGAGGTCATCTGTCCCCTAGGCTTAGAACTACTTATACCTAACTAACCTAAGGACATCACACACATCCATGCCCGAGGCAGGATTCGAACCTGCGACCGTAGCACCATCGCGGTTCCGGACTGAAGCGCCTAGAACCGCTCGGCCACAGCGGCCGGCAGTCCAGTAATTGTTGATTAAAAATTATCTTGCTAAGAATAATATTGCTACGCTGGAACATTCATCTTGCACTTTATTTTGAACATGTTTTTTTTTCCTCTTCCCGTTGCGAAAAATGAAACAGGAAAGATATAATAATTTTATTCACTGCCAAGACCGCTTACTTTGGTTCGGTACTAGTTCCGGTATCGACAGGGTGCATAACAATTAATGATATAAACGCATACAGTTATAATAATAGTAATTTCGTTTAACTCCATGTCCCGGCGCAAGTCTTTCTATTGGACGCCAATTCGGCGACTTGCTTGTCTCCAACGTACTCCATTTATCCAGCCTGGGGATGGGGACTTTTACAGTTTAAGATGGAATCCAAACGCTTTGTTATTTCTCGCAAGGCTTCACATCCTTGATAGGTGAAGTCTAGGGCAAGATGTAAACTGAAAAACACGTGTTCCGACGGAGACCCGATCCTGCGACCTCTCGGTTCCCAGACACGCGCTTTATCGTTTTTTATTTTTGTTTTATTTTTTTACGCAAAAACGAAATTCAGTTCTACCCCTACTTAGCGCTGCCACATTTATCTTACCATAAAAGAAATGAACTATCTCTCTTCAGGCGTTGCCCCTAACTTTTCCCGAAAATTCTTTGAATGCAATAGGATGCGAGGCTCTATAATTTTTAATTTCTTAATTTTTATTAGGGATTATAATTAGTAAATGTGTACTGGTAAAAATTCTATAAACAGAATATACAAAAAATATGATTCAAAGCATAAACTTAAATAACTTTGCAGATTGCTTGCGCTACTGCATCTAAAAGAATCTTTCTTCAAGGGATGGTGCAACTGGAGTTTTATGGTCCACTGCACTGGCGTTTTCCTCCAACAATGCCGTATAAAATATCTACAGCAGACTCTTGCTGCATTTCTAACGCCTCAGTGAAAGCACCAGTAATCGAAATGTCAATTCAGCTAGGAAAAGGCAACAATACTGTACAAAATTAAGGAAAGCTATTATAGATAATTTGGTAGTAGTGCAGATGTTTTGAATGATATGACTGTACTCGTAGTTAAATATGGTGTTCAAAGCGTCGTCTTAGTACGTTCAAGCTGGGCTGTACCCGTCGCCGCAATGAGCTTCGAATCCTTTCAAACACGCCTGAATCAATTCGAAATTTTTGACAAGCATTGACAAGCCTGTGCTCCAATACTGTATTTCAATCGCGTTAACCGGAGCGGCGCACACTCTACTTTTAAGGTGGCTCCAGACACACAAACCCACTGGGTTCAGATCAAGTGATTTCGGAGGCCATGGTACAGATCCTTCTCAACCAATCCGCTATGGCGATATTGGCGCTGTAGATGTCGTCGAACATAGCAGCAAAATGTGCCGGCGCTCCATCGTGCATATACCACATCCTGTGGCGTTGCTCTAAGGGATCATCCTCAAGCAACGCTGCTAGATGCCGCCGCGAAAACCGGAAGTAATTGCGTCCGTAGAGTTTGTTTGGTAACATTAACTGCCCAATACGACGATCGCATAGCACCCGTGGCTACACATTGAAAGTTTTTTTTAATCAAAGATTGTTTATTTATTATTAACCTGGTGAAGACGTACAGAAATGTGTAAACTAACTCTCACAATATTGTCGTTACCTACACTTTTTCTCTAAAAAAAATTGCAAGGCAGTCTAGTGAAACTTTGTTATCGTTATCACAGTCCGCCCCGATAGCTGGGTTGCCTTCCTACGGGCCCGGGTTCGTTTCCCGGATGGGGAGGGGATTTTCTCCGTTCAGAGACTGACTGTTGTGCTGTCTTCATCATCATTTCATCTCTGTCCGGAGCGCAAGTCGCCCAATGTGGCGTCGAATGTAATAAGACCTCCACCAAGGCGGCCGGACCTGCCCAACAAGGGGCCTCCCGGCCAATGACGCCAAACGCTCATTTCTGTTTCTTTTCATTGTTATCATAACTTCTGATATGTAGCCGTACAACGTGTGTTATGAAAATCCCTAATCCGACATGTCAATATTCACACATTTTCTGGAACCTCCTACTACCGGGCTGATAGAGAATAAAAACAGGAATTAATTACTCTTTCTATAAATAAAGAAAAATCAGTTCCCTAGTATCTGAGTGCGGCTTTTTAAAAAATATTCTTTAACGTCTCGAAACAATTATACTGCAGTACTCGTGCACGCCACAGACAACTTACCTCGTTTTGCCGCTTCTACTGCATAAATATACTGTAGCCAGCAACGTGCTAAAATAATTCAAAAGCAGTACTGCGATCCATGCAGAGTGCAAAGCATGGTCACAACCACTGATGCATCTACTCCTTTGTTTTACTTTTATAGACATTAAATGATCAGGACTAGTGTAGTCAACAAGCTGTAAACATTGTAAAAAATGAAAGAAATCAACAAAAACTTTAAATTTACCATATTCTGAAAACTGAAGATTCATACGCTGACAAACTTTACTCAGATCTTGGACATTTTGACTTGCAAACACTTTAATTCTTCCACAATGTCCGTAATCAATAATCATGTGTATGATCACAACAAAGATATGAATATTGCCTTCAGTGTATGGATACACAAATCTGACGAAGTCCGTCCAGTGCGTAAGCAAGCAACAACTATGTGCAGCAGAAAGGCAAATTACCAAAAATCCTCGATTAATAGCAAAATCTCCTCCGGAACTACTCGCGCGGCTAGCACTGGCTGTGGACTTTCCTGATGCGGCTTCTATCCATGCCATTCTGCGTCCATTCTGTTCGCTCGCTGACACTCGTGATAATAGCATCTTAGACTCAGAGATTGTGTATGCACGCTACAGCAGAACCAGTAGCCAACGTTCCGAAAAAAGGATATGAACGTCCAACATTCAATGAGAGACGGAGGTCTCATGCACAGCATGTGGATTGGAGCCTAGATGAATAGGAACGCGAGAATTGTGATAATTAAACACCTCGTCGCGACTGAACTCTACTTAATCCGTGAGTGAAATGTTTTTGTCAAACTTAGGATTGCCTACACCTTTTTGTTGCCTCACTGGCAGAACGAAGCCACTGGACTTGGTGGAGATCGCACGAGTACTCTGCAGTGCGAAGCATTATTCTCGAAACACCGCTGCGGCTCATTCTAGGAACTTGTTTGGCAAGTCCCCTTGCGGAGATTCCTGGAGAGCGTTCCGTTGTTTCCAGCGCCGCATCTTCAAGCACAGGTATAATTGATGCAGGCCTACTCTCTCTCGCGGAGTGTGCAAAGCTCCCAGCTTCCCAGAAGCTGTGGTGCACCCTTGTAAACAGTAGACTCATTGGGTGCCTTCGGGCAGGGTATGCTTCTCTATACAAGCATGCAGCGTCCCGTGCAGTACCGTTAGTCCTGCCATACATGAAATGCAAATCCGCATACTTCTCGTTACTGTTCCATGTTACCACCAACACAATTGACGCTCCGCAAGCAAATGTTATGAGTGGTTCTCCGACTGTGTGTATTGTACTGTCGTATTCTTTCCGTTTACATCTCAACCTCTCGAAATTGTATACAAAGACCACACCACGGCCCAGCATTCGGTGTTAACACAGAATCATGTCAGGAGTGGATGGTAACCAAAAAGTCGCAGTTACCTCGCAAGCGATTTGTTTGTAGATCTATCTTTACTGAGACATTTTTGCTTGTGGTATCTTGTACTTTCAACGGTATGCGATAACATTATTAACTATCATAAATCCTGTATTTGCCATTACTAGGTCTCATAGTCACATAATGAACACGCAGCTCTTCGCAGATCTCAGTATCTACAGTATGCATGTCAAAAATGTAACACTACAAACCTTGAAGAATTCCCAGTATGTGGTGGAGAAAGCGACGAGTTAACTGACCGCACATGCTGACAAGTGGGTTGACTACAGTTTTGAACAAATGTACTATCGGTGGGGCAAATGAAGGTACAAAATTTTCGAAATAAACGTAGTTAAAACAACGTGAGTACAATAATATTTTTGTTTTTACCGACTAAGGAACTGTGTTTGGTCCTACCTGATTTGTTGCAAAACGTTGCGGGATGTTGATTCCTACAGGTTTTGCGGTCTCGCCAAACGTATCGTAGTAGATTATAGAAGTGATACGTCATGCGCTGCCAAGTATCCTTGTGATCTAATAGCAGACCGTTATGGAAACCCTGGAAAGCACCAAACATTGCCACGAGTTGGGAAATTCCGAACGGTCTTGTGTTCTGCGTATTAAATTTCCGTTTCCGCACACAGGAAATGACAATCAAACATGAAATCCTGACAGAATCTCATCTGAGGAAAATATTTGCTGGGATTGCATCGAACGGAGCACAAAACTGCGTGCTTAACTTTTTCAATAAATGTGTGCAGCGAAAAATCAAAGGATGTGCACTTGCTGGTGTTAGCAGATGTTCATTTCTCTTGGATCAGTGCAAAATCGACACACCACGCTACAAACTGAGGGAAAGCTTCAAAGTGAGGACACACAAATGCAGTTATCTTCTACATTACTATTCACGTTCTTTGGAAGTGGACTCGCTGTAAACTTTTATAAAGGAGAGTACATTTTACCCTAGGCCTCATCTACCCTTAAAGGTAAACTCAACTTCAGATCAGATCAGAGAGAAGTCACTTGTAATAGGCTTTTTTTCCTTCTTCAGGCTTCTTCGTCAATCCGAATACGTTATAATGTAGGAAATTTTGTTGTAGTTTCTTTCTACAGATGCAGTCAACGAAATTATTATTTTCTAAATTTATTGAAAAACACATGTCCTCCTAACATAGATAATGTAGTGACGATTGTCTTATGGCTTGAACTGGAAACACAAGGTTTCTTTTTTTCGATCACATTTGAAGTTGAAATATAGCAGAAATACAGAAATTTCACTGCATGTAGCCTTGGAAACAAATTGTAATTAAATTTCCTATCTTTATTTAGTTTGCTTAACCCCTTTCGTTTCGTCTTCTGGTATAACAAGTGTTTTGGCATTCTTCGTCCTCGTGGAAAAAAGTATGTATTACTCTGAAACGTGTAACATGTGGTACCCACTTAGAAACATCTCCTAGGCAGATTTTTGCCAGCTGAGTATATTTAAAGTAGCTTCACAGGTTATCCGCTTATGAAGTTAATTTGTTAAGAACATCCTGTTGGAAATATCTACAACGCTCATAAATAAATAAACACTATACATTACTAAAGTTCAGGATACCATAGAACGAAGTGAATAATGCAACCAACAATTCTCAGAGGCATGTACGAAATCTAACAGCCAACGAAAAGAATTTTAAACACTAAGTAAAATTGTCCAGGTGACAGATTCTCACATTCATCAAATTAGATATAACATATGCGTCTTAGTTATTCATTTCTGTTATGTCAAATCTAGAAACATATTCATTTATAGCCGTCATAAAACAAACAGACTAAACGACAAGAACATCAACAGGCATAATACACCTGCAGAATCGCGTAAAAGATTTGTGTGGCATTTTCATTTTATCTCATAATGACCCGTTGTACAATGTGAGAAGTGTCGTGCACATGATCGAAGGAACTGGCAACAAGGTACACCATCTGGTCTCGATGTCGACGGGACCCTGATCTTCCTTCCTTCCTTCCCTTGTTGTTTCGCCTTCAAACTCGTATGATACTATAGACATAATTATACGGTGCTTACGTTATAATTAGCGATAACTTGCTAAATAACGCTGCATTTTAAAATTTCTTTTAAAAAGGTTTCGTAAAATAGTTCTGTTTTCCCTTGCAGTATGAGTTACATTTCGTGTATCACAGGTGCAGCTATTATGTTACTTCGCGAAAGCATGAAAAGGAAAAATGTGCGTTGTTCGTCCGAGTAACAAAAGTCTCTGACATATTAATATGCAATAATCCTGACTGTGTAATGAATCTTCCTGTAACTACGTACTGTAATTTTAAAAGGATCTTATTGCTAAAAATTAACAGTATTTTATTTACTTATCTTTTCGTTGTGTGGGAAGTATTTAATGACGTGATGTTTTGGAAAATTATTTAAATATCACTATCTAGGCTAAAAAGGGTCAACCGGTCTCGATAAGGTAACAGGAAGTAAGTTTTAGTGCTTCGCGAGTACACGAAGCCCCGTCTGGCAAGAGGAGCAGCACCGCCGCTGTAACAGCTGACTTACCCCGTGCCAAAGCAGATCCCATTTTTGTCATCAACGACAGTTCAGCAGCTGATCTGAACAGCTACTCTGATAAACTACGAATGGAAGTAACATAAAATTATACTGAAACAATTGTTTTTTCACCCACTGTTCCTTAAGCTATTATCAAATGAGGAATTCCTGGAAAGAGTTGCTATTTGAAGTTGTCTGTCAAATTACACTTTTAATATGCAGAATTGCAATAGATACCATTGTAGTCGTAATTAAACTGTTTATCTTTTCAGCAATCATATTTCCATGTGCGTTACACTCCGTAAAGCTGAAGTTCAATTGAGTGCATCGTCTGAGTTGAAATACTTCCGCATATTTACCAGTACGTCATAGTCGTTAACTGAACTAGTGATGGTAAAATCGTCACATTTTGCATCGATTGTTCACTTTTAAAAGCGCGTACTTACTGAGACCTGGCAGTCGACCACATATATTGGAGCTATACGTGGTTTTTATTGAAAAAATTGTAGCAATTTGATCGTTTTGTCACCCTGAAACATACATATTTAGTTACCCCTTCCTGTTACAGAATTTACTTCTGACATTACTGAAGGCTGACAGCCCTGCTGCAATGAGATTTTCACTATTCCAAACTTCACAGAAGCTCTTCTGCGAATCTTGAAGAACTAGCACTCCTGGAAGAAAGGATATTGAGGAGACGTGGCTTAGCCACAGCCTGGGGAATTTTTGCAGATTTTCACTCTGCAGCGGAGTGTGCGCTGATGTGAAACTTCGTGGCAGATTACAGGTTCGCAGAAGAGCTTCTGTGAAGTTCGAAAGGTAGGAGGCGAGGTACTGGCAGAATTGAAGCTGTGAGGACGGGTCGTGAGTCGTGTTTGGGTAGCTTAGATGGCAGACCATTTTCCCGTGAGATGCAAAGGTCCCGAGTTCGAGACTCGGTTCAGCACACAGTTTTAATCTGCGAGGAAGTTTCAGCCCTGTTACAGTTGTAAAATTCGTTTCCTTACTTACAAGTGTCTGAAACGTAACCTGTTGTACATAACGATCATGTAAACATGTCCATATCACACACAATAGCGCGTGGAGACACCCAAAAACTTTGTGCTCCGCGCTAAGCAAAAACCCGATCTCTCTTTATATTTTAGTCCTGAAATTACTTCTCTCTCTCTCTCTCTCTCTCTCTCTCTCTCTCTGTCTCTTGCTCGGACGCACGCACGTGCGCGCGCGCGCGCCCACACACACACACACACACACACACACACACACACACACACACACACACACACGGAGAGAGGGAGAGAGAGAGAGAGAGAGAGAGAGAGAGAGAGAGAGAGAGAGAGACTATCTGAGCAACCGTATCGGGACACCTATTAGTGAATACTTACCGTACGCGCGACACAATGCTGTAATATGTTACCATATCCATTCGCTTTTAGCGTTTTCTTAAGCTCAATGAGCGGACCAACCCTACTCACGAGAAACAACTCTTTACCGTGCGCCATCACCTCAAAGTTCACTGCTGCGGCTACACAAGATGGCATGGAACGTTCTCCGTCGAATTGCCATAGGGTGCATCGTTATTCGTCACTCCAAATCAGTCATTTCAGTCAGGCAATGTCAAGGGGCGTAGCCCATCACACCAACTCAAACGTAGCTTAGCACTGACTGTAAAAATGTGTCGCCGGCCGGTGTGGCCGAGCGCTTCTAGGCGCTTCAGTCTGAAACCGCGCGACCGCTACGGTCGCAGGTTCGAATCCCGCCTCGATCATGGATGTGTGTGAAGCCCTTAGGTTAGTTAGGTTTAAGTAGCTCTAAGTGACAGCCTCAGATTTCAAGTCCCATAGCGCTCAGAGCCATTTGAACCATAAAAAATGTGTCGCTTATGAGGAGCTGCTCGACTGTTGAATTTATTTAAACTCCCTAGGCACAGTCATTATGCTAGCTGGACTGGTGATATCACTTCGGAACTCACGAGTCGCTCTTTCTGCTGATATTAAGCGTTTTTTTACAGCCACTCTCCGCAATGATCGGCGGTCTCTGCCGATAGTTCACGAGGTCTGCTTGGTCTTTCTTCGGCTGTGATTGTTCCTTAGAACGTGAATGTCATTTAACAAATCGATCAGCGACATTTCGACCCTTCTAAAGCTACACCAGTCGCCTACTGTTGATGTTACTGTCAAGTGGAAACGCGAAGGAACAATCACAGCCGAAGAAAGACCAAGCAGACCTTGTGAACTGTCAGCAGAGACCGCCGATCATTGCGGTGAGTGGCTGTAAAAATACGCTTAAAATCAGCGGAAAGAGCGACTCGTGAGTTCCGAAGTGATATCACCAGTCCAGCTAGCATAATGACTGTGCCTAGGGAGTTTAAATAAATACAACGGTCGAGCAGCTCCTCATAAGCGACACATTTTTTATGGTTCAAATGGATCTGAGCGCTATGGGACAAATTTAATGCAAATTTTCTGATCCACATTTAAAATTAATCAATAATCGCCATTCGTTTAGATTAGATTAGATTAATTATTCATGCCATAGCACGGAAAAGAGGGATTCCTCTTGGGTGTGGAACATGTCAGATAAACACATTACAAAAATGTAATTAGAAAAACTTGAGTTTCACTAACTTTAATGATCCTCAGTCAATAAATAGTAAAATTAAGTACACAAATCAAATGAAAACTTGTAATATTTACAGGTTTAATACTTACATCTGCTTTCATTAAATCCATCATTCAGAGATTTGCTAATTTCTTGGCTATTACAACCAAGTATTGTCAAAAATTAAAGTATAATAAATTTTCATTAAAATGGTCTACTGCACTTGTTGAGAAACTCATGGATCGAATAGAAGGAGTTGGCCACCAAAAATTCTTTTAAATTATGTTTAAATTGTGCCTCGTCTGAAACTAAACTCTTAATGGTTGCTGGTAACTTATTGAAAATATACTTTGCTGAATAGTGGACTCCTTTCCGGGCAAGAAAGTAAACACATGTACTGTAAGAGCTTCGGTACACACACCATCAAATTATTGGACTTGTCGCTCTAACGAAGTAGGCGCGTGTCAGTAATGTGTCTCGTGATCTTATCGTGGCGTGTTTATCTTCTGCCGTTAGGTCAGACGATAGAAATGAGACTTGCCCGCTTAGAGTAGCAGATTGATGGTGACCAACTTTAAACAGAACTTGATTAATTTTCATACATTTTTATTAAAATAATAACAAGCATAAAAATTACTTAACTTGGTTCTGGGTGCTATTTACAATTGACAATCTAAAGCTCATTTGGTATTGGTACGTTAATATTATTGTGACATATGTCTCTGATACTTGACAAAAGTGTTTATACTTTTATCTTCATGGCTATGTAGTGGAATATGGTAATCTTATTGGGCGCAGACTGAAACTTAATTATAGACTGGTACAGACAAATGTAGAACTCGTAATGACTGGTACAGACTAATGCAGACTGGTACAGATAAATGCAGACTGACTAATCGGAAGTCTTCACACTCGTTATAATGCCAGGAGCGTTCATGTATCACTGCACGAGTGACCGAGCGAGGTGGCGCAGTGGTTATCACACTGGACTCGCATTCGGGAGGATGACGGTTCAATCCCGTCTCCAGCCATCCTGATTTAGGTTTTCCGTGATTTCCCTAAATCGTTTCAGGCAAATGCCGCGATGATTCCTTTGAACGGGCACAGACGATTTCCTTCCCAATCCTTCCCTAACCCGAGCTTGCGCTCCATCTCTAATGACTTCGTTGTAGACGGGACATTGAACACTAACCACCACCACCACTGCGCGAGTGTGATCCGTGAGGAGAAAAGGTTCTACGTTAGCAGCAATCTCATTACATGTTAATACGCGGATCGGCGGAAGCAGAATTTGGTCCGTCTCTATGGCAGCGCCATCTCATAGTACGGAGACGGACGAGCGCTGCGCCTGCGCTGTTGTGCTTAGTAGGGCGCGCTCTAGTGGGAAAGTTGTGTATTCGTTGATTACGCGGAACTATGTACACAACATGTAACGTTCTAGACAACTGACAACAGACTAAACATCCAATATGGCTACCAGTGTACAGATACGTTTACCAATACAACGACAAATCGCGCGAATCATCCCAATACAAGCCGCGAAATTAAAAATTCCGATGCCTTTTGGACGCCCCTCGTACCGCGAGAGAGAGAGAGAGAGACAGAGGCAGATAGAGAGAAAGAGAGAGAGAGAGAGAGAGAGAGAGAGAGAGAGAGAGAGAGAAAGGTATGTGAAGT
This sequence comes from Schistocerca gregaria, assembly GCF_023897955.1. Lineage (NCBI taxonomy): Eukaryota > Metazoa > Arthropoda > Insecta > Orthoptera > Acrididae > Schistocerca > Schistocerca gregaria. The sequence goes on along the minus strand of NC_064925.1, from coordinate 262,004,722 downwards.
TTGTTGTCACCTGATATATTTCCTCTCTCTGTAAATTCATTTTTCCGTTGGCGATAAAATTCTGTGAAAACTTTCGTTCGTGAAAAAGTCGGCTGCTCGATGTAATTTGATACAACTGTGAAATGAGGGGGGAAAGAAACCGCCAGCAAACTTTCAGGAGAGTCAGGGTCCAGTGCGCGTTATCTCGCAGAACGCTCTCAGCCCACCGGACTCGGTAACTGGATTCCGGGCGTCGCGTCGCGTTCAACCGCTCTGTCACGGCTGCGATGGCCGTGTCTTTTGTTTTTTGGTACACAGGCGTCTGTGCCAGACAGCCAGGCGCACAGCCGACAGTGAAAGTAGCTCATAAGGCCGCCGGCGTGGCGCTGCGCCGCGAAGCGACGAGATAATGCGACGCTGGCGCCGGCGGCGTTTTCCGCTAAATTCAATTCCTCCGCGGAATTAGCTAAAGCGCGCTTGACCTGTTTCCGCCAGACAAGAATTTAATCAACGCTATATTGGGTTCGCCCATAAAATGCGCGGTAGCGGGTCACATCCGAGGACACGGTGTGCTCTCAAAGGGGTAGTGGAGTGGAGGGGAGGAAGAGTGACTATCTGTACCTCCGCCCTTTGTTTCTATTCTGGAACCTCACCTGTCTGAGAGTAGCCGTTGTCGACATTTGGTGGCCCTCATTCCGGACCCTGCCCAGCATGAAAGCTTTGATGAACTAATATACCTCTCCCGGTAGTGTTACGTGTCGAGTTTCGAAGCTGTAGTGCTTTTGCTAGAACTATACCTCGTCGATAGTATTTTATTACTAGCTGACGGCGTTGCCTGGATTTGCATTTATTCCAATCTCCTATTAGTCCATCTTCTCCTTTCTCCCCCTCTATCCTCATCTCTTCCTTTCTTTGTCCGATTCCTCCTCTTCCCTTTCACCGCTGATCGTCTTGCTGCTGGGCGCCCAAAACATCCAATCCTTCTCTTTCTCTCCATTTCCCCCTTCCCTCTCTCTGTCCACGTTGTACCAACTTCTCTCTCCACGTTACCATCTCTATTCCAATAGAGGGTTGCTTGTTCTTACATCCACAGCATTTCTTTCCAGAAAGGAAGTAGTATGTGTACCAAATTTGGTTGAAATCGATCCAGAGATTTAGGATGAGATCTCTACACGTGGTTTTGTCCGCGTATGCACAAGTCTCATATATTTAACATATAGGGTGGCGCACGAAATGTGTTACCATTTTGTTTTTGAATATAAATTTTATTGTCAATACAATCTGAAAGGAACATATACTACAATGAAGAGCCGTCCATGGAGATTTGTTCTAACTGAGCACATGCTCAATATGTCCACCATTTCGTTTCCTAACTTCCTTCAAACGAACACTGAAGTTAGTGATTACCCTACGGCACATGTCTTCCGTAATTTCACTGCAAGCTCCATTAAACTACGTGGACGTTTCGGGAACATTTTTTCCTTTAGGTACCCCCAAAGAAAAACATGGATTGAGGTCTGGACTATTGGAGGGCCAATTTTGTCAGTCATTGAAGCGATCTGGAAACCAGAGCGAAATGATCCGCATGTTGAAATGCTCGTGTAAAAATTCCAACACAGTGTTTGCAGTATGTGGCCTTGATTCCGATCGACCATCAAAGCAATAATAGCCGTATTGTGCAAATTACCGTCTCACGTGTAGGTTGCCATTAACATTACAATACGAGTGGCTGCGTTTGGAGAGGTGCCGTGACCGGGAAACCTGGGATGCTAATGAATGGTGCCATGAATCATCGTCGGCGAGTGTTTCGGTGATCTGGGAAAAGGTCTCCTTCTTCCAGATTTTGGAGAGACACAGCGCAGCCATTGGAGAGTCATCGAGTACGACTTCTGGTCATAGCTGGCAGCGGCTGAGAAAATTCTGAGGGCATAACGGTACGACACGGACATCCTCCATCTTCCCGTGTTACCTCTCATGCGAAAATATTGCAGTGCCGTTTCTGAACAGGACAATGGTCGTCTATACGTGGCACTTGTCTGTATAAACTGTATGCTGTGGTACTGATGCGACTAACAAGACCACCATACCTCTCCCCGACAGAACATTGTGCGACCATCTCAGATGTCAACTCCGTTCCGGTACCAGTCTCGAGAATAAAGTATTAAAGACCAGTCCCAACAATTGTCTACATCTATAGCTACATAGATACTCCGCAGGCCACCGTAGTGGAGGGTAACCCGTACCATTACTAGTCATTTCTTTTCCTATTCCACTCGCAAATAGAGCAAGGGAAAAATGGCTATCTATATGCCTCCGCATAAGCCCTAATTTCTCGTAACTGATCTTCGCGCTATGTACGCGTAATCTCCACTGAAGAGACAAAGAAATTCGTACACCTGTCTAATGTCGTGTGGAATCCCCGCCAGCACGCAGAACTGCCGCAACACGACGTAGCATGGACTCGACTAACGTCTGAAGTAATGCTGGAGAAAACTGACACCATGAATCCTGCAGGGCTGTCCATAAATTCGTAAGAGTATGACGTGGTGGAGATCTTTTCTAAACAGCACGTTACAAGGCATCCCAAATATGCTCAATAATGTTCATGTCTGGGGAGTTTGGTGGACAGTGAAAGTGCTTAAACTCAGAAGAGCGTTCCTGGAACCACTCTTTAGCAACTCCGGACGTGTGGGGTGTCGCATTGTCCTGCTGGAATTGCTCAACTGTGTCGAAATGCACAGTGGACATGAATGGATGCAGGTGATCAGACAGGATGCTTACGTGTCACCTGTCACAGTCGTATCTAGATGTATCAGGGGTCCCATATCACTCGAAATGCAAACGGCCTATAACATTACAGAGCCTCCACGAGCTTGAACTCTCCATTGCTGACATGCAGGGTTCATGGATTCATGATGTTGTCTCCATACCGGTACACATCCGTCCGCTCGGTACTATTTGAAACGAGACTCGTCAACTTGTTTCGAGTCATCAACAGTCTAATGTCTGTGTTGACGGTCCCAGGCCAACTCGTTTACCCTTGATGACTGCACGACACAAATCTTTACCCCTGTATTCAAATACAGAGATACGTAAACAGGCAGAATACGGCGTTGCGGTCGCAACATCTATATAAGACAAGGTTCTGGCTACGAAACCTCCTATCGATGACGTTTCGTTGAACGGTTCGCAAGCTGACACTCGTTGATGGACCAGCATTGAAATCTGCAGCAATTCTCTTCAGTCATCGTTGGTCCCGTTCTTGTACGATCTTTTTCCGGCCGCAGCGATGCCGGAGATTTGATGTTTTACCGTATTCCTGATATTGACGGTACACTCGTGAAATGGTCGTATGGGAAAATCCCCACTTCATCGCTACCTCAGAGATGCTGTGTCCCATCACTCGTGCGCCGACTGTAACACCACGTTCAAACTCAATTAAATGTTGATAACCAGCAGCAGCCGAACTAACAACTGCATCAGCCACTTGTGTATAGGCGTATTCTGCCTGCTTACATATCTCCGTATTTCAATACGCATGCCTATACCAGTTTCTTTCTCCCTTCAGTATGTTGGCGGCAGTAAAATCGTTCGGCAGTTACCTTCAGATGACGGTTTCCTAAATTTTCTCAATGGTGTTTTTCGAAATGAACGTCTCATTTCATCAAGGGATTCCTATTTGATTTCCGATGCATCTCCGTAACACTTACATGTTGTTTGTCCCTACCGGTGACAAGTCTAGCATTCCTCCTCTAGATCTACATCTACATCTATATCCATACTCCGCAACCAAACTGACGGTGTGTGGCGGAGGGTACCTTGAGTACCTCTATCGGTTCTCCCTTCCATTCCAGTCTCGTATTGTTCGTGGAAAGAAGAATTGTCGGTATGCTTCTGTGTGGGCTCTAATCTCTCTGATTTTATCCTCATCGTCTCTTCGCGAGATATACGTAGGAGGGAGCCATATACTGCTTCACTCTTCGGTGAAGGTATGTTCTCGAAACTTGAACAAAAGCCCGTACCGAGCTACTGAGCGTCTCCCCTGCAGAGTCTTCCACTGGAGTTGATCTATCATCTCCGTAACGCTTTCGCTTTTACTAAATGATCCTGTAACGAAGCGCGCTGCTCTCCGTTGGATCTTCTCAATCTCTTCTATCAACCCTATTTGGTGCGGATCTCACACTGCCGAGCAGTATTCAAGCAGTGGGCGAACAAGCGTACTGTAACCTACTTCCTTTGTTTTCGAATTGCATTTCCTTAGGATTCTTCCAATGAATCTCAGTCTGGCATCTGCTTTACCAACGATCAACTTTATATGATCATTGCATTTTAAATCATTCCTAATGCGCACTCCCAGATAATTTATGGAATTAACTGCTTCCAGTTGCTGACCTGCTATATTGCAGCTAAATGATAAGGGATCTATCTTTCTATGTATTCGCAGCACATTACACTTGTCTACATTGAGATTCAATTGCCATTCCCTGCACCATGCATCAATTAGCTGCAGATTCTCCTGCGTTTCAGTACAATTTTCTATTGTTGCAACCTCTCGACACACCACAGCATCATGTGGAAAAAGCCTCAGGGAACTTCCGATATCATCCACAAGGTCATTTATGTATACTGTGAAAAGCAACGGTGCTATGACACTCCCCAGCGGCACACCTGAAATCGCTCTTACTTCGGAAGACTTCTCTCGATTGAGAATGACATGCTGCGTTCTGTTATCTAGGAACTCTTCAATCCAATCATACAATTGGTCTGATAGTCCCTATGCTCTTAGTCTGCTCATTAAACTACTGTGGGGAACTGTATTGGTTCGATGTGTTCCTCCAATCCGACACGGTACGGATCGTAAATATTCGAGCAGCACTCAAGACCAGGTCCCACCAGCGTGCTATGTGCAGTCTTGTTCACAACTGAACCACTCTTTCTTAAAAGTCTCCCCATAAACCGAAGTCGACCGTTCGCCTTCCCTACCACAGTTCTCACATGCTCGTTCCGTTTCATATCGCTTTGCAACGTTACGCCCAGGTATTTAAACGACTTTACTGTGTCAAGCAGGTCAGTAGTAATACTGTATCCGAACATTACAGGATAGTTCTTCCTACTCACCCGCGTTATATTTTTCCTCATTTAGAGCTAACCGGCATTTATCACACCGACGAGAAACTTTGTCTGAGTAGTCTTGTATCTTCCTGCGGTCACTCAGCTTCGACACCTTACCGTATACCACAGCATTATCTGAAAACAACCGCAGATTGGTACCCATCTTCTCAGCCAAGTCAGTTATGTATATAGAGGGCCAGCTAGCCTCGGGAGAAGATACAACGACGCTGTGGCACCCTTCCTAGCCGAATCAGTGTACCCATCTAGTCCAGGCAGGATGCGACGTCTTACTGATAGGTGGGCTCGTACTGTCGATTCTCTGTGAAAAGGAAAGGAAGGAAGGAAGACTGGGTTTAACGTCCCGTCGACATAGAGGTCAGAGATGGAGCACAAGCTCAGATTATGTCAAGGGTGGGAGAGGAAAAGGTGCCCTTTCAAAGCAATCGTCCCAGCATTTGCCTGGAGCGATTTACGGAAAACCTAAACCTATATGACCGGAGGAGGGTTTGAACCGTCGTCCTCCCGAGTACGAGTCCAGTGTGCTAATTCTGTTTTAAACTGACTGTTTTGTGTCATCACTACGATAATGTCACATACAGCTGAAACTGTGCAGTTCATTTCGTTTTCCCCTCCCCTTTTGAGTGCTTGATTGCTTTTGTCAGGTAATGTATTTCAGAATTTTAGAAAGCATTCTGCAAAAAAAAAAAAAAAATGGCTCTGATCACTATGGGACTTAACATCTTAGGTCATCAGTCCCCTAGAACTTAGAACTACTTAAACCTAGCTAACCTAAGGACATTACACAACACCCCGCCATCACGAGGCAGAGAAAATCCCTGACCCCGCCGGGAATCGAACCCGGGAACCCGGGCGTGGGAAGCGAGAACGCTACCGCACGACCACAAGATGCGGGCGAAGCATTCTGCAATTGGAGCGCAGCAGCGATCGGTATAAAATGCTAAAAATCAAATAAAAACTGCCTCGACGGCGTTTTCAGATCTTTATTCGTTAACAGACGGATTCGGCCCTTTCCTGAGACCATCTTCAGGCTTTCCGCGTCATTATGGCTGCTGGTGGCGGCAGAGGGCACGAGGTCTGTAGAAGTAAGGCTGTGTCATTGCTGAAGATGGTCTGATAAAGGGCCGAAATAGACTGTTTAGATTTGATTTTTAATCATGTATTTCAGGTCCTTCCGAGCAGTAATAAAGTATGCTACCCAATCCAAAGAACCTGCGTCATCTGCAGTAATCTTGTGCAACGGACTGTTTCATTGTAGCTCTAGTCAGGCTACAGGTGTAATTAACTGTGTTGCATGGAGAATAACCAAAAACATGGTAAGAGTAAAACGATTTTCAGATCTGAAAACGTCATAAAAAACAACATAATATGAATAAAAAGAGTCCTGTCAGGTATCTACAGCTTTTTTGTCAGTGTTGCTTAAATGTGTTTGAAGGAAACAAAGCGGACTACCATCTACTCACTGGTCCAAAGTTTTATGAGACACTTATTTCTTATCATTGACCTCTGTGTTCTAAAACTGTGATGAACGCACCCTTTTACTAAAGTTCTTATTACAAGTGACAACCTGTTTTCTAGCCCTTTAATTTTTAGGTTATTTTTCACGTCTTGTTTCTCTTTAGTGTACGCGAACAATTACGAGCGTTGATGAATCGTCTGCAGGGGAACAAAGGCGCCTTAATACGAAGATTGGAACTTTAATAGTGACACTGTTTATTTACAGCTCGCACAAAATAGAAAGGGGTTTCAAAGTTTTACTGACCTTCAAAGTAGTCACCAGCATTGTGTATAACCCGTTGCAAGCGATGTGGAAGTCGTAGGATACCCTTAGCAGTGCCAGTTGTGTTGACAGTTCCAGCGGCGCGGTCTATTGCCCGACGAATTTGTAGCACTTCTGAAGCGTATGCCGTGAAGTGTTTCCATCAGTTCAGAAATCAAATTGAACTCACGAGGGCTTAAGTCAGGGGAGTGCACTAGGTGGTTTAGCACTTAGCAGCTCCATCAGTCAAACAAATCAGTAACAGCTTGCACTGTACGTGCTTGAGCATTGTCCTCCAAAATGATGGTCAGTCCTGCAGAAAGTCTCATCAGTCTCTAAGCTAGTCGTAGGTTGTGTTCCAAAAATGAACATCACAGAAACAGAAGTGATGACACTTTCTGCAGAACCTGACCGTCATTTTGCAGGACAATGCTCAAGCACGTTACTGATTTGTTTGACTGATGGGGCTGCTAAGTGCTATACCACCTACAAGGCTCCCCTGACTTAAGCCCTCAAAAATGGTTCAAATGGCTCTGAGCACAATGGGACTTATCTTCTGAGGTCATCAGTCCCCTCGAACTACTTAAACCTAAGTAACCTAAGGACACCACACACATCCATCCCCAAGGCAGGATTCGAAGTTACAACCGTAGCAGTCACGCGGTTGCAGACTGTAGCACCTAGGACCGTTCGGCCACCCCTTACGGCACTTAAGCCCACGTGAGTTCAATTCAGTTTCTAAACTGAAGGAAACAGTTCACGGCACTAGCTTCAGAAGTGCTTCAAATTATTCATAGCAATAGACCGCGCCGCTCGAACTGGCAACACAACTGGCACCGCTAAGAGTATCCTACGACTACCACATTGCTGGCAACGTGTTATACAGTAGCTCAGTAAAACTTTGAAACACGTATCTATTTTGTACGAACTGTAAATAAATAGTCGCCACTATTAAACTTCCAACCCTTGACATTTTTATACACAATCTAATTCGCTGCAGTCGTGCAGTTGTCGTAAAACTGCTCTCGAATGCAAGTGGGTATTCCATCCATAGATATTCGTCTACGCTGTAAACGTAATGCCGGAGTCTGCCGCTAGTAATTGGTGTAATTGCTCGGTGCTATTTGGCTGCCAAACTGCCTCGCGCTGCTGTATGTTTTTGCGGTCCCTCCGCTGCGAATTGACGCATGTACGCGGCAAGAGCAGCATCGCTTTGTGCTCCCCGTTTGATGTTTGCCAACACTCCCGAACGGCATTTGCGGGGACGTGTATGGCAGCCAGACGTACCGAGACCGAAACTTGCCTGCTGCAGCAGCTACGACTGACAAGTGCGACATTCATTTAGTAGCTGCCTCCTTCCGTGCACATCTTTAGCCGTTCCTTCCTGACACAGCTCACATTAACGTACTCTATGAACGATTTTCAGCATTAATAAGCAAGTCAGAACACTTTACTACTGGCAGAAACTAATAGTAGCTGTAATAGCGTCTCAGAATGTTTACCTTTAATGTGACTAATTATTTGCCAGTCTGTTAACTGTTATATGTACGTCCTGCTTGGCTTTCACTTTGTTTGGCAGTGTAAGTGATTTTTGAAGGTCTAGCAGATATCTTTTCTTTTTCTTTTTTAATCAAAACTGAACGTACTTGAATGTAGGAAGTGATCCAAGATCTTCATTTCTCGAAAATTTTCAGTCTGTTGATTGCTGTTTTGTTGTTGTTCTTGTGGTCTTCAGTCCAGAGACTGTTTTGATGCAGCTCTCCATGCTGCTCTATCCTGTGCAAGCTTCTTCATCTCCCAGTTCCTACTGCAGCCTACATCCTTCTGAATCTGCTTAATGTATTCATCTCTTGGTCTCCCCCTACGATTTTTACCCTCCACGCTGCCCTCCAATACTAAACTGGTGGTCCCTTGATGCCTTAGAACATGTCCTACCAACCGATCCATTCTTGTAGTCAAGTTGTGCTACAGACTGCTCTTCTCCCCAATTCTATTCAATACCTCCTCATTAGTTATGTGATCTACACATCGAACCTTCGGCATTCTTGTGTAGCACCACGTTTCGAAAGCTTCTATTCTCTTCTTGTCCAAACTATTTATCGTCCACGCTTCACTACCATACCTGGCTGCACTCAATACAAATACTTTCAGAAACGACTACCTGACACTTGAATCTATACTCGTTGTTAACAAATTTCTTATCTTCGGGAACGCTTTCCTTGCCATTGCCAGTCTACATTTTAAATCCTCTCTACTTCGACCATCATCAGTTATTTTGCTCCCCAAATAGCAAAACTCATCTACTACTTTAAGAGCCGGCCGCGGTGGCCGAGCGGTTCTAAGCTCTCCAGTCCGGAACCGCGCAACAGCTACGGTCGCAGGCTCGAATCCTGCGTGTGATGTCCTTGGTTTAGTTAGGTTTAAGAGTTCTAGGTCCTGAGGGACTGATGACCTCAGATGTTAAGACCCATAGTGCTCAGAGCCATTTGAACCATACTACTTTATGTGTCTCAGTTCCTAATCTAATTCCCTCAGCATCACCCGACTTAATTCGACTACATTCCATATCCTCGTTTTGCTTTTGTTGATGTTCATCTTATACCCTCCTTTCAAGACACTGTCCATTCAGTTCTACTGCTCTTCCAGGTCCTTTGCTGTCTCTGACAGAATTACATTGTCATCGGCGAACCTTAAATTTTATTTTCTGTTCCATGGATTTTTATTCCTACTCCGAATTTTCTTTTGTTTCCTTTACTGCTTGCTCAATATACAGATTGAATAACATCGGGGATAGGCTACAGCCCTGTCTCAGTTCCTTCCCAAGCACTGCTTCCCTTTCATACCCCCTCGACTCTTATAACTGCCATCTGGTTTGTGCACAAATTGTAAATAGCCCTGACACCTTCAGAATTTGAAAGAGAGTATTTCAGTCAGCATTATCAAAAACTTTCTCTAAGTCTACAAATGCTGGAAACGTAGGTTTGCCTTTCCTTAATCTATCTTCTAAGACATAATAATGGCGTGTGACGAGGGCCTTCCTTCGGGTAGACCGCTCGCCTGGTGCAGGTCTTTCGATTTTACGCCACATCGGCGACTTGCGCGTCGATGGGGATGAAATGATGATGATTAGGACAACACAACACCCAGTCCCTGAGCGGAGATAATCTCCGACCCAGCCGGGAATCAAACTCGGGCCGTTAGGATTGACAGTTTGTCGCGCTGACCACTCAGCTACCGGGGACGGACATCTTCTAAGATAAGTCGTAGGGTCAGTATTGCCTCACATGTTCTAACATTACTACGGAATCCAAACTGATCTTCCCCGAGGTCGGTTTTTATCAGTTTTTCCATTCGTCTGTAAAGGTTTGCTGTTTTATTACCTCAAAATCACAAGTTTCGAGTGGCATCGCTTAACTTCACATCTGTTAATAAACATAAAAAGAAACGATAGATGGGGTTTAATCTTGTGTTAACGGTATTAATGGGCTAAAATGTGTCTATCTACTCTGCGCAACGCAATTAAAGGGTCACTTTTTTGAAACACGGTAATTGTCTCTCATTACGACGCGGAAGTTTGTAATTTGGCTCATAGATGCCTACAACCTTACCCTCCAATCGTGCGAGAACCATGACTCCCTGTGACATCTCCCTCGGCCTCGACAACACTGCGAACAGCTACGTATTTCCAGTGGAAATACGTAGCTCGACGAATCTTGTAAACAGACACGGGCTGTCAGCTCAGTACAGCTTTGGATCCAGCAGTGAGTGGCCACATTGAAGTCGCATCGAGCAGAGAGGAGTACTATTGATCATACGACGCATGACGATTCGCCAGCAACATAAATATTCTGCTGACAACGGGAGGATAGTCAGGCGCCTACGCGGTCGCGCGTCTTTGCTTGCGGCTTCCGACAGAGGTCGCTGGGGCGGCCGATGGCAGCGGAGTCTTTGGTTCTTCATCGTGCAGGTGGCGTTGCTGTCCTTCCAGCTATCAGTTGATATCGTCGCTGTTGGCCATCGAATTTGGCGCCTCCACGCATGCGCACTTCCTGCCTAAGACTGGCATAAATAGGGTGCTCTAGTCTTTGCATTAGCGCACGCTCACGACTTCGTCTCCTCGAGCTCCTTTTCGGCTGTACGTGGGGTCTGGACCCCTCCACCATCCTCCACACCTATAAATCCCTCATCCGCCCTATCCTCTGTAACGCCCATTCTGCCTGGATATCCGCCCACCCCCTATCTTTTACAGGTTCCTTCAGATCCTTGAACACCACGCTCTCCGCCTCACCTATCACATCCGTCTCCCCTCCCCCACGCGGATTCTGTACGACTTCATTCCATTCCCCCCACCACCTCCAGATCCTCTACACCTCCTGTAAACTCGATCCTCCTCACCCGCTTGTCTCCCCCATCCTCTCCCACCCCCACCCGCTGCCGCACCTGTATTCCCACGCCCCACCTGCTCTCCATCTCTCTACCCTCCTTACCCACTCCCAAGGTGGCTTCCGCCAGCTCCCCCTCCCTGATGATGCCCTCCTCCCCTCCATCTACCCCTCCTACCAACTTTGATCCTCCCTCCCTCTTCCTGTGTTTGCTCCTTTGGGCACCCTCCCTCCCATCTCTCCCCTTCCCTTCCTCCTACATTTCTCCCCATTCCTCCCCTGGGCTTCCTCTCACCTGTCCCTCTCCTCCTCCTCCCATCTCCTCAGCCACTGGCATCTTTGTTCTCTCCTCTCCCACCCCTTCTTCCCCTCTTGGCAGGTCGCCGGACTCGCACACACTACGTGGACATTCGCGCGCTGGAGATCATCGCCATCAGTGTCTCGTGTGTGCTGTTGTGTTTAGTGTTCAGTGTTCACTGCCGCACTCCATCGTTCACCTGTGCCATCGACATCTTCAGTGTTTGTGCGTCGTGTGAACAGTTTGTAGTGTGGATTATCGTCGAGTGTGAACGGCTCCATGTTTGTCTTTATGTGTCTACTGTTTTATTACCCACCGTTATGTAACCTTTGTGTATTCTTTCTGTTGTTTCTTTGTCTATTCTATGGTTGAAGAGCAGCGTAACATGCTGCTGACAGCTTGCCTGTTGTACGGGTTTAAAAATAACAATAAAGAAAAAAAAACTTGCCTTCACATTTCCTCCTCCCCCACCCCCCTGAAACCCTGCACCCCATCCTTGCATCTTTCCTTCCCACATCCCTCCCTAGCTGGCCCTTTTCAGCGCGCCCCCGCCCATCTTCCCCCCCCCCTCTCTTCCCCTCCCTCCATCCCTCCTTTCTTCCGGTCTCCCTCATCTCCTTGCGCCTGACAGATCCTCCCTTTTGATCATCGTCAGTGTGCCACTTCAGTGTTGTGTTTAGTGCTGTTTCTCCTGTGCGTCAAGAGGTGTGTTTTTAATTGTGTGCTGGCCTTGTACTTAGTGTCACTGTCAGTGTTTGTTAGGTGCTATGCCATCAATCGATACTTTTATGCTCCGGTCATACTCTGCCTTGTGTTCTTTTAATTGTCCCAGTGTGTGGTTTTTTGTGTGCAGTACTTTTTTACGGTTTTTATCTCCATTTTACCGTCGCCCCTTTTTTGTCTATTGCCTTCCACGATGTTCCCCCTTTTTTATATCTATATTCACCTTCTTTTCTCCTTTGTATATTTTTAAATGTCTTCTATTGTTTGTTCTATGTCTTTCGTCTGAAGAGCAGTGCATATGCTGCTGCCAGCCCGCCCTGATGAGGAATTGAAATACAATAAAGGAAAAAAAAAACTTGCCTTAGCAGTGTGTTCGTCGCATCTGAAGATATCGGCCAGTTGCGCTGATGAAATATTGTGGAGTTTCACGCCCGAGAACCATATATACAACTTGTCCGTCGGGAAAGTCTCAAGCAATACAACACAACACTTGCTGACAGCAATCCCCAGCGTTCGCTTGGAATTGCAGGCTTTAGTTTGGCAGTAAGCATCTCACTGTAACGTACACTGTTTATTGTTGTGCCCCTTTCCCCATAATGTTCCAGTACTGGACCTTGTGCGACCCAAAAAACCGTAAGCATCAGTTTTCCTGCGGACGGTCGGGTCTTGAACTTTTTCGTGCACTGCGAATTTGGATGTTTCCATTCCATACTCTACCGTTTACTCTACGGCCTCGTAATGATGGATCCGTATTTCGTCACCAGTAATGATCCTGTCTAAGAAGTTGTCCCCTTCGTTGCCATAGCGATTCAAACGGTTTTTTGCAGATGTCCAAGCGCATTTGTTTATGCAACTGTGTGACTTGTTTTGGGACCTGTCTTGCACAAACTCTACGAAACACAAGTCTGTTGTAGACGATTTCGTAGGCAGAACCGTGACTAATTTGCAGACGATGTGCCTGCCAGGTCGTCAATAGTTAATCATCTGTCTAAGAGAATAATTTCCCGTGAACGCTCAATGGTTTCTTCATTTGTGGCGGGAAACGGTCGCCCGGCTCCTTCATCGTACGTAACACTTGTGCGACAATTTCGGATATTTACTATCCATTCGTAGACACTCCGTTGTGGCAAAACACTGTTCCCGTACTATACCGAAAGTCTTTGATGAATTTCAGCCCCTGATACACCTTCCGATCACAAAAAACGGATCACTGAACGTTGCTCTTCTTTGGTGCGGCAGCAATAACAAAACTAACGTAGCAGCTTGAAAATTGTAAAGATATAACAGCAAATAAGCAAAGCATGCATCATCAACAAAAAACGACAGTACTACCAAAATGAACAAAACTATAAGTACATTGTGGATAATAATTGACTTACCCTCTTATGTACATGCTCTAAGTTGCATTTTTTGGCTGTGACACATCATGCGAATGTTTCTTTCATCCTGAAGTTGCATTACAAGGTAGTTGCCGCTACCATACATCTAATAATTTTTATCTCTCTTTGCAACCTCGCATACTCCTTGTTACATTTGAGAAGCAGACACGTCTCATGATTTTTATGTGCGCGACGCGCTTGCCTGTGTGTGTCTGTTTTGCACGATCGAGTTTTCTAGAAAATGTAACGTTTTAAATTCATTACAGTCGCTATTCGTGTGAGAATCTAGGAAAGCTGGAGGTACACAAAAAGAACCATGTCACATCCGTTGCGAATTGCGTCGCCGAACATTGTCCCCCTTGCACTGACGGAAAGTTGAGGTAAATTCGCAATTATGAAACAAATTCGCTATCGAGTGCGTTCTTCATTTTTCAGCTTGCACGTATTTTGACCGGTACTGGCTCTGGCGAGAGTCGGCCGTAAATAAAAGACTACACCGTTAATAATCAATTAGTCTCTGCTGAAAGAACAGCGTCGAAGAGCCAATTAAAAATCCACATCCTTGTTCGTTACACGGGAGCTTGAGATCTCCTCACAGAAACGCTCCTCTATTCTCTCAGTTTTTATCTTCTTTTAACCTCTTCGTCCAATTAAAATCGGATTACGCAGCCGAGACCAGCTATGTACTCAGAGCAAAACTCGACGAAAATTTCGTGGGAAGAGAGAATATATCCTGCATTGCGAAATACTCGCAGAAAATCTCTTTCGAAATATTTATCCCTCTGTCCTCCAATATGAAAGGATAACCTACTGAGCCGCGATAAATACGATTCACTCGTATTTCTATAAAATTTAGTTTTCTGTTCACTATCCATCGAAATAATTTTAAATGAAACTAAAGAGATGATGACAAGTCTATTTTAGTGAAAGTTAACGTTTTGAGCGTTATCAGAATTACATCTTTTTAGGATGAAGGATGTAATACGTAAGGCCTAACAAAGTGGTGCCTGTTCCAGTTTCACCAAATTATCAGCCAAAGATGTCACTGATACGCAAAACTGATACTTGAAATATTGAAGGAAGAAGCAGAGCAGAAAAAATTCTCATGTCAACACACCACGGAGCGACTTCAAAATTAACAGTAACAAAATATTCCATAGTAAAGCATGGGTTTAGGAAATATCGCTTCTGTATAATACACTACTGGAAATGGAAAAAAGAACACATTGACACCGGTGTGTCAGACCCACCATACTTGCTCCGGACACTGCGAGAGGGCTGTACAAGCAATGATCACACGCACGGCACAGAGGACACACCAGGAACCGCGGTGTTGGCCATCGAATGGCGCTAGCTGCGCAGCATTTGTGCACCGCCGCCGTCAGTGTCAGCCAGTTTGCCGTGGCATACGGAGCTCCATCGCAGTCTTTAACACTGGTAGCATGCCGCGACAGCGTGGTCGTGAACCGTATGTGCAGTTGACGGACTTTGAGCGAGGGCGTATAGTGGGCATGTGGGAGGCCGGGTGGACGTACCGCCGAATTGCTCAACACGTGGGGCGTGAGGTCTCCACAGTACATCGATGTTGTCGCCAGTGGTCGGCGGAAGGTGCACGTGCCCGTCGACCTGGGACCGGACCGCAGCGACGCACGGATGCACGCCAAGACCGTACTATCCTACGCAGTGCCGTAGGGGACCGCACCGCCACTTCCCAGCAAATTAGGGACACTGTTGCTCCTGGGGTATCGGCGAGGACCATTCGCAACCGTCTCCATGAAGCTGGGCTACGGTCCCGCACACCTTTAGGCCGTCTTCCGCTCACGCCCCAACATCGTGCAGCCCGCCTCCAGTGGTGTCGCGACAGGCGTGAATGGAGGGACGAATGGAGACGTGTCGTCTTCAGCGATGAGAGTCGCTTCTGCCTTGGTGCCAATGATGGTCGTATGCGTGTTTGGCGCCGTGCAGGTGAGCGCCACAATCAGGACTGCATACGACCGAGGCACTCAGGGCAAACACCCGGCATCATGGTGTGGGGAGCGATCTCCTACACTGGCCGTACACCTCTGGTGATCGTCGAGGGGGACACTGAATAGTGCACGGTACATCCAAACCGTCATCGAACCCATCGTTCTACCATTCCTAGACCGGCAAGGGAACTTGCTGTTCCAACAGGACAATGCACGTCCGCATGTATCCCGTGCCACCCAACGTGCTCTAGAAGGTGTAAGTCAACTACCCTGGCCAGCAAGATCTCCGGATCTGTCGCCCATTGAGCATGTTTGGGACTGGATGAAGCGTCGTCTCACGCGGTCTGCACGTCCAGCACGAACGCTGGTCCAACTGAGGCCCCAGGTGGAAATAGCATGGCAAGCCGTTCCACAGGACTACATCCAGCATCTCTACGACCGTCTCCATGGGAGAATAGCAGCCTGCATTGCTGCGAAAGGTGGATATACACTGTACTAGTGCCGACATTGTGCATGCTCTGTTGCCTGTGTCTATGTGCCTGTGGTTCTGTCAGTGTGATCATGTGATGTATCTGACCCCATGAATGTGTCAATAAAGTTTCCCCTTCCTGGGACAATGAATTCACGGTGTTCTTATTTCAATTTCCAGGAGTGTATATATCCTTCCACAAATCACATTCTCCAAATAAAGGACTCACGAGGGGACGACGTGGCAGTAGGATTGCGGTAATTTTTCATATTTATGGTACGTGAAGTTCAGAACTCGATTACAAATCCCTCAAAATTTTTCAATGCAGCTTATAGTGTTACGTATCTCTTACATTCATAATGTTCATAGACGTGCAGAAAGTAAACAGCCTACGTTGAACTAACTATTCTAGTGTGGTCAACGTTTATATATAATTTCATAAGGACAGCAATATTATATTAGGAGATAAATGTTGCGTATCTTGCTATGGCTGTCTTGTTATGTGGGGTGTTGGTTCTGTTCATGCTTTCCATTAAACGGATCCAAGGAATTTTGTTTCAGTAAAAGTCGGTTGAATATTGTTGCTTTTTTTACATCATCAGTACTTATTCGTAAATTCTTGATACTTTCCACAACACTACTTGTTAAGTAAACGCATTGTGCAACATTTCAACAGAACGCAAAGAACTTGATGGTTAACACCGACTATTTTGGAGCGTTTGGCGCCAAAAATTTCTAAAGTATTACGCACAGATATTTCTAGAACACAATGTAATTCAAATGACTTTTATAACTGAAATTATTTTTCTGGTGTAGTTTACATAATGTTTTCTGGAAATAATTACTTATCTAAAGATTTATGCACCTAATAATTAACAACATAGGTTCCAAATTTTGAGTATAAACACTATCAGCTTCGTGTCTTTGTATAATTGTCGATGAATTAGCGATAAGAAAATTGGGAAAAAGAGAAATGAAAACAGACATTTTGTTTACGTGAAAAGTAAAGCATAATAATATTAGTTACACTGTAAAGTGTCTTTGACTCATTTAAGTTAACAGTTGTGATTACTAATTTTCGTGATTCAATATCGATGTTGCTAAATGGGTCGATGTGTAAAATAAAACTATATTCTCAGAAAAATAGTGTTCTAGTGGTCAAATGTATGCATAATCATCTCTAGATGTGAAATATATCATTTAAGTATAAAAATTAAGTCAGGCCAAAATTTATTTCAATTGTAGTACGAAAGTTCTGAGGAGGCAAGATTCATTACAAATTCTCGAAAAAATCAATTTTGTAGTTTTCCGGCAATCTTTAATGTGTTAAGGCAAGGTAGATTTTTCTCTAAAGGCCGAGTTTTACCTTAGATTCCTGAATGATACTAAATTTTAAGCTGTGGTGCCTGCCCTGCTTGCAATTTTGTGAAGTGTAAAATACATAAATATGGGAAAAAAATCAGTAGCGTTCGAGACCAGTAACGGTTGATTAAAGTCTTACTTCGTTCATTATGTTTTTTTCGTTTTTTTCGCTCAGTTCTTACATCTACCTCTCTTAAATATAAATTTCATCAAATATATGCTGACAGATATTTAATTGCTTTTTTATGAAAAGTACACGTCTTCTTACTTCCAATTACATTCCGCAAACAAAAATCCAACTTTCATTGAAAATACACATTCTTTATTACAGCTCTTATGTAAAGGATTGTTTAAACTAAAAAAAATTACAAACTAAATTCTTTTTCATCCTTATGTATTTTACCCTTCATGGAAATGTTCATGGAACATGCACGTTTGTTAAAAGCTTTGGCAGGACTGGGAAATTAATCTGTGCCACACATGTGGCAGGCGAGTATTCTACCACACAGCCACAACATCTGTCGACAAAAATTGACCTTCCTTTAGCTATAAAAGACGGTTAGAAAATTTCAAAGTCAATTTTCTCGAGAATTTTTGAGAGCAGCATCTGAGTATTTTAGTGGAATAATGTTAGAATACTATCTTAAATATAAAGAAATACCAAAATCCGATTACGATGTGGCCGGCTTGTCAGACAAGCACTTTAATTCCGTCGCTCATATTTCCAAAATGCGTACGACTCTCTACCACGTTTGGAAAGAAAATTTCTCGCGACATCATGATTGGATAAAGCTTTCTCAGTATTCTCGCCGCATCTACCAGACACTCGTCTGTCAGCCTCCGTAGCTGAGAGGACAGCGCGGCTGACTGCCACGCGGCAGAACCGGGTTCGGTTCCCGACATTGCTGGGGATTTTTCCTTGGTGAGATGTCTGGTGCGCTCAGCCACGTGACGCCAGATGAAGAGCCACTTGATGAGTAGTAGCGACTCCAGGTCACGAAACTGACCTCACAAACCCTCAAATCATATCCAAAGACGACATTAGCCAAGGGTGACACGATGGTCGGTCGGTAACAATGAGCCTCCACCAAGACCTTTGAACGGAGAGTTGTCGTATTTCGGATATGTTGGAAAGAACAGATACCATCTTCATATAGTTACGGGTAACCGGCAGTTGACCTCCTTCTTCTATGCACATACACACGTATTGCCCGAACTCTTACGGGACTCGGTAAGATTGTCTGCCGCTTGTTATGAGTGTGATGGGCAGGGGCACTACGAATGTAGTGTGTGGACATTAAGTTGGGAATGTGGGTCTCACGGAGAGCGTGCAAGGGATAAGTCCCTGCAGTCGCAATATCCCTGTGCCCTCGGTTGCTCAGATGGATAGAGCGTCTGCCATGTAAGCAGCAGATCCCGGGATCGAGTCCCGGTTGGGGTACACATTTTCAACTGTCCCCGTTAATGTATATCAACGCCTGCCGGCAGCGTAGGATCTTCATTTATCATTTCATAACCCTAGTTGTCGCTCTCTTGCACTCTGTCTCCCTCTCTCTCTCGCCGACTTGGAATATTAAATCAGATATTGCCCCGGGAGTAGACAACATTCCATTGGAACTACTGACGAACTTGGGAGAGCTAGTCCTGACAAAACTCTACCATCTGGTGAGCAAGATGTATGAGACAGGCGAAATACCCTCAGACTTAAAGAAGAATATAATAATTCCAATCCCAAAGAAAGCAGGTGTTGACAGATATGAAAATTACCCAACTATCAGTTCAGTAAGTCAAGGCTGCAAAATACTAACGCGAATTCCTTACAGACGAATGGAAAAACTGGTAGAAGCGGACCTCTAGGAAGATCAGTTTGGATTTCGTAGAAATGTTGGAACATGTGAGGCAATACTGAGCAGTATTATCTTAGAAAATAGATTAAGGAAAGGCAAACCTACGTTTCTAGCATTTGTAGACTTAGAGAAAGCTTTTGACAATGTTGACTGGAATACTCTCTTTCAAATCCTAAAGGTGGCACGGGTAAAATACATGGAGCGAAAGGCTATTTTCAATTTGTACAGAAACCAGATGGCAGTTATAAGAGTCGAGGGGCATGAAAGGGAAGCAGTGATGGGAAGGGAGAGAGATAGTGTTGTAGGCGCTCCCCGATGTTATTCAATCTGTATATTGAGCAAGCAGTAAAGGAAACAAAAGGAAAATAAGGAGTATACATCAAAATCCATGGAGAAGAAATAAAAATTTTGAGGTTCGCCGATGGCATTGAAAATCTGTCAGAGACAGCAAAGGACTTGGAAGAGCAGGTGAACGGAATGGGTAGTGTCTTGAAAGGAGGACATAAGATGAACATCAACAAAAGCAAAACGAGGATAATGGAATGTAGTCGAATTAAGTCGGGTGATGCTGAGGGAATTAGATTAGGAAATGAGACACTTATAGTAGTAAAGGTGTTTTGCTATTTGGGGAGCAAAATAACTGATGATGGTCGAAGTAGAGAGGATATAAAATGTAGACTGGCAATGGCAAAGAAAGCGTTTCTGAGGTTGAGAAATTCGTTAATGTCGAGTATAGATTTAAGTGTCAGGTAGTCGTTTCTGAAAGTATTTGTATGAAGTGCAGCCATGTATGGAAGTGAAACATGGACGATAAACAGTTTGGACAAGAAGAGAATAAAAGCTTTCGAAATGTGGTGCTACAGAAGAATGCTGAAGGTTAGATGGGTAGATCACATAACTAATGAGGAGGTATTGAATAGGATTGGGGAGAAGAGGAGTTTGTAGCACAACTTGAATAGAAGAAGGGATCGGTTGGTAGGACATGTTCTGAGGCATCAAGGGATCACAAATTTAGCATTGTAGGGCAGCGTGGACGCTCAAAATCGTAGGGGGAGACCAATAGATGAATACACTAAACGGATTCAGAAGGATATAGCTTGCAGTAAGTACTTGGAGATGAAGAAGCTTGCACAAGATAGAGTAGCATGAAGAGCTGCATCAAACCAGTCTCAGGACTGAAGAGCACAACAACAACAACATTGTCGAATTGTTCGAGCGAAAGTAGCACCTGTTACGAGAACGACCTGGACATCTTGTTTTACGTTTACATGCATTCCGAGTATCAGTAAGGTTTTATCAAACGAGTGCCATCATGATCATTGCACTAATGCCACAAGAGTGGCTCGCTGACGCAGTTACTGTAGGCGAAAGGGTAAACACCGACGACAGACAACTGTCAAGCACACGTACGGGGCAATAAAAGCCCGTTTTGTTTTACGGCCTGCTGTGACAACTGGCAGCGTGGGCTGCTAGGAACTCGGGGCATAACAATGTTCGTTTATAGCTGTATTAAGTGCTTCGATCCGCATTAGCCTCTCCTGGCGCGACTCTCGAATTCCGGTCGTAAACCCATAATGGTGCCGCTCGGCGTCACGTGATGTTATCCACCCACCGAGATTGCTGTTCCCAGAGCTTTACTGTCGTGTATGTCACGCGTCCGGCTCGGTGACATTTCGTCAGTTGGCAAGAAGGGCAATAAAGGTGCTGGTGAACCTTCCTTTCGCAGACTTCTTAGCTGGCAGTTCTTTTCTATATGTTTGCTAACGAAAACATTGTGCTTCTTTGCTTTCCTTTTGCCTCCATAACCGGTATCTGTAACGTAATACACCGCTAGCGTTTAAAACTCCAGTAAGGATAGCAGATATCGAATTTTTACTGATTTTGTGTTTACGGTACGAGAGGGCTTGTTGAAAAGTAATACCGCCGATTTCATTTTTTTAATTCTGTTCTCAGTATCGCTTGAGCTCGAATTTCCCGATTCTCTGACGCAAGTTGCAACCCTCTGTCGCTAGAGAACTCCGAATTATAGCGTGTAACATGGCGGTGTGCAACGTAATGATGTCTGTGCGTGAGAAACAGCGTCCGGTAATCGAGTTTCTAATCGAGGAAAACTTGGCTTGAATTGCAATCCACCTCTCCTTTCAGCATGACAATGCCAAACCACACAAGAGCGCTGCGACATTTGCAACTATCCGACACCTTCGGTTCGTTGTGAGCGATTATGTTCCCACAGTCCCGATTTGGCCCCATCCGTTTTTCATCTGTTTCTAAAACTTAACGGACAAGTTCGAGGACTTCACTTTGATAGTGAACCAGCGCTGCAAGCAGGGGTGAGGCCGTGGCTTCGCCAACAATGTCACACATTTTACAGTGACGCTATCAACAACCTGGTCTCTCGTTGGGAGAAATATGTTAGTCGCCAGGGTGATGATATCGAGAAAAAAATATGTAGTGGGTAATAAACCTTCACAAAATTTAGAACAAGCAAAGGCCTTTTACAGGGCTGCCTCATGTCACCATCATTATTTAAAACCTATATAGATATTAGCCTTAGAACATGGTCTCGTAAATGTTATAGTGTGGGATTAGAAATAACAGATGGAGGTTATCTACATAATTTATTGTTTGCTGGTGATCAAATAGTCGTAGTACAAGATGGGAAGGATGCTAACTATATGTGCAATCAATTATCAGTAGCATACAAAACTTGGGGTTTGAAGATTAATTACCAAGAAAACAGTACTTGACTAATGATTCAGATGAGCTATACATTGAAGGAAAGAAAATAAAAAAGATGAACACTTTCTGTTATTTGGGATTCATTTTAGAAATCGAAGGAAAATCAGAGTAAGAAATCAATAAAAGAATTTGTAGTTGACGGAAGGCCATTGGGATACTTAGTCTTATGGAGCAGGAATGTAATGAGCAGAACTAAAAAATTAATGTACAAATATATACTAGAGAGTGTGGTTCTGTATGGAACGGAGACCTGGATAATTAACCTCAAGCACATCAAAAAAATTACAACCTCTAGAGATGGACTTCTGGAGAAGATCGGCAAGACTCTCCAGGAAAGAGAAGATAAGGAACACAGAAATAATAAGCAGAATGTAAATAAAAGAAAGAATATATGGAGTAATGGTTATGAAGAAATTACAGTGGTACGGGTATGTGCGGCGAATGGAGGAAGCCAGAATACCAAAACTGATACTGGAGTGGGAACCGGAGGGGAGAAGAAGAAGAGAACGACCTATGGCCACCTGGATCCAAAATGTACAGCACACAATGAGGAGAATGGGCGCAGAGGAAGAGGACACGCAAGATCGAAACACCTGGAGGAATATTTTGAAAAAATAGTTTAAGAACCTTTATTCTTCGTATAGTAATTTCCGAATAAATTATTATGTTGGAGATAAGCCTTTGAATGAGGAAAAGCTCAAATAATAAAAAATAAATATATATATATAGACGTGAAGAATAATTACGCATAATGTTAATAAAGTTTGTTACATTTAAAAAGCTTCAACAGTTTTCATGCAAAAATTTCGGAGGCATTACTTTTCAGCAAGTCCTCGCACACTGTGCAACACACTTAAAGAGACAATTTTGAAAACTCCTAATTGTCTCCCGTTGCTGCGCAGGATTTTGAAAGTTGGTTCAAAGGGGGCTACAAGCTTCCTCTGTAATTGTGTAAAAACGTGGCGTCATGCCACGTCATCCTCGAGCTTGGGGATACTTCAAACAGCCAATTTTCGACACATGCGAATAAAAGGTCAGAGTTTGGAAGTTCATATGATTTGTAAGGTGAGTTAATGTCACACTGGCACCAAATTTCACCAAAGTTCTGTCCAAAGTCACTGTGGTCGTGTCACACAGTGTGGCGGTTGTCGCATCTTCTCTTACCGACATTTAACTGCTTCATTTGACGCCCTTGGTGTGGTGGTCGGAACCGTGAGGCCTAACAGTTGAAATTATGCCGGTTAATATGGGTGGCGAAGGAAAACGTTTCAGACACACCACCGCTAAGACTCCCCAGTTCGGCAACATTATCAGTGTCACTTGCGCACCTACGCTTGACGCTTTGAAAATGACTCTGTACACACACACACTCCGTGTCCATCAGGAGATAGTGCGATGTACATTTGAACCACATTTCAAACTTCTGCGTCGCAGTGGGGGACAAATATAGCATTTCAAAACAGTGACGTATTATCTCTGTCGCTAGCTTTAGTATAAAGAGAACATTATTAAATTTGCTATCTCTAGTCTTTCAGGGTGTTCCCATTTTTCTGAATATTAGTATATGTCAAACAGTACTGGGGAGAACAGCAGCCTTGCCTCACTATCCTTCCTATTGCGCTTTCCTCTATCATCTCATTCACAATGTGTACTCCTATTTCTTTTATCCCTCCAGACGACTCAATTCTTTCTTAGAATATGTATTAATTTCTTCCACTTTATCAAATGCATTCTCTAAACTTCTCTACATCCTTCAATATATCCATCACCCATATTTCTCAACAGTCTAATTGCATCTCGTGTACCCTTTCCTCTTGTAAGTCGAATGGGTCAAAAGACGGGGAGAGAGGGGGCAAAAGAGTGTGGACAGAGTGTGGGAAGGAGGATATGAACAGACAGAGGTGAGAATATATATAATCAGATCGAAAGTATCCAGACACTTCTATGTAATTTTGTAAACAGAAGGTACTGCAGAACGGTTGCTGAATAAACAATATCTTTATAGCTTACTTCCTTCAGCTGGTGTAAACTGTAGGAATTAAAAGAATATATTACAAGGCTTGGGCAAGCAAACGTCAAAAAATCCGAAAGTAACGGATAAGCTATTATACACACTTAAGAATTCCTAGAGGAACCAATAAAAAAAGTAGACGGGATGTTACTCAGATAAAAAAAAACACTTAACCAACTGAGGTCATCTTCCACCCTTATGTTAACATGGGATAAAAGTTCAGTGTGTGAAGTATAAAAGAATGATGTTGAGAATTTTCTAAAACGACAGCACAACGAGGAAACAAGGTCAACTGAATCACGCAGGATATAAGATTAGATACAAAAGGAAGACGAATACATTACGTAGAAACACTTATATAGATTTCAGGAACAGTTTTTGTGCTGATCGACCGGCCCCAGAAACAGCAAAACTGTGAAAGTTAAATAGTTCGGTGTCGACAGCGAGGGCACACGCCGTAATGACGCAGACACAGTATAAACTAGAGTGGAAATAGGAGAAAAGTCACAACATAAGGAGGATGGAGAACGTGTACTTCAAAGCAACGAAGAACAGTACTGTGTAACGAAAATATTTGTACAATTAGATACAGAGAAAAGATAGGTGGCCTGGATAATGTGATAATTAACGAAAATATTTTATGTTACTGGTCTCTTGCGTTCATTGATAGTATCAAGAGAATAAGAATGTACACTTCCTAAAATTTCGATTCTTCCAGCACATTAAGTATGCGACCTTTCTCCGCAGTGTGTAAGACAACCAAATCATCGCTAACCTGCTGCAGATAATGCTGTTTGTCACTCAAATGCTTGGCCAAAAATCTGATATAGAATTGGCGGCTGTTCGAAAAGAAGAATTAGTACGTCGACGATATTCTACTCCCTAGTTTTGTTGCCCTTGATTAGATTTCAGCAAGATTATGCCCCCCCCCCCCCCCCCCGCACACGACGGGAGTTTCTACTGCTTATCTTCGTTCTAGCTAAACTCTACCTAGGTAGCCGCGTGGTTTGAGGCGCCATGTCACGGTCCGTGCGGCTCCACCCGCCGGAGGTTCGAGTCCTCCCTCGGGCATGGGTATTTGTGTTGTCCATAACGTAAGTTAGTTTAAGTTAGAGTAAGTAGTGTGTAGGCTTCGGTACCGATGACGTCAACAGTTTGGTCCCATAAGACCTTACGACAAATTTTCAAATTGCTCTCTCCAATTGAGAACGTTTGCAGCATTATACAAAGGCACTCCAACCAGCTAACTTGCCTATTGGGCGGAATTTGGCACGATGTCCTTCAGGAGGACAACCAGCAACTTCGTCAATCAATGCTAAACCGAATAACTGCTTGCATAAGCGCCAGAGCTGACCCAACGCGTTATTTACTTGCTCAATTAGTGAAGTTCTCGTGAATAAATCATCTAATTTTTCTGAAATTGTAATCATTTGTTTGACTGTGCATATACATCGTGTCTACCGATTTACTTCCCATTCGGAAAATTTCTTGCGTATGATTTTTTTTAAAGGCCCACAGAATTCGGAACCGAACTAATAAGCACTGTTACCAGTCACCTGATGTTTGGCGCACAAAATGAACGCATCGGCGTCGCCGCCGACGGCACATTAATAGAAAGTGAGTCTATTGGGTCGGACTTGTTGATTGCAGGCTTGGCGAGGACTCTCGTGCCTGCAGTTTACTGGCCTTTTATGGGCGATCGGCAGCGTGGTCATCTGCAGTGAGCGTGAATAATTCGTGTCGCCGTGTCCCCGTGGCGTTGTAAAGCCACAGGCCGCGCAGGTATGCGAGGCAATCATTCTGAATGTTTCACGACGCCTGCTTGACAGCTGAGTAGTGCGACGCTGGAGTACCGCAACCAGCGTGTTCATACGCGGGGAAGTTGCTCTCGTGTATAATACACGATGGCGCTCAACTATTCCGGTTCTATCACGCTGCTGACAAGTCAATAATGTACGACCCATTCGTTGCAGTAAATAACTGGCTCTGCTTTGTGAGGTACACGAAATGAATGTTATGAATGTTGCAGGAAACACATGCACAAACCCAACGGAGAGAGGGTGAAAACGGAATAACATCTGCATATGCATACACACTTGGCAAGCCACCATACAGTATTAGATCTTGTACCACTGCTAGTAATCCGCTTTTCTGTTCCACTTGATAGTGAAGCGAGGGAAAAACGATTGTATACATGTTTCCATAAAAGCCCTGATTTCTCTCGTTTTTGCGATCCTTACGCGTGATAGACTTTGGTAGCAATAGCATCTTTCGGCAGTCTTTCGCAAATGCTGATTCTCTATTCTCGACAGTGTTACGCTAAAACAAACAAAAAGAACATCTGCTACCTTCCAGGATTCCCATTTGAGGTCATGGAGGATTTCCATAATGCTCGCGTACTGATCGAACCTATCGGTAACTACTGCAGCAATACGTCTCTGAACTGCCTCAATGTCTTCCTTTGCCGCGCGGGATTAGCCAAGCGGTCGCAGCGCTGCAGTCAGGGACTGTGCGGGTGGTCCCGGCGGAGGTTCGAGTCCTCCCTCGAGTATAGGTGTGTTTGTGTTTCTCCTTAGGATAATTTAGGTTAAGTAGTGTATAAGTTTAGGGAATGATGACCTTAGCAGTTAAGTCCAATACGATTTGACACACATTTGACCATTTTTTGTCTTCCTTTAATCCGACCTGGTAGGGATCCCATACATTCAAGAATGGACCACACGAGTATTCCTTACTCAGTCTCCTCTATAGATGAGCTACACACCAATAAACTGAAGCCGGCCGTTGGTCTTTCCTACAACCGACCTCATGTGCTCATTCCAGTCCATGTCGCTTTTCAACGTTACATATTCGAAAAACAACGATATCATAAATTGGGTCCGCCTTGATGCAAAACACCTTGTCTTTTTTTTTACTATTAAAAACAGTCTTGATCACGATTTATTTATCAAGGTGACCGGTTTCGATCACTACTGTGGTCATCTTCAGACCATTGAGTAGGAACCTCTTTCTGTGATTCTCCTCTATAGATGAGCTACACACCAATAAACTGGAGCCGGCCTCTTTCTCCTACAGAAAGAGGTTCCTACTCAATGGTCTGAAGATGACCACAGTAGTGGTCGAAACCGGTCACCTCGATAAATAAATCGTGATCAAGACTGTTTTTAATAGTAAATATTTGTAAGCCAGTGATCACCACCTTTCCCGTAATGTATTCAAAAGTAATACCTTGTCTTTTGTTTACTTGTTTATTTTCCAAACTAATTTCGGCGACAAATATCACCACCATCAGTGGTTTTTTAAAATCTAAAACATGCAGAAAAAGCATTGTTATACAAACACAATAACACATTATTACATTTTACTGTTCGTTTCTTGAAATATATTTTTCTGTGGATACTCTCCTACTACCTTATTTATTGTATGTTATGGCATGTTTTTGAGAATCATTGTCGCTCTTTGCGACATATTTTTTTCTGTTGTCTTATTTCTCAGCGAACATCATGTCATCTGCAACTGTATGAGCGGCTGTTAGTAAACAAAATACTAAAAGGTGAACTTAGTTTGTCAGCAACATACTCTTGGGGTTGCGGTAGTGTTGTGGAATCCAGTTTTTGGTGTGTCCTGGGCTGTTACTTATTAATTCGTGTACCCACATTCGTTGGACGGCATGTAGCTGATTCTATACACAGAAAAAAAAACTTTCGCACTTTGTTTATAGCCAAGAACATGACGCCATCTTGCTGTTCGCGTGTGTCGCGAGAGGTGTATTGCATGTTGCGAGAAAGCTATGAAAACTGCAGCGGGGGTTTCGACGACTTCTGTTCCTTATTTACGTCTCTGCGTGTGACGGGGCAGTGGTTCTTTTGCGTGTGTGCTTTATATTCTGTGTCCTTGGTCAGTTCTCTCACACCGGTAAAGAGTGGGTTGTTGCAAAGCGTTGTGTTTTCGTTTATCACATGTTTCCCTTCCACTATAGCCTTTTGTATGTAATAATTTTATTACATTGCTAGTTGCCGGTATAGACTTCCCTATCACACACAGAGACATAAATAAGGAACAGAAATCGTAATTCCCTCTACAGTTTTCATAGCTTTCTCGCAACATGCGATACATCTCTCACGACACGCGCGAACAGCAATATGGCGTAATGTTCTTGACCATAAACAAAGGGCGAAAGTTTTGTTTGTCTGTGTATTGAATCAGCTACATGCCGTCCAACGAATGTGAGTAAACGAATAAATAAGTAACAGTCCAGGACATACCAAAAACTGGATTCCACAACCCTAGCGCAACCCCAAGTGAATATTGCTGATATACTAAGTTCACCTTTTAGTATTTTGTTTACTAACAGCCGCTCACACAGTTGCAGATGACATGATGTTCGCTGATGTTGCTCATAAGCGATGCAGTAGGCACGCGATAACTTGAACCTATCCTGGGACATACTTTCCTTGTGTCTGAATTTTTGGCCGTTGTTCTGAGGAATATAATAAGCCGGAGTTATGTTTTTTGAAACCAGGCATTTGCCTATTCTGTCAGAAATATTTCCAAAGAAAAGGAATCATATGGTACTCTTTTCTGCTGGAAGCATTATTGTTTATTGTTATAAGAGAGCTGATAGTCTCTGGTTGGAATAAAAATTGCACCACATTGCGCTTCATATGTAGCCTACATGTGTTTTGCAGTAATTGTAGTGCTGTTTAACTGTGGACTATGTAGTCACCCGAACCGCTTGAAACTTTTGTACTGAAATACTCTTATAATTGTTTTTCTTTCGCATTTCACTTTCCGATGTCGATGCAGAGGTCAACAGAATCGTCGGTACAGATTCACTATCAATGATAGAATCTTTGTGATGATGCTAAACACTCGGAAAACCGTCGTGCAGTTTTAAAGTAAAAAACATGTGCGTACAGATGGATCATTTGACGTTTAATAGCTTGTTTCTGACTTGTTCAGTAAAGCACGAAACATGTGTACACTGCTAGTTACTTTAGTCATACAGCAGCAATGGTGAAGTTTTGTATGATGGGCAGAGAACAACGCCATTTTCATTCTCTCTTGAGCAGCGTTGTTTTATTCGTTACCCCGGTCTTCATTTGTCCTCATATGTAACCCTACACGTTTATCATATTCTCTAGCGGGACGAGAGACAAATGGGCCCCAGAGGAGTGTCATGGTTATTACGACATGGTTACTCTCACCATTTGTCTTCGCGTTGCTTATTTCGTAGTCTGAAACATATTTCGCACCTCTAGGCTCTCAGGATTAAGGCGTGTTTTATAGACGAAAAACGGAAGGTCCACAGAGAGCTTAACGCTAACTGCGCCACGGGTAACTTATTTTCGCTCTGGGATTACGCACACATTACGTTCAGAACACTACCCCCGTTCCACGATTTGCTGTTGGCTGCTACAGTTATTAATCTAAGGCAACGGAAATCGCTGCGTCGCGAAAATAACAGTGATAAGAGGTCCAATTGCTCGCCGAGAAGCATGTCAACTGTGTGCGAAAACTGAAAAATTATACTGGGAGGTCTCCATGCTTTAATAATTAATATCAATAGTTACAAAAACTTTTTGTCCTGGTTTAACTTCTGCTGTATGAAGTTGTTACTGGCATAGATGATGATCCTACAAATTTCCACGCTGCAGCGTCACCCTAACACTTTTTTTTTATTTTGTGTGATGATTTAATAAGTCAAAATAAAAATGCTGACACGAATTATTTACAGAACAACTGGGAAACTGCTAGAAGCCGACGTTAAACTTACATTATAGCATTTGTACGAAGGTAATTCCAAAAGTAAGATATATTTTTTTAAGTACATAGACGTTTATTTCTACAATGGTTTACTTCAGTTTATAGCTTGAACATTTAGCTATTCTTCGACATAATCACCATTTCTGTCGATGCATTTTTGTAGACACTGTGGCAGTTTTTATATGCCCATGTCATACCAGTTCGTCGCCATGCTGTTCAGAAAGTTATGAACCTCTTCTTTCACCTCGTCGTCGGAGCTGAATCGCTTTCCGGCCAAATGTTCTTTTAACCTAGGGAGCAGGTGATAGTCACTGGGTGCCAAGTCAGGACTATAGGGTGGGTGGGTGATTATATTCCACTGAACTGTTGCAGGAGAGCAACGGTTTGCCGAGCGATGTGTGGGCGAGCATTGTCATGGAGTATGTGTACACCCCTGCTCAACATTCCTCTTCTCCGGTTCTGAATTGCCCGTTTGAGTTTTTTCAGATCCTCATAGTACCTGTCAGCGTTAATTGTGGTCCCAGCGATTCAGTTCCGACGATAATGTGAAAGAAGAGGTTCATAACTTTCTGAACAGCATGGCGGCGAGCTGGTATGACATGTACATACAAAAACTGCCGCAGCATCTACCAAAATGCACTGACAGAAATGGTGATTATGTCGAAAAATAGCTAAATGTTCAATCTGTAAACTGATGTAAACCATTGCAGAAATAAACAAGTCTATGTACTTATAAAAAGTAGGAGACCTTTCTTTTCGTATTACCCTCGTAGACAGAGAAAGTTTTTGACAATGCTAACTGGAGTACACTCTTTCAAATTCTGACGGTAGTAGGGTAAAATACGGGGAGCGAAACGATATCAACAACATGTACAGAAGCAAGATTGAAGGCACGAAAGGGAAACATCAGTAGAGGATGAGTTGCACAGGATAGTAACCTCTCCCCGACGTTATTTAATCTGTACATTGAGCAAGCTTTAAAAGAACAAAAGAAGAAATTTTACGAACGCATTAAAAGTAGTCAATGAGCACTGATATTTGGAGAGCAAAATAACTGATGATGGCCAACCAGAGGGAATAGACGAGGGAAATTTTTTGAGAAGCTCCGATATGTCGCGAAGTTAAAACCACCGTGAACACCCAATGAAGCTGTGCACAGATCTGTTGCACAATGTCTCTATTACTCCCGTCGATCGCGTAACGTCACACCTTTCGGCACTGAAGGCACAGTGAGAACGTAAAGATGCCTAAAACTCTACTAGAGTCTCCCGCCAATTGTGAAGTGCCTGCTGAGGCGTTCCGTCTGACTTCTTTCCACCCACACAGTGTTAGTTGTCATGCTTTTCTTTCTTCATGACAATTCTCGGTCGCACGCTGCAGGTGCAAAGAAGTGGGAAGTACTTGGCCACCCACCATACAGCTCGACATTGGCTCCCTCTGAGTTTTATCTCTGCTCACGTGAGCCGCTGGCTAAGAGTACCGCATTTTGGCACATACAACGAGCTGCAGACCAGCATATGAAATAGGCGGATATCACAAGTGACTGCCTTTTATGACGAGGGTACTGCTAAGCTGGGTACGACCTGTAGCGACGTAGCTGTGTAACACGCCCGGGGGTACAAATGAGAGGGGGGGTGGGGGGGTGGGGGGTTCCTTAACTGGTTGTCGATTCGCGACCGTGCGGCCTGTCCACACCATGTAACGTACCTAATAATCCCGCGGCGGTCCTACTGTTCTGCTCCACACTGCTTCTGGCTTGCCTGGAATTATGTATCTAAATATGCAAGCGGGTTCAGGGGAGCCATTCAAAGTTAAGCACAACACTGTCCTACGTCTGGTATGAACATCTACACTACTGGTCATTAAAATTGCTACACCAAGAAGAAATGCAGATGATAAACGGGCGTTCATTGAACATATATATTATACTAGAACTGACATGTGGTTACATTTTCACTCAGTTTGGGTGCATAGCTCCTGAGAAATCAGTACCCAGAACAACCACCTCTGGCCGTAATAACGGCCTTGATACGCCCGGGCATTGAGTCAAACAGAACTTGCATGGCGTGTACAGGTACAGCTGCCCATGCAGCTTCAACACGATACCACAGTCCATCAAGAGTAGTGACTGGCGTATTGTCACGAGCCAGTTGCTCGGCCACCATTGACCAGACGTTTTCAATTGGTGAGATATCTGGAGAATGTGCTGGCCAGGGCAGCAGCCGAACATTTTCTGTATCCAGAAAGGCCCGTACAGGACCTGTAACATACAGTCGTGCATTATCCTGCTGAAAGGAGGGTTTCGCAGGGATCAAATGAAGGATAGAGCCCCGGGTCGTAACACATCTGAAATGTAACGTCCACTGTTCAAAGTGCCGGCAATGCGAACAAGAGGTGACCGAGACGTCTGACCAATGGCACCCCATACCATCACGCCGGGTGATAAGCCAGTATGGCGATGACGAATACACGCTTCCAATGTGCGTTTACCGCGATGTCGCCAAACACGGATGCAAGCATGATGATGCTGTAAACAGAACCTGGATTCATCCGAAATAATGACGTTGTGCCATTCGTGCACCCAGGTTAGTCGTTGGATACACCATCGCAGGCGCTTCTGTCTGTGTTGCAGCGTCAAGGGTAACCGCAGCCATGGTCTCCGAGCTGATAGTCCATGCTGCTGCAAACGCGTCGAACTGTTCGTGCAGGTGGTTGTTGTCTTGCAAACGTCCCCATCTGATGACTCAGGGATTGAGACGTGGTTACACGATCCGTTACAGCCATGCGGAATAAGATGCCTGTCATCTCGACTGCTAGTGATACGAGGCCATTGGGATTCAGTACGGCGTTCCGTATTACTGTCCTGAACCCACCGATCCGATATTCTACTAACAGTCATTCGATCTCGACCAACGCGAGCAGCAATGTCGCGATACATAAACCGCAATCGCGATAGGCTACAATCCGACCTCCATCAAAGTCGTAAACCTGATGGTATGCATTTCTCCTCGTTACACTAGGCATCACAAACGTGATGGTATGCATTTCTCCTCGTTACACGAGGCATCACAACAACGTTTCACCAGGCAACGCTAGTCAACTGCTGTTTGTGTATGAGAAATCGGTTGGAAACTTTCCTAATGTCAACACGTTGCAGGTGTCGCCACCGACGCCAACAACCTTGTGTGAATGCTCTGATTAGCTAATCATTTACATATCACAGCATCTTCTTCCTGTCGGTTAAATTTCGCGTCTGTAGCACGTCAGCTTCGTGGAGTAGCAATTTTAATGGCGAGTAGTGTATATTCTGAGACGATATGAAAATCACAGGTTGCACTGTTTACACTCAAAGTCAAAAATGGTTCAAATGGCACTGAGCACAATGGGACTTAACTGCTGTGGTCATCGGTCCCCTAGAAATTAGAACTACTTAAACCTAACTAACCCAAGGACATCATACACATCCATGCCGGAGGCAGGATTTGAACCTGCGACCGTAGCGGTCTCGCGGTTCCAGACTGTAGCGCCTAGAACCGCTCAGCCACTCCGACCGACACACGCAACTGGTATGTTGTGGATAGCTCTGCATGTGAGAGGCATTGTTAGTATGGAAGTTGAAGTGTTGGTGCAAGTGCTATTACAGTAAAGTGATGAAATATGGAAGTGGTTCAGAGGAAAGTGCGTCGAGGTATAATTAAAAATGAACAGTGCCGCCGATAACGTATTTGTGTATCGTCTCGTTGCGTGTTGGACCGCACATCAATTATGCGTGTTCGGTCTCCTAGAATGAACAAATGTGAATCAGTAATACTATTTACCACAAAAGAGAGCAATCAAGTGCCAGTGTCAGGTAGCGAGCGTGAGAACGTCCTTTCGATCATCGCGTTTCCGCATCATCAACAATCTACCGCGCCCAGACGGTTGCGCGCACGCTCGTACAATTGAGAACTGTGAACTGTAAATTAACTTTATGATCAGTGTTATATTATTACTAGTGTCAAGGAGGACTGGCACCAAATATCTGTATGTGTGGCGAGGGTAAGAACTTTCGTTCGATCACTCGGCTTCCGCATCATCAACAATCACCCGCGTCGTGTCGGTTACGTGTACTCTGGTCCAAGTGATATTGTGGACAGATAATCAGCAAGGTTGTTAATCGGGATAAACATTTACTACTTTGAGTGAGGCCGAACGGTTCTAGGATCCACAGTCTGGAACCACGCGACCGCTACAGTCGCAGGTTCGAATCCTGCCTTGGGCGTGGATGTGCGTGATGTCCTTAGGTTCGTTAGGTTTTATTAGTTCTAAGTTCTAGGGGACTGATGACCTCAGCAGTTAAGTCCCATAGCGCTCAGAGCCAACTGAACCATTTTGAACCAGTTGCGTGTCCCGTGCTCGACTCTGCGGAAGCGGCTGCCCGCGAAGATACTCCACAACTAATCGAGCGATATGTCAGTACGCTTACAGCCGGAAGGTGTAACTGATGCTAAAAATAAAACATTTTTGATTTGTACTGTGGTTTAAATTTCGTGATCGATAGGAGCTTAAAAGAAAAGTAGCCCATGTAAAATGAAGACGGGCAACCGTAAAAAAAGATTTCCTGAAAAAATGACATTTTCTAACATGATATTTATACACAGTGTCGATTACGAACAACCATCAATATATAAGGGAATGACAACAACGAAAATATGTATATGAAATATATTCGCAGTTTTGAAGGACAACCATTGCCTTTATAATGGAATGACTACAATGAAAATTTGTGCTGGATTGAGTCTCGAAGCCGGATTTCTAGCGTATCGCGAGCGGTAGCCTTACCCAAACTTCCATATCTCATCAATCATGTATCTACTCCCTGCACTCGTACATTCCTTATCTGCATTCTCGCACAGGGGAGGCATTATAATTGAAAGTGACCTGCCCGATGTCTATGGGGTCCAGTGCTTGTTTTGTTCAGAAGAACGACGCAATGTTCCCCAAGAGATGCATGCAAGACCGAAGGAACAGGTACTGCAGTGACTACAGCCGTTATGAAATACACGAATTATATTCGCCGTTGCGTATATGGACAATCATCGACTGACTATGGAATGACAGTTATAGAAATTAGTGCCCAACTTGGACTCGAATGTGGATTTCCCCCCTTATCGCGAGCGGTCGCCTTAACCGCTTTGGCTGCCCGTGCACAGCGCACGGCCAGACATACCCAACAACACAGGTATAACGTATTTATCCACCGATACCAGGCAGCGACTTTCAATTAAAAATTCCTCCCGCCCCCACTTTGCACAGGTATTACAAAAACTATGTGCGAGTACAGGTTGTGACGCAGGATCGACGACATATGGATGTATGGGTTTGGTCTGGAGTCGTGCACGGATAGCCGAAGCGGCTGAGGTGACCGCTCGCGTACAGGGAGAAATCCGGGCTCATGCCCTGGTCCGGCACAAAGTTTCATGCATGCATGCATGCATATCCGAAGGAACATTAAAGCGTTCTTAACAAAACAGGCATTGCAGTACCATATTTTCTAACTTCGAACATAAATTGTCTTGAATGCTTTTATAAAGGATGTAGATTACTACCCAAGTGAACCAATTCGTACAAGAAAAGAACAGGGCTGTACAGAGGGCGTTGCGAGTTAGGCCCCCGACAAGGGCGCGGGCAGAAGTTGCGCAAAAACAAATTGAGAAAAGAAGAGCAATAAAGAAATACGGTTTAAGTATTAACCGAGAGAGGTACGCAAGTTTTCCAACCCCCTCCCGCCTTCCCTCCCCCGCCCCTCCCCCCCGTCACCTACCCATCTTTTGCCTCCGAGAAGAAGCATTTCCCTCAGCCCGCGACTGTAAACGCACTTTGTTGACACCTTGCCATTTCTCCCATGTCATCTCGTCCAAGACGCATCCTGTAGAAACGAGTACTTCCGAACAGTTAGCACCAGTGCGTTTCGTTGCCGCCTACTTAGCTCGCTCGTATTGAACAATAACTTCTTCGTTCTCTCGGTCCTCAAATGTCGACCTTCGTTCATTTGTTTTTCTCCACAAACAAGCGGATTTTCCCTCTTATAGGATGATGGTACGGACCTTCTCTGTTTTAACACTACAGCGCAGCTTCCTGCAAAGAATGATTCTGTGTGACTTTTGAGTTGGTCATATACTGAAAATGGCTGCTTCTACAAATCGGAAAGATTTGTAAATGACCATTACACCTAAACATTAGACAGAGAAGCAGTGTCTTTTATCTAAAATTCTCTAACTATTCTAGATGGTGCGAATTACTTCACATTTGTATAAATTTAGTTCATTGCTATGAGATAATACATTTTCTTGACGTCCTCGTACGTGGACCCCAATTCATAATCCAAATACGAGAGAAAAAGTAAGATGTTTCACAACCAATGCTAATGAAACTCTATCATGAAAACAGGAAAAATATTGATCTTTGTGACAGATTTTTATCGCATTAGAAGTGTTACATTAGCACTGCAGAGCGGCCGGTATGAATTTTTAATCATTTAATAAACCGTGTGATTACCAATTGTTGGGTGATGTACCACAAATGGTGTTCAGTGAACCAAATACATGTTGGCCAAGTTATAATTAATTATAAATATGGCATGCTAGTTGACAACATTTTTGTACTGTGAATTTCTTTGAGAGTGAAGATACAGATGATACAGAAAATCTGAATAAATATCCAAGCAGAGTTCTTTTGCGGAAGTTGAGTTTGACAATGTTGAGCACCGAACATTCAAAGAATGTTTCAATATGCTGGAAACCTACCTGCAATTCCAAGAAAAGAGTCATGTTCATCAAATGTGAAATGTATTTAGGTATTGTGGAAAATAACTGTTTTTGAGTTTATACTACAAACTAGAGATTTCTTTAATGGCTGTAGCAGATTATTGCTTGCCAGAAATTGTTGTATGAGTATTACTTCCTTATTCTTTTTAACTCCCTACGTGCACTCACTGTGCTAGCTGGACTTCTGGTAACGCGTTGGAACTCACAAATTATGCCTTTGGCTGATTTCATGCGATTTTTTTACAACCTCCCTCCCCACTGCTTCGCGGTCCATGTTTGTCAGTACATGGTGTCTTACTTTAGTTGTGGTTTTTTTTTTGGCATTTCCATTTGCAATTAATGTCGCTAACAGTTGATTTAAACAGCGTTAAAAGGACTGAAATGTCCCAGGTGACATCCAGCAACTACTCCACGTCACTGAGCTGTCCTGACCGATTCTTGCTGTTTGTGCTGCTTCCCTGCCTCATTTTATACCGGTAGGTCTGCCGCTCCTGGAGTCCAGCGGTCAGAGCCGCATTACTTAGGGGTGTCCGGTGTGAGTTAACGAGCATTTCGCTCTCATTTAAGTATATGGCCAAAACAGTCAGCCTTCAGGAATTGGGAAACGAACCCTGTCGTCCAGGATCGGATGCCACAAAGGGCGCAGATTCACCACGAGATGGAGAAACTCATAGGCGTCTATTGTCTATTGAGCGTGCGAATGAGACAGACGAGAACCTACATCATAGGGAAACCCAGTAGAAGACTTTTGTGGCCAAGGAGACTTAGCAGTGTTAAATATGGCGGACCTAAGGTCGGCCATAAAGGCAAACATTTATGAAAACTATTTAATTATGTGGTAGTGCAGGGAATGAATCCACAGTAATTTTAATCTGCCATCCTCCATAAATTTTCATGGTGATCTCAATAACACTTGAATATTAATCATATCTCTAATAGTTTAGGATTTACTGTTAAAGTGAAACTAACAAATTTTTGTAACAAAAACTTTAATGCTGAAATCTGAACGCTTTGGTCTATCTTCATGATCGCATCATTAAAATGATAAACGTTGTAAATATCAACTCTTTAACTTTATGTGTTTAAAAGATATAGTAAATTTAAATTATCAGTATTTTCAGTTAAACATCAGATCATCATTTCCTCCACAAAAAACACATTGACCGATGACAGCATGACATCTTATTGAATCAATAGGTAATAGAATATTTGTTGTAAGGTATAGTGCATAATAGTTACTTGTATTCTTTACTTATTTATCAGAATACTTTACTTATTTATCAGAAAGCCCATTGGTTCAAGACTGTTGACTGTGGCATTCAAAGCTAAGAAGGAAATTGTATTGCTTTTATGTAAAAGAATTTAACGTTTATTATGTAATAGATAGTATTGTTTCTTTATTTAAAACGTGAAAATGGTCAAGCTTAGATTATTTAAATTTTTTAAGACCGTTAAGTAATGTAGAATAAGCTGTAGCCAATCAGATGGACGGCTTCAGGAAAGGGAACTGCGCTAGTCAGTTGAGCGAAGATGTTCGGCGCGTGGGAAACGCGGTCGGAGACTGGCAGAGGGCAGTTCTGGTCGAGACAGCAAAGGGTACAGTTCGGGTTAAGTCGCAAAAGCGGACAGTCGCTCTTTAGGCAGCTAGGGAGTGAAACGGCTTAGAAAATTTCGAGCGGTGAGCAGCCGCGCCCCTGGTGTGAACTCTTAACTCTTCGTGCAAATATCGAGGGGAGTATTGGACTTGTTTCGCTATGAGGTTGTGAATGATCTAACTGTGTCAAATGGATATGCGCTCGAGTGAAATAGTAATTCTAAATACGACCACTTTTTCTGTTAGTTTTCTTTCTGAATAAACATTATTCTAACCAAATCGCAACTGTGTGGCCTACGTATTTATGGGTCGTTAATTTAGTTCCCGATATTATTATTACGGTTATTATATGTTATATTAACTGTGTATTTCGCAAACTTGCCATCAGGCAGACAGTTTAACCAACGGGTCACAAGTGTCTAATTTAGGGCGTGTAATGCGACATGTGCGATTCAACGCCTAGACGAGTTTGAGCCAAGACATTTCGACGAAGAGGAACCGCATGTGAGCCCGAACATCTATGAGATGTTAGCTCTCACCGGATACTTTTGATCAGATAGTGTAGCCTGCACAGATACGTTGTAGACTGAGTAGCCAAAACTCATGAGGTGGCACAGAGTTTGATGACACTCGCCGGTTGCTGTTTCCTAGGTGGTACTTTCTTTCCTGACGCTCTGAATTTAAATGGCTCTGAGCACTATGCGACTCAACTGCTGTGGTCATTAGTCCCTTAGAACTTAGAACTACTTAAACCTAACTAACCTAAGGACATCACACACATCCATGCCCGAGGCAGGATTCGAACCTGCGACCGTAGCAGTCGCACGGTTCCGGACTGCGCGCCTAGAACCGCGAGACCACCGCGGCCGGCCTCTGCATTTAATTACGCATCGAGCTGACTCATGCAAGACCGCCGAATGCCCCGTACTGCCCATGCGTAAGCAACAGTCAGACGTTTGCGCGCGTGGAAACACGGTATCTGTGACGATGGAGAGCCACCTTATGTACTGCTGCCCTCGAAAACCTGAATTATTATGTCTGATATGGGATGACCTAAGCATCTTGCACCCATTATCATAGCACGATTGGTTGACGATGAGCTGTCGTGTCCTCTGCACACCTCTCTGTAACAAACTGCGCAGTTATCGCGTCTACACTTGCGTCATAGGCAATGTCTAGTCGCAATAATCGGCTGTCATACAAGACACATCGCCAAATTGGACAATCCTTCGTGTGGCCAATCAGTTAATTCGGGTAGGCAACTCTGAAACCGAGGTTTCCACGACAGTGACTCCTGCAGCCTTTGTTGTAAACTACACTCTCATGATTGATGGCTGAGTAATGATTCTCAGGTAGCCTTTAAGTACACTTTTATTGAAGACTCACAAAATACATAAAACGAATAATAATCAAGATGATCGTCTTTGATGAGATCCGAGTAACAGAATCAAAGTTCGTAGTGACGTCGTTGCTATGATCCCACTAACACAAGTATACAGTCAAAGTTTCACTGTAGCAGTTCCAAGTCTGTAGGGGCATTTGGAGCGATGCCATATGTATAGTGTTGTGTAGATGTGACACCCGAACTGGACTCAACAGAATCTCAGACTGACGGTCCACAGAGCTGAGGGAAGAGCTGAACAGACGGAGCAATTTCCACGTGCCCTTGATGGACACATATCTGCGGATGCAAGATGGTTCCATTGATTGCACCGCCGCCATTGCTGCTCCACGAGCTGCCTAAAAGCGATGTCGATGCTCCTGGTGGCGCCTGCTAGCGTTTAGCCTATCAACAAATTGCAATCAATTCTGTGTCCACAACAAGCAACGTACTGGCGGGGCGCCTAAACAGTCTCCGAAAGAGGAGCGCCTGCAGCCCTGCAGTAGACTACCCGCTTATGACAGGCGTTGTGCCGGAAGAAAGAGTGGCCGACAAACGTCCAGATACTTCGTAACCAGAGTGACTTTCACCCCGAAAGTAGCATGATGCCCCCACACTTACAGTGACTTCTGCAAGGAGAACTTCGTTTCCATCATTAATCCTCAACTGGTATCACACGACTGTGAAACGGCTGTCGATCTCCCTGGTGATTACACATTTCCCTTACAGGGATGTTTAAACTTTTCGCTATGTATATCTCTCAATTGTAGTGCCGGCTTCCCACTGTGAAGGTGGGCTGTTGATCGCTCTGCATGAGTTTCAGTTAATCCACAGTGAAGTCACCGCGACGTCTCGCAGGCGTATGATACCAGTTACGTGATTGTAATTTGTCAGACTTGTGTTCGTGTTTATTGTGGTTATTCTGATGTTACACATTATGATTATTACTGAAAGTACCTCGTAATTAATTTTCACAGCATGAAGCCTCTAGCAGCTCTTGCTTACTATTCAAAACAGCTTGAACAGAAGATTATTCCTCATGAGTTCTGAGAGTCAGTGAACCAAACTAATGCACTTGAAGGAATTGCTTATTGACGTTTTGAACGTCATTGATACGGATCCACATTTCGTGATAGAAATGATACGAATCTAAAACGGGCAGTAGATGACGTATGGGTAACTGTGATGAATGCTTGTGTAGTGTGGTATTTGTAGATTACGGAATAGAAGAAAGCAGTGCACACCCTGCTCCTTTTGAATAACGCTGGAGTCGCCAAATAATATTTTAATATTGTTAATCTGTCAATCATCAGTTGCTATTAACCATAGATTACTTAACCTTCATAAAATTTACGATTGCATTTGGTATCTCTTCGTAGTTCCCGCTAATATCGACACATTAGCGTGCTCTTGAGTAATTTCAGACAAAAGTTGGTTGTTAACAAAGGTTGGATCATTTATTGCCTGACTCCAGCGGTTTGCTGGCACTGGTGCCCTTGTCGTAAATAATACGAATGTTTAGAGATGGTGTACCTGTTTTCTAATACTTGGCATCGCTTAGAATTTATCTCAGTGTGGCATCGTATGTGAGATATCAAGCAGTCACATTTAGAAGAGTGTTATCTTATGTCACATTGGCCCTTTTCAGCGCTTATCTCGATTTTTTATACTAAAATTAGCACAATATGGGTGGTGCTGAGTTTGATTTTGACACAAAAATACAGGATTGTTTGCTTCAAGACACAGACAATGAAGAATTTAACGAAGAGGAAGATTGTGTTCAAGAAGATAATCTTATATGTAAAGATGACAGTGATGTAAACACAGACCTTGAAGCAGCAAATGAGGAATCGGATGAAGAATCCCTTGGTGGCCGTCGAAGAGAGCAGAAGACTTCCTTCCCATTTTGTTTGTAAAATACTCTTGGAGTCATGATAATTATAATGATTTGCAACTAGTGTTTATCATAAATTTTGGCTTCTTTCCCCGTAACATTTTGGGCTGTGAAATTGTCATTATTGGATATAAAACAGAGCATTTTGTAATTATTCTATATGTAAAATACCACTGGAAATTGTTAATTCATTTGAAAAAAAATTTAGAGTACTAAAATTTACCATGGTTTAGTGGTAACGAAACATTTCCCATACAGAAGGACGAGAAATAAAATCCTGCAGAAGCGTACAAATATTTGGGAAAAATAAAGGTAACTCCAGTACACGTGACAATGACATTAGTTCCCGAATAGCAATGTAAAAGAGGGCTACTAAAGCTTTGCATAGAAGAATATGGTAAATAACATTTGGCGGGACACAAAGAAAAGAATATTTCGCACTGTGATGGTGTACATAATTGTCTATGGAGCTAGTATATGGCATCAAACAAGCAACGTTAGGGAGAAAATCAGCATAATGGAAATGGACTGTGTGTGAAGATGTCTGCCATTAACAGGGCGAGATAGGATACCAAATGAGAGGCGAATGGAGACAACGTGCTTCATAAAAATAAACAAATAAAAAAAAATTGAGAACAGAGCTCTTCAGCGTTGGGGATGGGGTTTCGCCGAAACAACCTGTTTTCGGTTATACCGCTTTTTTTTCACGCCAGTTTAGCATGATTGTTAAATTTGCTGAAAGTAACCGGTTTCTGAAATAAGCGATTTTCGGTTTTTGATTCGTATTATTTCCTGTAATAAATGTAGATAGAAATCAAACAGAGACAAAAATTTTGACTCTTTCAATTTCAAGATACATAGAATCAAAATGTTCAGTTAAATAGTCATATAAAAGAAAACTTAGTCCGTCCACCATTCGCTGCTTTACTCGAAAATTTATAAGTGACTGATACTACAAAAAATCGACAGTGCTCCCTGGTGATTCCAATTTCTTTAAACGCTGCTAAAATATCATACCACTATCTGCGCATTACGTATATTGAGTGCTAAAAGGTGAAAACTGAGGTTAAGAAGCTCTCTTTTTTGTTAAGTTGTCCGTTTTCGGGGTCTACGAGCAAATAAAGGCATATTATGTAGATACAGGCAGCTGATGAACTACTTTCTATTTTTATTGTATATTATGAATGAATTGTTGTTAATTTATTAACTTACTACCGTTGCCATAATTTCCTTCCTCTCTCATTATTTCATAAAAGTGGCATACAAACTTCTAAGCTGCTAAAGCAAATGAAGCAGTGTAATTCATTGCTTCGTCGCTTCATCACAGTATTTCAAGACTAAGGATGGTATCATTCTGCAATATAACAGATGTCCGGCAACGAGAGCGAGAAACTAGTGTATAGATCAAGTGGAGCAAGTCTTGCAGATCGCACATACATGAGTACCTTCAGACATGACAGGCGGAAACAAGGACGTTAGGGCGTTATTGTCTTAGCAGTGGTGTAGCAATTCTTATGCCATGTGTTGCTCGTTGCTGTCGGCATTGTAGTTAAAATAGTACTGACCGCTTTTACCATTTTCTATAATAATGCAATATTTCAAACCATTGCAAAATTTTCGAGTAAAATTACTCCCTTTTTAAAAAAGGTTTATTTAAAAATGAAAAATTTTAGCACTGTTGCTGTGACTAATTGGTATTTAGTTTTTTACTCGCTTATTAATAAAAACTGGTATTTAGTTTTTTACTCGCTTATTAATAAAAACTGAAAAGCATTTGTTATATGCGAGACTAAACAAATAACAAGAAATACCGATTATTCAGAACTGAAATATCGTTATCGGTTTTAACCGGTCGTTTTTTGCCCTATTTAGGGGTACCTACGCGTATGGAGAATGTCGGTCCGAAGGTGGTCAAGAAAGATTTCCAACTGGAAGCCGCCTGGAAGAAGAAGAAGAGGAACGTCAGCGCTGTAGTGGAGTAAAAACATACAGGAAGCAATGGAAGACATGGATCTAGGACCGGATG
This sequence comes from Schistocerca gregaria, assembly GCF_023897955.1. Taxonomy (NCBI): domain Eukaryota; kingdom Metazoa; phylum Arthropoda; class Insecta; order Orthoptera; family Acrididae; genus Schistocerca; species Schistocerca gregaria. Next base: position 261,961,210 of record NC_064925.1, on the reverse strand, counting down.
ACTAGAACCAAAAAGGCCTGTAGAAATAAAAAACGGTTAACTCCTTTTGGGAAACGCCGAAGAAGAAGAAGAACAAGCCGGCCGGAGTGGCCGAGCGGTTCTAGGCGCTTCAGTCTGGAACCGCGCCACCGCTACGGTCGCAAGTTCGAATCCTGCCTCGGGCGTGGATGTGTGTGATGTCCTTAGGTTAGTTAGGTTTAAGTAGTTCTCAGTTCTAGGGGACTGATGACCTCAGAAGTTAAGTCCCATTGTTCTCAGAGCCATTTGAACCATCTGAAGGAAGAACAAGAACAACAAGAAGAAAAACAAAAAAATCCGCTGGACGGCCAATGTAGGCAGATCATCGCAAGATACATAGGGGGGGGGGGGGGGGGGATGTTTTCAGGACGTCCCATAGATAAAGGAGCGGTCATAAGAATGAGCCTTGAGGTACCCCTGCAGTTGAATGGGGAACGCGGTTTTTGTATATGTGTATTTGTGCTGATCAGAGCAAGAGGAATGAAGAACAAAACGTTCCTCCGCAGTTGTAGCAGAGCTGCTGAGGCGATAAACCGCTTAAGTCTGCGTGTTGGGGAGTTGTCGGGGTGGAAAGGGAACTGTAGGATTTGGAGTGGGAGGAGGTGGGGGGGGGGGGATGTCGGGGTCTGACAGAGGCGCACCTACTCGGAATTATATTTGCAGGGCGCAAATTGCGGATCTGAGAAGGCGAGGCGGTGAGATCAATAGGGCGCGCGACGTGTAGCGAAAGCACGATTGCCGCCGTGTCTGCCCGCGCCCACGCCGCTCCCGAGACGCCGCCGACCCGATGGGGTCCCGCGAATCAGGAAGGCGGCGCTTTATATTTAGCGACGCCAGAAAGGAGACGCAAAATAAAAGGGACGGCCTTTGCAGCACCGTAGCGTGAGCGCCGGTCGTAAATTTTGTTCAAGGGTACGTCGTAAATTCTCTCGATTCGCTCGCTAACGTAGCATTCCTAACGATTCAGGAAATAAGCTTCAAAAATTATGTTGGACTGTATAATGGAACTGGCCAGTGACACAATACGATATATAGTATAAAACAATTCTCGATCTAGTAACATTTTTATTTACATCCAAACAGGTGCGTAAGTGCCATTTGTTTATCTGCGAATGTAAAAAATATATAGATATAAATTATTATTGACGAAACACTGTAATACTAAAAAATTGGCAAACATACTGTGTGTTTTTCAACAACTAGTCACAGTAATAATAATAATAATAATAATAATAATAATAAGAAGAAGAAGAAGAAGAAGAAGAATTATTATTATTATTATTATTATTATTTCCAGCATCGATATTGAATTTCGAAGTAATAAAATCAAAATACTGAACTGTAAATGAAAAACATACGAAGATAATTTAATTTGTATCTATGGTAGACCGATGGCAAGACACGTGGTTAGCCAAGTACAAGGCTACAAATTTAAAATGAAATTAGGGGAACCTGCAAACCAAGGGGTCCGAAAGGGTGTAGCTTATTACCCACACTTATAAATATATACATTGACGATATGATTAAAACATGGAAACAACAACAGATCCGGACTTGATATTGTCATATGACTTATTTCTTAATACAGTGATTAAATGCAGACGACCTTGCATTTGTGCATGATAGCTAAACTTCGCTACAAAGATCCATCTATAAAATTAACCAAATTCGTAAAGAACATAATGTGAAACTATCCATTCCAAAAACCAAAGTGACGACTTTGTAGATGACAAAACCGCTGAGGACTAATATTGTCAGTTATTTTAGTTACCTGACAAATATCATAAGCTACCAGAATGAACTCAACATTGACAACAAACAGCAGAAACATCAAGCGATAGGTGGAACAATCAATATAACATTGAGAAATAAAGTGAGAAGAGACAGAAAAATCAAGTTTTATGAAGTACTTGCAGTGTCGACATTCCTAGTTGGAAGTGAAACATTACAACTGCTAATAAGCAAAAAAGTAGAAACCATGCGGCAGAAGTGAAATTTATAACAGGAGTGAAAGGCTGCACAACATTAGATAGACTAAGAAACAAAGACATAAGGGCAGAGCTTGGTATATCTGCTGTAAATGAGCAGATCGAGTTTAATCGACAAAACTGGCTAGAAAATCTACAAAAAATGCCAGGTTCAGGACTACTAAAACAAACCATAAATTACAGACCTCTAGATATAAGATCCGTAGGAAGACCAAGAAAAATAGCACTGTGCCGGCCGCGGTGGTCTCGCGGTTCTAGGCGCGCAGTCCGGAACCGTGCGACTGCTACGGTCGCAGGTTCGAATCCTGCCTCGGGCATGGATGTGTGTGATGTCCTTAGGTTAGTTAGGTTTAAGTAGTTCTAAGCTCTAGGGGACTGATGACCACAGCAGTTGAGTCCCATAGTGCTCAGAGCCATTTTTTGAAAAATAGCACTGGAGACTTAGAAGACGTAACAACTCTAAGGCATAGACCGTAGACCATGATGAATGACGAAAAGTAAGGAGAAGAACTAGAAGAAGAAATTAGGATAATGCAGGAGTAAGTCTAATAGCAAATAATAAAATAGGAATGAAGGTGAACTACTATGAATGGCACAGTGAAAGCTGAGTAGGAAAATCAGTCCCGCAGTGTTCGAATACAGCTTTAGTGGTGCGCTGCTTGACGCAGTCAGATATAGTAAATATCCAGGCGTAATGTTGCAAACCGATATGAAATTGAACGAACATGTGATCATTGTGGTAGAGAAGGCGAATGGCCGACTTCGTTCTATTGGGAGAATTTTAGGAAAGTGTGGTTCACCTGTAAAGTAGGCGACGTATAGGGTACTGATAGAGTGTCTGGGATCCCCAGCAGGTAGAATTAAAGGAAGACATCGAAGCAGTTCAGACGTGGGTGATAGATTTGATGCTAGTAGGTTCGAGTGACAAGTGAGTATTACGGAGATGCTTGGTGAACACACATGTGAATGCCTGGTGGAAATGTGGCGTTCTTTTAGCTATTCACAATTGAAAAAATGAAGAGGATCGGCATTTGAAGTTTACTGCAGAGCGACTGTACTGATGCTAAAGAACATTTCGTGTAAAGGCCGCGAAAATGGTTCAAATGGCTCTGAGCACTGTGGGACTTAACATCTATGGTCATCAGTCCCCTAGAACTTAGAACTACTTAAACCTAACTAACCCAAGGACATTACACAACACCCAGTCGTCACGAGGCAGAGAAAAATCCCTGACCCCGCCGGGAACCCGGGCGTGGGAAGCGAGAACGCTACCGCACGACCACGAGCTGCGGACTAAAGGTCGCGAAACCAAGATACGAGAAATTGGGGCTCGTGTGGGGCCATATAGAGAATTGTCTTTCCCTCGCTCTTTGTATGTGTGGAGCAGGGAAGGATATGATTAAAATGCTACAAGGCATCGTCCGCCATGCATCATACGGTTGCTTGCGCAGTATGTCTGTAGATGGTGATGTAGGAATGTAGGAACACTCGAGACAATACTGACACTGTTACCTGTCTTTGAGGATTGGTCGAACAGAGGCAAACCTACTTCCATGGTATACGTAGGTTTATGATCTTGCAGATACGAGGGTTGGAACTTAAATAGTGGCAACTATATATTCACAACCGATACAAGAGAGTTACATGTTTGCACCTGTTACTGTCCTTCAAAGTAGTCACCAGCGTTGTGTAGAGCCCGTTGCCAGCCATGTGGAAGGCGTAGTATACCGTTAGCAAAGCCTGTAGTGTTGATGGTGCGAATGGATCGGTCTAAAGTTATGGTGATTCTCTTGTACGACTGTGATGGTGTTGTTCTAACGCATGACGTTCCTCCTCGCTAGACCGCCAATGCACAGTATTACTGTATGTTTTTGGAGCATCACCTGCGACCAGCTTTGCGAAAGAAGCGGCGACACTTTCTGCGCAACCCAGCCATCATTTTGCACGACAAAGCGCGGGCGCATACAGGCAAGCTGTGGTTTCTCTGCTCGGACGATTGGACTGGGAAGTACTGTACCATTCACCATACTCCCCGGACTTAAGTCCTTGTGACTTTGATTTGATTCCGAAGGTGAAGGAACTACTTCGTGGCATTCGCTTCAGAACTGTTCCAGAGATTCGATAGGCAGTAGACCACCATCAACGGAACAGGCTCTGCTAATGGTATACTACGCCTTCCACATCGCAGGCAACAAGTTCTACACAACGCTGGTGACTACTTTGAAGGACAGTAATAGGTGCAAACATGTAACTCTTTTGTATCGGTTGTCAAGAAATAGTTGCCTCTATTTAAGTTCCAACCCTCGTAGTAATTGCCTTTAGATACCTGAAAATGATCTGAAGCCGAAATTGTACGATAGTAAGAAAAATAACGGAAGAGTTTACAGCTGCAGGCCGTAAGGAGTCATCAAAAATATCTAACTACTGTTGTTCAAAGAAAACATCATCAAATATTGTATTGCCGGTATCCACAGCTGTAGAATTCAACGTTTTAGCTCTATGACAAATCTTTATTTCAGATCTACTTAGTTCCGCGGCGGAAAAGCAACACCTTCAGGGATACAGATTTATAATTTATTCGACACGATAATCAGTGGATTACCCAACATTCCTTGTCCTATGGTGATAAAACTGTTTAACCGTCAATAATATAGGGGAAAATTCAGCTCTATTTTAAATTATTGGTTGAAAAGGTTTCATCACAATGGGACAAAGAATGTTGGGTCATCTACTCCATACCGTTTGGAATAAATCATAAATCTGCATTTCTGAAGGTGTCGCTTTAACGCTGCGAAGCAAGTTGCATCAAAGTAAAGATTTTTCTGAAGCGGCCTGATTCATCATGGATCGAAGAAAATAGCATTAGTCACACATACTCATAAGCAGATTGTTTTGTGGCATGGCAAGAGTCTAAAAACTGTTTTTTATTCCATTCTTTGGTCACAATACCAATTCTTTAGACGATGACCGGTTTCAGTCCGTAATGACTATACTCAGATCTTTTTTACACCATGTCCTAAAGTGATAAGGCCATAATGGCATCATAAAAACATACAAATATAATTATTGCAATAATGATTGTGTGGACGATGTGGCCTATTCTACACCTTATTTTAGATCTATGTGACGATGCTGTGCTGATTATATTTATATGTTCTGATGATGCCATTATGGCCTTATCACTTTAGGACATGGTGTAAAAAAGATCTGAAGCTGGTAATTACGGATTGAAACCGGCCATCGTCTGAAGAATTGATATTGTGATCAAAGACTGGAATAAAAAAACATTTGACAGTCCTGGATCACTGTTTGTATACGCGACCATGTCGCAGTTGGTGAAAAGAGTCTAACACACTAATTGGCTATTCCTGAAGACGAAATCAGCGCATTCCGTGCCCACTTGCGTCAGTAAAGCGGGTCGGGTTGACCCATAATTGCTGTATAAGCAAGAAACAAGTGGCTGCCGTGACGCCTGCACCTTCTGCACGATAATACGAAATGTTCTGTCGTGGGAACCTCCTTGCTGGACACGGCGCGAACACCTCCGCAGAAGCCTGTGAACCAGCGGCTGCCGCGGCTCCGTGCTTGAGGGCGCTGCAAGTTTCGGGTCAGCTCATTTTTCGGCGCCGGCATACTTTGGAGGGCGCGTCCCTCGTCGCTGACGGCTGCCCTCGGGAAGCACCAAAACTCTGCCAAGTTTGCACGGAGTTTGACCGGCGGTGGTCCTAACAGCGGAGGCTGCGCCAACCGAGTGCCACGGCGGGGTCGTCCATCAGCTGTCCGGCGCTTCGATCTGACCCACATGACGCGTACGTCGCTACACACTGTCCTGGTGTATGGCGTCTCGTGCTTTTCCATTATTTTGTCGCCTTCCTCCTCCTCCTCATCTGCGTGAGATATTAGATATTAGTCGCTCATTTAAAAGACTACATCGTTTTCTTTGATGCGCTGTACATGGTGCAAAACTAGTACCAGGCGGTTACGTGAAAATCAGATTCAATTTGAGATAATTCTCATTTATTGCCGTGTGTCAGTCGCATATTTTTAATTAGATTACATGCTTCGATCATTTTGGAGCACCTTCAGATCTAATCAGTTGTGTCAGCAATCCCTCTTGTCTATTCGGAACCACATCTGATAAGTGGCTCTGATTAGACAAGATGGGTTGCTGACTTCACTACATAGATCTGAAGATGATTCCGGATTGATCGAAACACTTAATCTAATTAAAAATGTGCAAACTGAGATGGACCAATAAATGAGAATTATCTTAATTATCTAAAGAGCTGCTGAATCTCTCAAGCCTGTTGCCTTACATTTTATAACAGGTGGTTCATTTTAAAGCTTTCCATGTAGAATACAAAACGTATTCCATATTAAAAACAGCAATTAATATTTTCAGCAATTACAGTGGAGGTATTAATAAATTAAATATACATTATAAATTTAAAAAAAAACACAAATTCCGATTTTAAGAAGATATGATGATAGATGATAGGGAAGACTTGGATGGAAAAGCCTCGGAACTGCTTCGATCCTTACAGTCCCGGTTCGCTACAGTTTAATTTACGGATTAATATTTCTAAACACTATTTACAAAAAACTATAACTATTACGTACGTCGCCGAAAGCGCAGTGGTGTGTGAGTGTAAAGTATGTTAAAATAACCATACCCCAGCTGGGATTGGTATGGCTCAGTCGCAGACGTTCCATGATGTCCAGAAAGAAGTGATATACCCTACGGTCCTTTGCCAAGTATTCACCCGCCATTTTAACAAGTTGGCGCTTCTCTGTGATGTCCTGTCCAGTAATGTTGATTACCTTTTCCTGTCTCCCCCTCCTAAGCCAATACACTACAGCCCGAAGCCGAATGGTTATGTTGATAGGGAAGGTTCCAAACACCACGCAGAGTGATTCCACTGACGTGGCGTTGGAAGCTCCTGTCATCCTTACGAGGGCTCATCTCTGCCCTTGCCACACTCGATGAGCCCATGCATTGGCTCCAAAACAGCCCACAGATTCAAAGAGCGCACAATTTCCCAGTGTGTGTTATGGTTCCCTGAAGTGAGTTCTGTGAGTCAGGCTAGCTTCTGCGTGATCTTGGCAGCCCTGCCAGTCTTTGTTCTTATGTGAGCATCAAAGGACAGACGTTCGTAGAGTTGCACACCAAGATATCGTGTTCTCCGTTGTCTGAGTATGCTACTGTTGTGTAATTTTATGGTTGGATTGCTATATAATGGTCCTTTGAGTACTATACAAATTGCATTGTTTAGAGCCATATGAAGTTTATTGTGTTTACGTCAAGGCGAACCAAAGATGTGTTTATTGTCAGAGCCGACTGTTGTGGCCCAGCGGTTCTAGGCGCTTCAGTTCGGAACCGCACTGCTGCTACGGTCGCAGGTTCGAATCCTGCCTAGGGCATGGATGTGTGTGATGTCCTTAGGTAGTTAGGTTTAAGTAGTTCTAAGTCTAGGGGACTGGTGACCTCAGATGTTAAGTCCCATAGTGCTTAGAGCCATTTGAACCTTTTTTTTTAAATCATCAGAACACTTAGAAGATGTAACAAATCTAGTAAAGAAACTGCTTGCACTACCCTTGCCCGCCTCCTTCTGGATGTGTAACTGACGAGAAATGATGGAATACTCTCTTTGAAACTCTGAAGATAGCGGGTGTAAAGTACAGAGAGCGAATAGCTATTTACAACTTGTACAGCAACCAGGCGGCAGTTATAAAACTGGGGAAAATGGAAAGGAAGCAGTGATTTACAAGGGAGTGCGACAGGTTTGTACCCTACTCCCGACATTATTCAATCTGTACCCTGAGCAAGCAGTAAAGGAAACCAGCGAAAAATGTGGATTAGGAATTGAAGTCCAAGGAGAAGAAATAAAAACTTTGAGGTTTGCCAGTGACACTATTGTCTGATCCTGCCCACTCGTATAATATGGGGTTCCTAGGAAGCTGCTTTCTCGCCTAGGTAGTCAACATACAATCAAATCATATTAATGGAGTTTCTTACAGTAACTGAACTGACAGTAGTTGCGTATGTACAAGGTGGGTAGCAAGCATTTGGTGACATGCAACAATGTCCTTCGATAGATACAGTTTCCATGTGAGCTTATCACCCAAGTTCATAAGTCACTGCTGTCGTTAATATCACTGCTTGTCTTCTGGTGCGGCTCTTCTCGTGCCACTGAGGCTGGCAGGAGCGGCGCTTATATTTTCTTCGGATAGAGGCCGCTGCTGTCCTGGTGCGGTCCTAGACAGAGTGCTATTGGCTGACGTCGTCTTACAGCCTTCTATGCGGTTACGTTCCATGCCGACGTGCCGATGCTTCATGTTGCGCCGGAACAACTATAATTCTGTCAGAGATATCAAACGACTTGGAAGAGCAGGGAGATATAAGCTGAGCATCAAGAAACGCAAGACAAGGATAATGGAGTGTAGTCTAATTAAATCAGTTGATTCTGAGGAGATTAGCTTAGGAAACGAGACACTTAAAATAGTATATGAGGTTTGCTATTTGGAAAGCAAAACAACTGATGATGGCAGAAGTAGAGAGGATATCAAATGTAGGCTGGCAGTGGCGAGAAAGGCGTTTCTGAAGACGAGAAATTCGTCGAATACAGACTTAAGTGCTTGGAAGTCTTTTCTGATTTGCCCGGAGTGTATCCATGTATGGAAGTGAAACATGGACGACAAACAGTTTATACAAGAAGAGAGTAGAACTTTTTGAAATGTGGTGCTATGGAAGAATGCTGAAGATTAGATGGGTAGATCAAGTAACTTATGAGGAGATACTGAACAGAACCGGGGAGAAAAGAGAATTGTGGCACAACATGACTAAAAGAAGGGATCGCTTGTTAGGGCACATTCAGAGACATCAACGGATCATCAGTTTTGCACTGGAGGGAAGTGCGGAGAGTACAAATCGTAGAGGGAGACCAAGAGATGAATACAGTAAGCAGATTCAGAAAGATGAAGCCTTGCAGAGGATAGAATAGCATGGAGAGCTCCATCAAACCAGTCTTCGGACTGAAGACCACAACAATAACCCAGTCACAATTTTCATTGTTGGGTCTTCAAATTCATTTCAGTGAAAGATGAACAAGGCACGAACAACATATACGAATTATGAGGACTTGTTTATGATGGTTTAAATTATATTTAATATGTATATATGATGTATGTATGAATCATATATACAACATGTCCGTCGGGAAAGCCTCAAGCAACATATATTTAATATACTTAGCACTGTGTAGCATACGGTTACACCCCATACCTTGGGGTAAAAGCAGGTACTCTGTGGGTCACAAACGGGAAATATCATATTTTTCGCCTGAGGCACTGGACACACCGACACTGATGCAAGTCATCTTCAGTCCACCCAGTACAATCCTCATGGGGCCGAATCTCACACTTTATATACTTTAACCAGTCATCTGATTTTCTTGTTAACCAGTACGTCTCTTTGCAAAGAAGGCTCGGCGGTTCATCTCATCCTCATCATGAGAAGCGCTGTTCCGAATCTTTTTATGGTCTATACTCGCAGTTCTACATCAGTTTTTTTAACCTGCGGGAAGGTGCTTTTGTTGCATTGAGTTCATTTTTGTAGGATGGCTCCGTGATCATGGCTCATTTTCCTCTTAACATGGTTGATCGTTATCTCACGTAATGAGGAACTGGCGTTACACCCACCGGTGACATAGTGAATGAATACTGTGTTTACACGCCAGTCATCTGATTTTCTTGTTAACCAGTACGTCTCTTTGCAAAGAAGGCTCGGCGGTTCATCTCATCCTCATCTTGAGAAGCGCTGTTCCGAATCTTTTTATGGTCTATACTCGCAGTTCTACATCAGTTTTTTTAACCTGCGGGAAGGTGCTTTTGTTGCATTGAGTTCATTTTTGTAGGATGGCTCCGTGATCACGGCTCATTTTCCTCTTAACATGGTTGATCGTTATCTCACGTAATGAGGAACTGGCGTTACACCCACCGGTGACATAGTGAATGAATACTGTGTTTACACGCCAGTCAACGGAATAGGATGTGGAGAAGAAGCGGTAACATGACTATGTTGTATTCTGGGAATCTAGCATTATTCTTTCTGTTGCTAACGATGCAAATTCCCCTTCGCCAAGCGGAAAAATATCCGTCTTTTTAATCCCAGGTAGGTCATTTTGCACTGTTGTTGTTCTAGCATATCCAAGTCCGAACCACTGAGCTATTTGGTACTGGACTGCCACTCTTTCCGGGTGGCTCCTAAGCCTTGTCTTAATTTCCTGCCTATATAAAGCGCTCAATGGTCCCATCTCAAATGATCAAATACCTCTTCAATAAGGGATAACTAATCCAGTTATTAGTGACAAAAAATCAGAAAATTGGCGCAAAATTATTGAAAATTCTATATGGAATTATTACACTGTAGTTTTTAAAACGGGCACACGCAAGTATCGCACGGTTTTAAAGCATATATTTCTTACGTTACACATATGAGTTATATGCTATGAACTCATGGGGCAATATTAGACAGTTCCGGTTTTACCCCACTGTTTCCACCTGGTTTTATCCCAACTGTACCTTATCTGTAAGATTGGTTCTGCATGAGAAAGAAGGTGAAGAATCGTTTAACATGGCATATATTCATAAAGCCTGTTAAAAGTATTATTCATTATATGACTAGCTTCAGCTTGTAATATGACGGTATAAGTTCCTAATGGAGCACGAAATATGACAAAATAAGATACACAACCATAAAAATCTAACAAATTATTTTGCTCAACAACAACGCGTCTGACACTACCGTGGTGGTATTGAAGTTGCCGATGTCGCCATGGGCTAATGGCCAAAAAACAATGTTACTAATTCGTAAAGAGAAATATAAGGCTTCAAAGTTTCACCCCCTTACCCGATTATACCCTAACTTCCCCTATTGTTCCGCGGTATGGGATCCTTACCAGGCAGCACCGACGGAGTTCAAAGAAGGGCAGCTCTTTTGCATTATCGTGAAATAGAGGAGAGAGAGGCACGGATATGATAAACGAGTTGGGGTGACAATAATTAAAACAAAATAGAATCTCGTTTCGGCGAGATCTTTTCATCAAATTTCAATCACTAATTTTCTCTTCCCAATGAGAAAATATTTTTTCACCCCACCTACGAGGGGAGAAATGATCATCTTAATAAAGTAAGAGAAATCGGAGTTCGCACGGCGATTCGAGAGTGGAACGTACTACAAATAGTGTGAATGTGGTTATATGAATCCTCTGCCAAAAACGTAAGTGTGAATTGCAGAATAGCCATGTAGATGTACTTACAGATATGGCAATAAAAAGAATTCTAATGTCATTTACAGCAGCTGCGAAAGCCTGTGTATGTGTAAGGATAAAATCCTTACTTGACAATGCAATATTTCGAAATTTGTGCTACTTTTCTCTACCAGTGTTACACCAATATTATTTCTCGGTTTGTTGGATACTTGAGGAAGCGCACGATACTCGCCGCGCTCTGAAATCAGCAAGTAGTGAACAAGTGAACGTGGAAACATTGAAATATTTTATCCATTTTCTTAATCTGATCTTATTAGGACCATCAGGCTGTATCTTAACATCATACCAGGGTTCCATAAATACAGTACCTTTTTTACAGTTACCTAAGAAATAACAATTTCCATAGGACAAACGGCCTTTAAAAAAATTAAACAGCTTGAGGGCACAAAATGGCTCTTAACTTCAAATAGTGTATTGAGGTTATGGATCCAGCTTCATTGGAATTAACGAAACATATTAATTTTGCCATACCATTAGATTTTAATTGTCGTCGAAAACATTAACGTAATCAGCGACTCTACATCGAATAGTTTGTTTGTTCAGTGTTCCGCTCATCGCATCTGCTTCCACTTTACTCGTTAATTATCATTGCAACAGTTTGTCAGGAAACAGGAGCAAAGAGCCGAAAAACGAGTATCGGCAATTTTCGACTGTTAAAAGGAATTTGATGAATGTGAGTCGTTGGTGAAAGCGCTGAACTTTTAGCGTTTCCATGAATTTTCATCGAAAACTCCGAACGAAGTAGTACGCCAGCGGCGCGAGTTGCAGTATGTTAATCCTCCGGTTCAGAGCCGAATATGTGAGCGAGATAACGAAATTGCGTAAGTCATTTCTATGGCACGCGTTTTTCCATTTGTATTTTCAACAAATTCGGTGAGCGCGGTGGATGGAATTTACGAAACGCCAGGGTATGGAAATGGTTTTATGCAAAGCTGGTGCGAACACCCGAAGAGCGTTATCGGAGTTATGGAGCGTGCTGAATTATGCGCAACACTGCTCTGTTTCCCGTTCGCTGTCACCCGCATTACTTGCTTACGTCGCTTGTGATTTCACTGAATAAGTAATTACTGGCAGGTCGTTCATTAGTGCATAGACAAACGGATTACTGAAGCAGGTGCTCACAGATGAACGGACTACTTCCGTGTAAAAACATTTCAGATTTACGAATCCTTTCCCCAAATTTTTGACGTTAATATTAGAATGCTATGAAAACAATTCAGAATTCCTACTTGCTACACAAATAAATCTTTGAAAATACCGGAATGTTATTTTATTTTAATATGAAGAATATAATGAGTCCAGATTAGCTGGTACGTAAGGCTGCTTGAGAAAATTGAGCTTTAAGAACTCGTACAGGGTGAGCCGAAATGACGAATTGCTTATAACTGTGAATAGCTGTTTTATTTATTTATGCGGGCTCTTGTCTGAGATTATTTTGCACATATAAGCGTAAGTAGTCTCTTATCCTTGGTATTTAAGTCTCTAAAATACCAATGGAAACTAATGATAAATAAAAAAAGTTATTCACAGTTGTAACCGCTTTGTTAAAAAAAAAAAAGGGTCAAATGGCTCTAAGCACTGTGAGACTTAACGTCCGAGGTCATCAGTCCCCCTAGACTTTGAACTACGTAAACCTAACTAACCTAAGGACGCCACACACATCCATGCCCGAGGCAGGATTCGAACATGCGACCGTAGCAGCAGCACGGTTCCGGGCTGAAGCGCCTAGAACCGCCTGGTCACGCTGGCCGACAACCTCTTTGTTAATTTTTACGCACCCGTATATTCTATTTCTTACCATGGCCAAGGCATTGCACTCTGTTGGAAACTTGTTTTGTATAACGTTGTACTTGTGCTAATTTTTCCATAACGAAACAGTTTTACTAGAAGTACAAGATATTACGCCAGACTAATAAATTTTTCCTTTCTCTTGCAGGTAAGCTCATGAATTATTCTCGTATGGAACTGAGCATAATCTACAGTGGTCAGATTCGTGGAGCTACTGAAAGTCGGGAGAAACAGAGGTATTTTTGGGATAATCGCTTGAAAGGAAAATTTAACTACACTCCTGGAAATTGAAATAAGAACACCGTGAATTCATTGTCCCAGGAAGGGGAAACTTTATTGACACATTCCTGGGGTCAGATACATCACATGATCACACTGACAGAACCACAGGCACATAGACACAGGCAACAGAGCTTGCACAATGTCGGCACTAGTACAGTGTATATCCGCCTTTCGCAGCAATGCAGGCTGCTATTCTCTCATGGAGATGATCGTAGAGATGCTGGATGTAGTCCTGTGGAACGGCTTGCCATGCCATTTCCACCTGGCGCCTCACTTGGACCAGCGTTCGTGCTGGACGTGCAGACCGCGTGAGACGTCCCAAACATGCTCAATGGGGGACAGATCCGGAGATGTTGCTGGCCAGGGTAGTTGACTTACACCTTCTAGAGCATGTTGGGTGGCACGGGATACATGCGGACGTGCATTGTCCTGTTGGAACAGCAAGTTCCCTTGCCGGTCTAGGAATGGTAGAACGGTGGGTTCGATGACGGTTTGGATGTACCGTGCACTATTCAGTGTCCCGTCGACGATCACCAGAGGTGTACGGCCAGTGTAGGAGATCGCTCCCCACACCATGATGCCGGGTGTTGGCCCTGTGTGCCTCGGTCGTATGCAGTCCTGATTGTGGCACTCGCCTGCACGGCGCCAAACACGCATACGACCATCATTGGCACCAAGGCAGAAGCGACTCTCATCGCTGAAGACGACACGTCTCCATTCGTCCCTCCATTCACGCCTGTCGCTACACCACTGGAGGCGGGCTGCACGATATTGGGACGTGAGCGGAAGACGGCCTAACGGTGTGCGGGACCGTAGCCCAGCTTCATGGAGACGGTTGCGAATGGTCCTCGCCGATACCCCAGGAGCAACAGTGTCCCTAATGTGCTGGGAAGTGGTGGTACGGTCCCCTACGGCACTGCGTAGGATCCTACGGTCTTGGCGTGCATCCGTGCGTCGCTGCGGTCCGGTCCCAGGTCGACGGGCACGTGCACCATCCGCCGACCACTGGCGACAACATCGATGTACTGTGGAGACCTCACGCCCCACGTGTTGAGCAATTCGGCGGTACGTCCACCCGGCCTCCCGCATGCCCACTATACGCCCTCGCTCAAAGTCCGTCAACTGCACATACGGTTCACGTCCACGCTGTCGCGGCATGCTACCAGTGTTAAAGACTGCGATGGAGCTCCGTATGCCACGGCAAACTGGCTGACACTGACGGCGGCGGTGCACAAATGCTGCGCAGCTAGCGCCATTCGACGGCCAACACCGCGGTTCCTGGTGTGTCCGCTGTGCCGTGCGTGTGATCATTGCTTGTACAGCCCTCTCGCAGTGTCCGGAGCAAGTATGGTGGGTCTGACACACCGGTGTCAATGTGTTCTTTTTTCCATTTCCAGGAGTGTATTATGGTAAGTTGTTTTCAGGTACGTTGTTCTGTTTCAAGTATCTAGCCTTGTGACTGATGACCAGTCTGTCCTATTCTTCAAGTCTCCCTCTCTTTTCTGTAAGATATGAAACTAGTTACAATAGTGCAACTGTAAATATAGTTACAATAGTGCAACTGAAAATAGTGTAAGTAGCAAGATAACTTAAATGTATACATATCTGACAACAAAGTGTTTACAGTTAATTATTTGTTTTTGTTTTCTTAGAAAACTGAAGGTGCCTACGAGTACGCGAAGCGTGTTGGGTGAAAAACTATTACAATAATTCGGTTGCGAAAGAGGGATTACATTTATTCGTGCTGTTCGTGGTCTTCAATCCTGAGACTGGTTTGATGCAGCTCTCCATGCTACCCTATCCCGTGCAAGCTTCTTCATCTCCCAGTACCCACTGCAACCTACATCCTTCTGAATCTGCTTAGTGTATTCATCTCTTGGTCTCCCTCTACGATTTTTACCCTCCACGCTGCCATCCAATACTAAATTTGTGATCCATTGATGCCTCAGAACATGACCTACCAACCGATCCCTTCTTCTAGTCAAGTTTGCCACAAATTTCGCTTCTCGCCAATCCTATCCAATACCACCTCATTAGTTATGTGATCTACCCATCCAATCTTCAGCATTCTTTTGTAGCACCACATTTCAAAAGCTTATATTCTCTTCATGTCCAGACTATTTATCGTCAATGTTTCACTTCCATACGTGGCTACACTCCATACAAATACTTTCAGAAAGACTGGCCGGCGGGAGTGGCCGTGCGGTTCTAGGCGCTACGGTCGCAGGTTCGAATCCTGCCTCGGGCATGGATGTGTGTGATGTCCTGAGGTTAGTTAGGTTTAATTAGTTCTAAGTTCTAGGAGACTGATGACCTCAGAAGTTAAGTCGCATAGTCCTCAGAGCCATTTGAACCATTTTATCAGAAACGACTTCCTGACACTTAAATCTAAACTCGATGCTAACAAATTTCTCTTCTTCAGGAACGCTTTCCTTGCCATTGCCAGTCTACATTTTATATCCTCTCTACTTCGACCATCATCAGTTATTTTGCTCCCCAAATAGCAAATCTCCTTTACTACTTTAAGTGTCTCTTTTCCTAATCTAATTCTGTCAGCGTCACCCTACTCAATTCGACTACATTCCATTATCCTCGTTTTGCATTTGTTGATGTTCGTCTTATATCCTCCTTTCAAGACACTGTCCATTCCATTCAACTGCTCTTCCAAGTCCTTTGCTGTCTCTGACAGAATTACCATGTCATCGGCAAACCTCAAAGTTTTTATTTCTTCTCCATGGATTTTAATATCTACTCCGAATTTTTCTTTTGTTTCTTTCACTGCTTGCTCAATATACAGATTGAATAACATCGGGGAGAGGCTACAACCCTGTCTTACTCCCTTTCCAACCACTGCTTCCCTTTCATGCCCCTTCACTCATATAACTGCCATCTGGTTTCTGTACAAATTATAAATAGCATTCCGCCCCCTGCAATTTACCCCTGCCACTTTCAGAATTTGAAAGAGAGTATTCCAGTCAACATTGTCAAAAGCTTTCTCTAAGTATACAAATGCTAGAAACATAGGTTTGCCTTTCCTTAATCTAGCCTTTAAGTTAAGTCTTAGGGTCAGTATTACCTCACGTGTTCCAATATTTCTACGGAATCCAAACTGATCTTCCCCGAGGTCGGCTTCTACTAGTTTTTCCATTCGTCTGTAAAGAATTCGCGTTAGTATTTTGCAGCCGTGACTTATTAAACTGATAGTTCGGTAATTTTCACATCTGTCAACACCTGCTTCCTTTGGGATTGGAATTATTATATTCTTCTTGAAGTCTGAGGGTATTCCGCCTGTCTCATACATCTTGCTCACTAGATGGTAGAGTTTTGTCAGGACTGGCTCTCCCAAGGCCGTCAGTAGTTCTATTGGAATGTTGTCTACTCCCGGGGCCTTGTTTCGACTCAGGTCTTTCAGTGCTCTGCCAAACTCTTCACGCAGTATCATATCTCCCATTTCATCTTCATCTACATCCTCATCCATCTCCATAATATTGTCCTCAAGTACATCGCCCTTGTATAGACACTCTATATACTCCTTCCACCTTTCTGCTTTCGTATCTCATGATAATTGTCACTGACCTAGAACCTGAAGAAGAATAGCTGAAGATATTGGCAATATTTCTAACCTCCCTATTGATTTTTCTGTGATCGTCGGAATTGCAGACGTCAATCATAGCGACTCACTCACAAGTTTTCGGTTGGTTCAAATGGTTCAAATGGCTCTAAGCACTATGGGACTTAACATCTGAGGTCATCAGTCCCCTAGATTTAGAACTACTTAAACCTAACTAACCTAAGGACATCACACACATCCATGCCCGAGGCAGGATTCGAACCTGCGACCGTAGCAGCCGCGAGTTTCGTGACTGAAGTGCCTAGAACCGCTTGGCCACAGCGGCCGGCTTGATTGGATTTCTTGGCAATAAGGGGGGGGGGGGCGTTCTCATGTTGCAGAAGAACGCCACGCGTTCGATTAGGTAGTTTTTGGTGGATAGCATTGCTGAGTTGTTGCATTTGTTCGACGTCAAGTTCTGCATTCACAGTTTGGTTCCGATCAAGCAGTTCATGGTGGAACATTGTTGTCTTCGTGGACTAAATTGCCTACTTTTAATTGCTTAAAGCTATTCTGGACCTTCCTAAGAGCCATCACTTCTTCGTCTTACACTTCACAAATCTTTCGAGCAGTTTGTGTGACTTTGGCGCCTCGATTAAACGCAGAAAGCAGAAGGTGCCGAAAATGCTGCTTTCTGTCGACTTGAAACTCAATTTTAACTACCTGAAAAAAAAAACAGAGTATAGCACCATAATGAACTAAACTTACAATTTTTATGGGCACATAATTCTCTATTGAATAACATAAAACTCTCTGCCAATATAATTTTTCGTGCAAAAGTTTCACTTGTGGGCCAACACAATATTTCTGGTTTTATAAACCAGCCGTCGTATTACAGAATATGGCTACATATACGAGGGTTGGAACTTAAATAGTGGCAACTATTTATCACAACCGATACAAAATAGTTACATGTTTGCACCTGTTACTGTCCTTCAAAGTAGTCACCAGCGTTTTGTAGAACACGCTGCCAGCGATGTGGAAGGCGTAGTATACGTATGAAGATTATGATTATGTATGAAGATTAGCAGGTCCTGTTCTGTTGATGGTGCGAATGAAGAGGTCTAAAGTTGTGGTGATTCTCGTGTACGACTGTGATGGTGTTATCCTAACGCATTACGTTCCTCCACGCAGACCGTCAATGCACTGTGTTACTGTTCGTTTTAGGAACATCACCTGCGACCAGCTTTTCGAAAGAAGCGGCGACACTTCTGCGCTTCCCACCCATCATTTTGCACGACAAAGCGCGGGCGCATACAGGCAAGCTGTGGTTTCTCTGCTCGGACGATTGGACTGGGAAGTACTGTACCATTCACCATACTCCCCGGACTTAAGTCCTTGTGGCTTTGATTTGATTCCGAAGGTGAAGGAACTACTTCGTGGCATTCGCTTCAGAACTGTTCCAGAGATTCGACAGGCAGTAGACCATTGCATTCGCACCATCAACGGAACAGGCTCTGCTAACGGTATACTACGCCCTCCACATCTCTGGCAGCGTGTTCTACACAACGCTTGTGACTACTTTGAAGAACAGTAACAGGTGCAAACATGTAACTCTTTTGTATCGGTTGTGAATAAATACTTGCCACTATTTAAGTTCCAACACTGGTAGATGCACAATCTTAGCTTTATTATGTATCTTTGATATGTATTCACATTCTGCTATGTTATTTTGACGGTAACATGTCAATTACATAGGCATGTCGGACATTATGTTGCAATTCAACTTGCACTTGAGAATGTCTAGGAAGCCGAAAGCATGATTGTGTGAAATAAATGGATGGTAATTTACAGTCAAATTGCGGAAATTTGTTTTAAAACGAATTCAGAGGCTCTTTAGGGATACCTTCTGAGTACTTTGGAATAAGGGACATGATGTTTCCAGCGGCCTGTTATAGAACTATAACATATAGTTTTGTTCCTTGCCCCAGTTAGCTTTGTATCTGTATTACACTGAAAATTGTGCGCAGCAATGCAGTCAACGGTATGCGAAGAGTGTCCTGTTCCCATTTGCTCGCAGTTCCTGCTGTTTATAACAGTAGTGCTAATGCGGTCATTAACCCGTTGCCCACAAGTTTGTATTCAGTACTGATCTCTCTACGGTTTTGTTTTCCGGTTTTTCTGGACTTAACACCTCGAGAAATGGTCTGAGGTGCGATTTCATATGACAGCGGGAACCCTCCCGTTGTTATCCCACGCGTCCTGATTGAAAAATATTACGTGAATCTGGTTATTCGGCCTACTGTGCTGAATTCATGAACAGCATTCCAGGGGACAACGCTCATCCACATACCGCTGTTGTAACCCAACATGCTCATGGGTCCATATGTTGCCTTGGACTGCTCGACACATGGCAGTATTATGGATAGGTTTGCTGGTGAAGCGTTTGTATATATGTAGCTCGTGTAAGTATTCTCTGAGTGAAATGGAAGAGCTGTCCAATGACTATGCTGAGCTGTTCCTGCACAGAACATTTGAAATTGAGGGTTGTTGCTTTGCTATGTTGTTTGTGTTGTACGTTTGGTGATTGCGTATTACAGACATTCTGTTGTGTACATAGTTCCGCGTAGTCAGTGCGTACACAACTTTCCCACTAGAGCGCGCCCCGCTAAGCACAACAGCGCAGGCGCAGCGCCCGTCCATCTCCGCACAATGAGATGGCGCTGCCACAGACACGGACCAAATTCTGCTTCCGCCGATCCGCGTATTAATATGTAACGCAGCCAATGAGATTGCTGCTAATGTAGAACCTTTTCTCCTCACGGATCACACTCGCGCAGTGATACATGAACGCGCGAGGTATTATAACGAGTGTACAGACCTCCGGGTAGTCAATCTGCTTCAGTCTGTACCAGTCTGCATTTGTCTGCAACAGTCTGTACGAGTTCTACATTTGTCTGTACCAATCTATAGTCACGTTTCAGTCTGCGCCTAACAAGATTACCATATTCCTGTACATAGCCATGAAGATAAATCTATAGACACTTTTGTCAAGTATCAGAGATATATGTGAGAATATTACTAACGTACCAATACCAAAGGAACTTCAGATTGTCAATTGTAAATAGCCTCCAGAACCAAGTTAAGTAATTTGTATACTTTTTGTTATTTTAATAAACGTGTGTGAAAATTAATCAAGTTCTGTTTAAAGTTGGTCACTGTCGATCTGCTACTCTAAGCGTGCCAGTGGCATTTCTATCGTCTGATCTAACGGCAGAAGATAAACACGTCACGATAAGACCACGATACATATTGCTGACACTCGCCTACTTCGTTAGAACGACAAGTCAAATAATCTGATGGTGTGTGTTCTGAAGGACTTACAGTACGCACACCACACATTCCAAATGTTCTGAAGCTATTTTCAAGTAAACAAGGGCCATGCTGGTAACAAACCGAATAAAACATAATTACATCACTACTCTGTAACGAGCTGCCGGAGACCGTTTGTCCCTGATACCGAAGTATACTAACCGAAAAAAATACCGCAACATTAAGAAGGAGCTATGCAACTTAAACGAAAGATGGGAGGCCTGTTTCTACATCTGAAAGTTGCTGCATATTCAAATTTCGTACCAATCGCTTATTAGTGGTGCTAGTAGCGCCGCTATAAAGATGCAAATCAGGTTTGCTTTCTATACACGCTGTAACGGTCGTGAGCGATAGTTACCTTTGAGACTGAACGTGGTGAGTTGCTGTTAGTCAAGAAAGCATTTAAGGCGACAAAGACGATATTATCAACAGCTGACTGAGTTTGAACCAGGTCCTGTAGCAGGGTTGCGAGAAGCAAGATGTTCCTTCTGCGATAATGCAGAAAGGCTTGCCAGGAATTTAGCCACTGTACATAATTTCTGGCAACGATGGTCACGGGAATGTACGGTCACAATAAGACCGGGCTCCGGACGGCCACGTGGCACTACGGAGAGGAAGGACCATCGTGTTCAGCGAATGACTCTGGCGCATCGTACTGCATCTGCTGCAACATTTCGAGCAGCGGTCGGCATCACAGTGACACAGCGAGCTGTTACAAATCGGTTACTTCTGATACAGCTCAGAGCTGGACGTACTGCAGCGTACTTTCCACTGACCCCCAAACCAGTGCCATTTGTGGCTTCAGTGGTGTCAAGTGAGCGCTCATTGCAGGGAAGTGCGGAGGTTTGTTGCGTTTTCTGGTGAAAGCTGGTTCCAACTTGATGCCAGTGACGGCCGTGTGTTGGTATGGAGGAGGCCAGCTGAGTGGTTGCAACCAACCTGTCTGTCTTCTAGACTCACTGGACTTACACCTCGAGCAATGGTCTGAGGTGCGATTTTGTATGACAGCGGGAGCCTTCCTGTGGTTATCCCGCGCATCCTGATTGCAAAATTGTACTTCAATCTGGTGATTCGACCTACTGTGCTGACATTAATGAACAGTATTCCAGGGATGTTTCCAACACGATAACGCTCGTCCATATACCGCTGTTGTAACCCAACATGCTCTACAGTGCCGGCCGGGGTGGCCGAGTGGTTCTAGGCGCTGCAGTCGGGAACCGCGCGAGCCTCTACGGTCGCAGGTTCGAATCGTACCTCGGGCATGGATGTGTGTGATATCCTTAGGTTAGTTAGGTTTAAGTAGTTCTAAGTTCTAGGGGACTGATGACCTTAGAAGTTAAGTCCCATAGTGCTCAGAGCCATTTGAACCATTTTTGCTCTACATTGGGTCCATATGTTGCCTTGGCCTGATCGATTACCAGATCTGTCTCCAGTCTAGCACATAAACGACGTCATTGGACGACAACTCTAGCGCCACCCACAAACTGCGTTAACCGTCCATGTATAGACCGATCACGTGCAACAGGAGTCGAACTCAGTCCAACAAATTGACATCACGCTCCTGTACGACGCAACCCATACTCGTTTTAGTGCTTGAATTCAATATTCTGTCGGTTACACTGTTTATTGATGTAGCAGCATTTCATATTTGCAATGGCCTACCTCGAGCTTACATTAACCTGCGTTCTTGCACTATATGTTACCCAGACCATTTACGAAATTTCATTACTCTATATTAATCATTTCTGGTGTTGCGATTTTTCTCCGTCAGTGTACGCAGAAGGTATCCATGAATAGTCTATGAAAGTTTTTTGGCGGAGTTTCAGCTCATTCTGCCCGCTGAAAGATTAAAGTGACTGCGACCATTCAGTTTTTTATGTTAATTTATTTTCGAAGCAGTGGTTGGGAACGGAGTGAGACAGGGTTGTAGCTTCTCCCCGATGTTATTCATTCTATGTATTGAGCAAGCAGTAAAGGAAACAAAAGAAAGATTTGGAGTAGGTATTAAAATCGATGGAGAAGAAATAAAAACTTCAAGGTTCGCCAATGACATTGTAATTTTGTCAGAGGTAGCAAAGGACTTGGAAGAGCAGTTGAATGGAATGGATAGTGTCTTGAAAGGAGGATATAAGATGAACATCAACAAAAGCAAAACGAGGATAATGGAATGCAGTCGAATTAAGTCGGGTGATGCTGAGGGAAATATATTAGGAAATGAGACATTTAAAGTAGTAAAGGAGTTTTGCTATCTGGGGAGCTAAATAACTAATGATAGTCGAATTAGAGAGGATATAAAAGGTAGTCTGGCAATGGCAAGGAAAGTGTTTCTGAAGAAGAGAAATTTGTTAACATCGAGTATAGATTTAAGTGTCAGGAAGTCGTTTCCGAAAGTATTTGTATGGAGTGTAGCCATGTATGGAAGTGAAACATGGACGATAAATAGTTTGGACAAGAACAGAACAGAAGCTTTCGAAATGTGGTGTTACAGAAGAATGCTGAAGATTAGATGGGTAGATCACATAACTAGTGAGGAAGTATTGAATAGAATTGGGGAGAAGAGGAGTTTGTGGCACAACTTGACTAGGAGAAGGGATCGGTTGGTAGGACATGTTATGAGGCATCAAGGAATCTCCAATTTAGTGTTGGAGGGCAGCGTAGAGGGTAAAAATCGTAGAGGGAGACCAAAAGACGAATACACTAGGGAGAGTCAGAAGGATGTAGGCTGCAATACGTACTGGGAGATGAAGAAGCTTGCACAGGCTAGAGTAGAATGGAAAGCTGCATCAAACCAGTCTCAGGACTGAAGATCACAACAACAACAACATATTTTGCCTTTTCAGGTTTTAGGCTGGTTTCCCCATTTTCAGAACGGGGTCTACGTTGGGATGGAAAGACAGATTGGTTGTGATTTGGAGAAGGTAACGAATGTGAGAACAAAGAACTAGGTCTATGATAAGTTGAAATGTGATAATATATTTGAGTTGTCGGAGCCAAGAAACACCTGGCTGTGGTGACAGACTGATCCGAAGCTTATCCCAAGTCTAGATTAGGTTCACATTTCATATCCGTACGACTGTCATGAATTCCAAGTATGCTGCCGGATGCTGCCTGTGGAAGAAACACGAGTTGATGTGGTGTGAGGGTGCAGAGTGAAGGCGGATGAGAGGTGCAGGTCGGATGGACCAGCAGAGGAGGGCGCGGAAAGGGGGGGGGGGGGAGAGGGGGCACTTCCTGAAGCACGTGCGACCTGGATGGCCGCGTCCCTGGAGACAGCCACTGCCGCCCCCGGTAGAGCAGACCCAGCCGCGTGACCACTTTGCCTCTACCTGTAACGTGAAGAGCGTGCGGCGGAGGTCGATAGCCGTACCCCTCTGGTGGCTTTCAGTTTTGTTTCGACATTTCGCTTTCTTTTCTTCACTCTGGAGGTTGGTTTCATGAAGCTCTCTGCGGTTGGAGTAAAGGGTGCGTACCGTGCAAAAGCATTAGGCTGTTTAAGTAGGTATGTCATTACTGTCCTTTGAAGTCGGAATGTAGTCTAATTAAATCAGTTGATGCTGAGGGAATTAGACTAGGAAATGATACACTTAAAGTAGTAGATGAGTTTCGATATTTTAGGGAGCAAAATAACTGATGCTCGTTGAAGTAGACAGGATATAAAATGTAGACTGGCAATGGCAAGAAAAGCGTTTCTGATGGTTCACATGGCTCTGAGCAGAATGCGGCTTAACATCTGAGGTCATCAGTCGCGTAGAACTTAGAACTACTTAAACCTAACTAACCTAAGAACATCTCATACATCCGTGCCCGAGGTAGGATTCGAACGTAAGACCGTAGCGGTCGCGCAGTTCCAGACGTATGCGCGTAGAACCGCTCTGCCACTCCGGCCGGCAGCGTTTCTGAAGAAGATAAATTTGTTGACATCGAGTATAGATTTTAGTGTCCGGATGTCTTTATAAAAGTTTTTGTATGGAATGTAGCCATGTATGAATGTGAAACATGGACGATAAATAGTTCAGACAAGAAAAGAATAGAACTTTCGAAATATGGTGCTACAGAAGAATGCTGAAGATTAATGGGTAGCTCACGTAACTAATAAGGAGGTACTGAATACAATTGGGGAGAAGAGGAATTTGTGGTATAACTTGACTGGAAGAAGGGATCGATTGGTAGGACATGTTCTGAGGCATCAAGCGATCACAGATTTAGTATTGGAGGGCAGCATGGAGGGTAAAAATCGTAGAGGGAGACCAAGAGATGAATACACTATACAGATTCAGAAGGATGTAGGGTTCAACAGTTACTCTGAGATGAAGAAGCTTGCACAGGATAGAGTAACATGGAGAGCTGCACCAAACCAGTCTGAGGACTAAAGACTACAACAACAACAGCAACAACAACAAGAAAAGTCGGAGGTGCTATTCAGATCTGTGATACAGTGAGTCAGATCATTTCAGTGACTGGTTTCTGCTACTGAAAAAACTCTATGATAACGCGCTTGAGTCACGGTGTGGCACGGAGAAGATTCTGCGGTAATGAAAATGGGTGTTTCTGCTATGTTGTGCAGACAAGAGCAACAAGATCTAGGAGAGATGAAGAGACTGTATACTTGGTTAGACGGTAAAGGAGCCAGAATGTGAGGCAATCTCTGCACTTGCCTGTACATTGCCAGGATAGCTGTGCATAAAATCGTGAAATTCGATCGAAAATGGTACGCAGGCATCCATCGCTTGTTCCAGGCATCCTGATCTTTAATGAGAAAGACCTTGTACGGTAACATTGGTGTAATCAACGATCAGACGTACAAGCTTTTGTACAGCTTTCTTTCAGGTCAAAAGTGAAGAGATTTTTATATTTTTGTAGTGTGTGAAGAGGGTCTGAGTACATTTTACACATTGTACGAGGGCATTTCGGAAAGTAAAGATACAATGGCTCGCAGTCCTTAAATAGAACATTTATTTAGAAAACATCACTTACATTTTATTGGCTGGATTATATGTTATTTTTCGACATAATCACCCCCGTTATCCAAACATTTGTTAAGTCGGGGCACAAGCTTTTGTATCCCACAGTCATAGAAGGTTGCTGCCTGTTGTCGGAACCACATTTCCACTTCATCTTTGATGTCTTCATCGTCGTGGAATAATTTTCCACCAAGGTGTGACTTCAGGTAACGGAAGACATGGAAGTCGGTGGGCGCTAGGTCCGGGCTGTATGGCGGATGGTCCAATATGTCCCACTTGAATTGTTTGGGTAGTGCTTTGGTTATGAGCGTTGTGAGGCCGAGTGTTGTCATAAAGCAAGCGGACTCCACTTGTCAGCATTCCCCTGCGTTTGTTTTGAATTGCCTTTCGAAGACGTTTCAAAGTCTAGCAATATGCAACAGCATGAATTGTCGTTCCAAGAGGCATAAATTCCAACAGAAGAATGCCTTGTCTGTCCCAAAAAACAGGAGCCATGATTTTCTTCGCTGAAATCGACGCTTTGCATTTCTTGGCTTTTGGTGAATTCGAATGGCGCCGTTGCATTGATTGTTGCTTGGATTCAGGTGTATGGTTATAAGCCCACGTCTCATCACCTGTCACAATGTGATCGAGGAACTCATCACCTGCTTCAGCATAGCGTGTGAGGAAGTCGAGTGCAAAGCCCATCCTTTTCTTTTTGTGTTCTTCCGTTAACAGTTTTCGAACCCAGCGCTCACACAATTTCCTGTACCCTAACTTGACAGTCACAGCGTCATAAAGAGTTGTCATTGACACGTCCTGTATGATCTGAAGCAATTCTTTCAATGTGAGACGTCTATTCGCACTAATTGCTTCCTCCGCTCTCCGAAGAAGGATATCAGAGATCACAGATGGCCAACCTGTTCTTTGTTCGTCATGAACATCGGTCCTACCTTCAGAGAAATGACGACACCATTTCGTTACATTTTGTCGCTTCATAATGTTTCCATAAACAGAAACAATTTCTTTGCGAATATCCGCTGGTCGCTGACCTTTTGCATGAAGAAAACGTATGTCGGAGCGCACTCCGCATTTGGCGGGATTCTGAATAGGCGTAGCCATTTTAAACACGACCTACTCCAACCAGAAGCAACGTTCAACTGCCGAACGACGGCGAGGAGAAAGCTAACGGTTGAAGGTTAACACCAGTGTTGCCAACTTACTCGCCAAAATTCTTGTGTTCCTCTGGCTTATGGTCTATCTTTACTTTCCGAAATACCCTCGTAGATATATCCTCAGCCCAGACTGGTTTTGCACTAAGCTATAACTGGATGTCATCAGCATATGTGTGGTACGACAGGTCATTAAGGTGCAATGAAAATAGAACAGGAGCTAAATTTGAATCCTGGAGAACGTCTGATACTACCTGTCTATATGGTAGCCTGTTTCCGCGTTGGTATGTAAACTGCAGGACAAAAGTCAGAGCTAGAAAATGTTTAAAGGGAACTGCTAAAGCTCAATCTATACATAGTAGGGATGAGTGAAGTAAAATAGAAAGAATACAAGGATTTTTGGTCAGAAGAGTGTAGGGTAATATCAGGAACACCAGAAAATGGTATGAGAGTAAGATTCTTTATCAATAGGAAGCTAATGCAAATAGTGAGTTACTGTGAACAGTTCAGTGATAGGGTTGTTCTCATCGGCAAACTTACACCGACGACGATAGTTTGGGTATGTGAAGGTTCTCTGCAGAATCGGCGAGGAAAGGAATATATGAAAAAGGTACAGGATGGTAGGACATCTGTTAAGACGTCCGGAAATAGCTTCGGGTACTAGAGGGAAAAACCTGTAAAGGATGATAGAGATTGGATACATCCCGGCAAATAACTGAGGAGGTAGGATGCAAGTGCTACTGTGAGATGAAAAGGCTGGCACAGGAGAGGTATTTGTAATTGGCCGCATCAGACCAGTCAGAAGGTTGATGATTTAAAAAAAAAAGTAGATTCTCTGATAAACGTTTGTTTGTTTTCTGTAACGTACGCTAATGAAGATGGCATCTGATCTAACGTTAATCCAGATTGTTTACGAATACGTACGAATTTGTTCTCCTTCGCTCGATTTATATATCTCAATGACGCTTTCACTATGCTTCTAAGGCGAGAAGAATCAAACACACGTTACAATCGTTTATGTCATTGTTTCCACTTGATAAGCTGTTAAGTTCGCCCTAACATGTAAGGATATAAATAGGTATTATACAAATCTACATACTTTGGAATTACTAGTATTGAGATGACTTTGAGTTTACTACTGCTATGATAAGATAACAGATTTTCAACGATTTAATGCACGACTTGTATGATTCACTGTGCTATGTTTGTGAATTTTATACTTTTCTGTTGGAAGAAGTTACTCTAGAAACTAGGCTACGTGTTTTCTTATGTTTGTTTAAATTGCTTCCTGATTTTATTAATGTAAACGTCCTTGATGTATTTCTAACAAGTGTAGTTCCTTTCCGTTTAATTTGTGAATGATAAGCCTTGGCAGTGAGGCTTAACTAATCTCTTCTCTTATTTCACCGCAGGGAAAATTTGTTTAACTTGGTAAACGTACAATGTCAAATTACATGGAAAGTCGACCAGAGGATTTAACGTTATACTTTTAGGTCGGGAACACATGAGAACATGCAAGGTGTCGGCAACTGTTAAGGACAAGAGTCTAAATTGCAGGCCAGTGTAATTACCTGTTATTGTTAAAAGGAGAGCATTTCTGCACCAGTGTAAAAAAGCTTCCAAGATAGCTATATTGCCGAGATCACATTAGATGCATATCCTAGTTATTAGTTTCAGCAAATTTAAATTCCCATCTTTAGATCATGGCATACTGAATCATAAAGGCCGCACGTACGGCATATTGCCATTTGCCCATTGAAAACATGGAGGTAAATTCACAAAAAAGACACACCCATGCCACACTAAGTACACTAAAATAAAAGCCACAACCACTGAAGTGAAGCGGACGTGCTCTATACGCACATCTGACAGCATTGGTTGTGGTCGATCTGATGTATTTGACACCTCTGTGTCTTTTGATACAGTTATTGGACACTTTCACCAAGTGAACCAGAACAAGATAACAAAACAAATGTCCCTTTATTTCTGGAAAAAAAGAAATCAACAGTAGCGTTGATTTCAAATCCAAGAAAAGGAAAGAACCTCAAATAATAGGAAATAACAGATACATTGTTACGAATAAAATGTTACATTTATAAAACTTTCAAGGAGAAGAAATAATAAAGCGGGAGCAACAAGATCTGAAGAAATAAAAAAAGAACGTGGGGAGAATGTCAAGGAGTACCTGAAAAACAGAAAACAACAAGAAAATAAGAGGAATCGAAGTTGCTAGTGATCCTTGTTGGACCCTGAGCTTTAGTTTGTGACGTAAATCGAAATTTCGTACGTGTCACCATTCCTGTGAAAAACATGTGTTAACCGATGGACAGACATTCGGACAATAAACTACAAAAAAAATTATTTTGTTTGATATAAATACAGATAAATAGTTTTCGTGCTTTTTCCTTTAGTTGTATTGTGAAACCTCGCTTCGCCAAATTTCATTGTTCTAAGGTCAACGAGAAGTTTCGATGAGTGAGTTTGCCGTATCAAAACATGTTACATAAATGGCCGTATTTTTTATCGCATTGACTTAGAAGCCTCAGTTTCTTACGCCTCCAAGGGAGCATAGACTTTAATATGAGACATAAATTTCAACTTAATACGTCTACTCAAACCTTAGAAAAGGACAACAAACTGATCCTATAAGAGTCCCGTTTTTATCGATTAAGGTATGGAACAACGGAAAAAGAGGTAACAAAAAGAGGTAACCTCTGCTTGAAATAATCTTAAACTATAATTACGTTCCCACATCCAATGACACGGATGAAACTTTTTTTTTCTCCTCTTTCTTAATTTCACATTGTTACTCCCTCCAGTGCATGTCCCCGTGCTGTTTTGCCAGTTTCACGTTGTAACAATCTGTGTTCCATTTCGTCTACCCTTTCTCTCTCTCCCCTTGTGTGTGTCTGTGTGTGTGTGTGTGTGTGTGTGTGTCGGAGCAGCCAGCTAATTCCTCGTTCCCTCTTTCGGCTGGGAGTTATTTGCTGCTAGTTAAACTTTTCCTGCTACTGCCCTTAGCCGACGCTTGCCTTGTTCTCAGTGTTGCCTTCCTTCCGACGACTCTCTGCAAGACGTCCTACGGTTCCAATGAAAGTTTTAAGATTTTGTTTGTAACGCGCAAAAGCAGAATCGTAAATTGTTTGTTTTCTCAAGAAACTGGAGCGCGAAAACGCCGCAGTGCCTGCATTACTGGCAACGGGAATGCGCAGACTTTTTCTCTTTATTTCAGCATTCTCCTCGGGTGAGTTAGCTTATTGCAGCTCTAGCTCAGCGCATGCTTATGCAGACTCTTCCTTCGCAAACAGCGCTTCTGAGAACTCACATCTTACGGTAGATTTAAACATCTGAGTTGCTATGTTCGTGTGGATGAGCTATTGATGTACAGGAATTTCCTACATTAATGGTTACATTTCTTATGCAACGAAACTATTACAACCACCATCGCCTTTACAGTGAAACCCATTAACCTTGTTTCTGTTCCTTTATAGATTCTTCTTTTTTTCTAAGGACATCCTTGCAAGATACTTTATCCATTCCACAATTTTGCTTGTATTGCAGTTAATGAGTGAGGTTACGCAATTTATAACAGACTGGGTTCGTAACCTTGACTGTGCTTGTCAGACCAGATCTGGAGGTACATAAATGCACCTCTATATGAGCAGTTGTAAAGGAATTTGGTCGACTTCGGTTTATTAGCCGAAAGTGTCGTTCATCTGTAAACGACACTATGTATAGAACATTAATGCGACCCATTCCTGAGTACTGGTCGAATGTTTCGATTCCCCACCAGGTCGATTAAGCGGAAGGCAACGAAGCTGTTCAGAAGCATGCTGACAGATTCGTTACCGGTAGGTTCGATTAACACGCATGTGTTACGAAGATGTTTCTGGAACTCAAATGGGAATTCCTAGGGAGGAAAACGACGTTCTTTTCGTGGATCACTATCGCGAAAATTTAGAGAACCAATATCAGCGACAGTCGGCGGCAGAACTGTTCCACTGTCGCCAACATATATTTTGAGTGATACTGAAACTTATTCCTTCCCTATTTCTGTTGTTACTGAGTTCTTTTCGTACTTAGTTATCTGATTAATTTATTTGTGCAATATTACTCTTAAGACATAAAACGATGCACTACGAAGGAATTATCCGAATGGGACGGAAATCGGTACATGTGATGTACCTGCACAGACAAACAAATGATTTCAGTTTCAGAAAAATCAGCTTATTTATTCAAGAGAAAAAGCTTCACAAATTGAGCAAATCTATAACGCGTTGGTCCACATCTGGCCCTTACGCAAGCCGTTATTCGGACATTGACTGATAGAGTTGTTGGATATCTTCCTGGTCCAATTGGCGCTTAAGATCGTGAAGTTCTCGATCTGGTTGGAAGGTCTTGCGCATAATGCTCCAGATATTTTCAAATGGGGAAGAGAAATGGCTCAAAGCATTATGGGGCTTAACATCTGAGGTCATCAGTCCCATAGAACTTAGAACTACTTAAACCTAACTAACCAAAAGACATCACACACATCCATGCCCGAGGCAGGATTCGAACCTGCGACCGTAGCAGCAGCGCGGTTCCGGACTGAAGCGCCTAGAACTGTTCGGCCAAAGCGGCCGGCTGGGGAAGAGATCTGGTGACGTTTCTGGCCAAGGTAGTGTTCAGCAAAAACGAACACAAGCAGCAGAAACTCTCGCCGTGTGCGGGTGGGCATTATTCTGAAATCTAAGCCCAGGATGGCTTCCCGAAAAGGGTAACAAAATGGGGCGTAGAATATCGTCAACGTACGTCTGTGTTATAAAGGTGCCCCAAATGACAACCAAAGAGGTCCTGCTATGAAAAGAAATGGCACTCCAGACAATGACTCCTGGTTGTCGGGGCATTGGCGGGCGACGGTAAGCTTGGTATCCCAGTCGTGTCCGGACCGTCTCCAGACGTGTCTCCTGCCTGAAATCTCATTGACTGGAGTGGAATTGTCTTCAGTGATGAGGCCTGCTTCACACTGAGCGACGACAGATAGTGAATACCTATCTGGAGACGACCCGAACAGTGGTGGGATACTAACCTGACCATCGCCGGCGTTACATTTCAGTAAGATAGTGCCCGTCCGCCAACGGCGAGATTTCTACTGCTCGCCTTCATGCTCGCCATCCCAGTAAGGTCCTCTGATCACCCTCCAATTGAGAACGTTTGGAGCATTATGGACAGGGCTCTCCACCTAGCTCGAAAATTTGACGACCTAACGCGCCAGTTGGACAGAAGTTTCCATTACATCCGTCATGAGGACGTCCAACAATTCTCTCAACCACTTTCAAGCCTAATAACTATCTGCCAGGGTAGCCGAGAGCGCTAACGCGCTGCTTCCTGGATTCGGGTAGGCGCGCCGACCCCGGATCGAATCCGCCCGGCGGATTAACGACGAGAGCCGATGTGCCAGCCAGCCTGGATGTGGTTTTTAGGCGGTTTTCCACATCCCGCTAGGTGAATACGGGGCTGTTACCCGTGTTCTGCCTCAGTTACGCGGCTCGCAGACATCTGAACACATTCGCGCTATTCCATGGATTACACTCGATGCAGACATTTGGGGTACACTAATTCCGTCCAGACGGGTATGGGGTGGCGGTAGGAAGGGCATCCGGCCAACCCTTACACATTAACATGCCAAATCCGATTAACGATGGCTGACCGTGCGTAACTGCTGGACAAGGCTCAAGCGACAGATAGATAGATAGACTTTCAAGCCTAGTAACTGCTGGCATAAGGGCCAGAGATGGATCAACGCGTTACTGACTTGCTCTATCTCTTGAATAAACCATCCTTTTTTTCTGAAATTATACTAATTTGTACGTCTGTATGTGTCCATCACATCTACCGATTTTCGTCTCATTCGTGTAATGCTTTAGTGTCGCCTTTTCTTAGAATGTATTTCACGTAGAAATATTAGGTCGATCAAGCCCATTTATAAATCCAACCAGAACTAATCTCGGATTAAAAAGGATGTAAGACATAGATGCAGGCATTCTGTCCTACCATTCAATCTGTACATCGGAGAGATTGTGATGGAAATAAAAGAAAATTTTGGGAGTTCAGGGTGAAAGATAATCAGAGATAAAATTCGCTGATTATGTTGCTATCCTCAATGAAAGTGAGAACAAGGCCTGTTGCGTGGAATGAACAGTCTTAGCGAATCCGATCTATGGACTGGGAATAAACGAAAGTATGACTAAAGTAATGAAGAGTAGCAGAAATGAGTTTAGCGATAAGCTAAACATCAAAATCCGGGAGCACATTGTAGACGAAGTAAAGGAATTCTGCTGCCTTGGAAGCAAAGTAATGCTCGATGGCCGAAGGAAGAATCAGACTGGCACAGGCAAAGATAGTATTTCTTGCCAAAAGAGGTTTATTAGTTTACAACATCGGCCTTAATTTGAGGAAGAAATTCCTCGGAGTGTACGTCTGGAACAAAGTATTGTATGGAAGTGGTTGATGGACTGTGTGGAAATAGGAAAAGAAGAGAATCGAAGTGCTTAAGATGTAGTGCTATGAAAGAATTTTGGAAATTTGGTGAACTGACAGGATAATAAATAAGGAGGTGCACTGCACGATCGGCGCGAAAAGGAATGTCGGAAACGCTGACAAGGGGGAGGATCAGAATTACAGGACAAGTATGAAGATGTCAGAGAACTACTTCCGTGGAACTAGAGAGGACTGTAGTGGGGTAAAGACTATAGGGGGTGGCAGAGATTGGAACATACCCAACAAATACACCGTTGGACAGAAATAAAACACCTTCGAATATTGTGTTCAGTGGCACTACAGTGTAATATGTGCATACTGATGGGTTGTAATGTTAGTGATTCATTTTCACTGGTCATCAGCAAACAGATAGCGCTTAGGAGGTCTGTTATGCTCCCTCTGTTCTGGCCCAGCATGCAGTAACTATGCTGAGTTTGGAGATGAACAGTGTTTGCAACATTCATTCTAGGGCATAACCACACACCACCGACGAGTACATACTACTGTTGAGCAGCTTCAGCCGTTTGAATGTGGTTCCAGTCAGAGCCTGCAGGAATCTGGATGGACGTATGTATCATTGGTGGTGTACCGCTGCCTTCATCAGTGGTCAGTGGAACATTCCCACACCTGTAGATAAGGCTCTGAACGCAGCGTAGTACCGACACTCGTCAAGATCGAAGCATTATGCGAGCAACGGTGGCCGACCGAATACCATCCAAGGACGAAATCGGAGCATCAGGGACCACTGGGAACTGCCCGCTAAGGTCACATGTGCCCCTGTCCAGGCTACCACTGACACCACACCACCAAGCGTGGCTGCGTAGTACAGACACTCGTCAAGATCGAAGCATTATGCGAGCAACGGTGGCCGACCGAATACCATCCAAGGACGAAATCGGAGCATCAGGGACCACTGGGAACTGCCCGCTAAGGTCACATGTGCCCCTGTCCAGGCTACCACTGACACCACACCACCAAGCGTGGCTACTCTGGAGTCGGCTGGAGAGTGGAATGGCGCTCTGTTGTCTTCAGTGATGAGAGTGGGTTCTGTCTGTGTGCAGCTTATGGGCATAGGCATGCATGTGGATATCGTAGACTTAGTGAACTGCCTATTCCAGAGTGGTATCACTCACGACACACAGGTCCCAGCCAGGAAAGACGGTGTGTGTGAGGTGAGGGGGAGTCCTTGGAGAACGTGGCCACTTGAGGCACAGTTGGCAGGGCGTGCGTTGGGAGACCGGTAGTGGTGGGGGCTGTGCGCACCTACAACTACATCTACATGGTTACTCTCCAATTCACTCCTGTCAGAGGGTTCATCGAACCATTTTCATACTACTTCTCTACCATTCCACTCTCGAATGGCGCGTGGGAAAAAGGAACACCTAAATCTTTCCGTTCGAGCTCTGATTTATCTTATTTTATTATGAGGATCATTTCCCCCTTCGTAGGTGGGTGCCAACAAAATATTTTCGCATTCGGAAGAGAAAGTTGGTGGTTGAAATTTCGTAAATAGATCTCGGCGCAAAGAAAACCGCCTTTGTTTCAGTGAATGCCACCCCAACTCGCGTATCATATCAGTGACACTCTCACCCCTATTGCGCGATAACACGAAACGAGCCGCCCTTCTTTGCACTTTTTCATTTTCCTCCGTCAATCCTACCTGATAAGGATCCCACACCGCGCAGCAATATTCCAGCAGAGGACGGACAAGGCTGTCTCTGTAGTGCGTTTGTCGCACCTTCTAAGAACAACGCGCAGTCTTTGTTTCGCCTTCCCCACAATATTATCTATGTGGTCTTTCCAATTCAAGTTGCTCGTAATTGTAATTGCTAGGTATTTAGTCGAATTGACAGCCCTTGGATTTGTGCGATTTATCTTATACCCAAAATTTTGCGGATTTCTTTTATTACCCATGTGGATGACCTCGCACTTTTCTTTGTTTAGTGCCAATTGCTACTTTTCACACCATACAGAAATTCTCTTTAGATCATTTTGTAATTGGAATTGATCGTCTGATGATTTTACTAGACGGTAAATTACAGCGTCATCTGCAAACAATCTAAGGGGGCTGCTCAGATTATCGCCTACATCATTTATCAGGATCAGCACAGGTCCTATGATGATTTACCGTCTATGACTACGAACTGTGACCTGTGCTGTAGGAGGATTGATGAGCACTGGAGTGGAAGTGCCGTTCTAAACAGAAGCCTAAGGTCACATTTCTTGTAGTCCGAGCTCGCGGTCTCGGGATCGCGTTCTCGCTTTCCAAGCACGGGGTCCCGGGTTTGATTCCCGACGGGGTCAGGGATTTCCACCTGCCTCGAGAAGACTGGGTGTTTGTGTTGTCCTCATCGTTTCATCATCATTCATGAAAGTGGCGCGATTGGGCTGAGCAAAGGTTGGGAATTTGTACGGGTGCTGATAACCGCGCAGTTTAGCGCCCCACAAACGAAACATCATCATCATCACATTTCTTGTAAATAATGTCTGAAGCCCTCCACGCTGACTATTGAAAGAGATCTGTCTCCTTTGCTTTGGTTGGTATCTAAAAAAGAATTCCGCTGAAAACGTGGCCATTTATTTTCGCCTTGGTTGTTAAACATTCGTAACTTTCTGAGGAGCGTCATGAGTTGCAAGATTTAAGCATAGCATACATTTATCTTCTCGCCATGTTGAAATTTGCTTCCTTTGGCAAAACACAGTGGTGTTTACACAGTGTCTCCTGACGAACATGTTGTGCAGTCTCAACTGTGAAAGAATTCTGAAACAGTGTTTTATTGAGTCAGGTGCAGAAGAAAATTAAGGTCAGTAGCTTATGAAAAAGCATGGCCTCGATACAAAATAAACGTGTAGTGTCTTCACTCATATTGTTCCAAAACCTACAGCATTTCTGGTTTCACCAGCTATCGATGGCCCTTCAAAATTACATTATTTCAGTGACAAAGTCTGTAGTTAGTGGAATAACATGGTAGATAATGAAGTTTTGCTTAATAACCACATGGCAAAATACTCTCCTCTTTGCGTGCTATCGTTTGGCAAAATCTCCTTTCGATATGTCAAACCGTTTATGAAATAGGAGGAACGTTGTGTGTGTTTCATTATGGCTTCATCGCTGGTACGGCGCGATCGGAGATGAGTGCGCTACATCAGATCAATTTTCTTGAGATTGGTGACAGATACATGCGCCCAAGTCTAAAGAAGATTTCAACATATTAGCTAAATTTCTTAGGCAGCAACATATTACGTAGTATGCACCAAACACAAAACCATAACGACACCTGTTTTTGACTGCAATTTTTTTTTTACCGAATTCTATCACTTGCACCTTTGTCCTGCATTTTGCGAGGGGTCGGTGTGGTTAAATCGGATTTGGCATGTTAATTGGGAGGGGTGGCCGGATGACCTTCCTGCCGCCACCCCGTACCCCCCAGGACGGAATCAGAGTACCCCATCTATCTGCATCCAGTGTAAATCATGAAAAAGTTCGGATGTGATTCGAATGTCTGTGAGTCGTGTAACTGAGACGGGACGTGGGGACCAGCCCAGTATTCACCTAGAGGGATGTGGAAAACCGCCTAAAAACCACACCCAGACTGACCGGCACACCGGCCATCGTCGTTAATCCGGCGGGGGGATTCGATACGGGCCCGGCGCGTCTACCCGAGTCCAGGAAGCAGCGCGTTAGCGCTCTCGGCTAACCTGGTGGGTCAATTTTTTTACTGAATAATTTCTGTTAAAGCGTTTGAAAAAGGGGCGCAGCCCTGAATCCTCCCGCGGCCAGAAAAATTTTACCGAATCCTCCCAAGCCCGCAAGGGTCTGAAAAATGATGGGACCGAATCCTCCCATTTGAAGCAGGTAGCAGTTCTAAACGTTATGAATACTCCAAGCAGGCAAGGGAAAGCGTATGAAGTTACTGTAGAAGATGTAAAATTTTTTCGCGTGTATTGTGAGTATGTTTAAAAGTTTTATCTTTTATCTTCTGGAGATAAAGTCCAGCCGGCACGGCGCCAGCTACTGTCCCGCTCAAGGTCGCGCACAAAGCGTGCGTAAGTGTATCAATATTTTTTGTTTAAAACAAGGAAGGGGATGGGGGAAGGAGATAAGGAATATGGCAGAGATAATTATATTATTGTCTATAATACAACACACAATGTGTCTATTTGGGAGTATTCGGTCCTGTTACCTGCTTACCTACCTGGTTTCGGGACGATTCCGGGCTGCTCCCTGAGAAAGATTTCAGGGCTTGCACCTCGATTTTGTCATCGCCGACCGGCCGACAGGTGGCAAACACTGTCGCCCTGCCCTTCCGAACAAACAAATGAACTCGCCCAGCGGTTTGGACGATAATTCGTGACTGTGCATTGGCCACCGTATTCTGCGTGGACTCTACACGTCGCGGTCACGTTTGGTGTTTCTGCGGGGTAAGAGAACACTGCCCAGTACAATGCACAGACTGTTATACCTGTGCCATTTCTTCGGTGAATAGATGAAGTGCTGTTTCAGCAGGACGTTACGCGTCCACTTACGGCTGCTGTGAAGCGACGTCCTCTTCATGGTGCACATCAAGTGCACTGCCCAGCAAGATAACGAGATTTCTCGCCCACTGGACACACATAAAACGTTCTGAGGCTGGAACTTACTCGTTCTCCGGGCCCTTCAGGAACAATTGCCGAAATGCAACAAAATTGGCAAGATGCTTGGTACAGTCGGCACTTTTATGATCATAATTGCATAGTTGTTCTTAACAACTCACGTAGTGCAATACTGTATTTACCCACAGATACCAGGCAGAGACTTTCAGTTAAAATGTCCTCTCCTGTACAGGAAATTTCATAATATGTCTGCGAGTATAAGTTGTGATGCAGGAACGACGACATACAGAAGTTTGTACGAGGGTCACTCCAAAAGAAATTCACATAATTTTTTTAAATCCATCTTTTATTCTACATGTTTGAAAGTTTTGCAGTGTCTAGACACATCTTTTAGGCACAATATTTTCATTCCCCCACATAATTTCCCTCCCTCTCAACTGCCTTACGTCATCTTCGAACCAGCGTCTGTACACCCGCACGGCAAAATTCTGGACCAACCTGTTGGAGCCACTGTTTGGCAGCGTGCACAAGGGAGTCATCGTCTTCAAACCTTGTTCCACGAAGAGAGTCTTTCAGTTTCCCAAAGAGATGATAGTCAGACGGAGCCAGGTCAGGACTGCAAGGCGGGTGTTTCAGTGTTGTCCATCCAAGTTTTGTGATCGCTTCCATGGTTTTTTGACATGTGGCCGTGCATTGTCGTGCAACAGCAAAACGTCCTGCTTTTGCCGATGTGGTCGAACACTGCTCAGTCTAGCTTGAAGTTTTTTCAGTATTGTCACATATGCATGAGAATTGCATGATGTCCACAAGCAAGAATCCTTCGGAATCGAAAAACACCGTAGCCATAACTTTTCCAGCAAGTGTGGTTTTGATTATTTTTTTCTTGGGTGAATTTACATGATACCACTCCACTGAATGCCTCTTCGTCTCTGGTGAAAAATGATGGAACCATGTTTCATCACTTGTCACAATTCTTCCAAGAAATTCATCTCCGCCATTCTCGTACCGTTCCAAAAGTTCACTCCATACCATTTTTCTTGTTTCTTTGTGAGCCACTGTCAACATCCTAGGAAGCCACCTGGCACAAACCTTTCTCAACGCCAACTCTTTCAGTATTCTGCTAACGCTTTCTTCCCCTATCCCAACGTAGCGTGACAATTCGTTCACTGTGATGTGTCTGTCAGCAGTCACCAATTCGTTAACTCTCTACACATTGTCTGGAGTGTCTGCAGTGCGAGGCCTGCCGCTGCGAGGACAGTCCTCAATATTGCCTTGCCCGCTCTCATCTCGTAACCTGCTTGCCCACCGACTAACTGTACTGCGGTCGACAGCAGCACCTCCATACACCCTTTTCAGCCTCTTGTGGATGTTTCCCACTGTCTCATTTTCACCGCACAGGGATTCTATGACAGCACGTAGCTTCTGACGAACGTCAGCAGCCATTTTGAAGACGTGCTGTGACGGTGCCACTCACGGGAACAGGTTGAACTAAGTTTGAAAACAAGCGGGAAGAATGTATCTACATGCCATTAAACTTTCACGCATGCAGAATGAAAACTGTATTTTTACAAAAATAGTGTGCATTTCTTTTGGAGTGACACTCGTATGTGGCAATCAGTCGTGCACGGATAGCCAGAGCGGTTAAGGCGACCGCTTGCGTAAG
The DNA here is from genome assembly GCF_023897955.1 of Schistocerca gregaria. Taxonomy (NCBI): domain Eukaryota; kingdom Metazoa; phylum Arthropoda; class Insecta; order Orthoptera; family Acrididae; genus Schistocerca; species Schistocerca gregaria. The sequence goes on along the minus strand of NC_064925.1, from coordinate 261,921,993 downwards.
TGGGAAATACGGTTTCGAGTCCTGGTCCGACATAAATTTTCATGGTTCCTTTATACAGATGATGATAATTAGTATTTGCAACCACGAGTACATTTCATGTTCCTTTACGATCGTTTGCATGCGAAAATACACACCTGTGTTGGCGCCAGAGGGGTTACACGGTGCACCGATGCGACTGTTTGGTCACTCTTCACTGTGAAATGTGTATTTATTTGATCTGAATTTATCATGCACAATGATGAAGTATCTCTCACCTCATTTGTCAATCACCTTTTCCTTGACGGTATTGCAGTTTTTTCGTTATTGTAATTGAATGTTTTCGTTGGTGAATCGATTTTTGTGTTCATCTGTTTATTAAAGCAAAAAAAGCAGAAATACCGTGTGGTGCAGAATGTTCCCTGCTGTGCTCTTCGAGTTTACCCTCATCTCGGCCGCTAGCGAACTAGTAATTTATTTTTGCTTACACAGGAAGGTAGTACTTTTTTTGTAGTTAAAACATATTTATTCTGGCGCGTGAACTGTATCAGCCATCTGAACTCGTCACGCAGGCGCTTCGTGCCCCGTTTGCTCAGCGAGTCAAATATTTGCTCGCAGCGCGTCGTGTATGTGTCGGTCACACGCCGCTACACCTGCTACCCGCCGCTCAACGGCAGCATCCTCTCCGGATGCCACGAGCGAGTGTTGCCACGCCGGATGCGCAACGTTAACTCTGGGTTCAAGCTCGTTCGCTCGGTTTCGAAGCGCAATCGCCGAAGTAATTGTGCTATTCACGTATTAGCTCGGAATCGCGCTCAGTGTAAAATAAATCCGACAGACGCAAGCGCAAATTTCCACGTCAGATCCAGCATTTCACTCGACCGTCTTTTTATTTAATTATCGTTATCCTTTGACATTTTCGCTGGGGAGGTACTCGATCTGTTGATTTAAAACATGTGTGCATAAAATTTCTATGTCAAGATCGCAAATTTTCTTTACTCACTGACGATCCGTCTGCAGATCTAAAAAACGGAAAACTGCATATAAAAAGTAAACAACACAAAATAGATTCAATATTTCAATTTCCATACCAATTTAAAATATTATTCAGTGTGTGACAATCAGCACACATCGTATTCTTAGAGCTGAGTCGCCTAAGTTACATAAAAAAGGTCATATAGGCACAACAGAAAAAATATCAAAACACGCAAAAATATCAAAACATGCAAAGCATGGGGATTAGTGATAATAAATTCCTTACCCAAAATGAAAAATCGTAGTTGTTTATGTAAATTGACACTACACAATTTACGTAACCATCAAGGAAAATATAGTCATATCAGATAACAAAATAAAGACAATACGCCGCCGGTAGAACCAGACATGAAGAGGGACAAATGGATTTAAGAGTAAATGGTACATTGGTGACAGATGTGTATAGTGTTGCAGAACTTTTTAACAAACATTTTATAACTTACTGAAAAGATGGGGTTGTCAGGTTCTGTAGATGCTGCTATGGAATGCCTCAGACCAGACATTTCAATTAACTTCCATAATATGAATTTGACCCTCACTCCCCAGCAGAAATTATGTCCACTATAAAATCTTTAAAATCAAAACATCTGGTGGGTATGATGGAATATCAAAAAAGTTAATTTAAGAATGTGATTCTGGGTTAAGTAACATATTAAGCTATTTGTGTAACCAGTCGTTTATTAATGGAATATTTCGTGAATGGTTGAAATGTGCTGAAGTTAAGCCACTGTTTAAGAAGGGAGATGTAGAAATATCATCAAATTTCCGTCCAATTTCACTTTTGCAAGCATTCTCAAAAGTTTTAGAAAAAGTACTGGACAATCGGCTTTATAACCATCTTATCTCAAATAAAATACTGTCAAAGTCACAGTTCGGATTTCTAAAGGGTTTTGATATTGAGAACGCTATTTACACTTACAGTGAAAATGTGTTTAATTCATTAGACAAAAAATTGCAGGCAACTGGTATATTTTGTGATCTGTCAAAGGCATTTCACTGTGTAAATTACAATATCCTTTTAAGTAAATTAGACTAGTATAGTGTAACAGGAAATGTTCCAAAATGGTTTAAATCTTATATCTCTGGCGGGAAACAAAGGGTGTTATTAGGAAAGAGACATGTTTTGAGTTGAGTTCAGGCATCATCCAACTGGGAACTAATTACATGTGGGGTCCCACAAGGTTCCATTTTAGGGCACTCAATTTTTCTTGTGCATATCAACGACCTTTCATCAGTAACATTACCAGATGCCAAGTTCATTTTGTTTGCCGATGATACAAACATTGCAATAAATAGCAAATCGTGTGTAGTCTTAGAAAGATTGTCTAATAAAATATTTGTGGATATTAATCACTGGTTCCTATCCAATTCTTTGTCACTAAACTTTGAAAAACACACCACATGAAATTCAGAACTTGTAAGGGGTGTCCCACGAGTATATGCCTAACATACAGTGACAAGCAGATAGAAGAAGTGGACAGTATTAAATTCTTGGGATTACAGCTTGATAATAAATTCAACTGGAAGGAGCGCACCACAGTAATGCTGAAGCGTCTTAACAAATCTCTATTTGTAATGCGAATTGTGTCAGACATAGGGTATATAAAAATGAAAAAGGTGGCATACTGTGCTTACGTTCATTCCATAATGTCATATGGGATTATTTTTGCGGTAATTCATCAAGCCAAGCTAAAGTTTTCTGGGCACAAAAACGTGCAGTAAGAGTTATATGTGGTGTGAACTCAAGAACATCATGCAGAAGCCTGTTTACGGTACTAGAGATACTAACTACTGCTTCCCAATATATTTATTCCTTAATGAAATTTATCATTAAAATATATCACTTTTTCAAACCAACAACTAAATACATGGGACCAATACTAGAAATAAGAATAATCTTCACAAGGAATTAAAGTCACTTACTCTTGTACAAAAAGGTGAGCATTACTCAGAAACACACATTTTCAATAACTTGCCAGCAGCCATAAAAAGCTTATCAGACAATGAAATTCAGTTTAAGAGGAGCCTAAGGGATTTCTTAGTGGCCAACTCCTTCTACTTCATGGATGAATTTCTCAGTAGAACCAACTGATTTGTGTGTGTGTGTCTATTGTACAATTTCAGTGCAGTAATGTGTTCATTGTAAATAAGTGTGTGTGTGTGTGTGTGTGTGTGTGTGTGTGTGTGTGTGTGTAAGTACAATCTAACTTCTGCACCATTTCAGTGCAGTAATGTGTTCATTGTAAATAAGTATTATAGTAGTTCTATTACATGTTTATTACATTATAAATAAATAAAAACTTTTTTATTTTAAATTCAGTGCATTAGTGTTTGTAAAATGATTCTTCCATATAGTGTTCATTTAAAAAATGGCGATCACTCCACTTGGGACCTGTGGAATGATACATTAGCTTATTTGTTTGAGTTGTAAATATTTGTCATGTATTGTTTTTTTCCGACATGTTCTACATCCTGGTGGACCTCCTCACTATGTATCAATTGGAATGAAAGTAAATTTAATCTACGATTTTTCATTTTAGGTAAGGTATTTCACATCACTCACCACATATTTTTGATGTTTTTATTGTGTGACGTCTTAATAGGTAATTTTTCATCTCACTAGAGCGACTTGCGACTTAGCTCCAAGAATACGTCGATGTGTAAATGATTGTCACAAACTGGACAACATTTTACACTGTTATGTATTGCGTAATAGAAATTCAAATATTGAATGTATTTTGTATTGTTCATTCTGATATGAAATTTTCTGTATTTTATATCTGAAGATTGGTCGTCAGTAAGCCGAAACCAGTAATCAATAAAGAAAATTTGTGGTCTTGGCGCAGGATTTTTATCCACACGTGTATTTAATTATTATTTCCAATACAGTCGGAATTGTTCCTAGATGAGTGACACAGGAGTAAAAGTGACGCAGTGCGGAAGAAATATAGATTAGTTTTAATTTAAACAAATGATTTATGACTCTCCTTATGTTTACTCTCAAGCAAAATAGCAAAATACTTCATACTTTAACTTAAGTGAATAGTAGGGATTTTAATTTTGTTAATACTTTGGTAATTAACTCAGAAAATTAATTAGAATGACTGAATGTCGCTGGTTTCTTATACTCTAATCATTCATGGTGGTGTCTGATTGTTCTATATCATGTCTCCCTACCACTTTCGCGCAACGACGCTCTGAGCGTGTTTTTTAGGGAATTGACTAGTTTGAACCTGGGACCTGTTGCTGGTAAGGAGACGCCAGACCACACATGACATGTAGAATTCAGAAGAGTTCAGTGAGACTAGCGATGATATAACCAAATACTAAATGATCTCAACGTCAGTTCCACTGCACTCCCTGTAAAAGAATCTTAATACTAACTAAATTTAGTGGAAAGGGTTCAAGGCTTTCCTATTTTTAGTTAGCTGGTAAAATAACGTCGAAAAAGCAGTTAAGTTTACCACTGGAAATTTTATTCTACTCACAAAACATCGTTTATAAATTGCACTATTGATAAAAGGAAATGTTTTAATACAGGATGGTAAAAACCAGCTGCGTTCAACAAAAATGTGAACGAATATTCCCTGAATGTGTTTCCAAGTTCTACAATCGATCGAAGGATGACCTATCCTAATCCATCTAATCCACCCTCCCCTCTGTCCCCTGCTTTAGCCCGTGGAATGCAGTGACGTATCACAACCCGCTTGCAGCCAAACAAGCGTGAGGAGCAGTGCTTCGGTAAACGGGTGCCGCAGCCGGGTTAGAGGTGCTGGCGTGCAGCCAGTAGGTCGCAGGGCGGCCCCTTGCACTGGGGAATCTCCCTGCACCCTCCCTCCCTCCCTCCCTCTCTATCGTCCATTAATCACGCGCTTCCGGCGTGCCGAAAGTTCCGCAATCTCCCGGACCATCTCGGCGGTTTCTGCAGTGCGACGGGCCCGGTCCGCCTGTGGAAGTATCGTCTTGCACAGCTCCTATCGCTAGCTATCAGAAACGTGAGCAACACAAAGGTCTAAGGAAACGGGGAACAGAAGGTACTAAGCTCATAGTCTAATGGAGGAGGCAAGAAGGACCCTTATGACATATACCAGCGCTCTAAAGTGCCTTTGTTGCTTCGTCCCTTCACATCAACCTACATCTACTACTGCTCGAGATACGTCGCTGTAGAGCCAGGGCTAGCTTATAGCCCAAGCGACTCAAGCGGCCACTCGGGGCGTGTAATCGTACCTTCCCCACACATCACCAGTAAATTTTCAGTCTCTTCATTAGTTTCAAAAACTTCGAGAGGCGTAAGATATACAAAACCTTTTTTTACTTATCTTCATTTTCTCGTTGTTGGCTCCAGTACGTCTAGGGGTAAGTTCTTGAGGCTGCAGTCTTGACTTTTATGGTTTCAGTTGACATAACAAATGCTGAAGTGCTTTCTGTTGCTATGACTGTTTTGTTTCATCCCATTCTTCCGTATCACACTGACTTCACAATCTCCGTTTTCATAAAACCAAAAATTACATTATTATTGCCAGAATTAAAAACACGTCCGTTTCCATCAGAGACACGCCCACTATTCCTAACTCATTCTGCGATACTAACAATATGCCAAAGAGTTTAAAAAAACTTTCTTGGCAAAAGAAGAATCTTCGCTAAATTATATAATTATTTCGTAAATGAATCCAGAAATGAATTTAAGAATTAGCATTCGATTGTACAATTAATAATATGAATTATTAGTTTGCCAGATATATCGCAATTTCAAATATTTCTAAAGAAGATTGATTTTAAGTGTACATAGTGTTATTACATATCGATTGTAATAAATTAATTTCTTTTTATATATTTTAGTCTGAAATTAAATGCATCGTATATAAGATCAAATGAAATTCATTTAGTTAAACAGCTGAGATAGTGTTCCTATAGTAGATTCGAAAATACGAGGGTTGGAACTTTAATAGTGGCAACTATTTATTTATAGCTCGTACAAAATAGATACATGTTTCAAAGTTTTACTGACCTTCAAAGTACTCACCAGCATTGTGTATAACCCGTTGCCAGTGATGTGGAAATCGTAGGATACTCTTTGAGTTGAATTGACAGTTCGAGCGGCACTGTCTATTGCTCCACGAATTTGTAGCAGTTCTGAAGCGAAAGCCGTGAAGTGTTTCCTTCAGTTTAGAAATTGAGTTGCACTCACGAGGGCTTAAGTCAGGGGAGTGCTGTAGGTGGTATAGCACTTATCAGCCCCATCAGTCAAACAAATCAGTCACAACTTGAACTGTGCGTGGTTCGCATTGTCGTACAAAATGATGGTCAGTCCTGCAGAAAGTATCATCACTTCTGTCCCTGAGCTCGTCGTAGGTTGTGTTCCAAAAATGAACAGCATAGAGACAGAATTGATGACACTTCCTGCGGAACATATTTTTCTGTGCTGTTACTTCTGATTTCGACGTTTATTAAAAAACCATACATTAATGTCTATCACTCCAGAAAATAAATAGGAAAGGGTTAAATTGGTGCTGGCTCCAGCTACCCAGGTCCGCCGCGTACAAAGCGCGAATGTTATCATTCAGTTACGGAAGGAATGTATTGTCTTTATGACACAAGTAAAACAGAGTGAAAGTCCAAGGAAAAGCAACTAACACCTGAGGAATAGGACGTGCTGGGGAGGGGGGGGGGGGGGGCGTAAATGAGAAGTCCCTTTAGTCAAAAAATGTTATCAGACCAGCTCTGTGTGTGACGGGTGGTTCTTCTAATATTCTAACATTATTATCATTACCCAGTTCCCTGTTCCTTTGGCGACAGGATCATGGTAACGCTTTCATATGAGCTCCAACATCCCTCTTGCAAGTCGTATAAGGCAGGAAGCAATACCGTACTTGACTCTTCTAGGAACCTACTCCCTCGGAATTTGTAATATTACTCCCACATTTAGGTTACTCGAATCATAATATTTCGTTGTACAAGATCTCCAGTTATTATCGTATAACTAAATACTGTTGTGAAAAACCGCCTTTGTGGATCGCTGTACGTACATTTTTAGCGCATTTAACAGCCTACTTTGCACCGTGTGATTATCTGTAGGAACTAATAATTATGAACAATAATTTTCACAGTGTCTCGTTGATTATCTAAAGATGATTACAGGCGTCGTCGTCTAAAAGGTCTGGTTTGCATTCGTTATGACTAAAATGAATATGTCCTTTTCTAGTTTATTTTTTTTACAAAATATTTCTTAAAACTTCCTGCTGAAATTATGCAACACAAAAACAGTCTCTTAATAAACTATTTACTTTTGAAGTAATAAAATTTGAGACATAATAACACGTTTGATTAAAAGAATATATTAAGAGCTTTCAACTAAAGGATGATAATCTTAATTCAGATATAATTTTCCGTTACGTAGCAATTTTAGTAGAACATGTTTTGTTTACATCTCAGTTTTAATTATATTTCTGTATGTAAACTGTCTGCAAGAAAAGTTATAATGTAGTTAGACTCGGGAGATTGGTAACTAAGTACCGAATAATAAATATAAATCTGAAATACTGTAAACAGAAGTTCGATTGTTTCTGAAATTTACATATTCCTCGTTATATATTACACTGTATAAAATAAAAATCTGGTGTTGATTGAATATCTCCTTTCTTTCCTCAGTTTCTATTCCTATTCCAAAACAGATAATAGGACGATGAACCTTTTTTACTGTGTAATGGGTACGAACTGTACATGAAAAACAATCGAATGCAACGCTTCTGTTGATCCATAATAATTCAAATAATTACTTCTATTTGACCAAAAAAATCACGTAATACGCATACAAACTCGTATCGGAAAGTGAAATGACACTGGGTATCGGCTACTTCATCAACTGAATTTTTTTCTTTCCCACACGCCCGTGATTCATTTCAGGTTTAAACCTCTCCGTGAAGTAGAATGTGTCTCTTGTAGCGGCTGCTACCCAAGTTTGGTGGTCGTCTCCATATCACTCCGGCCCGTACTAAACGATCCTCTGACGGAACTTCGTAGCCTTTCCTCTGTAGCTTCTGCTAATCCGAACTAGTAATAGTATTTTGTTATCAAGTATCCTAATTTCCTTTATTACATCATATTGCACAGACTGGCTGTTGCGGTGAGGTTAATAAGCTTAGTATTTTGTTATCAAGTATCCTAATTTCCTTTATTACATCATATTGCACAGACTGGCTGTTGTGGTGAGGTTAATAAGCTTAGTATTTTGTTATCAAGTATCCTAATTTCCTTTATTACATCATATTGCACAGACTGGCTGTTGCAGTGAGGTTAATAAGCTTAGTATTTTGTTATCAAGTATCCTAATTTCCTTTATTACATCATATTGCACAGACTGGCTGTTGTGGTGAGGTTAATAAGCTTAGTATTTTGTTATCAAGTATCCTAATTTCCTTTATTACATCATATTGCACAGACTGGCTGTTGCAGTGAGGTTAATAAGCTTAGTATTTTGTTATCAAGTATCCTAATTTCCTTTATTACATCATATTGCACAGACTGGCTGTTGCAGTGAGGTTAATAAGCTTAGTATTTTGTTATCAAATATCCTAATTTCCTTTATTACATCATATTGCACAGACTGGCTGTTGTGGTGAGGTTAATAAGCTTAGTATTTTGTTATCAAGTATCCTAATTTCCTTTATTACATCATATTGCACAGACTGGCTGTTGCAGTGAGGTTAATAAGCTTAGTATTTTGTTATCAAGTATCCTAATTTCCTTTATTACATCATATTGCACTGACTGGCTGTAGTGGTGAGCTTAATAAGCTTAGTATTTTGTTATCAAGTATCCTAATTTCCTTTATTACATCATATTGCACAGACTGGCTGTTGCAGTGAGGTTAATAAGCTTGTTCAAGCGGATGCCACTCCGGATTACAGTTGTAGTTCCAATTACGATGGGGCGACTGTAACAGGAAAATGCAGTCACACGTTACGCGTTAACAGAACACAACGGACAGCGGTCGCTGCTGCCTTCTGATAACAGTGTCGTCTCGCTGTGAACATGACGAGACCTCTCTCCACTCGGTGTCCCCCAGTTGGTGTTCTGAGACAATCGCCGCGAAACCGTCCAACCTGTTTACTTTCTGCTCGAATACCTGCTCCAGTGAGGCGACGTATACTGCACAGGTGGTGGGAGTGGCATTGTTATAAAAACTCTTAGCGTATGAATTCAGTAGGCACATATTCAGGGCGTAAGTGTACCAAACTAATTAATGAAATTTGGTACAGTCAAATTTCAGCATGCGCTCTATTTCGAAAATTGCTTCTGTTATTCAGGATTGTCTTTTCGTGTTTGGCGGCATTTTGTTGTGTTACTGGTTTCATCCCTTAATAGCCGTCATCAGACCTAAAAATTCAGGTGAATCAAAAATGTAAAATTATTATTAGATATAAAAAGCTATTGTGCATTATTAAATAATGCAAAGTGAAAATTTGACATTAAAATTCTCGCCCCGAAAAGGTCTCACCCAGAACAGAGCTTAATTCGGATACAAACTCTACAGACAACAAAAGATTTATAATAAAGTAGTTCACACATTCTCAGATTAAAAGAACAGATTGTGAAAGAACTAAATCTGCTCCTCAAAAATATAGCAGTTGCTAGCGAAACAGTAAATGGTCCAAAATCAAAGATAAAATTCGATTGAGAAATTTGACACAGTGAAATTAAAATAGGAGTTTGACAAAGTGATGGACTCTCTCCATTACCTTTCAATTATGTCTTAGAAAGTTTTCCATGTGCCTCTGCGAATGCAGACTGGTTCTCCTTATTCCGCCTCTGTTACACTATGTCGGCGATTGCTGCGCAAACATGTCTCCACGTACGCGTACACCATAATTACTCTATCACGCAAACATTTGACGTTACACTCGTCTGGAATGAGACGCTCCCGTGGGAAGGGGGGGGGGGGGGGGGGTATGTCCACTGGGGGCCGAGCCGCACCGCACAACAATAACCCTGGGTTCGGTGTGGAGCGGCGGTGGGGTGGGTGGACTGCTGTGGCCTGTTGTGGGGTTGTGAACCACTGAGGGCCCCGGCGGGACGAAGCCTCTCCGTCGTTTCTAGGTCCCAAGTTTAATACACACAATGTCTTAGAAAAAGTAATCCAGATGTGGTATAACCTAAATAAGGCAAACCAATGAAATTATGAAGCGTCAGTATTGGGAATGACTGATTAATTTTTGCAGATGATCTGCCGTTTCTACGTCAAGACACTGAAATAGCCCAAAAAGTAATGGAATTTTTTAAAGAAACATCAGAAATAGTAGTACTTCGAATATCTTTTGAAAAACGATAATACATGTGCAGCAATAACCTGGCATCCACAACTCTAAAAACTGGACAACCGAGAGTGCTTCCTAGTTCAAATACTTAAGCGAAATCATTCAGCAAACTGACCTAGAAAAAAATTTGTCAGAAAATTCGTTTTCACAAAATGGAAACAGGTTTCAGGATGAAAAAAGAAATGTGTAATAATAATGCATCTCAAAATACACAAACTTGATCCATTAATACACTGACATCAAACCAGAGTGTACTTATAGGGCTGAATAACACAGTGAAGAAGTAACATGCTGATCTAAGAGTAAAGTAAGAAATTGGATTGTGTAACAACATTTATTTGTACATGTGAAACACAGACTAAAATTTATGGGCATGTTAATAGAACTGAACCACTCAGATTAACTAGACGTGTTGTGGAATTCTACTAAACTCGCAGTAAAGCTAAAATTTGAAACAATTAAATGAATTGTTGTAGCAAAATAAGACATGAGGGAATAATACAATCTGATGTACAAACAGAAACATTATAAGGGAGAAAATTAACGACTGGACAGTTGGCCAGGCAGTAAAACGCAAGAAACTTAGTCTGACGAGGGGAAAAGAGCCCACACAATCATCCAGCGAATATACTTTTTCGAACAATTGGACGGATCATGTCTGTGTATCAAGAACATGCCACACCCCATGTTTCTTACGTAGCTACTGAACGATTCTCCCATTCGGTTATGTTAGCTGGCTCTTATCAGTCACGTGTCGTTCAAGCCAAGTGCACCTTTGATAAGCTACTCCAGAAGATATGTTGATTGGTTATCAGCAGTGTGCTGCAGTAATGAACGTCTAGAAATGAAGGAAAGAGTAGATTATCCACTCAAGAGTCAGCAGTAATCTGGCGTTATTGATGTCTAGTGTCTGACTTTGTACCACAGACTATTTTATTCATTTATCTAAGATCTTTAATTAATCATTTCTCATAATTTCAGTTGTCATGTTCCGAACGACCGAAAAAGCATTATTTCTACAGATTTTGTTGCCATTATTTAACATTTGGGTCAATTTGCAGAAGTTGACTCTAAGCATGAAGACCCCAACATGGCAGCATGCTGAGTATTTTCATATTGAACTGATGTAGGCAAAATAATTGTGTACTTTTATTAGTATCTCACAAACTACTCGCAGTCACTGTGACCAAGGGAAAAACCGCAGACAACTGAATACGTCTTCTAATACAACAGTTACGTGTATAACCAAGTGCACAGCACTGTCGTAACAAAACTGTACATTATTTTATGCCGGGCAAAAAATAAATCAGTATTAAGACAAATGTTGATGGTGTAGAGGCAGCAACCAGCCCCAAATTTATTTCAGTTCCTTTATTTTAATGGTACCGTTACCGGTTTAGAATCATTACGATTCATCTTCAGACGGTTTTCATGCTTTCATTAGAACATGTGGTGCGTTTTTTTTACTGATTAATTAGCCTAAAATATAAGTAATACATAATATAAGCACGCCACACAGATGACTGCGTTACAGATTTGCAGTGGATGTGACTTACGTGAAATGTCGGATTGGAGTGTTTGTTTTCATAGTTTTCGCCCAACAGACGTGAATGCATTCCCACTGCACAAATAAATTTTTCTCGCTGAACACTTTAGATTTGTCACAGAATAGATTTCTAACATGCACCACATGTTTGGAAAAAGATCATATATTCACTTATGCAACTGAAACGCCTTTTCACTAGTACAAATAGACACTGATTTTGTTAGTTTTAGAGCGAATATTGTTACATTGATTATAAAGATGTTCCATGTCAAAGATAATTTTTTGTGAGTATTATACAGGCGAGACAGTACAATATTTCTTTACGTTTAGCATCATGAAAATTGTAGTAACATATAAATTTGCTACTTGATCTCCAGTTAGGTGTAGGGTGGGAAATAATTTTTGGAATTTTTTTAGGAAAGGGGTGTTAGCTAAGTAGGTTTGTTCATTAAGAATATAGTCTGGGGTCCTGATTTTGTGTGTGTCATCATATGACAAAATTGCAAATTAGTATTATCTTGAGTAAGGTATTCGATGCCAGTTTCTCCCAAAAAAATGTTCAAATGTGTGTGAAATCTTATGGGACTTAACTGCTAAGGTCATCAGTCCCTAAGCTTACACACTACTTAACATAAATTATCCTAAGGACAAACACTCACACCCATGCCCGAGGGCGGACTCGAACCTCCGCCGGGACCATCTTCTCAGTCCATGACTGCAGCGCCTCAGACCGCATGGCTAATCCCGCGCGGCCAGTTTCTCCCATTTTTGTTCGCTACCACTGAAGTCAGAAACATTAAAATATCCAAAAAGTGACGATAATTGGTCCGTGTATAGTGTCTGTAACCGCGTAAATGCAAAGACAGGAGAAAATGACAGCACCAAGAAAGACTTTTGCCACATAAACTGAAGTTATTAGGCATCTTTCTACAGTTGAAAGATGGGAATGACGCTAGTAGCGCCACTACGAAGATAAAAATTAGGTTTGCAGTAATTAAACGCTTCAACGGTCGTGAGCGTTAGTCACCATTGAGATTGGATATGGCCAGTTGAACTTAAAACAGAAAGCTATTATCGACACCTCACTGATTTTGAACGAAGTCATGTAATAGGTCTTTGTGAAGCTGGATGCTCCTTCTGCGATATTGCAGAACGTCTTGGCAGGAATGTAGCCACTGTACGTGACTGCTGGCAGCGGTGTTGACGAGAACGTATGGTCGCAAGAAGAGAGAGAAGACCATCGTCTTCGGTGTGGGGCTCTCTCGCATCGTAGTGCATCTGCAGCATTAATCTAGGCAGCAGTTAACACCGCAGTGACACAACGAACTGCTACAAATCGATTACTTCCAGTACAACTTCGAGACAGACGCAGTGTAACGTGCATTCCACTGACGCCCAGACCACCGCCATTTGCGACTTCAATGATGGGGCACGGTGGAGGTTTGTTGTTTTTTCTGATGAAAGCTGATACGGTCTCGGTGCCAGTGGTGGCCATGTGTTGGTTAAGAGGAGGCCAGCTAATGGCCAGCAACCAACCAGCCTGCGTGGTAGGCCAACACCGACTCAAAGGAAGGCCTCGGCGCTTGTTCGTGACGTCACGTCAACTAGGCACGGCGAACGCCAGGTCTGTTGCAGGCAGAAACGCCTCGGCGAGCTTATCACTATAAATCTCTTATTATTGGACAAAATGTTTGGTATTGTTTTGGAGTCTTCAGTTTTATTTAGATGAAAGATTTTCTTACTATCGTAAAGCTACAAATGAAGATCATAGTTCTGTATAACTGAACCCTGTCGAAACAAACGTAGATCAGTATGAGAAGATCCTTTGCCCCATTGCAAGCTTCGGAAATTTTACATTCAAGTAACTATATTTACTTGATCAATTTTTTTATCCAAACTTACCTCAACCCCCTTACAATGAACTCGTTTCTTTATTTATTTATTTCTTTTCGTTTGACATCGTCACTAGAAATGTGAACTAATTTACATGTGTAAATGTCGAACTGTTGCCAGTCATTAGATTACAGTCGTTTTCAACGAAAGGAATTCTAAACAGGAAACAAAATAGCTTCATACATCGAAAATACTGCTGAGCTTAAACTTTTTTAAACATTTCCCTCTTGCAACTGAAAGGAGAGACTTTATAAGATAAAAAATTTTATTTAATAAAACAAGTATCTCTCTTTTGCCTCTTCTTCTGTCCCCCCACCCCCTCCCCCAACGTCTACAATCGCAAGATATTTCATTAACATTCAGTGCTTCTCACCCCATAGTCAAGCAAGATACCTAAAGAAGGGCACCAGTATGTTCACAGTTTCTTGTAAAATCAACCCAGTACAAATAAGGTAAAGAAGCACGAATTCTGTTGCTGATGGACCATGAAGTTGTTTTTTATGTTAATCCTTAAAACAGGTGGAAATTTAAATTCAGGAGTACACTAATTGTTAAGATGTGTAATGAATTGCACAACTGATTGATTGCAGAAATCTCTCAGAATAATGTGTGTTGGTCAACTACGGCCAATAATTTCACATTTTCCTGTATCAGAGAGGGAGACACCGCCATTGTGAGTATGCCTCCAACAGACCTAGCGTTCGCCGTGCCTAGCTGACGTGACGTCACGAACAGGTGCCGAGGCCTTCCTTTGAGTCGGTGTTGGGTAGACACAGTAGAGTTACATCTAGAGTTATCGTACGACAGTAGGAGCACTAACGTGGATATACCACGCTCTCTGACTGAAAAAGTGTATGTCAGTCTGGTGATTCGACGAGTTGTGATACCATTCATGAACGGCATTCCAGGAGGAGTTTTCCAAAAGTTTTGCGCTGTTGTAATCCAATTTGTTCTACAGAGTGTCGACATGTTGCCTTGGCCTGCTCGATCACGAGATCTGTCTCCAGTCGAGCACATGTGGGACATCATCGAACGACACTGCAGCGTCATCCGCAACCAACATTAACCGTCTCTGATGACTGATCAGGTTTTAAGCAAATGATCTTTAAACAGCTGCTATGAATTGTGAGCCATTGGGCTACTGAGAGTGACAGGGGAGAGGTGCATGGAGAAGAAAAGGAACGTGTATGCTGTGTTCATTGATCTTGAGAAGGCTTTTGACTGTGTCAAATGGGACAAACTGATGGAAATCCCAGGGAAACATGGAGTTGACTGGAGGGATAGACGGCTAATTAGAAATTTATATTTGAACCAGAGAGCAAGAGTAAGAATGAGACGGGTGATGAGTGAAGAAGTTGAACTGGGAAGAGGTGTAAGACAAGGTGGTTGTATATAACCGACACTGTTCAATATATATCTGGAGGAAATTATTAATGAAAGTTTTGATGGAAAGAGAGGAGTTTATATAGGGGATCGGGGAGTGAAGTGTATAAGATTTGCAGACGACATGGTTGTGATGGCAGAGAGTGCAACAGACATGGAACAAATGTTAGATAATCTAAACACAAAATTAGAAGAATATGGAATGAAAATTAACAAGAAGAAAACGAAAAGCATGTTAATTGGAGGAGAGGGGAGAAAATGCCGTATGAAAATAGGGGGAGAGGAAATAGAACAAGTGAATAACTTCAGTTACTTGGGAAGTGTAACAATGGATGATATGTATTGCTCAACAGAAATTGGGAAAAGAATTGCAAAGGCGAAAGAAAGATTCAAGAGGAAACAGAAATTACTTTGGAGACCACTAAACAAATATCTGAGGAAAAGACTGGCCAATTGTTACATCTGGAGCGTTGCACTATGTGGTGCGGAGACCTGGACAATGAGGAAGGAAGACGAAAGAAGATTGGAGGCACTAGAGATGTGCATATGAGGAAGAATGGAAAAAGTGAAATGGGAAGAGCGAGTAAGGAATGAAGAAGTAGTAAGAAGAGTTGGAGAAGAAAGAAACATTCTGAAAGTCATCAGAAAGACAAAACGGAACTGGATTGGACATTGTTTGAGTAGGTACTGTTCATTTAAGGAAGGAATAGATGGAATGGTGGAGGGAAAAAGGGGGAAGAGGAAAAAGAAGATATCAAATGCTGGACACAAAGGAAGCAAATATTGAGAAATGAGAAGACTGGCTATGGACAGACAAAAGTGGAAGAGGCTTAACCCGTGACAAGACCTGCCGTAAGGCAGAATACCATACTACATGAATCATGAACCCACTGTTATTCAGTAGGAAGCAAAATACAGCTGATTAGATTTTAAGCAAATGACATGTAAACAGCTACTATTAATTATGAACCCATTGTCATTCAGTACAGAATTGTAGAATAATTAACAACCACTGTATAGGCAGATACAGTTAGCCAAAATTCACTGATCAGTCTTTAACCAAACGACGGTTAAACAGCTGATATCAGTTATGAATGGTGTTTGCATGAACTCCAACGGGGAGGGGGGGGGGGGAGGCGGGGGGGAAGAGCGAGATGTAATGACATACACGGAAGTTACTTACCTTTGAAAGGATGGCCACTGTCCTTGCACTCCTTAAGCCTGCAAGAGACTGGGCGGCCTTCACTTGCCAAATAACCTCCCAGTCGCTGGTCGCTGGTGTGTTTTCTAAATTATCATCCCCACTCACGGAAATGGCTTTGCAGGGCAGGTGACAACCGACAGTCAAAACCAGGCTGGGCACCTTCACAGGAGCCGATTCTTTCTCTCGTGTACCAATTCGATTCTACACAAAGTACGCGAAAGAACTTGCCCCCCTTCTAACAGCCGTGGTCCGCAAGTCTCTAGAGGAACGGAATGTTCCAAATGATTGGGAAAGAGCACAGGTAGTTCCTGTTTTCAAGAAGGGTCGTCGAGCAGATGCGCAAAACTATAGGCCTAGGTCTCTGATATCGATCTGTTGTAGATTTTTAGAACATGTTTTTTGCTCGCGTAGCATGTCGTTTCTGGAAACCCAGAATCTATTCAGTAGGAATCAACATGGATTCCGGAAACAGCGATCGTGTGAGACCCAACTCGCTTTATTTGTTCATGAGACCCAGAAAATAATAGATGGTAGATGCAATTTTCCTTGACTTCCGGAAGGCGTTTGATACAGTTCCGCACTGTCGCCTGATAAACAAAGTAAGAGCCTACGGAATATCACACCAGCTGTGTGGCTGGATTGAAGAGTTTTTAGCAAACAGAACACAGCATGTTGTTCTCAATGGAGAGACGTCTCCAAACGTTAAAGTAACCTCTGGCGTGCCACAGGGAAGTGTTATGGGACCATTGCGTTTCACAATATATATAAATGACGTAGTAGATAGTATCGGCAGTTCCATGCGGCTTTTCGCGGATGATGCTGTAGTATACACAGAAGTTGCAGCATTTGAAAATTGTAGCGAATTGCAGGAAGATCTGCGGAGGATAGGCACTTGGTGCAGGGAGTGGCAACTGACCCTTAACATGGACAAATGTAATGAATTGCGAATACATAGAAAGAACGATCCTTTATGTATGATTATATGATAGCGGAAAAAACACTGGTAGCAGTTACTTCTGTAAAATATCTGGGAGTATGCGTACGGAACGATTTGAAGTGGAATGATCATATAAAATTAATTGTTGGTAAGGCGGGTGCCAGGTTGAGGTTCATTTTGAGAGTCCTTAGAAAATGTAGTCCATCAACAAAGGAGGTGGCTTACAAAACACTCGTTCGACCTATACTTGAGTATTTCTCATCAGTGTGGGATCCGTGGCAGGTCGGGTTTACAGAGGAGAGAGAGAAGATCCCAAGAAGAGCGACGTGTCTCGTCACAGGGTTATTTGGTAAGCGTGATAGCGCTACGGAGATGTTTAGCAAACTCAAGTGGCAGACTCTGCAAGAGAGGCGCTCTGCTTCGCGGTGTAGCTTGCTGTCCAGGCCTCGAGAGGGTGCGTTTCTGGATGAGGTATCGATTATATTGCTTCCCTCTACTTACACCTTCCGAGGAGATCACGAATGTAAAATTAGAGAGATTCGAGCGCGCACGGAGACTTTCCGGCAGTCGTTCTTCCCGCGAAACATACGCGACTGGAACAGGAAAGGGAGGTAATGACAGTGACACGTAAGGTGCCCTCCGCCACACACCGTTGCGTGGCTTGCAGAGTGTACATGTAGATGTAGATGTAGATATAGATCCAGAACTCCAAGTCTGTCGCGCACCTAGCCGACTCCCTCCGCACGCCACAGGCTCACGCCCAAATCCTTCCGGCTTCGTGGCTTTTGTCCCCACCAATGGCACCACCGGCGTACCCCCTAAGTTATCCAGACAAAGATCGCCAACGAGGGGCGAAATCGATACAAGGCGAAGCCCGCACGGCTCACCGATGCTTCCGCTACGTCCAGATATCTACTCTGCAATCCATCTTACGGTGTTCGACGGAGGGTACGTAGGATATTCATTTCAGTTGCCAATAGTGACTGGGAAGAACGCTTCCGTATTAGCTATAAATGTCGTTGTCATTTCGCGACACGTATGTTGAAGGAAGTTGTATGTTCCAAATTCTTCTCAGGTCGTGCGCTGTGGGAATTTTAACACTAAGAACCTCATTAATGGAGACCGCTCCTCTTGTAGCGTCAGTGACAGAGTTTGATGAGCATTTCCGAGGCGCTCTTGTGTTCATTGAACGAAACCGTGGGAACATGTGTCGCACTAGTTTCCGTATTACTTAGTTTTGAGAATAATGAACGGTACGAAATAATCAGGCGAACGAAGGTTTTGTAAGCTACGTCTTTGTTGGCTGAACGGCATTTCCTTAGCATCCCTCCAATGGAAGTGTCGTCAGTTTCCCGACTGCTTCGATGCGGCCAGCTGCGAATTCCTTTCTTGAGCTAATCTCTTCATTCAGAGTAGCACTTGCACCCTACGTCTTCAGTTATTTCTTGGGTGCATTCCAGTCTCAGTCTTCCCCTATAGTTTTTACTCTACACGGCTTCCTCAAGTGCCATGGATATTACTCCTCGAAAACTTTGAACATAGCTGCTATATATTTACAACTATTCATTACGTCTCCTTTCTGGCTTAGATTTTTTAAAATGTGGCTTGTAAGTACTGCATCTCTTCCAGTCAGTACAAACTGTAATTTTATTAATGTATTATATACCTAATATCTTTTAGAACAGTTAGTTTAATTCTGAAGACGAAGCTCATAGTAGCGTCGAAACCTACTCAATTTTGACTTAATATTTGTGACCGAGGGCTTATTTGTTCTACTATTATTCTTCGATCCTGATAGTGTATTCCACATATTTCGTTCGTCGCCGATTCTGCGAAGAATCTAGTTTCTTATCAGTCCACCTACATTAAAACATCCTACAGCATCACATTCCTAACGCTTCGATTCTCTTCTTTCCCAGTTTTCCCACAGTCCTTGATCCACTACCACAGAATGCTGTGCTCTAAATGTACATCTCAGAAGCTTCTTCCTCACATTAAGGCTGACGTTTGATACTAGCAAAATTCTCTTAATCAGGAATGCCCACTTTTCATGTGTAAATCTGCTTTTTATGTCCTTCGCGATTCGTTTATAATGTGATATTTTGCTTATAAGGTAGCAAAATTCCTTATTTTCGTCTACTTTGAGATTCGCATGTTTGATGTTCAGTTTCTGGCTTATCACATTTCTGATCTCATTATTTTCCTCTTTCTTCGGTTTATTCTCAATCTATATTCTATACGCAGTAGAATCTTTACTCCATTCAACACGCCCTGTTGCTCTTCTTCAGCTTCTCTGAGGGTAACAGAATAATCAGCGAATCTTGCCACAGATACAATTGCCCCCGTAATTTAATCACACTCCTGAATTTTTCTTTTATTTCCGTCATTGCTTCTCGATGTATAGGTTGAATCGTAGGGGCAAAGGTCTACTTTCCTATCTTAATCCTTTTTAATCCGATCACTTTGTTGTTCGTCGTCCATTTTTATCATGTATTATCTTTCTTTGCCTGTTGCTTACTCCTGTTTCTCTCACTATTATCAAACATTTCACATTATCGAACGCTTTTTTCTCGACAAATCCAATGAAGGTGTCTTGATTTTTCTCATGCCTTGCGTCGATTTCAGTCGGAATGTTAGAACTTCGTCTTTGCTGCCCTTACCTTCCAGGAAGCCAAACTGTTCGCCACCTAACAGACTCTCAATTTGCTTTTCCATTCTTCCGCGTATTGTTCTTTTTCCCCTGACTAGTTTTATGCGGTCGTTTCTGTTCATGTCGTTTCTAACGTATATTCTCAAATCGTTCACTGTATTTACGCTGCCCCTTGATTGATAGCCAATTACATAATCGAACGATAATGGCTCTTTCCGCTTACTTATGTTCCATTCACATTTATTTATGAGCTGTCTCACAGTTTCTTTCCTTACAGAATCCATTTTTATTCCTGTATGGGAGATTTCCATTAACGCATAAAACGTGTCCCATATTTCTACCACGAATGGACGGCAACGATGTGGTACTTTTTTTTTTATTATATTGGCCGTTGGCGTTAACCATTTCACCAGAGAAATGAGTTACTACAGAGTTACCATGCAATATCATATATCCAGCATAGATATTAGAAATTACTTTAATTCCAGGTAAACGTCATGGTACACTTTCTATAATCACACACTCAACACATTTCATATATCAAAACTTCATACACCACATCCTTTGTGTCTGACTTATAAGTGGATATCCGTTTCTTGCTGGAGCCGGGCAATACTGATATATTCATCTGTGTACAGTTGCCCAGACATGTCCGTAACAGATGATGGTTGGGGAATTCCTGCTCTAATCAAGGCTTTAAGAAACTTGCGGCATTCTTTGTCATAGCGTTGCCACCTTAGTATCACACGGTTGAGGTGCTAAATCTAAGTTGGATGGTTTTAGTTCTACAGAGATGGCTGGACTTTAATCTTATAAATATGTGAAGGATAACAGCCGTGACCCAGCCAGAGCCTCGTTATAGTAGTGGTATGACGTCTAGCTAGCCTGATTTGGGAGAATCAGGTTTTTCGTGGAGTATTCGGCTGTATGACGGTATAACATCTTCTCTTCGACTATTGTAAGATCACCCATGACTATGACCATTCTTGATGGACCATTTTCTTTACGCCAGCAACAAAATCTGTATGTGGGAGGCAAGTGTAGTCAGTTTGGTCATCAATCACACTTTGTTTCACCAAGTGGTCCGCCATCTCTTTACTTGAGATACCAGAGAGTCCCTTCATCTGTAATAACTGCACACGTTTATGTTAACCTTCAACTGATAGATTAACTTAATTACATCGAGCACATGGCGGTTAGCGTTGGAGCCCCGTTTCTGCTTTTTCAGGTTTTCCAGTGCACTCCTCGAATCCATCAGAATAAGGATGTCGTCGAATGATTTGCCGCATATCGCAGGGTCTCCTTAATTGTAAAGCCTTCGGCAGTGAAGATCCTGGTTCTCGTTGGAAGCTTAAAGATAGCCCAATATAGTGACCCCTCAGAATTAAGGAAAGCCGATGCGCTTGTTTTGGAACCGTCAGTGAATATTTTGACCGATGAGGACGACGTTCATTCCATCAGATGGGCAATCCCAGCGGAAGTACTGGAAGTTCATATCAAGTGGTTCAAATGGCTCTGATCACTATGGGACTTAACATCTGAGGTCATCAGTCCCCTAGAACGTAGAACTTCTTAAATCTAACTAACCTAAGGACATCACACACATCCATGCCCGAGGCAGGATTCGAACCTGCTACCGTAGCAGTCGCGCGGTTCCGGAGTGAAGCGCCTAGAACCGCTCGGCCACACCGGCCAGCACTGGAAGTTCGATCCGACTCTGGACTGACACAGAACTGTGTGTCAGTAGTTCAGGACTTCGTATTTCAAGTTAAATGCAGGAGGCAGAGACTCTATTACAACGAGGGGTACCACGTATCTCTGCTCTCTCAAACTTTGAACTAGTAGAGGTGCCCCCCTCCTTTGAACGCTATCTACGTACCTCTTGCCCACAATAGAGCAGTTAAGATTTTGAAGAATATGATGAACTGTTTGCGCTGCTCTACTAAGGATGAATTTCTGAGCAAAGAAAGTCCTCCAGAATTGGGTTCTACATTTCCGTGCGTCCGTTCTGCTGCCCAAGTTACATCTACATCTACACCTACATCCATACTCCGGAAGCCACCTGACGGTATGTGGCGGAGGGTACCTTGAGTACCTCTATCTGTTCTCCCTTCTATTCCAGTCTCGTATTGCTCGTGGAAAGGGATTGTCGGTATGCCTCTCTGTGGGCTCTAATCTCTCTGATTTTATCCTCATGGTCTCTTCGCGAGATATACGTAGGAGGGAGCAATATACTGCTTGACTCCTCGGTGAAGGTATGTTCTCGAAACTTCAACAAAAGCCCGTACCGAGCTGCTGAGCGTCTCTCCTGCAGAGTGTTCCACTGGAGTTTATCTATCATCTCCGTAACGCTTTCGCGATTACTAAATGATCCTCTAACGAAGCGTGCTGCTCTCCGTTGGATCTTCTCTATCTTTTCTATCAACCCTATTTGGTACGAATCCCACACCGGTGAGCAGTATTCAAGCAGTGGACGAAAAAGTGTACTGTAACCTACTTCCTTTGTTTTCGGATTGCATTTCCTTAGGATTCTTCCAATGAATCTCAGTGTGGCATCTGCTTTACCGACGATCAACTTTATATGATCATTCCATTTTAAATCACTCCTAATGCGTACTCCCAGATAGTTTATCGAATTAACTGCTTCTAGTTACAAAGCTGGATGCATTACTGCTCACCCAACCCTCGTATAACCATACGGGTATCCCGTTAGCTCCAGTTGTCTTCCTCTGTCAATCGATTTTAGTCGATTTTCCACCTCGCGGTAGCTTGTGATAATCGTGCAGTGATTGAAAGGAGAAGTAACGGTTTTATAATTTTTTTCAGTGGAACAATTTCGGAAGACGAAATTCAGTATTCTGGCCACCTCAGTGCCAATCTTCGTTTTAGTCGCGGATCAGTCGTTCAGCAACTATTGATTCTCGTACAAAGACCGAGAACATGACACCTAATCTCCATCCCGGAAGCCAACAAACAACCCCGTATCGCGCCTACAGTGCAAACATTGTTCTAGCGCATTGTCGAAAGGGCGCGATTACCTGCCGTTAACTTTCGCGACAGCGCCGCACCGCGCCGCGCTGCCTCGTCTGTGCCTTATTTACGGCTGCAGTTGAGGGGAATTAACGCGTCCGCGGGTGGTATGCCGGCAATTTATTGCCCCGAGCAACGAAACTGCGGGCCCCAGATAAGACGGCGGCGGCCCCAGAGGCCTGCCATCGGCGCAGACATCGCTGCACGCCAAGCCAAGCCACGCCACCCCAGACCGCCAGCCGCGCCGCGTTCTTTTAGTTAATGAACGCCAGTCACGGCAGGCCGACGGCCAAACAGTAAAACACGGGGCGCTAGCGCCAGCCTCAAACGCACGCCGCTGCGCCGCCTCCGGGAGCAGTTGGTGGAGATAACAGAATGCCCAACTGATGGCGTGCTCCTTTCCCAACGGAACTCCGGAGTTCTTCTTACCCGGTTGCAAAACATTTTAGAAGGACGATACTACTATTATAATAAATCCCCCAACAGAAGAAATTGTTAATGATGTTTTTCAAAGAATTATTCTCTGAAAACGACTTGCAAAACGATTTAGATAACATATCTGTATGGTGCGAAAAGTGGCAATTGACCCTGAATAAAGAAAAGTGCGAAGTTATTCACATGAGTACTAAAAGAAATATGCTAAATTTCGATTACGAGATAAGTCACACAACTCTGGGGGGCTAAAAATTCAACTAAATACCGGGTGATCAAAAAGTCAGTATAAATTTGAAAACTGAATAAATCACGGAATAATATAGATAGAGAGGTACAAATTGACACACATCCTTGGAATGACATGGGGATTTATTAGAAGCAAAATAATAATAATAATAATAATAATAATAATACAAAAGTTCAAAAAATGTCCGACAGATGGCACTTCATCTGATCAGAATAGCAATAATTAGCATAACACAGTAAGACAAAGTAAAGATGATGTTCTTTACAGGAAATGCTCAATATGTCCAACATCATTTCTCAACAATAGCTGTAGTCGAGGAATAATGTTTTGAACAGCACTGTAAAGTGTTCGTGCGGTTCTAGCGCTGCAGTCCGGAACCGCGGGACTGCTACGGTCGCAGGTTCGAATCCTGCCTCGGGCATGGATGTGTGTGATGTTCTTAGGTTAGTTAGGCTTAAGTAGTTCTAAGTTCTAGGGGACTGATGACCTAAGATGTTAAGTCCCATAGTGCTCAGAGCCATTTGAAGCGCTCTAAAGCATGTGCGGAGTTATGGTGAGGCATTGGCGTCGGCTGTTGTCTTTCAGCATCCCTAGAGATGTCCGTCGATCACGATACACTTGCGACTTCAGGTAACCCCAAAGCCAATAATCGCACGGACTGAGGTCTAGGGACCTGGGAGACCAAGCATGACGAAAGTGGCGGCTGAGCACACGATCATCACCAAACGACGCATGCAAGAGATTTTTCACGCACCTAGCAATATTGTTTTGTTTTTTTTGTTCTAATAGAACCCCATGTCATTCTAAGCATGTGTGTCAATTTTTACCTGTCTATCTACATTATTCCGTGATTTATTCACTTTTCAAATTTATACTGTCTTTTTGATGACCCGGTACTTAGGGATTAGAATTACAAATAACCTGAGTTGGAGCGATCACATAGATAATATTGTGGGTAGAGCAAACCAAAGACTGCGATTTATTGGCAGAACACTTAGAAGGTGCAACAGGTCTACCTGAGAGACTGCTTACACTACGCTTGTCCGCCCCATTTTGGAGTACTGCTGTGCGAGGTGGGATCCGCATGAGGTGGGACTGACGGATGACATCGGAAAAGTACAA
This sequence comes from Schistocerca gregaria, assembly GCF_023897955.1. Taxonomy (NCBI): domain Eukaryota; kingdom Metazoa; phylum Arthropoda; class Insecta; order Orthoptera; family Acrididae; genus Schistocerca; species Schistocerca gregaria. The sequence goes on along the minus strand of NC_064925.1, from coordinate 261,897,221 downwards.
AGAAGGGCAGCTCGTTTTGTATTATTATCGCGAAATAGGCGAGATAGAGTCACATCATGATACATGAATTGGAGTGACAATCATTAAAACAAAGGCGTTCTCGTTGCGACGGGATCTTCTCATGAAATTTCAATCACCAGTTTTCTCCTCCGATTGCGAAAACATTCTGTTGGCATACAATGAAGGCTTTCACGACCGGATGGTACTGTTGTTGATAATTCTTCCGGGATATATCGCCGTGGTCTATGGAATTCTTCTATTCCTAACGTTTCGTCCAATACTCAGAGATTGCTGAGTCCTGCCGACTCAGCAGGACCAGCCATACCTCTGAGGATGTCCAACGTAGTATTGGACGAAACGTTAGGAATAGAAGAATTCCATAGACTACGGCCATATAACCCGGAAGAATTATTAACAACATTCTGTTGGCACCCACCTACATAGGGAGAAATTATCATCACGATAAAATAAAATAAATTAGCGCTCGCACGGAAAAATTTAAGTGCTCGTTTTTCCCGCGGGCCGGTCGAGAGTGGAACGGTAGAGAGACAGCATCAAGGCGGTTCATTGAACCCTCTGCCAGGCACTCTATTGTGAATAGCAGAGTAATCACGTAGATGTAGATGAACTGCCCTATTAATTTCGGGAAAAAACACAGATTAAGTTTATAATGTAATCTACATCATTTTAAAGTCGGACAACTGTAGCCAAAACTCCACATGGTGTCCAAAATCTTCTGCACTGTCTGTTAAAATATTTTTAGAAAAAAAGGCACTAACGGTTTTGCATCAGTAGAGATGCTCTAAACATTCATGGTGGTGTCTGATTGTTCTATATCGTGTCTTCCTACCACTTTCGCGCAACGAAGCTCTGAGTGAGTTTTTAGGGAATTAACTAGTTTGAACCTGGGACCTGTTGCTGGTAAGGAGACGCCAGACCACACATGACATGTAGAATTCAGAAGAGTTCAGTGAGACTAGCGATGATATAACCAAATACTAAATGATCTCAGCGTCAGCTCCACTGCACTCCCTGTAAAAGAATCTTAATACTAACTAAATATAGTGGAAAGGGATCAAGGCTTTCCTATTTTTAGTTAGCTGGTAAAATAACGTCGAAAAAGCAGTTAAGTTTACCATTGGAAATTTTATTCTACTCACAAAAAAAACCTTTATAAATTGCACTATTGATAAAAGGAAATATTTTAATACAGGATGGTAAAAACCAACTGCGTTCAACAAAAATGTGAACGAATATTCCCTGAATGGGTTTCCAAGTTCTACAATCGATCGAAGGATGACCTATGCCATATCACATCTATAATCTAGGTTTAATTTAAGTTTCACAAAGAGAAAACTCTCAAAATGGTCTACAGTGACCCTCAATTATCTTTAATTACTTATCTAACCTGTCTTAAATTACAGTGGCTGATGTGGCTTCTCAATAACTATATAAAAGAAAAATCATCGCGTTTCAGATCTGTTCTTCAAGTGGCAAATGTGAACACCATGAGTTTTAATTAACGATCGACACTAGTATTACGCAAAAACGGGATGTAACAGATGAGACTTCTGCAGTTCTGAGTGGAGCCTTATGCGCTCAAAAATGCGGCATCGCGTGCGTTCATTACCTTGTCGGTGTTTAAGCAGCGTCAGGGCGGCAGCGGCCGGCGCAGCAGCCATCCAGCTCGCCGTCTCGGAACCAACTCTCCTCTAACTTCTCCTTACTACAATTTACCGAAGTTAGTTTAAAAAAACTATCTGGCTATGTTTTCATGTTACCAATCAGGGTCTCAATGTTAACTTTAAGCTCCGCCTACAAAAATTCTGTCTATCCAATGAGAAACGTTATACTTTTCGTGGTGGGGCAATGTTTTTAAAGTTTGCAACGTAACAGAGACGCTAAAAAGTCTCACGCTAAAATCTGCAGCTGGTGTTGTCCTTTTAGCGTTATCGTGAGATCTATACTGTTCTTCTGGAGGGCTCTATCTTTTAACATGGGCTGGAGGATTGTCCTAATCTAACAGCCACGCGAAAAAGTCTCACGCTAAAACTTGCGGGTGGTAGTGGCCCTTTTTGTGTTATCGTAAGATCTATACTGCTTTTCTGGAGGGCTCTAGCTTTTAACATGGGCTGGGGCTTGTCCTTGACGTACCTGAGACGCGAAACAGTCTCACGCTAAAACGTGCGGGTGGTGAGCCATAGTGGTTAGCTGGAGACGTGGGTGTCCGTCCCTTATCATAGGGCCTTCTAGCTTAACACGGTTCTGCTCTCGGCTTCTGTCCTCGTTTCTCCCCTCGGAACTGCGTCTGCCTCACGGTGGGAAGGTACGACTTGCATTTAGGCATTCTTGTGTTAGTCTGTGGTATTCCATTTGCTCACTCGTTACTCGTATTACTTTGATTAATTTAATGTCACGATTTATTCGGAGCTATGTGACATACTACTGGATTTGCTTATCATGTCAGGGTTTTCATGTAAGGTGTTGGATTTGCCTGACACCTTACAATGCATCTTCGGGTTATAGATTAAAAAAGATGGCGCAGAAAAGTGGTTGCTTACAGCCATCTCCCATATTTGATCATCCAGATAAAACCGGTGGGAGCCGGCCGCTGTGGTCGAGCTGTTCTAGGCGCTTCAGTTTGGAACCACGCGGCTGCTTCAGTCGCAGGTTCGAATCCTTCCTCGGGCATGGATGTGTGTGATGTCCTTTGCTTAGTTAGGTTTAAGTAGTTCTAAGTCTGGGGGATCGATGACCTCAGATGTTAAGTCACATAGTGCTTATAGCCATTTGAACTGATGGAACACTAAAAGCGGTTGTCTATCATTAAAATGACTGCAGTCGCTCTTTTAGAGTGCTACCGGTTTTATCTAGACCATGAACGATGAGACTTGGCTGTAAGCAACCACTTTGCCATGCCATGATTTTTTAAAACTGTATCACCTAGAGATGCGCCTCTACTGATGCGAAAGGGGTAGTGACCATTTAATAAAAGTATTTAACAATCAGTGCGAAAGATTTTATTCATCATATGTAATGGAATCGAGCGAATGACACATTAGGGACCGTACGATTCCAGCGGATGTCGTTATCTGCATTTACATAAAAATAAATTCATATAAATCCATGTTCATAAATATTAATTCTTTCACCCCTATATATTTCTGTTATAAGTATTTAAAACAATGGTGCAGCACTATACATAAAATTTTGTAAATTCATTTCTGTCAATTTTGTTACAGATCTACCACCGCTTGTCTCTGAAGATGTAAACTTTTGTTTTGTACAGTATCTCTTTTTTCGTACTTGGCGAACGCGGCGGGAGGTGATTGTAAATGGAAGGTGAGACGTTTGTGAAGCTGCACAAAGCAAATGTATTATTGGTTGTATTTGATCAAATTGTGCCTCGCAGTATGTGAAATGTTACAGAATACTAACGCTTAAAAGTTTAAATACTTTACTTCAGTATATCGTGCATTATCCGATTTTCGCAATTCTTTCGTCAGTTAATTTTCTCCATACTCGAAGATGAGCTGCGGACATTACCATGCCGCCGGCTGGTGTAGCCGAGCGGTTCTAGGCGCTACAGTCTGGAACCGCGCGGCCGCTACGGTCGCAGGTTCGAATCCTGCCTGGGGCATGGATGTGTGTGATATCCTTAGGTTAGTTAGGTTTAAGTAGTTCTAAGTTCTAGGGGACTTATGGCCTTAGAAGTTAAATCCCATAGTGCTCAGAGCCACTTGAACCATTACCATGCCTCTGAAGAAGACAACGAACCCCTCATCAAGATAATCAGCTACGTAAAATTGCATCTTTTCATACGTGGATGTGTCCTTCGATGCAACTGACTCCGAAACAATTGTTTCAAGAGAAGTTAATTGAATTTGCAGTACTGAATAGGAACATTACAAGTTCTCTACAACATATAGACTTATACCAGCAACTGATGTAGTGGAGAACATGAGCCACTTAGAAAGGAAGAACTGACAGCACAAAAGCGAGCAGTAGTTTTCTCACAGTCTTGCAGACGCACGCGTTGTCGATCTTCCGCGAAGGATAAAAGGGCCACGGTATGATTCCATTCCGACGAGATTAGTAATCAGTGTTTTCACGTCAAGATGACGACCAGTTGGACCGCTGAAATATTGTGTCTAGATTATACAGGGTGATTCAAAAAGAATACCACAACTTTAAAAATGTGTATTTAATGAAAGAAACATAATATAACCTTCTGTTATACATCATTACAAAGAGTATTTAAAAAGGTTTTTTTCAATCAAAAACAAGTTCAGAGATGTTCAATATGGCCCCATCCAGACACTCGAGCAATATGAACCCGATACTCCAACTCGTTCCACACTCTCTGTAGCATATCAGGCGTAACAGTTTGGATAGCTGCTGTTATTTCTCGTTTCAAATCATCAATGGTGACTGGGAGAGGTGGCCGAAACACCATATCCTTAACATACCCCCATAAGAAAAAATCGCAGGGGCTAAGATCAGGGCTTCTTGGAGGCCAGTGATGAAGTGCTCTGTCATGGGCTGCCTGGCGGCCGATCCATCGCCTCGGGTAGTTGACATTCAGGTAGTTACGGACAGATAAGTGCCAATGTGGTGGCGCTCCATCCTGCTGAAATATGAATTGTTGTGCTTCTTGTTCGAGCTGAGGGAACAGCCAGTTCTCTAACATCTCCAGATACTGTGATCCAGTTACAGTAGCACCTTCGAAGAAAAACGGACCAAAAACTTTATTGGCTGAAATGGCTCAGAAAACGTTCACCTTAGGTGAGTCACGTTCATACTGAGTTGGTTCCCGCGGATTCTCAGTGCCCCATATACAGACATTGTGACGGTTGACTTTCCCGTTAGTGTGGAAAGTTGCTTCATCACTAAACACAATCTTTGAAACGAAAGAGCATCTTTTCCATTTGAGCAAGGATAAAATCACAGAAATCGATTCTTTTAATCTTATCAGCTGCAGACATTGCTTGAACCAATTTCAGACGATTAGGTTTCATAACTAAAACAAATGCTTGCTGGATGCGTGCTACATTTTCATCACTCGTTCTCGGCCGTCCAGAACTTTTCCCTTTGCACAAACACCCATTCTCTGTAAACTGTTTATACCAACGTTTAATACACCACCTATCAGGAAGTTTAACACCATACTTCGTTCGAAATGCACGCTGAACAACTGTCGTCGATTCACTTCTGCCGTACTCAATAACACAAAAAGCTTTCTGTTGAGCGGTCGCCATCTTAGCATCAACTGACGCTGACGCCTAGTCAACAGCGCCTCAAGCGAACAAATGTACAACTAAATGAAACTTTATAGCTCCCTTAATTCTCCGACAGATAGTGCTTAGCTCTGCCTTTTGTCGTTGCAGAGTTTTAATTCCTAAAGTTGTGGTATTCTTTTTGAATCGCCCTGTATTATGAAGCAGCTGCAGACCCGACAAGAGCATCATCATCAGATAACGCGGCGAGAAAGTCTACGTATCACGCTTCTCGCTGCAGCGCACGCGTTTTATGTGCTCCCTTGGCGCCGGGCTGTCCGGAAACTTAGCACCCTTACGCCTAACGGCCACAACTGGCGCCTTTTTTATTGCACCGTGAGTTTCGAAGCAACTTTTACTGTGCATATTTCCAAGTTAACGGTTGATAATAAAAGTGTGCCAGTGGCGTCGCACTTAATGGGATGAATCTAAAAATGGGAGACGGTTTAGTGAGATGACTGAATTGTGTTTAATTGGCTGATTAAAGTTTGGTACTCGAAGAAATGGTCATTTTTAATTAATTGCTCCCCACGGACGGATTCCTTCTACCCCACCTTCATTTCTCCAGTTGGTTACATCCTATTAATTTGTACGTAGGAGCTTCACAAGGTACGTTACACTTGTCGTGCCGCGCTAAGGTCATTGCGTAACAAGAGTGACGTATTCTCAAAAGAGATTAAGTGTTCTGGATTTCCTCAAAGGTACAGTTCTGCTGTGGTACTGATAAAAGGTGCGGCTCGTCTGAAGTAGTGCGGCGACTAGAAGCCTACTCCAACGTAGAAATACGCGGGACTATACGATTCTTGTGAGCGAAACGTCTAAATTCCACATGTATTCGCTGTGAAATACTGGCCGTATATGCATCAAATAGAATGTCGCGTCCAGTTTGATGAAGGCCGCACATACTTGCAGGATTCTGATCGGGAAGTTGCAACATGCGATTTCTATCTTTTCGGAAAACAGAAAGAACTTATTAAAAAAGGAAATGAATTTCCTGTATGAGTCCGCGATCGTTATGAATATTTTGTGAATAAGACCATGTATTAAAACGTCATAATGAATATAGAAATTTTAATAACCTATCTATATAGTTTCTTTCACTACCACATTTCGGCCATTGCCGTTATCAGATATCTAAGAGCTTAGAACTGATAAAACAATGTCCTGCCCCAAAGCCTTCTTTTATAAGTTCTAAGCTTTTGATATCTGATGATGGTAGTAGCCTAAACGTCGCAATGAACAAAGAAAATTTAATAATTGATCTATATGGTTTAACTCACAAAATATTCATAATGATCACGTATTCATGTGGGGAATTCCTTTCCTTCATTAATTATAGTTGTTATTAATCGCCTCAAAGAGCAAGCCGTGACCAAGGAGCGTATTCTTACCATCGAGCAATTGAACGAACGGTAGACAGTTCCAACTGTTGTTTACCGAGATTTGGTGACTACGTTGTCAACATCAGTGTCACTCTGAACTGCGCGCTGCGCTCAATAAAAGTTACTTCTCCTGCAATAATAATGTATAGCTTATTTTTGAAAGACCCTCGTATATTTCCGCCATGTCTTTTTTAATAGAGGAACGCGGCTGCAGTTTTTGGTTTACACCATTGACAGCAACGACGACAAAAGAGGACAGTAATTTAACTACCGTACTTGTCATCCAGATCTTCTACATCGACAATTCCGCGTGTTGTGTACACATCCAGTAGCAATCCTGTTTTACTCTATCCGGGGCACACTGTAGCTGTGTATCTCAGAAAAACTGCGAAAGTCTCTCAAGGAAGCTTTTTCCACTCAACCGCAAATTGTTAAAGTGCATGTACTGAAATACGTAGAAAAATCAAATGGCTATGAGCACTATGGGACTTAACATCTGAGGTCATCAGTTCCCTAGAACTTAGAACTACTTAAACCTAACTAATCTAAGCACATCACACACATCCATGCCCGAGGCAGGCTTCGAACCTGCGACCGTAGTGGTCGCGCGGTTCCAGACTGAAGCACCTAGAACCGCTCGGCCACAGCGGCCGGCGAAATATGTACAGTTCTCACAGCCACATAATACACCTCACGGGAAAAACCATAAAACCATAGTAATCGCAGACAATACGTGTAGATAATGCAGTTTCTGAAGCAGTGACTTCTAATGTTTACTGTTTTACTCAGAGAGACTGTCCGAGCGGTTCTAGGCACTACAGTCTGGAACTGCGCGACCACTACAGTCGCAGGTTCGAATCCTGCCTCGGGCATGAATGTGTGTGATGTCCTTAGGTTAGTTAGGTTTAAGTAGTTCTAATTTCTAGGGGACTGATGACCTCAGAAGTTAAGTCCCACACTGCTCAGAGCCATTTTACTCAGCAAGACACTAGTCATACTCTGCTGTATCGTCAGCTTACGTCTATTCAACCACGTATTTTTCTGCTCGTAGTTCTTTTGTGACATTTCTTACAATATACTTAAAATTTGTCACGTTGAGAAACGGGAAGGAGCGATCTCTTTTGCTTTGTAAAAAGCTTTCTATAGCGAAGATCTCATAAATACATATTTATTTTCGACAACACGTTTAGGCAGGCTTTACGCTCATCTTCTGGTCTTCAAAACAATAGTTAAAAAACATGTTCATTGTGAGCTAGGTCCTCATGCCAAGATGTCATATTAGTGGATAGAACGTACATGCGAAGGTTTGAGGGAAATAAAAAGTTTACAGTCAAAAAGGACTTTGTGCAGATGGCTATGTCAGTAAATGTAACGCTAACAGATGATTGTTAAGCCTTAGACAAACACAGTATACAGTAAAATGTACACTAACATATTTGTTTACGTTAGCGTGAATGTTCGATTTACTGATCAACCATGTTGGACGGCGTCTATAATCAACTCAAGATTGCTACGTACGAGGGTTGGAACTTTAATAGCCGCAACTACTTATGTACATCTCGTACAAAATAGATATGTGTTTCAAAGTTTTACTGACGTTCAAAGTAGACACCGGCATTGTGTATAACCCGTTGCCAGCGATGTGGAAGTCGTAGGATACTCTTAGCAGCGCCAGTTGTGTTGACAGTTCGAGCGGCGCGGTCTATTTCTTGACTAATTTGTAGCAGTTTTGAAGCGTATGCCGTGAAGTGTTTCCTTCAGTTTAGACATCGAGATGAATTCACGAGGCGTCAGGGGAGTGCAGTAGGTGGCATAGCACTTAGCAGCCCCATCAGTCAAACAGATCAGTAACAGCTTGCACTGTACGTGCTTGAGCTTTGTCCTGCAAAATGATGGTCAGGTCCTGCAGAAAGTGTCATCACTTCTGTCTCTATGCTGCTCATTTTTGGAACACAACCTACGATAAATGAGGAAAGAAGTTTTGGTAACAGTAGTAAATTAAAAACTTAATTACATTTCATTCATGGTTTAAAGTAAAACAGAAAGTATATGATTTGCTGCCTCTGTCTACATAACGTGCCTTTATCTGCATGTAGCCATAGGAAACGGACAAATTGTAATGAAAAGTAGATTTCTCCAATCTCAGTTTTCACCCATCGGCGTAGACTGTTCCTAATGCTCAAAGTTTTATGATCCCCGTTTACGACATGATCTTTGAGGAGAGTTATAAATAATTAGGGTTAATAGGAGAATGCAGGTGATATTTAGTAATATTCAATCACATTTCGCTTTTAGATAAAAGCAGCGCGGCCGTCCGCGGTGAACGAGGAGTTGTAGGCGCTTTATTCCGGAACCGCGAGACTGCTACGGTCGCAGGTTCGAATTCTGCCTCGGGCATGGATGTGTGTGATGTCATTAGGTTAGGTAGGTTTGCATAGTTCTGAGTGTAGGGAACTGATGACCTCAGATGTTAAGTCCCATAGTGCTTAGAGCCAGTATCCTACAACTTCCACATCGTTGGCAGCGGGTTGGTGACTGCTCTGAAGGTCAGTAGAACTCTGAAACACGTATCTATTTAGTTGTTGTTGTTGTTGTTTTGGTCTTCAGTCCTGAGACTGGTTTGATGCAGCTCTCCATGCTACTCTATCCTGTGCAAGCTTCTTCATCTCCCAATACCTACTGCAACCGACATCCTTTTGAATCTGCTTTGTGTATTCATCTCTTGGTCTTCCTCTACGATTTTCACCCTCCACGCTACCCTACAATACGAAATTGGTGATCCCTTGATGCCTGCCGGTCGGAGTGGCCGAGCGGTTCTAGGCGCTACAGTCTGGAACCGCGGGACCGCTACGGTCGCAGGTTCGAATCATGCCTCGGGCATGGATGTTTTTCATGTCAGGTTAGCTAGGTTTAAGTAGTTCTAGGGTCTAGGGGACTAATGACCTCAGATGTTAAGTCCCATAGTGTTCAGAGCCATTTTTTGAACCTTGATGCCTCAGAACATGTCCTACCAACCGATCCCTTCTTCTAGTCAAGTTGTGCCACAAACTTCTCTTCCCCCTAATCCTATTCAATACCTCCTCATTATTTATGTGACGTACCCATCTAATATTCAGCATTCTTCTGTAGCACCACATTTGGAAAGTTTCCTCTTCTTGTCCAAACTATTTATCTATTTAGTACGAGCTGTAAATAAATAGTTGCACTATTAAAGTTCCAACCCTCGTGCATATAGTCAGCTCAGTAGTTTCACACTATGGTACACTTCGACAGATATTGATATCAGTACTGCAGTAACTTGTCCGTGATCTGTGACTGCTACAGTAATAAATAACTGCAGTCGGACTAATACCGAGCGCAGTTGGTAGGACTATCAAATTTTTTAACAGTTATTTATAAGCGTTGCACTTAGCTGTTACTGAAAAGCAGATTAACCGCTATAATTGATATCAAAAAGTAACCGTTTAGTCCATCCCTAAAACACCCCAAACGACGCTCTGCATGACATGGAAATCATTCACCTGGGTAACGCTCCATACAGCATTTGTGGAGACTTAAAACTATTTGTAATACTGAACTACACACCGCTACGCCACTCGTTCATTGATGACTTCTACAGTAGAGGCAGGACGCACTGGTTCGGTTGCCAGGCAACTGCAGCAAACGGCGGCACTCGAGCGACTTTGGGCAGAGTGCGGATACACGCACCACAGGGGGGCGCCCTCTTGCTCGTGTTGCTACCCTGTCCTCGCCCTGCCTTCCCTTCCGTTCCCCGACTGGCGCACGCCCGCACTCGACGCGCAGCCGGCGGGTTCGGTGCCGCCGCGGTGCTACGGCCGCTGCGTGATCGAGTGCGTGCGTGCGTGAGCCGGGCAAGGCGCGGGGGCGGTCGATACGCAGCGCGCTGTGCCGTGGCGTGGCGCGGCGGGGGCGGCATTAGCGAGCGCGCCTGCTGCCGCGACACGGACGCGCCGGGGCTCGCCACCTGCTGTTGCGCCCTCTTCCCGCAGGCTCACTCCCACACTGACCATCCTCATCGATCTAAAGCACAAGTCGCAGAAACACCGCAGAAAAAAATATCCGTAAGTATCGTGTTGCAAAAGGATGCTACAGGCTGAAAAGTCTCTAATCGTTTAGGTACCAAGGAAACGAAATCTGTCGGAGACTAAGAATATGAGACGTAATCAAAGGCTCGTGATAGGAAAGGGAGTGGTTTTTGCTTACATGACAGAAGTGAAGTGAAGCCACTATTGACATAGCTCCTGTAGAATAGGTACACTACTGGCCATTAAAATTGCTACACAAAGAATAAATGCAGATGATAAACGGGGATACAGTGGAAAAATATATTATACTAGAACCGACATGTGATTACATTTTCACGCAATTTGGGTGCATAGATCCTCAAAAATCAGTACCCGAAACAACCACCTCTGGCCGTAATAACGGCCTTCATACGCCTGGGCGTTGAGTGAAACACAGTTTCGATGGCGTGTACAGGTACAGTTGCCCATTCAGCTTCAACACGCTACCACAGTTCATCAAGAGTAGTGACTGGCATATTGTGACGAGCCAGTTGCTCGGCCACCATTCACCAGATGTTTTCAGTTGGTGAGAGATCTGGAGAATGTGCTGGCCAGGTCAACAGTCCAACATTTTCTGTATCCAGAAAGGCCCGTACAGGACGTGCAACATGCGGTCCTGCATTATCCTGCTGAAATGTAGGTTATCGCAGGGATCGTATGAAGGGTAGAAAATGGCTCTGAGCACTATGGGACTTAACTTCTAAGGTCCTCAGTCCCCTCGAACTCATAACTACTTAAACCTAACTAACCTAAGGACATCACACACATCCATGCCCGAGGCAGGAGTCGCACCTGCTACCGTAGCGGTCGCCCGGCTCCAGACTGTAGCGCCTAGAACCGCTTGGCCACTCCGGCCGGCTGAAGGGTAGAGCTACGGGTCGTAACACATCTGAAATGTAACGTCCACTGTTCAAAGTGCCGTCAATGCGAACAAGAGGGGACCGAGACGAGTAACCAGTGGCACCCCATACCATCACGCCGGGTGATACGCCAGTATGGCGATGACGAATACACGCTTCCAATGTGAGTTCACCGCGATGCCGCCAAACACGGATGGCACCATCATGATGATGTAAACAGTACCTGGATTCATCCGAAAAAATGACGTTTTGCCATTCGTGCACCCAGGTTCGTCGTTGACTACACCACCGCAGACGCTCCTGTCTGTGATGCAGCGTCAAGAGTAACCGCAGCCATGGTCTCCGAGCTGATAGTCCATGCTGCTGCAACTGTTCGTGCTGATGGTTGTTGTCTTGCAAATGTCCACACCTGTTGACTCAGGGATCGAGACGTGGCTGCACGATCCGTAACAGCCATTAGGATAAGATGCCTATCATCTCGACTGCTAGTGATACGAGGCCGTTGGGATCCAGCACGGCGTTCCGTATTAACCTCCTGAACCCACCGATTCCATATTCTCCAAACAGTGATTGGATCTCGACCAACTCGAGCAGCAATGTCGCGATACGATAAATCGCAATCGCGATAGGCTACAATCCGACCTTTATCAAAGTCGGAAACTCATTGCTCCTCCTTACATGAGGCATCACAACGACGTTTCACCATGTAACGCCGGTCAACTGCTGTTTGTGTATGACAAATCGGTTGGAAACGTTCCTCATGTCAGCACGTTGTAGGTGTCTCCCCCGGTGCCAACCTTGTGTGACTGCTCTGAAAAGCTAATCATTTGCATATCACAGCATCTGATTTTTGCCGATTGAATATCGCAATTGTAGCACGTCATCTACGTGGTGTAGCAATTTTAATGGCCAGTAGTGTAGCTGAGAGTTTTCATGTAGGAAGTGATGCTCTACAGTAATTACGGTGTATATTGTTTCACAGACGTCACTTACACCTTTTCAGATTGCTTTGAAGAGATAAGCAGTCTTGGCTGCAAAACAGGGTTTATTATATTATACTTTGCCAATAACGCTTTTCGCCATGGTTAAGGCATCTTCAGATTGGCTGCCACAACGGGTGTTAAATACATAGGTTGTTGTCCATGCAAATGTCTTAGCAGGCAAACACCATTTTCAGTATTTTAAGAACACTACGTGGTGTCTTGATGTGAACTTGAAGAGGTGTCTTGTGAAGTCCGCCCAGACCAAATTCCGAGAACAGTTACGCACAAAATGAAGGGGAAAGTAGGCTTAGCGTCACTGCGTGTAAACTGCTGGATCCCAAGTTAATTCCTGACCAGGCCGCAGATTTTCTTCGTTCGGGACTGGGTGTTTGTGTTTTCCTAATCATTTGATCTCATCTGCATCACATATAGGCGCAAGTCGCTGAGTAAAAGACTTACACGAGGCAGCCAAACAACTCCAGATAGTGTCTCCCTGGAAGTATGATAATTTTATTATAAAAACATACACTCCTGGAAATGGAAAAAAGAACACATTGACACCGGTGTGTCAGACCCACCATACTTGCTCCGGACACTGCGAGAGGGCTGTACAAGCAATGATCACACGCACGGCACAGCGGACACACCAGGAACCGCGGTGTTGGCCGTCGAATGGCGCTAGCTGCGCAGCATTTGTGCACCGCCGCCGTCAGTGTCAGCCAGTTTGCCGTGGCATACGGAGCTCCATCGCAGTCTTTAACACATGTAGCATGCCGCGACAGCGTGGACGTGAACCGTATGTGCAGTTGACGGACTTTGAGCGAGGGCGTATAGTGGGCATGCAGGAGGCCGGGTGGGCGTACCGCCGAATTGCTCAACACGTGGGGCGTGAGGTCTCCACAGTACATCGATGTTGTCGCTAGTGGTCCGCGGAAGGTGCACGTGCCCGTCGACCTGGGACCGGACCGCAGCGACGCACGGATGCACGCCAAGACCGTAGGATCCTACGCAGTGCCGTAGGGGACCGCACCGCCACTTCCCAGCAAATTAGGGACACTGTTGCTCCTGGGGTATAGGCGAGGACCATTCGCAACCGTCTCCATGAAGCTGGGCTACGGTCCCGCACACCGTTAGGCCGTCTTCCGATCACGCCCCAACATCGTGCAGCCCGCCTCCAGTGGTGTCGCGACAGGCGTGAATGGAGGGACGAATGGAGACGTGTCGTCTTCAGCGATGAGAGTCGCTTCTGCCTTGGTGCCAATGATGGTCGTATGCGTGTTTGGCGCCGTGCAGGTGAGCGCCACAATCAGGACTGCATACGACCGAGGCACACAGGGCCAACACCCGGCATCATGGTGTGGGGAGCTATCTCCTACACTGGCCGTCCACCTCTGGTGATCATCGAGGGGACACTGAATAGTGCACGGTACATCCAAACCGTCATCGAACCCATCGTTCTACCATTCCTAGACCGGCAAGGGAACTTGCTGTTCCAACAAGACAATGCACCTCCGCATGTATCCCGTGCCACCCAACGTGCTCTAGAAGGTGTAAGTCAACTACCCTGGCCAGCAAGATCTCCGGATCTGTCCCCCATTGAGCATGTTTGAGACTGGATGAAGCGTCGTCTCACGCGGTCTGCACGTCCAGCACGAACGCTGGTCCAACTGAGGCGGCAGGTGGAAATGGCATGGCAACCCATTCCACAGGACTACATCCAGCATCTCTACGATCGTCTCCATGGGAGAATAGCAGCCTGCATTTCTGCGAAAGGTGGATATACACTGTACTAGTTCCGACATTGTGCATGCTCTGTTGCCTGTGTGTATGTGCCTGTGGTTCTGTCAGTGTGATCATGTGATGTATCTGACCCCAGGAATGTGTCAATAAAGTTTCCCCTTCCTGGGACAATGAATTCACGGTGTTCTTATTTCAATTTCCAGGAGTGTATATTACGAATTAGTCAGTTACCCATCTTTCATTAGTCGGTCACCCATCACACATTATTAATCAATTACCCTTAAGAAATTAGACAATCACTCACCACAAGCTAGTCAACTATACGTCTAAAATTATTCAAATTACTTTTCTTGTGTCTATCACAATTCATTTAAATACCCCTTATTTATTCATTTTGAACCTATACATAAAGAACTTGTTGCGCATTTTTCAAATGCCACCCCAAAATTATTCAAATACCAGCAAAACATGGGAAGCCTAGATCAGCGTGGATGACAATACACGATTTGAATCACACTCTTTCGGAATAACAGTGCGGTAAAATAATCATTAAGTCACTTTGCATGATCAAGAGACTGTTCACAAGAGACCACGTCACATCTTGAAACGTCACTTCAAAATAAATCCCAATATCTTTGAAACTGCATTATTCATGTTAATCTCTTTGTAAATGCCTCGTAAATTTCTTCTTTGTATCTGCAGTTACTTTTTGGCCAAATAAAATAGTCGGGTCTTAATAAATGCAACTACTCCTCATGCTAGTTCCTCGATGTCAAGACTAGACTAAAAACCAAGTTTCATTGATACCCATATAGTCCGATACTTTTTTTCAGTGCTGGTGGTTGAGGCTTAAAGTGATTCCGACGTTCCGTCTGGCGTGAACCGACTGTCATTTGTTGGGATATTTCGTGACGTGAGGTCCCATTTGGGTCTGGTGTGAACTCAACCGGAAGCAGTTGTCTATAAAGCATCTGTCTGTACATGCCGCTTTCCCTAAATTAACTTCTTTCAGCGCTGCTCCGTAGTGACTTTTATGACTACATGTAGAGGTTTTCAGTTCGCTATATGTGACTAAAAGTTCAAAGGTAGGAATGGAACATTACTATCATTGTTTCCATTTTGCGTGATGAGCAGCAACTGTGATTTAAATTGGCGGTTTATGTACGTATAATGTACAAAGCTCTTTCTGTTTGATATGATGTGTTGTACCATCAACTAGTTTTCGAGCCACTGTGTGCATTGCGCTGGCGAAAACGGGGGACATTTAGACACAATTTAGATAAATATGTATGAAATATCGCTAGTTTCGAATCGTTACGTTGGAAAGCATCTTTTTCAACCATATTATGTGTGTATTTCTAACGCATGAATACACCCTCAGCTTTCACTGTTCACTTTCGTGGATGTTTTATGTTGTTGTTTTTTTTTTTAATTCTGTTCTTTTAATACTTCTCATGTCAAAGATGGAGATATGCCAAACTGCATTGTCATACTTTTTGTACATGCATTCAATATTTGCTTTCTGTAAAGCCAAGTGCACCTAAATACTGTGTGTGTGTGTGTGTGTGTGTGTGTGTGTGTGTGTGTGTGTGTGTGTGTGTGTGCGTAAAATCGCTAAAATACACACTATAGGAATGAATTTGTCATGTAGACCAGGATGTAATGCAACATAAGTATCCTCCAACAAAAAGACTTTTCCTCTTCGTACACATTTAGCTAACATATGCCTAAAATCTGACTCGAACCATTTACAGAAGAAAACAGAAAATGGTACCTGCCGATCTCGAGTAAGATCTATTTGGGTTTCGCAGAAATGTAGGGCCATGCAAGGCAATGCTGACCCTATGACTTAGCGTACGGACAGCCAAAAATTAGGTGCATGTGCGATGCTCTGGCGTGAGTGCAATGGGACTCAGCCTGGCTGCACACTACCCGCACCAAAACAGCATACGGTCTGAACGGGTGGAGGGGGGAGGGGGGGAAGCCGCGAATTCACCACATTTAAATGGCAATCCAGTCGCACTGCACGCGACTTTGTTTTATAATTCAAACCTCTCAACAGTATTGATCGCAAACAAAACAAATTTTCAGTATTATTTAATTTTTTAAAGCATTGAAGATATAATTTTTATCTGGTACTAACTGCCGTCATACAGATAGACACAAACAGACCACTTCACAGCCGGCCGCGTTGGTCTAGCGGTTAAGGCGCTCAGTCCGCACCCGCGGGACTGCTACGGTCGCAGGTTCGAATCCTGCCTCGGACATAGATGTGTGTGATGTTCTTAGGTTAGTTAGGTTTAAGTAGTTCTAAGTTCTAGGGGACTGCTGACCACCAATGTTAAGTCCCATAGTGCTCAGAGCCATTTGAACCATTTCACAGATTTTTCGCACTCAGTTTGCCATGTAGTTTCATAATTAAAAAAATCATTTTACACACATGTGATGATCGAAGTTATTATCACGTCTGCGACCTCATTATGGAGACGTGGAATCGCTTTTCGAGGAAAATAGAATAGACCTTCTGGACAACTTTGATGTACAATAATTTGTCTTTTAAAAACGAGCTGCATTGGAGATCAATCATTTCCATTTGCACAGAGCGCTTTCAGTTGAAACAGCAAACAGTCTTGAAGATAGATATGAGATTGGCAGTGTCTTCAAAACATTTAGAAAACTGTCCTGTAATTCTTTCTGTGGTGCAATGACTTCTTCAAACCTCGCGTTTTCTTTATGGCAGTGAGTTCATGGAACTGGACTGTGTTTTTTCAGAATGTGTCCCTTCTATAAGGCCGTTTCTATTCAGAAGGAATCCTCACCAAGTTTGGAATAATTTTTTTCGCCTTGCAGTGTCTTACTGAGGCCAGTTTGCAAGATAGGTTACAGAAAGTCAAACCTCCATTTACAACACTTGTAGATTCAGAGTTGTTGAGTCATGTTGCCTGGAACACACTCTTTGAAATTCTGAAAGTAGCGAAGATAAAATACAGAGAGACGCCAGTTATAAGAGTCAAAGGAGATGATATCGAAGCAGTAGCTGAGAGAGAATTCTCGTTGTTATTCACTCTGTGCATTCAGCAAGCACTAAAGGAAACCAAGGAGAAATTTTTAAAGGGAATTAAAAGTGAATGAGAAGAAATCAAGATGTGAGGTTCGCTGATGGCACTGTAATTCTTTCAGAGATAGCAAAGGTCTTGGAAGGGCAGTTGAACGCAATAGCGTCTTGAAAAGAGGCTATAAGATGAACGTTAACAGAGGTAAATCAAGGGTAATGGAATGTGGCCGAATTAAACGAGGCGATGATGATGAAATTAGATTAGAAAATCAGACGATAAAAGTAGTAGATGAGGTTAGTTACTTGGTAAGTAGAGCAACTATTGAAGGTTGAAGTAGAGAAGATATTAAATGCAAATTGGCTGTAGTAAGAAAAGTGTTTCTGAAAAATGCGAATTGGTTACCACCTGTTATAAGTTTATGTATTAGGAACTATTTTCTGAAGGCATTTGTCTGGAGTGTAGCTTTTTATGAAAGTAAAACATTTAGGTAGCAGTTCTGACGAGGAGAGAATAGACACTTTTGTTATGTGGTGCACAGACCAATATTGAAGGTTAGATGGGTGGAGAAATAAGTAGTGTGGAGGTACTGGATCGAAATGAGAAATAAGTTACGGCACATTTTGCCGGCCGCGGTGGTCTCGCGGTTCTAGGCGCGCAGTCTGGAACCGTGCGTCTACTACGGTCGCAGGTTCGAATCCTGCCTCGGGCATGGATGTGTGTGATGTCCTTAGGTTAGTTAGGTTTAAGTAGTTCTAAGTTCTAGGGGACTGATGACCACAGCAGTTGAGTCCCATAGTGCTCAGAGCCATTTGAACCATTTGAACGGCACACTTTGACTAAAAGAAGTGATAGGTTGATAGGATGTATACTAAGGTATCAAGAAATAGTCAAATGGACGGAAGTGTATGGGGTAAAAGGGATAAGCGGATGCAAATGAATGGAGGTTGCAGTAGTTATTCACAGATGAAGAAGTTTGCACAGGATAGACTAGCAGGGAGAGCCGCATCAAACCAGACTTTGGACTGTAGACCATATCTACAACAACAAGCCTAAATTTTCGCTGTTTCCGATATCACCACTAGCGTCTAGCCGCAGATAGTTCAGAAGATAATATTCCTGTAACATCTTCAGTGGTTCGTAACCTAATTAATGCTACAATAAACCGCATCAAATCCAAAAAGCGACTGGTCCCATATCATGTCTACACCGACTGCCAATAAATTTCATTGTACCGTACGCAGCGCCTCCTTGGTTAGAGACCCATATTCTTGGGGATGCCGTTTCAAATCCGCGTCTCTCTACCCATATTTAGGTTTCCGGTGATTCTCAAAACCACTTAAGAGAGATTTACAGCCGATTTCCTACCCCATCCTTCAAATTCCCGAGGTACTCCTACGCCTGTAATAACTTCTTAGTCGATCGGACGGTAGGACCTAACCTTCCATCCATTTGTAACATTTCTTACATACACTTTCATTGACGATTACCTAATATCAAGTTCTTCGGTGTTACCAAGCAACATCGGACAGTTATTATATTACATGCTTCCACTTATTAGCACATCACGGTTCCTTCAGCGGTGTGAAAAGATCAACATTTAACGGCGTGTCATTTCTGTCAAACGACGTAATATCGTAAAATCACATACATTAGGCTCCTGTTCGACGGAAATATTAAT
Source organism: Schistocerca gregaria (assembly GCF_023897955.1). NCBI lineage: Eukaryota > Metazoa > Arthropoda > Insecta > Orthoptera > Acrididae > Schistocerca > Schistocerca gregaria. Next base: position 261,878,161 of record NC_064925.1, on the reverse strand, counting down.
TCTTTGTGATCCAAATATAGAAAAGACTGTTGCTTCATTACAGCCTCATTAAATTGACTAAGGAAAGGGACTTATACGACTCGTCTTGAGGCATTAAGGAAAGGTCATTGTGACGAGTAAAAATTGTAGACGCAAAGCGAAATCTGAGAACAGATCTTTTCCCTACAGTTTTTACCCTCTACAGTAACGTCTAATGCAAGGAAGTTATTCTCTGATGTCTTAAAATATGTCCTAACATCCTACCCTTTCTTATAAGTGTTTTCTACATACATTATGTGACCAAAAGTATCCGAACACCTCCAAAAACATATGTTTTTCATATTAGGTGCATTGTGCTGCCACCTACTGCCAGGTACTCCATATCAGACCTCAGTAGGTTTTAGACATCGTGAGAGACCAGAATGGGGCACTCCGCGGAATACACGGACTTGGAACGTGGTCAGGTGATTGGGTGTCACTTGTCATACATCTGTACGCGAGATTTCCACACTCCTAAACATCTCCAGATTCACTTTTTGCGATGTGATAGTGAAGTGGAAACGTGAAGGGACACGCACAGCACAAAAGCGCACAGGCCGGCCTCGTCTGTTGACTGACAGAGACCGAAACTTGGATTTCATAGTCAAGTGGCTGCTCATAAGCCACACATTACGCCGGTAAATGGCAAACAACGCTTCGCTTGGTGTAAGGAGCGTAAACATTGGGCGATTGAACAGTGGAAAAACGTTGTGTGGAGGGACGAATCAAGGTACACAATGTGGCGATCCTATGGCAGGGTGTGGGTATGGCGAATGCCGGTGAACGTCATCTGCCAGCGTGTGTAGTGCCAACAGTAAAATTCGGAGAGGGTGTTATTATGGTGTAGTAGTGTTTTTTATGGAGGGGGCTTGCCCCCTTGTTGTCCTTGTTTTGCGTGGCAGTATCACAGCACAGGCCTACAATGATGTTTTAAGCACCTTCTTGCTTCCCACTGTTGAAGAGCAATTAGGGGATGGCGATTGCATTTTTCAACACGATCGAGCACCTGTTCATAATGCACGGCCTGTGGCGGAGTGGTTACACGATAATAAGATCCCTGCAATGGACTGGTCTGCACAGATTCCTGACCTGAATCCTGCAGAACACCTTTTGGATGTTCTGGAAAGCCGACTTCGCGTCAAGCCTCACCGACCGACATTGACACCTCTCCTCAGTGCAGCACTCTGTGGAGAATGGGCTGCCATTCCCCAAGAAATCTTCCAGCACCTGATTGAACGTATGCCTGCGAGAGGGGAAGCTGTCATCAAGGCTAAGGGTGGGCCAACACCATATTGAATTCCAGCATTACCGATGGAGCGCGCCACGAACTTGTAAGTCATTCTCAGCCAGGTGTCCGGATACTTTCGACAACATAGTGTATTTATTTACCAATTCTGCGATGACCCAACTAATTTTTTGATCTTGTAAGTCCATTAATTTTAGCATCCTTCTGTAGCACCATATCTGAAAAGCTTCGACTCTCGTTGTTTCAGTTTTGCCACAATCCATGATTCAGTAAAGTATAATGTTGTGTTCTAAACATATCTTTTCAATGTTTTCTTTCTCGAAATAAGGCCTATGTTTGATACTGGCAGAATGCTATTGACCGGGAATGGTCTCTGTCCGCAGCTCGTGGTCGTGCGGTAGCGTTCTCGCTTCCCGCGCACGGGTTCCCGGGTTCGATTCCCGGCGGGGTCAGGGATTTTCTCTGCGTCGTGATGACTGGGTGTTGTGTGATGTCCTTAGGTTAGTTAGGTTTAAGTAGTTCTAAGTTCTAGGGGACTGATGACCCAAGATGATAAGTCCCATAGTGCTCAGAACCCCCCTTGGGAATGGTCTATTTGTCTGTATTAGACTGTTTTTTTAATGACTTTCATTCCTTCGTGTGCCATATGTTACTTTGCTTTCAAGGCTGCAGCATTCCCTCACTTCTTTGACTCCAAGTTTGGTGTTGTTTATCGGTAATTTATACCTACTGCTCCTCATTACTTTTGTCTCTTCGGTTTACTCTTAGTCCGTATTTCGTACTCATTAGACTAATCATTCCATTCAACAGATCCTGTAATTCTTCCTCATTTTCAACTGGGAGACTAATCATTGGTATTCTTTCACACTGAATGTTAGTCCCACTTCTGAACCTTACTTTTTACTTTTATTTCGATAATTGCTTCTTTGACGATCGGACTCAACAGTAAGGGAGAAAAAATGTCATAGACACTTTTTAATTCCTGCGCATCGTTCTTGGTCTTCCATTGTTATTGTTGTTTGTTGGTTCTTATAAATATTGTGCATTAGTTGTCGTAGTAAGCTTACCCTTACTTTCCTAACAATTTCGAACATTACACTATTGAAAGTGTTTTCTAGATCGAAAAACCTGTGAATGTGTTGTGCCTTTTATTAGGTCGTGCTTCAGTTATCAAGTGCATGATTATAACTGCCTCTCTGGTAGCTTTACCTTTCCTAAAGCCAAACTAATCGCCACTTAGACTTCCTCAGTTTCCATTTCAATTCGTCTTTGCATAATTCTCTTCAGCATTTTCGATGCGCGAGCTGATATGCTGTTTACGCGACAATTGTCGCATTTACCAGCCCCTTGCTCTCTTAAAAACCAACTAATTGTACAACTATGTTCAGAGTGCGCCCCAATCGGCTCTTAGTGAAACTCTTGATGACGTTTCGTGTTGTTATTTTGGTTTTCAGTCAGAAGTCTGATTTGATGCAGTTCGCCAAGATGGTTAACAGGTTCAAATGGACATTGATTGCAGTAGTTATAAAATTACTTTTATCTAGATATCCCCCCCCCCCCCTTTCCCTCTCTCTTTCGCTCCCTCTATCTATCTATCTATCTATCTATCTATCTATCTATCTATCTATCTATTTCCCTCTTGCAGTATCCCATGGCGTCCCACGGTGGTAGTACATTGCACCGCGACGCACGACAGCTATCGGCGCAATTTATCGACGCTTGCGCATACATATACAAATGCAGCGGCGGCGGCCACTTCCAGGAATGAGAGCCGTGCAATTGGCCTGCGGCTGCTGCAGGTAAATTTTCCTGGAAGGCGCGGCTGTCGGCCAAGAACAGCAGGAGGCGGACGGGCGCGCCACGCAATACTCGGAAGACTTCGAGAAAGCTGCAGTGTGCAGCGAACAGAGAATAACAGAACCTTGTCACTTTTAACCTATACAGTCATATTACAATGTTGGCAGGGTGTCAAGTGAGCTCAAACCCACGCACAATAACACACACCATACATGATGACAGCCGGCCGGAGTGGCCGAGCGGTTCTAGGCGCTATATCTGGAACCGCGCCACCGCTACGGTCGCAGGTTCGAATCCTGCCTCGGGCATAGATGTGTGTGATGTCTTTAGGTTAGTTAGGTTTAAGTAGTTCTAAGTTCTAGGCGACTGATGATCTCAGAAGTTCAGTCCCATAGTGCTCAGAGCCATTTGAGCCATACATGATGACAAATTGTTTCTAAACTGAGTCACAAGTCTTTTTAAAATTATGATAATAGATATAAAAATCATCCGATCCTGAGCACTTTATTAATACTAAATTTTCGCCACGGTTACGCCCACGTATGTAATCGACACATACAGGGTGGTCCATTGATCGTGACCTGGCCAAATATCTCACGAAATAAGAGTCAAACGAAAAAACTACAAAGAAAGAAACTTGTCTAGCTTGAAGAGGGAAACCAGTTGGCGCTATGGTTGGCCCGCTAGATGGCGCTGCCATAGGTCAAACGGATATCAATTGCGTTTTTTAAATATGAACCCCCATTTTTATTACATATTAGTATAGTACGCAAAGAAATATGAATGTTTCAGTTGGACCACTTTTTTCGGATTGTGATAGACGGCGCTGTAATAATCACAAACATATGGATCACAATTTTAGACGAACAGTTGGTAACAGGTAGCTTTTTAAATTAAAATGCAGAACGTAGGTACGTTTGAAAATTTGATTTCGGTTGTTCCAATGTGATACATGTACCTCTGTGAACTTATCATTTCTGAGAACGCATGCTGTTACAGCGTGAGTACCTGTAAATACCACATTAATGCAATAAATGCTCAAAGTGATGTCCGTCAACCTCAATGCATTTGGCAATACGTGTAACGACATTCCTCTCAACAGCGAGTAGTTCGCCTTCCGTAATATTCGCACATGCATTGACAATGCGCTCACGCATGACGCAGGTTGTCAGGCGTTGTCGGTGGCTCACGCTAGTATATCCGGGGACGTCAGATCCGGTGAACGTGTGGGCCTTGGTATGGTGCTTCGATGACCAATCCACCTGTCATGAAATATACTATTCAATACCGCTTCAACCGCACGCGAGCTGTGTGCCGGACATCCATCATTTTGGAAGTACATCGCCATTCTGTCATGCAGTGAAACATCTTGTAGCAACATCGGCAGAACATTACGTAGGAAATCAGCATTCGATAAAATGGGGGCCAATGATCCTTCCTCCCATAATGCCGCACCATACATTAACCCGCCAAGGTCGCTGATGTTCCACTTGTCGCAGCCATCGTGGATTTTCCGTTGCCCAATAGTGGATATCATGCCGGTTTACGTTACCGCTGTTGATGAATGACGCTTCGTTGCTAAATAGAGCGCGTGCAAAAAATCTGTCATCGTCCCGTAATACCTCTTGTGCCCAGTGGCAGAACTGTACACGACGTTCAAAGTGGTCGCCATGCAATTCGTGGTGCATAGAAATATGGTAGGTTCAAAAATGGCTCTGAGCACTATGGGACTTAACATCTGAGGTCATCAGTCCCCTAGAACTACTTAAACCTAACTAACCTAAGGACATCACACACATCCATGCCCGAGGCCATAGACGCGGTTCCAGACTGAAGCGCCTAGAACCGCACGGCCACGCCGGCCGGCGAAATATGGTAGGGGTCCAATCGATGTTGATGTAGCATTCTCAACACCGACGTTTTTGAGATTCCCGATTCTCGCGCAACTTGTCTGCTACTGGTGTGTGGATTAGCCGCGACAGCAGCTAAAACACCTACTTGGGCATCATCATTTGTTGCAGGTCGTGGTTGACGTTTCACATGTATCTGAACACTTCCTGTTTCCTTGAATAACGTAATTATCTGTCGAACGGTCCGGACACTTGGATGATGTCGCCCAGGATACCCAGCAGCATACATAGCACACTCCCGTTGGGCATTTTGATCACAATAGCCATACATCAACACGATATCGATCTTTTCCGCAATTGGTAAACGGTCCATTTTAACACGGGTAATGTATCACGAAGGAAATACCGTCCGTACAGGCGGAATGTTACGTGATACCACGTACATATACGTTTGTGACTATTACAGCTCCATCTATCACATAGCGAAAAAAGTGGTCCAACTGAAACATTCATATTCCTTTACGTACTATACGAACATGAAATTAAAAATGGGGGTTCATATTTTAAATAACGCAGTTGATATCCGTTTGACCTATGGCAGCGCCACCTAGCGAGCCAACCGTAGCGCCATCTGGTTTCCCCCTTCAAGCTAGACGAGTTTCGTTCTTTGTAGTTTTTTCGTTCGATGCTTATTTCGTGAGGTATTTGGCCCAGTCACTATCAATGGATCACCCTGTATATTCAACGCACCTCCTCCTCGCCCCCTCCCCCTCTCTATGTCCATCTCTTCCTACCTCTGTCCACCTCGTCCTCGCACTTCTATCTCCTCCTCCCCACTCTCTCTGTCTCATCATCTCCTCCTCCCTGCTAGTTGTCCATTTTCTTCACTCACTCTCCCTGACCATGGCCATACCTTCCTCCCCCCATCCCTGTGACCATATCCTCCTCCCCCTCTCTCTTTCCATCTCTTCCTTTTCTGTCTGCCACCATCCCTCTACATTCCCACCTGCCTCATACATCTCTCCCTCTTCCCTTCTCTCTGACCATTTCCTCCACCCCTCACTCTCTCCATCCTCTACTCTTATCATTCTCAACCTGTCTCGTGCAGTGCTCATCAGCATGTGTAGCGCGCGCGCGCCACTGCTATCACTCGTTTGTGAGAAGGAAAATCATAACTAAACGAGGGAAGGAACAATATCGGCTTACATTGATGAGCCAAGACATTATGACTACTGAAATGAAATGATCGTATAGCATTGTTGGCCAGGAGGCCCCATGTGGGGAAGTTCGGCCGCCGTATTGCAAGTCCTCTTTAGTTGACACCACTTCGGTGACTTGCGAGTCAATGATAATGAAATGATGATGAAAGACACACAACACCACAGAGAAAATCCTTGACCCCACTGGGAATCGAACCCAGGCCCCGTGCGCGGGAAGCGAGAACGCTACCGCAAGACCACGAGCTGCGGACGTTATGACCACTGAATGCCCCTTGGTGGCTATGCGGGCACGTGACGAATGGGAAAACATTCTAGTGATGATATGGGCAGCAAATGGGGAAATGTACTGACATAGCAGACTTTGAAAGAGGAAAAGTTGTATGCTCCGGCGCCTTGGAACAAGCATCTCGGAAATTTTGAAACCAGTCGTCTGTTTGCATGCGGCTGTCCTCATCACGTATGGAAAATGGTTGAAGGAGGGTCAAACCACAAGTAGAAGACAAGGTACTGGACGTACATCTGAGCACAGGACGTGGACATCAGAGGTTTTCCCACTCTGTAAAGCATTACCGACTGCAATCTGTGGCAGATTGGACGACAAAATACTATGATGGTGCAGGCGCAAGTACTTTGAAGCACATCGTTCAGCGTTAATCGGTGAACATAGGGCTCCGCAGCACGCTATTTGTTCCAATGTCGAACCAGATTGGTCTGTGAATCAATGCAAACCTGTCGTCTGGTCGGATGAATCACATTTCTCCTTACAGCAGGTCGATACGCGTGTCCGAATATGCCGTGATCCAGGTGGAGGGTAGCTCGAAACATGCGCCATAGACGCAGGCCGCTGGGGACAGGATTGTGTTGTGGGGACATTCACCTGGGCTTCTATGGGAACTTTGATGGTAACTGAAGACACCGTGATAGCAATAGACTACGTGAAGAACTTTGTAGAAGACAACATGTATCCCTTCATGAACGATTTATCCACCTACAGCGATGGCATCTTCCAGCAGGATAACTATCCGTTTTAGGAGCATGATAGCTAACTGAACTGAAATTTATGTCTTAGCCTCCAGAGACTGATCTGAAGCGTCTGAACACATCTGTGACGCTATCGGTAGCCCAAACCTTCGTTCACAAACCACCGTCTGTAATTTATGGGAATTACCCAACCTGTGCGGAGGCATCTGGTGCCACGCAGTCCGAAAAAGCATCAAGGACTTGTCGAATCCATGCTAAGCAGAATAATTGCTGTATTGTTTTCTAAATGAGGACCAACACACTACTAACCTACTAACCAGGTGGTCATAAAGTGACCTAGCAATATATACGGCCGAGTCACATTAATGTGACTCATGCACTTCCAAAATGAAACGAGAACTCACCTCTCTGAAAGCTCTGTGCCCAGACGAATCCAATTTCTCTTCACCATTTACGCGACTGAATTGGACGAGGTCTTGAAACAAACTAAACATGGTAAAGCATCTGATCTGGATAATATACACCTGGAATTTCTGATAAACGTAGGTAATGGTGGAAAAAAGAGTGGCTGGTTAACTTCTTCTCCAATATCCTAGATAATAGCCCAACGAGCTGAAGAGAACAAAAATAGTGACAATTTTCAAATAAATTAAGCCATCTGACCGTCGTTAAAGATTCTGACCGATTTTCCTTTTGAGCTGCACTCTTGGAGAGGCTCACTTGTAAGAAAATTAGCGGCTTCATTCTAGAACATATCCCAGCTGAGCAAGCAGGTTTCAGGCCACAGAGAAGTTGCTGCGACCAGATTCCTGGCCCTAACAACTTTCATAGAGGCTGGTTTCCAAGAAAACGCGAAGACATCTGTCACGTTCGTAGACCTAACCGCGGCATATGACACAGTCTGGAGAGAAAGGATGATATACAAATTACTAAAAACAATCCTATGCCGAAAAACTGTGAGTCTCATCAACACGACGATAATCAATACATATTTCTGCGTTTACTTGGGAGAAAATGTGAGCAAGAAGAGGAAATTAAGCAATGGTCTACCACAGGGCTCCGTTTTAGCCCCCTATTATTCAACTTATGTATCTCAGATCTCCCCAATCCAATTAAGAAAATTCTGCTGCGCCGACTATATCGCTCTTGCGTATAAAAAACCAAAGATCACGGACAAACGAAAGATCTAGCCGTTAAAAGCTCCTATTTTTGTAAGTCGCGACTTAAACCCAGTGCAAGTAAAACTGAAGTATGTACATTCCATCTGGACAACAAACAAGCTAACACAGAGGTCAGAGTGGAACTTAACGGAAACACTCTCTGCCGTAACAAGTTCTCTAACTACCTTGGTGTCACCCTTGAGCGCACCCTTTTATAGAAAAAAAATCTTGAAAATATCGGTGCTAAGATAAAGACTCATAAAGTATTATCCAAAATTGTGTGGAGTGACATGGGGAACTTCAGCACATACCTTGCGCACATCATCCATTGCGCTGGTCTTCTTAACAGCCGAGTATTGTGCTGCACTATGGCCAAACGGCTGTAACACCAACTTGATCGACAGCCAGTTGAATCACACTATGCGGTTAATAACTGGAAGAGTCCGACCAACACACATTTATTGGCTTCCCTTGCTGAACAACATCTATCCACCCACAATACGTAGAAGCGAAGTTTTGGTCAGGGGATACCGCAAGCATCAGAAGGACCTGGAATTAACCATACAGGAAGATATACCAAGTCTACGACGGCATAGACTCCGTTCAAGACACCCACCGTTATGACAAGCAGAACAGGTAGATGCCAGTAATATCGAGGTGAGAGACCTGTGGGATCAGAACTGTCAAGTTATTGAAAATTCTGAAGAGCTTGAGTCGTTCCGTAAGTATGACTGTGATATTGCTGGCACAGAACTCGACAGGAAACTGTGGATCAAACTGAACAGAGTTCGCACTGGGCGTGGCCGATTGGCAAACTCACTGTACAAATGAGTCTGGTTTGTGACTGTGGGGCTCCGAACCAGACAATCAAGCACATTAGAGTCGAATGTCCCTTGCGTTTCTAACAGGGGAGCTGGAGGAACCGCATGAAAGCTGACTATACAGCTCTTATATAGAGTAATAACTTAGATTTTAACATTTAGTTAGCTTTATATCTAGTTTTGTCCGTCTGTATTCTTCTTAAATACATATACCTGTACTTTTACAGTGCGTATAAGCCATACGAATAAGTAAATAAAATAGCTGCATATGTTCGAAGTCAACGTGTAATAACCACTCACAGGCGTGAGATGGCAGCACTAGCAGTGGACGGTATATAAAGCATGCCGTAGGGGCACAGGAAACAGTGGCGTTGTTGTGCTAACATGGAAATTTAGCCATTCATCTGAGTTCAAAGAGGCATGATCACTGGCTTTCAGGCCAAGGCTGGAAGCATTTCCAAAACAACTACCTTTGTAATCTGTTCGCGTACCGGCATATTTTAAAGTACATCGTGTGTGGCAAAATGGCAGAATCCAAAACCGGCACCGCGGCAATTGTGCTGCACAGTGGGCCATTGATGACGAGAGTGAACGTCGGCTGCGGAGGTGTGTACGGGTGAATAAACATACAACTGTTACGAACTGACTGCCCGGATGACCGAAGGTGCTACCAACAGTCTCTCCTCACCGACCTTTCAGCAAACGGTGCCGCGTGTGGCCTCCACAGCAGGCGCCTGGTTCTTGCACCCATGCTGACTGCTGTTCATCGGAGATGATGATGAAGTCCCATACTCTGAGGAGCGTAGGGGACGATGCGGGAGACCCGTACCGCCATACTAGGCAAGGTCCTAGCGTAGGTGGTTTGCCATTGCCTTCCTCCAACCGTAACGGGGATGTATGATGATGATGACACAACAACACCCAGTCAGCCGGCCTGAGTAACCGAGCGGTTCTAGGCCCTACAGTGTGGATGCGCGGTCGCAGGTTGGAATCCTGCCTCGGGCATGGATATGTGTGATGTCCTTAGGTTAGTTAGGTTTAAGTAGTTCTAAGTTTTAAGGGACTGATGACCTCAGCAGTTAAGTCCCATAGTGCTCAGAGCCATTTGAACCAACACCCAGTCATCTCAATGCAGGAAAAATCCCTGACCCCAGCGGGTATCGAACCCAGGCCCCCGTGAGCGAGAAGCGAGAATGCTACCGCAAGACCACGAACTGCGGATTTTCATCGGAGAAGAAGACTGGAATATGCACGCCAATACCGCTACCGGACGTCCACTGAGTGGTGACAGGCGGCTTTTTCAGATGAGTGACGAACGCTGGCGTGTACGGCGTGAAAGGTCTGAAAGCAAACACCCTCCAATAAACATCGGAAGCATCCAGGAGGGAGGAAGCAGTGGTATAGTCTGGGGAATGTATTCGTGGCATTCCCTTGGTGTCTCTGAGCCGTGCTACGGCTCGTGTTGGTGCCGTTGCCGTTGCAAGGATGGCATCGTTTAGTTGGTATAGTCATTGGTTGTCGTCTTCTTCTGTGTTCATTGGCGCCACTCTGTTGGCAAGCGTCCTCTGTCCGCTAGTGGCAGCAGCGGTTATCAATATCTAGTACCGGTGGTACTATCTTTGGGGCGACGTTGTGGTGTTTCCGTGTCGTGTGAGTCGGCAGTTCGGTTAGGGACGGACGAGCAGCCAGGTCAGCGCAGCGCGAGGAAACACGCCGGGAACACTGGCAGCACGGAGCCTCTTCAGCATCAACGCCGATAACAACGTTGCTTCAACTCATAGCTTTTCAACTTGTCGCCACACATTTCACTGGTATCATCTGTTTTTATTAAATGATGTTAAACTTTAACCTTGACCGTTAATGTTGCTATTACTGAATGTACAGTTCATATCTGCATTTTCATCCCTAGAAAACATTCGCCGTATTTGTCACCTTACATGGCATCTTCCTTTCTCGTTAAGTAGGTCGTTTCCTATTTTGCATAGCACTTAGCTTTTTCTAGTCGCTCATGGTGTTCGTAGACTACTTTTTTTAAACAGACTAACAGCTGCGTGCAGTGCTGATAACTGAGAAACAAAATGGTGTCAACTAGTACACGAATCTATGGGAATCATAAATATACAGCTGTTGCAGCCAGTCCTGTGCATGAGCATGTGCGCACGCGCGCATGTTTGTGTGTGTGTGTGTGTGTGTGTGTGTGTGTGTGTGTGTGTGTGTGTGTGTGTCAGAGAGAGAAAGAGATTTTTTGAGTCATCAGTCTTCTGGCTGGCACGAATTCCTCTCCTGCGCCAACCTCTTCGTCTCCGAGTAGCCCTTAAATCTACGTCCCAATTATTTGCTGGATGTATTCCAATCTCTGTCTTTCTCTACAGTTCTCACATTCTACAGCTCCCTCTAGTAGCATTGAAGCCATTCCATCACGCTTTAACAGATGTTCTATCATACTGTCTCTTCTTCTTGTTAGTGTTTTCCACACATTCCTTTCTGGTTCTGCGCAGAACCTGCTCTTTTCTTAGCGTGTCAGTCTAATTCATTTCCAGCATTCGTCTGTAGCACCAGATCTCAAATGCTTTGATTCTCTTCTGTTCCGCCTTTCCCACAGTCCATGTTTCACTACCATACAACGCTGTGCTCAAAACGCACATTCTCAGAAATTTCTTCAACAAATTAAGACCTGTGTTTGATGCTAGTTGATTTCTATTGGCAACGATTGCCCTTTTTGCCACTGCTAGTCTGCTTTTGATGCCCCCCTTCCTTCTTCCGTCACTGGTTATTTTGCTGTCTAGGTAGTAGAATTCGTTAACTTCATCTGCTTTGTGACCAGCAACCCTGATGTTAAATTTCCCTGCTTCTCTCTTCGATTTACTCTCGGTCCATATTCTGTACTCATTAGGCCGTTCAGTCTATTTATCACATCATGGTTCAAATGGCTCTGAGCACTATGGGACTTAACATCTATGGTCATCAGTCCCCTAGAACGTAGAACTACGTACACCTAACTAACCTAAGGGCATCACACAACACACAGTCATCACGAGGCAGAGAAAATCCCTGACCCCGCCGGTAATCGAACCCGGGAACCCGGGCGCGTATCACATCATGCAACACCCAGGATAGCAATGTCATCAACAAATCTTATCTTCAATATCCTTGCACCTTGAATTTTAATCCCACTCCAGAATCTTTCTTTCATTTCCATCATTGCTTCCTCGGGGTACAGATTGAATAGTTGGGGCGAAAGACTGCATCCCTGTCTTATACCCTTTTTAATCCAAACACTTCGTTCTTGGTCGTCTACTGTTATAATTCCCTCTTGGATCTTGTACATATTGTGTATTACCCGTATCTCTCTATAACTTAATTTCTTCAGAGTTTCGAGCATCTTTCACCATTTTACATTGTGAACGCCTTTTCCAGGTCGGCAAATCCTATGAATGTGTCTTGATGTTTCCTTAGTCTTGTTTCCATTACCAAGCACAACGTCACCATTGCCTCTCTGGTGCCATTCCCTTTGCTAAAGCCAAACTGGTTGTCCTCTCACGCATCCTCAATTATCTTTTCCATTTTTTTAATATTATTCTTGCCAGCACATTGGATGCATGAACTTTTAAGCTGATTGTGCACCGAAAGTACAAGGACCGATCGAGTTCTCTCGCAGCTCTAGGCACAGGCTCACCTACTCGGTGCGATTATCATTCATTATTATCACCGACTTCATTAACGTTGACACGAAGGGCACGACATGAAGCGAACGCCTGTATGAAGCGGTTACCGTTGCCGGCACGCTTCCCGGGTGTTGCGGGTTGCCGGCAACGCCTTAAGATTCGACGTTTGAGCTTCAGTATTGGCTACGTAACAGTGACACCCATTACGTTTCTGTAAAGAATTGAACACGTGTATACAACGCAAATCTCCCGAAATATATGTCGAAAAACGCTATAATTTTCCATGTACAGAATATATAAGCGAGAAAAAGTTTGCAAAAAGTTTGCAAAAAGTTTCAAACTGTGCTTAAAGTTCGTTGGAAGTTACCTAGCCGGCGGGTGTGATCGAGCGGTTCTAGGCGCTTTAGTCTGGAACCGCGCGACTGCTACGGTCGCAGGTTCGAATCCTGCCTCGGGCATGGATGTGTGTGATGTTCTTAGGTTAGTTAGGCTTAAGTAGTTCTAAATTCTAGGGGAGTAATGACCTCCGATGTTAAGTCTAATGACCTCCGATGTTAAGTCCCTTAGTGCTGAGAGCCATTTGAACACCTTTTTCTTTTAAGTCACCTATTTGTGTCACTATGAAACACTGGATGAGTATATTATTGGTAATTTGCGCTTTGTTTTAATAAAAGCTGGTTTTTCACGTATTTCAGTGTTCATGATGCGACGGCTCCGGAACTGTGTGTTGTACATTGATATAATTTTACGGATACATTCTGTGGGATACGTGGATACTGTCTGCAACGCATGTTGCGAATAGAGTCAGTAGTAAATAAAATGAAGTCCCATACAGCCTCACAGAGCGTAGGGGGACGATGCGGGAGACCCGCACCGCCGTACCAGGCAAGGTCCTTGCGGAGTTGGTTTGCCATTGCCTTCCTCCGACCGTAATGGGGATGAATGATGATGATGAAGACGACACAACAACACCCAGTCATCTCGAGGGAGGTGAAAATCCCTGACCCCGCCGGGAATCGAACCAGGGACCCCTTGCTCGGGAAGCTAGAACGTTACCGCGAGACCACGAGCTGCGGACTTAGTAATAAAGAAATAATAAATTAAAACATCATGACTTATGCTGGAGGCTTACTGTATGAAGGACGAAAATGAAGGACGAAAATGAAGGACGCGATTAACTTATTTTTTTGGAGGTGTCAGTGAGAAAAAGTTCCGCCAAATTTGAAATTATGTGTAACGTTTGTTGGAATAGGTCACTCTCGTTTTCAAATAATATATGAATATAATAAAGTCTAGATAATTTGTTTTCCGTAAGTTATGCTGCTTGAAGACATATGCACTGTTTCTAAATGTAATACTTGTCTTGCTATGTTAAAAATTTAACCTAAGATTATACACACATCAAAAAAAGTTTTGCATCAGCTCGGTACCGAGAGTTCCGGAACCTGTACAGAAAACTGAAATAGAGATCAACATAAACATCATTTCGGCCTTTTTATTGCTCATGAAAAACACGCATTGCATTTTTTACCACCATAAAGCTAGACCTTCAGAGGTGGTGGTCCAGATTTCTATACACCCCGGTACCTCTAATGCATTGATGCATGCTTGTTATTTGTCGTGGCATACTATCCGCTAGTTCATCAAGACACTTTTAGTCCAGATTGTCCCACTCCTCAACAGCGATTCTGCTTAGTTCTCTAAGATTGGTTGGTGGGTAACGTCGTCCATAAACAGCCCTTTTCAATCTATCCCAAGCATGTTCGATAGGGTACATGTCTGGAGAACATGCTGGCCACACTAGTCGATCGATGTCGTTATCGTGCAGGAAGTCACTCACAAGATGTGCACGTTGTGGGCGTGAATTGTCGTCCATGAAGACGAATGCCTCGCCAATATGCTGCCAATATGGTTGCACTATCGGTCGGAGGATGGCATTCACGTATCGTACAGCCGTTACGGCGCCTTCCATAACCACCAGCGGCATACGTCGGCCCCACATAATGCCACTCCGAAACAGCAGCGAATCTCCACCTTGCTGTACTCGCTGGATAGTGCGTCTAAGGCGTTCAGCCTGACCGGGTTGCCTCCAAACGCCTCTCCGACGATTGTCTGATTGAAGGCATATGCGACACTGATCGGTGAAGAGAACGTGATGCCAATCCTGAGCCATCCATTTGGCATGTTGTTTGGCCCATCTGTATCGCGCTGCATGGTGCCGTAGTTGCAAAGATGGACCCCGCCATGGACGTCAGCAGTGAAGTTGCGCATCATGCAGCCTATTGCGCACAGTTTGAGTCGTAACACGACGTCCTGTGGCTGCACTAAAAGCATTATTCAACATGGTTCCTCCGTGCCATAATCCGTAGGTAGCGGTCATCCACTGCAGTAGTAGCCCTTGGGCGGCATGAGCGAGGTATGTCATCGACAGTTCCTGTCTCTCTGTATGTGCTCCAAGTCCGAACAACATCGCTTTGGTTCACTCCGAGACGCCTGGACACTTCCCTCGTTGAGAACCCTTCCTGGCACAAAGTAACAATGCGGACGCGATCGAACCGCGGTATTGACCGTCTAGACATGGTTGAACTGCAGACAACACGAGTCGTGTAGCTCCTTCCTGGTGGAATGACTGGCACTGATAGGCTGTCGGACCCCCTCCGTCTAATAGTCGCTGCTGATGCATAGTTCTTTATATCTTTGACCGGGTTTAGTAACATCTCTGAACAGTGAAAGGGACTGCGTCTGTAATACAGTATCCAAAGTCAACGTCTATCTTCAGGAGTTCTGGGAACCGGAGTGATACAAAACTTTTTTTTATCTGTGTATATGTTATGAAGTAGATTATGACAAGGTTTTAAAAGTTTACAGGAATTACTGAAAATTAAATTTTTGTTGCCCCTTAAAGCCGACTGTCAGGCAGTCTGCGACTTCGGTCGTACATGGAGGTAGCGATGTAGTAATATATAAGGGACAGTCAAATGAAAACGAGACAGATGAAAAGAAGTACGTAAACCATTTATTATTTCAAAAGTAATCTCCATGACTGGTAATAAATTTATTGCACTGTAAGACAAGACCGTCAATGACTCCTTGGAAAAATTTTTGCGGTTACCAAGGAAACTACCCAGGTGTGCACCTGTTCTTCCGAACCAAACCGACGGTCACGAATATCTTCCTTCAGGGTTCAAAAAGTGGAAGTATTATGGGAAGAGACTGGGATTGTATGGAGGATGTGTAAGGGCTTGCCAGCGAAACTTAGGGAGCGCACTTGGACGCACAGGTTGCCGAGATTGTTTCGAAGCTCTTACACTTCCTGCAAACAGTCACGACCTCTCCCTATAAGATTTCCACATTTTTGGAACGCTGAAGAAAGACATTCGTGGCCGTCGATTTGCTTCTGACGATGAGGAAATGCAATCCGACAACAAAGGAAGTAGGTTACAGTACGCTTGTTCGCCCAATGCTTGAATACTGCTCAGCAGCTTGGGATCCACACCAGGTAGGGTTGATAGAAGAGATAGAGAAGATCCAACGGAGAGCAGCGCGCTTCGTTACAGGATCATTTAGTAATTGCGAAAGCGTTACGGAGATGATAGATAAACTCCAATGGAAGACTCTGCAGGAGAGACGTTCAATAGCTCGGTACGGGCTTTTGTTAAAGTTTCGAGAACGTACCTTTACCGAAGAGTCAAGCAGTATATTGCTCCCTCCTACGTATATTTCGCGAAGAGACCATGAGGATAAAATCAGAGAGATTAAAGCCCACACAGAAGCATACCGACAATCCTTCTTTCCACGTACAATACGAGACTGGAATAGAAGGGAGAACCGATAGAGGTACTTAGGGTACCCTCCGCCACACACCGTCAGGTGGCTTGCGGAGTATGGATGTAGATGTAGATGTAGATGAGAGGCATGCCTAGGTACAAACATGCCTTTGCAGGCAACCGCAAACATTTAACTATGAAGGCGTTGGCCCTCTGGTCTGAGAATGGAATAAATGTATTTACAGTTATTAGGATAATTTTGAAATAATGAGCAATTTACTTTTTTTTCATCTGTCTCGTTTTTATTTGACTGTGCCGTGAAGACAGTCGTTGCCACGTAACCGGAAATCAAGACAAACTCACGTCCTAACAGAATTGTCGGCTAATAGTAATATCAAATGTTAGTAAGAATTCTGAAAAAAATTAAATATATCTACTTTAGGTGTACAAAATGATGGATAACCTTTTTAAAGGACCTGCCAGTCGTTACAATGAAAAGTAACGTTACATGAAATAGTCTTTTTAATTCATGCGATGGCAAAATCGAGGAGTACAACCACATTGGGACTCATAAAATGTCAGCTTATTCTCAGCATTTATAAATCGATACAATACTCATTTTATCGTGATAGTAAAATAACGTAAGAGGCGTGAAACAGTTTCGCTAAATTGAAACATTCTTTTAAAGTTACAATCTACAACATGAATAATTTTAGAAAATGAATGTTAATTTTGCTGTATTGAATTTTACACATTTATTCCGACCGGTTTCGGTTACCAGGCATCATACAGGGAAAAGGAAAGAACAATGCGATGGCTTCAGAAAACATCGCTCTTGTGCAACGCAGCTAGCTCTTTATTCGCACGAAGTAGTGGCCGCTATCGACAGGGGATCTCAAGTTGATTCCGTATTTCTAGATTTCCGGAAAGCTTTTGACACCGTTCCTCACAAGCGACTTCTAATCAAGCTGCGGAGCTATGGGGTATCGTCTCAGTTGTGCGACTGGATTCGTGATTTCCTGTCAGGAAGGTCGCAGTTCGTAGTAATAGACGGCAAATCATCGAGTAAAACTGAAGTGATATCAGGTGTTCCCCAGGGAAGCGTCCTGGGACCCCTGCTGTTCCGGATCTCTATATTATTGACCTGGGTGACAATCTGAGCAGTTCTCTTAGACTGTTCGCAGATGATGCTGTAATTTACCGTCTAGTATGGTCATCCGAAGACCAATATCAGCTGCAAAGCGATTTAGAAAAGATTGCTGTATAGTGTGTCAGGTGGCAGTTGACGCTAAATAACGAAAAGTGTGAGATGATCCACATGAGTTCCAAAAGAAATCCGTTGGAATTCGATTACTCGATAAATAGTACAATTCTCAAGGCTGTCAATTCAACTAAGTACCTGGGTGTTAAAATTACGAACAACTTCAGTTGGAAGGACCACATAGATAATATTGTCGGGAAGGCGAGCCAAAGGTTGCGTTTCATTGGCAGGACACTTAGAAGATGCAACAAGTCCACTAAAGAGACAGCTTACACTACACTCGTTCGTCCTCTGTTAGAATATTGCTGCGCGGTGTGGGATCCTTACCAGGTGGGATTGACGGAGGACATCGAAAGGGTGCAAAAAAGGGCAGCTCGTTTTGTATTATCGCGTTATAGGGGAAAGTGTGTGGCACATATGATACACGAGTTGGGATGGAAGTCATTACAGCATAGACGTTTTTCGTCGCGGCGAGACCTTTTTACGAAATTTCAGTCACCAACTTTCTCTTCCGAATGCGAAAATATTTTGTTGAGCCCAACCTACATAGGTAGGAATGATCATCAAAATAAAATAAGATAAATCAGAGCTCGAACAGAAAGGTTTAGGTGTTCGTTTTTCCCGCTCGCTGTTCGGCAGTGGAATAGTAGAGAGATAGTATGATTGTGGTTCGATGAACCCTCTGCCAAGCACTTAAATGTGAATTGCAGAGTAGTCAAGTAGATGTAGATGTAGATGTAGATGTTTCATATATCATGCTACAGACTAATGCCATACTACAGGGCATAATACGATCCACATCAACAGCTACCAATGAAATATTGTGACAAATTTAACTGAGACACAGAGACGGATGTGGAGCGAAGTCGACGTTATAACTCATCCCCCAGGTGTTCGACTGGGTTCAGTTCTGGAACCTCGGCGGCCAGACCATAAATCACTGCCTCACCGTTTCTAATTTGTGATATGGTGCTTTTTCATGATGATACAATCGTCGCCGCCGAACTGTTCCTCTACTGTACGCAGTAGACTATGCTGTAAAATGTGTTCATATCCTCCCGCAATTAGTGCAGTAAGGGGACCACACCGTAATCATGGGAAACACCACTTCAGGCGTACTTCACAGATCGCACAACACATGATTGCAGGAAGTGATTTACAGGCATTCGCCGAACCCTAGCCCATCCACCGGATCGTCACAGGAAATACGTGATTCATCAATGCAAATCGCTCTTTTCCAGTGTGACTTATGAGAAATGCTAGACCGTTGTACTACATTCTTTATAACTCCCTACACACATTGTGCTGGTAGCAGTTCGGAACTCACGGGCGATTCCTTCCGCTGATTTCATACGATTCTATACAACATCCACCTTCGGCAGTGCTCGACGGTGCCTGTCCGTTGGTACATAAGGCCTGCCTGGCCTTGCTTTACCTGAGGTCTTTTCTCTCATTTCCACTTCACAGTAACGTCATCAACAGTCGGCTTGGGCTTCTTCAGAAGGGTTGAAATGTCCTTCGTGGATCTGCTACCCAGGCGACATTCAGTGACCAGTCCACATCCGAAGTCACTGAACTCTGCTGACTGACCCATTCTCCTGTTACTGCCTCTCTACTGACAACGCAATACTTCCCGCATCCACTTATACTGGCGGGTCCTCCTCTAGCGACATCTAGGTGTCATTTCCGCATTACATAGGGGTGTCCGGACACTTTTGATCAGGTTGTGTATCTCTCTGGACCTATGTGAAAGTCTAACTGTGCTATTATCTATCTTCAAGATCGAGCGAGACGGCGCAGTGGTTAGCACACTGGACTCGCGTTCGGGAGGACGACGGCTCGATCCTGCGTCCGGCCATCCTGATTTAGGTTTTCCGTGATTTCCCTAAATCGCTCTGGGCAAATGCCGGGGACCGATGACCTCACTGTCTGGTCTTCTCCCTCAAAAGCAACCCAACCCAAATGCCGGGATGGTTCCTTTGAAAGGGCACGGCCGACTTCCGTCCCCATCCTTACTTAATTCGATGAGACCCATAACCTCGCTGCTAGGTCTTTTCCCCCAAACGACCCAGCCCTCTCTTCAGGGCTAGCATGCACGGACGATTTTTGTCACTTCATCGAAGTGGCGTGCACTAACTGTGGATGACAATCACTTAACTTGTTTTCAAATCCAAGTCTCAATTGTCGATATGGATTTGAAAGAGACTGTCATTACTCGCTACCTCATGACACTTAAAAGAAAACCGCTCGGGATTAGCCGAGCTGTCTGGGGCGCTGCAGTCATGGGCTGTGCGGCTTGTCCCGGCAGAGGTTCGAGTCCTCCCTCGGGCATGGGTGTGTGTGTTTGTCCTTAGGATACTTTAGGTTAAGTAGTGTGTAAGCTTAGGGACTGATGACCTTAGCAGTTAGGTCCCATAAGATTTCACACACATTTGAACATTTTCAACTTAAAAGAAAAAAAACATGACAATGAATAATGGGTACAGCCTCTTTTGCCTGACAGATGAGTATGTCGAACGTTTTACACATTGCTTCATAAAATCCCAAGAATTTTTTCAGTATTTTCGAATGAGTGTGAGAGTAACAGTAAATTACTTCGCGTTTACTACCCTTAACATACAAAAATACGAACATGAGATTGCCTGTCCCAGCTGAACACAAGATGTTCCAAGCTCTTGAAAAAATTATTTGACTAATTTCTTCCCATCTTTTAATTTTCGACCTAATCCAGCAAAGACGCAGACTTGTTTATTTCATCTAAATAACAAGGAAACAAACAGGGAATTACAATTGAAATGGAACTCAGTTAAACTTCAACACTGCCCAAACCCAGTTTATCTTGGAGTCACGTTAGATCGAACATTGTCTTACAAGAAACATATAGAAAAAACTAGAGCGAAAGTCAACACACGGAACCTGCGGTTGGCCAACGACGCTGCAGTGAAGTGTTCCGAACACTGGAGAGAGATATGAGCCTTGCTTTAGACAATAATGACGACTTACAATATGTGAAGATCATGAATGTATATATGAATGTATAACTATTATTTACTTGTATTTGTAATCTAGTATATATAGCGTATTAATTAATTACAGATGTAGATCCGAGTCAGATTTTTGTCGAAAAGTATATATATTTTCTCCACTTCTACAACAATATCATTGCCGATATCGTCTTCATGCACATTCACGTTGTGCGAAATCGTTGATGCAGTGGTTGCATGTCGCTGTGTCGATTGTCGGAAAGCAGATGGGAAGCGGGGAATACACGCAGAGTGACTTTCGTCACCAGTACGCTCGTCGCTGTCAAAACTTAGCGGCACGGTGACAGTTTTGTCATAGGCTTATTCGCTGGTCGGCAGACAAAAGTGTCAGCATATTGTCATGTCGTAACATCCCGTGTCTACGTATATATCCACGGCCTGGACAAGGATGACGGAGCAGCACGGTGACATAAATCGCCCGTGCACGCTAGCGCCGACGGGTGATTTTTATCACCGTGCTCTTTCGTCACTCTTGGCAGTCTGCGGATGTACAGGGTGATTTTTTCCACCGTGTACAAACTTTAGGGACTGATCGATGAGAGAATACGGGACAAAAAACAAACTCTAGGGATTGATCTATGAGAGGACACGGATCATAAAAGGTCTAATGAACTTTCGTCGGGAAATGCATGGATTCCACGCTAGAGACCGTTTATTCAATCATACTTTGTCACAGAGACTGCGGTCTAACACGTGCTGTACCATGCTGCCACAGTTACAGTATGCATGGTTTCCTGCTAGAGGGTGGTACTTACTGTTCCTCATACGTGATGCCCTAGCGCCCTGTTCTACTATAGTCATTGGTAATGTCGTGTCCGATGTACTTCTCTGGCGGACTCACCTTGTAGTGGGTCTGATTACAGCGTTCTACACAGTGGTTCCGTATGCGAATCGAGTGCTTGCCGACATAGTGTTTACTTACGGAAAGGCAAATGTCAACGGGCGGCTGGCAGCAAGGTCGTATCAGGAGACCTATCCCCGCCGACAATAACCTTAGCATTCAATGTTTGCAACAGTGTTTCCCCGTTAGTTTGGGACAGGGTCGTTTCAGGAAGCAGGAAATAGTGAAGAACGTACCCCAAATGTTCAGACATCAAACTTGTACAAAAATGTGATTAGCCGGCCGCTTCAATCTGGAACCGCGCGACCGCTACGATCGCAGGTTCGGATCCTGCCTCGGGTATAGATGTGTGTGATGTCCTTAGGTTAGTTAGGTTTAAGTAGTTCTAAGTTTTAGGGCGCTGGTGGTCACAGATCTTAAGTCCCACAGTGCTCAGAGGCATTTTTTGAAATGTGATTAACACTGTGGAAGGCGACTGCCGTGTCAGTATCACGCAGTTGACCAGCCAGTGCGGGGTAATCCAGATGCCCGTGTGGAGGATTCTCCATGATAATTGTTGCTACCCTTTATCATTTATAGCGTGTGCACGGCTTACTAACGACTGCCTTTCCACATCGGTTGCAGTTTTGTCAGACAACCACGATTCCGAGATTTCCATCATCGATCCTATTCACAGATGAGGCCACATGTACGCAGAATGATATCTTCAACTTTCATAACAATCATCTCTGGGGTAGTATGCGGAACGCCCATAGTATGATGACAGCGAAGCATCAGCATCGGTGCAGCCGGAGTGTGTGGGCCGGGATAATTGGTGGCCCCATTTTGGGAAGTAACAGCGTTTCTTATAATTACTTTGCCTTCCCTGGTGGCAGAAGTACCATTGATGATTCGAAGAGTTTGTGTCTGCTACATGATGGTGCTCCAGCTCACTTCGCCGTTAACGTCCGGACGCATCTCAGTCGTGTCTAGCCTGGTCGACGGATCGGATGAGGGGGTGCATTTGCGTGGCCTGGTCGTTCACCGGATCTCAACCCCTGCGATTTCTGGTCATGTGGCCATTCCAAACATTCCATGTGGAGACATTTGAGCAGCTTATTCATGCTGCCTTTGACACAGTTCACATGCAGCCTGGCTGAAGTGAACGTGTGAGACAGAACACGCTACGGCACGTACACGGGTGCGTTGAGGCGAATGGAAACCATTTTCAACACGTACTGTACAACTGTGGCTGCATGGTACAGCGCGTATTAGACCGCAGTCTCTGTAACAATGTATGACTGAATAAATGGTGTCTGGCATGGAAACCATTCATTTCCGGCCATTAGACCTTTATTGTTACGTATCCTCTCATCGATCAGTCCCTAGAGTTTGTACACGGTGGAAAAAATCGCCCTGTGTACATAGATGCGCGAGTGTTACGAAGTGAGAACCGGCCTTTTGTCTGCCGACCCGCGAACAAGTCTGTGCTGACAAAACTGTCACTGGCCGCTAGCTCTTGATGTCCGCTAGAAGGAGAGACACAGAGCGACAGAGGAGTGTGTCAGAAAGGGTGGTGGTGGGGGGGTGGGGGGGAGGAAGGATATAGGACGGGAAAGGCGGAGTAACTATGAAATCAGTAGATCGCATCTGACAATAGCACTCTGGCAGAGTGCAGCTGCAATACGACTCGAGAGAGTTACATGGCTAGCCCGTCGACCTGTCAGCAGAGCTCTTATTTCAAGGCCGGGCTGGAGCGCCTCCGCTTTTCATTACGGCGACCGCCCGGCGCCCGCGCGTCGCGGTATAAATCATTTCCACGGCTGTCCGCGTCCACGTGGCGCTGTGACAAAAGCGACGGCCGCGATCGATGCGAGCGGCAGCCGGCGGCGCTTAGCCCGCGTCGCGTCCCGTCCCGGATACCCGCACATCGCCTGCCGATGCCGGCCAATCAGCGCGCTCCACGTGGCGCAAGATACACCGGAAACAACGATAAATCACCGGGAGGCTCTACAGGGCGCAGCGGGACGCCACCGAGCAATTTTCTGATATTATTCATGGATATTTTCTCGGTATTTTCGAGTCAGATAACCGCGCTCTCAGGTGGCAATTTACACACTGCTTACACGAAACCCCTCGAGTAAGAGGTCGCAAAAAGGCCATTAATGTTTACGGCATCCGACACTACCACAATATTGGCTGCTAATAGCAACAGGGGGGGGGGGGGGGGGGGGGAGTGGTACTGGAGGTATCCAGTGGTGAGCGCAGCATGAACCTACGTAGTTGAACTGCTTTGTCGGCGAATAAGGCACAACAGTGCCGCAGCGCTAATGGTGTTGATACAAAGCAGCAATGGCAACGATGAACAAAGTAGACATTGCATTATATCTGCAACAACACATGCCGAAGTTGACGTTTCATCAGAAGGGAATCCAAGGAATTTCGCAGAGTGGGACAGAAATTGTAGATGAAATATTAGCGTTTCTGCAAGACGAGTCAGTGGAATGTTTGGTGCCGTACACGCTTGATTGTTGACGATTCATCAGGAGGGAATTCAAGAAATTTCGCAGAGTGAGACAGACATTGTAGACGAAATATTAGCGTTTCTGCAAGACGAGTCAGTGGAATGTTTGGTGCCGTACACGCTTGATTGTTGACGATTCATCAGGAGGGAATTCAAGAAATTTCGCATAGTGAGACAGACATTGTAGACGAAATATTAGAGTTTCTGCAAGACGAGTCAGTGGAATGTGTGGTGTCGTATACCCTCGACTGTTCGTATAAGGGGTGTATCAGGAGTACAATCGTGCCAGTAGATGCTTAACAAGTGAAAGCGGTACTCTAACAAGTGTCGAGCCATGTAGTCCATCATCCTTGTCGGACAGAGGGCCCCAAACCCGCCTCGAGTGAAACGCAGTAAAGGACAATCGTTGCCTAGGGAGCGGGCACTAAAAACAATTACCCTACTGGCCATTAAAATTGCTACACCAAGAAGAAATGCAGATGATAAACGGGTATTCATTGGACAAATATATTATACTAGAACTGACACGTGAGTACAATTTCACGCAATTTGGGTGTATAGATACTGACAAAACAGTACCCAGAAGAACCACCTCTGGCCTTAATAACGGCCTTGATACGCCTGGGCATTGAGTCAAACAGAGCTTGGATGGCGTGTACAGGTACAGTTGCCCATGCAGCTTCAACACGATACCACAGTTCATCAAGAGCAGTGACTGGCGTAGTGTGACGAGCCAGTTGCTCTGCCACCATTGACCAGACGTTTTCAATTGGTGAGAGGTCTGGTGAATGTGCTAGCCAGGGCAGCAGTAGAACATTTCCTGTATCCAGCAAGGCCCGTACAGGACCTCCACACGCTGTCGTGCATTATCCTGCTGAAATGTAGGGTATCGCAGGGATCGAATGAAGGGTAGAGTCACGGGTCGTAACACATCTGAAATGTAACGTCCACTGTTCAAAGTGCCGTCAATGCGAACAAGAGGTGACCGAGACGTGTAACCAATGGCATCCCATACCATCACGCCGGGTGATACGCCAGTATGGCGATGACGAATACAGGCTTCCAATGTGCGTTCACTGCGATGTCGCCAAACGCGGATGCGACCATAATGATGCTGTAAACAGAACCTGGATTAATCCGAAAAAATGACGTTTTGCTATTCGTGTACCCAGGTTCGACATCGCAGACGCTGCTGTCTGTGATGCAGCGTCAAGGGTAATCACAGCCATGGTCTCCGAGCTGATAGTCAATGCTGCTGCAAACGTCGTCGAACTGTTCGTGCAGGTGGTTGTTGTCTCACAAACGTCCCCATCTGTTGACTCAGGGATCGAGACGTGTCTGCACGATCCGTTACAGCCATGCGGATAAGATGCCTGTCATCTCGACTGCTAGTGATACGAGGCCGTTGAGATCCAGCACGGCGTTCCGTATTACCCTCCTGAACCCACCGGTTCCATATTCTCCTAATAGTCATTGGATCTCGGCTAACGCGAGCAGCAATGTTGCGACACGATAAACCGCAATCGCGATAGGCTACAATCCGACCTTTATCAAAGTCGGAAACGTGATGGTACGCATTTCTTCTCCTTACACGAGGCATCACAACAACGTTTCACCAGGCAACGCCGGTCAACTGCTGCGTGTGTATGAGTAATCGGTGTGAAACTTTCCTCATGTCAGCACGTTGTAGGTGTCGCCACCGGCGCCAAGCTTGTGTGAATGCTCTGAAAAGTTAATCATTTGCATATCACAGCATCTTCTTTCTTTCGGTTAAATTTCGCGTCTGTAGCACGTCATCTTCATGGTGTAGCAATTTTAATGGCCAGTTGTGTATTTCATCATCCTTGTCCGACAAGCAGGCACAAATCCCGTCTCCAGTGAAACGTAGTAAAGGACCATCGTTGTCTAAGGAGCGGGTACTAAACACAATTATGTACATGGAAGATCACCCGCATCATAGTAAAAAAACAAGTATGAACAGATTTCGAACAAGTCCGCAGCAATATGACCATGTAGTGCACAAAAGAAATTACGGATAATCAGGGGAGGGTAAGACGTACTTCTTAGACAAATTGGTTTCTGCGCGTTTCAAGGATGCTCGATACAACTTACAGAATGTACGTCATAGTGACCTACTACGTTATGCACATCAAATTGCGCGCGACATAGATTAGAGTGATTTCAAGGGAAGTAGTGGATATGGCATAACTTCAAACAGTGCTACAGAATTGGAGGAGGTAAGATAAAAAAATTTCAAACAAAGCGTCAACTTGATGACGCACAGCAATCTGCGGAATCAGTCCGAAAATTTGTAGATGACATACACAAACATATTGCATCGTTCAATAAAGTATTTGTTTTAACTCCGACCAATCAGGATTTGAAGAGGAAATGTATATGAAGGGAACCCTCGAAATTATAGGTACCAAGAGAGTTGTATTAAGATAAACAAACATCAATGTCTTAACGCATACGTATAGAATTATGCCGAAATTAATCTGGATGGTAAAGTGGCTGGAAAAATATTCATTGCGGTGCGAGAAGTTGGAGGTGCTCTGGACCCTACAATTCTTTCTCGTGTGCGTGATCTTGCAAGAGCAGTAGGGAATATTTACGTCACAGCAAGCAAGAGCGGGAAAATTGGCGAGGGAGAACTACAACTATGGTATGAGCACTGCTTTTTGCCAATATCTGGTCAATATAAATTGCTTTTGCTTGATTCCTGGTCTACGGATAAAAATCATACTCCTTTAGCGCAAACTATCCCTCCTGAAAAGTATGTATCATTGCAATTCATAATATCTGGAACAACTGGACAAATTCAGCCTATGTTTTTTTTTTTTTTTTTTTTTTTTTTTTTTTTTTTTTTTTTTTTTTTGCATGGCCATAACACAATTCGCACTATCTGCAGCTACACTTCAAAGGCTAGGCAGTTTCACAATAAGTTCCATGAGAGACTGTTTCACTTTCGGTTGTATGTCATCACATTCCGTGAGTTCTCATCACCCCGTTACACTAATATGATTCTACGTGCGTTCCTTAAGAGTAGATACCTAACTAAACGTCCTGCACGGTTTGTAACTCCCAACGATCTTGATGGTGCGAACCTTTGTAATCACTGTGGCACGTCATTTTTCATTCAGTCGACGATATTCATTTTGTGAAGTACATTACTGGTCACTAAAATTGCTAAACCACGAAGAGATTGGCAACACAGTTGTCTTATACTAGTACATGTGCAATTTTGTTTTCCTTGTTAGAAGTTTCCTGTCGAATAGATTGCTCATTCAGAATACATAGTTATCTCGTTTATTGTCTTCTCTTCCGTGTTGGCATTCGCATCGACAGTACTTTCTAGATATTTAAAGGACCTAGTCTTATTAAATTATATATCTTCTATTGCGTGAGCCCCCTTTGTTTTCTCTTAATTGTTTCTTGTTCCAATGGTAACCTCTGATTACCTTGACTGATTCTCTGACTCATCTTTCGTGTCTCTTCCTTTAGTACTTTAGTTGTTCTTACGAGTTCATCGTCCTCCTCCTCTATAACGACAAAATCATCAACCACAAGAGTTTTATTCGTTACAGAGTAGGGCTGTGAAAATACAATGCGAAAAATATAATGTGGCCCGTGCCGCAACCGGCGTGGAAGTTGATGTAAGGCCTGGATCTGGGGGAGAAGGGGGGGGGGGGGGGGAGGCGGCACACCGAATTATCTGCCCCGCGCGGCAACTTCAGAGGGCGCCAAATTCGTATTCTTGAAGGAAAAAAAAAAACCTTGTTTCACAAAGCGCTAGCATCCAGCCCACGTTTATCTATCGATTATTCATATGATTTTGAAACGCATTCCTGTTGGTTTTTGAACATTTATGAAGACTTTCTAAGATGATTTCTGAACAAATCACAAGCTAAGTTTTGAATGTGAGTGTAGTATACGTGATATCTCTGCCAGGGGAATCTTCGTCGCATCAAGAAATAAGAAACTTTCCCACAAAAAAAAGGGAACGGGCTATACGAGCTGACGTGAACAGGTGAATACCAACCGCTGTTCGCTTCTGTGGTTGGCTGGGCTTGTGAATGATAACTGTTGTTATAACTGTGATCGAGATCCATGGATTCAGACCACCAGAATGGAAATAAACGACTAACAGGAAAACAGGTCAGAAAGATTACATATCATCTTTTCGGTGTACCCAAGAAACTGAAATTATGACAGAATTATTTTTCCATATCGCCTCACTAATAAGGGCCATTGCACAGTCTACGGTTAGGAGCCACTTAAGTTCTGTTCTCGGAATAGGACGGAAAACGCCTTGTCCCAACACGTAATAATGCCCAAGTGGAGAATAAATGCGGTATGACTAAACCGGTGATTCTGTAAGGGTTAGTGAAGTTAACCGGAGAATAAATTGTGAAAATGGCAGAAATAGTTTGTTGGAATGAGGAAGTAGACGAAACGGGCACATCACACAGATTATGTGAAAGACTATGACGATTTCAAATTTTTATAAAAATTTCATACTACTACTACTGCTTTTCGATCTCGTTCTTGGGAAACTGGAGCATATGAATGAAATGTGAAACTACTTCTATACGTAAAACGTTTTGCTCGTGATAGGTCTGATAGGCATTTGATATTGGTACTTCGTGAATTATATTCTGTCGTGTTATTTATGTAAATGAAGTAGATAAAAATAACCATTTGAGCATTTCTGCCAAAACAGTCTCGCATATTTGACGTGTGCTACAATTGCCGCAATATTAGAAAGGCCTATTTCGTTTCATCTAGCAGACAGTAACAAAACAGACGTAATCAAATCGAGAAACCACACCAGTCTTGGGTACTATTCGTATTAACAGCTTTCTCAGTATTAGACAACGAAATTTTGATTTATCGTGTCCAAAAACTTTCACGAACTTTGATAAGGTAATAGAGTCTTTCGCAGAAAGGAAAGCACTCCTGTAAAGCTGTAGCGAGGTTAGGCAGAAAAAAAACGCTGGGAACTAAGGATTGAAGAAATGTGTACTGTCTTGCTCGTGTGTTGTCCTCACTGGTTTTATGTTTCCTAAAAAAGAAAGTTATTAGCTAATAGGCAGTAAAGAGAGCAACTTTTCTGAAGAGTTCTTATTCTCCCGGTCACAAACAATTCCACCCAGTATTAATAGTGAGGTTTTTAAGGGGGGATAGGTTGTCAATCCGGTCGACTGGGTGTAGGGGAGACAGTTTTTAATTTCCAGTGTCCTGAATATAGGTTTGGTGGCTTCCATTTGAAAATATACACACTCGAATTCCACAAAGCGATAGAAGAATGATGTGCGAAGAGGTGTGGCAGTGCACTTTGACACACTTAAGCCCAAATAACATGTCTTACATTTCCTCGAACATATATGCCTTATGTATCCAAAACTTCAGAAACAAGAGTGCTACAAAATGAGCATATTTAATTTTTGATGTCCTGTCTCAAACGCTCGAGTGGCAGGAGGGGGGGGGGGGCGCATATCGAAGATCCTGGGCTGGTGGATGGGACAATGGTAGTGGTGGGGGTTCCTTTGTGTGCGGCCACTGCGCGGTACGGAAGGTGCAGTTCAACAGCTGAAGCCAACTCACAAGAAGAACTTCTAAACTGCGGATAGTGAGTCTGGAAACGATCTTGTTAACAGGCAATGCCGGTACGATCAATAATTCGCCACGTCAGTATGCTCTCAGTAGAGCACCAAGTAAAAATATCAGTGCATAAACAAGCAGGACGGCCGCTTCTAACAGTCGGTGTATCAGCTCTTCAGGCGACAGCAAACTATGGTTCCAACACATTCTGGACAAAGCAGTCGACTCGCTGAGAACAAGAAGGCTTTTCTGCATACAGTCCAAATTATTTTGTCTTTTAGGGAGACGTACTGTAGCACGTCCACATGCTGCAACGGCCATCCACGAGTTGTCGACTGAGCTGGTTGAGGAATGGAACGCCCTTCCACAAGTCTTCCTTCCCAACTTTGTAGCCAGCATGCGAGCACGTCGCAAGCATGCAGTGCATTATTGACGATCACACAGCCTACTAAGAACCATGCCCGGTCTTTTGTAATCTCTAGGCGACCGTCATGAATTAGGCTCACTTCAGTACAGTTATAATATTTGAGTGGAAAGTATCAGTTTTCTTCGTCTCATTGCGTATTACCTTGTGTATTATACTGTAGCTGTTCATCCTATGTACTGCACGACTTCATCGACCTATGTTACATGGAAACGGCACATTGTAACATTAGATGAGTGTGTCCAATATAGTGGGATCTACTTTGCGTCACGTGAGTGTAGGGGAGTCGAAACAAGTAGTGACCCTTGACGTCATATCAACTTAAAATTTTTTGTATGCATGTAATTCATTCCTAAATTTTATTGATTGGTTACAGAGTAAAGAATTCAATTATGTACAACATCTAATAGGTAATGCGTTTTAATGAGATACATATAAATGTGTTTTGACATAGCAAATCACTTTGTTGCATTATGCATGATATGTTTTCTCTTTGTAAGAACAAAAAACTTTCGTGTTGCTCGAGTGCGCGATCAAGTAGTCGTCGAGTGCGGATCTGCTGTAACTTTCATGAATGGGCACAGAATTGTCAATTTACAATCCGGAGTTGATTTAAAAATTATTCTAGGGAACCACGGCCCGACTTTTGTGCAAGCAAATCGCGCGTGAATTCTCTAAAATCGGCGCGGAGTTTAAGATATGCGGCTGTATATCAGGCGTTATCATCGCTTGTGTGTTCAGTAACATTAACCGCAATTTACGGACATTAGCCTGATAATAACTATCAAAGACTTATATAAGTGGCATAGAAATCGTCTTGATGCTTAAAGCAAGGGAGAAGCGATTTGTACGAGAAATATTAATCATTGAATAGTCAGATTGTTGATACGTTGCTTAGAAACTCATAAACGGACGGTGATAGAATTACTGAAACGAACTTTTAAGTATTAATGACCACTGTATACACATCAGAAACTAATTACCCTAACTGTGACTTCTGGATTGGATGAGTCTTTTTTTTATTTCGGCTAATTGGTATTAATAAACTTCTTTCGAGGTTGAAACTTGAAGTTTCTATGTACTTCATTCCAAAGAAGTCTCTTAGTTGATTATCATTATATAACAGTAAATTAAAAATATAGGCAGCCTGTAATAATATGTTCCAAGCGTCCATAATTTTCTCCTTGGTGGAAACCACACGGATTAGGAGCAGTCACTGCAAAGTCAGGTAAAATATGATGTTTTAAAAAGGGCTCAAGTCAGCTATTAACGACAGTAATGCAATATGGAGACCTAACGGCGTTGACCACACACGTATATCCAATGCACGTGGAAGGCGATAACTATCGCCACCACCGCGACAGGATTTAATCCGTTTCATGCGCACTGAATCCGCTTGTATTGGCGCATTGAAAAGTGTCCCGTATCGTACTTCATCCTTTATGTTTCTATTGCGACCGTTCTAACTCCTAAATTTATTGCGACACCGTTCAGCCGAACGCGGAACGTATTTCTTCCAGCTGATTTCAGTACGCTCGGAGGGCCATTAGTGATTAATCGATACGTATTTGAGTGGTGGTTCTAGCGCGAGTCGTAGGAAATTTAGAAGATAAGAAGCATTATACAATCAAACATCTGAATTTTACATTACTTACACGCTGATACAAAACGTATTTTCTTCATTCTCAGATAAAGCCTCCTTTGTCTTGTGTATGTATAAAGCCAGGGTGGTTTTAAAAAATCGTGAACTTCCCAATAATTAAGTTTTTTTTTCCCTCATTGTGTTGCCTTGTTATGTAACTCCCGTTTCCACCTGACGGTACAATCAAGCCATGTAGTAATTTCCTCAGAAAATTTGAACAAGAAGTACTGTCTTGTCTTGTAATTCCTTGTTTGTGGATAAGATGGACAAGAATATTAATCAGAAATAGTCTGGGAGGGGGGAGGGGAAAGAGCAGGAGGAGGAGATTAGTGTTTAACGTCCCATTCGACAACGAGGTCATTAGAGACGGAGCGCAAGCTCGGGTGAGGGAAGGATGCGGAAGGAAATCCGCCGTGCCCTTTCAAAGGAACCATCCCGGCATTTTCCTGAAGTGATTTAGGAAAATCACGGAAAACCTAAATCAGGATGGCCGGACGCGGGATTGAACCGTCGTCCTCCCGAATGCGAGTCCAGTGTGGTAACCACTGCGCCACCTCGCTCGGTAGGGGAAAGAGGGAGATAACGAACTCGTGAAAACGCTTAAATATCGGAAGGTCCCATTTCGTGAGTCGTTAGCTCTACTAACGGATCTGAAAAGAGAATGGCTTTTTAGTTTGAAACAATTGTCATTTATAAAATAATAAACATGTCAAAAGGGAATCAGTCACAAAGATATTTAAGATAAAAAAAACTGTGATGGCGAGCCACTAAGGGCTGCTCGTTGCTTGCGTGGTGCAGGTTACAAAACGTACTTAGTGGCTCGCCATCACAATTTTCTTTATCTTAAATATCTTTGTGAGTAATGCCCTTTTGGCATATTTATTATTTTATAAATGACATATAAGTACTGCCAGTTTTTCACGACGATTCCGTACTTATACTCTTATCATCCTTTTTTAGTCATAATTTTGTGACCATGTTATAGAATATAGACCATTCTTTGTTTTACATTCTGAGGACGACACTCCTAGCAGTGTCGAATCCAGGTTAATTTGTTAAAAATAGTGACCGAGGGCTGATTTTCTTGCAATAGTAACTATCCACGGTCTCTGAACGTGCAGCCATGTACAAGATTTTTCGATTATAACAGTGTTTTAAGTTTTTATATACTGTTAATAATTGTGTGTAATAGTTAAACTGTTGGTGCCCCTGGAAGCAGTTCGGTAGGGGAACTTTGCAATTGGAATCAATGACACTTTCAGCCGTATAGTAATATGGATATATGATTCACCTGATTTCCTGCTTTCGATACTGCGCTAAGTGCAGTGATGTTGCGTTGAAGCTCCGCCTAGTGTTAACCGTTTGCCGGTGATGTCGCCTGCCGTTCCGTTCCGTTGACGTCTATTGTGTACCGGCCAGGAGAGCGCGCCGCAGCCAGCTCAGGCGTGCAGTGTGCGCAGTGCAGTGTGACGCGGCTTTGTCATGGCGGGCGCCGGCGACTCTGTCCGGGCGCCGGGCGGACGTGGAGGCGAGGGTTAATCACCCCCGGCGGGGCAGTAACCGCCAAGTGCGGCCAACGGCACTCCACTCCACTCCACTAGCAGCGACTGGCGACCACTGACCGGGGACTGGCATCGACCCCTGGCACCCCCAAGCGCGAGCGCAACACAGCCGCGCCGCAATGCCGCAAACACTCGCCGCGCCGCACGTTATTGCCAATGCTCCGCGTTCACCTGCTTAGTGTCTACTCTCGGGCTAAGGCCCTACCTATTTCAGAAAAAAAGCAGATTTTACTCTTAGTAGCAGAAGTTGTGATGCTGGAATTTCGTCAATAAAGGATGACTAGGGTAATAAAGCTTCGGCAACCAGGAAAAACGTAGGAGCGAGAAATGACGTTTTTTTCGTCAGTCTTATGACTGGACTGATGCGACTCACCATTACTTATTCTGTGAATTTTATCCATAGTGGATGCTGTCAAACTCCGTGACTGTTCCTTTGTGGGGTGTAGAAAAATATCCGCTACCACTCACAATAAAACGTTATTTATTTGTCACAAGACCGGTTTCGGGCTTGCGCCCATCTTCAGGTGTTTATACATTCATGTACAAGGAATTTCACTATAAGATACCGTGAGCATATGGATGTCTTCCGGCTAAATAATTTTGATAAATCGGCCTTTGCAATGCACCTAAAAAAACCACGGTCACTCAGCCACAGCCATTGCAGAAAACCTACAAATACTACACACTGTGAGCAAAGGAAAGAAAATGAATCTGCTTGAAGAGCTAGAAATTTATATCCACAGCTCTAGCTCACCAGACCTTGTTCTCAACAAACAAGTGAAACTTGCAACCAAATTCTATCTTCACATATTTCGTGAAATATTCAAAAACAGAAAATAATTATCCTCTGATAGAATAACAAAGTAATATTCTATAGAAATTCGATGTAGCAGTCATAAAACAGTCCAAGTGTCATTATCGTAATTTTAACAGTCATATTGTAAGCACAAGCTGTAACTGGCATTGTATAATGTCTAATAGCTTTCAAAATTTCATGTGTGTAACATTATTGTACCTCCTAGATCTAATTTCTCTGACAACAGTGTGGCTCAAAACAGTTCTAGCTGTCATTTTTTAATTTCTAATCGCTTTGAGTAATTTCATATATGTAACAACATTGTACTTCCTAGATCTAAGCTCTCGGACAAAAATTTGTGAAAAAAGTTCATAACGTGTATCAAGAAACGTCGCAATCTACAATAGCTTTTTAAATTTCTATTTATGCAACACCCTTGCACTTCCTGTGGCTAAGTTCTTTGACAATAACCTACAAGTTTCTGTATGAGCAACATCTTTACATCTGCTACTTCTAAGTTCTTTTACCACAGCCCAAAAGTTTGTATGAAAACATAGTGTATTTCACGAGTGCACATCTTAATAGTGTAATATGAAGCTATACTTGGTAAAACTGAAATATGGACGTGAAAATGACCATAATGTGTAACTAAATGGCAAAACTATCACCACAGCATAACTGTAATGATGGTCCTTCATCTTTATGTAAGTACAGATACATTTTCGTCAAATGCTGCCTTACCACTTACAATCGTCCCAATTGTATCTGTGTAGTCACCAGCAAATAGTTTTTCTGTATTTATACAGTGATCTCCAAAAGTTCAAACATGTACATGAATGTATAAACACCTGAAGATGAGCGCAAGCCCGAAACCGGTCGTGTGACAAATAAATAACCTTTTATTGTGACTGGTAGCGGATATTTTTCTACACCCCATTACTTATTCTCCTACGCCAAAAGCTCCATCTCAGAGTAGCAATTACACGCCACGTCCTCAGTTATTTGTTGGATGTATTCCAACCCTTGTCTTCCACTGTAGCTTTTACCCTCTGCAGCTCCCTCTAGTGCCACTGAAGTTAATCCCTTATGCCTTATCTAATGTCTTATAATCCTGCTTCTTCTTCTTCTTCTTGTCACCGTTTTGCAAATATTTCTCCTTTCACCGATTTCACCCAGAGCTTCCCCATTCCTTACCTTATTAATTTTCAACAGTTTTCTGCACTGAAACGCCAAAGAAACTGGTATAGGCATGCGCATTCAAATACAGGAAATGGCTCTAACCAGTATGGGACTTAACATCTGCGGTCATCAATCCCCTAGACTTAGAATTACTTCGACCTTACTAACCTAAGGACATCACACATCCATGCCCGAGGAAGGATTCGAACCTGCGACCGTAGCAGCAGCACGGTTCTGGACTGAAGCGCCTAGAACCGCTCGGCCACAGCTGCCGGTCTCAAATACGGATATATGTAAACAGACAGAATACGGCGCTGCGGTCGGCAACACCAATATAAGACAAGCGTCTGGCGCAGTTGTTAGATCGCTTACTGCTGCTGCAATGGCAGGTTATCAAAGTTAAGTGAGTTTGAACATGGTGCTATAATCGGCTCTCGAGCGTTGGGGGACAGCATTTCCGAGGAAGCGATGAAGTGGGGATTTTCTCGTGCGACCATTTCACGAGTGTACCGTGAATATCAGGAATCCGGTAAAACATCAAATTTCCAACATCGCTGCAAGAACGGGACCAACGACGACTGAAGAGAATCGTTTAACGTGTCAGACGTGCAACCCTCCATTTAATTGCCGCAGATATCAATGCTGGGCTGTCAGCGTGCGAACTATTCAACGAAACGTCACCGATATTGGCTTTCGGAGCCGAAGGCCCACTCATGTACCCTTGATGGCTGGACGACACAAAGCTTTACACCTCGCCTGAGGCCGTCAACACGGACATTGGGCAGTTAATCACTGGAAACAAGTTGGCTGGTCGGACGAGTCTCGTTTCAAATTCTGTCGAGTGGATGGACGTGCACGGGTATGGAAGTAATCTCATGAGTCCATGGATCCTGCATGTCAGCAGGGGCTGTTCAAGCTGGTGGAGGCTCTGTTATGGTGTGGAGCGACTCTGAGAGGTGACACGTACGTAAGCATCCTGTCTGATCACCTGCATCCATTCACGTCCATTGTGCATTCCGACTGACGGGAAATTCCAGCAGGACAATGCGACACCCCACACGGCCAGAACTGCCACAGAGTGGCTCCAGGAACACTCTCCTGAGTCTAAACACTTCCACTGGCCACACTACTCCCCAGACATAAACATTATCGAGAGTATCTGGGATACCTTGCAACGTGCTGTTCAGAATAGATCTCCACGCCCTCCTATTCTTCCACATTTATGGACAGCCCTGTAGGATTCATGGTGTCAGTTCCCTCCAGCACTATTTCAGACAGTCGAGTCAGTGCCACATCGTGTTGAAATACTTTTGTATGCTCACGCGGGACCTACACGATATTAGGCAGGTGTACATGTTTCTTTGCTTTTCAGTGTACAACACTACAGCTCAAACGCTCCTACTCTCTTCCTCTCCGGTTTTCACAGTGTCCATGATTCACTCCTATACAAAGCTGTGCTCTAGATGTACATTCTCGGAAATGTCTTCCTCAAATTAAGACCTACGTTTAAGACTTCTGGAGTTGCGTTGCTCGGCAATACCCTCTTTGTTACTGCTATTCTGCTTTTTACGTCCTCGTTATTCCGTCCGTCATCCTACGTAGCAGAATTCCTTAATTTCTTCCACCTCGAGACCAACAATTTTTATGTTTTGATGTTTCTCGATATTCTCATTTCTGCTATTTCTCACTACTTCTGCCGTGTTCCGATTTACTCTCAATCGATATTCTGTACACATTAAACTGTCCATCCCGTTCAATATATCCTGTAATTCTCCTTCTTCCAGTAAAGCTGTGAGGACGGGGCGTGAGTCATGCTTGGGTAGCTCAGTTGGTAGAGCACCTGCCCGCGAAAGGCAAAGGTCCTGAGTTCGAGTCTCGGTCCGGCACACAGTTTTAATCTGCCAGGAAGTTTCATATCAGCGCACACTCCGCTGCAGAGTGAAAGTCTCATTC
Organism: Schistocerca gregaria; assembly: GCF_023897955.1. NCBI lineage: Eukaryota > Metazoa > Arthropoda > Insecta > Orthoptera > Acrididae > Schistocerca > Schistocerca gregaria. The sequence continues at coordinate 261,840,827 of NC_064925.1, read as the reverse complement.
TGGAAACATCCCCCAGGCTGTGGCTAAGCCATGTCTCCGCAGTATCCTTTCTTTCAGGAGTGCTACTTCTGCAAGGTTCGCAGGAGAGCTTCTGTAAAGTTTGGAAGGTAGGAGACGGGGTACTGGCAGACGTAAAGCTGTGAGAACGGGGCAGGAGTCGTGCTTGGATAGCTCAGTTGATAGAGCACTTTCCCGCGAAAGGCTAAGTTCCCGAGTTCGAGACTCGGTCCGGCACACAGTTTTAATCTGCGAGGAAGTTTACTTTTTGAAGTCTCCTCATCGCTTGTCACTTATAAGACCCTTAGCTTTGATGCTAGTTTATTCCCCGAAAGTTAGCTGTGAAACGTAGAAACTGATACGGTTAAAAATTCAAACGCTTCGACAGAAATGAGTGTCTGGGGATCGTGGGATGGGGGTCGGGATACGACCCATAAGCAACCACCCCCATCCCGCGCCCACCCAAAAAAAAATCATCCCCTAAACTGCGTCTGAATTTGGTTCCACTGAAATAAAATGTACCGACATTTTGCTCAAGCATAAGGTTAGAGAAGAGCAAATTTATTGGTTGTAGATTCAGATTTTCTCCAGTATAGAGCATGCATAAATTTACTGCTGGCATCAGGTGATACAGTTTAGTCTGAGTTACTGAACAATGGATAGGGATGCGTGATGCGGAGTCTCCGCCTCGCTGAGAGGGGCAGAGAAGAATTACCAGCTAAATTTCAGTGTCCGGCAGCGGCCCTCCTCCCTCGCCACAATCAGGCCGCAATCTCACGGCCGCACTCACCCCTAGCTAGTAGCTCCCCTCGTGTCAGATAATTCCCCTCACCAGGGGCCGGTAAGTGTCACGGAAAGGCCCACCTCTTTCAGCGCTCCACCAGGCGAGCGCCCCAGCTGCTCTACAGCCTAACAAGCAGTTTCTTGTGCTCGCGTCCTGGAGTGTCGCAGTCTGCGAGCAGCCATTTTACTTCTCTGAGAGAGGTTCCTGCCGTGTCGTCACGCTTCCTCCGCTGGTCATAATGAAGCCTTTCTGGAACCGCGGCTGAAGTTGCCCTCCTAATGGAAGGCGTCCCTCACTTCTGTGAGGAAATGAGCTCCTCCCGCATTTCGACATGGCCCTGGCAGGTACTGATTCAGCAGCATTACCTTTCGCGTGAACATACACTACTGGCCATTAAAATTGCTACACAACAAAAATGACGTGCTACTGACGCGAAATTTAACCGACAGGAAGAAGATGCTGTCATATGCAAATGATTAGGTTCTCAGAGCATTCACACAAGGTTGGCGCCGGTGGCGACACCTACAACGTGCTGACATGAGGAAAGTTTCCAACCGATTTCTCATACACAAACAGCAGTCGACCGGCGTTGCCTGGTGAAACGTTGTTGTCATTCCTCGTGTAAGGAGGAGAAATGAGTACCATCACGTTTCCGACTTTGATAAAGATCGGATTGTTGCCTATCGAGATTGCGGTTTATCATATCGCGACATTGCTGCTCGCGTTTGTCGAGAACCAATGACTGTTAGCGGAATATGGAATCGGTGGGTTCAGGAGCGTAATACGGAACGCCGTGCTGGATCCCAACGGCCTCGTATCACTAGCAGTCGAGATGACAGGCATCTTATCCGCATGGCTGTAAAGGATCGTGCAGCCACGTCTCGATCCCTGAGTCAACAGATGGGGACGTTTTCAAGACAACAACCATCTGCACGAACAGTTCGACGACGTTTGCAGCGGTATGGACTATCAGCTCTGAGACCATGGCTGCGGTTACCCTTGACTCTGCATCACAGACAGGAGTGCCTGTGATGGTGTAGTGAACGACCCATCTGATTGCACGAATGTTTATAGCATCATGATGGTCGCATCCGTGTTCGACGACATCGCGGTGAACGCACATTGGAAGCGTGTATTCGTCGTCGCCATACTGGCTTATCACCCGGCGTGATGGTATGGGGTGCCATTGGTTACACGTGTCGGTCACCTCGTGTTCGCATTGACGGCAATTTGAACAGGCGTTACATTTCAGATGTGTTACGACCCGTGGCTCTATCCTTCATTCGATCCCTGTGAAACCCTACATTTCAGAAGGATAATGCACGACCGCATTTTTCAGGTCCTGTACGGGCCTTTCTGGATAGAGAAAATGTTCGGCTGCTGCCCTGGCCAGCACATCCTGCAGATCTCTCACCAACTGAAACGTCTGGTCAATGGTGTCGAGCAACTGGCTCGTCACATTACGACAGTCACTACTCTTGATGAACTGTGGTATCGTGTTGAAGCTGCATGGACAGCTGTACCTGTACATTCCATCCAAGCTGTGTTTGACTCAATGCCCAGGCGTATCAAAGCCGTTATTACGGCCAGGGGTGGTTGTTCTTGGTACCGATTTCTCAGGATCTATGCACCCAAATTGCGTGAAAACGTAATCACGTGTCAGTTCTAGTATATTATATTTATCTAATGAATACCCATTTATCATCTGCATTTCTTGTTGGTGTAGCAAGTTTAATGGCCAGTAGTGTATTTCACTCCTTTATTTTAACGAGGACGTTTCGACTCCTGAACATTAATGAAAAAGACGTAGCTTTTTCTTTGTGGGAGTACTGGTATTGCTCCTGGGTTGCTCATGAACCCATTTTAGTGTTCCGTACCTCATCGGTAGACACGGAACACGTATAGGAACACTTTGTTATCCGGCTTGCTATCTGTCTGTCTGTCTGTTTGTCTGTCCGATTGTTAAGGACCCCCATTTTCTGAGGAACAGATAAACGTATCAAGTTGAAATTTATGCCACACACTAAAGTCTATGGCCCCTTGGAGGTATAACAAATTTAAGCTACCTCGCAAGTCAATGTAATCAAAGGATATGACCATTGACGTCATATGTTTGGATACACACATAGTCTCTCATCAGAATCTGTACGGTACTTCCCATTGACCTCGAATCGTGAAATTAGAGAAGAAGCAAGGTTTAACAAAACAAGCAAGAGAAAAAATCCGAACATTGTTAACATGTAAATTACGTCGCCTGTCTGTCTGTCTATAAGACATTTCCTCAGGAATGTGTGGTCGTACCATGTTATGGCCCATAATAAAGACTATGGTACCTAGGTGGTATTAAAATGTAAGCTCTTACAGCAGTGCAGCCAAAAGATGCGGCCATTTCTGCCATATATTTTGATATCCAGCCAGTATCGATAACAGGAAAGAATCGTCGAAATCCTTGAGTCCCGGTATGGACGCATAATTATGTTTGTACGAAAACCTCAATGCGCGGGTCCTATTCACACTTAACCAGATTTTTATGTGCCACACCTGTTTAGAACTTTTTTTTTTTTTTTTTTTTTTTTTTTTAGAAGATCGTGGATGCCTCTTACAAGGCCATGAATTGAGTCTGGAATGTACTACATCAGGATTAAACCCTTATCAAAAGGATCGCCACTAGGCTTGAAAACCTAAAAAGTAGGCCTAATGGTGCATCCAGATGTCATGAGCGTATTTATCAACACTTATCTCTGAATGAATAGTATAGAGACCGGGGCGTAAGGACTCCATTGTCGGTCATGGAAGCTGATTGGCAGATATCATGAACCCAGTAGATCCCCTGGCGCTCCAGTCTGGAACCACGCGGCTGCTGCGGTCGCATGTTCGAATCCTGCCTCGGCAGGTTTAAGTAGTTCTAAGTCTAGGGGACTGATGACCTCAGAGGTTAAGTCCCATAGTGCTCAGAGCCATTTGAACCATTCTATCATGTAAACAACAACGAAGCTATGGTGGAATGCGAAGCATCAGGTCACTGACACTGCAGTGACTCTGCCTTTCTGCTGTGTCGCTGATGTTACAACTGTGGTCCCTCGGCTTGCCCAATGTGGTGGTGATTTCTCGACGCCGTAGCTGTAGTTCTTTCTTGTATCAGCATGTAGTCCCTAATGTAACAGTATGGCTACTGCCACCTGCTTCTACGGTATCTTTCATTAGCCGTGGCAGGAGTCTCAGTTTTACTCCGCTCTGTGGTATTATTATTAAATCCATTGCCAGGGCTTATCAAGCCAAAAGGTAACTAATAGTAATTCGTGGCTGGAGACACATCAAAACTCACGATGCAAGTTAAATAACTACACTAATTTATTTTAAACATACACCTGCGAACAGGATTAAACTCACAGCACAATGGCTGATACAGGTGCGATAGTTATAGACATAAGTTAAAGTTAAGTCACCTAACTTTTCTAAAACATCTTGGAGATAATTAAAACAGTAACAATTACTTTGCCTATACATCTTATCACTTTTGTGAGCCTCCACACAGTATATCATCCGCTTATGAAGTCCACTACTGATCCTTTTGTGCTTGAAGCACAGCCGATACGTCAGCCAGAACCTAACCGAGCAAGAACCGTCCTGCCTCCTTGAAGGTACCTACAGTACCTCTAGAAGTGCACCCACAATGAGATCAACACTAGATCTCACGTCCGCCCAGCTGTAACCGGTCATCTTTAGAGTTTAGGCCAATAGCGTTGGTGCAATACTAAGCGTTAGAAATTTAGAACAACAAGAGAACATAGTGGTTGACTTTTCCTTTTTTTTCTCCATGGTCGACCAACCACCGTCACACTGTGTGTTTTAATCTGTTTTGTCTGGTCTCTGTCAGAGTATTTCTTGTCCTGTTTCGTCTGCTGTCTTTCCTGTCGTTCGTTTTTTTATTCTCTTTGGTTTTTTTTTTTTTTTTTTTTTTTTTTTTTTTTTTTTTTTTTTTTTTTTTTTTTTTTTTGAGGGGACCGATGACCATAGTAGTCTGGTCCCTTTAACCTCACAAACCAACCAACAAGAGAACAGCAAGGCGAATGCAAATATGAACAAACAAAAGAGTAACTACTTTAAAACTTGCATAGAGAATTTGTAGATCTTATCAATGTGTATAATTCCTGCCAAGAAGCCTAATTTTATTGTTTTTCCTTGTTTTCAGGTAAGGAACTCTGCGGCTTCTGCAGAGACCCAGATGCTGTAAATAGTAAGACCACCACACTTACGAAAAAGCTAATTTTTTTCTTTTGTTGAATGTCTATTTGGCATAATGACACTATGCTCATACTTAATAATACAGACTCCAGTATGACGCTTTAGAATATTATGTACCAGGTAACGAAAACAATGACTAACGTTCGTAGTCACAAGTTGAAGATTACAATGTTTACAATTAACCGCTGTGATATTCCTAAAGTAATTCATTCAGTGAACGCTTCTTTCTTAGCATCACAGAAGGTGATGCATACTTGTACTTCAGCTGAAACGCAAAAAATAATCTTGCCACAAAAGCCCGTAGAAACGAACGGACATCATGAATGTATCTGTTATCAGTTGTTGCACAGATGTATCTATAATTATACCACGGTCGAATTTGTTGTTTGGTATACGCTTAATATGAACGGATGTCTCTATTTCACAAAACCTAAAATGTAAATACCGTCATAAGAGGAGTAATTATTCAATAATTATGTATTGTGCAAAAACTGTATGTACTCTACAGTAATTAGCAACGTTCATTAAAGAACAGATCTCAAAACTTAAACGGTTCAAATCCTTCATTGAAATACATTGCAAGACCAGTATCGCCATAATGATACGTTGGCACGTAACCAGGGTTGCATTTCTTCTGTGAGGGGCACGAGGTGTAAATTTACAGTGGTCTTCACAAAAGATGAAGTACGTCAGAGATAGGTCTGTCCGTTCTCTTTGTCATCTGTAACAGCTGACAAAACACTAACATGTGAGAATAATATTATTTCTTCTTGCCTCTATTTAAGTTTGTGCAACAATACCAGATACCGCAGTACCTAAAGTAAATTAGCTGTATGATTACGAGGTAATTTTCTTTCATTTCATATAAATATGAATAATTGTGTGTGCAATTTATTCTTTCTTGTATCAGGCATTACCACGCATAAACAGTAAGTTGAGGACAATAGCTATTTAACAAAGGCACTTATTGTGTGGACCGTGCAATACTTTAGCGTAAGTCAGAGCATTACGGCTTTATGGCAGAAGTTCAACAAAGGTTCAGTTCGTATTTCTGAAGTAAGAAGCAGAAAGTTGTCCTTCAGTGTCAACAAACAGCGAAGAGGTTTGAACCCCACTCGGCTCGTGTAAAGTGGAAGTGCCACGGGATTCCTTTCTGCGCCCGTTGCATTTCTTGATACACGTCAATGATTTGCCGCTAAACATAACAGATGACTCAAAATATTTCGCTTTGTAGATGACACAAGTGTTATTGTGAAAGACGTGGGTCGTAATGTAGATGATGTAGCTAGAAAGGTAGTCGGTAAGATCAGCACATGGCTCTCAGAGAAAAGATTAATGATTAACTGCACTGAAACGCGCATATATTTGCTGACAAGAAAATCTCAAAAAGCAAAATGTTACGGTCCCAAGACGGTCAAAAATGAAGTCAACCATTTTATATTCTTAGGATTGTGGGTAGATGGGACGTTTTCTTACAAGCACACATTCAAGATTTTGCGCAGAAAATGAATGCTACTTCATTAATGGATAATCTACATTGCGAAGGTTTGTTACTTTCGCTAATTTCACTGTATTTCCTTGTACTGTGTTATATTTTGAGGTACCTCTGTGTACTAACTAAGAATGTTCTTAGCCCAGAAAACGAAATTCAGACAGTATGTGGTGTCAGCGCACGAACTTCATGTACGCCGGTGTTCAAGTGTCTCGGAATCCTAACCCCGCCATCCCTGTACACACTTTCCATCATGGGATTTGTGGTTGATAATATTCACTCATTCAGAAAAAACTGCAACATTCTTACAGTTAGCACTAGACAGAAAACGATGTAAACTTGTATAATAATTCATTTACATTTGTAGTGATAGACGTATACTATGCAGCAGGTTTGAATTTCAGTAGGCTTCAGGTAGAACTGAAAAACAAGTGAATGATAAACATCTACTACTCCATTTCAAACTGAAAGGTTTCCTTCAAATTGTAAAATAACATTCCAACAGCCGTTATTGTTACACCTTTTGTTTTTGACCACCAGTTTAGACTCCCCAAAAGCCATTATACATATAACAGGGAACCTATATTTGAGCCTGATTTCCGTAGGAGGGAAGGTGGAAGCCGTATTCGGCAGCACTGATGCGTATTGTTGAAGGTTGGCCGCTTACAGTTAACGTAAAGAATAGGCCCGGCCTAACGGTAACGTGTAGGGACAACTTTCATCAGCAACAGAATGGCTGTTGGCGACGAGGCTGTGGTACTCCTTTTGCGTCTTACTGTAGCTGTAGGTCGTCGCGATAGAAGCTTGATGTGGTCCCAGTACCGGTAGAAAAAATTGAAGAGCACACATGTGCTGTAAACAGTACCTTTATTTAGAATGTTGCTTTACCTTTTCTCTTACAGACTGTCATATATACTAAAAACTCTACACTTTTATACCTAAATGATAGGTACTTCTCTTTGATTTTTAGAATCTTTTTTAGGCTCTAGGATTGATCCGACAATGACTATGTAAAATGGATTTGCACCTTGAAATAGTTTATTTTCTGTTTTACACTGAGTTTCCAAAGTAGTCTAGTCTTTAACTTTACGCCATTCCGCAGATTTTGTGGTTTACCATACGCTATAAACTTTTACGGAAACCAGACGCAAATATGGTCTCCCTGTTATATATATGTACAACTGGATGCTTTATGTCGTTCGAGTTAAAGGGCCTGAAGATGACTATTGGGGAGTTGACACTGGTAGCCTAAATAAAAAGCTGTTGGGATATTATTTTCACAATTCATCGACCAACCGCAGTTCCACACTCCATAACTGCAAGATGGAGTTACGTTTGCTGAAAGTTTTTCTTGCAGCACTCTCCTTCTAATGTGTACAGGAGTTCCTCGCAGAACTGTTCTCTGTAACCTGTTATTTATTCTTGCACTCTGTTACAATTGGTTTTCGTATTTATTCACTCTTTAATTTTTTGTTTGTGAACTTACCAATCAGCATTCTGTAAACGGTTCACTGACTACTTCCATGACCAAGTAGCTTTGGTTCATATGATCCTACTGCACCTTATACAGTCGCTAAACGATTAGTTAAATAAAAATAAACTTTTAATATAACTAATGTTTGTATTCGACCAACAAAATGAAGTAATTAGTCCTAGCCCCAAATACAGATAGTAATGAAAACTTGTGCACGTGAATTTTTAACAGCTATGAAAATACTTGTGAGGTTTATTACGGGAAACATGGGGCACATGCAATGGATAATAGGAGGAAAACTATTCACGCACCAGTTATGTATTACATGACCCCACGTTTTTCGTTATAGATCTTACAAGTATTTTCATAGCCATCAAAAATTCACAATCAGAAATTTCCAGAACTAAATTGTAGGGTTATGAACCTGTAATGGCCTAGGAGAAATGATTTTTTACATTTTATTCCAGTATAAAAACATGTTGTAGTAAACATTTATTTTTATTTAAATAATTATTTTCTGCTTTTAGTCTTGTGTGTCTGAAATTTTCGACTCGTTTCAAACATCTTGATGAGATTAAAGCAAAGACATACGGTTAATTTCAGTTTTTCTTCACTTGAGCCAAGCAATATATTGCCTCCTCCTGAGTAAATCTCGCTAAAAATAGTAAAAAAAATAGAGAAATTAGAGCTTACACGGGGGTTAATCAGCCACTGGTCTTCACCTGAACCTTTGGCTACTGGAACGAGAAAAGTGTGAAGTAGCAGTGGTGCACAAAGTACCCTCTACCACACACCACACTAGAAAGACTGTCAGTATTACAATGTCATCCAGTCCTGAGCTATGTTTAAAGTTTCAAGTCCCTAGCTCATCGAGAAGCTAGTTTAAAACCAATTGCAAAATTTGTACCGAACAGATAAACAGACAAGAGAGCAAGTTATCTAAAACTTCTTAAAATGGAGTTGTGTACACTCCAAATTTTGCTGAAGTTGCCCCTGGGTTATGCTTTTATATCACTGCTTTTCACCCTCAGCCGTAGGGGTGCTAGGGAGTCGTACTGTCACAGTAATTTTTTTCTAGGTTACGAGTGGTACAGGTGCACAGTTTCGTGGAAATTGCTTCAGGTGTTACAGAGATGCACCCATAAATCAGTGAGATAACGTAGACTGCAGAAGGGAATTCACGCGCATTGCGCCTGTAGGGGTTGTGACGCAATCTGCCAAGCACAGTCGTCGTGCGGGAACTCCAATTGGACAGGCGGTGGTATGCGTCCTGCTTCTTTGTCTGCCCGTTTTCACCCTACCTCTGTCCGCCTCCGGCAGCTGAGTGGTCAGCGCGGCAGAATGTCAGTCCTAAGGACTCGGGTTCCTCCCCAGTCTGTGACCCTCAGCACCGTCACCAGCCAACTCACCACTCACCACAAGAATAAAGCGTGAAGTGAAAGTAAATAAGTGCACCATAAAAGAGAAAGTGTTTCTCCTCTCGCCTCAAAATAGTCAAATATAGTTTCTAAAGTGTTTCTTGTCAGTGAATTCTGTGTCACAAAGTGCATCCCACTAAACCTCTGTCATGCTCACTTCCAAATCAGAGCCGGACGTACGTACAATAGTACTACCAGTGCTTCTAAACGTGTGTTTGTGACAAAAAAAAAAGACAGCAGCTATTTCGGTTATGCGGTGTTGCATGGTATCCAGATACATTTTATTATTTGTACTATATTGTTTAGGATACTAGCATTACTTAGTGAAAAGCACCAACCACTCATAAAAAAATGAGGTTTTCCTTTACTATGTGCTTTATAAAATTTATACTCTCCTCTCTGATTCTGTTATGTAATATGAAATTAATTTTGCTTTCTTCTTCAATGTACCTTTAGTTTGTAGTATATGTAAAATTTCTCACACTTAAGCTCCATCTGCCATGCTGATGTTTTCTCTCATACTGTCCCACCTAACAGGACTGACTTGAGGAAGACATCAAAACCGCATGCACATCGTGCTTGTAGCACCACAAAGTGCATAACATACACAAATCTGAACTCATAATCAATTTTTTGACGATAGATGTCAGAATTTTACACAGTATCCCTCAGGAGAACAATCAACAACCCCGTCAACCAATGCCAAGCCGAATAACAGCTTGCGTAATGGCCAGAAGTGGACTAAGGCTTTCCTGACTTGCTCAATTTGTGAAGCTCTTTCTCTTGGAAAAAAAAAAATCATTCAATTTTTCTGAAGTTGTAGTCATTAGTTTGTGTGTACATGTATACACCTACCAATCTACCGATTTCCGTCCCATTCGGGAACTCCTTCCTGGTATATCGTATGACAGGTAGATAGGCAGAGGAGGTGATCAGTTCCATGGCTTGCAGGTTCCGCTAACCTCAGTCTTTTGGACTTTTGTCTCTGGAGGCACATTACATAATTGCCATATGCAGCAGACCACCCGGATGCAGAAACTCTTAATCGCTATGTCATGGCAGCCTATGAAACCTTTCAGTTCCATTAGGAAGTATTGAAAGAATGTTACAGTCCTTGACTCGACGAGCACATGCTTGTTTAGAGCAAGAGGAGGACATTTCGAGCATTTGTTATGAGGTTATCCGTTGATGAGCTCCAGTCACCCAAACTGTAAAGTTTCATTAATACCTCAAAAGCTAAGAATTTTCGGAGACGATTTTCTATGAACTTTTTTGTTGGTTTGATGTAAGCAACCTATTTCCAAAGTTTATGAAAGTATTTATGGAACAACCGATATATAACAACTCACTATTAAGATAAATTACATTTAGTTATGTCTAGGGCAGTGGTTGTCAACGTTTTTGAACTCAGTGCCCACTTGCTACCTTGAAATGTAACATATTTTAACAATTTTATTAAACGTTTGCAAGCTTACTCTTTTAAGACTGTATCATCGCTAATACTGAACATATTTCCGTAAAATTTATGTTTGAATGCGATCAGAATTAATATTGTAAATGTCCAAAGATATATTTAAAGAATCTGAATAATGAAGGAGGCTGTATGGAGAATAATAATTAAGTCTTAAGCGAGAACACATGTCGTAAAGAATGAAAAATTCGAACTTTTATTATTATCTGCCGGAGACGTAGAGCGGAAAAAGAAAGTGGAAGAGAAGTATAATCTTTAAAAGTCAAAACACCAATATAAAAGACAAGTACAGTGGAATTTAAATAAATGTAACATTAATAATAATCGTAATGTTTGTCACAATAACTACATCAGTCTATGTCACTTAGTGGCCATCGTGGCCCTGAAGAGCCATTGCCAGTTATGCGATATGTGGTTCATATGTGGTTTCCATTTCATCTCTTTCACATATCTTCATCTTGTTTCCTACTATCGTCATGGATTGCTGCACTATTCTGAAACTTCTCTCCAAACAGTCAGTACATAGAAAAGTTACAATGAGCAACCTGACTTTGTTCATAAATTCTGAAGCTAACATGCACTAAAATATCACCAAAAATGTTCTCTTTAGTGGAGTATGGTCATGACTTACGTAATTCTTCCCTCCCCCACATTCTTGTATCCTCGCTAGCAATGTGACGCTAATGAATTCCACATTATTTGCAGCCTGACACCTTAGACCACAGATCCGGCGTTTTACTCCAGGAAGGAATTGTGTTTTTCGTCGTCTTAGTAAAGTGAAACACGTATGCACAAATGCAGTTATTGCTCATTACGGAAGTTCATTGTCAGTATTTCTATTCTACCTTCAATGCAGCTGCATATATGTATTTCAAGTGTAGGGCGTATGGCTCTCTATTGAGAACCTGGATTGTTTCCTAATGACATACAACTGGGTGAAACTAAGTAGCCGTGACTGAAAAATCTGCTGTATTTCTGGGTGTGTCGAAAGAGAGGAGAAACTACTATGCATTTACCTACAGCTTTCGTTCTCACAAAACTTTTTAATTTGAATCGTTCCATTGCCGAATATAATGCCTACCGTTTCAGGTATAAATTGTTTAATTATGTTCCTAATGACCTGAGACAGAAACAAATCCATTTGTGAATTTAACAGCAATTTCTCAGGAATAAAGAGGGGCCAGGATAAAGAAGGAAGTTGTTGACTGAACGCAGATTGCAATGTAATTACTTTTCATTTGCAGCCCGTCTACCGTAATTCATTTCAAAATCACAGAGCTTTAAATTAAAGATGTTTCAAACACGAATTCGTTCCTTTTTCCTCCATTGTAGCTATTTGAGATTTTATTTATCACTAATTCGCAGCCATTGGTCTTCAGAATTAACAGGTGCTTCTTTTTTTAGTGAAAAGCGAATAGTTGCACGTATGCCGGAAGCGCGAAAACATTCTTACACCGCTTTCTGATGCAGTGGTTGGAAGCTGTTGTAATCCTCGAGCGAAACCCGAGTCGGTCGTTCATATTTGTGTCCTGGATGGTTTCCTTGTCATGTCATTCAGTACATGGGCCGTAAGAAGGGTGTGACGCAAGACGAATCACTTATTCCGTCCTGAAGTTGGGGCACATACTTCTTTTTATTGGCTACGCCCGGAGCTCTCACCGTTGTATAGCAGTGACTATTTGTTACTGTACTACACTGAATATCTGACAGTATGTATAACAAGCGCACCTTTTCTTCACGTCATGCACTTAAGATGGCGGCTACACAGCGTTTTATCACGAACAGACACATGTTAGTTCCAAGATGCTACTCCAGGCTGATGTAAAATGAATGAGCGCAACGGAAAATACTGAAGGCTAAAATGAAGATTTGCCCTGTCTGACTTAACTCCAGAAGCAGATCTTAGGATCTCGTAATGGTGATATTATCTCCTCCCTCTTGCTCTTTAACATATAAATTACAACATAAATATAAATGAATGATTAAAGGAACTAGTAACTACAAAATGATAAATGCTCTTTCTGCGTATACATTTATTGTGGATTAAATGGACATAAAAAGATACAAACGAATTTCCTAACTAACACGATTGATCAATTGCCCAATCTGCCCCTTTTTGTGGCTACGCGATCTAATACAAATAACGCGAGATGACTGACATCGTCTACGTACCAAACACTAGAAAGATGATCTACAGTGGTGTGCAACCTCAGTGAAAATAAAATTTACGTGATCACAGCTGTTTAGCTATATAGCCCTAATAAGCCAAACCAATTAGCAGTATCACCGTGTGTACTGCGTCCGGTGCTTCGGAGTGATGATTTTCGTACGCACGACGACGGAAGAACTCCAGCCACAAAATATTAAAAAAAAAAACCCTCATTCAAACACTAGGACGGCAGAGGACGGTCCTGTGACTAGTATAATCTAATATTGTCTCCTCCTCTCTGTGTTCTACAGACGAGAAACGCGAACTCCCAGCCACAAGGACGGAGTTCAGATAACGTCTCAACGTGAGTATAGGCAGAAGAAGTGCTCTCAATCACTTAACGCTGAGTACTCAGCGACGACTCCCTACCCGGAGGTGAAGTCCAGAATCGTATAAGTTCGCAACAGTACAGTGCCGAACCGTTCTAACTATAAAATCTCCTGAGAGCAATGATATCAAGTCCGACTTTACCTACAAAAGCTGATACCGAGCGACCGTCAAACACGGGCCCTCTCTTTCTCTCCACTGCTGGCTTCCCAGCAAAGCTCGGCTCCACTCCCTTGTAACTGCAGAAGGCGAATCATATTCTCGAAACCACGAAATATTTTCCCTCTCTACACATTCTTCCAAACGCCGACCAACCATATTTCAGTCTTTTGTCGTCCAGCGCGGAAAGTTTGCGAGGAAATGCCTATCCTCGTGTATTAGGAATACGCACAGTGGTACACATCTCAGAGTAAAAATACCCGAAAATAACCCAGCCTGCGTGATTTCCGAGATAACGCTTCCTCTTTCCTCTCTGCTGCGTCAAGATTTTTCAGAGTTTCCGATGTATTAGCCGGTTATCCTTCCGGCCCCGCTACAACATCGGCCGGCCGCCGCTGTATTGAGCTTCAGTGTTCAGGTGTCCCTACCGTCCGTCTTGGCTACTTCCTGTGTTAAGCAAGACCAACACACCTGTGCGGACTTTTCCACCCAGGGCTTGAGTTACGCCTGCCGTTTCTTTCCACTGGCATTCCAACCTCTACTAGAATAGGGAACCATTTATTACGCCGTTTTGATAATAAAGGCAATCCGTCACATTTCATGCAATAAGCGTTAACAACTATTTGGAAGATGTATGTGACAATGTCAGTCTTCTTTAAACATTCAGATACACCATGTACAACTTATTAAATGATACCTAATTCCGGTAGTAAATCACGGCAAAGTATGTAGATGAGTGTTTGTGGGGTGCGAAATTATAGACGCCTTACATAGTGGCCAATTCCAACTCCTTCCGGAATCCTCGGTACTTTCACAGGAGCTCGCTGCAGTACTAGAGGGACTTAAGTATACTGGCGGCTTACATTCATCCTGAGGTGACAAAAGTCGTGGGATATCTCCTAATAGCATATCGGTCCTCATTTCGTCCGGCGTAGTGCAGCATCAAGTCATCGGCAGTCCTATGCAGAAATATCGAGCCATGCTGCCTGTGTAGCCGACCATAATTGTGAAAGTGTTTCCGGTGCAGGATTTTTTGCACGAACTGACCTCTCGATAGTGTCTCATAAATGTTCGATGGGATTCATGTCGGATGAAGGGGCAGCCAGATCGCTCGAACTGTCCACAATGTTCTACAAACCAATCGCTAACATTTGCGGCCTGGTGACAGGCGCATTGTCGTCCATAGAAATTCCATCGTTGTTTGGAAATATGAAGTCCATAAACGGCTGCAAATGTTCTCCAAGCAGCGAACCATAACCTTTCCTGTCAAAAATCGGTACAGTTGGGCCAGGGAACCCAGGCCATTCCAGGTAAACACAGCTCACATTGTTATGGAGCTACCACCAGCTCACACAGTGCCTTTTTGACAACTTAGGTCTATCACTTCGTGGGGTCAGAGCCACACTCGAAACCTACCACCAGCTCTTACTCACTTAAATCGGGACATGTTTCACCATGCCACAGTTTTCCAGCCGTCTATGGCCCCTCTGCCAGGCTCTTAAATGTGATTTGCAGAGTATCCATGTAGATGTAGATGTAGAACTGATACGGTCACGAGCCCAGTAGAGGCACTGCAGGCGATGTCGTGCTGTTAGCAAAGGCACTCGCGTCGGCCGTCTGCTGCCATAGCCCATGAACGGCAACTTTCGCTGCCCTGTCGTAACGGATATGTTCGTTGTAAGTCTCACACTGGCTTCTGCGGTGTTCCACAAAGTATTGTCTGTTAACAGTGACAGCTCTACGCAAACAGCCCTGCTCTCGGTCGTTAAATGAATGGCGCCGGCATCTGCGGCGTCCGTACTGAAATTTGTTATTCTCGGCACATTAATGAGACTGTGAATCTCGGAATAATGAATTCGCTAACGATTTCCGAAATGGAATGTCCCTTGTGTCTAGCTCGGGTTCACATGAATCACCTAAGTAGAAATGACAGCTCGGTCAATGTACCGCACTTTTCATCCTGTGTACGAGATAATACCGCCATCTGTATATGAGCATATCGCTATCCCATCACTTTTTTTCTCCCCAGTGTACAATCTGGCGTTAGGAACTTGCTTTTTCTGTATAAGAAATAGTAGTAAGTAATAATAGTGATGCTGTAACTGTTGGTTGGTAATATTTACTGACAAAATGCAACCAAACGCTAGATTGCGTACTTACGGCTATCCTGTGTGGTCGTTTTTTAGTACGACTTAAAAATATCAGTTATTAATTGATCACCGATGCGTAGGTTCTCGATTGTGTTCAGGAGACGTACGGATTGATTACGCGAAGGGGTTTTCCTAATTAATCTTTTGACCTGGATTGCCTTCACGCAATTAGAATCTTCGATGAAAATACCTAAGGGACCTATTTGAATATAAAAATGGAAATGAAAGCAACTTAGTGGAATTTCGTAAGAGAAAGATTAACAGATCGGAAGTTGAACACATTAGTGGTCTCCCAAATACAATCGAGACACCGCGATAAAGAGCGAACTTGTAACAAAGCTCACATTCAATTTTAATGTCATTTTTGGTTAGTGAAAGAAAAGAATAAGAAGAAAATTACTGCATCGTAAAATATTAATATATTTTGAACAAACTGGCTTTAAACTTCTAGACATTGACAAATACACAATAAATACATGACTTACATCTGATATTTCTTTTGTACATGGCGTAGTCCAATAATCGCTGCTTTCTCAGTCCGTTCCTTTTTAAAAACTAAATGTCCTTGCGTGTGCGTAAGTACATTGTATCCTCACCCGAGTTACCGAAATGTTTGTTCGTCGTTACACATATTTTTTACACAAAATAAAAATACAACTTGCAGCAATGCTATGCAGTACGTCTAAACATGTCGGCGACCAAAAGTACAAAGAATAATGAAGTCTCTAGAATATTTCTTAACAAAAGATAGAGTGTTCTTTCTTCTGTTTCGCAGCTTCTTGCTATCAAGCGCTGTGGCAATGATTTTAAATATCTGCTCCCAGCGGGTAATAGTGTTTATTTAGAGTATTTATACGCTGGACCCGCTTCTTGGTATAGCCGGACATTATAAAAAATATTTCCTCTCTTTACTCTCGCGCTGTGATGATTAGCATTTTTACAAACTACAGTTCGTTGCCTGTCCTTTTCTTTTATGAAAAATATCTCATATGAAAAATATCTGAAATCCAGTAATATTACAACAATCATTATTTCGACATACTCTTCATCGGCGCTATTGTTCACAAGGAAACACGTTTTCAGTATCATCATCATCATTAAAGACTGATTATGCCTTTCAGCGTTCAGTCTGGAGCATAGCCCCCTTATAAAATTCCTCCATGGTCCCCTATTCAGTGCTAACATTGGTGTCTCTTCTGATGTTAAACCTATTACTTCAAAATCATTCTTAACCGAATCCAGGTACCTTCTCCTTGGTCTGCCCCGACTCCTCCTACCCTCTACTGATGAACCCATGAGTCTCTTGGGTAACCTTGCTTCTCCCATGCTTGTAACATGACCCCACCATCTAAGCCCGTTCGCCCAGACTGCTACATCTGTAGAGTTCATTCCCAGTTTTTCTTTGATTTCCTCATTGTGGGCACCCTCCTGTCATTGTTCCCATCTGCTAGTACCTGCAATCATCCTAGCTACTTTCATATCCGTAACCTCAACCTTGTTGATAAGGTAACCTGAATCCACCCAGTTTTCGCTCCCATACAACAAAGTTGGTCGAAAGATTGAACGGTGCACAGATAACTTAGTCTTGGTACTGACTTCCTTCTTGCAGAAGAGAGTAGATCGTATCTGAGCGCTCACTGCATTAGCTTTGCGACACCTCGCTTCCAGTTCTTTCACTATGTTGCCATCCTGTGAGAATATGACCTTTTCAGTAATAACAAAAATTACCTGGCGTGGTGTATTATAGACAGGACTGCAGAACTACAGCACCGTAACAAGAAAATCACCGTGCTGTGAGTACTTAGACACCAAGCTATCAGGGGCAATATGAAACTGTCGACACTCCTGCTAAGAGGCTTAAGATGATGTGCCTTACACAGACATTCTACAGGGTGAGTTGTGGCAGATCAGAACCTTGTAGAGAAATAAGCGGCCAACATAAAGAAAGACATTATGCAACTATACTACCAAACATCTCTGCAAACATTCGGTTTTGAACAGCACAAGTGCTGGAGTAGGGTCTGAAGAACATAGCCATGTAGGTATAATGTAAGGGCCCAAATTCTCAAGTCGAAGCAAGGAAACACTATGGCTACGAAGGGCGATGCCAGTTTTCTAGTCTCAGTATTTCAATATGTCAGGAAGTTTCATTATAACGCACACTCCTCAGCGGAGTAAAAGATTCATTCAGTTTTGTAGTATCTTTGACGAAGCTTAGTTCGACAGGTGAACCGTCGGGTATGAGGCGAAAGAGGTTGGACAATATCACTTCACTCTCTGAAATTTTATGAAGCAGTTCGTGACACCTCCTCTTTTTGACGGAATGCTAATAACGGCGAGACAGCAACCTTCACTTCTCTTCTTCTTTCGCCGATGCAGCAATAATAGCCTCGAGCTGAGGCTGACAGCTACCCCCCCCCCCCCCCCCTCCCTTGCTACCAATATTCGTATTGCTTTTTACATTGCAGATCGCTTACGGTCGCTGTCTTCTGTACAGGCTGTCATGACGGAAACTTAATATAGGTGTGGACGCCAGAGCTTAGGAAGCGATTTGTCAAACGTCAGCATTTCATTTTAATCAACACTGCTTAGGTCGCTGCTGTTCTGTGAGAGAGTGAGAAACGTTCCTCCTCATTCTGTGCAACAATGCGGCCAAACAGCAGTAAACTGAAATGACGATTTGTCTTCTGTCTCCTATCCGAGAACAAGGTCCCATCTCTCACCAGACACTTCCCGGATGGATAAGAAACTTGTATACATCTAGATATTTCAGATAATTGTCATTTATTGTTCCATCTCAGTTACGCCCTTTTTTAATTCGATTGCATGTTTCGATCACTCTGGATCATCTTCAAATCTACATGCAGTTTACTTATACCTGAAGATGATCCAGAGTGATCGAAGCATGTAATATAATTAAAAAAGTGTGCAACTGAGACGGAATAATAAATGAGAATAAATTTTAATATCTGCTCGTATATAGTTGCTGAATTCTCTGAAAAGGATTATGTCGACAGTAGTGTATATACGTCTACCTATATACTCCGAGAGCCAGTGCGTAATGAATGGTGGAGAGTACTTCGTTCCGATATTAACGATTATCTGTCCTATACCATTCGCGTATTGAGCGGCTAAAAAATGCGGTGTGTCTCTGTACACACCCCGGTATCTCCTACGATCTCTTTGCGATGCACAGGGTGTTCCATTTATCTAGATCACCCCAAATAACTTTTCGTTCAGAAACAAAATAAAACATATATCAAGCTACCAACGAGGACGCCATCAATTAGTATGCCACATTCAGAGTCCCAGAAGAGCGTCACATGTCGGGATTGGCTGAGCGTCGGTTTTGATGGTGCTATGGTGCTACTGTATGGTGCCCGATTTGGTTCCTGCTCGAAGTGACGAACGAATGCTTCATCTCCTGTGATAGTGTTCTCCAAAAATAGTCATGCGCAAACAATTCCGCACAGATGGTCCTTCGTTGCTCTATATAGTCTCCTGTTAGGCGGCGAGGAACCCAGCGAGCATACACCTTTGAGTACCCGAACATGTGGATAATTGTGTCAGCACGACCAACGAGGCGTCCATTTGAGTAGCGAGATGTTTGTAATTCGTCGATCAACTCGAATGAGTGTGTCCGCACGTTCCAACACTGTAGGAGGCACAGTTGTGTGCGGTCAGCCGGCACGCTAGAGATCGGACATGTTTGCGCGACCTTATTGCGATGATGACAAAATCCTCGCCCAACGACTCACCGTGCTTTTGTTTACTGCCACGTTTCCGTAGACATTATGCACACGACTATGAATATTTTCAACACTCAATGATAGCTCTCTGCTTCGAACGTATCTCCGTTAGGGGCGCCAATTTGAAGGCTAAGTATAGCGCCGCCACCTGCCGTACTTCATGAAACTAAAGGGACTGAAGCGGGAACTTTCCACGATGTCACACAACGAACTGCGCATTTTTCCACCGAAATTGGTCGATAAAAAAATGTTGCATTACTCATTCATGGCCCCTTGTATTTCCTCCCCAATTCGATTCAGTAACCCTTTATTACTTATCCAGCGTACCCATATAATCTTTTGTAAATCCATACTTCAAAAAGTAACATTCCCGTCTGGCCTGCATTCTATATCCTCCACATTTCTCTTTCATATAGAGCTGCATTCCAACGAAATACTTTCAGAGCTTACTTTTTTAACATTTAAATTTCTGTAGACTAGCTAAGAGCCCCGTTTTCACACGGGTCGTGCCATCACCTATAGTAGCGATATTAACTTGACATACACAAAGTGTCCACGCGAATCGATCTGTTACTGAAAACCGTATGAAAACGATTGCATTAGTTTCTGAGGTTAGTCTTCACATACTGATTGAAGAACCTTAACTGCTCTCTCTCTCTCTCTCTCTCTCTCTCTCTTTCTCTCTCTCTGTCTCATTCATATATATATATATATATATATATATATATATATATATATATATATATATATATCATCATTACTGTAATTATAAATTAAATACACAACAAACCTTCTTCGTCAATCGGTCTATCTGGAAACCGTATCAGAATCCCTAATCCCTACAGTCGTTCCTGAGATTAGCCATATTATGTATAGATCCACATGTTAACAAATTTCCTAATTGCAAGGAGGAGTTTCTTGCCGTTGTCAATCTGTATTTTATACCTTCTTTGGTTCCATAACGGCCAGTTATTTTTCTGCCCAAATAACAAATCTCGGTTTTCTGCCTTTGATATCTTTTTTCCTAATGTAATTTCCTCACCATACTTTCCCACCTGTGACAGAATTGCAGTGTTAAATGAAAATTAAAACACCGGCTGCCGTCATGTGCAATTCATTTATTTACGCAACCAGTTTCGGTGTTCCATTACTCCCCCTTCAGGCTCCTTGACTCACGTAAATTGTAAGGAATCCAGTCTTATGTGCAGTCATAACAGGAGCCAGTATTAAATAAGCTATGTCCGTAGATCTCTGGTGTACACGACGCTATCCCTTTGTTCATCAATCGCCAACTGTCTGTTCGATGTTGTCCTGACAGTCGTCGGTTGATTAACGGAGGGATTTTGTCGTGTAAACAACTGGTTATTTATCACTGTCCCCTGTTACAATTGCACACGAGACTAGATTCCTCCCTATTTACGTTGACCAAGGGTCCTGAAGATGGTGTAATGGAACACTGAAGCTGTAATGGAACACTGAAACTGGTTGCGTAAACAAATTAATACAGAAGTGACGGCTGCAGGTGTTATAATTTTAATTTCATATAGAGCAGCCTAAGTTCTTGTAACCATCCACTACAAGGACGGACATTTGAATTATAATATCGTCGGCTAACTTTACAGCTTTTAGTTGTCTCTAGACTTCAATTCTCTTTTCAGATTTGTTTTTGGTTCCTTTTACTGCTTGCTCAGTGTGAAAACTGAGTACATTGAGATAGGACGCAAATTTGTCTAAAATAAACAAACTGGCTTGCCAGCGTCTGTGTCGTAATAAATACAGTTGGGAAAAGCATCTTTTCCTAGGTTTGAAGGTTTCTTTCGCGCCTACGATGCGCGCTTCTATTCTTTTCTTTCTGCTGCGTTCACCAGATTTGCCAATCGGCTACCTGCTGGAGATTTTCCTCGACTGTGGCTCGTCCTCTCCCTCTCTCTCCCCCTCCACCCCCCTCTCCCTCTTCGCACTGTAGGGGGGAATTTGGGATGCTGATGAGCCCCGCGAGTCTGAGTTACGGACGCCGCGGCTGGGAGAAAACGCATTAGGTCAGGCACCCTGCTGCACTCTACCGGTAAACCTCTGAAGCTCTCCTCGCAGTAGCTGTTTCGGGTGGTTTTTTTCCCCTTGTTATCGGAAGACGTGTCCTCTTCCAAAATACGTAAAGGTGCTTCTGTCCTACACTGCTTCCTTTGGCAGAGGAAATTGCACTGTTTTTCTCACTGTGTTGCTGGTTCTTCCATATAAAATACGCCTGCTGCCTTATTTAGGTGATTTTACCATACAGCAACCTATCATTAACAAACTTGTGGTATGGTCTCGGCATAGTTTGGACTCTGGGTTCAACTGAATCTGCCATGACCGGATGATGGCTGCACCCTGTAACGTAATGATGACACAAAAACGGAACATAGACTATAACTCTTTTGTACCTAGATTGTTTTAAGGGGCCGTAGGATGTAATAACAGACTGATCTGTAGCGTAGTCCAAGTTTTGGATTAGGTCGAAAGGTGACAATTTGGTTGTGAGTTGACAATGCCAGCCGTTTCATATCAAACCTTAGATTTGAAGACCTACCGATCAGTAGCGTAGTCCGTTGTCTAGGTTAAACTGAAAGGTGACAGTGTGGTTCAGTCGGTGAAGTGTTATCGGACGTTTCAGTTAATTCGTATTCTGTACGACATTCGACATGTAAATCTATTCTCCGCAAGCTGTTCGATAAATCTTCGTATGAGCGTAATTCCTCTGATTTTCTTGTACTTGATATAGCATATTACCCGATTCTTACCTTGACATAAGCTCTCAAAACTTCAGCATTAAATTTATGCTTGATGCATAACGCCTGTCGACATAAAAATATCTTCCGGAATGGATTTCAAGCTAGTGAAATGAAAAGGCTGTAGAAGTGAAAGAAGACGTAATTAAGTGAGAGCAGTGGTTATGAGATAACCAACTTCCTCCATGCGAGAGATTGTAAACACTTCGAAATTGAACAGTCAAAGAATAAATTTTTGCCTTTTGATGTGCAACACCTTTTTTTCCATCATCAGTCTTCTGTCTGGTTTGATGCCGCCAGCTATGCTTCCTGTGCTGCGACGCCATCTTCAAATCTGACTGGCACTGTACAGGATATCCGAGAGGAGTGGTCAGTATTCAGCAATATGACAGAAACGCTCATTTCAAGCAAATAATTTCATGTTTCCTATTCCGAATGATTCCCGACGCGAAAACATTTAATATACATTTGCTTTTAGGCTAGTGGCACTCTGGTATGTGTCTTACCCACCCAACCTCTTTGACATTTTATTCTAGCCCAATCTGCCTCGTTGCTTTCTGCCCGTTGAACACGCTGTTGTCCAAGTTGTGATGTGAGGGAAGCAGTGTTAGGGACTGAGACTGTATCAGAGAGAGGCATCGGTTTACTGAGTTTGTACAACGCAATAGCTAAAACGCCACATACCTCCATAAATGAAGAATATGCAGATACGGTGTGTATTTATGACTTCTGGGACGGTAGTACATCTGCTTCTGTCGAAGAATTTCGTCGGCGCTTTCCGACACGTCAGATTCCTGGTCTCAGAGTGTTTGACAGAGTTCTCAGCACACTGCATGAAACACGTATTCCTCTAAGTCCCATTTTTTTTTTAAATTCTGAACGCGTAGTCCAACAACCGGTGCAGGATCGGCAACACATTGTTGAAACGGTGCAGCGTGGTCGTACTACCAGCACACGGCGACTTTCTGCACATATCAACGTCCCACGAACTCTTCTACGGCGAACAGTTCATGCGGAAACCTTGCACCAATTTCACCTACAGCGTGACCACAGTTTTCGCATTGGTGACAATGCCAGCGAACTTGAGTTTTGTCGCTGGTTACGTGAGAATGGTCATTTGCTTGCGTTAATACTATTCACTGACGAGGCCATGTGGTCGCATTGATGTGACTTGACATAGTATTAATTAATAGCTTTCTCGCGAAACTTCGCCCGCGTACACACATATCACATATACAGGATGAACCAGAACTCCACCATCACACATTCAGAGCTTTTTCTGGGATACTCTTTGAGTATTTTGCTATAAGGGACCAACGGTCTCCGGAGGCTCGTTACGGAGTAATAATGTAATCAAGATTTATTCGTTTTGCTATCGCAATCACCCTGTGAAAATAACTTCAGAACAGAGAAAAAGCCCGTAATAACGTGCAACGTAAGGCAGCAAAAGGACTGTGATGTACTCGCCGTCGCTGACGGAGTAGCATCGTTGTGCCGCTCTTCCATCCAATCAGTGAAACCATACACGAGGTGCATATCGGCCAACTCTACAGTAGTAAACCTTACCCAAGTACGGGTGTGTATTGTTGTCAACGGACAACTAACAATGCCGGAAAACAAAATCCTAAACAGAACCGAGCAGTACTCAATGCAGACTTGAAGGCAACGGGGAAAGAAGGGCATTACTATTGTCAACAGCAGGTACCGTGAGCGAAAGACCGCCCAATTAGCCTAGCGGTCTAACGTACGGCTTTCCGGAGTGGAAAAGAGCGCCTGGTCGCCGGCATGAATCCGCCCGGCGGACTTGTGTCGAGGTCCGGTGAGCGGGCCAGTCTGTGGATGGTTTTTATGCGGTTTTCCATCTGCCTCGGCGAATGCAGGCTGGTTCCCCTTATTCCGCCTCAGCTACGCTATGTCGGTGATTGCTGCGCAAGCAGGTTCTCCACGTACGCATAAATCACCATTACTCTACCACGCAATCATAGGTGTTACACTCGTCTGGTGTGAGACGTTCCCGGGGGCGAAACCGCACAATAACGCTGGGTTCGGTGTGGGGTGGCGGAGGGGTGCAGTGGACTGCGGTAGTCGTCGTGGCGTTGTGAACCACTGCAGCGGGGAAGGAGCATCTCCGTCGTTTCTAAGTCCCCGGTTAAGATACTATACAATACAATACCGTGAGCGAACGGAAAAAAGACACACTGCGCATACCGCCGACATTTACACTGTTGTGCACTATTTTCTGCACAATACGGATACATAGATATTTGCGGTACGAAACCAAACAAAATGCAGTAACTCAGGGGTCCCTTGGATCAAAATACGCTCAACGAATCTCTGAACAACCTCTGAATGTTTGTCGGTGTAATTATCGTTCACCTTGTACACATTTCACATACATATACAGGGGGTCCCAAAAGACACCGACAAGCTTAAGGGACTGGTTCCTTACACCAAAGAAAGGCAAAAAGGCCTACTGAACATGCGCCCTAAAATGTATACCTTAATGACCTACGAGCACTTGCTCATCTATGATTACACCTTTCCTGCTCTCTGCACTCGGTAGCTGAGTGGTCAGCGCGGCAAAATGTCAATCCTAAGGGCCCTGGTTCGATTCCCGGCTAGGTCGGAGATTTTCTCCTCTCAGGGACTGGGTGTTGTGTTGTCCTAATCATCATCATTTCAGCCCCATCAATGCTTCAGTCGGCGAAGTGGCGTCAAATCGAAAGACTTGCGCCCGGCGAACGGTCTACCTGACGGGAGGTCCTAGTCACGCGACATTTATTTACCTCTCCTGCTTCACGCTCTTTGCTCTCCATATTTTTGGAGACGGTAGTATGGGCCAAAACAAGAAAAAAACTCAGGAAAACATGGTCTCTAAAATGCATAACTTAAAGAGCTATCAGCACTTGTTCATCTTCGATACTACGAATTACATCCCTTCTACTTCAAGCTCCTTGCTTTCCATGCCTCGGGAGGTGGTAGTATGGACCAAAACGAAAAAAAATCCAGTAAACAATGGTTATAAAATGCATAGCTTAAGGGCTATGAGAACTTGCTCAATAGAAAACATGTGTCTCACAGAAAATGAAATAGTGTTCATTGCTTTTAAGGTATGCATTTTAGAGTCCATGTTTACTAGACTTTTTCCTTTTTTTGCGTTAGGAAGCTGTCCCTAAAGCTTGCTTTTGGAACACGCTGTATATATGAGAAATATGTACAAGGTGAACCAGAACTCCACCGACAAACTTTCAACGATTGTTCAGAGATTGCTTAAGGGTATTTTGATGTAAGGGACTCCTGAGTTACTGAAAAAAAAAACCTATCGCAAAAGTCTGGATTTACATGAAAAGTTGAGAAGCTTTGAAAGCAATATTTATTTCACCTTACAAAAGAATAATCCAAAAACTAATGAGCTCGTTGCGTTTGTCAAGTACAAACAGGTCGTTTTCCAACAGTTTTTATACGTCACCTTCTTCTCACCTCACCTCACCTCAACCCCACCCCAATGGGAGTAAGTGTTTCTTACTCCCACAGTATTTTTGTACGAATAATTAATCATGTGTATACTCTATTTGGTTGACAGGCGTTTCAGAGTTATGCTTTTGTCACCCTTTTTCACCTCCACCATCGGTGACAGAGGTGCTGGGGATGTTTTACTATCACAGTAATTTTTCCATTTAGTTTGTGTACGTGTGCCTAGGCTGATACAAATTGCTTCAAGCGTTACAGAGATATGCCGAAACGTTATAATCTTTGCACCTGCACACCCCCCCCCCCTTTTAGGGTGAGTGGTCATCAGGACCATCACCCCGAAAACTAAAGTTTCGATATTAATATCGGTCCCTCACGATTTTTTTTTCATGTCACGGCTTCTTATCCCCACCGCCATGTCAAAGGATGACAATCTTAGATAACCACGCGGTGAAGAATGAGTCCAATTTCTGTCAGCTACTAATCCAACAACATCGTTGTGCTTCCCACATTCTTTGACTAAAAATTATGAGTCTAAAACTGTGATTGCAGAGCATTACGATGCAGCATTTTCACTGATGCCGATGCTTGTGATTTTTGCAAATTCAAATGGTCATTAATGTTGGCTTAGCGTTCTGGTATAATCAGTTTATGACTTGTATTATTTGTATAAAAAACACTGTGTAATTTGGTTGACATTCCTCCCGGTTTCCCAGAGTTATCCTTTTTTCACCCTTTTCCAAATCCTCCCTCAGTCATAGGGCTACTAGGGATATACTGAAATAATAAAAATAATTAGTCATGTATACACAAAATTTGCTTGAAATTGCTCGCGACGTTCCTGAGTTAGTAGTGATAGACGGTAAATCATCGAGTAGAACAGAAGTTCCGCAAGGTTGTGTCATAGGCCCTATTCTGTTCCTGATTTACATAAATGATTTAGGTGATAATCTGAGCAGCCCCCTTAGATTGCTTGCAGATGATGCTGTACACTACCCTCTAGTAAAATCATCAGACGATCAATTCCAATTACAAAATGATCTAGAGAGAATTTCTGTATGGTGTGAACAGTGACAATTGGCACTAGGCAAAGAAAAGTGCGAGGTCATCCACATGGGTACTAAAAGAAATCTGATAAATTTTGGATATACGATAAATCGCACAAATCTATCAATTCGACTAAATACCTAGGGATTACAATTACGAGCAACTTAAACTGGAAAGATTGCATAGAATAATATTGTGGGGAAGGCGAAACAAATACTGCGCTTTGTTGACAGGACACTTAGAAGATGCAACAAATCCACTAAAGAGACAGCCTGCATTACACTTGTCCGTCCTCTCCTGGAATATTGCTGCGCGGTGTGGGATCCTTACCAGGTAGGATTGACGGAGCACATTGAAAAAGTGCAAAGAAGGGCAGCTCCTTTCGTGTTATCGCCCAATAAGGGTGAGGGTGTCACTGATATGATACGCGAGTTGAGGTGGCAGTCACTGAAACAAAGGCGGTTTGCTTTGCGGCGAGATCTATTTACGAAATTTCAATCACCAACTTCCTCTTCCGAATGCGAAATTATTTTGTTGAGACCCACCTACGTAGGGAGAAATGATCATGATAACAAAATAAGAGAAATCAGTGCTCGAACGGAAAGATTTAGGTGTTCCTTTTTCCCACGCGCCATTCGAGAGTGGAATGGTAGAGAAGTAGTATGAAAATGGTTCGATGAACCCTATGCCGGGCACTTAAGTGTGAATTACCGAGTGGAATTACCGAATCGAGTACCAAGCTTGATTGAAATGGTGCTTTGGTTTAGGAGACGATGTGGTACATACATACTTACAATGATTTTTATAATTACATAAATAATTAGTTTTACGGAATGTCCTACTGCTTTCGAGAGTGCATTGGTGAGAAAACTGCGAATAAATGCTTAGCTTTCCCCGGTGGAGCATCACGGTTTCTTAGGTATCGAAATACATACACTACTGGCCATTAAAATTGCTACACTAAGAAGAAGTGCAGATAATAAACTGGTATTCATTGGACAAATATATTATACTAGAACTGGCAGGTGATTACATTTTCACGCAATTTGAGTGCATAGATCCTGAGAAATCAGTACCCAGAACAACCACCTCTGGCCATAATAACGGTCTGGGCATTGAGTCAAACAAAACTTGGATGGCATGTGTAGGTACAGCTGCCCATGCAGGTTCAACACGATACCACAGTTCATCAAGAGTAGTGACTGGTGTATTGTGACGAGCCAGTTGCTCGGGCACCATTGACCAGACGTTTTTAGTTGGTGAGAGATCTGGAGAATGTCCTGGTCAGGGCAGCAGTAGAACATTTTCTGTATCCAGAAAGGCCCGTACAGGACCTGCAACATGCGGTCGAGCATTATCCTGCTGAAATGTAAGGTTTCGGAGCGATCGAATGAAGGGTAGAGCCACGGGTCGTAACACATCTGAAATGTAACGTCCACTGTTCAAAGTGCCGTCAGTGCGAAGAAGAGGTGACCGAGACGTGTAACCAATGGCACCCCATACCGTCACGCCGGGTGATACGCCAGTATGGCGATGACGAATACACGCTTCCAATGTGCGTTCACCGCGATGTCGCCAAACACGGATGCGACCATCATAATGGTGTAAACAGAACCTGGATTCATCCGAAAAAATGACGTTTTGCCATTCGTGCACCCAGGTTCGTCGTTGAGTACAGCATCGCAGGCGCTCCTGTCTGTGATGCAGCCACGGTCTCAGAGCTGATAGTCCATGCTGCTGCAAACGTCGTGGAACTGTCCTTGCAGATGTTTGTTGTCTTGCAAACGTCCCCATCTGTTGACTCAGGGATCGAGACGTGGCTGCACGATCCGTTAAAGCCATGCGGATAATACGCCTGTCATCTCGACTGCTAGTGGTACGAGGCCGTTGGGATCCAGCACGGCGTTCCGTATTACCCTCCTGAACATACCGATTCCATATTCTGCTAACAATCATTGGATCTCGACCAACGCGAGCAGCAATGTCGCGATACGTTAAACCGCAATCGCGATAAACTACAATCTGAGGCTACGCCGGTCAACTGCTGTTTGTGTATGAGAAATCAGTTGGAAACTTTCCTCATGTCAACACGTTGCAGGTGTCGCCACCGTCGCCAACCTTGTGTGAATGCTCTGAAAAGCTAATCATTTGCGTATCACAGCATCTTCTTCCTCTCGGTTAAATTTGGCGTCTGCAGCACGTCATCTTCGTGGTATAGCAATTTTAATGGCCAGTAGTGTATATTAACATCAACATAATCTGACCTAAGTGTCGGATGTCATGAAAAGATTATACCACAACACTAAGCTAACGTTAATGAGTATTTGAAACGGCAGTAATCACCAGCATCGGGATTTACGAGAATGGTTCATCGTAATTATCTGCAAATCAGATTTTCAGACTCATACCTTTTAGTCAAACTAAGCGAGGAGTACAGTGATTTTGTTTGAATAGTAGCTGACAGAAATTGTATTCATTCTTGCTGGTCTGGTCCGCTTAATTTTTACGGTTGTCCAAGCATGTGGAACAAAAACAGATGCGATATTTCTTAAACGGAATCGTCGGTAGCTGTCGTGACAGAGATTGGACCGCGACGTACCTAATTAGGTGAATTCCTATGCGGACGAAAACAACCATCATCGCCCTGAAGTCCCATCGAGCTGTTTGCGACATAGGATTCGGCCTAATTGACGCTGACGTGCGGATTCGGCTTACTAGTGGAAAATGAGTAATTCGTATCGATCTGGTGCTGCACCACTGTCCCGACGTCCTGTCCTCATTAACTGATAATCCGCTTTATTCGGCGCATCCGGGCGATGATCCGTAATTTGTACTGCAACACACCGGTGCCGCATCTGTGCCTGCAGCGGTTACACGCTGTCTGCGAATAGACAGTTTCACCCTACGTTCATTTTGATGGCGATACAGAAAGAGCGAAATTAGCACAGCAAACAGAAAAAAAATTGTGCGCTGTGAAACTTGACCACACGGAGGCCGCCACATGGAGAGTCGAAGCCGAATCGTCTTTTTTCTATTGACTTGAAACATAACATGACAGTACACCAGTGGCAGAATAATATCACTGTCTTCACTGCGCAGTAGCCATGGTAATGTTATCGATGACGGGACCACTAATGCGGAGTTACTAGATACGGTTTTCCGAATTTGCTTTACCAAAGAACACGAAGTAAATATTCCAAAATTCGAATCAAGAATTTCTGCCAACATGAATAACAGAAGTAGGTATCCTCGATGTAACGAAGCAACTTAAATCACTTAACAAAAGCAAGTCCTACGGTCCAGATTGTTTTCCAATAATGTTCTTTTGTTCAAATGTGTGAATCCCTAAGGGACGAAACTGCTGAGGCCATCAGACCGTAGACTTACACACTACTTAAACTAACTAATGCTAAGAACACCACACATACCCATGCCCTACCGAGCGAGGTGGCGCAGTGGTTAGAACACTGGACTCGCATTCGGGAGGTCGACGGTTCAGACCCGTCTCCGGCCATCCTGATTTAGGTTTCCGTGATTTACCTAAATTGTTTCAGGCAAATGCCGGGACGGTTCCTTTGAAAGGACGCGGTGGGTTTCCTTCCCCATCCTTCCCTAATCCGAGTTTGTGCTCCGTCTCTAATGTCGTCGTTGTCGACGGGACGTTAAACACCAATCTCCCCGCCCCACGGCCTCTCCGCGCGGCAGGTTCTTTTCAGAGTATGCTTATATAACATATCCATACTGAGCAATCGTATACAACCGCCCGCAGTGACGAAATATTCGCACCTAAAAACTGGGAAGTTGCTCAGGTTACCCCAGTATTCAGGAAAGGAAATATAAGTAATCCTCTGAATTATAGACCATGTCACTGGCGTCGATTTGAAGCAGGATTTCGAAACATTACAAGCACTATGTTCGAATATTATGAATTATTTCCAAGAAAACCATCTATGGACACGGTCAGCCGGCTGGTTCCGGCGGAGGTTCGAGTCCTCCCTCGGGCATGGGTGTGTGTGTTTGTCATTAGAATAGTTTAGGTTAAGTAGTGTGTAAGCTTAGGGACTCATGACCTAAGCAGTCAAGTCCCATAAGATTTCACACACATTTGAACATTTTTTTGATACAGTCAGCACGTATACAGAAAACATCCTTCTTGTGAAACACAGCTAGCTCTTTATTCGTTGAATATTATCGGCAGGGGATCTCAAATTGATTCCACATTTTTAGATTTCCAGAAGGCTGTTGATAAGGTTCCTTCCAAGCGGCTTCTAATAGAACTGCGTGGCCATGGAGTACTGTCTCAGCTGTGCAACTGTTCCGTCACTTCGTGTAAGAATGGTGTCAGTTCGTAAGACTCGACGGAAAGTCATCGAGTAAAACAAAAGTGGGTCTAATGCACGAGCCTGGTCCCCGGCACGAATCCGCCCGGCGGACTTGTGTCGAGGTCCGGTGAGCCGGTCAGTCTGTGGATGGTTTTTAGGCGGTTTTCCATTTGCCTCGGCGAATGCGGGCTGGTTCCCCTTATTCCGCCTCCGCTACACTATGTCGGCGATTGTTGGTCAAACGAGTTCCGCACGTACGCGTGCACCACCATTACCTTGGTGTGAGATGTTCCCTGGAGGGGTCTACGGGGGGGGGGGGGGGGGGGGGGAAGTGGGGGGGGGGGGGAAGGGTCTACCGGGAGCCGAACCGAACACGATAACCCTGAACCCTGAAACAGTGATTCGGTGTGGGGTGGCGGAGGGGTGAAGTGGACTGCGGTAGTCGTCGTGGGGTTGTGGACCACTGCGGCAGCGGCGGGGACGGAGCCTCTCCGTCGTTTCTAGGCCCCGGTTAACATACAATGCAATACAAAAGTGACGCCTGGTGTTACCGAAGAAAGCTTTATAGGTCCTGTGCTATTTCTAATTTATATAAATGATTTAGGAGACAATCCGAGTAATCACCTTAGACTTTATCGATACGACACTCTCATTTACAGTCTAGTAATGTCATCAGAAGATCAAAAACAATTGCAAAATGATTTAGACAAGATATCTGTTTGGTGCGAAAAGCGGCAGTTGATCCTAAATAATAAAAACTGTGAGGTAATCCACGTGAGCGCTAAACGGAAACCGGTAAATTTCGGGTACACGATGAAGCACACAAATGTAAAGGCTGTGAGTGATTACACTCACGAAACACTTAAATTGGAAAAATTGGATGATGTTGTGTGGAAGGCGAAACAAGGACTGTATATTATTAGCAGAACACTAAAAAGACGCAACAAGTCCATTAAATAGAAGGCCTGCACTACGTTAATTTGTCCTCTGACAGAGTACTGCTGTGCGATATGCGTTCCTTAACAGATAGGATTGACGGAGGAGATCGAAAACGTTCAAAGAAGGCAGCTTGTCTTGTACAGTTGTGAAATATAGGGGAGAGTGCCACAGATATGATAGGCGAGTTGAGCTGGCAGTTATTAAAACAAAGGCGCTTTTCGTTGCGCCGAAATCTTTTCACGAAATTTCAGTCACCAACTTTCTCCTCAGACGTGAAAATATATTGTTGGCGTCTATCTACATAGGAAAAATTTTTTTATCGTAATGAAATGAGAAAGCTGGCACGGAAATTATTTAAGTGTTCGTTTTTATCGCTCGTTGTTCCACAGCAAAGCTGTGAGAAATTAGTGTGGAAGTGGTTCGATGAAACCGCTTCCAGAGACTTAAGTGTGAATTGCAGAGTAATAAGGTATATAATTTTATGCAGACTTAAATTTTGCATGAAACATTTATAGTGAGGTGACAAAAGGCTATCTCCTATCAATGTGTCTGGCCTCCTTTCGCACAGCGTAGTGCAGTAGCCCCACGTGGCATGGTCTCAACAATTCGTTTGGAAGTCCCATGCAGCCCTATAGCCGTCCTTAACTGCGAAAGTGTTGCCAGTGCAGGCTTTTGTGCACCAATTGACCTCTCGATTATGTACCATGTGATTCATGTCGGGCAATCTAAATGGCCAAGTAATTCGCTCGAATTGTCCAGAATGCTCTTCAAACCAGTCGCGTAGAATTATGAGCTGGTGACACGGTGCATTGTCATACATAAAACTTCCATCGTTTTTTGGGAACAAGACGTCCAAGAATGGCTGTAAGTGGTCTCCAAGCAGCCGAACATCCAGAAGACCTAGTCCATTCGGTGTAAACACAGCCCATTATGGAGCCACCACCAGCCTATTTGACAACTTGGGTAGATGGCTTCGTGGGACTGCCTCTCACTCGAATCCTACGATCAGCTCTTAGCAAGAGCAGTCTGGACTCATCTGACGAGGCAACGATTTTTCAGTTGTCACGACGCAAAAGAGGGGCGCTGCACGATATGCCGTGCTGTTAGTAAAGGTAATTCATAGGTCGTCTGCTGTCATAGCCCATTAATGCCAAGTTTGTCATACTGTCCTGATGGATATGTTCCTCGTACGTCCCACATTGATTTCTGCGGTCATTTCGCGCAGTTTTGCTTGTCTGTTAGCACTGACCACTCTACGCAGATGACACTGCTCTCGGTCGTTAAGTGAAGACCTTTGGCCACTGCGTTGTTCGTGGTGAGAAGAACGCAAGAAATTTGGTATTCTCGGGACACTCTTGACACTATTGATCTCGGAATATTCTATTCCCCAACATTTCCAAAATGTAATGCTCCATGCGTCTAGGTGCAACTACCATTCCTCGTTCAGATTCCGTCAGTTCCCGTTGTGTGGCCATAGTCACGCCGGAAACCTCACATGAATCGCCGTAGTACGAACGACAGCTTCGCCAGTGCATTGTCCTGTTATACCTCGTGTACACGATACTACCGCCATATTTACATGTGCATATTGCTACCAAAAAATGGTTCAAATGGCTCCAAGCACTATGGTACTTAACATCATAGGTCATCAGTCCCCTAGACGTAGAACTACTTAAACCTAACTAACCTAAGGACATCAGACACATCCATGCCCGAGGCAGAATTCGAGCCTGCTACTGTAGCAGCAGCGCGGTTCCCGACTGAAGCGTCTAGAAACGCTGGGCCACAGCGGCCGGCCATATCGCTACCCCATGGCTTCTGTCGTCTTATTGTGTGTGTATAGTGCAAAAAGTAGCCAACTGACGTTAAATAATGAAAAGTATGAGGTCAGCCACGTGAATACAAAAAGCAGTTCGTTAAATTTCTGTTACACGTTAAACCACAAAAATCTAAAGGCTGTCACTTTAGCCAAATGCCTAGTGATTACAAGTACGAACAACTTAAACTTGAATGATCCCACAAATATTGTTGCGGGGAATGCGAACCAAAGCTTGTAGTTTATTGGCAGAGCACTTAGGAACTGCAACAAGTCCTCTAAAAAACTGACTGTACTATGCTTGTCCATTCTCAGTCAGAGTATTGCTGTGCATTGTTTGATCCGCATGAGATATGATTAACAGAGGACATCGAAACCGTTCATACGAAGGCAAATCTTTTTGTACTATCGCGTAAAAGGGGAGAGTGTGTCACGGATATGATACACGAGTTAGGATAGAAATCATTAGAACGACAGCCTTTTTCGTCGCTGAGAGATATTTTCAAAAAAATTCAGTCACCAATTTCGAATGCGAAAAGGGGGAAACGATCATCGTAATAACACAAGAGAAACCAGAGATCGCAAGGAAACAAGAAGTACATATAATTAATTTGCCGTTCCACCACTTCTTTCTTTCTTCCATCAAGTGTCTACCTTCAATTTCGTCTTAATCCCCCACTTTACCAGCGTAACTGCATCAGTATCTCCGAGCGAGGCGGCGCAGTGGTTAGCATACTGGACTCGCATTCGAAAGGACAACGGTTCAGGTTCACGCCCTGCCATGCAGATTTAGGTATTCCGTTATTTCTCTAAACCGCTTAAGGCAAATGCGCGGATGGTTCCTTTAAAGGAGGACGATCTATTTCTTTCTACATCCTTCTTTAATCTGAACTTTTGACTAAATAACATTCATTTCAGTATTGCGAAGGGTGCTCCAGGAAGAATGGTCAATATTAAGGTGTATGGCAGGAGCGATCATTCATTGTTTAGTAAACATGAGCTTTAAAATGCATACCTTATGAAATGTGAGCACTTGTTCAGTAGAAAAGATGAACAAGTGCTCATAGCTTTTAAGATATGCATTTTAGAACCTATGTGTACTAGAATGTTTTGTTTCGAATGATCGTTCCTGTCATATTCTTGGATATTGGCCGATCCACTGAGTGAAGTGTTTTTCTTGTTGGTTTAGGCTTTTATGTTGCTGCTGGCTCACTCCTTGTAGTTGAAGCTGAAGTATTTACCTTTTTTTTTCTTAATCCGTCCGCCGTAGTTGATTCTCTTGAAATAGAGGTCCTGCAAATTAGTGCCTCTGAAGCCCATGTGTAGTCGAGGAAACGTTTGACTTCTTCACGTTGTGCATCTGTTATTGGAGCGAAAGGAGGTAAGTTCTACTCAAATTATGAAAAAGCATGTCCACCACTTTCCTTTTACAAACATATATTTCCTTGAATGGGTGTAGAGATCATTAGAGCGACTCGTGACACGGTTTTTCATACGATAGACGACGCAAAGGCTCAACATGGCATGGAAGATTGCCATATATTTTATTTCTCAAAAAAACCATCTTGTCCTTTTCTTTTCATTCTTAGAGAGCGTAGTTACTCCTTGATGGTCAAGCCAACGCCAAGACGCGACGCCAAAACGTAAAAGGCTCCACCCACAGCAGGTGAAGCAGCTTATTTATCACACATTGCCGTTTTCTCGTATTCCGCACCTCCCGTTGAACGCCTGCACACACGAAAACAAATGCCCGAGCACAGTATATGTTTCGCCGCTTACTCCCTACTTAATATTATTCTCTGTCACGATCATCTATCCTTGTACTACACAAGACTGTGAAATGTCGTTTGCGACGGTCCCTCCACGCTGGCGGCAAAAGATCCCGTTTGCACTGAAGCGCCAAAGAAACCGGTATAGGCATGCGTATCAAATACAGAGATATGTAAACAGGAAGAATACGGCGCTGCGGTCGACAACGCCTATATAAGACAACAGGTGTCTGGCTCAGTTGTTAGATCGGTTACTGCTGCTACAATGGCACGTTATGAAGATTAAAGTGGATTTGAACGTGGTGCTATAATCGGCCTACAGTATCTCCGGGGTAGCGAGGAAGTGGGGACTTTCCCGCACGACTAATTCACTCGTGTACCGTGAATATCAGGAATCTGGTAAAACATCAAATCTCCGACATAACTGTGCCCAAAAAAAGAACCTCCAAGAACGGAACCAACGACGACTGAAAAGAATCGTTCAACGTGACAGAGCTGCAACCATTGCTGCAGATTTCAATGCTGCGCCATCAGCCAGCGTCAGCGTGCGAAACATTCAACGAAACATCGTCGATATGGACTTTGGGAGCCGAAGGGCCAGTCGTGTACCCTTGATGACTGCAGGACACAAAGCTTCACGCCTTGCCTGGGCCCGTCAACACCGACATTGGACTGTTGATGACTAGAAACGTGTTGCCTGGTCGGATGAGTCTCGTTGCAGATTGTGTCAAGCAGATGGACGTGTACGGGTGTGGATGTAACCTGATGAATCCATGGACCCTGCAAGTCAGCAGGGGACTGTTCAAGATGGTGGGTGTGTGCAGTTGGAGTGATATGGGACCCCTGATACGTCTAGATACAACTCTGACATGTGACACGTACGTAAGCTTTCTGTCTGATCACTTGCATCCTTTCATGTTCATTGTGCTTCCGACGGACTTGGGCAATTCCAGCAGGACAATGCGACACTCCCACAGAATTGCGACAGAGTGGCTAGAAGAACACGTTTTTGAGCTTAACACTTCCGCTGGCCACCAAACTCCCCAGACTGAACATTATATAGTATCTCTGGGATGCCTTGCAACGTGCTGTTCAGAAGAGATCTCCATCCCTTGTACTCTTACGGATTTACGGGGCAGCCCTGCGGGATTCATAGTGTCAGTCCGTTCCAGCACTACGTCTGACATTAGTCGACTCCATGCCACGTCGTGTCGCGGCACATCTGCGTGCTTTCATGGGCCCTACATGATATTAGGCAGGGTACCAGTTTCAGTGGCTCTTCAGCGTGTACAAACCCACAAATCTGTGATGTGGTAAAGGTGAGGGGAGGGACTGTGTCGGCAAATTTAATTTTCTTTTTGTCTGGGGTGTGGGCGGGGGATACAGTAACAAATCGCCACTTCCTCCTCCCCCCCCCCTCTTCCACCCCAGAAAAAACTAACCCTGGAGATGTGCTGTATGTTTCGTTCTTCCATGCGCTATTCCACAGTGGAACGGTAGAAAAATAGAGTGAATGTGGTTCCATGAACGTTGTGTCAAGCAAGTAAGTGAGAATTGCAGAGTAGTCATATAGATGTAGATTATCAAATTTTATGCGGGATTAAATTTAGCGTGCAGCCTTCTGCCGTCGTACAACCGCGAGTCCCGCAGCGCCTCTGAGGAAACGTGTCGGCCGTATGCTACCCGCAGAGCAGAGTGGAGTAACCGCCTTGAGCAGCCAGGAGGCGGGCGGTACGGAAATGAAGAGCTGGGACTCTGCTCCTCATCTCCGGAGGGCGCCGCCGCGCCAGATCCAGGCGCCACTGCCGCCTCGTGTTAGATGTCGCTGTGGCACGTGGGACGCGCCCGACCGAGTTTCAGATGCGATATCTGTGACGGTGTAACACCGTCTCCCAGGCCGTCCATCCAGGATATTGGTGCTCCCCAAAAGTACTATTCACCTCTGCATCTACAATGTCTGATCAGAGATATCCGGACTCCCCTATGTAATACGAATTTCACCATTTGATTCCCGAGAGGGGGACCCGCCAGTATAAAAGGAAAAGGAAAGTGTTGGCTCAAATGGCTCTGAGCACTATGGGACTTAACTTTTGAGGTCATCAGTCCCCTAGAACTTAGAACTGCTTAAACCGAACTAACCTAAGGACATCACACAGATCCATGCCCGAAGCAGGATTCGAACCTGTGACCGTAGCGGTCGCGCGGTTCCAGACTGTAGCGCCCAGAACCGCTCGGCCACACCGGCCGGCGGAGAGGGTTGTTTTGTCATTTGAGAAGCAGTAACAAACAACAGATTAGGTGGGATCGAA
Source organism: Schistocerca gregaria (assembly GCF_023897955.1). NCBI lineage: Eukaryota > Metazoa > Arthropoda > Insecta > Orthoptera > Acrididae > Schistocerca > Schistocerca gregaria. The sequence continues at coordinate 261,802,911 of NC_064925.1, read as the reverse complement.
GAGCTCAGTGACTTCGAACGTGGACTAGTCATTGATGTTACCCGAGTAACAGATCCATCAGGGGCATTTCAACCCTTCTAAAGCTGCGCAACTGGACTGTTGGTGATGTGATTGTGAAGTGGAAACGGTGAAGAAGAAGTGCATGCAGCTAAACCACTACTATGCAGATCTCGTATAGTGACGGACAGCAGAGCTTCGAGGGTTGAGGAGATTGGTTGGAAAAAATCACATGAGATCAGCTGAAGCAATCACTCGTGAGCCACAAGCAGTTAAGCTAATACAGTGGCTCTATGTAGGGAGCCAAAAACAATGGGTACAATAGACGAGCAGCTACTCATATGCCACACCTTTTCGTAATCAACGTTATACTCTGGGGCAATACGATGGAATCGTTTGGGTTTGGCGAAAGCCTGGAAAGTATTACCTGCCGTCGTTTGTAGTGCCAGTAGTGAAGTACAGAAGAGGTGGTGTTTCGGGATTGGGATGTTTTTCGTTGTTAATAAGTGGTCTCCTGAATGAGCTTAATAACACGCTAAATGGGGGAGGATATGAATAAATTTTACAGAATTTCAGACTTTGCTCCAGTTCGAAGTGTCCATCATCTCTCTCTACCTTCTCTGGTTTTCGGCTCTTGAAGAAAAACGGGCTGCCATTCCTCCATAGACATTCAAACACGTCACTGAAAGTGTTTCCAAGACATTTCAAGCCATCATAAAGGCGAAGGATGGACAGACCTCATATCAGTGCCCAATAATTTGTGTCTGCTTGTATATCTACACACTAAAAGGCACCTTACCTTGTGTGGCGGAGGTTACTTGGGGTCCCACAACCATTCGCTTCCTTCCAAGTTACGATCACAAATGGTACGTGGGGACAATGACTGTGGATAAATAAGGTTCGGATCCAGGTTAGGTTTTGGGGCTGAGGGTCGTGGTTTGTTACTGTCTCTGCCTCTCCCCCGTCCACAAAAGTCTTGCCGTCACTCCAAACTTTTAATATGCCGCAGATGTTGTATAATATGCGTAATCTTTTAATACAGTAATAATAAATTGTTTATTTACGATAAAATACGTAAATAAGTTGTCTATATCGGTGAATAACGTACAAGAAATTACAGTTCAGAAAAATATAACCTTTGAAAAGCATACATCCGAAAATTTGGGAAGTACTTGTGTCACACAATACAGCAATAGATTCGTACAACATTTTGATAACGTAACATTTTGCACAGTATAATCAGACACCAAAGCTCATGATTCGGACGTAGTTTGAACCTCATGCACCGACAGCTAAATATAGCCCTCATCTGGCTACTGCGGGGAAAGTCATTCCAGCGGTCAGCTGCCCTGGGAGCCCGAAGCCGTAGCGGGCCATGTGTTTCCGCTGACGTCACAGCACCTGCGTCACTCCAATCGACAGCGATTACCGCAGGAACTCGATGGCAATAACAACACCACGACAACACGTGCACCTGGTTACGCGGTTCCCATTCAGATCGCACCGTCGCAATATAAATGTTTGACTTGCTTTGTGTACACCGGAAATCTGGTCTCTAATCTTTTTTGCAACACTGTATTCAGCTTTGGCTACGGAAAATATGTTAATCCTTCTCAGAGAAGAATTAAACAGATTACATCGTTGTATTGGCACAAATGTCTGAACTCTCAGGAAATACTCGCAAACACAATGGATGTTAGAAATCTGTGTACGCCGGCCGCGGAGGTCTCGCGGTTCTAGGCGCGCAGTGTGGAACCGTGCGACTGCTACGGTCGCAGGTTCCAACGCTGCCTCGGGCATGGATGTGTGTGATGTCCTTAGGTTAGTTAGGTTTAAGTAGTTCTAAGTTCTAGGGGACTAATGACCACAGCAGTTGAGTCATATAGTGCTCAGAGCCATTTTTTAGAAATCTGTGTACAGTCGATCGGTGACGGAAATCGCTGCGATAATAAAGAACGAGTGAACATAACTATCGTACGTAGGCTCTAAAATAAATGTTGTAATGTGCAGTGACGTAACCCACGGTAGCAACTTGCGAAGTTTTTCTTGAATTGAAGGTAATCGCTTCTTATCTGCAGGGATGGAATTTGAAAGTTTCTACTGGATATAAGAAGCTGTTGCTGCTATGGCACGGGTGAAACAGTTTTTAAAATCCGGATGTCTTATTCTGAGAGATCGGGCAACAAATGGCCATCAGTTTTGCACTATAGCCGACTGTAGGAATGGTGGGTTCAGGAAGTCCACACTTGCTTCCTTTCTCCGTTCTAGTCTAATCTGCGCCCATAACCCGCTTTTAATTACCTCATCTAAACTTTTCTCCCTACACAAGCATTTCTTTTGTTATAAATTTTTGAATGATTCCCGGTTGACGTTGAAAAAAAGGTCATCATCAGTTTCATAGCCGCTGATGAATGCACTTCCCGCCTGAAAACATTTATGATACAAAGCAGTGGATGGTAACAATTATCCGTTCGACATGAAAAGAAGTATAATTGATGTATTGACACATCGAACTCACAAACTCGTTTCAGTTCAAATATTTTGATAATAGACAAAGAAAATTTGTGCTTTACATTTGTCAAAGTTCGACTGGTGCTCGTAACAGAAACTCCAACTTGAGGGCCTAACATTCGCGTCATACAAAAAATAAGGTGTGGAAATCAGTTTATGCTAATAGTAGAGTGTTCTTATGTGTAATTACGGACTGCCGGTTCGTGGTAACTTACAAGCCTCTGAATTTTTTTGTAGATGACACAACAGTCACTGATTTCAAATATTTGTATATCAATGACTGTCGTGACATCTGTAATAATTTCATAACACTTTGTCGTTGTCTCCTTCAGTGACACTACTCCCTCATTTCCTCAGTATCGTATTACTTGCTCACCTTTCTCTAACTTTGCAACGGCTTGTGCCAATTAGATGAAAAGTACAAAATACAACGTCTCTATGAAAAAGAACACTCCGTAGCGGTGGCTGGCCAAATTACAGGCATGTACAATCGTGCTGAGACACGTACCCACCTGTTTCTTCGACAAGTCGACGAGTTCAGAGACATTCGGCCTGTAAAATTCATCTGCCTGGATTGCAGTGCACAATCTCTGCCGCTGCGCTTCTTCGCCGGCTGGTGCCGCCGAGCGGTTCTAGGCGCTTCAGTCTGGAACCGCTACGGTCGCAGGTTCGAATCCTGCCTCGGGCGTGGACGTGTGTGCTACCCTTAGGTTAGGTAGGTTTAAGTAGTCTAAGTTCTAGAGGACTGAGTCCCATAGTGCTCAGAGCCTTTTGAACAATTTTTTTTTTTTTTTGCACTTCTTCTGGCGACACATTCGAACACTTCGAATGATATGATAGGTCAGTAATGAGGTTATTTAGCTAGTAAATAAATATCAATCTCTTCTGGTAAAAACTGACTATGTTGTTGAAGCCCTTAGTCCTCCAATTTACTTACTGTTTATTTAGCCTGACCAGATTAGGGCCTTAAGACCTTCTATTATTAGATTGGTGCATAAGTTGGTAGCATTTTTGTTTTGCGAATTGGTTTTTCGGTTGCTATGGAGTCATTTATCGACTGTCATTTTTTATTCTTGCTATTTGAGTTTGCATGTCATTTAGTCATTTGAAGACTGTGAGTGGACCTGTTGACGCCAGAAAATGGAGTTCCAAGTGGAGAAATCGGAAAATTTCTGACAAACTCTTCTGTTTGCGTTCAGCTTAAGGATGACAGCAGCAAAGGCAGCCAGAAACATTTGCACCGTGTAAGGGGTATTGCCACTGCGGCTATCTTCGTCGTTAAAGGGTTAAAGTATTTTTTTTAATGATTATTAAATTGACACCCTAGCTGGAAACAGGCGTTGATATACTTCATTGGGGACATGTTGAAAATCTGTGCCCCGACCGGGACTCGAACCCGGGATCTCCTGCCTACATGGCAGACATTCTATCCATCTGAGCCACCGGGGGCACAGAGGATACTGCGACTGCAGGGACTTATCCCCTGCACGCTCCCCGTGAGACCCACATTCCCAACATGTCCACACCACTACATTCGTAGTGCGCCTAATAGATGTTTGCCCATCATACTCATTACTCGTGGCAAATTAATCTACCAAGTCCCGTACAAGTTCGGACATAGCGTGTGCGTTCACACAGGAAATGGGAGCGTGCAAGGGATCGGTCCGTGCAGGCGCACTATCCTCTGTGCCCTCCGTGGCTCAGATGGATAGAGCGTCTGCCATGTGAGCAGGAGAGCCCGGGTTCCCGTCCCGGCCGGGGCACACATTTTTAACATGTCCCCAATGAAGTATATCAACGCCTGTTTGCAGCTAGGGTGTCCATTTAATTATCATTTCATTCTACCAAAGCTGCATGGTCATCAACGGTTTCTGTTCTTTCCGAGAGGGAAGGAGCGCCTGGACCCCGGCACGAATCCGCCGGGCGGATTTGTGTCGAGGTTCGGTGAACCGGCCAGTCTGTGGATGGTTTTTAGGCGGTTTTCCATCTGCCTCGGCGAATGCGGTCTGGTTCCCCTTATTCCGCCTCAGTTACACTATGTCGGCGATTGCTGCGCAAACAAGTTCTCCACGTACGCGTACACCACCATTACTCTACCACGCAAACATAGGGGTTACACTCGTCTGGTGTGAGACGTTCCCTGGGGGAGAGGAGGGGGGGGGGGGGGGGTCCACCGGGTGCCGAACCGCACAATAAAGCTGAAAGAGTGGTTCGGTGTGGGGCGGCGGAGGGGTGAAGTGGACTGTGGTGGTCGTCGTGGGGTTGTGGACAACTGCGGCTGCGGCGGGGACGGAGCCTCTCCGTCGCTTTTAGGTCCCCGGCTGCAATACATTAGAATACAATACAATGGTAATGTGGTTCATAGTGCCTGTATGAAATTATTATAAAGAAGTGAAACAACAAGAGCAGAGATCATGCCAGAACAGGAGCTGGTTAGCTCCACTGCGAGTGCCCGTCTCGGTGTTCACAGTGGGCCGTGTAACGGTGCGCAGCTAAGGCGGAGCGCCACGCAGCTGCCTTGCGGGACACCGCAACACCGTGGAACGTGCCTGGGACGGCCGCGCGCGCTACTAGCTCGGCAAGCAGCGCCGCACAAGGCGGCGGACACTAAGCGCCGTAACGCCAAATAATACCAGATCTACCTACTCAGCAGGAGACCCAGGCTGTGTAATCCCGGTGCGACATAAATTTTCAATTTTACCCATTGACACAAATCAATGCCCACTGCTAGCTGGTGTCTTCAATTCCGTTGTGTCTTTTTTTCAATTCTTCTTTGTTTCCTATTTTTCCAGTACTCCGTATTTTCCCGTACTGTATTTTCTCTCTTCTGTTGATGCTGTTCCCGTTTTCTTATCTCTCCTGCCTTGAAAGCCATCTAAATTTAGTATTTTATTCTTAAAACGGTTTATTTCTGTCATTTGCAACTCTTTGAAGTTGTTTCTTTCTAGTTCATTTCTTATTTCTGTAATCCTTACCATTATCGATTTCTTTTTCCAGAAATTCTGCGACATTTATTTCGTTAGCCTGTTCCCTTTCATTCTGCAGAGGTGTTCAAAGGCGACGAATCTTCGTTTTGCCATCACTTCTGATATTTTCTTTATACGTTCTTAGATCTGCCCCTTAGTTCTGATTTTCAAAGATCTGTGAATTGTATTGTACGCATTATTTTTCTAATAATCTGTACATTAAGACGTCAAAGAAGCCTTTTGCGCTCTGTGTAGGATTACGGAATATTGATAATTTTTAGTTACGGACAGTCTGACGGCAACTGAATAAAACACAATTTTAGTGCCTTACGCGTTTCGCCTTTATTTTCTGCAAGGCATCATCAGTGGCAGGTTGCGTGGACAATTTCTTACATAGTACGCTCCTCTCGCATTTTTGGTGTTGCTCTTCTTCTTATGAATGCCAATTTGCGGTTTTTTTCCACGTTCCACAGCACTATAAACTGTTTCACTGCAATGTTTTGGTTTCTGTTGCCGACTGTCAAACCGTCCATAAGTAAAAATTATCAATACACCGTAATATTACACGCAACTGAGGAAGACAGGACTACAAGAGTTGAAGATGTCTGTGTAGGATGTCTACATTCTGATAAATGTTTATCGTAGAGAGCTTTGAAGTTGTCATAGTGCCTCAAACGCTCAGTATGACGGTATGTGCTCCCTGAATTGCTTTTCGAAGTTGCTCTCTGTTTCTCCTACTTACCATTTATTGCAGTAATTGCACTTGATCCGATACATATGTAAACGTCATCGCCCCCTCCTCCTCTCCCCCCCCCCCAAAAAAAAACAAAAAAAAAAAATTCAAGGAAAAGATATTACACAGAGTAACTTCGAACGATAGAAACGAACTATAGGAAATGAGTCTAGAGAGGGATATGCCGGAGCCATAGTCCGCCCATGTGCGGCCATGCCGCATGGCTCGCAGCTCGCTGCAGGCCTGGAGTTGCGTCGCTTTCTTTTGCCGGATGCCGTCCAGAGAGAAGAGAGAGGCGGTGTGTGCACTCAGGCCCGCCCTAATACAATACACCACACTACGCTCCAGCTACGGCGCCCGTACGCTGGACTGCCGCCGTAGAGCAGTGGAGCGCTTAAAAACATTTCGTCACCTCAGGACGTAGCGGTGGATTGCCACTAAAAGCACACACACACTTACTCTCTCTCTCTCTCTCTCTCTCTCTCTCTCTCTCATAATGCTGATTTTATTATTAACCGCCACTTAACACAATTTGTCCGATATGAGCACCTGAGACATCGACGAGATCGTGCATTCGTAAAACGACGTAATCTACAGTTGATCGCAGCATTTCCAGTGGAATCCGAGCAAGGTGTTCCTTCATGTAAGGTATGGCTGAACGTGTCCCTGGTAAACACGATATCCCCAGAGTCAAAAGTCACATGGGTTCAGGTCGGGTGATCTTGCAGTCCATGCATCTGGAAAACCTCTGGACGTAACACATTCGTTGTAGGTTCCATTAAGCAGTTCTTCCACTGGCTAGCGGTATGAGGCGTTGTCGTATATTGCGTGAAAACAGTGGTTTCCAGACAGATGCGCTCGTCCAAGGCAGGAATCACATGCTGCACAAGAAGGTCTCGATAATGAGCAGTTGGCAAGGCGCACCAGATAGGCCCTCTGGTTGCATTCTCTTCAAAGAACAACGGACCGAGAATGAAGGGGCTTGTGAATCCACACCATACAGTCACATACGGGGAGAGCAATGACTCTTCTTGCTATAACGGATCTTTTACGTTGGGATAAATTTATTTTATTTTTTGTTAGATGTTTTCGTTAAATAGCTGAATAAATTGTAATCAGAAATAATTTAATCAAGCAGAGTAGAAAAGATAAAGTCAAAGAGATGTTCATTGGACGGACATTGTCGTAATGTAACGTCATTGCGTTGTTCGGTTGTTAAAAGAAGTCGTTTGTGTTCCGTTCTGCTGTTCGGACGTGCGCGTATCTGAAAGGAATTAATTCAGGGACTAGAATAATCTTTTACATAATAGTTACTATTCGATGTTCCGACAAAAGGGGTTAACGTCAGTGTTTATTTGAATTGTGGACGACATGATTAGTTTTGAGAGATACGTGAAAACGGACGTAACGAAAGTTGTTCGCATATCATCCTTGAACGTGACTTTTTATTTAATTAACGTTAGCGGGCTCAATCCCTCTTTCCTCCTAGATAGTGATCATTCATTAACATTTACGTCATAAGAAAAAGCATTATTAATAAAAGTGATGTTAAGTCACAATACGTGGTATTCCATTAGTGTGGAACCGACGTAATAGCTCTGAAATGACATTGATATATAATTTGTGTTAAATACTGAACTGAGATAGAAAGTAAATTGAAATTAGTGAACATTTGATACTGAGGCTATAGAAGCAGAAGCGCTTAAGGTTTCTCTTCTTTAAAATGACAAAATAGGTACGAATTTTAACTCAATAGTCGACATTACGTATTGCAAAGACATTAGCGTTTCATACTTATTTTTACGACGCGCTGTTAAACAAAGGAACGTTGAGTCTCTGTACGAGTAATAAAATTAAATCTAAAAACATAATTAATAACGGCGAACTCCGCTTTAATAAACTGTCGTCATCGGCCAATAACTGCTCAACCCTGGAGACATGTGTGGTGAAATTAGAAGTCGGGCGTATAAAACATACATAAAAGTCCATACAAGCTACAGTGGAGTCGACACAACACGACGTGGGCAGTTATATTGCGCAAGCCACGGTTTAACAGTACCCTAAATTCGACACTCCTGAGTGTTCACCGCAGCCTGTACCGTAAAATGTGCTTCGTCACTCCGAAGAATATTGTCCGGCCACATGCAGAACGCCGCTGCGGATTGTGAGGTTTCATCTGAATCTTGTTCGGGTACCAGTGTGAAATTGGCCGCTAAACGTTATGCACTGCTGACCATGGGATGGACAATTCTTGTGACGCTGCATGAGCACTATTACTACCCGTGGCAAGTGCTGTGTAGTCAGTTGCAGCAACAGCAACCTTGTCAATATTTTCCACCAGAATAGAACGCTTTCCTCTTCCAGGTGCCACACCAAACTCGCCAGTGTTTTTAAATTTCATTATCATCTCCTTTAAGCCATTTGTCTGCCCCGATAGCTGAGTGGTTAGGGCGGCGGTCTGTCACGCCAACGGGCCCGCGTTCGATTCGCGGCTGGGTCACGGATATTCTCCTATTAGGGGCTGGGTGTTGTGTTGTCCTCATTATCATTTCATCATCATCAGTAGAAGACAACGGGAAACCACCACAGGAATCAGTTCCCTAGCCGCCCATACGGTGGACCTCTCTGACGAGGCTTCCCCCAGTACAAGACCTGCCGTAAGGCAGAATACAAAGCCATTAAAAAAAAAAAAAAAAAAAAAAAAAAAAAAAAAAAAAAAAAAAAAAAAAAAACAGTTAATGACATTGGGCTTCTGCTCAGACCTTCCAGTCGGCGATACTCTCTCAATGTAACACTGTAATTGCTGTTGTTCACACAAAAGCTTCATTAACAGTGCACAGTCTCTCTTCTCGATAGCCGTACTGTTCACTAGCAGTGCACGGTCCCTCTTCTGTTTATTTATTCACTCTCAACTTCCGTAGGACCAAATTGAGGGGCAAATCTCCAAGGTCATGGAACATGTCAGTACATGAAATTACGACATAAAAGTAATGACAGATAAAAATAAATGTTTATGAACCCGAAAAAGTCAGTCCCTCAGCTTAAGTAAACGCAATCAACAATGCAACAAGAATCAGCTTAATTTTTCAGGAAACTTTTCGACAGAATAGAAGGAGTGACCCATGAGGAAACTCTTCAGTTTCGATTTGAAAGGGCGTTGATTATTGCTGAGAGTTTTGAATTCGAGTGGTAGCTTATTGAAAATGGATGCAGCAGTACACTGCACACGTTTCTGCACAAGAGTCAAGGAAGTCCTATCCAAATGCAGGTTTGATTTTGGCCGAGTATTAACTGAGTGAAAGCTGCTTCTTTTTGTGAATAAGCTAATACTGTTAACAAGAAATTATATATATATATATATATATATATATATATATATATATATATATATATATACTCCTGGAAATGGAAAAAAGAACACATTGACACCGGTGTCAGACCCACCATACTTGCTCCGGACACTGCGAGAGGGCTGTACAAGCAATGATCACACGCACGGCACAGCGGACACACCAGGAACCGCGGTGTTGGCCGTCGAATGGCGCTAGCTGCGCAGCATTTGTGCACCGCCGCCGTCAGTGTCAGCCAGTTTGCCGTGGCATACGGAGCTCCATCGCAGTCTTTAACACTGGTAGCATGCCGCGACAGCGTGGACGTGAACCGTATGTGCAGTTGACGGACTTGAGCGAGGGCGTATAGTGGGCATGCGGGAGGCCGGGTGGACGTACCGCCGAATTGCTCAACACATGGGGCGTGAGGTCTCCACAGTACATCGATGTAGTCGCCAGTGGTCGGCGGAAGGTGCGCGTGCCCGTCGACCTGGGACCGGACCGCAGCGACGCACGGATGCACGCCAAGACCGTAGGATCCTACGCAGTGCCGTAGGGGACCGCACCGCCACTTCCCAGCAAATTAGGGACACTGTTGCTCCTGGGGTATCGGCGAGGACCATTCGCAACCGTCTCCATGAAGCTGGGCTACGGTCCCGCACACCGTTAGGCCGTCTTCCGCTCACGCCCCAACATCGTGCAGCCCGCCTCCAGTGGTGTCGCGACAGGCGTGAATGGAGGGACGAATGGAGACGTGTCGTCTTCAGCGATGAGAGTCGCTTCTGCCTTGGTGCCAATGATGGTCGTATGCGTGTTTGGCGCCGTGCAGGTGAGCGCCACAATCAGGACTGCATACGACCTAGGCACACAGGGCCAACACCCGGCATCATGGTGTGGGGAGCGATCTCCTACACTGGCTGTACACCTCTGGTGATCGTCGAGGGGACACTGAATAGTGCACGGTACATCCAAACCGTCATCGAACCCATCGTTCTACCATTCCTAGACCGGCAAGGGAACTTGCTGTTCGAACAGGACAATACACGTCCGCATGTATCCCGTGCCACCCAACGTGCTCTAGTAGGTGTAAGTCAACTTCCCTGGCCAGCAAGATCTCCGGATATGTCCCCCATTGAGCATGTTTGGGACTGGATGAAGCGTCGTCTCACGCGATCTGCACGTCCAGCACGAACGCTGGTCCAACTGAGGCGCCAGGTGGAAATGGCATGGCAAGCCGTTCCACAGGACTACATCCAGCATCTCTACGATCGTCTCCATGGGTGAATAGCAGCCTGCATTGCTGCGAAAGGTGGATATACACTGTACTAGTGCCGACATTGTGCATGCTCTGTTGCCTGTGTCTGTGTGCCTGTGGTTCTGTCAGTGTGATCATGTGATGTATCTGACCCCAGGAATGTGCCAATAAAGGTTCCCCTTCCTGGGACAATGAATTCACGATGTTCTTATTTCAATTTCCAGGAGTATATATGAGAGAGAGAGAGAGAGAGAGAGAGAGAGACACGCCAATGTCAAAATATCCAGACTCGTGAACAGGGGTCGACACGAGGTTCGTGATCTTACCCCGCTTATTGCCCGAACCGCCCGTTTCTGAGTCAAAAATATTCCTTTAGAATGGGAAGAGTTGCCCCAAAATATACCATACGACATAAGTGAATGAAAATAAGCAAAGTAGACTAATTTTCGTGTCGAATGATCACTCACTTCATATACAGTTAGAATAGTAAAAATGGAAGTATTAAGTATCTGAACAAGATCCTGAACTTGGTATTTCCACGATAGCTTACTGTCTACCTGCACACCTAGAAATTTCTGTTAAATTAAAACGTCAGGTTTTGTTGAATTGTGTGTTAAAGACTATAAAAACGTATACTGTGATTTAGCGTTAGTTTATTTTCTACAAGCCATGAACTTAGGTCAAGAACTGCACTATTTAGAACCGAGCCAATGTTGCACACAACATCCTTTACTACCAAGCTACTGTCATCAGCAAACAGAGGTACTGTAGAGTAATCCGTAATACTAGAGGGCATATCATTTATAAGAAACAGGAGTGGCCCCAACACTGATTCCTGCCCCCCCCCCCCCCCCCCATTTGATCATACCCCACTCAGACCCCACATCACAGCCATTCTCAACATTGTGAATAATGACCTTCTGCTGTCTGTTGCTACAATATGAGGTGACCCAATTGTGAGCTACTCCCCGTATTCCGTATATGGTCCAACTTCTGGAGCAATATTTTGTGATCAACACAATCAAATACCTTAGTTAAATAAAAAAAATATTCCAAGCGCTCGAAAACTTTTGTTTAACTCATCCAGTACCTCACAGAGAAGAGAGAATATAGCACTTTCAGTTGTTAAACGACTTCTAAAGCCGAACTGTACATAGCCATACTGTTCACTCAAGTTATGGCTTGTAAAATTACAGCGTGGACGTCACATCGTCCCACAAACAGTATATCTCTCCAGATTTGCAGCCGCACCCTATCTACCAATTTTCACTGCCATAGATAGTTACAACCGACGCTGGACCTGCGTGAGTAACTGAACTTTAATTATAACCACGTGGTATTTTTTTTATTTACACCCAGTTTGTCTTCATATCCTCATCAGGTATCTTAAACTCATTCATTAACAATTTTTTGTCAGAGTGAAAGATGCTACTGTATGGGTATTGTAATTAATGTATTAGTGAGAAGTAGCAATATAAAACAAAGTATTTCGCGTCAGTTTGGTTTCCAAAACGGAGAGAGTTGGAACATAGAGAGTGATATGTATTTCTAGGGTTTCGGTTCAAATGGCTCTAAGCACTATGGGACTTAACATCTGACATCATCAGTCGCCTAGACTTAGAACTACTTAAATCTAACCAACCTAAGGACATCACAAACATCCATGCCCAAGGCAGGATTGGAACCTGCGACCGCAGCAGCAGCGCGGTTCCGGACTGAAGCTCCTAGAACCGCTCGGCCACAGCGGCCGGCTGGGGGTTTCGGAAGACGGCTATGCAAAAAGTACAACACACACAGAAAATAGACATATATCAGTGATACAGCACCTCTCAAAGTTCTTAACAGATGCTCAGTGTGGCACAGTTTGTGACGTGAATGCGTGTGCGCAATTTATTGACTCGAACTATCCGGAAGTGCGCAATAGTAATCCACAGGAGCAGGCTGTAATAAGATATCTGTAAACCATTTCCGGCCTTATCTTCGCCAATAAGACACTGATACATAGAGAATAACTCGCAACAAGTACCCATTGTTTCTATTATGGCATTTCGTGGGACACGTGTCTTTTTTATTGTTTGATGCGGCCCGCCACGAATTCCTGTCCTGTGCCAGTTATTTCATCTCAGAGTAGCAATTGCAAGCTACTTGTGGGTATATTGCAATCTGTCATCCTCTACAGTTTTAACCCGCTACAGCTTCCTCTAGTAGCATGGAAGTTATTCCCTGATGTCTTAAAAGATGTCCTATCAACCCGTAATTTTCAGATTTCGCCTGTAGCACCACATCTCAAACGCTTCGAGACTCTTCTCCGGAATAGAAACATATGTCCTACTGGTAATGAAAAGTAAAGATATCTGATTATTATCTGAAGACTGAAACTTGTTGTAAATAAAGAAGTATTTATTAGCAGCTTATGGCAGCCAAACTATGACCTTCTCTTTATTTCGTACGAACTGAGAGCACCAATTTCACAAAATACTCCGATGTTAGGCAGGATTCCATAAATGCGTTCTTGCATGACACCTCTTTCCGCGAACCACTTCACTGTTGATGGTGACAATACAAGTTAGTTTTTGTAACTCCGACTGCTCTTGGATCTTAAAGATATCGTAGCAGTTCGCCTCTAGCTGGGCCGAAGACTTTAACAACTCCAGAGCTGTCTCTCGACTAGACAGTCACGGAGAAGTTCATTGTTGCAATTCTGTGCGTTTCATGAAGTGTCTGGCAGCACTCCAAAAACCCCTACACCCCTGATTCGTTAAAGAATCTAACTCCGATGTATAAAACAGCATCAAGAGTCTCGTTACTTCACGAATGAGTTAATGTGTTCAATATTTGACGTTACACATAAAGCGAGAAAAAGTTTGGATTAAGTTTCTAACTATGTTTAAAGTTCGTTAGAAGCCACCTGCTGCTGTCATTATGAAATACTAGATCAGTATAGCATTGTTAATTTGATTGAAAGCTAGTTTTTCATGTATATCAATATTCATGATGCGACATCTCCCGAAGTGTGTGCTGTAGATTGATATAACTTTACGGGTACATGCTGTGGGATATGTCGATACTCTCTGTAACTGTGTTCCGAATAGAGATAGTAAAGAAGTAATAAATTAAAACGTCTTGCCTGATACTGCAGTGCTACAGCGAACATTCAGTAAGCAATAAACTTATTTCCTTTCAATACTTTTTGGGTGGTGTTAGCGAAGAAACGTCTAAAATAGTTTGAAATTATGTGTAAAGTATGTTGGAAGTCACTGTATGCACTCCGTCTCAAAGTAATGCATGAATAAAGTCTGGGTAATTTGCGCGCCTTGAGCTATTCTTTCTCGAGACGATCATGACAGCGTCTTAAAGTTTTAAATTCGCTCTCTAATTATAGGCACTTCCTGACACTCAAATTTTTGTTGCCCGTGGAATGCGTTAGACAGACAAACTGGAAGTGAAGTTGGGTGACCGTTTTAACCACTAGGTATGAATTTCGCAATCCATACATATTATCGCAGAAGTATCCGAGTAGTGTAGTTACTGTAGTGATTATGATACTAGATTGTTGAATGGAGGGCCGTGAGTTCAAGACTACCTGAAATGAAATATTTTAACTTCTATATTCAGTTCGAGTACGTTCTAGAAGTATCCACAAATGGCAAGAATCATTGTACAGGAATGATCTGTAGCTGTATATATACCGTATGTATTCTGGCCGGAGGCAGTTCGCTCCGCGCTCTTGTATATGCAAGTGCCGAATAAACCTTCGTTAAGTGAAGTTAGTGTTCATCATTCATCTACTTACACACACACAAACACTCACGACGAACACTAACTTGACTTAACGAAGGTTTATTTAGCACTTGCACGTACACAGAAGGTGTGTGTGTGTGTGTGTTTCCCACATCTGCTCCTAAACCACTGAACTGATTTCAGGCAAATTTGGTACACACACCCCTTAATGTTACAATTGCTGTGAAGACAAGAACCACCCGTCTATCATAGTTAGGAGTATGACGTAATAAACAACCTGCCTACAATAGTTAGGGGTATGACGTCATAAACACCGAGATACGCGAAGAACTGACGCACTATGCATGACGTTTAAATTTATTACCTCTTTGCTATTAACTCTATTTGCAACAAACTACGTAGACAGTATCCGCATGCGCCACTGAATGTTCTTACGCAAATATAGCATTGTGTGACACACAGTTCAACAGATATGACATGATAAATATTGAGATATGTGAAAAAATGTCGCGTAATGCTTAAAATTTTAATATATTTATTTTTTACTATTAAGCACGCACACGCGCTTTCGACAGCTGTCAACTGCGGAGCGCAAATTGTCGTAGGCGAAAACTATAGCCGTCTATAGAGCCATGAAGAGGCGTTACCATAGAGACGTTTACAAAATCGTGGCATAGAAACGCAAAGCAGCTGCGTCCAGCGTACAGAAACTGCTGGGATCATCTTCCTTGATTTGGATACTATACTTGCACGTTATACGTATTTCCTTGGACGATCGCTTCATAATTGCAAAGAGATTATCAGGAATAAATGGAAATGAAACTATTTCGATGCTTCACTACAGACACAGTTCAGTTTTTGTTTTCGTTTCTAATAGAAAACTGGCAAAATGAATGCTGGGGCAACGCCGGGGTTTTTCAGCTAGTTCGATTTAAAGAACACGCACGAAACTCCGACAGTAACCAATCCACATACTGTAAATCACATCCTCCCACCAATGCCGTACCGAAGGGGTGGTGAGATAGACCCCTGCCAAGGGTACAGACAGCAAGGACGCGGAAAAACTTACCCAAGAAAAGAAATACAACGGTTTAAGAATTAAGCGGGAGATGTATGATATCTCTCCGACCTCCAGTGGTCTTATTTTCTGCATACGAGACGCTTTTCTCTCGGTCTGCTGCTTAAACTTACGTTGTTGTCACATCGTAATTTTTACGGTGTCGTTTCGCCCAAGACGAATCACAAATAAATTATTTCTCTAAAACTGTGCTTCCGTGCCTAATAAATGTTGTGACATGCATTTTTTACTTCGGCTAAATGTTATTACATGCGATTCAACTTCAGGGAGTGATGTTTATATTTTTCATGATTTTTTTTATTTTACGAGTCATCTTCTGAAAATTCGTATAAATTTTTAAATGAAAAAATGTCTCTTTCTGAGACAAGTAATAGCTGTTTCAGGAGTGAGGGTAAGAAAATTATACATGATCAATGTATACACATACCGATAGCGACTCAAAATTATACCGATAGCTTACATGTGAAGAAATGTCACGTAGAAGGCAAAGCAGCATGAGACGTGAAGGTAATTTGTGAATCAGTATCGAGCCTCCTAATGAAAGCCATAAAGTAGACATTTGAAATGAAAACTAAAGGATACGAAATTCTGTTATATACTTGTAGGACAGGGTGAAGGCAGCCATTGTCTCTTGCTAAAAGCTAAAATTTGCAATAAAACGTTGGACGCTGTCGGTCTAAGGGGGACAGTCTTTATCTTCTCTGAAAGGGAAATGAAAAACAAAGTCAAGAAGCAAGGCGACATCTGTAAATAGCAGCCGCGCGTTTCAAGTTAGAATTCACGAGAAATGTTCCCAGCGGAGAAACAGAACACAAAAGAAGGGGTTGGCTGTTCCTAAGAAGTTCAACCGCTCGTAGATATTTGCCTCCCGTTACACTGGGATCGTTGTCTTTCTGACGCTTCAATTTCTGGACGGGGAACTTCTCCTTTAGAATATCCAGCAGTAACTCACCCAGAATAATCGGGAAAAGGCATACATCCTCCAGCGTAGCTCGAGAATATTGTTTTCGATGTATGGTATTAAATTTGATGAAATATTTTTGCTGTTTACTGACAATGTTTGTTTGCCAATATAGGCCTATTGCCAGAACTCTTGTGTAAAGCACCTAAAAGCTGTGCGATCAAGAATAAAATAATAATAATAATAATAATAAGATTTCTTCAAGTGCCGATATCTGACAAAATTTATTTCGGAGATGATACGATACATAACAATCTCTCTTTAAGAATGGTGTACAACAAACTTCCATAGTACGGTCACTGTTGCTCAATTCCTTTGTCGAAGAGGCAATGTGGACAGTATCTCCACGGCTTATCTTCTCTCCAACAGCAACCGACATTTTCCAGCAGGATAACTATCTGTATTACAAGGTCAATCTGTGCTATGAAGGTTTGATCGAGAGTGATAGTGAACTTCCTTTTATGTTTTGGCCAACAGATATTCCTGATCTGAAACCAATAGGACACATCTGCGACTCTACCAGACACCATCTCCGCATCCACCACCGCTGATTTAAGGGAGTTGTGTGACCTGTGCTTCGACATCTGTTGCCATGTACCTCCAACATACCTACCAAATACGGCACGCACTATCGTTGCTATATTGCGTTCCACAGGAGGACCAACATGCTATAAATCAAATGTCCTATCATACTACACCCCCATCTGGTCGGCTTCTTCCATATATTCCTTAACTTGCTTATTCTGTGAAATACTTAGTTTCTTACTTTATCAGTATATTTAATTTTCAGCATTCTTGTACAGCACCACTTCTGAAAAGCTTCGAATGTCTTCTCTTCTGGTTTTACCTCCGTCCATGACACACTGTTATGTCCAGACGTACATCCTCAGAAATGTTTTCACCAGATTAAGGCCATTGTTTGATACTACTAGACATATTTTGGCGAGCAATGCCCTCTTTGCGTTGTCTACCCTGATTATTTATTAGCAGGGAAGAAAGAATGTATCCACGACTTACAGCCATTTGTAACCTGAGCACTTCTCTCAGTTTTTCGTTCTGTGTATTACCTCTTGGTTCTTGTACTTGCTGTAGAGGGTGTTAGCCGATGGCTGAGAATGGTATACTGAACAACATTACATTGGTACGATGGCTATTCAGAAAGAAAGTTCTGATTGGTCGTGAAATGGAGACAATTGTGAAAATCAAAAATGTTTTTTAGGAATATTTAGCTGCACATTCCTGCTACTTCTCTACATAGTCGCCGCTCCGACTTAGACATTATCGCAGCGTTGTCCCAACTTTCCAATACTCTCGTCGTATAACGCAGGCGCGTGTGCTTTCCGCCAATACTCTGCGCTGGTCTACAGCTCATTGACTCTGCCTAAACGTTGTCTATATAGCCAGCGGTTCATGTGAGCAGAGATGAAACTCAGGGACAGCCAGTTAGAGGCTCTATTGTGGGTGATCAAACACTTCCCATCGAAAACGCTGCGGAGCATCTTCGTTGCCCCTTCAGAGTGCGGCAGGGATTTGTCATGAAGACAGAAATGCATGACAGCTGTGTTATGTGGGCTGCATGATGTCAGGCGAAATCTCTCACCAGTTGGCGGGAGACAATATTTCCTAGGTATCTTTTTGTGAGCTTACTGTGCACTGAGACCCGAAAAGAGTGACGTGACACAATTGATGGGCAAACCAGAGGCAGTGCCCAACACATCTGTGCAAAGCTTCATCCGATTTTCACAGCGGTTTCCATTTCGCGACCGATCGGACTTACTTTCCAAATAGCCCTTGTATTTACTTGCTTTCCAGACATAATTATAAGCTATTATGAGTAGTATGTTTATAGGTTGGTTACTACCTCCAAGTACACGTGGCATAAGCAAGCTGCCAGTGCTTATTTTGCCCATGGCAGCAGGTCAGGTATTGAAGTGTGAATGTGTGTGCACTAAACGGATAGTTTATACTGACAGGCGTAGTTATGAATGTGTAGAAAACATCAGGTAGTAAATTACATGATGTGTTCGCGGGACAAAACAACTGACACACTACGGGGGGTACATATTAAGTTATGAATGATCACAAT
Organism: Schistocerca gregaria; assembly: GCF_023897955.1. Lineage (NCBI taxonomy): Eukaryota > Metazoa > Arthropoda > Insecta > Orthoptera > Acrididae > Schistocerca > Schistocerca gregaria. The sequence goes on along the minus strand of NC_064925.1, from coordinate 261,784,254 downwards.
ATCTATACCTATACTCCTAACATCCTGCATAGTACCCATATTACTCTATATCTCAAAGCCATTTTTCTATGAATTTCAAAAATCATCCATTATTTTTCGTTGTCGAACGCTTTCTCTAGATCGACAAACGGTACGAATGTGTCTTTATATTTCGTATGTGTTGCTTCCATTGTCATTTTCAACGTCAGAGCTACCTCTATACCTCCCCTAAAGCAAGTTTAATTGCCCGGTAAGAAAGCATAAATTTCTTTCTCCGTTCTACTATGTATTAATCACGTCAACAACGTGGACGCATGATCTGTTATTCTGCTTATGTGATACGAGTAGTTCTAGCAATCATTTTCCTGTGCTATCTTCGGCTGTGTGCATGATATTCTTGCAGTAACCCAGTGTAATCTCTCCAGTCTCACAGATTCCTCTTCCCAATGAATTTATAAATTCCGAATTAATGTTACATCTACATGGATACTATGCAAATCTCATTTAAGTGCCTGGCAGAGGGTTCATCGAACTACCTTCACAATTCTCTATTATTCCAATCTCGTATAGCGCACGGGAAGAATTATCTTGGTGACCGTTCCTCCCTATGTAAGTCGATGTCAACAAAATATTTTCGCATTCGGAGGAGAAAGTTGGTGATTGGAATTTCGTGAGAAGATTCCGTCGCAACGAAGAACGCCTTTCTTTTAATGATGTCCATCTCAAATGCTGTATCATTTCTGTGACACTCTCTCCCATATTTCGCGATAATATAAAACGTGCTGCCTTTCTTTGAACTTTTTCGATGTACTCAGTCAGTCCTATCTGGTAAGGATCCCAGACCGTGCAACAGTATTCCAAAAGTGGACTGACAAGCGTAGTGTAGGCAATCTCCTTAGTAGGTCTGTTACATTTTCTAAGCGTCCTGCCAATAAAACGCAGTCTTTGGTTAGCCTTCCGCACAAAATTTTCTGTGTGTTCCTTCAAATTTAAATTGTTCGTAATTGTAATACCTGTGTATTTAGTTGAATTTACGGCTTTTAGATTAGACTGATTTATCGTGTAACCGAAGTTAAACCCGTTCCTTTTAGCACTCATGTGGATGACCTCACATTTTTCGTTATTTAAGGCCACTTTTCGCACCATTCCGGTACTTCTTCTAAATCGTTTTGCAGTTTGTTTTGACCTTCTGATGACTTTATTGGTCGATAAACGACAGCGTCATCTGCGAACAACCGAAGACGGCTGCTCAGATTGTCTCCGAAATCGTTACCTATTCCTTCTGCCTTATTTGCTCGTAAGACCTCCACAGCTTTGTCAAACTCTAAGATAGGATCCCATGATTGTTATGTGACCGTGAATGCTTGCGTAAATGAACGGAAAAATCGTTGGCAAGGTACGTGATAAATATATACGGTGCCCAGTAAGAGCGAAAACATATTAGCTAATCTGTAACCGTTCGCAGTCAACGTAGTTAGACTGAAACTAAGGACAGCGAGCGCTGAAATTTTTCAGGTTGAAATGGAATTTATTTGCTATCCTGTCCTTTCCGTCACTCTGATGTAACAAGCCGTAGATGGACGTCAAACGTAAAACACGTTAAATTCGGTTTGGAGCGGAAAAATATTTAGTGGCAGTACGTGTGAGGTACTAAGCAAATCCCTGTGTGAAAAAGAGAAAACACATGGTGTTAGGTGGCTTGTAGAAATGCGTCCCAATAACGAGGAAATCCAGCGTGCGGTCGTGTGGGACGAGGGAACACAGCAGATAAAGCGTTCGCAGTAATGGGTTTCGAGAGAGCCAACACGTCGCTTCCTGCTGCCGCTCGGTCAGCTACTCTACTAAACAAATGCCGTCATTAAAAATAACATTTCACGGTTATATTTTTTGTCAGGTGGAGCTTTTGAAAAACTGACAGCTGTTGGCCGTGCCTCAGCAATTACGTGGGACAAATGAGAACTCGCCATGGGAAAGTGGTGGGAAGAGTGTTGGGGGGCGGGGGATTCTGATTTTGACGCACACGCCTGCTCGCTCGTAAAAGCGCGCACACTTTGTCGCTCTGAATGAAGGGGAAATTAAATCCAAATATAGAACGGTTGTGTGCGTGACAGAAATCCGCAGAGCAGAATACTTTTGAAAGCGCTCCATGATAGATCCAGAAAATAACTATCTGTTCCTCATTTCTCTTTTGCGGTGTAGAAACTGCACAGTGCTATTTTTTTTTTCTTTTTGCTTGCTTATACGAAAAGAAGGGAACGGAGGTAACAGAAGAGGATTTGTGCGTCTGCCTACAGCAATCAATACCGCCCTCGCCGACTCACGGGGAAAATACAGATAGGCCGCCGAGCTCTAACGAGCGGAGATGCAAAGAAGTCGTCGAGTAGGTTTTGCTGTGGAGAGACAGAGCGACCTGCATTCAAGTGCGAGACTTACGCCGTCCACGGACCTCTTTCGCCGCCCGCGCCGTGCATAAAGGCAACGAGGCAGGTTTTTCCCCCTGAGGTGCTTCTCAATTTCCTCCCTACGAAAACTCACTAGCTAGCGGTACTTTTGATAGGCGTACAAAAAATACAGCGATGCTAGACTAAAAAAGAATTGCATTGCAAGTTTTACTTGAATAGCAAGATGACAAGGTTTGTACCCACACTAAACTAGACCACTGTTTTCCATTGTGGGCAGAGTTATTCCAGTGCATTCTTAAAAGCGCAAAGAAAAGTGAGAAAATAGTCCACATTTTGACACATTCGTAACAGGTAACTTAGAAGCAACTTTTACGTAAGACTGTGTAGTTCCTCTACTGTTACTATACTAAACGCATTTAAACATAAGAAAAGAAGAGTGTAGTACAATGAATTTTACCTGGAACTATCATGAAGATACCAATCTACATCTACATCTGCATCCATATTCCGCAAGCCACCTGACGGTGTGTGGCGGAGGGTACCTTGAGTATCTCTATCAGTGTTCCCTTCTATTCCAGTCTCGTATTATTCGTGGAAAGAAGGATTGTCGGTATGCCTCTGTGTGGGCTCTAATCTCTCTGATTTTATCCTCATGGTCTCTTCGCGAGATATACGTAGAAGGGAGCAGTATACTGCTTGACTCCTCGGTGAAGGTATGTTCTCGAAACTTCAACAAAAGCCCATACCGAGCTACTGAGCGTCTCTCCTGCAGAGTCTTCCACTGGAGTTTATCTATCATCTCCGTAAGGCTTTCGTGATTACTAAATGATCCTGTAACGAAGCGCGCTGCTCCCCTTTGGATCTTCTCTGTCTCTTCTATCAATCCAATCTGGTACGGATCCCACACTGGTGAGCAATATTCAAGCAGTGGGAGCAATTCATCATACCACTGGCTGGTTATTCGCAGAGGTTTGGGAACTGTACACATGAGAAGGGAAATTTATATTAAATATAACGTACATGAGTGAAAATAAGTCACTTAAATTATTTGTCAACTATTTTTCAGCATTTACAGTACTGAAATGTACTTAAACAGTAACACTAGATGTGTAATCACTTTTATTTTCAGTTTCAACAGTTTTTATAATCTTAATTCCTTGGATAAGCATTCATTATAAACATTGTCTTGGGCACCTTCTCCAGTACATGCAAACGACTCCAAACGGAGCACCCAATATACTTTACCAAAATTCTTTGTCTGCATGTACGTCTCCACAGATGCATAATAACTCATTAGGTTCTTTACTACGTGTAGGTAGTGTTTTAAATGCACCAGTGAACGGGTTATCTCAATCATCATCACCATAAATTTAAATTCTGGATATCATTCTCACCTGTTACCTTCCAGTGCACCATTATTCCAGTCTGCCACTACAAACTAAAGCGATCAGATTGTGTGCGTTAAACTGTTATATTTTAAAAGCAAATAAATTGTAACGGTACAGTCAATTACAGGTTTTAATAACATATTTACGTGACAGTATTAATCATAAGCTCACCTTCTTATTTTCTGTCTGCTGAAAATAACAAGAAACTGGCCTATTACAGTCTCACACTCAGGCTTTGTACAGCTCATGTTTCTTATAACACGAAAAGAGGGTAGCAATAGTGTAAGGTCGGTTCGTTAATCGTGAACTTTAAATATTGAATGCGTATGATTACCTGATGCGCACAGCCACCCATCAGTCCCTTACATCTGCGTCTACATATAGAGCAGGATAAGCCAGCTTACGATGAGTGGTGGAGGAACGGCTGTTGCTAAGCGTCCCATCTCTCTATTTTTACAGTCTTACTATTTTCACAAGACATATGTCGGAGGTAGCAGTATGTTGGTTGACACTTGTAGAAACATTTTCTCCTGGAATTTCAACTGTACACCTCACCGTAACACACCACGTCTCTCTTGTGGCATCTGCCACTATAGTTCGATGAGCACTTTCGCGTTTTGCCCTCACTAAAAGAATCAGACACGAAACACATTGCTCTTCTTTGGATTTTCCTTATTTCTACTACCAATCTTACCAGGCAAAGACTCCAGAGTGAGAGGCAAGAATGAAGTGTCGGTTGAACAACACTTTCTAAGTTACCTCCTATCTCTCTGTCTGTTACATACCTTCTGAACACATACTTTCTTGGGTCTTATTCCCCATGGGCCCCACTTTCACTGTTCCCCTGATGTACTCATTCCTTAGTCTATCCTTTCGTGTCTCCCCACACATCCACCTTAACATTCTCATTTCTGCCACTTCCATCTTTTTCTCTTGGGCTTTTGTAATTAGCCAGATTTCTGCATTGTACAGCATCACAGGCCTCACGAAAGACTTGTAAAGCTTTCCTTTCATTCTGCAGCTAATTTCTTATCATACAGTACTCCGCTCAGTTTTTTCCCGTTCATCCATCCACTATTTATCCTGAGCTGTAATTCGGCATCTAGTCTTCCATCACTTTGCATGTAAAAGCCTACGTATTTTAATTACTTGACCAGCGTCAGTTGTTCTCCTTGGAGCTTAATATATAGATCTTTGGCATCCTTTGTACACATATACTCTCCACTGTTCAAGCTTGTCTTGAAGTGCCTCCTGGGTAGGTTCACAGATTACAACATCATCGGCAAACATCATGCTCCAAAGTGCCTCTTTTTTCACGTCTTTGACTAGTACATCCATGACAAGGTTAAAGAGATATGGGCTGAGAGCAGATCCCTAGTGTAGTCCTACTCTCATTGGAAATGCCCTTGTTGAATCTGGACTGCTCCTGACTAGTGTCATTGCACCTTCATACATGTCTTCTACCACCCTGATATACACTCCTGGAAATTGAAATAAGAACACCGTGAATTCATTGTCCCAGGAAGGGGAAACTTTATTGACACAATCCTGGGGTCAGATACATCACAAGATCACACTGACAGAACCACAGGCACATAGACACAGGCAACAGAGCATGCACAATGTCGGCACTAGTACAGTGTATATCCACCTTTCGCAGCAATGCAGGCTGCTATTCTCCCATGGAGACGATCGTAGAGATGCTGGATGTAGTCCTGTGGAACGGCTTGCAATGCCATTTCCACCTGGCGCCTCAGTTGGACCAGCGTTCGTGCTAGAAGTGCAGACCGCGTGAGACGACGCTTCATCCAGTTCCAAACATGCTCAATGGGGGCAGATCCGGAGATCTTGCTGGCCAGGGTAGTTGACTTACACCTTCTAGAGCACGTTGGGTGGCACGGGATACATGCGGACGCGCATTGTCCTGTTGGAACAGCAAGTTCCCTAGCCGGTCTAGGAATGGAAGAACGATGGGTTCGATGACGGTTTGGATGTACCGTGCACTATTCAGTGTCCCCTCGACGATCACCAGAGGTGTACGGCCAGTGTAGGAGATCGCTCCCCACACCATGATGCCGGGTGTTGGCCCTGTGTACCTCGGTCGTATGCAGTCCTGATTGTGGCGCTCACCTGCACGGCGCCAAACACGCATACGACCATCATTGGCACCAAGGCAGAAGCGACGCTCATCGCTGAAGACGACACGTCTCCATTCGTCCCTTCATTCACGCCTGTCGCGACAAAACTGGAGGCGGGCTGCGCGATGTTGGGGCGTGAGCGGAAGACGGCCTAACGGTGTGCGGGACCGTAGCCTAGCTTCAAGGAGACGGTTGCGAATGGTCCTCGCCGATACCCCAGGAGCAACAGTGTCCCTAATTTGCTGGGAAGTGGCGGTGCGGTCCCCTACGGCACTGCGTAGGATCCTACGGTCTTGGCGTGCATCCGTGCGTCGCTGCGGTCCGGTCCCAGGTCGACGGGCACGCGCACCTTCCGCCGACCACTGGCGACAACATCGATGTACTGTGGAGACCTCACGCCCCACGTGTTGAGCAATTCGGTTGTACGTCCACCCGGCCTCCCGCATGCCCACTATACGCCCTCGCTCAAAGTCCGTCAACTGCACATACGGTTCACGTCCACGCTGTCGCGGCATGCTACCAGTGTTAAAGACTGCGATGGAGCGCCGTATGCCACGGCAAACTGGCTGACACTGACGGCGGCGGTGCACAAATGCTGCGCAGCTAGCGCCATTTGACGGCCAACACCGCGGTTCCTGGTGTGTCCGCTGTGCCGTGCGGGTGATCATTGCTTGTACAGCCCTCTCGCAGTGTCCGGAGCAAGTATGGTGGGTCTGACACACCGGTGTCAATGTGTTCTGTTTTCCATTTCCAGGAGTGTATTTTTCTGGCAGGCATTTACTTCTCAGACGTTTCCATATATCTTGCCTAGGCTCTCTGTCATATACCTTCTCAAGGTAGATAAAGGCCATATGCAGTTCGGCTTACACTTCTCTGTGCCTCTCCATCAGTTGCCTTAGTGCAAATATTGCGTCAGTTGTTCCTCTTTCTGACATAAACCCAAACTGTTCTTCACATACTTCAGTTTCTAGACGCAACATCTCAATTATCCTTTCCCAGATCTTCATTGTGTGGGACATCAGTTTTATCCCTCTATAACTGCCACAGTTTTGGATATCCCTTTCCCTTTATATATGGGAACCAGCATACTGCTTCTCCGCGCATGCAGCATTGTAAAACAAAATAAACTCCAAACCGAAAATTGCAGAAAATTCACCTTCAGTTAACTCCAGTAGTAAGCAATGCTACTGTTTTTGCTTCTATTATGGAAAAGATGAATGTTACGCGCATAGACAATGAAACGAAACGCTTATTGTAAATATTCTTTTCTGTTTGTTGCATAGCTTTGAAATACCTTAATTAATTATACAGCAAGAAGGGACACCGTGGCGACAAAAATGCAATTTTTTTTAATAAACCCTAATTAATCTACAAAAGTATATCTGCAAGCTTCGTTGTTCACATAACTTGAAACTAACCAGAGTGAGACGTAAATAACAATTTCATTGCACCTTGCAAATTCCACTAAAATGCAAAATATCCTTTTCATTTGCACAGAAATCTCAGAGCAGAGTAGGTTTCAATTTGATCAGATTCTCCGTTCTGTTGGGAGCCTTGTAGCCTGGTCTTTACCTATAATAGTGGCTTCTCCTTCCGCTTGAGAGTAGAATTAAAGAACCTTAAATGATTTTCATGCTCTTCGATAGCACAACATCAAGTGACTTTGAATTTCAAGTACAAGCTGACCTTGCTACCCTGAGCTGCACAGAATATCGCACATAAAAACAAACCAAAAATAGATCGTGCAGGTATAGAAATACATTGCCTTATAAGACAAAGAACATTACCAGCTAACTTTGCGAATCAAAAGACACAGACAACACAACTATAGGTGTCCGTCTTGGGATTTTGTTCATAGCGGTTATTTTTTCAACAACTGTGATATATATTTTTCCCAAAATAAAATTCAGTCGTAAACTGCACAATTGGAATATTTTGTTGCACTTAACCTGTTTCGACAGATTAATCGGTCATCTTTGAAAGTGTACAAGATTTAAGAAAATATAAATCATTGGAACATTACCATACGTGTATCTAAAGTACAAAAAGCGTACTACACAAAACTTATGTAATATTGGCCTTTAACACGTAGAAGCAGACTCCAGTGAAGATGGTACAAATTTTATTTTAGGAAGACAGTCTTGTTAATAAGAACATACATGGTACACAGGGACTTCAGCATATTTACCTGATAACGAATTGGTTTCGTGGATTTGGTACAGAGTTTTGTATTTCATAATTCTTTAAACTTTATTTTTATATCATAAACAGTCGCAGTTTCCAGCTCACAGTCCAATCAATATGGACGAGTTATCGACAGACATTATGGCACCACTAGAAGCTGTTGTAGTGTATCTATATTTACAGGTAATACGTTTTTCTGTAAGTGACCGTATTCAAGGCACGGATTAATACTACAAATTAAAGGAAGCTTCATTGGCGTTAGAAACATAATTCTTTCTAGTTGCAGCATCCGTTACACATACGTGCCTCCGTTATCTTACTATATACATTTGTCATCAGTCACTAAATGTAAACCTCGACAGTCCATTGCAGTGTTCCTTTTATTGCCAACCCAAAATCATATCAAAAACTGACAATTGTATCAAATAATTTTTGTTTTTCTGTCATCTAATTCAGTCATCATTTTTGATACGACTTTGGTCAGGCAGTAAACGGAACGTTGCAACAGACTGTCGATTTCTTCACTTACTAACTGATGAAAAATTTGTATGTAACAAATGCTACAAGTAAAATCAGTTATGTAATTTGACGCGAAGGAAGCTTCCTATTGTTAATTCGTGGCTTGAATATAGTCGCTTTGAGCGAAACTGGTTGTCGCTGAATAAATATACACTACAACAGTTTTTAGCCATTCCTTGATGCAATTCTTCAGATACACTTAAGCTGGCCAGAACAGTTTACAGACAATATTTTGTAATAGTTAACAAGAAAACACCTTTTTGCTTGCTGCACATATGCACATCCAGACGCGGATTGCCTTTTTAACAAGCCATACTAAATAATAATAATACGTGATTTTTTTCTTTTTCGCATATTGTATATTAGATTTAAAGAGTTTACGTAAATATTTTGTATCAAACTGGAAAGATACTTTCAGTAAAACATCTAATCCATTACGTGAGGAGCATGCATTTTCTCCCCGTGGCGACAACCGGTTGAAAATTGCGCATGTATAGAGCTACTATAATTTGCTAACGAAACATTTTTTACTACCATTTTCAGAATCTAGTGTATCAATTGTTTCTGTAAGTGATGCTAATTCTCATATTTTTCGAAATATATAATATATTTTCTCTCTCTCTCTCTCTCTCTCTCTCTCTCTCTCTCTCTCTCTCGTGTGGCAAGTATAATAGAGATTTTCTTAGTCCATAAAATTATGAGTGGATTTGGATTTGTGAATGACTGCTGGGCTACTTCTCTACTATGTAATCAGTTAGTGGAAACAATGAGTTGCTTATTGTACTCACTTCGTCATTTAGTCCGCCCTGATAGCTAAGTGGTCAGCACGCCAGAATACCATACGAGGGGCGCAGGTTCGATTCTCGGCGGGTCGGAGATTTTTGTCCGCTCGGGCACTCAGTGTTGTGTTTTCTTCATCCTTATCGACAAGCAAGTTACGGAGTGGCGTCAACTAGATAGACTTGCACCAGGCGACCGGTCTGTCCGACGGGAGACCCTAGCCGCGCGCTCATTTCATTTCACTTGGTCGTTTAATAGTTATTTCCTTTATGCCTTTGTTTGGTATATGTGACAGTTTTCTGCTGAAGTTATCAGAAGTGTTTATTCCATTTTCGTGTCTTTTTATTTTGTTGTTGGCCAATGATTCCTTTCTTTTAAGCATCCTCCAAAAGTTGAGTGGCATCTTCCACACTTCTAGGCTACAGTATCTTCTGTGTGTCGGCTATCGAGTGCTTTGCCAGTTTGTCGTACATACTTGGCATAATTTATGTTGCACATTCTTGCTACATTCCTGCTTTCTGGTAGATATGCATGTCTTTTGTTATTTTTTGTTTTAGTCGTGGACATAATTGTCTGTATTGAAAGCTGCCTCTGTGCTGTGTTTTTTTCATTTTGCGCATATTTACGTGGACTGTGTTAAATCCAAAAACCAATAGGTGAGAATAAAAAAGATAGTATAATATTATGTGACACTTGCTGAGGATGCCTTGCTGAAAAGGCGAAATGTGCGTGAGTGTGTAAACCAGGTGTAGAAGTATGAAACTGGAATTTGGTTGCAATAGTTACACTCTGTCGTTTGAAACTGATAAACAATATTTTATTCAAAATAATCTCCATTGCTATTTATACACATCTCCCACCTCTCCTGCAGGCTATGAATGCCACGCCAAGAAAACAGTTCTTCCTTTGAAGTAAACCAGTCAGCGAGCCATTTTCGTACATGTTCATACGAATAGAAGCGCTGTTCAGCGAGAGCGGGTCCCAGTGATGCAAATAGATGATAACCGGACGGAGCAAAGTCAGGATAATAAGACGCATGCCTTAGTTTATCCCAACTGAAGGTCTCGATAGTTTCCCTGACCCGTTTTGCTTTGTCTGATACGGCGTTATCATGGAGCAATATGACTTTGTGTTGCCTTTTTCCATATTCCGGCCGTTTCTCACCTAATGCTCGATTTAAATCGATCATTTGCTGCTGGTAGCGATAGGTGTTAACGGTTTCATCCGGTTTTAGCAGCTCATAACAGAAGACACCATTCTGATCCCACAAAACACCGAGCATTGTCTTTTTTTCCAAAGGGATTTGGTCTTGCGGTGGATGTCGATGGTTTGCTTGGATCCAGCCATGACTTACGATGCTTAGGATTCTCAAAATATATCCATTTTTCATCACCTTTCACAGTTCGATGGAGAAACGACTTTCTTTTGTATCTGGCGAGCAGCATTTCACAAGTGGTCTTTCAATTTTCTTGCAGCCTTTCATTCAGTTCATGCGGAACCCATTTTCCCACTTTCTACGCCTTTCCCATAGCTTTCAATAGAAGAGAAACGGTTTTCTGTGTCACATTCAATTGTTCCGCGAGTTCCTGTTTAGTTCGAGTATCATCGTCATCCAGTAAGGCCTGAAATTCGCTGCCTTCGAACTTTTTCGGTGGTTTCACGCGCTCGTCGTTCATGGCGTCAAAATCACCACTTTTAATTTTTTGAACCACTCGAAACACTGTGTTTTCCCAAGATATGTTCACCGAAAGCTTCGACAAGCATTCGATGCGATTCTGCAGCAGTTTTCTTCAAATGATAATAGAAAACCAATGCTGACCGCAAGTCACAGTTCTTAGGCACAAAACTCGGCATGTTTACGGTTTGAAACAGATACCGATGTGTGAAACTTGGATTACTGTGTGTTTACATTCGTCACCAGCCGTTACAAGAAGCAGATGGCACTGCAGACGCGGTCTCACCCTATACTGACGGCTAGCACCATCTATAGATAAATTACGGTTTCATACTTCTACACCTGGTAAGCGACAGTCAAATGATGACTAGGTACATGGGAAAAAAGTAAGTTAACCGTTTATTATTTCAAAAGTAATCATCATAACTGCTAACTCCCTTATCCCACTGTGATACAAGACGGGCAATGCCTTCACGAAAAAAATGTTTGTGGTTGCCTACGGAACCATGATTTCACCCAGGCGCATATCTTTTCATCCGAATCGAATCGACGACCACGAATGGCGTTCTTCAGGCCTCAAAAAAATATGAAAATCGCTTGCGGAGGGATATGGCTACATCGAGGATGTGTAAGGGTTTCCCAGAGAAATATCTGTAGCGTACTCGAAACAAACTTGGCAAACATTTTGGTGGGCTCAGTTTTGCTAGCAAGTCCTTACACAATCTTGTCCCGATCCGTCCGCATTCTATTTCCATATTTTTGGAGCCCTAAGAAAGACATTCCAGGCTGTCGATCAGCTTCGGATGAATAGGTGCTCGTTTAGTTACAGCATTGGCTCTGTAGGCATTTTCCCATGAAGATCATCTTGTCTCACGGTGGGAGAAATGTATTAACAGTTAAGGCGATTACTTTTGAAATAATAAACAGTTCATTCACTTTTTTCCAGCTGTCTAGTTTTCATTGAACTGCTCCTTATAAATAAAAATGTGTGCGCAGTAGGGAGAAGTTTACTTGTTAACTACTGTAATTTATACACAATTGCTGCGGGTAATGGTCACCAAAAGAAACTTGTTAATGGAAGATAGGAAACTTTGTGTTTAACGTCACGTCGGCAACTAGGTCATTACAGACCGAGCACAATCTCGGGTTAAGGAAGGAGATTGGCTCTGCTCTTTCAAAGAAACCATCGTGGCATTTGTCTTAAGCAGTTTACGAAAGTCACGAAAAACCTAAATCAGCATGGCCGAACAGGAATTTGACTTTCGTCCTCCCGAATGCGAGTCCATTGTGCTAACCACTTTATTAACTCGCTCGGTGGAAACTTTAGAAAATACTGTGTCCTATTTGTAAGTAGAGTTTGGAAATTTTCGTCGAACAATAATAGTTACTTCTAAAGCACACACAAATTTCTGTGCGCAGTGGGCCAGCCTGTGAGTAGAGAACGAGTGTAGTTCTCTCTATCGTTGCTACTGACAGCGCAGCAAGTTCGCCTCAACTCACAAGTCGCTAGCCGTGGAAGCGTGTGTTGGCAACAACTCGTGAAAGTGAGAGAGATGGGCGTCGTGGGTGGAAGGGGGCGGGGAGAAAAGGGTAGGAGGAAAAGTATTCGAGTGGGTGGTGCGGGGGAGGGGTGGAGTAACCGGGCCGTCCAAGAGTAAACAGTTTGGTGCCGAGCGGAGGAAGAGTGCTGCAGGAAGTGGAGGCGGCGACACGGCCGCCAACTTTACAAGCTCACCCCTACCTGCCTGCTGTGCGACATTTCTGCAGGGCCCGCACGCTCGCCCATCCCTACCTCTCCACCCCTTTCCTGCCCCTCGGTGCGTCCTCCTGCCAGACACCCGTTGCCCCCGAGGGTCTCTCGGGCCGGGGTGTAAATGCCGTCTTAATGAGGCGCGGACTTTTTAAAGGCCGCACTTTGCCTCTCACAAGGTCACTGCGGCCAGAGCAGTCTTTGTGGAATAAACTACTTGGCGTCAGCTGCGGCGCATTCGTGTCTCTGACGCCGAGAGCAGCCGTCTGAGTACACTCTCCTTGCTTCGTACTTAAAGTCTCATAAAAAAATTCTTTTCGTTAATACGAAAGAGACACCCCTATTTCAGTCTTTTTTGGGTGACCTACTAGGGTTGATACAGATGTTTTTCAAAATTGCCGCAAAAAACAAAAATTTGTTCCGTATGCCAGCCTGACGGACGACCGTAACTTTTTGCTAACAAGGGAAACTCCTCATAGCACCCCCGTATGATAGTCCAATGGCTAGCCTGCCAAAAACTGAACACAGATCAAGATTGACAACAGGAAGGTCTACTGAACTGTGAAAAATGAAGCAAAATCGAAACAGCGAACGGTTTAAACTCTTGAAGTGCAACGTCGAGCGTATAAAAAAACTTGATGACGTGGTTATGTGGTCACGGTGTTGAATTGCAAAGCGAAAGGTCTGGGTTCAAATCTCTCTCATGTCCATTTTTTTCCGTCGACAAAGTTATGAACTGTCCGTTGTAACGATTCGTATGAATGTTGCTTACGTTTCCTCTGCCTGGTTCATTAATGAATGAATGCGAAATTTTAATGCTTCACAAAAAATTTTCACATTAATTGACATCCGAACCGCACACTCGTCATGTAAACAAAACAGGGACAGACTTCACTGATCTCTTTGACTTCCAAAAGTAACTTCAAAACTGACTTGTAGCAGCGTCGCTGCTTCGCTTTACATAGGATTTTAACAATAACTTCCAAAATAAAGCATTATTGATTTTGTACACTTTTGATGTTACAATTAACATTTACAATCCGTGAGGAAACTGATGTTATAGCCGGATAAGGTATAAAATACAATATTAAATGTCAATCTTTTATAGTAATAGCCGGCCGGTGTGGCCGAGCGGTTCTAGACTCTTCAGTCTGGAAACGCGCGACCGCTACGGTCGCTGGTTCGAATGCTGCGTCGGGCATCGATGTGTGTGATGTCCTTAGGTTAGTTAGGTTTAAGTAGTTCTAAGTTCTAGGGGACTGATGACCTCAGATGTTAAGTCCCATAGTGCTCAAAGCCATATTTGAACCATTTGAACGATTTTTTTTGTAGTAATATCTTTATTTCCCATAAAAAAAATCATTGTGAACTTTAATTACAATAATGTCTCTTGTATTAGTTACATAATTAATTAGATTGGATTTGGTTACTAACATTCAATGGTAGTACAGAGCTCGTGCATTATCCGAATACACACATAAAATGCACAAATGAGGCCTCAAATTCTGGAAATTGGAGAACTAGGAGATGTAAACAATTTGAGAGTTAATTAGAAATTTAATTACAAAGAATGTTAATTGCAGAGGAACGCATAAAAATAAATAACAAATGAAAATACATCGCTTGGTGATAACTTTTAAGCTGTTGCTCAAGAAGGTGAGGTCTTCCGTTACTGGAATTTTAGATTACCATTTTGTTAATTAGAAACATTGATTTTTGATGCTAACATCTCTGCAGTCTCTAGTTATTTATTGCTAAGGACTTATTACTTCAATTTCTTGATTAGTTACTTAATTTAGTACATGTACATAATTTTATCAATGACAATAATCCACCGATAATTACAACAACGCATGTCCTTCCAGAACATTCCACACGCCTTCGTAATGAATATCAAGTTTTTTATCAAATAGGACAGAATGATACATATAAAGACACAGATGCAAGGCCTTAGGAAGCACTGAATTGTCCGATAACTATCCGGATGCATATAAAAAAAAGGTGGTATCGGATATTTCATATGAGACCTGGGGAAGGCTGTACCGTTATACCGTCCGGTCATAGATATATCTGTTCACTCTATTCAGATTGATGTCTGTGTCGTGGTTTAACGTGCGTTTGCAACAGTGAGGTGTAAGGGAGGGACATCCAGATGTACGTACCTCCTATTTGTTCTAGACAAGTACCACATGTTATGACTCTCGTTCCGTTTTGGAACTTTTGACTCTTTAATTCCTTTGTTGCAACGTAATTCACATCCGTTTGTTGTTTTCATTTCTGTATGATGTCTATGCGGCATCTCGCCTGCTGTCACTGTTCATCACATTTACTTGCGAAGGTATTATGTCCTTACCATATGATTCGTATTCTGTAACCAGTGTACAGTATAACAATTGTCTAGACTACCGAAGGAAAACAGACACGTCAATTACTGGACGGAAAGTTCAGAAAATTTTTTTGAAAAAAAAAGAAAAGAAAAAAGCGGCAAGAGTGATATTTCAACACGGGTTACAGAGCTTTCCTTTTGCAGTTCAACACCGTGACCACACAACCACAACAGCGTGATTCTCAGAGATTGCTCGATGTTATACGTCTTCTGCTTGGACTGGTCACTGTTTCTATTTTGCTTCTTTTTTCACAGTTCATTACACCTTCTTCCCGTTATTCACGCTTGATCTGTGTTCAGTTTATGACGGGCTATTCATTGAGCCATCTTACCACTAAATATGATGGGGATGCGATGGGGAGGTTCACTTCTAAGTGCTAGGGAAAGCGCAGTGGTTAATAAGGTGAGGCTCTGAGATATGCTTGTTATTTTGGTAACACTGTATATTCTGTTTGCTACGTAAATATCGATAACCATAGCTCACAAGGAGCAAAACCATGTAACTGAGGGATCTTTTACTATTGCTACAATATCGTTGTGTTGCTACACCGTCTCTTCCTGAGGGCGCTAGCAAAGTTACAAACGGTTCAAAAGGCTCTGAGCATTATGGGACTCAACATCTGAGTTCATCAGTCCCCTAGAACTTAGAACTACTTAAACCTAACTAACCTAAGGACACCACACACATACATGCCCGAGGCAGGATTCGAAACTGCGACAGTAGGTTTTTATTCCTGTTATTTCCTGTAATAAAAGTAAAAATCGAGCAAATTGTTGACTCCCCAGTTTCAAGAGAAATAGAATCAAAATATTAAATTGAAAAATCAAATAAAAGAAAACTTAGTCCATCTACACTTCGCCGCTTTTCTCGAAAATCGATATGTGATTGAACATTACTAAATATCAGCAGCATTCTCCTATTGACCCTAATTATTTGTAACTCTGCTCAAAAATCGTATTGTAAACGGCGATCAAAACGTTTTGAACATTAGGAACAGTCTATGCTGATAGGTGAAAACAGAGGTTGAAGAAAACTGCTTTTCATTACAATTTGTCCCTTTTTCTATGGTTTGATGGAAATAAAGGCACGTTTTGTAGACAGAGGCAGCAGATCAGATACTTTCTGTTTTACTTTAAACCATGAATGAAATGTAATTAAGTTATTAATTTATTACTGATACCATAATTTTCTTCCTCATTTATTATTTTATGGAAATGACAGGCAAATGTTTAATCTGGAACGTGCTATTTGCGTCCAATAATAAAACAGGAAGCAGCAGGGCCATAAGTATCAAACATCCACAGCTTGTGTTGAACAATGTTTATTACTTTCCGCAATTTACTACAATAAAACATAATTTTAACAACCTCACAGGAGCACAATTTTTTTTTCTTAAACCCCTGTTAAAATCCTGTGCTCTTTGGAATCGCAGGCAGAGGGACACCATGAGGCGTTCACCCAGCCTCTATTGCTTGACCGTACAGGTGTTGCACCGGTCGCGGATCCAGAGAGGTACTGTCAGGATGAATTGACAGCAGAAATTTGCAAATATGAAGGCGCTTTTCAAAGCAGAGATGAAAAATGAACAAGTACAGGACATGGGATATCAACATTTAACAGATGACACACAAATTGTCAAGCAATAGAATTTCTTCTACGAATAACTTTCTTAGCAGTAGTGTGTGGTCTTTCTGCGGTGAGAATTGTGATCGGTACACAATAGTTAAGAAAGACGTTGCAAAATACGCTGAAAAGCCAAAACATTATGACCACTGGCGACCGCGGCGCTGCATGCCCCCTGGTGGCTTTGCGGGCACGCTACGTGGTAACGAAATATCTAAGCGGAGCAGACACGGACGGGGGACTGCAAATGGGGAAATCCATTCAGATAAATAAAAAAAATGGCTCGGAGTACTATGGGACTTAACTTCTGAGGTAGTTCTAAGTTCTAGGCGACTGATGACCTCAGAAGTTAAGTCCCATAGTGCTCAGAGCCATTTGACCCAATTCCCGTCGCGCGGCCGTAATCACTTCGCAATCCCTTTCACAGCAATCAACTGAATAAAAATAGCAGCTGCACCAATGCGCTGCCCTTTTATCCCCTGTATCCGCGACACTACCGCTATTTGTGTTTTTGCATATCACAATCCCATGACTTTTGTCACCTCAGTGTATGACAATGGAAAATGAAATAAAGAAGTAATAAAGTAGTTTGTGAAAAAATAGAACGAATGTTAGGCACAATAAAGAGGAGACGAAATCTATTCTGTGGACACCTAAAGAGGATAAGATTTTTTAACTTTTTTAGC
Source organism: Schistocerca gregaria (assembly GCF_023897955.1). NCBI lineage: Eukaryota > Metazoa > Arthropoda > Insecta > Orthoptera > Acrididae > Schistocerca > Schistocerca gregaria. Next base: position 261,766,743 of record NC_064925.1, on the reverse strand, counting down.
AGAAACCCTAAAACATCAATGACAAAGTTAAAGTATAAGGGAAATGGAAGTAAAGGAGGAAGAAATAGGAGAAAAACAAAAGTTGAGAGCAAAACTAAAAAGTTTCAAGGGCTTCTAGGAGAAGACAAAGAAAACGATAGGTGCAATATGGACAGATGGAAGAACAGAACAATATTGGGAAAGAATGAAATACTGGAAATAAAGAAAGAAGGCATAAGCTATTTCAAATGGTCTTCAGTAATTGAAAAAAATGAGCACACTTTTATTTTATTTCACAAGTGTTCATTATTTGTAAAGTATTCAACAGCTGAGGTCGCTAACACTTTATGTCAAAATAAAGTCTTGTGATAATCTAATTACATTCTTGCGGCTATCGCTCCCAGCCCTCTTATTTAGTATGCTAATGATGCAAAATGCAAGTCAAATTAGGTAATAATTAAAAAATTTCTACCCAAACTACACTCACGCTAGAGGTAATGACCGGAACGACAGCAAAAATACAGTACGGTCGGCACCATCGCCTCCACCGGTAAGTGTCACTGACTTAAAGGCGTCTCCCATTTGTTGGCAGTGCGGGGGTGGGCCACGTGTGTAGCGAGAGCGTGAGCAGGTCCCTCGCTCGCCGCCACCATCGATCGGCTGCCTGAAGGACGCGGGCATGCACGTGTCATACACGGCGTGTCGCCGGAACGCACCTTAATTAAAATCTCGTCACCACCACACCCGCATCTCTGCGATAACGCGCATCCCTCCGGGCAAGTAGTTGTTTCTCAAAACAATGATCACCTGTTACGTCGTTTACAAATTTTCTTCCCATTCTCTTCCTCATAATAATGGACTCGGTCATCAGAAATCTTGAGAAATAAGCGCTTTGGCCACCACCAAATGCTGATGATATTTTTAAGAGGATGGGGTAGAGTTATCGAGCAGCCACTCATTTCGGTAGTCAATGCTAAGCGATGCTTGAGATACGACCCTACTCGCCATTAAAACTGCTACAAGAAGAAGAAATGCAGATGATAAACGGGTATTCATTGGACAAATATATTATACTAGAACTGACATGTGATTACATTTTCGCGCAATTTAGGTGCATAGATCCTTAGAAATCAGTACCCAGAACAACCATATCTGGCCGTAATAACGGCCTTGATACGCCTGGGCATTGAGTCAAACACAGCTTGGATGGCGTGTACAGGTACAGCTGCCCATGAAGCTTCGTCAGGATACCACAGTTCATCAAGAGTAGTGACTGGCGTATTGTGACGAGCCAGTTGCTCGGCCACCATTGGTGAGAGATCTGGAGACTGTGCTGGCCAGGGCAGCAGTAGAACATTTCCTGTATCCAGAAAGGCCCCTACAGGACCTGCAACATGCGGTCATGCATTATCCTGCTGAAATGTATGGTTCCGCAGGGATCTAATGAAGGGTAGATCCACGGGTCGTAAAACATCTGAAATGTAACGTCCACTGTTGAAAGTGCCGTCAATGCGAACAAGAGGTGACCGAACGTGTAACCAATGGCACCCCGTACCATCATGCCGGATGATACGCCAGTATGGCGATCACGAATACACGCTTCTAATGTGCGTTCACCGCGATGTCGCCAAACACGGATGCGACTATCATGATGCTGTTAACGCAACCTGTATCCATCCGAAAAAAATGACTTTTTGCCATTCGTGCCCCCTGGTTCGTCATTGAGTACACCATCGCAGGCGCTTCTGTCTGTGATGCAGCGTCAAGGGTAACCGCAGCTGATAGTCCATGCTGCTGGAAACGTCGTCGAACTGTTCGTGCAGATGATTGTTGTGTTGCAAACGTGTCATCTGTTAACTCAGGGATCGACACGTGGCTGCACGATCCGTTACAGCCATGCGGATAAGATGCCTGTCATCTCGACAGCTAGTGATACGAGGCCGTTGGGATCCAGCACGGAGTTCCGTATTACCCTCCTGAGCCCACCTATTCCATATTCTGCTAACAGTCATTGGATCTCGACCAACGCGAACAGTAACGTCGCGATACGATAAAACGCAATCGCGATAGGTTACAATCCGACCTTTATCAAAGCCGGAAACGTGGTGGTACGCATTTCCCCTCCTCACACGAGGCATCACAACAAAGTTTCACCAGGCAACGCCGGTCAACTGCTGTTTGTGTATGAGAAATCGGTTGGAAACTTTCCTCATGTCTGTACGTTGTAGGTGTCGCCACCGACGCCAACCTTGTGTGAATGCTCTGAAAAGCTAATCATCATATCACGGCATCTTCTTCCTGTTGGTTAAATTTCGCGTTTGTAGCACGTCATCTTCGTGGTATAGCAATTTTAATAAGCCAGTAGTGTATGAAGAGTGACGCCATTGGACGGAGGATAAATGGGAAAAAGTGATCTAGTGTGATGAATCACGCTGCACCCTGTGGTTGTCCGATGAAAGAGTTTATGCTTGTGTTTGCCGAATGCCTGGAGGAAAACTGCTATCGTGTGTGGTGCCAACAGTGAAGTATGGAGGAAGTGGTCTTGCTCCATGGATGTGGTTTTCGTAGTTAATGTGTAATCCTTCTATGGCGAATAAGATAATGCTATAAGCGGTAGAATAAGGACAAGTTTTAGTGCACTGTCGACTGTTTACAGCAGAAAAACAGTTCCATGGCTGACTGTCTATACCAGGATGACATTGCACCCTGTCATAAAGCAGAACCTGTGAGCTAATGATTATGACAATCCATTCATGAAATGGAATTGCCTACCGAAAGTCCCGACCTGATTATAATGTGACACCACAGGGATGAGACAGAACGTAGACTTCGCGAGCGTTCAACATCGCTACCTTCTCTGGTCTCCGCTCTTTGCGGAAGTCTGGGCTACCATTCCTCCACAGACATTCACGCACCTCAGTGAAAATCTCCCCAGCAGAGTTCAAGCCATCATAAAGGTGAAGAGTAGACAACGCCCCTATTAACGTCCTCTAATGAATTTCTGGAAGTTTTTGATCAGATAGTGTATTTCGAGAGTTGCAGCAGATTTTGGTAATGTGCCATTTTCAATTCCTTACTAATTTCCTCGTAATTTTAGGTAGTCACCCAGTGTAGGTACACACAGGGTAATTCCAAGATGATGTTACAAACTTTCAGGGATGAAGACAGATAAATGTATCAATTTGAGGTAACAGACCCTGGTCCGGAAACGAGTTGAACTGAAAGTTCTAAGCGAAAATCGTTCTTGATATGTATGACAGTGGAATACATATACCGGTACTGTTCATGCTAAGGCTATAGGGTAGGCAAGTTTCAGAAGTGGCAGTATGAGCCATAACAAGAAAGAAATGTCCAGTAATCATGGCCTCTAAAATGACTGTGAAACCATCTCTTCTACTACAAATCCTTTAGTTTACAAATTTTGAAAGAGGAAAAAGAAGAAAAATGTCCTGTAAACAAGGTCTCTGAAGGGATGGGGGAGGGTAATGGGGTGACGAGAGGAAGGGCAACCAGCCACCACTTAAATTAACCATGTCAACTCCTATGGCTGTATTTCATCACGACTCGAGCTGTTCGAATAGATTACATCATCTGGGCTTCTTTTCGATCTTTTGATCGGCATGCGATCTTTTGACTTTTGTTGGTACAATTACAACGACCTGACTTAGCGTTTTTAATGCACTATGGATTTTAATCATAAAAATAGCGGCGAATCATGGAGTGAAATATCTTCTAGGGCGCAAGCAATGCTTAACAACGGCAACTGTAAAACAGTGCAATCAGGATTCTGTCGAATCTTCGAGCTTTCGCTCGTCCCGCAAATTAATGACTTCTTATGGCACTATCTCCACGATGGGTCTCGCCGTAGTAATTTCTTCTGGTGTTAAAAAATGAAGTTATTTTATTACATTTCGTTTGTTCGGCATTTATTATTGATTTACTGTCTTGATTGTTTCGTCTGAGTGTTTTCGTCTTGCTTTCAGACTGATTAAAATTTGGTAAAGTTTTTATCTGTTTTTCCAATATGTGAACAGATATCGAATTGCTCATTTGCAGCCTTCTTGGTAAATGATTACATCGTCTCATAAATAAATAGAATATTATACTGGAATGTGAAGTAATATTTTTCGGAGGAGAATATCTTGGTCTTTGTGACCTTTACTTAAAAATCAGCATAAATATTTACATATCCATATATACCGGTACTGTATGGGAACTCGTATGGAAAATTTGTTCAAACGCAATAGGAGTCTGTGGTAGATTTGATGCTATTTCCTCCAGTGTTTCACGAAATTGTCAAATTTTAAACAGAACCGCATCTTATTGTTGTGCTAATTCGTAATTTCATGCGTATCTCTTGCACTCGCGCCGCGCAAGTCAGATGTCACTTGGCTGTTCGAACAAGCTGTATACTGTATCGAACGCCTGCGGCGCATCGGGAAACCTCCAGTCCGTTCGAACGCGACTACCGTTTGCCAAGCCCTGCCAACTCCATTAACAATCGTGCCGACCGTGCGCCGTTGCGGGACAAAGGCACAAGGAAAAGAAGAAGAAGAAGAAGAAGAAGAAGAAAACAGAAAGAGTAAGCACGTTTGACTTAGAAATACTGACTCATTTATGACAGAAATGGACAGACAAAAGAAAGTAAATAAATTTAATTACACTAACGGAACAATCTACAGAATCCTCAGAACTAAAGAAAGCAAACCCTACTTAAGTTTCACAAAATTATGTCAGTTTCAACCATGGCATACGTTTGAACCATGGCATATGAAAGAGAGTCATGGAGTGTAACAACAGAAAGTTGAAAAGAATACAAGCATCGGAAATGCGATTCCTAGGAAGAGGCGTACTTTTTCGCCGCTAGTGTTCAATCTATATATACAAGAAGCTATGACGGAAATAAAAGTTCAAAAGTGGGATTAGAATTGGAGGTGAAAGGATGCCAATAACAAGTTTCGCTGATGACATTGCTATCGTCAATGAAAATGAAGAAGAATTACAGGATCTGCTGAATGGAATGAATAACCTACTAAGTACGGAATGTGGATTAAGATCAAACCGAAGGAAGACGAAAGTAATGAGAAATAGCAGAAATGATAACAGCGAGAAACTTAACATCGGATTTATGGTCACGAGGTAGATGAAGTTAAGGAATAGTACTATCTAGGCAGCAACACAATCAATAACGGAAGGAGCAAAGGAGGACATCAAAAGCAGACTAGCACTGCCAAAATGGGCATTCCTCGCAAAGGGAAGTCCACTAGTATCCAACATAGGATTTAATTTGAGGAAGAAATTTGTGAGAATGTGCGTTTGGACCACAGCACTTTGTGATAGTGAAACACGGACTGTGGGATAACCGAAACAGAAAACAATCGAAGTATATGATATGTTGTACTACAGAAGAATGTTGAAAGACGCAGGTTGCAAATGTTACTCGAAGATTAAAAGGTCGGCAAAGGAGAGGAATTCGTGGCGGGCCACACGAATTGAATCAGAATACTGATGACTAAAAAAAAAGAGTAATTGGGTGCACACTGTTGGACAGGAGAAGGAATGCTGACATCGCATAAGAATTGAGAGTGAGAACCCTAATGAGAAGATTAACGAATACAGGAACAACTGGAATCACCATGTAGAAGAAAGGTAGCCGGCAGAATACCAAGATTCATAATGAATTATTGGCCAGTTCGCAGAATAGCTTTAGGAAGGCCGAGAAAGAGATGGAAAGCCCAATTATTTCTACCAGGAAGCAGTAACACCCAAATACCTAATAATTGCAGAAGGAAGAGGGGGATAATTCACTATTGGCCATTAAAATTGCTACACCACGAAGATGACGTCTTACAGACGCGAAATTTAACCGACAGGAAGAAGATGCAAATAATTATCTTTTCAGAGCATTCACACAAGGTTGGCGCCGGTGGCGACACCTACAACGTACTGACATGAGGAAGGTTTCCAACCGATTTCTCATACACAAACAGCAGTTGACCGGCGTTGCCTGGTGAAACTTTGTTGTGATGCCTCGTGTGAGGAGGAGAAATGCGTACCACCACGTTTCCGGCTTTGATAAAGGTCGGATTGTAACCTATCGCGATTGCGTTTTATCGTATCTCGACGTTACTGTTCGCGTTGGTCGAGATCCAATGACTGCTAGCAGAATATGGAATCGGTGGGTTCAGGAGTGTAATACGGAACGCCGTGCTGGATCCCAACGGCCTCGTATCACTAGCAGTCGAGATGACAGGCATCTTATTCGCATGGCTGTAACGGATCGTGCAGTCGCGTTTCGATCCCTGAGTCAACAGATGGGGACGTTTGCAAGACAACAACCACCTGCACGAACAGCTGGACGACTTTTGCAGCAGCATGAACTATATGCTCGGAGACCATGACTGCGGTTACCTTTGACGCTGCATCACAGACAGGAGCGTCTGCGATGGTGTACTCAACGACGAACCTGGGTGCACGAATGGCACAACGTCATTTTCTCGGATGAATCCAGGTTCTGTTTACTGCATCATGATAGTCGCATCCATCTTTGGCGACATCGCGGTGAACGCACATTGGAAGCGTGTATTCGTCATCGCCATACTGGCGTATCACCCGGCGTGATGGTATGGGGAGCTCTTGGTTACATGTCTCGGTCTCCTCTTGTTCCCATTGACGGCACTTTGAACAGTGGACGTTACATTTCAGATGTGTTACGACCCGTGGCTCTACCCTTGATTCGATCTGTGCGAAAACCTACATTTCAGCAGAATAATGCACTACCGCATGTTTCGGGTCCTGTACGGGCCTTTCTGGATACAGAAAATATTCTCCAGATCTCTCACCAACTGAAAACGTCTGATCAGTGGTGGCCAAGCAACTGGCTCGTCACAATACGCCAGTCACTACTTTTGATGAACTGTGGTATTGTGTTGAACCATCATGGGCAGCTGTACCTGTACATGCCATCCAAGCTTTGTTTGACTCAATGCCCAGGCGTATCAAGGCCGTTATTACGGCCAGAGGTGGTTGTAATCACATGTCAGCTCTAGTATAATATATTTGTCCAATAATTTCTTCTCGGTGTAGCAATTTTAATGGCCAGTAGTTTAGAAACTTTGAGTATCTAGCGTATCGGCGGTAGCAGTGGCCGAGCGGTTCTAGGCGCTACAGTCTGGATCCGCGCAACTGCTTGCAGATTCGAATCATGCCTCGGGCATGGATGTGTGTGATGTTCTTAGGTTAGTTAGGTTTAAGTAGTTCTAAGTTCTAGGGGGCTGATGACATCAGAAGTTAAGTCCCATAGTACTCAGAGCCATCTAGCGTATCAACATTGAAACCTGATGTGGGAGGACACGGTACGGACCCTTAGCATTCTCCGCGTATGGCAACACGGCAAGTATCTGTGTGTGTCGCGTGCCCTGTACTGTGTGTGACCGGTTACCCTACACGCTCCTCGGTCTCTCATCCAGCACGTGCTGCGGCTGGCCGTGTCTTCCGCGTTTCGCGCTGGAGGCACCGCGCTGGACGTCGCACTTCGCTTTGTGAATCGATAGATCGCCAGCGTCCGGCCGCTCTGCGCCAAATCAAAGCCCGGCTCTGCTGCGGGCTGGCGCCAGAGCGCCGCTTTGATGTCCGCTCCTTCTTCGCATCGTGCATTTTGGAACTTCTCGCTGCTATCTGCGTTTCAGCCCGGCGGCTAATGTCTCCCGTCCACGCGGGTGCGAGATCGCTGAGGCCTTGCACATTCTAGCCTTCCTGAGGACTAATGTAAAAGCTGTGTCATGGCGTAGGTAGCGGACTTTAAAATTTCGCCAAGTAGACTACCAAGCGTCAGTCTCTGACTCATTATCTGGGAATTTTCTTTTATTTAAACTGTACGAGTGACGTCGGCTAGATGCAGGAATAATACATACCCCAATCTACGTGCGCAAAATTAACTGCAAATTAAAACACATAATTTTTCCGAGTCAATTAAGTAGACGATAGCATCTTAAGAAAGGTCATCTGATAAAATGAGATTTTTATCGTGAACAGCAAAAGACGGAATAAAGCAAAAATGTAGAAAAGAGATATCCAGACACCAACCGGGAGGCAGTGTGGACAAATTTAACAGTTAACATACATACTTGAGACATTACATCAGGAAAGCACACAGCTGTCAATAATACAATTGCGACGGACAGAAAGCTGCACTGAGCTCAATTACATGTGTAAATCCCCCTTATGTGGAGTATTTGACGACTTTCTTCATCGATTCACTTGCTGTGGTCATTTAAGCAACTGGAGATGGAACATGAATACACTACTGACAAAAAGCTTCGGAAATAACCATTCGACAGACATCCTCCTTAGCTCTGATGCCAAATTTTATCTCGCCACCAAAATAACACTGAAATGTGATTACTAGGAAATTATGTCAGCTACATAATTAATATCAGACGATCCATCTTCACCATCATCATTGTATAGAGATGATAAAACGGAGATGTTTCATCATCAGAAGTCATAATGCCGGCCGAAGTGGCCAAGCGGTTCTAGGCGCTACAGTATGGAACCACACGACCGCTACGGTCGCAGGTTCGAATTCTGCCTCGGGCACGGATGTGCGTGATGTCCTTAGGTTAGTTAGGTTTAAGTAGTTCTAAGTTCTAGGGGACTGATGACCTCAGAAGTTAAGTCCCATTGTGCTCAGAGCCATTTGAACCATTTTTGAAGTCATAATTTTAAACAAAAATCATCAGTTTATATTCTGTTATTCTTCTAATTGGACTTCATTAAAGTTCAAAATTCAGCAACTACTTTTTAAAAAATTTCTTATTTATCCTCTTTCAACAGACGGGGCAAAGCAATACGGTGCAGCTCAGTGTTAACTTGATAGTCGCACGTGTACGGCGGTCGGGTAAAGTTCAGTTCAACTTTTGGCGTCGTCGATTGTTGCTACTATTGCTACTGGTGTATCAAATAATGCACAGTGACTGTACTTAAAAGCGGTATCAGGATCAGCGGATAGTGAAGCCCACCCTGGCGCGTATAAATACTGACTGCCCTCCCAGCAAATGGCATTGAATCAGGGCATCCACTGGAGCAACTATACCTGTATGCCAGCCTAAGGGACTGTCTACTAGGGAGCCCAGTCTCAGCACCTAGGATGGAGGATCGAATTGAGGCTCTCCCAGCCACGAATTCATTGGGGGTCCAATGATACCACACGCCACAAGCCAGACACGTGGCCAGGGTTTGTTCCCAGATGTTCCCACTTCTGACACATGTCACAGCAGATCTACAGCCCACTTTCCTAACAGCATAGGCAAACCAGACAACCACTCCAGGTCGTGGCAGAGACCCGCACCGCGCCCTGGAATACTTTTTTCGCAAGGTCGCCACACTGCTGGGCTACTTTGTACGTTGTGTGTTATAGTTAATCATCGAGCACCGAGGACCCTCAATTGGACATCTTACAGTTCACTTTCAGTTCACTGTTTACGTTACACATCACTGTAACTGCCATCTTTTTAATTCAGAATTTCATTTGATTTTCTAATTGTTACCAACATTGTCAGTTTTCTGCATTCAGACGTTTTGCAAATGTGTGTGTGTGTGTGTGTGTGTGTGTGTGTGTGAGAGAGAGAGAGAGAGAGAGAGAGAGAGAGGGAGGGAGAGAGATTCCTTATTTTTTTAATAAAATAAAAATTATTTATTTTATTTTTATTTCTATTTTTATTCATTTATTTATTTTTTTAAATAATAATAATTATTATTATTTCCATTTATTCACAAAAATTGTTTCTTTAAGCTCTTACAGGTTCTGAACTGCTGTTTTTTTAAGTAAAAATGACAGGTTTTTGTTTCCGTGGTTGTGAGACATCTGAGTAGTGGCGTCTAGCACTAGTTTGTAATAAATTAAACGGTGACCCACATATCCGATTCTTTCCCTCGCCCCACTCCAACCGGGCTAGCGCTCAGTCCCTGACCGTCTCTACTCCTTAACGGCATAAAAACTGCGACCTCGATTTTCAAATTGAAAGAAACCGAGACACGCGATGTCGAACTTGCAGGATCTCCCTAACGACGTCCTCCTCCACCAGAGCGGACAGCTCGCCTTTCCACAGCACTGAGCGAATTAATTACCGCCGAGGCGGTGTTGGGCCGCCATGATGCGTAACGCAATCCTCCCTGCGGGCGGTCGTTAGTCGCGCCGCTGTCTCCTGACGCGCCATCTCAGGACATGAGAGGAGGGGGGGGGGGCGGAGAGAGGAGGGGGGGGGGGGTCTTGCAGTAAAGACCTTCCATCATTTCGTTGTGCTCAACTGCGAAGGTTTACTGTTTCTAGTGATCTGTGGCTCATGGTGTAATCGAACAATAGTGGATCTGTTCGCTTATTTACGCTCAAAGCGTGAAATATCAACTACCAAACCCTGAATCCATCCTCGGTCGTCTGCAGGTCTACCAGCATTTCGCTAGTGTCTTCTAGCATAGCAGCCTTTCTCTAGACAACAACATCGTCCGTGAACGCCTCGCAAACCCTCAAATGTTATCTACTATATTATTTACTAGGGTTGGAACTGAAACAGTGACAACTATTAATTCACAACCGATACAAAAGATTTATATGTTTGCACCTGTTACTGTCCTTCAAAGTAGTCACCAGCGTTGTGTAGAACCCGTTGTCAGCGATGTGAAAGGCGTAGTATACCGTTAGCAGAGCCTGTTCTGTTGATGGTGCGAATGGAGCGGTCTACTGCCTGTCGAATCTCTGGAGCGGTTCTGAAGCGAATGCCACAAAGTGCTTCCTTCATCTTCGGAACCAAATCAAAGTCACAAGGACTTAAGTCCTGGGAGTATGGTGGATGGTACAGTACTTCCCAGTCCCATCGACCGAACAGGGCAGCCACAGCTCGCGCTGTAAGCGCCCGCGCATTGTCGTGCAAAATGATGGGTGGGTTGCGCAGAAAGTGTCACCGCCTCATTCGCAAAGCTGATCGAAAGTGATGCTCCAAAAAAGAACTGTAATATTGTGCATTGACGGTCTGCCTTGGAGGAACGTAATGCGTTAGCATAACACCATCACAGTCGTACACGATCACCGTAACTTTAGACCGCTCCATTCGCACCATCAACAGAACAGGCTCTGCTAATCGCATACTATGCCTTTCACATCGCTGGAAACGCGTTCTACACAACGCTGGTGATTATTTTGAAGGACAGTAACAGGTGCAAACATGTAACTCTTTTGTATCGGTTGTGAATAAATAGCCGCCACCATTTAAGTTCCAACCCTCGTATATACAGGGTAACTCAAAATGAATGAGACAAAAAGAAAGTATTCCTGTGACTACAGTAATGGCTTTATTTCAGAAATACACATATAAACTGAAAGGTTAACTCTCACGCTTCAAGATGCCACCAATAAAACTGTTGCACACCGGAATAGTATCGCAAGTTAACACTAAAAATTTGTTAAACTTATTCACTGGCGACGCCAGGAGTCAAGCTGCCTGAGTCAGTGACTTCAAACTGCCAGCTAGGAGGAAATGCTGAGGTGAACACAGAAGCAGTTGCTTCAAGGGGGACTCGACGAGAGCTCCAGTCCGTAAACTAAGCACAGTCACATAATGGCAACAGACGGATGTCGTCGTACTAGTGGCATAGTAGAATGTCAGAAGAAATACCAGTTATAACGTAACAGTAACTGTTCAGCTACGGATTCAACAGAAAAGAGACACTGAAAGACGAAGTTACTAAAGTCTGAACGCACTAAGAGGGCTGACCACAGAAGAAATCTTGTATAAATGATGTCAAAGTTACCTCCGCCAAAAGCCGGCCGCGGTGGTCTAGCAGTTCTAGGCGCTCAGTCTGGAACCGAGCGACCGCTACGGTAACAGGTTCGAATCCTGCCTCGGGCATGGATGTGTGTGATGTCCTTAGGTTAGTTAGGTTTAAGTAGTTGTAAGTTCTAGGGGACTGATGACCACCGATGTTAAGTCCCATAGTGCTCAGAGCCATTTGAACCATTTTTTTACTTCCGCCAAAGCACTGTGCACGGAAAGCGCCTGCGTAAATACTACACCTTTCTTTATCTCAATCTCAGTTGCAGTTGTCCCCTGGTACGCTACATCAGTGGACCCTCTGCGCGCCTAATCTAATTGCCATGTAGAAAAATGTGCAATTAGATGAATGACGAACACTAGCTTCACTTAACGAAAGTTTATTCAGCACTTGCACATACAAGAGCGCGTAGCGAACTGCCTCCGGCCAGAACACACACAGTATATATACAGCTACAGAACATTCTAGTAGAATGATTCTTTACATTTGTGAATACTTCTAGAATGTACTCGAACTGAATATAGAAATTAAAATATTTCACGTTTGGTGAGCTTTGAACTCATGACCCTCCATGCAAAAGTTTAGTATCATAACCACTTTTTTTTTTTTTGATCAAAGACGCTACCTTTTTTTTTTTTTATTCTGTAAAAGTTTGAAGTAGATCAGTCAAAAACTCATCGAAATATTTGCTAACAACATTGCCCCTTTTATAGTGTATATATGCAGGGTGGTTCAGAAGTGATGGTCAGTATTCAGGGATATGACAGGAATAAATGTCAAGTAAACATGGGCTCTAAAACGCGTACTTTAAGAGCTATGAGCATTTCTTAATCTTAGATAATGTGTAATAAACCTCATCTACTGTAAGCTCTTTACTTTCCATTTCTTGGGAAGTCATCGTACGGACCAAAAGACGAAAAAAAATTTCCAGTGAAAGTGTGCTCTATAATGCATATCTTTTTTTATGTTTTTTTTTACTTTTTGGTTTTTTTTAATTTTTTTTATTATTTTTTTTGCCTTTCGCGGGCAAGTGTTCTCTCAACTTTTTTTTTTTACCTCTTTTGCCCAATTATATAAATATACTGCTTGAATGTGTTTAATTTCTACGGTAAATAGTTGAACAATCGGAAGAAGCAAAGTAAAGTAAACATGGGAAAAAAACAGAAAAAAAATCAGGAAGCACCTGGGATTGCTCTCAGGTTGCCTGTATTGTAAGCAATGCGCTTTACCATTTTTTTCCCTTTTTTTTTTTAAATTTCCCATCTTTTTGGTTACTTTCATGGAAATGCGATGACAAAGCCACAAAACTGAAGTTGTACTAAGGCACTTATGCAAATAACATGTACAGAAATATGTCAATGAATACTTAAAGAAAATGGTGTTTCGACACACACTAATTATTAAGCTCAACAAAAATATAATCACAGCCTACAATGCTTATTTCACAAACTACTAACTACATTTTTTTTTGAGAATGCATAAAAAAAACAAGGCAGCCATGCGCAAAAAGTTGCCAATAAAGTTAACTAAAAAGGGCCATCTTGCTCGCCGCGGTCACATTGCTAGGCGGGCGGCCAGGAACGGGCGGTCGTCATTGCATTGGACATCACCAGCCACCAATCGTTGGAGCGCCCGGGGCCGCTGCATACAGTCAGAGACTGTTTCTGTTACCATAGGGGGATCGTGGAAAGACCACATCTACAAGTTAATGTCTTCTCACACCCGGCACACCCCAGCTGGGTGGTGGATCCATGAATGACGAACCCAAATAGTTCGCAAAAAGGTTCCGGTAATCCTGTCTGTTCGTTAAGACCAGAAACTCGTCGATCATATAGTACCATAAATCGAGGACGTCTTTGTCTCCATCGCGGTATATGTAGTGTATCGCCATTCCTCGTACCCAATTAACCGCATTCATCCGGGTCATAGGGAAATAGACAGCGTCGGGATGAAAGAGTTCTTGGGGTAAAATCGAAACGTAGGGGCGGCGGAGCAGGAAAGCCAGGATCTGGCGGATCAGTTTCCAGCACTCACGCGCGGGGCCACAGTTCAGTCTATGTTCGTCCGTGTCTAACGTCGTGCAACGGGGGCACACAGGGTCGTCAATTAGGTGAATGGCATGCAGCCGTTGTCGGGTTGGAAGTTTCTCGTTAACGACCACATACCACGTCGACCGCACGAAAGTAGACAGGAACGGCGCGTGGATGGCTCGCCATACTCGTGGCCAGTCGACCGTAGGGTGGCGCCGTACAATGTCGTTATCCGGAGTCCAGTGCTGGAGAGCACTATAATAAGTCTTCGCTGTCGGATTCCGTGTCTCCGATATAACCCGCAACACATAGCTATGCTCTACGAAAAACGTTCTAATGTGTGACAGCGAGGGCGATAAATGTCCAACTGGTACCGGTGGGTACAGCGTACGTGGGGCCACTTCTTCAATCAGTAGGCCTGGGAGACTGGCTGTTGGTGAAAGCCAGAGTCGCCTCATGGAACGGAGATACAGTGCCAGCGCTCTGTGCTTGACGTGAGTGAGTCCAACACCGCCTTTGTCGAAGGGTAAAGTAAGCGTAACAAAACGGATCTTGAAAACAGCACCATCGTTCACCACGTGTCCAAACACTGTCTGTATCCTGGAAGCCATCGTGTCCGTTATCGGCAGTACATGGGCGTAATGGTTAAGGTGAGAAGCCATGTACACATTAACGTATTGGGCGCGTTGCAAAATGTTCAATAATCTGAATTTATTGAGACGAGCCTCTAAACGGAGTCGTCGTAAGACCATACGATACGTAAAGGCCGCCGTGCGTTGTATTTGTCGATGGAGTGATATCCCTAAACACTTGAGCATTGGCCGCCGTGCGTTGTATTTGTCGATGGAGTGATATCCCTAAACACTTGAGCATCGGGACCTTTGTCAGAGGTACGGCCAGACCTGCAGGCATTCCTCGTCCTACCTCCATGTAGCGTGATTTCCGAAGGTTGAGCACACTGCCTGCCACCGCCCCATACTGGTGGAGCCAGGAAAACGTCGTGTGTATTTCGTCACCAGACCGTGCTAAGAACATCACATCGTCGGCGTATGCACCACATCGAAAGGTTATAGAACGGAGGGTAGGTCCTTCTAAGCGTCGCCGTAGTCCGTGAAGAGCTGGTTCGAGGGCAACGGCGAAGAGCATGGCAGAAAGAGGACAACCCTGCCGGACGGACCTGTTGACACGGACGGGGGCGGACCGACAGCCGTTGATCATAATCCTCGTGACAGCCCCATGGATCAATCGAAGCACAACAGACGTCGTCAGACGCGGGACAACGATGTGTTCCATAACAGCACGCAGGAAACCATGGTTAACGCGGTCGAAAGCATGGTCGAAGTCCAGTGCAACAAGAGCGCCTTGGAGGCGGCAAGTTTGCATGAGCGCCACCACGTCTCTATAGGTGCTTAAAGTCGTAAACACATTAGTGTCGCCCCCGAGGCAGGTTTGATCAGTGTGAATGGCCGCCATTACCGTAGGTTTGAGCCTCTCACGGAGCATGCGTGTCAACAGCTTATAGTCAGTGTTTAGCATTGTCAACGGGCGAAAATCAAGAGGGCGACGGCCTCCGCCGGGTTTGGGCACAGGGATCAAGAGACCCTCAGTAAAGTCAGATGGTACCTGAAAATCGGCGTCCAGGAGTTCACTGTACATCCTGACCCACATTGGGCCCATGAGATCAAAGAACCGCTTGTAAAATTCAAGAGGGAGGCCGTCAGGGCCAGGCGTTTTGTTGGGAGAGCCACGCAACAGAGCCTCTCGCAGTTCTTCCAAAGTCACCGCCGACAAGAGCGTAGCATCATCTTGTAGGTTCCGAGAGACTGGTAGGTCAGATAGGACTTCCCTGACCCCTACATTCATGTGGGACTCCCTCTCGTAAAGAAGTTTATATGACTGTGTGAACGCTCGGACGATATCCATTTGTGCGTCAACGCGTCGCCCGTCCTCCGTCTCAACCTCGGTAATGAGCTGCCTCTTGCGTCTTCGGCGTTCTTGAATGATATGGTGGAGGGAAGGTCGTTCCCCACGAACATCATCAGTCGTCCTCGCTCGCACCCGCACACCCGCAAGAAGTACGGCGTTGATACGAAGCAATTGTGCCTTGACGCGTTGTACTGCTGATTGTCGCTCTGGCGACGGCGGTTGTACAGCTAGTTCGCGGAGCGCAGTATAGTAAAAATCAGTAGTCGCAGTATACCAGCGCGCTCGGTCGCGTCCATAGCTGACTAATGTTCGGCACAGTGCAGGTTTTGCACACCGTAACCACCATTGAAGTACAGAACGGTAGGCGGGTAAACGCCGGTGGCAATTGCTCCATGTGGACTCGACTGCGCGTCTGCAATGTATCTCATCAAGAAGGGCCACATTGAGGCGCCACGGACCCCTACTTCGGCGGACGCGCTGGCGGGGAAGGGTGAGAGTACACACATATGCGAGGTGATCCGTGAACGCTGCCGGCCACATCTCAGCGTCGACAACGGCCGATCGTAGGCCGCGGGTGACGTAGACTCGATCCAAACGGCTCGCGGAGTGACTAGTAAAGTAGGTGTGTGCTCGACGGTCGCCGTGTTGGATGATCCAGGTGTCCAACAAGGCCAAGTCCTGTACAAGTGCCTGGAGTGCCGGGCAGGTGGTATAGTGTGGCTCCTGGTCGGATGGGCGGAGCACACAATTAAAATCGCCGCCTACTACCAAGTGGTCGGTATTGCCCTTGAAGAGCGGGGCTATATCTTCGGCAAAAAAGGTGCGCCGTTCTCTCCTTTTGCCGGTGCCTGAAGGAGCATATAAGTTCACCAGACGTACTGTACCAATCGTGAGTGCGACCCCCCGTGCCGACGGTAAATAGGAGACATCAGTGGCCATTATCCCTTCCCGCAGTAGAATCGCCGTACCTCCGCCGCCCACATCTGCAGGCATAGTGTAGACGTCATATCCGTAGGCATCGAGACAGAGTCCTGATCGGACTTCTTGAAGGAAAACAACGTCCAGATCCGCAGCGCGTAACGTATCCTTCAGCATACGGGTCTTGACATCAGATGTAATGCCATTGACGTTGATCGTGGCGAGGCGGTATGCCTGGTCCATCAAGTCTCGGGAGGTGACCATGGTATGGCAGGAGGGCAGTAGTCGTGACGTGGAGCGCCGGTCTTGCGAAGTGCTAGGCAGCGACGAGAGGTGCTCATGCCGTCCTAGGCGTCTGTCGCCGGCCGCGTAGACGCTGCCATCGGCATCGGTGCATCGTCTTGGTTCTGAAACGCATCCTGCAACTCCATCTCCTGCGCCCAGTCGCCCAGGGACGTTGACACCACTGGATCTCGAGAGGCAGACGGAGGCAAGGGTGCATCCCCGGTGTCGGAGCTGCGGTGATCTCCCGCATCCCCATGTGGTCCAGACCCAGCGGTAGTGGGAGAAGACGTCGAACCGTGTGAGACGGTAGGGTCGCCTGTGTCGGCGCGGTGGAGCGGTTGAGGCACCTCGTCATCCAGCGGTGTCGCCTCGGGCTGTTCTACGTCGTCGGTTGTCTTGCGCCGCTTCTTATGACGCTTGGGTGATTTCTGCTTACGCTGCCGCGCCTCTGTTTCCGACGTAGGGCAAGGGGAGGGCGCTGCATCCTGTGCTTCAACTTCCATCGCACCGTCGGCGAGCCGTTGTGACGGTGCGCCGGGGTCCGACGAAAGGACATCAGTAGCATCAGCACTGAAAGACGCTTGGGGCTCCGTGGAAGCTACTGCAGGGTCCTCCAAAGCTCGCACCAATACAGTGGGGTCGTCATATACAGCTGGCGTCTCCCGTCTCGCCGCCGCAACATACGTAATCGGCAGAGAGGTCGGTGTCGACGGACGAATCTGGTCGGTCGAGGGTGTCTGCGCGAGACGGCGTTGCAGGCATTCGGTACGCATGTGTCCCGTCTGGCCACAACCGGAGCAGGTTCTCGGCTGACCGTCGTAAATAATTATTGCCCTGCAACCAGCGATCGTGAGATACGAAGGAATATGGCGATGCAGGTCAATATGGACTTGTCGCACCCCGTTAAGGACAGGGTAGGTGTCGAAGGTCTTCCATTTTTCGGCCGTGTGGCCGAGAACTGTTCCATAGGGTCGAAGAGCAAGGGTGACCAAATCCGCTGGAACTTCAAAAGGGAGCTCAAACACGCGCACATTTTGGATTCCCAATCCAGCACGTTCAAGCGTCACCACACCCACGTTTCCGTCTGAGTGGCAGAACCGATAACCTGCCGTCGAGCGTCTGAGAAGTTTGTCACATGCTTCGTCGTCAGTGAACTTAAGATATACGACGCTGGAGACAATAGATAAGTGGATACCGATCAGCTCGTTAGGATCAACATGTACCACATCGCGTAAAAAACGCTCTACTTCGTGGGCCTTGGGTCTAGAGTACGTAGTGTCGAACTGCAGCTTGATCGTGGCTTTCCGATACGAAAGAGCCATCGTGTGTCAGGAACGTGACGGCAATACGTAACACTAGCGCGCCGGCGCGGTAAACAACAACACACCCGGAAACGCGACACGGAGCGGCCGGGACGTACCGCACCGCTCCACAGCCAAAGGCCGACTTACACCCCTGTGCTACTCGGCTTCTTTGCACCAATATAATCCATGGAATAGTTTCGCTGAAGAGAGACTGCCACTGTGAGCTGCAGCTCCCACTTCCGCGTTATGGCTGATGGGATGTAGAGACTGCCGTCATTCCACTCTCCTACTGGAGGTTTGACCGATAGGACCAAGAAGCTGTACAATAGCTGCCTTTGTGAGGGGAAACCAATGTTGATGCTCTCCCCATTTCTGCAGCCGACACAAATGCTGTCGGCCTCAGTCTGCTAACTGGAAGCACCGGTCAAACTCTACACAGCAACTAGTACTACAGCCCGGGTGAGGGCGAGTCTACTGGACACATGACGTCAGTGATAGTGCTTCGATCAACCTGCAGAGGCTAATGTCTGCCTTCGTCCATCGAGACCACTCCAGATGCGACTGCCCGTGACGTAACGGCTGACATTGCACTACTGCCGGCTGACGCACGCTCACTGCTGCTCAGTGGGACCACACTCTACATACCGCTGTCCCGACTGAGCTGCCAGCACCTGGGGAAGACAGTCATATATTTCTGATTAATAAATATTTTCTTGACGTTGTGGAGAGTGAACAGGTTCTCTGCACTCCTAGCAACCGTAAGGGTCTTGGGCTGGACTCCTATGAAACAATGGAAAGTAGCTGTTGTTATTCATCGCTGGCATTGGAATACAAAATGTTCGCATCACCGATACACAAGGCGTGATATGGCATAAAAGGTGCAAAAACATCACCAATAATCGTTGTTCAAAGACGTTTTAGGACCTAGTTTGGTAAAATAGCACCACACCATGGCAATACACAAGATCGGCAAAATGATTCGAGCAGTCAGGATGTACATGCAATAATAAAATTATAGGATGACCATCCTTTGAGATTCGCGTGGTATACAAAAGAACCCTCAGGAAAATCCACACGTCGTGCCACTAGAGAAGTGAATGTGTTGCAGTCAACAGTGTGGCGTGTGTTGCTCTTCAAGTGTTACAGAATACAAATGATGCAGGCTCTAAAACGAGCCGAAAAACCGAAACAGATACAATTATGCTTTGATCTGTAAGCACGAATGGAGGTGGATGGTTTCGTAGACGGACTCGTGTCATCTGGAAACGCCAAATTTCGCGTAAGAATCAAAGTGAGTAAGCATAATTTTGAGAATATAGGGTACAGAAACCTCGCATGCCTCTCTGGAACGTGAAAGTGATTCTCAGAAAATTAAAGTTTTCTGCGCCATAACCAGCCGCAGCCTTTGGTCCTTTCTTCTTCGCAGAATCTACCGTTACTGGCATAACCTGTTTCGACATCCTTCGTCTATGGTCATTGCCTCAGTTGACACAAGAAGTAGTATACTTCATTTTGAAACAGGAGCCGCGCGGAATGGCCATTTCAAGGATTGCGCAGCCCCTCCCGCCGGAGGTTCGAGTCCTCCCTCGGACATGAGTGTGTGTGCTGTTCTTAGCCCAAGTTAGTGTAAGTTAGTTCAAGTAGTGTGTAAGTCTAGGGACTGATAACTTCAGCAGTTTGGTCCCTTAGGAATTTACACATATTAGAACATTTGAAACAGGATAGAGGCGCACCACATTGACATAACATCGTACGTAGTCACCTCAACGAAAATCTTCTACAGAGCTGGATTGGGCGTGCTGGGTCGAAGTGTGTCATTCATGTTGTGGTACCCAGGTCACTTGATCTTACACCAGTGGATTTTTTTTCTTTTGGGGTGTGTGTGAAGAACGTGGTTTACGTACCTCCAATTCTGCAGGAGTTACAGTAAGGCACCGGATAGTTGGCATGGTTAAGTCGTTGGTCGGGCTACGAAGGACCGGGTCTGGCAGAAAATGCTACTATACCCGAAGGACACCTGCCATGTCACAAATGGAGCCAACATCGAACATATGTGAACATCTTAGGAACTGTGAGGCTTCACCTTTCATACTATATGTGTATTTCTGAAATAAAGTAATTACTGTACTCACAGGTATACTTTCTTTTTGATCCATTTATTTAGAATCAGCCTGTATACTGTAACTAGAGGTCAATCACATTTTCTTGAGGTACGCCTGAAGTTACCTTTACATTTGTCGATTTTGTTCCATTGAGAACGACGTATTGAGTTCTGTCAGGAAGGAAGTCGTAAATACAATCCTAAATCCCCATCGACGGTCGGTAAGCACGAATTTCTTTCACTAAACGGCAGTGCCGAACCGTATCGTATGCCATCCGGGAGCGAAGGAACACTGCATCAACCTAGGAGTCTTTGTACATAGCGCTCTGGATGTCAAGGATGAAAAGAGCTAGCTGATTTTCTCAAGATTCCTTTTTGCGGAATCCATATTGGTTTTTAAATATGAGATTTTTGTCCTCCAATAACTCATAATGCGTGATTATAGGCGTCTGCAAGGGGCGAAAGGAGGCACTTGTTCCCCTCCCTGAATTTGTTACATAATTCTTTTACGCTTCTCATATAATTCAGATTTTGGGATATAACAAGTTTCCCTGTCACCTACAATATTTAGTTCTTGTGCTGTGAAACGTCTCGGCCGGCCTTTGTGGCCGAGCGGTTCGAGGCGCTTCAGCCTGGAACCGCGCGACCGCTACGGTCGCAGGTTCGAATCCTGCCTCGGGCATGGATGTGTGCGATGTCCTTAGATTAGTTAGGTTTAAGTAGTTCTAAGTCTAGGGGACTGATGACCACAGAGTCCCATAGTGCTCACAGCCATTTGAACCATTTGAAATGACCATTCTCATGTAACCAGTGCTCAGAACCATTTGAACCATTTGACACGTCTCGAAACTGACCAACTCTTTATATCAAAAAAAGTGTTGTTGTTCCCCTTTCTCGGGATAAATTTCTGCGGATGCCCACACATCCCCAAAGTGTTTGACATGGTGCCCGACTGCAGAATGTTAACGAAGTTTCGAGCATACGGAATAGGTTCCCAGAAATGTGAGTGGCTCGAAGATTTCTTAAGTAACAGAACGCAGTACATTGTTCTCGACGGCAAGTTTTCATCAGCGACAACGGTATCGTCACGAGTGCCCCAAGGAACTGTGATAGGACCACTGTTATTTTCTATATAGATAAATGATCTGACGCACAGAGTGAGCAGCAGTCTGCGGTCGTTTGCTGATGATGCTCTGGTGTACGGGCAGGTGTCGCCGTTGAGTGACTGCAGGAGGATACAGGATGATTTAGATAAAATTTCCAGTTAGTGTTATGAATGGTAGCAACCTGTAATTTACCTTGATGGAGGTGAGTATGAGAAACAAACCTTTAAAATTCGAATATAGCATAAGTAGTGCGCTGCGTAACACAGTCACGTCGATAACTATCCAGGCATGGCGCTGCAAAGCTATATGAAATGAAATGAGCATCTAATGATAGTAATAGGAAAGGCGAATTGCCAACTTCGGTGCATTGCGAGAATTTTAGGGGGCGTGGTTCATCTCTAAAGGAGACCGCATATAGAACCCTCCCAGTCTTGAGTACCGCTCGGATGTTTAGAATTCGCACCAGGTCAGACTTAAGACATCGAAGCAATTTACAGGCGAACTACTAGGTTTGTTCCCAGTAGGTATGAAGAAGACGCAAGTATTACGGAGATGCTTCGGTAACTCAAACGGCAATCCCTGGATGGAAACCTTCTTTTCGAGTAACACTGTTGAGAAAATTTAGACAAGCGGCATTTGAAGCTGACTGCAGGACGGTTCTACTGCCGGCAACGTACTACAGTTGTAAAACTACCGTAGGCTGTTATGTAAGTAAGTGTAGCTAAGGCAGTTTTTCTAGTAGCCTTTGTCAGTTAACACCGTACGCGTGTTACCTGTGTGTCAGGTGTGTTGCGTGCGTATCGGGGGTTACCTCATTTCGATCGCTTTGTTTGTTTGTATGAACAGTGTCTTACTAGATTCCACTTGAGATCCGAAATATAAAGGGCCACATAACCTACAAAACATCTGCGTTCTACGTACTTCTTCTCCTGCTGTCACCTACGAATAAACAGTATTTATAGCAAAATTGAAATTGTCAGTGTTTGATTCCGGTTTTACGCGAAAAAATGTTAATTTGTAACGTGAAACAGAGTGATGTTGTAATAAAAATAAAAAATCAATATAAATTGATCATATAATGCTGGGAAACTCAATTCCCTGAAAAATAACGTAAAATTAAAAGAAAAAACGCAGAACGAAAACGTACCAAGCATCGCTTCAATACTTCGTCGAGCTTTTATAAAAGTTATTTCTGTCATTCATAAACAGCTTTCACACTTAGCAATAATGGCAGCAATCTGTTGCCTTTGATGATGAAGAACGTTGTATTGAGTACAAAAGAACAATAATTATATAGATTCTTTTATGTTTGGGCATGTGCACTGTACTTGGATCAAAAGTAATTGCTTCGTTTACAGAAAAGCGCAGTAGTTACGCGATCAACTAAATTTTATTTGTTATAAAATGCAATTTATATTTTGTAAAGATATAAAATTCACAATGGACTGACCCTGAATTATGTTCGGTTCTGATTATGTGTAAAACAAACACCCAACCAAAAATAAAACCAAAGTCGTCGGCTCCTAGTTTCTATCACACACATTCATTTATGTTTCTTTCCCTGTCAGTGCTACCGGTAATCGTAGCATTTGCTACGTCATTTATATAATGTACGAAAACTGTCGAACCATAGTTGTGGTTGAGCACCAGCTCTACATTTCGTGTAAGACTACGAAGACAAGATAGGAGAAATTAGGGCTCGTACGAAGGCATAAAGACAGTCGCTTTTCCCTCGCACTGTTTGTGAGTGGAACAGGAAAGAAGCTGATTAGAAGTGGTACAGGATATCCTCTGCCAAACACCGTATGGTGGTTTGCGGCGTATGCACAGGGTGACAGCTATTGAACTGTATGAAAAAAAAGTGAATTAGTTACAAACTACGGCGTGCACATACTTTATTCAACATGTAAACGTCACTGCAGATGTTCATACTTAGGCTATGACATGTGCGATCTGCCTGCCATCATTGGCTATGATGTGGCGCAGACGAATAACGAAATTCTGCATGACCCGCTGAAGTGTCGGAACATCGATGTTGTCGATGACCTCCTGAATGGCTATTTTCAGCTCAGCAATGGTTTTGGCGGTTGTTGCTGTATACCTCGTCTTTAATATAGCTCCACAAAAAGGAGTCGCATGTTTTCACATCGTGGGAATACGGTTGCCAATCGAAGCCCATGACAGTGGCCTCTAGGCACCCCAGAGTCAGAATACAGTCCCCAAAGTGCTCCTGTAGGACAGTACTCTCCTGCTTTGATTGTGTCGAGCTCCTTCTTGCATAAACCACATCTTGTCGATATCAGGGTCACTTTGGGTAATGGGAATGAAATCATCTTCCAAAATCTTCACGTACCGTTCGGTAGTCACAACGTCAACGAGGAATGTCGTACCGATTACTCCGTAGCTGGGCATGGCGCACCACACAGTCACCCATTGAGGCCGGCCCGGGTGTCCGAGCGGTTCTAGGCACTACAGTCTGCAACTGCGCGACCGCTACGGTCGCAGATTCGAATCCTGCCTCGGGCATGGATGTGTGTGGTGGCTTAGGTTAGTTAGGTTTAAGTAGTTCTAAGTTCTAGGGGACTGATGACCTCAGAAGCTAAGTCCCATAGTGCTCAGAGCCATTTGAACCATTTTTCAGCCATTGAGGGTGAAGAGACTTCTGGATCGGGAAACGCGGAGTCTCAGTCCCCCAAATGCGCCAGTTTTGCTTATTGACGAACCCATCCGAATGAAAGTGGGCTTCGCAGCTAAACCAAACCACACAGCGCATTCTAATTCCCATCATGCCCCGCGGCCAACAGTGCAGTTTGAACGTACTAACGCAAACCATTCAGAAGTTACGACGATTTTATTTCATATACACTCCTGGAAATTGAAATAAGAACACCGTGTATTCATTGTCCCAGGAAGGGGAAACTTTATTGACACATTCCTGGGGTCAGATGCATCACATGATCACACTGACAGAACCACAGGCACATAGACACAGGCAACAGAGCATGCACAAAGTCGGCACTAGTACAGTGTATATCCACCTTTCGCAGCAATGCAGGCTGCTATTCTCCCATGGAGACGATCATAGAGATGCTGGATGTAGTCCTGTGCAACGGCTTGCCATGCCATTTCCTTCTGGCGCCTCAGTTGGACCAGCGTTCGTGCTGGACGTGCAGACCGCGTGAGACGACGCTTCATCCAGTCCCAAACATGCTCAATGGGAGACAGATCCGGAGATCTTGCTGGCCAGGGTAGTTGACTTACACCTTCTAGAGCACGTTGGGTGGCACGGAATACATGCGGACGTGCATTGTCCTGTTGGAACAGCAAGTTCCCTTGCCGGTCTAGGAATGGTAGAACGATGGGTTCGATGACGGTTTGGATGTACCGTGCACTATTCAGTGTCCCCTCGACGATCACCAGAGGTGTACGGCCAGTGTAGGAGATCGCCATTCACGCCTGTCGCGACACCACTGGACGCGGGCTGCAAGATGTTGGGGCGTGAGCGGAAGACGGCCTAACGGTGTGCGGGACCGTAGCCCAGCTTCATGGAGACGGTTGCGAATTGTCCTCGCCGATACCCCAGGAGCAACAGTGTCCCTAATTTGCTGGGAAGTGGCGGTGCGGTCCCCTACGGCACTGCGTAGGATCCTACAGTCTTGGCGTGCATCCGTGCGTCGCTGCGGTCCGGTCCCAGGTCGACGGGCACGTGCACCTTCCGCCGACCACTGGCGACAACATCGATGTACTGTGGAGACCTCACGCCCCACGTGTTGAGCAATTCGACGGTACGTCCACCCGGCCTCCCGCATGCCCACTATACGCCCTCGCTCAAAGTCCGTCAACTGCACATACGGTTCACGTCCACGCTGTCGCGGCATGCTACCAGTGTTAAAGACTGCGATGGAGCTCCGTATGCCACGGCAAAACTGGATGATACTGACGGCGGCGGTGCACAAATGCTGCGCAGCTAGCGCCATTCGACGGGCAACACCGCGGTTCCTGGTGTGTCCGCTGTGCCGTGCGTGTGATCATTGCTTGTACAGCCCTCTCGCAGTGTCCGGAGCAAGTATGGTGGGTCTGACACACCGGTGTCAATGTGTTCTTTTTTCCATTTCCAGGAGTGTAGTTCAATAAGTGTCACCCAGTAAGGGCATCTAGATGTGGAAGTGTGGTCAAAAAATATGCTCCCTAACTCCACAAGAAAAAAGTGGTTCAAATATGTAGAAAAATCAAATGGCTTTGAGCACTATGGGACTTAACTTCTGAGGTCATCAGTCCCCTAGAACTTAGAACTACTTAAGCCTAACTAACCTAAGAACGTCACACACATCTATGCCCGAGGCAGGATTCGAACCTGCGACCGTAGCAGTCGCGCAGTTCTAGACTGTAGTGCCTAGAACCGCTCGGCCACCCCGGCCGGCTAACTCCACAACAGACTGACGTCAGCTACATAGGCCTATTGTTATGCGCTCTTGTCTGACGACGTTGCTTAACTGTGTTGTCAGACGTTTTTATCTCTGTCGCTCATAACAGTTTTTTGTATTTATTTGAGCTTCGTATCTACCTCAAAAACATAGCTACGATGTACTCTCGCTGTTCAGAATAAAAGAAAGGGCGTGTTACCACCGCTGTTGGTGAAAGCAGTGCCTGATTTGCCATTTCGAGCGGTCTTTGTCGGAGCCACTGTGCGTCCAGAGGCGGTCCGCTCTTTGTGGGTGCGAGTATGCTCGCCAGAGCGAGGAAGCGCCACTCGTCACACGCCGCTGGTCGCTGTGGCTGCGCCGTAGCAGCCGAAGAGGCATCGGGCTGTCGACCAGCCAGCTTCCGGCGCTCAATTTCACTGCCTCTGAATTAAACCCTGGTGTTTATCGTGAAGCACTTAGCGAGACCCATAGCCAAGATTCACGGTCGTTACTTCCCACCTAGTTTTCAAGAGGAGAGAGAATCTGGTCACCTTCAGTCACTGGCCGGGGGGCCGAGCGGTTCTAGGCGCTACAGCCTGGAACCGCGCGACCGATACGGTCGCAGGTTCGAATGCTGCCTCGGGCACGGATGTGTGTGATGTTCTTAGGTCAGTTAGGTTTAAGTAGTTCTAAGTTCTAAGGGACTGATGACCTCAGAAGTTAAGTCCCATAGTGCTCAGAGCCATTTTGAACCACCTTCAGTCCGTGCTGTATCCAGGATGTTTCAAATTATTTGCATCAGATACGCAGGGATGACAAATCACCTCACGAAGAACGTACCAAATGTTCGGTGGAGCTTCCCTGCCATGTGAAGTGTCCTGTAATATTCGCGAGCCTCGGTTCACGAGATCTCACCGAACTAGCGGGATGGTCCGCATGCTGCCTACCCAGTAAACTGACGGAATAATTTTCAACCGGAAATCCTTAATAACACGTGTGTCTAAGCGGAGAAAGATATTTTATGAGTGAGTCAAGAACTTTAATTTCATACAGAGCAGTTAGTAGTTGGACAAACTTCGTTGTGGCACATTTTGTTAGTGCAGGTACGCACTCAGGGTCAAACCTATTGTGTTCCTTTGATTGACAGGTATTTAACCTATTGTTATGCTAAAAGGATCCTTCCTTTTGATTGACAAACACTTAACCTATTGTCTGCCCCCCTCACCCCCTCCCCCAACCCTCCTCCCCCCTCACTGCTACAGGCACACTTTCAGGTCTGAGTTGCTGAAATAGCCCCCTCTCACTCTTATCAATTTGATTAACTACTTAATTAAATTGGTCACTTAATTAACATCCCCCCTCTGGTGAACTCCCATCCCCTCCCACCCTCCATCCTGGAAATTGGTGGGAAAAAGACTCAGTTGACCGGCCATTTAGAGGGAAATCGATTGTTGTGTATGGAATATTGTTTTAGGGGATTCAAGGCAGTGTATGGAATATATGGAAATTGATGGAGAGGAAGAATCTCATAACAAGAAATTCAAGGGTATATTGCTTATTTACTAAAAATTCAGTTTGTGGGGGTTGGATATCTCTTGCTCATCATTCTCTGCTGTTTGGAAACATGTAGGTCTTCCAAGAAGCAATTACAGGGGGCAAACATGTTGCAAAACTTAATGTTCGACACTGTACTCTGGGTGTCCTAACCTAATGTTTGGGTCTTTGTCAGCACTTAAGCTATTGTTCTGTTAAGTGGTTTTCCATATCAACACCATTTCCTTCAACTATTGTACCACCTTTGATATGGAAAATTACAAACTGAATCTTTTGTAAATAAACAATAGACTCTTGAATTTCCTGTCATGAGGTCCTTCCTATCCGCCAATACGTTTGATATTTATAGCACGGTAAAGGTGCACCCAGTATTTCCTTGTCTTTTTCAGCTTGCTGAGCTTTAAATTATTATAATCCATAATAACATCCTCTTCAGAAGAGTTTACGATGCAACTGAAGCAGAAACGTGAATTGTGCTGTCTTATCGCTTCTCTTACCTCTTCAGTTGGAACACGAGTGTCGTGAGGTCATTACTGGAACGTGTTGTGTCGCATATTGCATCGCGGATCAAAGCGAGGCTGGGTCCCTTATTTAGACTGATGTGATAGCGTAGCGGAACACATAATTAATCCGGGTCTGGCAATAAACGTTTCCAATTAAATCCGCGGAGCAGTAAGCCGCGTAATTTGTCTCGCCTCGCGCTCTGGGCTTCGTGGATTCCGGGCATGGCCGTGAGTGCGAAAGGCACGGACGAAATAAGTGTCTCACTTCATACAGTACTGTAGAGCGTGAAACGGAACTCGCGGAGTCAGTTCACGATACCATCTTGTCCACGCTACACTTGCCTCAAGGAGTGGGTTTCAGATTCTCATCGAGCCACCGTTATTTACGTATCCCACCTTGTGACATGACGTTTTCTTCAAACACACTACAGCAAATTTCCTGCCCCGTTTTCATCTATACAAGTTTTTGAATAGTCTACAGTGACTACGCCGTCGATGGGATCATAAACTCCATTTACCCTTCATTTTTATATCCTCATTTAATCCACAGTGGCTATAGAGTTTCTTTCAATTGTTTTGATGGACGTTTCCATTGCATCTATGTTTTACTGGCGCGAAGGCCATCCGACTGATGCAGCAGGACGTCGTATGCGAGGGTTGGAACTTCAATAGTGGCAACTATTTATTTACAGTTCGTACAAAATAGATACGTGTTTCAAACTTTTACTGACCTTCAAAGTACTCACCAGCATTGTGTATAACCCGTTGCCAGCGATGTGGAAGTCGTAGGATACTCTTAGCAGCGCCAGTTGTGTTGACAGTTCGAGCGGCGCGGTCTTATTGCCCGACGAATTTGTAGCAGTTCTGAAGCGAATGCCGCGAAGTGTTTCCTTCAGTTTAGAAATCGAGTTGAACTGACGAGGGCTTACGTCAGGGGAGTGCTATAGGTGGTATAGCACTTAACAACGTCATCAGTCATACAAAGTAGTAACAGCTTGCACTGTTCGTGTTTGAGCATTGTCCTGCACAATGATGGTCAGGTTCTGCTTAAGGTGTGTCATCACTTCTGTCTCTATGCTGTACATTTTTGGAACACGACCTACGACCAGCTTAGAGACATAAGTGATGAAACTTTCTGCAGGACCTGACCATCATTTTGCAGGACATTGCTCAGGCACGTACAGTGCAAGCTGTTACTGATTTGTTTGACTGATGGAGCTACTAAGTGCAATACCACCTACTGCAGCCGGCCGCGGTGGTCTGGCGGTTCTATGCGCTCAGTCCGGAACCGCGCGACTGCTACGGTCGCAGGTTCGAATTCTGCCTCGGGCATGGATGTGTGTGATGTCCTTAGGTTAGTTAGGTTTAAGTAGTTCTGAGTTCTAGGGGACTGACGACCACAGATGTTAAGTCCCATAGTGCTCAGAGCCATTTGAACCATTTGAACCTACTGCACTCCGCTGACTTAAGCCCTCGTGCGTTCAACTCGATTTCTAAACTGAAGGGAGCACTTCACGGAATTCGCTTCAGAATTATCACAAATTCGTCGGGCAATAGACCGCGCCGCTCGAACTGTAAACACAACTGGTATTGTTAAGAGTATCCTACGACTTCCTCATCGCAAGCAACGGGTTGTACACAATGCTGGTGACCACTCTGAAGGTCAGTAAAACTTCGAAACATGTATCTATTTTGTACGAACTGTAAATAAATAGTTTTTACTATTAAAGTTCCAATCCTCGTATGTGTGTGTCACACTATAGTACTGAGCGTTCGTGTCGTTCCTTCCATGACCTCGCCTCTACAATCACTCCTGAGATGGTACAGAGAAACGTGTATACGATGTCCTCTTTACACTACACAGCAGGGCTCAATTCTTAAGCGCAAAAAATTGAAAACAACTCAATTCCCTATTCGAGGAAATTCCCTCCAGGGCTGAATTATTCAGTCAACGAGACTCCGTCTGATTAATTTAACACTATACCTGTCTACAGAGCTCTTTTCTTCCCTCGCGGATTCTTTCGGTCATATTTTGTGCGAGTCTGGCGCACACTGGCGTTATTTTTTCAAAAGTAACTCACGACGAGACCATTACCCAGAGCGGAGGCGAGGCACGGCGTCGTAAAATATTGGAACATGGACTCTGGCGCTGGCGAATGTGCCGTTTGGGTAGTGGGGCGCGAGTAGATTGAGGTCGCAGACGCTGCCCGCCTTAGCGCCGGCGCCGCGGTGTGTTGCACGGCTGTGGCAAGGCCGCACACCCATAAACACGGTGCGCCTTTCTCGTCCCAATAGACGGGACCTCCAGTATAACCTGTCCGGCCATCAGCTGACGCGCACGTAACGAAATGGAAAGAAGAAACTCGGCAAACTTAGTAATCAACGTAAGACAGTAAAATTGCATCTCTATCACTACATACTATTGCACATTCAACGATACTAGTAAAAGTATGTGAACCGAGTGTCAGTTACAAAGAATTTATTGTTATTATTATTATTATTATTATTATTATTATTATCATCATCTACACCGTCCAGCAGAAATAGCGAAAAACGCAGAAGGGGAGGGGCACACGAAATGAAACTTCACAGCTTGAGAGAGTATGTGGTGTTATTTCAGTAATCACACAATCTATTCAAATTTACAAAGAACTCTTATCAGTATGACATTTTACCCCATCTAGCATGGAGGCTTCCACTGATTCGGTAGGGCCGGATATTGTAAAACCGTTGTGTCCTCTCCTGAGGGATGCTGTCCCGCAACTGTTCAAAATGGTTCAAATGGCTCTGAGCACTATGGGACTTAACTGCTGTGGTCATCAGTCCCCTAGAACTTAGAACTACTTAAACCTAACTAACCTAAGGACATCACACACATCCATGCCCGAGGCAGGATTCGAACCTGCGACCGTAGCAGTCGCGCGGTTCCAGACTGTAGCGCCTAGAACCGCTCGGCCACTCCGCCCGCAACTGTTCCCTGATACCGTGGATACTGGCACTAGGACGGAGTCAACGTCCTGGCTGGTCCCACATATGTTCTCTTCGTTCATCCATTATGGATCGTGGGACGACGGCTGGCATGAACTTCTTGATGCAATAACTTACCAACAGCTGTATGTATTAGATAAATTTATTTTATATTGTGAACTTCGGCATTACATTGATGCCATCTTCAGGCCCCAATCGTCATAGTCGAAAAATCGCTATACACTGAAGGAGCCATACAACTGGATCCGTGAATCAAATCATCCTGCATGAGCTCTTGGTGTCCAGACGACACAGACTGTGCCATCTACTGAGGCAACAGGACATCGCATTCATAGGAGAGAAGGCCCTCCTACGCAGCAGCTGCCATCTTCTCCAATGCCTATCGTTGCAATCAGTCGCGATCACTGAATGACAAGCAACACTCCGAGACGTTTCGCCTATGGTCCGTCAGCGTACAATGTCACGTTCGCCCCCGAAAGGGTCGGCTAGTGGCAGGCGCTGCGGCTGTAACTTCGACGCTCTGCAGAGTTGTTGGATGACGTTTCCGCGCACGGGTTCCTGCCCTCGATTTATTGCTGAAGACATCCTGTACAACCCCTCGAAGTTCATCGCAACATTTCTGGGACAACCTGTATACACTTGCTTTTGGTTCCCTGCAAGGTGGGAACAGTGAATGAAGGCAGTCCGCGCAATTCTGCGACCAGTTTCAAACTAATCAGGAAGATGACTTTAAACCACGCAGAAAAAAGTGTTCCATCGTGCAAATTCGGCTGGTCAGTTGTTTTCTGTTTTTCGCGCTAAGACTTCAAAGCGGAACCATAAGCGACGAGTTGGAAATACACTATTGGCCAATAAAACTGCTACACCAAGAATAATTGCAGATGATAAACGGGTATTCATTGGACAAATATATTATACTAGAGCTGACATGTGATTACATTTTCACGCAGTTTGGGTGCATAGATCCTGAGAAATCAGTACCCAGAACAACCATCTCTAGCCGTAATAACGGCCTTGATACGCCTGGGCATTGAGTCAAACAGAGTTTGGATGGCGTGTACAGGTACAGCTGCCCATGCAGGTTCAACACGATACCACAGTTCATCAAAAGTAGTGACTGGTGTATTGTGACGAGCCAGTTGCTCGGCCACCATTGACAAGACATTTTCAATTGGTGAGAGATCTGGAGAATGTGCTGGACAGGGCAGCAGGCGAACATTTTCTGCATCCAAGAAGGCCCGTACAGGACCTGTAACATGCGGTCGTGCATTATCCTGCTGAAATGTAGGGTTTCGCAGGGATCGAATGAAGGGTAGAGCCACGGCTCGTAAAACATCAGAAATGTAACGTCCACTGTTCAAAGTGCCCTCAATGCGAAAAAGAGGTGACCGAGACGTGTAACCAATGGCATCCCATACCATCACGCCGGGTGATACGCCAGTATGGCGATGACGAATGCACGCTTCCAATGTGCGTTCACCGCGATGTTGCCAAACACGGATGTGACCATCACGATGCTGTAAACAGAACCTGGATTCATCCGAAAAAATAACGTTTTGACATTCGTGCACCCAGGTTCGTCGTCGAGTATACCTCCACAGGCGCTCCTGCGATGCAGCGTCAATGGTAATCGCAGCCATGGTCTCCGAGCTGAAAGTCCATGCTGCTGCAAACGTCGTCGAACTGATCGTGCAGATAGTTGTTGTCTTGCAAACGTCCTCATCTGTTGACTCAGGGATCGAGACGTGGCTGCACGATCCGTTACAGCCATACGGATAAGATGCCTGTCTTCTCGACTGCTAGTGATGTGAGGCCGTTGGGATCCAGCACGGCGTTCCGTATTAGCCTCCTGAGCCCACCTATTCCATATTCTGCTAACAGTCATTGGATCTGGACCAATGCGAGCAGCAATGTCGCGATACGGTAAAACGCAATCGCGATAGGTTACAATCCGACCTTTATCAAAGCCGGAAACGTGGTGGTACGCATTTCCCCTCCTCACACGAGGCATCACAACAAAGTTTCACCAGGCAACGCCGGTCAACTGCTGTTTGTGTATGAGAAATCGGTTGGAAACTTTCCTCATGTCTGTACGTTGTAGGTGTCGCCACCGACGCCAACCTTGTGTGAATGCTCTGAAAAGCTAGTCTTTTTCATATCACTGCATCTTCTTCCTGTTGGTTAAACTTCGCGTCTGTAACACGTCATCTTCGTGGTGTAGCAGTTTTAATGGCCAGTAGTGTAAAATGCAGCGGCCACGTGACGAAAGGCTTCAGTACGGCGCACGGAGCCGTGGCCGCCGCAGATTTCGCTTGGCGAAGACAATTAGCTATGTTTACAGCGCGGAAGGAAATTTGGCTAATTGCTGGCGCACATTAAATCGGGCGCACTGGGTGGCCCGGCCTGAGGACCTGGCCAGGCCGCTGCCAACCAAGAAAACTGCAGCCGCGTTCGTTTATTGCATTTGCAAACTAAATGAGGAGAGCACGCCGCGGCCGCCGCGCGGGCCAATTAGCTGATGCAGCCGGCTCGGCTGTGAGCCAGTGCAGCTGACGCGCCGCGCCGCAAAAAGCAGACTGCCCTTCCCACTCGTTATCCACGCGTCACGTGACCGAGGGTAGCGCGGTCGAATGAACTGGTATGTACGTGTTTTGTCTCGCGCGTTGGATAATTTTTGCATATTTAACCGTACTTGATTTATAGCGTATACAGGGTGATTCAGCTGTCCCTACAGATAGGTTTTATGCAACCCGCAATGCCTTCAAAAGCCACGCGTGAGATTTTCATATTTACTCGCTCGTTACACCCTAACTATTAGTGTTGTTGTTGTTATTGTTGTTGTTGTGGTCTTCAGTCCTGAGACTGGTTTGATGCAGCTCTCCATGCTACTCTATCCTGTGCAAGCTTCTTCATTTCTCGGTACTTACCGCAGCCTACATCCCTCTGAATCTGCTTAGTGTATTCATCTCTTGGTCTCTCTCTATGATTTTTACCATCCACGCTGCCCTCCAATGCTAAATTTGTGATCTTTTGATGCCTCAGGACATGTCCTACCAACCGGTCCCTTCTTCTGGTCAAGTTGAGCCACAAACTCCTCTTCTCCCCAATTCTATTCAATACCTCCTCATTAGTTATGTGATCTACCCATCTAATCTTCA
The DNA here is from genome assembly GCF_023897955.1 of Schistocerca gregaria. Taxonomy (NCBI): domain Eukaryota; kingdom Metazoa; phylum Arthropoda; class Insecta; order Orthoptera; family Acrididae; genus Schistocerca; species Schistocerca gregaria. The sequence goes on along the minus strand of NC_064925.1, from coordinate 261,732,662 downwards.
GCATTCTTCTGTATCACTACATTTCGAAAGCTTCTATTCTCTTCTTGTCCAAACTATTTATCGTCCATGTTTCACTTCCATACATGGCTACACTCCATACAAATACTTTCAGAAACTACTTCCTGACACTTAAATCTATACTCGATGTTAACAAATTTCTCTTCTTCAGCAACGATTTCCTTGCCATTGCCAGTCTACATTTTATATCCTCTCTACTTCGACCATCATCAGTTATTTTGCTCCCCAAATAGCAAAACTTCTTTACTACTTCAATAAGTGTCTCATTTCCTAATCTGATTCCCTCAGCATCACCCGACTTAATTCGACTACATTCCATCATCCTCGTTTTGTTTTTGTTGATGTTCATTATATATCCTCTTTTCAAGACACTGTCTATTCCGTTCAACTGCTCTTCCAAGTCTGATACCATTACAATGTCATCGGCGAACCTCAAAGTTTTTATTTCTTCTCCATGGATTTTAATACCTACTCTGAACTTTTCTTTTGTATCCTTTACTGTTTGCTCAATATACAGATTGAATAACATCTGGGAGAGGCTACAACCCTGTCTCACTCCCTTCCCAACCACTGCTTCCCTTTCATGCCCCTCGACTCTTATAACTGCCATCTGCTTTCTGTACAAATTGTAAATAGCCTTTCGCTCCCTGTATTTTACCCGTGCCACCTTTAGAATTTGAAAGAGAATATCCCAGTCAACATTGTCAAAAGCTTTCTCTAAGTCTACAAATGCTAGAAACGTAGGTTTGCCTTTCCTTAATCTTTCTTCTGAGATAAGTCGTAAGGTCAGTATTGCCTCACGTGTTCCAATATTTCTACGGAATCGAAACTGATCTTCCCCGAGGTCGGCTTCTACCAGTTTTTCCATTCGTCTGTAAAGAATTCGTGTTGGTATTTTGCAGCTCTGACTCATTAAACTGATAGTTCGGTAATTTTCACATCTGTCAACACCTGCTTTCTTTGGGATTGGAATTATTATATTCTTCTTGATGTCTGATGGTATTTCGCCTGTCTCATACACCTTGCTCACGAGATGGTAGTGTTTTGTCAGGACTGGCTCTCCCAAGGACGTCAGTAGTTCTAATGGAATGTTGTCTACTCCCGGGGCCTTGTTTCGACTCAGGTCTTTCAGTGCTATTCATCAATTAAATGTAATATTTCTTCTATTACCCAAGGATTTCTACTAGCCCTCGTCTTTTTACCTGCTTGATCCTCTGCTGCCTTCACTACTACATCCCTCAGAGCTACCCATTCTTCTCATACTGTACTTCTTTCCCCCATTTCTGTCAATTGATCCCTTATGCTCTCCCCGAAACTCTGTACAACCTCTGGTTTAGTCAGTTTATCCAGATACCATCTCCTTAAATTTCCACCTTTTTGCAGTTTCTTCAGTTTTAATCTGCAGTTCATAACCAATAGATTGTGGTCAGAGTCAACATCTGCCCCTGGAAATGTCTTACAATTTAAAACCTGGTTCCTAAGTCTCTTACTTATCATTATATAATCTACCTGATACCTTCCAGTATTAGTACTGTAGGTAAAATGAGTGGGACCTTTATGTACGAACTTTAATCTTGTTAAAATGTGTTACTGGTATGTGTTTAAAGTTACTCAAGAAAAACGCATTTGATGGTCACACCTTTATTGTAAGTAGGCTATTTAGGTTTTTATGTTGGTAACGTCACGTAGCGGTCTGTATGAAAATCACTGACTGTGCTGTGTGCAATCTGTGGCTGGTTGGCATTGCTGGAATATTCGCTATTGTAGCGTTGAGCAGTTGGATGTGAACAGCGCATAGCGTTGTGCAGTTGGAGGTGAGCCACCAGTAGTGGTGGATGTGGGGAGAGAGATGGCAGAGTTTTGAGAGCGGACGATCTGGACGTGTGTCCGTCAGAAAAAGGAAATTTGTAAGACTGAATGTCATGAATTGATACATATATTTTGACTGTTGAACACTATCCAAGTACATATACTAAAATGATATCTGTTCTTTCGGACATGTCCGAAAGAACAGATACCATCGGTGACCATGCAGCTCGCTAGAAGGAAATTACAATGAAATTAACACCCGTAGCTGCTTACAGACGTATGTCAACGCCTGTAAGCAAGTAAGGGTGTTCATTTCATTGTAATTTACTATTAAGGTAAATACATTATTTGTTCTGTACCAAAATCTTTCATTTGCTAACTATGCCTATCAGTAGTTAGTGCCTTCAGTAGTTAGAATCTTTTATTTAGCTGGCAGTAATAGCGCTCGCTGTATTGCAGTAGTTCGGGTAACGAAGATTTTTCTGAGGTGATTCATGTAATTTATAGGTTATTGTTAGTCAGGACCATTCTTTTGTAGGCATTATTGAAAGTCAGATTGCGTTGCGCTAAAAAAAAAAAAAAAAAAAAAAAAAAAAATTGTGTGTCGGTTTAGTGTTGATCAGAATAAGTAAAAGAGAAATGTTTGAGTATGTTCAGTTTTGTTCAGCTGTTTGAAAATCAAATAACGTAAGAGGTTTTCCATCACTGTAATTTATAAATTTTTCTAAGGGGACGTTACAGTATATTTCTCTTGAATAATTCGAAAACTGCGGCCTGTAGCGAAAACGTTTCCCAGTGCAAAATTTAACTCCATTAAATTTCCTACAAAAAGCGTCTGTTCGTAATTTCTGTAGGATTCACAGTTGGCCGGCCGGGGTTGCCGAGCGGTTCAGTCTGGAACCGCGCGCCCGCTACGGTCGCAGGTTCGAACCCTGCCTCGGGCAAGGATGTGTGTGATGTCTTTAGGTTAGTTAGGTTTAAGTAGTTGTAAGTTCTAGGGGACTGATGACCTGAGAAGTTAAGTCCCATAGTGCTCAGACCCATTTGATTCACAGTTTGCGCATAAGATGTGAGAGAGTATGAAAATTTTGGGATTAGTATTCGAAGGCGTTGCATGTTGCATAAAACCCGTGGGAATGGGCAACTGAATCCCCTTGAATACTACCGTATAATCTGAGAAAGCTTTTGACAGTGTTGATAGGAGTATATTCTTTAAAAAATGGTTTAAATGGCTCCTGGTACTATGGGACTTAACATCTGTGGTCATCAGTCCCCTAGAACTTAGAACTACTTAAACCTAGCTAAACTAAGGACATCACACACATCCATGCCCGAGGCAGGATTCGAACCTGCGACCGTAGCAGTCGCGTGGTTCCTGACTGCGCGCCTAGAACCGCTAGACCACCGCGGCCGGCTATATTCTTTCAAATTCTGTAGTAACAAGGATAAAATTCAGTGAGTGGAAGGTTATCTACAGCTTGTAAGAAACCAGAATATATTTTTAAAGAGCCTAGCAGCGAGAATGTAACGTAAATATTTGTCAGAATTTATAATAAAATAGATTACTTTACGAAAGAAGTCTGTTGTTTCGTTGAGAGCGAGTTCTTTTTCTTTATCGTTATTTAATTACCTCGTCCGAGAAGGGCGAGGGTAGACTGGAAGCGGAACAACACTCTTCAGCCAAAAGGATTTCACATATAACTCGATTTCAGATACAAAATTTGAAAAGAATGAACTATGTAAGTGTTTTGATATACTTCAAAGGACGCTTTTCATTGATGACATTTAAGATGAAAATTGAAACAAACATTGTTCTGTATTAGTCCTACACTTCGCTACCACTTGATGGGATGGCTGCATTTTGGAGAAACAGTGGCGATACGGAAGGTACATTGGTCGTTTGGAGTAGTTAAAGTGTTCGTGAAGGTACTGGTTATAGGTGGGCGTAGGATAATGCGGGAGGATGACTGGTAGGAAATCATGGGATGGGGACCAGGCTAAATTTAAGAGGAGGAAAGAAAAGAGAGGGATGGGAAGGAAGGCGAGGTCTGGAATTGGAAAAGGATAGGCAGGAGCGGGTCAAATCTTAAAGGAGAGATAGATGTGAGGGCGGACTTGGTTGTTAGGTAGTGGTCGTCTATTATATTGCGCTAGGAGAGGATAAGAGAATTGGATAAGTGTAGAGTTGGTATGATATATTGATATATGCGCAACAGCGACCGGGATTTTCGAGCAGGGGACAACAATGGGGTGTTTAGAGTAGAGTTTGCAGAAACTGTAGTATATTGGATGTAACTAGTGTAAGTGCTGATATTATAGTATGTGGTACCTTAATATGTGCACATATCATTGTGTTGGTTGTGTTTTCTCTGCATCTAACAGTCTTCCCTCAAACAAGTCACTTAATTTACTACGTGATTTTTCTCTGTACGGTCGTAATTGCACCATTAAGTGGACTACACCTGTAAGCATAAACTAATCGCTTTGCGTCGACGCGTCCACACTTCAACAACTGGCCTGATACCCAGAGGAAAATAAGCATTAAAGGATTGCTATTGTCACATGTACCGGAGGTAGTAACTAACCTAAAAACATCCTATTTGTAATAGCTATAATTGTTAGTCTGCAGATGATGTAAATACTGATGTAATGTTGTTCATTACACCGTCCTCAGTCACCAATAAAAAAATATCTGCACTTGTACCCGTTAACGCCGTATACGAAGGTATTCAGTGAGGACAAGTAGATGGGGGAAGGAGATGAGCTGGCAAAGGCAAGCGTCTCGTACACGAAAATATCAAGAGACAGGGAAACACACACTTGTACGAATCACCAAGTTACTGGAAGTGAAACATACATAAATCGAAGTAACCTTTTGTTAGTGAATTGATGAAAATCCGCTGCAACTGAAAGTAAGAACTTCAGTAAGTTACAACATGTTTCGGCCTTTACATCAAGCAATTATCAATTGAATCTGGCATTGCCACTGTTAATGCGTAATATGATGGATACATAAATATTTTACTTAATAGGAGATAAAAAAATCTCAGATACATAAAGTAAAAGTACAGGACCAGTACATAACTTAAATTTTGCTGTAGAGAGGCGAAGTTAAATTAAGTGTAAGTCGGGTGGATTAAAAAAAGTTATGTACCGAGTGACATTACGAGAAAAGTGAGAGTGGTGTGATTGTCGAAACTGTACAATTAGATACATTAAAAGTATTGACACGCCTTTAGCTTCAAGAAGAATTATAGCACTTTTTTATATTTAATAAAAGTGTAAAATACTTGCATTGAACGTAATTTCCAAGTCGACTGTTAAGTTATGTTCTCTAGCGTGTAAATGATATATCACAGGAAACTTTTTAAATACATCTGACTTTTATTTTTTTGTCGTTCGACATTGCTTCTCTACCGCTCAATTTAAGTTACATATTTTTCCTGAACTTTTACTTTATATGTCTAAGATTTGTTTTTTTGCCTCCTTTTATGTAAAATATTTATGTATCCATCATATTCTGCACTAACAATGGTAGTTTCACATTCACTTGAAAATGGTCTGATTACAGACAGAAAACCGTCGTGAACATAAAAAAAAATTACTACCAAATGGAGCGGCTTTCTCTTCCCCTCAGGGGCGGATCGTTCAATTGCCATTCCAGTCCTCCAACATTACCCTAAATTAGTAATATCTCTCAGAATTTTTAGGCATGATTAATTAATGGTGTGATTCTAGGTCTTCTGTCGAGATGTTATTTCGTAGGTCGTCGAAATATTTTGGATAAAATGGAAGCAACATCTCGACAGAACAGCCGTTAGCGGCACCATTAACTTTAAGTTAGGTGCTGCATTTAGACAATTCCCTCCGAACATAATAAAAAACTAATATTTTGTTATCCCATAATTATTTTTTCTCTGTACAATGGAATTTGCTGTGATATGAAACTTCCTGGCCGATTAAAACTGTATGCCTGACCGGGACACGAACCCGGGAGCTCTGCCTTCCACAGGTAAGTCCCCTTTTCTTTAATTGGCTGCATTGAATCTAGACTAACAGCAGACGGCGAAGTACCAATATAATCAACTCCGATGAAATAGCTTGTCGCTGCAACAAAAATGATAACTTCCGTAGCGCAGCAGGACGATTCACAAGTGAACTGGGTCACAAAACTTCTTCAGCGCTTTAAGTACTGCTATCTTTGATGCTATGACATAATGATATTGTACTTCTTAGTTACCGGTGGCCGCGCGGACTAGCGCCGCGGTCTGGGGCGTCTTGCCACGGTTTGTTCGGCTACCCCGTCGGAGGTTCGAGTCCTCCCTCGGGTATGGATGTTGTGTTGTCCTTAGCGTAAGTTAGTTTAAGTAGTGTGTAAGACTAGGGACCGATGACCTTAGCAGTTTGGTCCCTTAGCAATTCACACACAGTTATCGGTTGCTTTCCCTGGACGGGAAATTGTGTTGTTCAAAAAATGGCTCTGAGCGCTATGGGACTTAACATCTGAGGTCATCAGTTCCCTAGGACTTAGAACTACTTAAACCTAACTAACCTAAGGACATCACACACATCAATGCCCGAGGCAGGATTCGAACCTGCGACCGTAGCGATCGTGCGGTTGCAGACTGTAGCGCCTAGAACCGCTCGGCCACACCGGCCGGCGGAATTGTGTTGTCTTTTCTTATATAAGAGTGAGTGGACGAAGAGTCGTCGTTTGGATTATGTACCGAATGGTCGTGCGGAGTCGTTTCGCGCATAATTAGTATAAAACATTTTCTGAAGAGTTTAATCAAGAACTGAATGTGTTACGTCGCGTAGTACAATAAAAGTAATTTGTGATTCGATTTATTCGCGGAAAAGCTCGCAGGATTATTTATGAAATAATGTAAAAGAAACAGCACTGTGGCTGTTGATTGGTAACTTTTCTATCGGAATATATTGCTGTTTAAACAGATTGAAAAACGCTACCGTGATCAATGATTAAATATTTGACGAATGTGGGAACGCAACGTAGCAATGTTTACTTCAGTATGAATGTGTAACGAACTTAACTGTCAATATAAGAGTTGATGCACTTAGACACTGTCAGAGAGAGTGTTATTCGCCAGATCCATAATAAAACTAAGTGAGACTTACTTGTACTGTTATTATATCAGACAGTAATTTTCCATTCCATAATTAAAGTACTCTAACACTTGCAAATTAAAGGTGACAAAAGTCATGAGATACCTCCTAATATTGTGTCGCACTCCCTTTTGCCAGTAGTGCAAAAACACGACGGAGCACTTGCCCGGAGTGCAAAAACACGACGGAGCACGAACTCAACAAGTCGTTAGAAGACCTTTGCAGAAATATGAAGCCATAATTGCGGAAGTGTTGCCGGTACAGGAATTAGTACACGAACTGACCTCTCGATTATACCCCATAAGTTTTCGATTGCATTCATGTCGGGCGATCTGTGTGGCCAAATCATACGCTCGAACTGTCCAAGAATGTTCTTCAAATCAATCGCGAAGAATAGTGGCCCAGGGATATGTCTTATAACATTCATAAAAATTTCGACATTGTTTGGGAATATGCAGTACATGAATGGCTGCAAATTGTCTCCAGTTCCAGTCCAGTTTGAACAGAGGACCGCCGGCCGCGGTGGTCTCGCGGTTCTACGCGCAGTCCGCAACCGTGCGACTGCTACGGTCGCAGGTTCAAGTCCTGCCTCGGGCATGGATGTGTGTGATGTCCTTAGGTTAGTTAGGTTTAAGTAGTTCTAAGTTCTAGGAGACTGATGACCACAGCTGTTAAGCGCCGTAGTGCTCAGAGCCATTTGAACAGAGGAACCAGTCCACTCCATGTAAACACAGCCCGCACCATTATGGAGCCAATATCAGCTTGCACACTGCCTTGTTGACAACTTGGGACCATGGCTTCGTGGGGTTTGCGTAGCACTCGAACCTTACCATCAGCTCTTACCAACAGAAGTCGAGACTCATCTGACCAGGCCACAGTTTTACAACCGTCTGCCATAGCCAACTGACGTCACATTTCGCCGCACTGACCTAACGGATACTTTCGTCGCACATTCCCCGTTGATTTCTTCGGTTAATTCACGCAATGTTGTTCGTCTCTCAGCACTGACGACTCTAAGCAAACGTCGTTACTCTCGGTTGCTATGTGGTGAGCGGTAATTCCTGAAATTTGTTATTCTCGGCACACACTTGACACAGTGGATCTCAGAATATTAAATTATAACGATTTACGAAAAGGAATCTACCATGCGTCTAGCTCCAGCTACCATTCCGTGTTCAGAGTCTGTTAATTCCCGTCATGCGGCCATAATCATTTCGGAAACCTTTTCACATGAATCACTCGGGTAGAAATGACAGTTCCGCTTTTTTTTTCTTTATTGTTATTTTATACCTATACATAGGTAGGCCAGCAGCGGCGTAACTAAGCCGCTCTTCGGCCACAGACATGAACATAGTACAAGCAGTAAGAGATACAAAGAGACATGGAGGTTAAAAAACAGTAGACAAACAGAGTAAAATAACAGAAGCCGTTCACTGTGGAGCAGTCAAGTTAAAAGCGATTCACACAGCACATAACGGAGAGATACAAAGTAGCACACGTGAACGATGGAGCACGGAACAAGAGACACGGATGCACTAACAGGACGACAAAACACATAAGCACTGCGGCGACGATCTCCGGCGGTTGGTGATGCACTTGTCACACGAGTAAGGCCGGGGACCTGCCAGAGGGAAGGGGCGAGGGTAGGAGGGAATGGGGGAGGAGTTGACGCCAATGGGGAGAGGATGGGAGAGGGAGGGGTGGTGTGTGGAAGCCCAGGGAGAGGGGGAGGGGAGGGAAGGAGGGAGGGAGAGAAGGGAGAGAGGGCCCCCACAGGATAAGGAGAGGAGAGGGAAGGCAAGGCTCAAAGTTGGTAGGAGGGGTAGATGGAGGGGAGGAGGGCATCATCCAGGAGGGGGAGTTGGCGGAAGCCACCTTGGGAGAGGGTGTGGAGAGTGTGAAGATGGAGAGCAGGTGGGATACAGGAGTACAGGCGCGGCAGCGGGTTGGGGTGGGAGAGGATGGGAGAGACAAGCGGGTGGGGAGGATCAAGCTTGCGGGAGGTGTAGAGGATCCGTATCCGTTCGAGGAAAAGGAGGAGGTGTGGGAAGGGGATGAGGCCATAGAGGATCCGCGTGGGGGAAGGGAGGCGGATGCGATAGGCGAGGCGGAGTGCATGGCGTTCAAGGATTTGAAGGGATTGGTAAAAGGTAGGAGGGGCGGAGATCCTGACCGTTCCGCCAATGCAATGCGCTTTTATGCCGTGTCTACGCTGTACTAGCGCCATCTGTATACATGCACATCTATCCCATGACTTATGGCACCTCGCTGTATAAGAGACACGTACACGAGGTCAAAAAAAACTCGAGTTCGACAGCCGCGAAAATACGTTAACAAATCCAATCAAATTTTCTTTACAGTACCTTAGATTTAACATATACAGAAATCTCATGCAACTCCTTTTTTAGGGCTCCTCTGAGTAGGCTTTGTTTCCTTCTTTTGCTATTTTTGTCCCGCTGGCGACACTAAAAGTAAGAAGAAAAATCTGGTGTCCACAGATACGTCGCAAAATCCGCTCTCGTTTTACCACGGATCGACTGCTGCGAATTTCACGGAGATGTGTGTTAAGCTCGGTGCCACACGGCTGTTGGTTGTCAGTTGTCTTCCGTGAAACATGGCGCCGAGCCATGGCAGCGCTTTCGTTCGCAAGAGCAAAAGCAGACGGCGCGGAAGAAAAGGCCCCGGTACTCCGAGGCTAAAGATCTCTGCAGATGGAACAATGGCCCGCTTGTTTCTGCTACGCGACAGCGGAATAATCTCTCTGGCTGCGGAAACAGAAACAAACGGGCGACATTACCGAGGGGAACCTTTTCCGTCGTTACAAACTAAAGAAAAGTTTCATATTCGAGTAGTTTGCTGTATGATCTCCCTCTTTCCTGATGTTGCCGAGAATAATTGGCCACAAATATGTTACACACCGCGTACCCGAACTCCACCGACATAATTTCGTTTTTCTTTTTTTCTTTTTCATGAAGATTCCTTGAGTATTTTGGTATAACTGACCTATAATCTCAATTGGCTCGTTACAGAGTAGTAAAGCAAACATGCTTTATTCGGTTTATTGCCTCAAATACCTTAGTTTCTGTCAAGATACGTTCACAACAGTGAAAAAAACCTATAACATGCAAAAAACATCAAGATGTACATCACAAAACACAGAGTAATGCAATGACTCTCAGACGAGACATATATATTTTCATCACACCGTTCTGTCAGTGTACAGTACAGCACGCAGAAATGCAGAACTGTTCCCTTAGAAGTGTTGCTCGAAATGTCGGTCACCATGATCACGAAAAAGTGTACAGCGACTCCATAGACTGTCTTATATGCTCAGGAATCCCTGGAGTTTGGCGTACTAGTTCTGCGACTGCGACAATCCTAATAACCAAGTTCGTGTGAGTATTGATCGGATTCTCGCAAACTAGGCTCACACAGGCCCCCAGAAGTAGTTCATTGATATCATGTCTGGTGACGAAGCTGGCCTTGGAAGAGGACGACCGTGACCGATCCATTGTTGTCCAAACTGTTCATCAGTGTGGTTCATAGCATTGATTGGTTAGTGTGTAAGCTCCCCATCATGGTGAAACTATATAAGCCGTCGAATTATCAGCCCAGATCTTCTGCGAACTGTTGGGAGAACATTTTGAAACAATATTTTATACACAACCCCATTCATATTATCGTGGAATATGCAGGGTGATTCACAAGATATGTAAATATTTTACTATGTTATTTTACAAATAAAACTAAATGAAAAAGTTCATACAAACATAGGACCGCAGATGCTTAGTTACGGAGTTACGGCTAATAAAAGATTTTGCCAGAAATTTAGCAACTTCGCTAATTTGAAGCCATCGTAAAACTGTACGAGGTTAAAGTAAAGCACGATTTCCATTTATTTTGTTGTTATTGATCTCTTGAATCTAATAAAACATGCCCCCGCGTGTATCTGCAGTAGTTTTCCAGGACACCAAGAGAAGCAAAGACGTAATTTAGTAACTACTTGGCCCAGTTTGCTTTCTAAATTCCAGACAATTGGACAAAGTTTTCAGCACAAATTGTAGACAATTTAATTTTGGAAAAATGATGGTAATAACGTTATCTGAAACTGTTGAATGTCTCAGATAATCTGCTTTTATTAATACCATAGCACACGTGAATTCGTGTTAAACAGGACAAAACAAAGCTCAATGTTAAGGAAGTTGTACTGTGTACATACAATTTCACAATACATTCACAATAAATGTTCAAAAAGTCTCCACCGAGTTCAATGCATTTTGGCTGCACGTATATGAACAGATTTTGTAGCTCCTTTCAGTTTCACAGGGTTGTTCTTAATTTTGCGTATTGCATTCATAATGCGAGAAAGTAATGCAGAAAAACGTCTGGGGCCTGTTTTATTAGATTCACCAGACTAATAACAACAAAACAAATGGCAATCGTGCTTTACTTGAATCTCGTACAGTTTTCCGGTGGCTTCATATTAGTGAAGTTGCTAAATTTTAGGCAAAATCTTTTATTATTCGTAAATCCGTAACTAAGCATTTGCGGACCTATGTTTATATGAACTTTTTCATTTAGTTTTACTTGTAGAGTAAACATATTAAAATATTTGCATATCTTCGTGATTCAACCTGTATACGGTTTAATCACATACTTGTTGACGTATCACAGCATACAGTGACAGCGACTGGTCGCAGAATGGCCATCTTGTCCAGGTGTTGTCTGTTTTGGTGTTGTTGTAGTGCCTTCATCTGTCGCCGCAACAGACCGATTCGCCGTGTAATGTTCTGATCACGGGCGAGTCGCCAACCCTTGTTCAGACGCTTTCTCTCCCTGATGAAGTTCAAAATTTCAGACGGTAGTGACAGGGCGTGGTGGGTGACCTGTTTTGGTTCAAGTCTGCATTGTTCGCGTCAGCATTGTCATCTAGTTGCTATTCTTGCAGATGATGCGTGAGATGCTGTCAGAATGATTCACAGTTGGTGAATGGTGTGTAAGGTGCATTGGCTCAGCGCCTATTTTGAAGACAACAGGTCGGTAGTGTGATGTCAAGGCGTGCACAACACCTTCCCCGACAAAGTGCTGATTATGGTGGAGTCCAGGAACTCCAGTATTTCCCTATTGTGGGAGTAGATGGTTGCCTCCAGAGGTCGGCTGACTTGGCAGTTTGCTTGTTCTGCTGCTCGGGGGTGGTCGTGTGGGACATCCATGCAACATGTTCCGCGATGAAGTTGCCTGCTGTGAACAGCTTCCAGCGTCCCTTTCGTCAAGTTTAAATTGTGGTGAGCGGTAGGCAGTTTTGAACGTCACGAAACTTTGGGAAGTCGACCGTTCGTCGTGCCGGTTTTCACACTGCATAGCGACGGCAGGCGTGCCCGACTCCTGCCGTCAGTCGGTCATGTCGGTGGTTATCAGTGCAGACTTAGTGTGTTTTCTTCACAAGGCATATATCAATACTCTTGTCTTGTATCAGTTGCCAGGATGCCAAGAGCTATGGGTATTATATGGACACTATATCATGGCAGTTTTTGATGGGGTGTGTATGGACTGTGGTTGCGTAAGATACTGGTAGATGTCGGGCCTAAAGTACCAGCGCCAACTGCAGCAAACAATTGCGCCGTAGCCATTATCAAATGCTTTGTGTACTCCAGTTTGCTTTGTGTTGTAGATTGTTTTTTTCTTCTTATTTTCAAATGAGTGAAGAGGCTAATCCTGGTGCAGAAAGGGATTCGGATGCGACTCTCACCACAACAAAAGGAATCAGCGATCCCTACGACTGTAATGTCAGTTCTGCTTTCTTCTGGCAGGACATGGGGATTGAAACCCTCTACCATCCTCCACTACTACAAATCCTTAATCCGTCTCATTCTCTGTTATGACAGTCCCACCTGGATATCCGCCCCACACCCCAACTTCTATAAGTCCCTCCAGATCCTCGAGCACCATGCACTCCGCCTCGCCTTCCATATACACCTCCCGGCCCCCATGCGGATCCTCTATGACCTGATTCCTTTCCCGTATCTGCTCCTTTTCCTCCACCATATCTGCGTCTTCTACACCTCCTGCCGACTTGATCCCACTGCCACGCCTTCACCATTGTGTCCCCCCTACCCTCCACCTCTACACCCTTCATCTCCTTTCCCAAGGTGGCTTCTGTCAACTCCTCCTCCCAGATGATGCCCTATCTCCCTCCATGTATCCCTCCTATCAGCTATGATTCTCACCTCCCCCTCCCTTCCTTTGCCATTTTCCCTGGCTCCCTCTCCCCCCTCCTTCCATCCTGTTTTTTCCCTGCCTATCCTCTCTCTGACTCCCTGCTCTCCCCCAAGTCCTTTTGCTCTCCCCTCCACTACCTTTCCCACTCCTCGCATCTGCCCAACCCTCCCTTTTTTTCTATGTCCCGTCACTCCATCGGCTCCCCCATTTTTTCTTTTCCTCTGATCCTCCCCCACCCCTTCTCCCCATCTTCGGTCCGGGTCCTCCCTCCCCCCATCTGCCGCCGTGTTGCCTCTATAGTGCTGTTTTAAGTGAGTGTTCAGTGTTGTGTGCCTGTCTCAGTGTTGCAAACAGCCACCATACAGTCGCTAGTTGTGTTTTTTATCTCGTGTCAACAGAAACCAGACTGTCGCCATATTTTTTAATTGTTCCTGTCTATTTACTATGTGTTTTAATCAACATCACCGACCGTTTGTTTTTATATTTTCTTCGCATCTTTTCCTCCATGTTTCAGTTTTTAACAGTCCCCATTTTATCGCCTGCTTTTATTGTTCTCATATCTCCTAACTCTGTTTTTTAACTTTTCTGTAGGCTGCAGAGCACTGTATTGTGCTAGTGCCAGCCCGCCCCCCGCCCCTCTGGGGGGAATCGAATTCCAATAAAGAAAAAAAATATCTGCTTTCATGGAAGCACAGAACGCGGACGTAGGATGGCAGCCGTTCGACAGGGAGGTAGGGCTTATTCTCCCGCACCACTCCTCTCCCCTCGGACGGTCTCAGTTTAAGTTCTCGTTTGTTTACGGTCGCGGCTGCTTGCCACGATATACTGTTCAATGTACGAGGCTTCTACGAGTATACAGGGTGTTACAAAAAGGTACGGCCAAACTTTCAGGAAACATTACTCACACACAAAGAAAGAAAATATGTTATGTGTCCAGAAACGCTTACTTTCCATGTTAGAGCTCAGTTTATTACTTCTCTTCAAATCACATTAATCATGGAATGGAAACACACAGCAACAGAACGTACCAGCGTAACTTCAAACACTTTGTTGCAGGAAATGTTCAAAATGTCCTCCGTTAGCGAGGATACATGCATCCACCCTCCGTCGCATGGAATCCCTGATGCGCTGATGCAGCCCTGGAGAATGGCGTATTGTATCGCAGCCGTCTACATTTGGTACCGGGGTTGTGTAGACAAGAGCTTTCAAATGGCCCTATAAATGAAAGTCAAGAGGGTTTAGGTCAGGAGAGCGTGGAGGCCATGGAATTGGTCCGCATCTACCAATCCAGCGGTCACCGAATCTGTTGTTGAGAAGTGTACGAACACTTCGACTGAAATGTGCAGGAGCTCCATCGTGCATGAACCACATGTTGTGTCGTACTTGTAAAGGCATATGTTCTAGCAGCACAGGTAGAGTATCCCGTATGATAACGTGCTCCATTGAGCGTAGGTGGAAGAACATGGGGCCCAATAAAGACATCACCAACAATGCTTGCCCAAACGTTCACAGAAAAATCTGTGTTGATGACGTGATTGCACAATTGCGTGCGGATTCTCGTCAGCCCACACATGTTGATTGTGAAAATTTACAATTTGATCACGTTGGAATGAAGTCTCATCCGTAAAGAGAACATTTGCACTGAAATGAGGATTGACACATTGTTGGACGAACCACGCAGAAGTGTACTCGTGGAGGCCAATCAGCTGCTGATAGTGCCTGCATACGCTGTACATGGTACGGAAACAACTGGTTCTCCCGTAGCACTCTCCATACAGTGACGTGGTCAACGTTACCTTGTACAGCAGCAACTTCTCTCACGCTGACTTTAGGGTTATCGTCAACTGCACGAAGAATTGCCTCGTCCATTGCAGGTGTCCTCGTCGTTCTAGGTCTTCCCCAGTCGCGAGTCATAGGCTGGAATGTTCCGTGCTCCCTAAGACGCCGATCAATTGCTTCCAACGTCTTCCTGTCGGGACACCTTCGTTCTGGAAATCTGTATCGATACAAACGTACCGCGCCACAGTTATTGTCCGTTGCTAATCCATACGTCAAATGGGCTTCTGCCAACTCCGCATTTGTAAACATTCTACTTACTGCAAAACCACGTTCGTGATGAACACTAACCTGTTGATGCTACGTACTGATGTACTTGATTCTAGTACTGTAGAGCTATGAGTCGCATGTCAACACAAGCACCGAATTCAACATTACCTTCCTTCAATTGGGCCAACTGGCGGTGAATCGAGGAAGTACAGTACATACTGAAGAAACTAAAATGAGCTCTAAATGGAAATTAAGCGTTTACGGACACATGTCCACATAACATCTTTTCTTTATTTGTGTGTGAGGAATGTTTCCTGAAAGTTTGGCCGTACCTTTTTGTAACACCCTGTATATAGTACTTGCTTCAAAAAGGTCTCAGATATCAGACAATTCCGGGCGTGTTTTCGTCTTCATGCTAGGAGTGTCTGGCTGTTCTACGGTTCTCGGCATTGCGTGGGTGGATGTAGTTTCTGCTTGTATCGCCTTTTTTCTGCTGCCCTGTAGCTTGTGACTCCATCTGAGGCTAATATGTCAGACTCCACACGTGCAGCGCGTCTTTCCATGAGCTGTTTATTCAGCATATCGTCCGCTGGTTGCCACTGGTGCGCGATGAGCTGAACTTGTTTTGGAACTGATTTCTCTCCTTCCAGCGGCGGAGGACCAATGCTACAAAACAATACGACATGGAGCACAATGACTGTTTGACACCGACTAACATTTGCAATCGATAGAAAGCAAGGGTCCATGTTCAGTGCAACTAGAGTCCTGCATATCTCCTCCTCAGTATTACTTTGGATAACATGTGCTTGTCCACATATATAATATGTGAGCAGAGCATGGCAGGGTCCCTAGCTGTACTCTGCCGCATCAAGGCAGAACATGAAGATTCTAACTGTACAGCCACCTGGTGTCTTGTACAAATGTCTCTGCTCAGATGCATCTCCTAGGGCATTGTTTCGTATCACTTGCTGTGTGTCAGGGAGAAAGTTACTGGCGAGTGGACCAAGGCTTTCAACGTTACTAAAACAGACAACGCCACAAATTGATAACAAGTGATTTAATAGAAGTTTGACTATGGCGTAATGCGTTGCACAGTTCCAGTTAGTAACAATGACAATCCTTGTTCATAAAATACTGTACATATATAACATAACAAAATAAACTTGCTGTTTACACACTCCAGCATGCATAGCTTACCGAAATACGCTATATAAAAGTAATTACATATGCGGCGCTCAACTAACATGTAGAATGTGCAGCTTACCGCCTACGCAATATCACGCAGCCGCTGCAAACGGGTGCGCCCACTTAACTACTATAGCCAGGCCAGAACACTTTGCTCGGCGCGCATTTTTGGCAAGTGGAAGGTGCAGTAAGTGCGTCCGCATTACATGATACTAAAGTTGTCACAGAATACAGATGATGTAGATGATGTGAAGAAAGTGTATGCCTTCTTACTACTTAGGATCACTGTGAAAACTGCCAGTCAGGTCTTAATATATATTTTTAAAAAGTTTCAATAAATGAGAGCTTTGTCTGTACATCACCCCACCTCTTCCATCATAATTGAACTAATATTTGCTTTCTCAGGTATTAAGTGAAGCCAGAAACGTCACGGCTAACATTCTCGTGTTTCCATGTTTCATATATTGGCTCAAATGGCTCTGAGCACTATGGGACTTAACATCTGAGGTCATCAGTCCCCTAGAACGTAGAACTAGTTAAACCTAACTAACCTACGGACATCACACACATCCATGCCCGAGGCAGGATTCAAACCTGCGACCGTAGCGGTCGCACGTTTCCAGACTGTTGCGCCTATATCCGCTCGGCCACCCCGGCCGGCTCGCAGAGGTGTTGTGCAATGTCTTGCGACATGGAACAGTCCTTGACTCTGGTAGCACTGTGTCAGGCTGCAGCAATAGTAGATATTTTCGACCCTAACTATGAAAGCGTTGAATCATTTGACCTCGAAAATTTTGAGGTGCTCTTCGTTGTCTGGGAGGACAACTACCCTCCGTAGTGTATTTCTTGTGGCTCTGGCAACTGCATGCGATCAACGAACAAATTCCATTTCTTGCAGTTTCTCTTTAAGTTTGTCGTTGGTCATCCCGGGTGGTTAGTCTATTATAACTGCCCTGTTAACTTTTGGGCGAGCCATTGAAAATATGTAACATAGCACTCCAGTGATTCCGACTATTACCACGTTTCCATAACGTTTACTCTGTCAGTCGTACTTGCGAGGTCCATCTTCAGTGAGCCCCCTCCAACCTGTTTTGCGTTGAGTGGGTGGGAACAGTATTGCTTCAGCAAGTCTGTAGTCATTGGAACGTCCTGTTTCATTGTCTTCAATAGCGCTGTGGGCATTACTTGTCTTAGCAATGGTTGTATGATGACGTGTCTTGCTTTCACTCGTTTCTTCTTTGATCGTTTCCTGAATTCAGCGTAGCGGTTGTAGGAGCACTTTCTGTCTATCTTTTTTTACGTTTCGCTAGATGAATCCATATTGCTGCCCAACTAGCATGAGTGAACTCTAAAGGGACCAAACAGCTGAGGTCATCGGTCTTGCACAACTAGAGAGCAATCTATACTGCTGCCCAACTCGAAATCCAAGTCTACTGCTAAAATCGTCGCAGCTGAAACCCCATCGGAAGGCAACTGTCAGGCACCGAAGCGGCCGAGGTGCACGACGGCGAGTCTGCCTCTACGCCACTCACTCCTCCTACCGTAGCATGTGCCGTGAGCGTGTGGAACAAGTTTGTTTCCAAACGAGAGACGTACGTCGCATACCGTCGACCATGTTCAGTCCATTGCAGATACAAAGACAGATACAGATAATAAATCAGTCGAAATGCAGTTACTCTGTAACGGCCTCTGCAGACCGGGCGTCCTATGGACCAAAATGTTCAGAAACTATCCCTGAACAACATCAGAAATTTGGTCGTTGCCATTCGGGTTCGTCCTGTATATTTTTTTCGAAAGCTGAAGTCATAAAGTGAATTTTTGCTTAAGAATAAAACAATGTAACGATAGGACATAATAACCGAGTGAGTTGGCGATATAGTTTAGACACCGGAGTTAAACTATGTGATCAAAAGTATCCGAACACCAGGCTGAAAATGTGAAAAGTTCGTGGCGCCCTCCATCGGTAATGCTGGAATTCAATATGATGTTGGCCTACTCTTATCCTTGATGACAGCTTCCACTCTCGCAGGCATACGCTCAATCAGGTGCCGGAAGGTTTCTTGGGGAATGGCAGCCCATTCTTCACGAAGTGCTGCACTGAGGAGACATATCTGTGTCGGTCGGTGAGGTCTGGCACGAAATCGGCGTTCCAAAGCATCCCAAAGGTGTTCTATAGGATTCATGTCGGGACTCTGTGCAGACCAGTCCATTCCAGGGATTTTATTGTCGTGTGACCACTCCTCCACAGGCCGTGCATTATGAACAGCTGCTCGATCGTGTTGAAAGATATAATCG
Organism: Schistocerca gregaria; assembly: GCF_023897955.1. Lineage (NCBI taxonomy): Eukaryota > Metazoa > Arthropoda > Insecta > Orthoptera > Acrididae > Schistocerca > Schistocerca gregaria. The sequence continues at coordinate 261,713,966 of NC_064925.1, read as the reverse complement.
CCATCGCCGAATTGCTCTTCAACAGTGGGAAGCAATAAGGTGCCTAAAACATTAATGTAGGCCTGTGCTGTGATAGTGCCACGCAAAACAACAAGGGGTGCAAGCCCCCTTCATGAAAAACACGACCACACCATAACACCACATCCTCCGAATTTCACTGTTGGCACTACACACGCTGGCAGATCACGTTCACCGGGCCTTCGCCATACCTACACCCTGCCATCGTATCGCCACATTGTGTACCGTGATTCGTCACTCCACACAACGTTTTACACTGTTTTTACACTGTTCAATTGTCCACTGATTACGCGCCTTACACCAAGCGAGGCGTCGTTTGACATTTACCGGCGTGATGTGTGGCTTATGAGCAGCCTCTCGACCATGAAATCCAAGTTTTCTCACTTACTGTCTAACTGTCATAGTACCTGCAGTGGATCCTGATGCAGTTTGGAATTCTTGTGTGATGGTCTGGATAGATGTCTGCCTATTACACATTATGACCCTCTTCAACTGTCGGTGGTCTCTGTCAGTCAACAGACGAGGTCGGTCTGTACGCTCCTGTGCTTTACGTGTCCCTACACGTTTCCACTTCACTGTGTCATCGGAAACAGTGGTCCTAGGGATGTTTAGGAGTGTGGAAATCTCGCGTAGAGACGTATGATACAAGTGATACCCAAAGTCCAAATGCGCAACTGGCCTTCTAGAATTAGGCCTTCCGTGATATCCCTAACTCTATGCATGATAATGCTAGGCTGTTTTTTTTTTTTTTTTTTTAAAAAAAAAAGGCCGTTACCGATTCTTCTTGTCATCCTGTTGCAGCTAAGCTGCAGTTTAGTCTATAATGACCTCGACATCGGTGAGGTGTTACACTTTAATCTTCATGTTTCTATCGTTCTAGAAACACCTGCAAAATGCCTGACGTCTATTACGTCTGCTACAGACGGCCCCTGCCAGACAGACTACACTCAAGACACTCCTGTGTACCATATAACATACACAAGTACTTGCAGGCGCAACCAAGTGGGAAAAACTGAAAAATACTCAGTATTGTAGAACACTCAGTATAATGTCGTTTATTGAAACTGAACTACACTTCTCGAAGAACAATCAACAAATAACTTGTAGACGACCATTCATCAAGAGCGTCGGTGGGGTCCGTCGGAGCTGGTCCTAGCTCGACGAGGAACTGGCTGTACTGCTGCTGCGCTGGCCTTATAAAGCCGGCGGAGGTCGGCGGAGTACTCCAGCTTTCCTCTATCTGTGAGGCGACCTCTGCAGAAAAAGGTTCGCATTAGACTCTAGCAAGTTCTGTTTGTTTTGAAGAATTGTTTTCCCCTTGGTTGCTCCTGCAAGTGCTTGTGTATGTTATATGGTACACAGGGATGTCTTGAGTGTTGTCTGCCTGGAAGTGGTTGTGAGTGGCAGACGTAACAACGTCCTCACGTAATACAAATCTTTCATATTTCTTGCACTTCAGACGCGTCACCCAAAACAGGTTAATTAACAACAAAAGTACAGTAGAATTTACTAGCGAAAAAAGTGGGGTGTTCAATTAGCGAGTCACAGCGCCATTCGATGCACAATGAGGAGTTGGTTCTACTTTCTTTTCTTGTGTCTTTGTCCTGTATCGACTCAGGGCCGTCGTGGTTATTAACGGATTTTGCATGGTTCGTTTAAGGGGTGACCGGATGCCCTTCCTGTTGCCACTCCTCCCTCCCCGCCACATTTGCAAATTAACATTAATAATAAATATAGTCCTAAATATTAATATTTCATAACATGAAGTGAGTACGTTATTTCTTCACACAAATTATAGGATGTCGAGACTTGGTAAAAATAATTAAGATGTCTCTGGAGACGCCCCCGACAAAGCTGAATTACCAATCTAAATGTCGTCTGCTTTACGGCTCAAGAACCAGGAGTCATGGTCTTGGTTGTCATCCGCGGCGCCAGTACAGCACAATAGTACGTCTACGATATTCTACGCCCCGTTTTGTTGCCCATCATGGCAAGCCATCCTGGGATTACATTCCAGCAAGATAATGCCCTCCCGAACACGGCAACAGTTTCTAGTTCTTGTCTCCGTGTTTGATAAACCCTACCTCGATCAGCGAGTAAGCCGGATTCTCCCCAATTGAGAACGTCTGCAGCATTATGGGCAGGGCTCTCCAACCAGCTCGGGATTTTGACTATTTAACGCGCCAATTGGACAAAATTTGGCACCATACCCCTCAGGAGGCCATGCAACAATTCTGCCTATCAGCGCCAAGCCGAATAGGGTTGGGTTGGGTTGTTTGAGGGAGGAGACCAGACAGCGAGGTCATCGGTCTCATCGGATTAGGGAAGGACGGGAAAGGAAGTCGGCCGTGCCCTTCGAAAGGAGCGATTTAGGGAAATCAACGGAATACCTAAATCAGGATGGCCGGACGCTGGATTGAACCGTCGTCCTCCCGAATGTGAGTCCCGTGTCTAACCACTGCGCCACCTCGCTCGGTGCCAAGCCGAATACCTGCTGCATGATAGCCAGAGGTGGACTCGCTCAGTTTGTGAAGGCTTTTCTCTTCAACCAACCGTTCAATTTTTTTAGAAATTGTGATCGTTTGTTTCACACCACAACTACCGATTTGCGTCCCTTTCGGATAATTTCTTCGTGGCGCGTCGTTTTCCCTGTGTACATCTGTAGTAACTGGGACAACATTTCATCAGTGGTGGCTCGTAACCACACATTCGCAGGCAATGTTTACCGACATGTTTTTTTTTTTTTTTTTTGCTTATACTATCGTATACTTTCACCCGTGTTTAGTTTTCGATATTAAGTATGACATACTCTGTATGTTAACATTCCTGTATGTTACTTCGCTGAAGTCCGCAACTCGTGGCCTAGCGGTAGCGTTCTCGCTTCCCGAACACGGGGTCTCGGTTCGATTCCTGGCGGGGTCAGGGATTTTCATCTGCCTCGAGATGACTGGGTGTTTGTGTTGTGCTCATTATTTCATCATCATTCCTGACCGTGGCGAGTTTGACTTGAGCAAAGGTTGTAAATTTGTACGGGCGCTGATAACCGCGCATTTGAGCGCCCCACAAACCAAACATCATCATTATCTCGCTGAAGTTTTACATTCCGTACCACATAAACTTTTGCTTGACTTTATCATGAAGAAAATTGACTTAGCTCTTTCTTTGCCCTACCCTTGCCCTGAGCTGAAAGCTTCTGTTTCGTTCCACAGTGGCAGCAGGTCGGTGGCGGAGGTGGCTGAAATTCGATCGCTGGGGATCGACGCAGCGCCCCTCCGATTTGGCGTTGCCGAAACGTGACACCGGGCCAAGTCCTTCGTGTCAGGTCTCACCCTTCCCGCCGTGCCACGCAAGCACGCACGGCCACTCGTCCCGACCACAGCCCGCCGGCTCTCAATACTTCAATCTATGCAAACTCTGTTCCGCGTCTCATGCAGGTTTTAAAAGGCTAAGTCAGGCTTTTGATCGCTCTCACAAGGTCCCTGCTGATGTATCTTGCAAGGAGACGGCACGACCGTGGTGTCCGGGATTTGTCCGAAATTTTGTGCGGTGAAAGAGGGCCCCTAACAACTTACGTGGTTAAAATATTAGGACGCACTACTCGGAAAATCCCGAGAAAAATCGATCCAAAGTTTCTTAGGTGCCTTATGAGTATAAAATGTTAGTCCATTGCCAAGCCGCCGTTTGGCCTACATGGTTAGCGATCGGACCCTTACGCCAGTGCTCGGGTTCGATTCGTCCTCCGGCACTTTGTTTTCCTTCTGTTGCTTGCAAAATTGCAGCGCATTGTTGCAGGAGAATCGTGAAATTAATTGCCGGGAAGACTGTATAAAAATTCATTCTATAATTCACCGTCAGTTACCGTCACCAATATTCCGAGACATGATTCAATTCGCCTGGTTTGCCTCAAAATTATCAGAAACTCAAAACATTTTCGAAAATGTTAATGGGGTATATTTTTGTACAGATTTATTGCAAACGCGCTGTGAGTGTAAAAAATCCGCTTTTATATGTTGCGCAAGATGTCGCAAAAATTATTGCTTTGATTGTTTCTACGATAATTACCAGCGCGGTTCTTGTTTATAATTATTATACGTATAAAAATTGAATGTTCCCAATCGAATTTGTTATTCTGATTAAAAACCCAATGATTCTCTTTATATACTTTACAATGAAAAATGGAAAACCCACCGCCATGAATTGTGTTGTTGGACAAAAAGAAAATAATTTTTATTCAATAATGTAACTAATTTGTTAAAGATAATGTAGGTTTGGGAAACTTTCTGAGTAATTGCTGGAATAACAAAAGAAAATGAAATAAAAGAAAAAAAGTGCCAGAGGAGGAATAGAGCCCGAAACCTCTGCCGTAAGAGTGTGAGCCATAAACATCTTTTTTTTATCTCATTTTGTTCTACAGTGTTCGTTGATTTTGTTCGTGGCGGACGTGCGATGACATCCGTTCAGGTTGTTCGCTGATACGTTCACTCAGTTTTTTTTTATTACAAAGGGGAGCTAAACCCTCTGACCGAACACGCTGAGCTACCGTGCCGGCGTTAACAAAAGAAAATGAAACAAAAGAAAAAAAATGCCAGAGGAGGAATAGTGTAAGTAGGCTGTTTAGGTTTTCTTATTGGTAACGCCACATAGCGCTCTATATGAAAAATCACTGGCTGTGCTGTGCGCAGTCTGTGGCTAGTTTGCATTGTTGTCTGCCATTGTAGTGTCGGGCAGCGGCAGCTGGATGCTAACAGCGCGTGGCGTTGCGCAGTTGGAGGTGAGCCGCCAGCAGTGGTGGACGTGGGGAGAGAGATTGCGGAGTTTTGAAATTTGTAAGAATTGATGTCATGAACTGATATATATATATATATATATTATTAAGGTAAATACATTGTTTGTTCTCTATCAAAATCTTTCATTTGCTAACTATGCCTATCAGTAGTTAGTGCCTTCCGTAGTTTGATTCTCTTAGTTAGCTGGCAGTAGTGGCGCTCGCTGTATTGCAGTAGTTTGAGTAACCAAGATTTTTGTGAGGTAGTGATTTGTGAAACGTATAGGTTAATGTTAGTCAGGGCCATTCTTTCGTAGGGATTTTTGAAAGTCAGATTGCGTTGCGCTAAAAACTATTGTGTGTCAGTTTAAGCACAGTCGTGTAAAATTTTTCTAAGGGGACGTTTCATAATAGAAACTGAGACCTATGGCGTAAGAGTCCGAGCTCTAAACATCTAGGCCAGACTGCGGATCGGCAAGGGACTAACATTTTATACTCATAAGGCACCTAAGACACTTTGGATCGATTTTTCCCGGGATTTTTCGGGTAGTGCGTCCTAATATTTTAACCACGTGAGGTGTTTGGGGTCTTATTTCACCACACAAAATTTTGGACAAGTCCCCGACCCCACGCTCGTGCCGTCTCCTTTTAGTGTCTCCAACAATCCTAAAATGTTAGCTACGTCCAAGGCATCTACTGGCTGGTCAGCCCCTCGACACTGTTTGGATTTCAGTCTCCTCGTTCAGTCCACAATGAACTGTGTTTATGACGATCGTTGAAATTCTTTGTTGTCATGCACAGACACGCGCTCCCTCCTGGTACCTGCAGTTATAGACTTTGTATTTATTACCACACTTACCTGCATTTCTAACAGCGATCGTCTGCGAACTTGCTGAACCGGAGTTCACCACTGCGGAGCGCGGTGAGAATACTGTTTCTTTTTTTTCGCTTTGTTCCTGTTGCGGTCTTCACTGTGGTTTGATACAGCTCTCCATGTTAGTCTATTCTGTGCAAGCCTCTTTATGTCTGAAAAACTACAGCAACGTATATGCATTTGAACCCGCTTAACACATTCAAACCTTAATCTTCCTGGCTGCTCACCGAAGGGGCTTAGGTTCGATTTCTCCGCTCGGGGACTGGGTGCTGTGCTGTCCTTACATTCCTCTCGTCATAATACACATCCAAATGTTGAGAACTCTGTATGGGCGTGTACTGAAAACCGATAAATTAGAAAGAAAAAGTTTACTCCCCGCCTAAACGCCCACACACTTCCTTTTAGTACCAAATTGACAATTTCTTGTTGTGTCCTTTTAACCATTTCCTTCTTTTACTCGAACATCTTTTATTCCAAATTACATTCAGTACTTCTCATTAGTTAATCGATCTACCCATGTAATTTTCAACATTTTCCGTAGCACCACGTTCCAAAAGCTTTTATTCCCGTCTTCTCTGGACTGCTTATCGTGCAAGTTTCGATTATGTACAAGACTACACTCCGTACAAATACCTTCAGAGAAGACTTCCTAACACAAATTAAAATTCGGTGTTAGCAAATTTATCTTTTTTAGAAACGCTTCTTTCGCTACTGCCTCACTGCATTTTATATCTCTCTACTTCGACCATTGTAACTTACTTTGGTGACCAAATAGCAAAACTGATCGATTACTTTTAGTGTATTATTTCCCAATCTAATTTTATCAGCATCGACTGATTTAGTTCGACTGCATTTCATGTTATTGTTCATCTTATAACTTCTGTTTAAGACTTGCATTTGTATGCATCAATGGGCTCGCCAGGATTGTGGGGAATGAGAAAGCTTACGAATTGCCAAACGATGCAACGAATAATGGAATACAGGAGCGAAATATTCCAGCGATTGGCCTAATTGCTGTAGTCAGAGACATGGCCAAAACTGAATGGGGCAAGGCGTGATAGACCGCATCTCGTAAGTATCATTGTCAGGTTGAAATTCAACCACGGCTACCAGAATAACAGCTCCGTAGAATGCACGTCATATCATCACCAGACTGTGGTTGTGGGGAGATCAAGGACGTTAGCAACATACAGACTACACTCGTGTTCAGAAAAAAATAGAACAGCTTGAACAACTAGAGGTAGGACGTTCGTATTCACAGGACAGGTACATTAGTATGTTCTGCAGAAATAATTAACATTTCAGTCACTTCGCCTAGTACGCACTGGGTCCGACATGGGCCATTCGTGATGGCATCAACGCGTATAAAGCACGAATGGCGTCCTTTGGTATAGTCATACATGGTGCATTCACTTGGTTCCAAAGTTCATCTGTGGTGGTTGGCATTGGGTCATAGCATTGCACCTGTCATTTCACCATATTCCACACATATTCGACTGGCAACAACTCTGGTGATGTGGCGGCCAGGGCAAAAATCTGACATCCTCTGACACCAAGAACGCACGTGCTCGTGCAGCAACGTGTGGTCGTGATCAACCGCACAATAACCCTGGGTTCGGTGTGAGGCGGCGGTGGGGTGAGTGGACTGCTGTAGCCTGTTGCGTGGTTGTGTACCACTGCGGGCTAGGACGGGGACGAAGCCTCTCCGTCGTTTCTAGGTCCCCCGTTCCATACAATACAATACACTGGAAGAAGATAAGTTTCTGGCCGCACAACGTATACTTAACACTACTAACACCACCTGAAAAAATGGTGATAGAACAGCATCGTGTGGTGGAAGATGCAGATTTAAAATATTCAGTTTATCATCATTTACGTAGATAGAATCTCTTTTGCCCGGTTGTGTGATAAATGCTCACTTCCTGGGCCGCAAAGATACTTGCTTGGCGGCTTGGAAACATCTGCTTTACACAAAACCAATTCGTAACACGCACATGCGCCTACGGTGGTACGATGACCTCACAGGGCAAAGCAAATACTGCGCAACAAACACGTTCAGACATGATATATCCCATGTAGGCTCAGCCATTGTTTACGCACTATTAGTCTCCTAGTTATTAGCGAATCAAACGATAAGAATCTCAGTAAATTAGCTTACTATGCCTACTTTCATTCACTGCTTTCGTATGGCATCATGTTCTGGGGTAATTCATCGTTGAGTAGAAAAGTATTCATTGCACAAAAACGTGTAATCAGAATAATTGCTGGAGCCCACCCACGGTCATCCTGCAGACATCTATTTAAGGATCTAGGGATCCTCACAGTAACCTCACAGTATATATATTCCCTTATGAAATTTGTTGATAATAATCCAACCCAATTCAAAAGTAATAGCAGTGTGCATACCTATAACACCAGGAGAAAGGATGATCTTCACTATGCAGGGTTAAATCTGACTTTGGCACAGAAAGGGGTAAATTATGCTGCCACAAAAGTCTTTGGGCACCTACCAAACAGCATCAAAAGCCTGACAGATAGCCAACTAACATTTAAAAATAAATTAAAAGAATTTCTAGATGACAACTCCTTCTACTCATTGGCTGAATTTTTAGATATAAAGTAAGTAAAAAAAAAAAAAAAAAAAAAAAAAAAAAAAAAAAAAAAAAAAACTTAATCATTAGTGTCATGCAATATTTTGTGTAATGTAATTTCTTGTACAGACATCTTTTATTAACCTGACACGTTCCACATCATTACGAAGTGTCGTATTCATGATCTATGGAACAAGTATTAATCTAATCTAATCTAATCTGCTAGTATTTTGTCACACAGGAAAGTTCGACTGACGAGCGAATGAAAATTTTCAAGTAAAAAGTTGCTTCCTCTACAGTTGTACTGCAGAGCTGCTGATTGTCTCTTAATAGTAGTTTATATTTACATGACTGATGAGATATTTTTCAAAGAAAATATGTACCTACATTGCGTAGGTAACTTTTAAATACTAAAGTTCACTTTATTACGCACGTGTGATAAGAATTCACCATTACTTCTCATTTTTAGGTGGCTATAAGAATTTTAGATGGAAAAAAGAAAATGTGTGCGGTCTGAAATTCATAGCATTCTTCACGATATTTGACGAGATGCAGCAGCACACGCGCTTGACGTCAGGGAGGAAGCGCAGGTGTGTATACCCGGAGGCACATGGCTTCTGTCAACCTTTCAGAAAGCTTTTAGCGGAACAGACTCAGCGAATGCAGTCCCCACCCCTCTACTCTGACATCCGCCAGTGAAGGGCTTTGCAGAGACGTCAAATGATTTCCACGGAGAACGATGGCGCTGTGAAAATTCCACCGTTTCTCTATCGGGCTTCTCGGATTCCCTCTGTATGTGTTAACTCCACCAGAAACATGCGACACGCAGCATACGGAACTTTTGTTTTAGTTTCTGTTCGTACTACCTGAGGTATCAGGCACATGCATTTGCCCACTTATTCTGTAAGTTGCAGTCAGGGCAATGAACCATCTTCTTTGAACTTTCTGCAGCAAAATCAGCTAACATAAGATGTGAATTAATCATACTTTGGATAATATCTAGTCATCAAAGTCTTTTATTTTTTAATTCTATATCAAAGAATGGAAAAATTCGTAGGAACCAACCTCAGTGAAGATCAGTTCGGATTCCGTACAAATGTAGGAGACTATATTGCCGTTTTATACTGACCTTAAGACATATCTTAGAACATAAGTAGAAGGAAGGCAAAGCTACATTTAGAGCACTTTTATATTTAGAGAAAGATTTTTGACAATTTTCTTCTGAAATATTCTCTTCGTTATTATAGGTAGCAAGGATAAAATGCAGGGAGCGAAAGTTTATCAATAACGTGTACAGGTAGCTGACTGCAATTATAAGAGAACAAGCAAATCCAGAAACGCTCCGCAATTGCTGAATATGCATGGGAGCTGGAAATACGTACTAATCTCTTTCTCCTACCTGTCTTTGTCCATCTCCTCCTTTCCTCTACGTCAGTTGCCTGCCCCCCACTCTGTCGATCTCCTCCCCCCTCCCCCCCCCCCCTTGCTGATCTTGAGCCTCCTTTATTGTTATACCAACGAAAACTTGATTAGCAATTGAAATCGCTTAAAATAAATGGGATCATTGGTATAGTGGGTGTGAGAGATTTCTAGTGCTGCCGGATCTTTTAGGATAGTAGCTGCAAGACAGTATTTTACGTAGTTGTAAACTGCGAACGAGTAGAGCTACGTACGTTCTGGTAGTTAAAGAAGTTAAGCCACACACACAACTTTCGTGTATTCTGTGTAAACCGACTACGAAACAGCATATAGTTGTGTATACAATTTTTGTTTATAATTATGTTTAAGGAGGAAGAATATATACTGGAGAAACATTGGTCTAATGGTTTAAATGCCCTGCTATCGTCAATAAAACTGACAGCGAGAAAGAAAAAGAAAGTGCACATTTTCACAGCACAGCATTGGAGAGAAAAGCTGAACGGTGTTTTTAAAAAAAAAGTATCAAGTATGTCCGTCCAAATGTTTATTAAAATATTGTGTAAAAATTTGAAATAAATCGGCCAAGATATTTTTGAGATGTTTCCTCTTTACACACACGGTGGCGCAGATAAAAGTAACCTATGTAAGTATAAAGGAAATGCCATAATTACAGAAACGAAGAACTAAAATGTGCTTACCATTTATTCGTAACAAAAATACAGTGAAAAATACATTTATGCAGTGATTTTTTTTAAAAAAAAAATTGAGGATACTCCGACACTGGATATAACGCAGAGAAAATTACTTATAACTAAAGCATGAGATACCACCCGTCTGCTTTTAGCCATGACGTCATCAACATGTCGAACTAAAAAATAATCGGCCGCAGCTTCTAAATGCTTCAACAGTCAATGGCATCGCTTTTCCCACCAAAAACTGCACTGGTATCGTTCGCATTGCAATTACCAACACGAAAAAATGAAATAAAAAATTTACGTCCGTGAAATAAATCTTTGGCACTCTTCCAAGTTCTCAATATCGTAAAAAAATTACTTTGTCGACGAAAAAGTTTAGGGGTACGCATCCCCTAGCTTTCCCCCATAAAAACAGCACTTCATTTATGGAAGATGTTGAAAGTGATCCACTGCTAATACATCAATACAAAGGTATGCACGTCTAAGCATATTTAGGTACACCCTGCGTACAGATCGGTTATCGATGGCGCCAGTTTTGCTGCTGATGTTGTCTTTCAGTTCCTGCATTCTGTGTGCATTTGCGTCGTAGGCCTTACTCTCCACTGTGCCCGCACAGGAAAAAAATCACATGTTCCTAGAGCCGGCGAACGTGGTGGGCATAAATTTTTGCTGCTAGTTCATTCCTCAGTGTAGATATTATGAACTCGTCCTGAGGATACCTTAGACGCTTGGCATGTTGCACCATCTTACTGGATAAGGCAGACATTAGGAGCCACGAAGGAATCGTTAAAATGCGAAGTGTGGAGCACAAAATTGTAGAGAGAGCCTAAAGTCTGACTACAATATGCAGATTTAAATGGATGTAGTTTGCAGTAGTTAGCAGAAATGAAGATGTTTACACGGGTTCAAATGGTTCAAATGGCTCTAAGCACAATGGGACTTAGCATCGGAGGTCATCAGTCCCCTAGACTTAGAACTACTTACACCTAACTAACCTAAGGAGATCACACACATCCGTGCCTGAGGCAGGATTCAAACCTGCGATAGTAGCAGCAGCGCGGTTGCGGACTGAAGCGCCTAGAACCGCTCGGCCACAGCGGCCGGCGTTTACACGGGATGGATTAGCTTGGAGAGCTGCATCAAACCAGTCTTTGGACTGAAGATCACAACAACAAATAGCTTCTGGCAATGACCAGTACAAGTACAATACCCAAAAACGTAATACAAAATTAAAGTTACTCTTTGAAAAAGCGAAACCGTGTTCCCCGCTGCGTGGCTTGGAATCCAGCTTACACCCCTAGGGATGGCGGTTGTCGCTCAGACAATCGGTTTTCGGTTATATCGTTTTTTTTCTACTCCGGTTGAACTTGTTAAAATCGCTCCAAATAACCGGTTTCTGTAATAACCGATTTTCGGTTTTTTATCCTTTTATTTCCTGTAATAAACGCAGAAATCAAACAGCCATTTTGGTATCACACCGGTGTCTCGGGCGTCTCGAGAGACGTCTTCCGGCTGGAATCTCATTGACTGAAGTAGAACTATCTTCAGTGATGAGTCTCTCTTCGAATTGAGCCCCGATGGCCGGCAAAGACGCTCCGGACAACGGTGGTATGTCAACCTCATTGTCGCCCGCCACACAGCACGGCAACCACAAATGATAGTCTGAGGTGTCATTTCATTTCATAGCACCACCTCTTTGGTTGTCATCCGCGGCACCTTTACAGCACAGTGGTTGTTGTTGTTGTGGTCTTCAGTCCTGAGACTGGTTTGATGCAGCTCTCCTGTGCAAGCTTCTTCATCTCCCAGTATTTCCTGCAACCTACATCCTTCTGAATCTGCTCAGTGTATTCATCTCTTGGTCTCCCTCTACGATTTTTACCCTCCACGCTGCCCTCCAATACTAAATTTGTGATTCCTTGATGCCTCAGAACATGTCCTACCAACCGGCCCCTTCTTCTTGTCAAGTTGTGCCACAAACTCCACTTCTCCCCAATTCTATTCACAGTGATAAGCCGACGATATTCTACGCCCCCGTTTTGTTACCCTTCATGGCAAGCCATCCTGGGCTTACATTCCAACATGATAATGCCCACAGCACTCTGCGAGAGTTTCTACGGCTTGTCTTCGTGCTTGCGAGTCCCTATCTCGACCAGCAAGATAACTGGATCTCTCCCCATCTGAGCATGTTTGGAGAAATATAGGCAGGGCCTCCGACAGGGATCGGGATTTTGACGATCGTAAGTGCCATTAAAGAATTTGGCACGATATCCCTTACGAGCACATCCAACATCTCTTTCAATCAATGCCAAGATTAATAATTGCTTGACCGTGAGAGGTGTCGCAGTGGTTAGACACTGGACTCCCATTCGGGAGGACGATGGTTCAATCCCGCGCCCGGCCATCCTGATTTAGGTCTTCCGTGATTTCCCTAAATCGCTCCAGGCAAATGCCGGGATGGTTCCTTTCGAAGGGCACGGCCGACTTCCTTCCCCGTCCTTGCCTAATCCGATGAGACCGATGACCTCGCTGTCTGGTCTCCTTCCCCAAAACAACCCAACCCAATAATTGCTTGGATAACGGTCAGGGGTTGGCCAACACGTTATTGGCTTGCACAATTTGTGAAGCTCTTTCTCTGGAATAAATCATCCAACTTTTCTGAAACTGTAATCACTTGTTTGTGTGTACACATGCATTACATCTACCTACTTCCTTCCGATTCGGATAATTCCGTCGTGGCTCATCTGTTTTTTTGTTGTCTTAGAGTGGATTAAAACAGGCAGCACATCACTAGAGAGGAACAGAAGATAGAACGCCTACACTATCTTACAACCTCTTCTGCCAAACGGCCAATTTAGAGTTAACAAACTGTATAGATGTTGTGCCCCGTGCCCTGATAACTACCACAGATTACAACAATTGTGCTATTATATACTATTTTTCCGCGCAACACGCTGTTGTGACCGTGCGACCTCGCCCTTTCTGTTGCAGCCAAGAGGAAGAGCGCGGTGGAACTGCTTCAGGAAAGCAAGGCGTTCTACGTGAAGTCTGAGACGGTGTTGGACCGCCAGCAGCAGCTCAAGCACTCTGGCCACCTACAAGTCACCGCCTCTCCGGGCGTCGATCCGCGGCTCCTCAGGGCTCCCAGGTGTAAGTACTTGTTGTTGTCTTCAGTCCTGAGACTGGTTTGATGCAGCTCTCCATGCTACTCTATCCTGTGCAAGCCTCTTTATCTCCCAGTACCTACTGCAGCCTACATTCTTCTGAATCTGCTTAGTGTATTCATCTCTTGGTCTCCCTCTACGATTTTTACCCTCCACGCTGCCCATCAGTACTAAATTGGTGATCCCTTCATGCCTCAGAACATGTACTACCAACCGATCCCTTCCTGTAGTCAAGTTGTGCCACAAGCTCCTCTTCTCCCCAATCCTATTCAGTACCTCCTCATTAGTTATGTGATCTACCCATCTAATCTTCAGCATTCTTCTGTAGCACCACATTTCGAAAGCTTCTGTTCTCTTCTTGTCCAAACTAGTTATCGTCCATGTTTCACTTCAATACATGGCTACACTGCAGACAAATACTTTCAGAAACGACTTCCTGACACTAAAATCTATACTCGATGTTAACAAATTTCTCTTCTTCAGAAACGCTTTCCTTGCGATTGCCAGTCTACATTTTATATCCTCTCTACTTCGACCATCAGTTATTTTGCTCCCCAAATAGCAAAACTCCTTTACTACTTTAAGCGTCTCATTTCCTAATCTAATTCCCTCAGCATTACCCGACTTAATTCGATTACATTCCATTATCCTCGTTTTGCTTTTGTTGATGTTCATCTTATATCCTTCTTTCAAGACACTGTCCATTCCGTTCAACTGCTCTTCCAAGTCCTTTGCTGCCTCTGTCATCGGTGAACCTCAAAGTTTTCTTCTCCATGAATTTTAATACCTACTGCGAATTTTTCTTTCGTTACCTTCACTGCTTTCTCAATATACAGATTGAATAGCATCGGGGGGAGACTACAACCCTGTCTCACTCCCTTCCCAACCAATGCTTCCCTTTCATACCCCTCAACTCTGATAACTGACATCTACTTTGTGTACAAACTGTAAATAGCCTTTCGCTCCCTGTATTTTACCCCTGCCACCTTTAGAATTTGAAAGAGAGTATTCCAGTCAACATTGTCAAAAGCTTTCTCTAAGTCTACAAATGCTAGAAATGTAGGTTTGCCTCTCCTTAATCTTTCGTCTAAGATAAGTTGTAAGGTCAGTATTGCCTCACGTGTTCCAACATTTCTACGGAATTCAATCTGATCTTCCCCGAGGTCGGCTTCTACCACTTTTTCCAATCGTCTGTGAAGAATTCGCGTTAGTATTTTGCAGCCGTGACTTATTAAACTGACAGTTAGGTAATTTTCACATCTGTCAACACCTGCTTTCTTCGGGATTGGAATATTATATTCTTCTTGAAGTCTGAGGGTATTTCGCCTGTCTCGTACATCTTGCTCACCAGATGGTAGAGTTTTATCAGGAATGGCTCTCCCAAGGCTGTCAGTAGTTCTAATGGAATGTTGTCTACTCCCGGAGCCTTGTTTCGACTCAGGTCTTTCAGTGCTCTGTCAAACTCTTCACGCAATATCGTATCTCCCATTTCATCTTCATCTACATCCTCTTCCATTTCCATAATATTGTCCTCAAGTACATCGCCCTTGTATAGACCCTCTATATAATCCTTCCACCTTTCTGCTTTCCCTTCTTTGCTTAGAACTGGTTTCTCTTTTCTCCAAAGGTCTCTTTAATTTTCCTGTAGGCAGTATCTATCTTACCCTCATGAGATAAGTCTCTACATGCTTACATTTGTCCTCTAGCCATCCCTGCTTAGCCATTTTGCACTTCCTGTCGATCTCATTTTTGAGACGTCTGTATTCCTTTTTGCCTGCTTCGCTTACTGCATTTTTGTATTTTCTCCTTTCATCAATTAAATTCAGTATTTCTTCTGTTACCCAAAGATTTCTACTAGCCCTCGTCTTTTTACCTACTTGATCCTCTGCTGCCTTCACTATTTCATTCAACAAAGCTACCCATTCTACTTCTACTGTTCTTCTTTCCCCCATTCCTGCCAATTGTTCCCTTATGCTCTCCCTGAAACTGTGCACAACCTCTGGTTCTTTCACTTTATCCATGTCCCATCTCCTGAAATTCCCACCTTTTTGATGTAGATACCGATATATTATTGTAAAATGAACGCCTCTCCCCCACGAGTGCATTTGCATGTTGCAGATATCCACCAGCACCACCACCAATACCAGCAGCAGCAACACCACCACCAGCAACAGCAGGCGGCGACCACGCAGGTACTCGCGAGCCCTGGCCAGGGCCCCCGGCCAGCTCCACCTCCGGTGCCACCTCGCAGCCCCCGTGCCGCCGCCCCCGCACAGCGCCGCAGTGGGCCAAACGCCACCGGGGGCGACCAACTACAGACCAAGCTGCGCCGCCTCCTCAATGCGGACTCCAAGGAGAACGTCTTCGTGCCACCCTCTACTTCGCCGCCGACTGCGCCCACGCCGCCGCCACCGCTCTCGCCTCCGTGGGACGATTCCGAAGTCAAAACGGTAAGCCATTTGCACGCATTTAGACCTTATAAGAGCAAATCTTGTAACTGGACCAAATTGTACTGAAAAGAATCGACGCTCGACACAGAAAGAATGGACTTCATCCCACATGGAGCAACACCACCTAGACTACAGGCCTGCGCGCACGCTTGTGACGTCACATACTGATGGCCAGGTCTGTACCGGAGCGCTCCTGTTAAGCACTCTGCAGCTATACGAATTTTACGGGTTTTAGAGCTGACAAGGGAACCTCCCAATCGCACCCCCGTCAGATTTAGTTATAAGTTGGCACGGTGGATAGGCCTTGAAAAACTGAACACAGATCAATCCAGAAAACAGAAAGAAGTTGTGTGGAACTATAAAAAAATTAGCAAAATATACAAACTGAGTAGTCCATGTGCAACATAGGCAACATCAATGACAAATGTGAGATTAGGAGCGCCGTGGTCCCGTGGTTAGCGTGAGCAGCTGCGGAGTGAAAGGTCCTAGATTCAAGTCTTCCCTTGAGTGTAAAATTTAATTTTTTTTTTTCGGACAATTATCAAAGTTCAGGCATTCACACATAATCAACTTCGCTCTCCAAGATTCCAGGACATGTTCAGATTTGCATGGACATATGCAGAATTTGGCGGTCTACACAAGGAAAATTTTGAAAACGTGAAAACCGTTAAAAACATGTTTTAACAGAGCACAGGTAAAACTGTGCGACTGTGAAACTGTTGCATTCATTTGTTGCAGTTTGTGTGACACACTCGTATGTTTTCATCACTTTTTTGGAAGTGATTATCGCATCCACAACATAACCTAAATCGGGCAAGGTAAAACCCATTCGCCAAGTGTGCAAGTTAGGTGTGTCACAACATACTCCTGTCATGTGACGCACATGTCGTTACCAGTGTCGTATAGAATATATCAGACGTGTTTTCCTGTGGAGGAATCGGTTGACCTGTGACCTTGCGATCAAAAGTTTTCGATTCCCATTGGAGGGGCACGTCCTTTCGTCTGCTAATCGCACGGTTTTGCGATGCGGACGCAAAAGACAGACACTAAACTTATTACAGTGAACAGAAACGTCAATGAACGAACGGACATATCATAACTCTGCTAAAATAAACTTTTCACTCCAGGGAAGACTTAAACCAAGGACCTCTCGTTCCGCAGCTTCTCACGCAAACCACGAGACCACGGCGCTCCTGATCTTGCAGTATCATTTATGTGGACTATCTTGCACATGGACTACTCAGTTTGTATATTTTTCTTTTTTTTCACAGTTCCACACAACTTCTTCCTGTTTTCTCGATTGATCTGTGTTCAGTTTTTCAAGGCCTATCCACTGTGCCAACTTATAACTAAATCTGAGGGGGGTGTGATGGGGAGGTTCCCTTGTGAGACAGCATAGGGATTCTCGTGCTTTCCTGTCCTACGCGTCCTTGTAATGAAAATGTAGAAATTTATATCATTGCGTAAAGTAACTGAACAAAACTGTCCTATGTTATTTCAAGATGTAAAATTATTTTGACGATCTGCATTAAATACGCGTTTTTGGGATTGAACACAAACAGTAATTGTAAATTCTTTCACCTTATGAGCTACGTATTCTTGCAGTAAGAAATCGGCAGTATGCAATAACGAGCAGACGTTTTTGGTTTTAAATAAAGCAGCTGGAGCTCCTACAGAATTTAAAAATTTGTTTCTCTGTTTATTTTCGTAAATTTTCCTCTCCACTTCAATATTTGCTGACCTCACACGAAACTCAAATCATTCGACGAAGTGGAGCACCTCCTGACACTGTTTAATAAATCAAAAAAACCCAAAAAATATTTTATTTCCCCGTTTCTCCAGAACTTTAGAACCTTAAACATGAAAAGATTGTTTCTCCTATATCCTTGGCGTAAATTCGTGTCACAGAGTGCCGTTAATTTAATCACAATGCACTTACATTAAAATCCTGCTTTCTATACTGCTTAATCTGTCGAACACTGAATTCATTAAAGCAATTTTCTAAGGTAGTTTACTCAAATTGAAATTATTTCTGAATAGCTGTATGTGTGAAACTGAACAAAATCATTCTGTAGCTCTTCCAAATAAAAGTACTCGAAACTCAATAATCTGGTAGGAATGATAAGGAATACTAAACATTTTCGAGCCACACTAATTAATATAACTATTCTGTGTGACAATAGTTGCTTCATATTAATCTCACAGCAATGGTCCAGAATTAAGAAACAAATTATACTGGCACATGATACATAATTGCTTTTAAAAACAATTGGCAAATGTGATGCAATTGAAACAAATAACACGCTATAATTTTTTTGTCCTCTACTTACCCTTGAATGATGCGTAGACACAAGTTCCTGTCTGGGAATAGCTGCAATCCAGCAATTTCTCAACTTCACACATTAGGTAAATCGAAACATGTGCACTTTCATGCCTTTTTGGAATTTATAATTTCCCTGGCAAAAGGAAACGCAACACTTGTATCCCATACTTCAAAGAACTGCACGTGATTATTGTATGAAATATATATCACTTTCATGTGGCACACACTTTCAACACGACATTCACGCCAACAGGACTGCCGACTACAGATAAGATGGACAACAGTTTGTGACGACACGTGCCAATATGACTGTTGTGTGTAGGCCTTGCACCTAGAAGGCTTTTCATGAAGCACTCACAAAGTTTTAATTAATACCTCGAAAAAATAAGTTATGTAATTAATTTTTTTGTTAGTTTGCAGAAACATGCCTGCAGTCCTAGTATATATTGAAATCACCATGCTTTGATTTCTAGGGTACAGTAGTTTTTCTACTAGCTTTGGTCTGTTAAGGTTGTATCCGCATTACCTGTACACTGGGTGTGTTGCATACCTATCGGGCGTTACCTTATAACGATCACTCTCTTTACGTATGTGATCAGTGTCTTACCAGATTCACCTACAAACTGGAAGCAGTGAACTCATTTTTAGAGTGTAATACAGACTTAAGCACCAGAAAAGAGCAGAGGCTTTATATTGCCAGAGCAATTGGAATGGACAGAGACGAAGTGAACTCTTACTTTGACCTGCTGACACAAAACGTTGACAGAAAATTGGTTTTTGGATAAACCAGATAGTATCTACATCTTAGATGAAACTGGTCTCCAGTTAAACAACAAGCATGGGAAGGTTGTGTCAGCTACAAGAAGCTGAGTTGTTATGTTATTACTTCTGTTGAAAAAGGAGAGACAGACAATAACTGTTACTGCCTGCTGTAACGCTGAGGGAGATTTCTTACTACCTTACTGTTTTTTCGAAGAGTAAATAAAATAACAAGACACTGAACATAACAAGCATCCATGATCAGTTGTTATGAAAAAATACTCCGCTAATGTCAACTCTGATATTTTCATGGATTGGTTCAAAAACAATTACCTTTCTAGAAAGGCACCTGGCTCTGCTCTGCTTCTGGTAGATGGTGATGGATTGTAGCTAATACAAGCAAAGACAGAAGAATTACAAGGCAGCAGTTTGGAGAGTTACTCAACGCATGGACTCATGCTGCAATTGTCAAGATTGGTGTATCTGTATTTAGAGCTATTGCAATTATCTCACTTGATAGAGCAGTAATTCGTAACCATGCCTCTGTGTCAGACATTAACAATACTGAGACTGAACTCCCAACTGTTGAAGATGTCTTTAAAAACTTGACTCCAGATCAGCCATCAACATCAACACCTAAAATGAGTTTGTTTACAGGACACCATTCTACTTGCAAACATTCACAAATTTGACTACTGTTCAACCAACTGCACATGTCAGTTGCAGTGTAAATGACAACTCAGTGGCTCCTCATGGAAAAACTCCATAAAAACTGCTGGAACAGATTTAACCTGTTCCTGCACTACTTCAGAGAAGTAAATCCAAAAGAAAACAGTCAGCAATGACTGTAACATGCAGTGAGTTTATTAGCAATGAAAAGAAAGAAAATCACTGAAGGAAAGAAAAAAGGAAAAGTCTGTGCACAAAAAGATGTAGCAGCTGAAAGAAATCAAATCCCCAAAACCAGAGGGAAAAAACTGCCAAAGAAGCTTCTGTTTGAAGACACAATTAAAGATGATGATGATGATGATGATGATGATGATATTTTCCTACACAATAGTTGCCGTGATGGATTAAATTTTGAAGAAAATGAATGTGTAGAGTGCCTTGAACTTTATCTCTGATTGGATTCAGTGTTTAGGATGTTCTAGATGATGTCATGAATCATGCACTCTAAATGAGAACATATGTTGCTTTTGTGGACGGTTTAAAAATAAATTGAAAATCAAAAATCAGAGTGAATGTAATTTTCATTGTCTTTTGCATGTGGCCATCTGTTACCCTCTTTTGTGACATCTTGCGCAGCATTCAATATTTTCTTGAAATTTACAAGCCATTGTGTAAGAATGTTCCTTTGTCATAAAGTCTTTTGTAATACGATAATTTCTGTAACAATGTACAATTTTCAGACCACCAATCTTGCTTAAATTTATTGCAATTTAAGTGTTATATTGATAAAAATTAAAACTAATTTAAGGGTTATGTTGATAAAAATTATACAATAAAAATTAATTTGAAAATATGTTCAGCATCTGTCCTGCCTTTACCTTACAGCCGAAACAAAAACTGCCCTCCTTCATAAAGTAATGTATCAAGCGATAATTGGTTTTCTGCTTTTGAAGGAGAATAACACATTAAAAATCCATGCATAGTTGGTGAAGCATATGGCAACTGTCACAGAAGCACATTACTGAAAACCATCCTGACAGGTTACAGGAGTCGATCATAATGAAGCATTGTGGAATGCTGCTCACAGAGGAAGTTTTTGAGGGGAAGTTTTTGCTTCACAGTAATGCCCTAAATCATTCTGCACATCATACAGTCACACATGCTCCTATCAAATTTTGCCATCCAATGACTTCTCCCTCTTCCCTCAGATAACGAAACCATTGCTTGGCAGTCATCTTCAGAATAGTCAGCATGGATTCTGAAAATATTGTTCTTGCAAACCACAACTAGCTCTGTATACTCATGAAGTAATGAGTGCCATCTACAGGGGATGTCAAATTGAGTCCATATTTTTAGATTCCCAGAAGGCTTTTGACACCATTCCTCACAAGCATCTTGTAACCAAACTGCGTAACTCTGGAATACCACCTCATGATTTTCTGCCAGAAAGGTCACAGTTAGTAGCAACAGATGGAAAGTCATCAACTAAAACAGAAGTAATATCCTGCGTTCAAACAGAAGCAATATGCGGCGTTCCCCAAGGAAGTGTTATAGGCCCTGTATTGTTACTGATCTATATTAACTACATACAAGACAATCTGAGTAGACGCCTTAGATTGTTTGCAGATGATGCTGTCATTTACCATCTTGTAAAGTCATGAGATGACTGAATCGAATTGCAAAATGATTTAGATAAGATATCTGTATATTGCAAAAAGTGCCAATTGACCCTAAATAAAGAAAAGTGTGAAATCATTCACGTGAGTACTAAAAGAAGTCTGTTAAATTTTGCTTACACAATAAGTCACACAAATCTTAAGGCTTTAAATTCAACTAAATCCTTAGAGATTGAAATTACAAATAACCTAAATTGGAATAACCAGACAAATAATGTTGTGGATAGAGCAAACCAGAGACAGCGATTCATTGGCAGAACACTTAGAACGTGCAACAGGTCTACTAAAGAGACTGCTTACACCATGCTTATCTGCCCTATTCTGGAGTACTGCTGTGCGATGTGGGATCCGCATCAGGTGGGACTGACGGATGACATCGAAAAAGTACAAAGGCAGCAGCTCATTTTGTGTTATCGCGAAAAAGGGGAGATAGTGCCACTGACATGATACATGAATTGGAGTGGCAATCATTAAAAAAAATCATTTTTTGTTGGGATGGGATGTTCTCATGAGATTTCAATCACCAGTTTTCTCCTCCAACTGCAAAACATTTTGTTGGCAACCACATACATAAGGAGAAATGATCATCACAATAAAATAGGAGAAATCAGGGCTCACACAGAAAAATTTAAGTCCTCACTTTTCCTGCGTGCCATTCGAGAGTGGAATGGTAGAGAGACAGCTTGAAGGTGGTTCATTGAACTCTCTGCCAGGCACTTTATTGTGAATAATAGAATAATCATGTAGATGTAAATGTAGAATGACGACTATATGATTTATTGAGATGGATCATTTTCTGAAAAACCAAAACAGACTTCTACAGCCAACATCTGCAACAAGTTACCCATAGTTGGGAAAATTTTGTCACATTGAAGGATGAATATGTACAGAACGATGAACACCATTACCAAGTTTCATGACTGTGCATTGATTTTTTTTTTTTTGGAGCGCATGCACTTGTGTGTTTCGGCATATGCCCTGCAATTGATGTTTTAAATTTCCTTGCACAGCATTCTCTTGCTGCAGTGTTATTTTAAAAGAACAGGGCATGCACCTGTCAAAATATCAGCGTTCATCAAAGACCCCACACAGCTGCATTGCTGTAAGTTGTTTGAACATATTACCTGCTGGGAGAAACTAAAGTTACAAAAGTATGAAGTTCTTTGATAAGCTCACACATCTGTGACCTAATGGAAAAATTCATACAACTCTGAATCATAAGGACCTACTGCCTATAATGAACTTGATTTGTGAGACTTTTACATAGCCCAGACAGGAGATTTCACTGTAGAGGATGATGTGGAAGATTTTGAAACCAAGTATAATTCCAGTATAAAATATGTTCACCATAGTGCAGCTAAGTGTACATAATGGAAAAATAATTTAACTATTCAAATCAGTTTTAAAGAACTCATTTTGTGAATTAAACTTTCTTCAAAGAAGGAACCAAGCCTAAAATACATTGTCACTTACGACTTACTTACTATTAGAAAGAAGGACTTCCAAGTGAAGATACTGACGTCAAAGAAGATTCTCCACTTTCTCTGGGATTATCCACATTCAGCTGGTGACACCTTGTAAGAGTGCTGGCTAACTCGTGGAGAGTACCCAATCATGATACAGTGTTTTATCATGGGCTGTTTGGTCTGTCTTTTATCCACTCTTGATTTGAAAGCATCCTAAAGGGCTATTAATCACTGATATTGTACCTAGGCCATGTCAGATCCTATTGGCAGTTCCACAGCAGCTGCCTCCCTGTGAAGTCTGCAATGGTAGTGGAGCATGATTCACCAGTTTGGCTGTTTCTAAACACATACTAATTAATGGAAAATCTCATATAAAGATGTGAAACAATTACTAACAAAGAGATAGAGGGGCTGGCCAGTACTTACCTCAGCTCAGTACAGCCGATAGAAATACAAAAAACACAAAAACAACCCAAAATTTAAGTTCCTAGCTTTCGGAATAAATGTTCCTTCATCAGGGAGGAGAGAGGGGAAAGAAAGGGAAGAAGGGAAATTGGATTTAGTTACTCACAACCCAGGTGATGAAGCAACAGGGAAAGGAAAACAGGAAAGGAAGCAAGGATGGAGGCATGGTTGTCAGAGGGAAGCCAAAGATATTCTACTGTAGGTACTGTGCCAGCTTCAAACCAAAGAGGATGCATACAGAAGTAAAGAGGTGTATAGTATAAAGATGTAGGATGAAAAGATGCATGAATGGCTACCGTAGCCAAACTGCAATCCCACATACTTTTCCTCCGTTCCTGCTTAACCTTTGGAATTACCCCTAAAGGACTTACCTTAAAAGTTCCCATCTCTGGGTGCAATTCCTCCTTCCACAAATCTCTCCTGGAGTTCTAGAACCTTCAATCCTTAGCCCTTACCCAACTTGTCCTGAATCTCTACACTACTTCATGTAACCACCACTCCCAACAGCTCCTATCTCTCTTCAAAGTCCTCCACGTCTCAAACCCTTGCTTGGAGAACACACTCAGGAACATCATCCCAGAAGCCAGCTGCAAACTTGAGTCCCATGCCACACACCACCTGAAAAAAACTATCCACAGTGCTAGTGCAACACCTAAGAAGTGGGGTCCCTCTCCCTATCCCTCACAAACACCAACCACAACAGAACCGTCAACAAACCCCCCTCATAGCCAACAAACCTAGCCTAGCCACCCTACTCAATCTCCCCAACCCAGCACATACCCCACACAGACCAAATCTCAACTATAACCACAGTCAAATGCCACATATCACCAACCCCAATTCAGTTCTAAACCTCTCATCCAGATCCCTCTCTCCTCCAGAGACATCTGTTCTATCAAAAGGCTTAACCTTTAGCCCCACACCTAAATTCAACCACACTGCCCTGGTTAAAGATCTCCTCTCATTCACCCGGAACCTCAACTGGAAATATCACTTCACTACCCAAACACAGCCCCCAAATACTAGACCCAGTGTTGAACCTTGTCTAGAACAGTTCTGACCGCCTTCTCAAAGGGGTCCTCCTCCCCCCAAAACCACCCCTTGCAGACATTTCAGGAATTCCTCACATCCAGTGTTGCCTCCCAGTCCTTCTTGAAGAACATCCCGACAACCCCCAACATCACCCCAGCTGAATCCCGTGCCATTAAGCAGCTGAAAACAGACCGCTCTATTGTAATCCTTCCGGCGGATAAAGGCTCCACAACTGTGGTACTTGACCGTGTGGAGTATGTGGCAGAAGGACTGCGTCAACTCTCCGACACCTCAACCTACAAAGCTGTTACCCAGGATCCCATTCCCTCCATCCAGACTGAGCTGCAGAAAATCCTAAAAATCCAAGGTCCCTCACAAGGCCTCACAACGGCTTCCATAGACTTACTCACTGAGCCACGTACCCCTACCTTCTACCTATTACCCAAAATCCACAAAGAGAACCATCCTGGCCGTCCCATTGTAGCAGGCTTCAAAGCCCCAACAGAAAGTATCTCAGCTCTGGTAGACCAACACCTCCAACCTATCACCCGCAGACTCCCATTCTACATCAAGGACACAAACCACTTCCTAGAATGCCTCAAATCCATTCCCACTCCTCTCCCACCTGAAACCTTTCTTGTCACCATAGATGCTACATCCCTTTACACAAACATCCCACACACCCATGGTCTCTCTGCCCTTGAGCACTACCTCTCCCAACGCCCACCCGAAGATCTTCCAAAAACCTCGTTCCTTATCACACTTACCAACTTCATCCTCACCCATAATTACTTCACTTTTGAAGGCCAGACCTACAAACAAATCAGGGGAACTGCCATGGGAACCAGGATGGCTCCATCCTATGCCAACCTCTTCATGGGCTGCATGGAGGAGGCTTTCCTGAAGACCCAACAGCTGCTTCCCCTGGCCTGGTATAGGTTTACAGATGACATCTTTGTGGTCTGGACTCATAGTGAAGAAACACTCCTTAATTTCCTCCATAACCTCAACTCCTTTTCGAATCTGAATTTCACCTGGTCCTTCTCCAAAACCCAAGCCACCTTCCTGGATGTTGACCTTCATCTTGTTGAAGCTCACATCCCCACCTCTGTCCATATCAAACCCACCAACAAACAACAGTACCTTCACTTTGATAGCTGCCATCCATTCCACATCAAACGCTCCCTTCCCTACAGCCTAGGTATTCGTGGCAAACGTATCTGCTCCAGTGATGAATCCCTCAACAATTACACCAGTAACCTGACCAGTGCTTTCCTCTCCCGCAACTATCCTGCAGACCTTGCCCACAAACAGATCTCCCGAGCAATACATTCCTCCCCGTCCAACAACAATATTCCTACCCTCAGACCACATAGAAGCATCCCCCTTGTCACCCAATATTATCCTGTCCTCGAATACATCAATAAATTACTCCGCCGGGGATATGACTTTCTCAAGTCAACCCCTGAAATGAGATCATCCCTTGACAAAATTCTCCCCACACCACCCAGAGTTGCCTTTCGTCGTCCCCCTAACCTCCGTAACATCCTTGTTAAACCCTACAATATCCCCAGACTACCTTCTCTACCCAGCGGTTCCTACCCCTGTAACCGACCCCGTTGCAAAACCTGCCCCATGCATCCCCCCACAACCACCTACTCCAGCCCCGCTACTGGTAAAACATACACAATTCAAGGCAGGGCCACGTGTGAAACTACACGTCATTTATAAGCTGACATGCCTGCACTGCACAGCCTTTTACATTGGTATGACAACAACTAAACTGGCTGAGCGCATGAACGGACACAGACGAACTGTCCGCCTAGGAGATGTCCAATACCCAGTAGCGGAGCATGCCCTCCAGCATAATTCTAGGGACCTAGGAACCTGCTACACCGTATGCGCCATTTGGCTTCTCCCACCCAACACCAGTCCCTCTGAACTGCAGAGATGGGAACTTGCACTCCAGCACATCCTTTCATCCCGCAATCCCCCTGGACTGAACCTACGTTAAACAACCTCACTCCCATTTACTTTTCAGTCTTCTCCTCTTTCCCTTTCCTCTTTAGCCATTCATGCATCTTTTCATCCTACATCTTTATACTATACACCTCTTTACTTCTGTATGCATCCTCTTTGGTTTGAAGCTGGCACAGTACCTACAGTAGAATATCTTTGGCTTCCCTCTGACAACCATGCTTCCATCCTTGCTACCTTCCCTGTTTTCCTTTCCCTGTTGCTTCATAACCTGGGTTGTGAGTAACTAAATCCACTTTCCCTTCTTCCCTTTCTTTCCCCTCTCTCCTCCCTGATGAACGAACATTTATTCCGAAAGCTAGGAACTTAAATTTTCGGTTGTTTTTTGTGTTTCTATCGGCTGTACTGAGCTAAGTACTGGCCACCCCCTCTATCTCTTTGTTAGTAATTGTTTCTAAACACATACTTTTAGGGATGAGTTATGACTGCTCATGATGATTAGCTCCTTGATCACATACAATGCTTATGATTGTTATTGGCATTTTGATTTCTATTGTAAGCCTCAGTATCGAATTGACAGCTGGAACTCATCTCATTGTTGACAGCAGGATAATAATGTCTTCAACAATAAATAACCACCCAGAGAAATCTTTGTTACGTGTGTTTGTTGGTAGCTTTGTCAATTTGGAGCTCTTATGTTCCAAAGCCTATGATTGTGATGTATGCAAGAAGTCCCATTCAATAATAATATCATAGCTACATTCTGTTAAACTGATACATTCAGAGGGCTGTGCTCTATCAATGACATTCTTGCAATGCTTTTCCTGATCACTAGACATATTTCACATTTGCAATCTTCAGTATAGTTGCTTTTGTATCATAGAACACAGCCTTTTTTAACTGATAATGATAAGCATATTACAGAAAAAGAAGCCCTAGAGTCAAATATTGGGTGGATTTGTTGGCTGTCAGTGATGACACGAGATTTTGGTGGCTGTTGTCTGAAGAATATTTCCATCTGTACTGGCCTCACCTCCACTAATGGTCGCCTCGCTTAGTATTGCTGAATTTGGAGGCTAGGCTATGGTGTGTTGGGGAGTGACCTCATCCAGGGTATGACGATGAGCTTCATCCCACAGGTTGAACATAGTCAGCTGCGGCTGACTGGCTTGAATGGAACTATTGGGATGGTCGATGTTGATGTGGCACAGTAGTCATCAAACTCGCCTACTTTCTCTGAAGTAGCTTACATGTCCAAGGCATCTGCAGTGGAAACACACTGTCGCGTCCCAAGCGTGGGTTTTGCGAGGGATTGAGCGACACGGTTCGTAAACGGGAATTAGCCGGTTGACCTAATTGAGAGGGAGACTTTTGATCTGGCTAAGATGTTAAATTCCCTGGTGTGAAGGTACAAGGCTAGGATGTTGGTAGAAGTAAACTCGTATGGACGTTATAAAAGTTCTAATTTATTCATAAAGAATACAGATCACCCTAACTGCGTAGTGATTGTACCTACAGAATAGCCAAGCCCATTACAGAGACGGTGACTGACTTCCACCGTTCTGGCTGCCTGATAGAACTTTCCAGCACTTTGCTGCCCACACTAGCACCCTACGTCAGAGTCCCGCGGTCGCTGCCTAAACGCTCATCGGCGACTATCTCCAACTGTCTGCCTGCAGCCCGCCCTCAGCCCAAGTCGGCTGCTACTCACGCTGACTACCGTCGCTGCCTAAACCCGAGAGAGAGAGATCCCCGGAGCGGCGTGCCTCCGAGTTTTGTTAGCTCTTCCCCTTCGACCCCGCCAGCGCTTGGCATGACGTAGCGTCGAGTGCAACTTTTCCTTATTAGGGATTGTTTTAGTATTAACTTCAGTACTTTTCTTCAGAAGCTGGGTGGAGGGTAGAGGGGCCTCTCCCTATATGGTCACGCACTGCGTCCTGAGCCCTTCATTGGCTCCTCATGACGTAGTGCGGTCCCCACCTAGGGCCCTCTTTCTTTCTCTCTCCGCTCCCAGACTTCTCCCTCTAGCCAAGAGTGTTGATACTGTAAGTTATTGCTTATTAAGGGACCTGCCCAGAGCGCCCTTTTTATCTTAATAGCTGAGTCTGCTTCCTTGCTTATCACGCGCAGCTGCCTGGCCGCTTGGACCGCCGCCTCGGCTATCTGGCTGCGTCGTTATCTTTTGTGACCCCTCTGACACGCCTGGCGTCCCCTGTTAACTCTATCTCCCCGTATGATTTCTGGTGTATCGTCTGAGAACAACTGCATTTAGACTTGGCTTTTCTGCGGTTACAACACCTCCCCCGCCAGGGAAATTGGCGTTACTCCTCAGAGTAGCGTCAATTGTGACTCTTTTTTTTTTTCCATTACATGCTTTACAGATTTGTTTATTACATTAGCATCTGATATGTTATATTTTTCATTTTCATTTAGTAAAGTCAAATTCATTAAACACACAATAATACAATTACATTATACATGCCTAACATTCAGTTATGTCAAAAGCATTTGCATTAAAATCAAAAGACACTTTCATTGATACATACATTCACATTTCAATTAGAATTACATTTCAAATACAGTTACATTTCAATTACACATTTCAAATACAGTTACATTTCAATTACATATTTCAAATACAGTTACATTTCAATTACACATTTCAAATACAGTTATTTAACGTCTGTTTCTGAAAGCGACCGTATCACCTTGGTCTTTTCCACATCTTTCATAAATTACTATCTCTTCAGTTTCTTTATTACTGTGTCTTCTAGCTGAACTAGTCTCTGGGTATTGGTTCACTATGGTATTTCTTATACATACTTTTCCACAACAATCACTGTCTTCAAAATATTTCCATATACTTTTAAAACAGTCTTTACAACATTTACAGTTTTTACAACAGCATGTTATTATGATTAGAATAACTATTGATATGGCTACATACGTAGTTATGGAGTAATGTGTGAAGTACCTGGAGTATTTCATTTCCTCCTCTTGTCTCTCTACCATCTTCTGGACATCATCCAGTCTTTTTCCTGCGACTTTCAAGTCGTCTAACTGTGTTATTACCTGGTCCAATGGCAAATCTAATGCTAACGTTGAGACATTCCTTTTTTCCTTGTTTACCACGCAACAATCGAATTCTAGATTGATCTGCGGAACTATGTCTTTCTTCGTCACATTACTCTGAATCACTCGTATCTGTTTGTATGAACACTCTAGTGCCATACCCCTCACATTTACTGTAAAAACTAATTTTTCCTACCCCTTTTATTACTAGGTCCTTTGGTGGTTCCCTTCCACACAATACTGTTAAGCCTTCTTCCTTCGGTGCTACATATAGCCATTCGTTACTGTTTAGATGAGTCCAAAGGCTCTGATTCAGTGCGACTATTTTTCGCACACAATCTTCCGGAATTTCTCTTACCGGTTGCAACAATTTGGCTTCGCACTCTTCGTGGTCGAATGTTGACAGCAAGGCGAATGCTTGTTTGCACAGTCTCCTATTTTTACTTAGCTCCTTGCATTTTAGTTCCTCCGCAGAAAGTTTCGCGTACTGCCTTTTGGATTCATCTATTAGTAAGAATTCTTTCTCTGGCTGTATGTACACATATTTACCTTTCATGTTTGGAATTTCTTTTGGTAGTAGGAGTACTCTATACAAATTGAAATTGTTATTATTTATTAATGGAATATTAATTACATATCCTAGTATGCTACCCGAGATGAAAACATCTAAATCAATTATTCTTAACAATAGATAACCTGAGGACTCCGTAAGAGGAACAGGAAACTTTACATCTTTTAGTTCTTCCCGTATTAAACTTAGGTATTTTACAATTTGGACTGGATTAATTATATGAGGCTGTAGTATTCCCTTCTGAGCATTTACAATGGCATTTATCATTTGTTCGTATTCCTCTTCGATCTGACCAAACACTGCCGATAGTTGTAATACTTGCTCTGTTACTGTGGCGAAGGACGCTACACGTTTAAACCCTATATCGGTTTCCTTCACGTATTCCTTCATGAATCGTTCTAGTCTTTGCATACCTGTCTTCAGAACGTGCTCATTTGACTCTAGTGTATATACCGTCCTGTTTACTCCCGCCAATGTGGCTCTTACCACTGCCACCTGTTCCTTTGTTAGCCTCAACAACCCTTCTGAGTTTTTCTCCATAGCGTCTATTCTTTCCTTATAGTATGCTGCATCTGCTTCGTCCAACGTCCCGAACAGTATTTTACTTACCTGCCCGACGAAGTTGAATACTCCTCTCTTCCTTCTGGTCTCGTGTTTCGTTAGCTGCTGTACTAAAAGTTGCAATCCTGTGATTTTCTCCACATGATGGGTTACTTGTTGGTCTAGTACCCTGCATTCTATTAATCCTACATTTAATTGTGTTAGTGTTTTGTCGGCACCTTTGTACCGCTGCCCTACCATACCTCTCTGCATTCTGAAACCTTTCTGTTATTATATCTAGATTTACGTATGTGACTATTCTCCATGTGGTACTGTATATTTCTACCTGTCCTCTATTATCGTAATATAGTCCTGATGAACTCGGAAATGGCGTCACTTGGTACTCATTTGTTGCATGCTCTGATGCAGTGATGTAGTATGCTGTTATCACTATGACGAATTTCACGACCTGCCACTTGAGTGCCATACCTGAAATTTAAAAGAATTGTTTCAGCCTGTTGGCATGTACTTTTGTTTCCTTATTTCTTTTAACTTTTATTACTACGTTAGGACCTTCCACTTTTACTACTTCAAATGGACCTCTCCATTGTGAATCTAATTTCCGAGATCTACCCCGTCTCACTGACTCATCGTGCAGTAATACTTTATCTCCTACCTTGAAGTTTTTTGGATTTTGTTTCATGTCATACTGTTCCTTACTGATTTTCTTACTTCTTATAATCGAGTCTCTGGCCACTGTGGGCTTCCTGCATTCTCGCTCTTAGTTTATTTACATACATTTCATAATTGTAACTTACCTGCTGTGTTTCTTGCTGCAGTACTCCTGGTATGTTAACCTTTCTTCCGTATAGTAATTCAAATGGTGTGTATCCTGTGCTGCTGTGTGGTGTAGTGTTGAACACAAAAATTGCATACGGTACCCATTTGTCCCAAGAACTTTGATCTCCTGTTACAAAGTGTCTGAGATACTCTACAATAGTTCTATGACTTCTTTCTAGTGCACCATTTGATTCAGGGTGGTACGCTGTAGTATTTATACGCTTTACCTTCAACAATTTACATACACTTTTAAATACATCACTCAGAAAGTTAGACCCTTGATCTGTTAATAATACTGATGGAATTCCATACCTTAATACTACGTTTTCCACAAATGCCTCAGCTACTGTTTCGGCATCTTGTTTGTCAATTGGGATTGCTAAGGTAAATTTACTCAGATCGTCTTGGAATGTTAACATGTACCTTTTTCCTGTATTAGATACATCTAGTGGACCCACTATATCCATCGCACACTTTCCGAATACTGTTTCTGCTGTGTCTGTAATTTCTAAGGGCATCCTAGTTTTCATTTGCGTGTTTTTATTCTTTTGACACGATGGGCATTTCCTAATGTAATTTTCAATGTCACGCTTCATTCCGCGCCACTGCTTGTATGCTTTAATTCTTTCGAGTGTCCTGTGCATTCCTTGGTGACCTCCCAAGGGATTGTCATGCATTTCCTTTAGTATATTTTCTTTTTCTTCGGGACTAATTTCCTCACCACTATCCGTTTCCTGTTCTATTTCACTCGACACTTGTGCTTGCCGCACGTTTACGGAACTTTCTTCCCCATTTGCTTTTGCTGCCGAGATCTCTGTCTCCACCTTCTGCTTCGCATCTATCTCTTCCTTCCCTTCATGCCTTATTCTACTCAGCGCATCCGCATTACTATTTAACTTTCCTGGTTTGTATATTACTTCATAATCATACTCCTCGAGTTTCAGTCTCCACTTCAGGAGTCTCGAACTCGGATCTTTGACACTAAATATCCACGTTAGTGGCTTATGGTCTGTCACTACAGTGAACTTTCTGCCATATACATATGGTCTGAACTGTTTTACTGCGTAAACTATAGCCAACAACTCTTTTTCCGTTGTGCTATAATTTAGTTCGGCTTTGTTCAATGCTCTGGATGCATATGCGATGGGCAAGTCTTCGCCAATCTTCTTACCTTGCGATAACACTGCACCCAAGGCTGCGTTACTCGCATCCGTTGTAATGATGAACGGTTTCGTAAAGGCAGGGTACTGAAGTAACGGAGGGTTTATTAATTTCTCTTTTAGTTCTTCGAACGCATTGTTCTGACGTTCGCTCCATCGGTACTCCACTCCCTTTTTTAAGAGCTCATGGAGAGGTTTCGCAATCTTGCTGAAGTTAGCAATGAAACGGCGGTAGTAACCTATCAATCCGAGAAACCCTTTTAGTTCCTTAGTTGTCTTTGGCTGTGGGAAGAACTTCACCTTCTCCACCTTCGCCATATCTGGTGATATTCCTTTGTCAGTGATGCAATGACCTAGGAAGATTACTTCCTTCCTCAGGAATTCACACTTGTCTGGTTGCAGCTTCAAATTGTGCTCTCGCAACCTGTCAAATATTTCCCGGAGCTTTTCGTTATGCTCCTGTAGGTTTTTCCCATAGCATACTATGTCGTCTAGATATACAAAGCATTTCACTCCTTGCAAACCTGCCAAGACTGTATTCATCAGTCTCTGAAAACATCCTGGGGCTCCCTTCAGTCCCATCGGCATTCGTTTGTATTCGTAATGCTGATAGTTTGAGGTAAATGCCGTTTTCTCTCTGTCCTTCTCGTCCGTCAATATTTGATGGTACCCGCTTGCGAGGTCAAGCGTCGAGAAGTACTTAGCTTGCCCTAACTGATCCAGTATCTCGGAGATATTCGGTAGTGGAAATGCATCGCCTACAGTGATATCATTTAATCGTCTGTAGTCCACTACGATTCTCCATTTCTGTTTGCCACTAGCGTCTAGCTTCTTTGGAACTAACAGTAACGGTGCGTTCCAAGCGCTCTTACTCTCGACAATTATGTCATCTCTTAGCATCTGCTCTATTTGCTCCCTTAGCACTTCCTTTTGCGCTTCCGGGATCCTGTACGGTCTAGCGTTTACTACCTTTCCCGCGTGTTCCGGTGCAATCGGTATTGTGTGCTTCACTGCGGAAGTATAGGACAGGTTGTCCCCTGGTAGATGAAATACATCTCCGTATTCCGCGCAAACCTCTGCTAAAGCGCTTTTCTCTTCAGCGTTCAAATGATCCATTCTTAATTGCCTTCGCAACACACTAGTACGACTTTCTGTCTTTCCTATGACATTAGTACAACATTTTACTTCGCGTATTTTCCCTACTTTTTCTAATTCTTCCGTCATTAACCTGACGTTTCCTAACTGCACTCAGTCTTCTGACAAGTTTAATGCACTTACTATGCATTTCCCATTTCGCACTTTTACTAACGCTTCAGGTACATGTACCCCTTGTGCAATCTCCTGCCTAGAAATAATCATTTCCTTTTCGATTCCCCTTTTTACATTTCCTTCCACCTTTAATAACATTATTTTTTCCTCTCGGGGCCCTATTTCCCCGCCTACTTCTGAATCTTGTTCGTTCTCATGTCCCTTTGGCTCTTCCTCTACTACTAAGGGTATATCTCGCCCTTTTAGTCTCACTATTTTACCTGCATAGTCTAACTTAACTCTATGCTCTGTCAAGAAATTTCTGCCTATCAGTCCGTCGTACGGAATATCTAATCCTCTCCCGTACACGTGAAATTTTTGCCCTACTTGCTCAGAACCGTCCACACTTACGTGTACCTGTACCGTACCTATTGTGCTGACGGCCTCACTGGTTACACCTTTTAGCCGAAGCCTTTCCGCTTCATTAATTGCAAGTGTACTATTTATCGGAATACTCGTTCTCTTGAGCAGACACAACTGTGCTCCAGTGTCTATTAGCAACTTCAAATATCTTTTTAATTCTATGCGGTATAAAACCAAAACGTCATTTTCTGTTGCACAGTCGATTACCCTAACTGAGGGTTTACCTATCGCAACAAGGCCCGAAACAAGCAACGTCTTTTACCCTCGTACACGGAACTCCACAGTTCCCTGGTAGATTACATTGTGGGCACCTCCACTCTCGTAACCCTCCATCAGCTTCCCTATGATTTCCTCTAAAGTCTCTTGTATCTATCGGCTGAATTTTTCTTAATCTTACCCGGCATTCCGCGTCTGTATGTCCTGGCTTGTCGCACCCGTAACAAAAATTCGTAAACTCTTTGCCCGTCATTATCCGTACTCTTCCCTCTGGCCTATTCTTTCTACACTTGCTTGCCATGTGCTCTCTCAATCCACAATTGAAACATTTCAAATCTCTAATATCTCTGGTATTCTTCACCGTTTCCTTTCCCCGGTTGAAAGTTACTCTTGGGGCTAGTCCCCGCTCCTCCATTGACAGTATTGCACTTTCTTCTTGCAATGCTAGTTCCACGGCCGCTGCTAGCGTGATTTCATCGCCTCTACTTCTTACTATCGTCTGTATTCTATCATTGCTTAACCCTTGTGTAAAGCATGCTCTTCCTAGTGAATCAACCAGTTCTATTGCGCCCTTTAAGTTCTCCCTAGCCGTAACTCTGCTTACTGCTTCCCTGAAATCCCTTTGCATTTCATCTATTCGGCTTGCCCATGTCGCAATTGGCTCTCCTTGTCCCTGTCTCGATTGAAATATTTTGCACGCGTAGTAGTCAATGGTACGCTTACTCGCATAATTTTCCTCTAGAACATGTTTTACTTCCTGCCATGTCCCCGTGCGTTCCCTTACTTGCAGCCTCGATCTGGCCTCTCCGGTTATTTTGGCTTTAACAAACTTCAGTAACGTTTCGTGTTCCTCCGGTTTCACAAGTTCAAATGCAGCGTCTACATTTTCAATAAACTCCCTAAGATCTCTCTTATTTCCTTCGAACACTTTTGGAACTATACACAAGGCTTCTTTCACTGATATCTTACCGCTACTGGAGGATGACGGAACTTCGTTAGTTTGGGCCATCT
The DNA here is from genome assembly GCF_023897955.1 of Schistocerca gregaria. Lineage (NCBI taxonomy): Eukaryota > Metazoa > Arthropoda > Insecta > Orthoptera > Acrididae > Schistocerca > Schistocerca gregaria. The sequence continues at coordinate 261,678,545 of NC_064925.1, read as the reverse complement.
TACCAACTTACCTATGTTAGCACTTTACAATACAAGATACAAAATTCTTAATATAATTTTATATGTACCGCTTCTCTTGTGGTGCGCCGTCTGTTCCGCTGATCCGCGTTGTCCCGCGTTGTGCCGCGCTGCTCCGCGCTGTCTCTGTGCTCTCTATGCCCGCGCTGTTCCGCGCTGCCGCGATGCGTCGGCCGCCGCTCTGCTGGGCTGTGCCGACCCCGTCGCTCGCCTCGGCTTCCGCTGCTACGGCTGCTGCCGCTGCTCGGCCCGGACCCCCGGTCTCGAACGCTGGCTGATTAGGCACCTCTGTGCCTCGTCGCTCCGCGTCGTGCTGCCGCTATCCTGCGTTGCCCTGCACCCGCGAGGACTACTTCTCTGGACTCTGTCGTAGTGAGGCTACTAATGCTGAAAGTTGCGAGTCGCCACAACTTCCTGCTAATTGCCACAGTCGCTGTAGCAAAATCTACTGGCTTCTATCTCCTTTTTGCCTATATGCCTTTGTGGTACCCCACACCTGACACCAAAACTTTTATTTATGTCGCGTCCCAAGCGTGGGTTTTGCGAGGGATTGAGCGACACGGTTCGTAAACGGGAATTAGCCGGTTGACCTAATTGAGAGGGAGACTTTTGATCTGGCTAAGATGTTAAATTCCCTGGTGTGAAGGTACAAGGCTAGGATGTTGGTAGAAGTAAACTCGTATGGACGTTATAAAAGTTCTAATTTATTCATAAAGAATACAGATCACCCTAACTGCGTAGTGATTGTACCTACAGAATAGCCAAGCCCATTACAGAGACGGTGACTGACTTCCACCGTTCTGGCTGCCTGATAGAACTTTCCAGCACTTTGCTGCCCACACTAGCACCCTACGTCAGAGTCCCGCGGTCGCTGCCTAAACGCTCATCGGCGACTATCTCCAACTGTCTGCCTGCAGCCCGCCCTCAGCCCAAGTCGGCTGCTACTCACGCTGACTACCGTCGCTGCCTAAACCCGAGAGAGAGAGATCCCCGGAGCGGCGTGCCTCCGAGTTTTGTTAGCTCTTCCCCTTCGACCCCGCCAGCGCTTGGCATGACGTAGCGTCGAGTGCAACTTTTCCTTATTAGGGATTGTTTTAGTATTAACTTCAGTACTTTTCTTCAGAAGCTGGGTGGAGGGTAGAGGGGCCTCTCCCTATATGGTCACGCACTGCGTCCTGAGCCCTTCATTGGCTCCTCATGACGTAGTGCGGTCCCCACCTAGGGCCCTCTTTCTTTCTCTCTCCGCTCCCAGACTTCTCCCTCTAGCCAAGAGTGTTGATACTGTAAGTTATTGCTTATTAAGGGACCTGCCCAGAGCGCCCTTTTTATCTTAATAGCTGAGTCTGCTTCCTTGCTTATCACGCGCAGCTGCCTGGCCGCTTGGACCGCCGCCTCGGCTATCTGGCTGCGTCGTTATCTTTTGTGACCCCTCTGACACGCCTGGCGTCCCCTGTTAACTCTATCTCCCCGTATGATTTCTGGTGTATCGTCTGAGAACAACTGCATTTAGACTTGGCTTTTCTGCGGTTACAACAACACAAGCACGTTGTCCTGTGTCCTCCAGATGTCTGCTGCAGGTCATTCTAGTCGGCACAGGAGGTGTTTGTACCTGTATTGGTCAGGTACTGGTTGTTGTTTGACAGCTGTGGCATAACTCTTAATCAATATTGAATATGCAACACACACACACACACACACACACACACACACACACACACACACACACACACACACACACACACACAGCTAGTCATCTCCAGGCAATGCACCTCAGCTACTTGATTATTCTTTTTTCTAACTGTAGTATAATAATGTGCAAAAACATCTTTACCTTTTACACTTATAAGAGATCTTCCAATATGGTTTCAGTTTACAACTTCATAGTTTTCAATGAATGCACCATCAGTATCTTGTTAGTCAAACCATCATGCAAATGTCATGTATATTGTATAGTATATCATGTTCAACTTTTATGTAAACAGTGCATAGAAGGAATTCACTACAATATCCAAGGATCAAACTAACAAATGAAACCACTGGAATAAAAAAACATTCTAAGTGGGGAAGATTAAAAGTCCAACAATGGAAATTCCAGGATGGAATGTAACAATACGAGAGGACAGTTGCTACTCACCATATAGCAAAGATGCTGAGCTGTTATAGGCACAATAAAAAGATTCACACAATCATAGCTTTCAGCCATTAAGGCCTTCATCAGCAGTAGACACATACACACTCACACACACATACACACACACACACACACACACACACACACACACACACACACAACACACACACACATACACCAACTCACGCAAGTGCAACTTGCACACACATCTCCACTACATGGTGAGTAGCAACTTTCCTTCTCTCGTACTGAAAGATTAAAAGTGATATCCGATGAAGTTAGTGCTTGGCCGTTTCATATTTTTGACCTACATAAATGATTTACCCGACACTTTGCACAACTCTTACGGAACTGCGACATTGGACACAAGTATACTGATAAAGGGACCAAATGTATCCATACTAGCCATATCCAGGAGAAAATGGAACAGGTTGAGAACTGAGTTGCAACAAATGGCTTTACCTTTAATCTTTCAAAAACTTATGCTATGAGGTTCAAAACAAATATAAAATAAATAACAGTAACCGGAAGTAGAGATCAATGAGTAAACACTAGATTAAGCTCATGGTGTGAAGTTATTAGGGATCATAAACTGACTTCATGAGAGCAAAGGGATAAGTTATCAAAAAAACTCCTTTCTGTCTGGTTTGCATTTGTAAATTGCTGACTGTGTTGACCGACAAAAGGGATTGCTAGCATTATTTGCAAAGTTTCATTCAAGACTATCCTTCTCAGGAAATGCAGGTAAGTAAAAAAGTAGTTATTTTACAGAAGTGTGCAGTAAGAATACTCAATAAAGTTGAGGATTAAACCCCTACAGAAGCCTCTTCAGGACTTTGGATTCTTATACTTATGTGACAACACTTCCACAACCAAATGTTATTTTTGGTTATCAATAAGAATGAATTTAGGATGTTTTGTGAAATTTGCAATCACAAAACTAAAAGTAAAAGGAATTTCTGTATAGAATATGCATATCTGACTAGTATTCAGAATGAGCTTTTTATTCTGAAGTAAAAGTCGGTAACAGAATTGCCAGCAGACACCAGGCAGAAAATTTGAAGTCTTCAAATATTCACAACTTAAGTAGCAAACTACCTTATTAGCCATTGCTTCTATACGTTATTAGTGTGTTTTGACTCAGGGATATAAATTACAATCAACACATTAATGTTTTTAATAAACAGGTTTTAACCTTACCAGTATATAAACAGCTGATAAGTGTTCTATGCTAAGTTTCTCTCTCTCTCTCTCTCTCTCTCTCTCTCTCTCTCTCTCTCTCTCTCTCTCTCTCTCTGTCTCACTCACTCACTCACTCTCTTTTGTACAAACTCATGGGATTGACCAATGAGAGGACATGGGATAAAAAAGGTCTAATGAACTTATCTCCGGAAACACATGGTTTCCATGCTTTTACTTAATCATACTAGACAGTAGTCTAACAGGTGCTGTTCAATGCAGCCATAGTTACAGTATGCACAGTTTCCTTCTAGAGGGTAGTACTGTTCCTCATACGTTATGCCCTAATGCCCTCTCCTCATAGTAATTGGTAATGTTGTGTCCAATTCCCTTCTCTTGTTGACTCACATTGTAGTGGATGTGATGCAGCATTGTACACAATAGTTCCATATTCAAACCAAGAACTTCCTGACATGGTGTTTATTATGGAAAGGCAAATGGAATTGTGCAGCAGGCAGAATTGTGCAGCAGGCAGCAAGGTTGTAACAGGAGACCTATCCCCACCAACAACATCCACATCAATCAACATTTGCAACAGTGTTTTGCCATTTGTTTGAGACAGGGGGATTTCAGGAAGGATGTATCCCAAATGTTCAGACACCAGACTTGGAGGAAAATGTGATAAACACTGCGAAAGGTGACCTCCGTGTCAGTACCAGGCAGTTGGCCCGCCAGTACAGGGTAAGTCAGATGACCATGTGGAACATACTTCATGACAATTGTTACTACCCTTATCATTTAGTGTGTGCAGGGCTTACTAGTGACAGACTTTCCACATTGGGAGCAGTTTATCACCAGTTTCTTCACCAGGCAACCACAATTCTGGGATTTGTGTCATCCATCTTATTCACAGATGAGGCCTTCTTTACATGGAGTGATATCTTCAACTTTCCAAACAGTCAGTCTGTAGGATAGTATGCAGAACCCCTATGGTATGGTGACAGTGAATCATCAACATTGGTGCAGCCAGAATTTGTGGGCCGCCATAATTGGTGACTGTATTTTAGGACCAGTCCTCCTTCAACATTGCCTAATAGGTCGCAACTATCAGCGTTTCTTGCAAGTACTTTGCCTTCCCTGCTTGAAGAAGTGCCATTGCTGATTCATAGGGTTAAGTGGCTGTTACAAGATTGTGCTCCAGCCCCCTTCACTGGTAACAGCTGGATGCATCTCAATCCTGGTCGATGTATCAGACAAGAGGGTTGAGTTGCATGGCCTGTTTGTTCACCACATCTTAACCCAAGCGATTTCTGATTATGGGGCCATGTCAAAAGTAGTGTGCATGCAGAGCCCATTATAGATGTGGAGACACTGGAGCAGCATATTCATGCTGTCTTTGACACTGTTCAGATGAAGCATGTCCGATGTAAATGTGTGAGACAGAACATGCAACGGTGCATACATGCATGTGTTGAGGCAAATGGAAACCATTTTCAATACATACAGTAAATGTGGGTGCATGTTACTGTGCTTATTAGACTGGAGACTCTGTAACAATACATAATTGATATAGGATGTTTTAGAAGTGATGGTCAATATTTCACACACAGAAAGTACAGGTCAAAAGTAGCTATAAAGCTCCAATATACAAGGGCCCACAAAACAACTGTTGCCAAGGTACAGCATTAATTTGAGTTGGGAACCAGCTGTTAAAAAAGAATAAAAAAGATCCCTGGATCTCAAGGGTTGGGATCGGCTATCTGTTTGTTTATGCATACACAGCTACTTCCCTTTCCCCTCCATGGACTGTGCCCTACCAGATTCACAATCAGTTATGAACTTGAAGGCACCGTGGACAGAGGTTACACCAATGAGCAGTAAGCTGACATGCACTTCATGTATGGTAAAATGAATGGCAGTGCCCTTGAGGCTGCACGAGTGTATTAAGGAGCTTTTCCTCTCTGCAGCAGCCCAACAGGCATACAATTAGCCGATTACATCAGTGCTTTAGAGAAATCGGGAGTTTCGTGTTACGCATTGTACACGAATGTCTGAGTGCTTCAACAAGGAGGATTGGTACCCATAAGCATGTCCTGAGTCATAGCAGTGTATAGTAGATTTTGTATCAGCAAATACTCTATCTATATCATTTCCACCAAGTGAAAGCCCTCAACAATGCAGGCTTCCCTCCTAGAGAGAATTTCTGCCAATCAGTGCAAAAACAAAATACCACGAATCCCGCGTTTGTAAGCAGTATTCTGTTCACAGATGGCTGGATTTACTTCCTACCACAGAGACTAACAGGGCAGCAGTACATGCAGTTTCTGCAGACTATACTTCTAGATGTAGGCCTACATAATGATGTCACACTGAACCAGTCCCTTAACATGTGGTTCATGCATGATGGTGCTCCAGTACATACGAGTTCACTGGCTTCTAACTCAGATGTCTGATGAACATTGTATATGTAGAGGACAGCCTGTGCCATGGCCTTCAATGTCTCTGGATTCAAATCCCATGGATTTCTGTGTGTGGGGCCGCATCAAAAGGCTGGTTTATACTACCAATGTCAACTCTCTTGAGGAATTATGCTTGCAGATTGAAGCAGCCTTCCAGCATTTCCAGAATTCTCCAGGACTGCCTGAGAGGATTCACACAACTCATTTCAGAGACGAGTTCAGTGATGCATTCAGATGCATGCACAACATTTCGAACACCTACTTTAACATTTAGAGATCCCGTATGTTCCTAGACACTGATGAAATGCAACATAAAATCATAAAATGTGTTGTATATTGATAATGGTTGATCTGTGGACCCATGTTTATTGAGGCTTTTTAGCTACTTTTGGCCTGTACTTTTCATGTGTGATTTACTGTCCATCAGTTGTGAAACACCCTCTATGTATATGCATCTGCACCCAAACACACACACACACACACACACACACACACACACATATTCCTGTAGTTACCAAAGTGAGCAAAGTGACTGGATTAACACGAATCATATTTGGCTGCTTTGCAGAAGAGCCTGCAGTGGTTGTTTCTGGCAGTTAATATATAATATTCCATTACCAAAAGGTCATTAGAGGCACAGTGTAAATTTGGATAAGACAAAGATGAGGAAGGAAAATAGTCATGTATTTTTCAAAGTGACTATACTTCAATTCAGTAAACAATGGAAAATATAATTCTGGTGTGACTGACAGTGATTTGAATCTCAGTCCTCCCAAACCCAACAAATTATTTAAAATCTTTGATGTTTTAATATGTATATCAACATACAAATTAATACATACTGGTATCAAATCTCTTTATTTCTTTGCATCTTGGATATTAATTTTTATCTTTACTGACTACAGGTTGCTGGGGACGAGCACTCTCTGTCTTGCAGAACATCTGGCTGCAGCAGACATCATAAGTCCCTCCCAGATTTGCATCAGGCTGCAAATACTACTGGCGGCACACAACATTCACAGACTCCAGTACATCCTCAGCCACATGCCACCAGCTCTGGATCTAGCAGCAGACACTCAACAAGGTGATGTCTTTTATATAGTAATGTTTGCAATTCTAATCTGTCACTAAATGTAATGACAAACATCTCAAAATCTAGGACTGAATAACAGCAACATGAAATAGAATAGATTGCTACTCATCACACAGAGGTGAGTAGTAGACAGGTACACTGAAAGAAGACTGTTAGGTACTGTAAGCTATCAGAAAAGAGTCCTCTTTCAGATGTAGAAGAAAACAAGACAGTGGCCATTTGTGTGTAAGTTGTGTGTGTATGTTTGTCTACATCTGAAGAAGGATTCTGTATAATAGTTGATAACACTTAACTACCCTCTCTCAATGTGCCTGTCTGCTGCTCAATGTGTCCTCTATGTGGTAGGTACCAATCCATGCTGTTTCATATGGCTGCAGTATGGTACTGCTGCACATGTGTAATATCTACACTCCTGGAAATGGAAAAAAGAACACATTGACACCGGTGTGTCAGACCCACAATACTTGCTCCGGACACTGCGAGAGGGCTGTACAAGCAATGATCACACGCAAGGCACAGCGGACACACCAGGAACTGCGGTGTTGGCCGTCGAATGGCGCTAGCTGCGCAGCATTTGTGCACCGCCGCCGTCAGTGTCAGCCAGTTTGCCGTGGCACACGGAGCTCAATCGCAGTCTTTAACACTGGGAGCATGCCACGACAGCGTGGATGTGAACCGTATGTGCAGTTGACGGACTTTGAGCGAGGGCGTATAGTGGACATGCGGGAGGCCGGGTGGACGTACCGCCGAATTGCTCAACACGTGGGGCGTGAGGTCTCCACAGTACATTGATGTTGTCGCCAGTGGTCGGCGGAAGGTGCACGTGCCCGTCGACCTGGGACCGGACCGCAGCGACGCACGGATGCACGCCAAGACCGTAGGATCCTACGCAGTGCCGCAGGGGACCTCACCGCCACTTCCCAGCAAATTAGGGACACTGTTGCTCCTGGGGTATCGGCGAGGACCATTCGCAACCGTCTCCATGAAGCTGGGCTACAGTCTCGCACACCGTTAGGCCGTCATCCGCTCACGTCCCAACATCGTGCAGCCCGCCTCCAGTGGTGTCGCGACAGGCGTGAATGGAGGGACGAATGGAGACGTGTCGTCTTCAGCAATGAGAGTCGCTTCTGCCTTGGTGCCAATGATGGTCGTATGCGTGTTTGACGCCGTGCTGGTGAGCGCCACAATCAGGACTGCATATGACTGAGGCACACAGGGCCAACACCCAGCATCATGGTGTGGGGAGCGATCTCCTACACTGGCCGTACACCTCTGGTGATCGTCGAGGGGACACTGAATAGTGCACGGTACATCCAAACCGTCATCGAACCCATCGTTCTACCATTCCTAGACCGGCAAGGGAACTTGCTGTTCCAACAGGACAATGCACGTCCGCATGTATCCCGTGCCACCTAAAGTGCTCTAGAAGGTGTAAGTCAACTACCCTGGCCAGCAAGATCTCCGGATCTGTCCCCCATTGAGCATGTTTGGGACTGGATGAAGCGTTGTCTCACGCGGTCTGCACGTCCAGCACGAACGCTGGTCCAACTGAGGCGCCAGGTGGAAATGGCATGGCAAGCCATTCCACAGGAGTACATCCAGCATCTCTACGATCGTCTCCATGGGAGAATAGCAGCCTGCATTGCTGCGAAAGGTGGATATACACTGTACTAGTGCCGACATTGTGCATGCTCTGTTGCCTGTGTCTATGTGCCTGTGGTTCTGTCAGTGTGATCATGTGATGTATCTGACCCCAGGAATGTGTCAATAAAGTTTCCCCTTCGTGGGACAATGAATTCACGGTGTTCCTATTTCAATTTCCAGGAGTGTATATGGGCAAACATATGTGAAAATGTAAAGAAATGTAGCTCTTAAGCCAACAGCAAGAGGAAGTTCATTGCCCAATGACATCAGAGAAATCCATGGCCCAGTGACATCAGAGGAAGAAAGCAAACACTATTCCAAAATACATTATGCAGACAAATGTTTTATATCTACACCTATAATTTGTAAATCACTATAAAGTAGAAATATATAGAGTTAAGAAACAAAGAAAGCAATGAAAAAATCAATAATTACAAAACACAGTTACACATATGCAGACTGATATGATGAATAAAAATTCACACCAAACCCATGTCTCCTGTGGATCACGCAGGTGTGGTAACTACTACATCACCCTGGCACAGGGGTTGTGCACAACTGCACGGACTACCCTAGCACACCTCCCTGCTCAATCCAAATTCCCGTTCACGCCTCAGTCCACTTGGTATTCCTCATAAACACAAACAGCATTGCAGAGGCACCAAACGAACACAAATGTGCAAAAGCAATCTTTTTGAAACTGAAGTAAAATTTGAACAAAGGAAAACAACAGAGCTCCAATAATATTAATACTAATGAAAGGGCCATTTTCTGTATTATTATTCAACTATCCCAGAACCATGTACCAGTTTCAGGTTGCCTATCTAATGGCTTCCAGGGCAACAAAAATGTTATTTTCAGTATTTTGCTTTGTTGTTAACTGAATTTAAAATTTTTAAATGCTGTTATAATCTACTCATTAAGAGATATAATCTTATGTCAAAATTTTAACACAGTATGACAGATATTATGGTTAGATACTATGTGTCTGTCCTAAGGCAGTGAAACTGACTGTGTGCAAATACCTAGACTTTATTTTTTTATTTTATTTATTATCCAGTATTTGAGAATGAGATCACTTAGCAATTCGCAGCAAACTATGAACATAATTTCAAACCTTTATGAATTTTTTTGTCACTGACAACCACATCTCCCACTCCCAAATGATGAAAGGAAAAAGTTTCTTGGCTACTACATTTAGCACTGTTCATGAAGTAAAACTTGAGCATCAGACATGACGTTTTAATTTATTACTTCTTTATTACAATTTCTTTTTGTAATGCAGTTTGCAGACGGCATCCACATATTCTTCTAAAAGTTCCTGCAAAATTATATCATTGTATAACACATATTTCAGGAGAGACATCTTCATAAAATTTGAGGTGTATGAAAAACTAGCTTTTGCTTAAAGTGGAGTGCAAGTGACCCAGACTATATCCTTCCAGTGTTTCATAATGAAAACACTTTTCGAGTTCCAAAAAACTTTAAGCATAATTTCACCTTTTTCAGATTTTTTTCCTTGCCTATGTATTTATTTCAAATATATAACACATTAGCTTATTTGTAAAGGTATACAAGAGAATTTGATTGTTTAAAGTATCTGGGGTTTACTGGTATACTGTAATTGTTAAATCTTCATAGTGGGTTGTAGTTTTTTTACCGATGAACCATGTTAAAGTGTATATGCATTGCAAATTAATTCCAAGACCTGTGCACATAAGAAATAAAATTACATAAAAAATGAGAATGGTTACACCAGTTTAGAAAAACTGACAAAAATATTTACTTCAAGAGTGGGAGATCAGGATAAGTGGCTATCACTTTTGTTGCTCTTAAATTCATGCATAATTACATATTTTCTGGTAGTATTAATATTCATTATGAATTAAGTAAAAGACATCAGTTTCAAAATACAGCACACTGCCTCTTTATTTCATTGAGCATCATTATTATTTGTGCAATAGTAGATTATCTGTTCCTCTCATTTATTTTTCCCAGAAACAAATGGTAACAAACTGTTGTGTAATTAGATGTACTGTTACTTAACTTTCTTTCATTACCATCATGATTTCCATTTAGCAAAAAAAGGTAACCAAATGAAACAATTAAATTCAATTTGACTGTATTCTGTTAGTAGTAATTGTCTCCATAGAACAATATTTGTACTGATTATTTTGTTACTTCTGGGGTATCCCATAACTAATACAATGTACAGCATGAACAGACTGAAGTGTTGATACATCTACACCTAATAAATTGCATTTTTGCACTCACTAAACAGCTGATAATAATTTGACATTAAAAAGACATTGAAATGTCTCAAACATCCTCTCACTATCTTATTAACTATTTTCATGATTAAGTTGCCACAGCATAAGACTGTTTACTGTAGCTGATTCACTGCGCTGTGAACATGGTTGAGCTGTGAGGAATTGTTGGTAGTAAGTAGTTCAAAATTCCATTAATTTCTAAGTATCTGTAAGTGAGAAACTCCAGTTAGTAGCAAGCTAAAGTAGTAATTAATTATTTGAGTACACTTGGGAAGTTAATTAATAGCCTGTTACATTTCCAGTCCCACACAAAATCTTGCTTTCTGGCATAATCTCAATCATTTCCCACTCATGTGGAAACAAATTATGAAATTCAGCTAATAAACCATACTCTGAAGATGTAATCAAACAATGGAAAATCAAGGATGGAATGAAACAATACCAGAGAAGGAAAGTTGCAACTTACCATATAGCAGAGACGTGAGTCGCAATAGGCACAATAAAAAGATTCACACAATTAAAGCTTTCAGCCATTAAGGCCTTTGTCAACAATAGACACACACACACACACACACACACACACACACACACACACACACAAATTGCACACACATCTGTAGTCTCAGAGAGCTGAGACCACACTGCAAGTTATTTTAAGAGTTTATTATCAAATATTTTATGTATATTTTTCATTGTTATCTATCCTCAATGCTTATGTTTTGAGAAGTAGGCTATTTTTATTTTATTTGAGTGCCTCATTTCTAATTTGAGTTTTATTTCTGAATTTTCTTTTTATACACTGTTTCATATATCCATATAATTTGTTATCCTTGTTATTAAATTAATTTAGCAGGTTGTGTTCTCCTTGCACATATTTCTGACTTCTATACAGACAGAGGTGTAGGCCAGGAATTGCAGGGAGTGTTCAGGAGTGAATACCAAGTCATCAACATTGTGAAGTCTAGTGCAGGGTTGGTTCAGGAGACTGTAAACATAGCGGAATTATGCATGAATTTTATGAAAGAGGATCAGATAATGATTGTGAGTGGAGCTGGAAATGGTCTTGATAGGAACAGGGAGTATTATGTAGGTGGTGACCTGGAAAAGATAGGTAATTACCTCCTTGACTCTTGTGCAGAAAGGCATGCACTATTCTGCTGCATCCATATTCAATAAGCTACCACAGGAATCTAAAAATCTTAGCAGTAATCCATGCACTTTCAAATGTAAACTGGATAGTTTCCTCTTGGATCATTCTTTCTATTCTATTGAGGAGTTCCTTGAAAAATTAAGCTGAATCCTGTGTTATATAGTTGATGGTGTTTATATAAAGTCATGGATTGTCATCTTTTTAGGATTCATAAACATTTTATTTTATCTTTTACTATTTTTTGTTGTAATTTCATGCACAGAGATGTTCCATGACCATGAAGATTTGCCTCTCAATTTGGTTCTACAGAACTAGATGTGTGTGTGTGTGTGTGTGTGTGTGTGTGTGTGTGTGTGTGTGTGTGTAAAAAAAAAAAAAAAAAAAAAGAACCATATCTCGCGCATCCCACATATCACAAACAGCACCATACAGAAGTTTATTACCTCCTTTTATGATCCATTGAGTCAAGAAGTACTGCCTGCAGGATGTGATGACAAAAATACTCACTCCATCTTGGCTTAAATCAGTGCTCATCCTGTAATTACAGTAACAGCACTTTTGCCTTTATTCCAATAATTAGGACAACAGCTTTGACATAGTCATTTACAAATTACATAATCATCAAAGACAGTTTCCAACTCCCTATGTATTAAGAATGAGCATTTAACATATTAGACATCAGTATTCTTTGTTTGCAGCCATCCTACTCCTCTTACAGAGAACTTTTTTCAGCTACTCAGATCTTTTTTTCATATAGCAACAACTAGGACTCTTACCTGCTATTCTCCTCTGCCATTTCATATGGGTATTGTTTCAGCCATTGTTACAGTCTGAAACAAGTTCGGTAGCAGTGGTAGTGGTATCAGTCATAAAAAAAAATTCTGTATTTGTGGGCACAATAATTACTAATCATATTAATGAAAAAGTGTGTTATACAGATGCTGCACAAGAACTCAGTCTATGGGTTCTGCTATGAGTACTACTTCATCTGGTGGTCGAAATCAAGGTCAAAGGAACAGCTCAAGACACAGTTCACCTTCCAGGAACAGCATTAAAAAAAATAACTGTGAGTTGTATCAGATTTTACTGAACTGTTATTTCTTAAAGCTTTTAGTGCCAACAAATGTGTTAAATAATTACAAATCAATAATCTTCATGGTACTACGTTTTGGTCGAATAAATTTTCTGTTTTGTACATGTTCATATGAAAGACACTGCAGATCTGCAATAAATTTGACTTAAGTGGTGTAAGAAATAATATGTATTAAAGCACATCACAAAAAAGTGACCTTCAAACTTCAAAGGCATCTCTAGGATTAATACTCTTCACCTACAAAAGGTGAGGATAGAATAGAGACATTTAAGGTTCCATAGAATTAATTAACAAAACAACCCAAAAATTTAGCATCTGCCAAATGTTAATTAGTTTTGCTTCAGAAAAGATAAAGGCACTGGAAAGGCAGTTCTGACATAATGATTGATAAATGTAATTAGGCTTAGTCGAAATCAAGATACTTACAAGCAATTCAACAACTCAGGGAAAGTAGTCGACATTCTAAAGTGGTGCCATAAGTTTGGCATCCTTAGGCAAATGGGGACAAGAAGGAACAATAAGAAGGAAGACAAATAGATTAAAAACAGTGTAAAGCAGCTATGCAGTCTTTCTCCTGTATTTTTCTATTTTCAGATAAGAAGATAAAACAATGAACAAAATTAAAGAAACAATTAGAAATCGGATTAAAACACGGGGTGAAAGGATACCAGTAGGATTTGCAGATATTGCAATCTTTTGTGAAAGTGAAGAAGAACTGCAGGACCTGCTGAATGGCTTTGATTACACACCAAGCACAGAATTTGGATGGAATGTAAATCAAAGAAAGCTGAAAGTATTGAGGAGCAGCAAAAATGAGATTAGCAGCAAACCTGACATAAAATCTGATGACTATACAGTAAACATAATGAAATTTTGGGAGCAAAAATTACTCAATAAACAAAGGGAGAAGGAAACAAAAGGTAGACTATAACATACAAAGAGATGCATTCATTCATTCAGTCATTGACATATTATGCTTCGTAAATCCTATAATGAAGGAAGGCCTTCAAGAATGTGGAGCGAGCCAAGTTATACATTAACAGGCAGAAGGAACCATTGCTGGCGACTTCAGTAAAAAAAAAAAAAAAAAAGTAACAGCAGTTTATGACTAGTGACACTCACTTGAAACTGATATCTTGCTATGTTAGAAGAACAACTAATTTGAAAAAAAAAAGTTCATCTTTCTATCCACTTGGTTGCCGTTATTATCTATTACTTCAAACAAAGCATTTTAACTAACAAAATCAATATCTGTCTGATACAAATATTAGTGTTAGGAAGAATTTACTTTTCTGGGTCCAAATATTCAGATATATTGTATATTTGGTGAGTTTCAGTTTTCTTCCTAATGTCCACTGCTGACCTGTTAGACTTTCACACCACAGTATAAAACTGTATTCTGAACTCTGTTGTGGGATGAATAGTCTATAGGGAAATTGCATCTGTTTTTAGTATTGTGGTTGTGAATTTCTGATTTCATACTAAATTCACTCTTGTTATTGACAACAATTTTAGGGTTTATATGTATTAGAATTGGAGTGTAAAAATCCCTGGAGCCAAAGGAGTTTCTGCAAGATGTTTGGTTATCAAGCATTCCTTCTCAAAAAAAGGTCTACCAGTATCACATGTAGGCCTCAGTTAGAGAAAGAAATTTCTGAGATTATGTATCTGGAGCATAGTGTAGTATGAAAGTAAATCACGGAGTGTGGGAAAATAATAAAAACAACAATCAAAACATTTGAGATATGGTGTTAAAGAAGGTTGTTTAAAATTACACGGAATGGTAATATAACCAGAGCTCATCTGTAGAACTGATAACAAAAGGAATGTAATAAAACACTAACCAAAAGTAGGGATAGGATGATAGGACATGTGTTAAGCTATCAGATAATCATACAGAGACTGGAACAAACACAACAAACAAATGGGGAGTTTCTGAGGAGGTAGCAGCTTTTCTCAATGTAGCAGCTTTCTTAACAATTTTTCAATTAAATTTAGATTTAATAAGTGTGAATAACATTAAGCAGTATAATGATGGATTACTGTTAATACTGTGTACAGATTAAGTTTCTATGATGTTCTTGTCTTACGTTAAATGTATACCTTGACGTATTCCACATCTCTGAAGGTTCTCCTGCTTGATAGGATCTATGAAATACAGTGAATGAATGAATGAATGACTAGGTGCTACTCTGAGATGTCACATCAAACCTGTCAGATGACTGATGAACCAACAGAAAATGTTTTCTGCAGAGTACATAACAGATCAAAGTTGCTGAAGTATGAAGTAGTTCAGCATGATTTGAAGTGAGTTTGTGCTGTCAGCAAAATTCTATACAGAAAACTCACAAATTCAATAAGTGAAAATACAGAAATAGTATCAAACATCATATGAAAGATTAATTTTGAAATTCTGAGATTTAATCTTCTCAGAGTAAATGAAAAAATCTTGTCCAAGGACCATGATCATATATTTAGAGAAACTGAGTGTCATAAGGAAGTGCATTTGTGTACCTAGGAAGAAGAAAAACTATAACTGGTACCATTCCATCAGAAGCTTGCTTGGTGTAAGTAGAGTTTCATACATTTTATGAAGGATGGTACCAATGGGGGTTCATTATGTGTGTGTGCTATGTTGCCATATAAAACATGTATCATTAAGACTGGAAAGGGAAGAACTGCACTGAAAAACAAAGACTGGAATATGTACATGAAAAGGACAGAGAGAGAGAGAGAGAATACATTTGTACTAAATCAGTCATACCTACTAACTGGAATGCCAAATACACTTTCAATATGTTATATAAAGTTCTTTTTTCTGATTGGTAGAAACATCTGTAAAAAAAGAAGTAAACTGCAAAATTATTAAAAAGCTATGGATTCCTAGCTAAAGAAGTTAATGTTTGCGCAATCATACTTTCGTCTGTATAGAAATCAAATATTATTCAATTTCATTAGTGGTTATGTTGTGTGCTAATCCTCATCTATTTTTTTAGCATATGAGGAAGAATCTGCTGATGATGATGTAAGGCACCCACCAACACCAAACTGCAAGGAAAGGTCAGTATTACAAAGTCACATAGCACAGCAAGAACTTACATCACTGTCCACACACTTAATTTTATTGATACAATAATTGTAACTTTTCAGAAATGTGAAAACATAGCTGCTTATAGAGGTTTGACAAGATATCAGTCAAAAACAACTCATTAATTGGGTAAACATATCAATTTAGTATTCTAAATAGAGGACTATAAAAGATGCAGATGGCTTAGGGCCACAGAAAGCTCAAGAACCTGCTGCTACGTATAGATCAGATTGAGAATGGAGTCCATCCTTATTACAGACCAGTAATCTACATTAGTCATGTTCAGATGGGACAATCTTAGTAAAATATCATTATGTGGACTGTTAATCAACACATCACTGATTGGTATTCATTTCCAAGCATTTTCATGACTACCATTTCTACTGACCCTAAAGGTTTCTTGACTGGTTGTATGTGAGAGTGTGTTCATGATTCCATTAGATAGTCCCTTTCTTAATTCCAAAGCTGACCCCTCGTCATGATTGCATGTGAAACTACAAGCTGAGTACTCAAACAAAGTCTGAATAAAAAGTAATATTGCTTGTCTGAAGTAAAACATAATGGACAGGTGGGTGATTTCATCTCAAATCATACAGGTCATGTCAACTCATGGTCATGAATTTCTCTGCAAAAAATATATATTAGACCTCTATACGTAAGTGTAAGAAATAAAGTATTTTCATTTTATCATAAATTTTCTAAATGGTACTGTCCTTTGAAAAATACGTATTTGGTAAATGACTCTTAAAACAACAGAGAGCAAAATATATATATATATTAAAAACAAAGATTCCAAGACTTACCAACCGGGAAAGCGCCAGTAGACACAGGCACAATAAAATAACACACAAACACACACTCAAAATTTCGAGCTTTCGCAACCAGCGGTTGCTTCTTCAGGAAAGAGGGAAGGAGAGGGAAACACAAAAGGATGTGGGTTTTAAGGGAGAGGGTAAGGATGAGGCAAAGATGATGTTGAATGACAGGTGAGGTATGAGTGGCGGCAACTTGAAATTAGCGGAGATTGAGGCCTGGTGGATAACGAGAAGAGAGGATATATTGAAGGGCAAGTTCCCATCTCTGGAGTTCGGATAGGTTGGTGTTGGTGGGAAGTATCCAGATAACCCAGACGGTGTAACACTGTGCCAAGATGTGCTGGCTGTGCACCAAGATATGTTTAGCCACAGGGTGATCCTCATTAAAAACAAACACGTCTGCCTGTGTCCATTCATGCGAATGGACAGCTTGTTGCTGGTCATTCCCACATAGAAAGCGTCACAGTGTATGCAGGTCAGTTGGTAAATCACGTGGGTGCTTTCACACGTGGCTCTGCCTTTTATCACGTACACCTTCCGGGTTACAGGACTGGAGTAGGTGGTGGTGGGAGGTTGCATAGGACAGGTTTTACACCAGGGCGGTTGCAAGGGTAGGAGCCAGAGGGTAGGGAAGGTGGTTTGGGGATTTCATAGGGATGAACCAAGAGGTTACGAAGGTTAGGTGGACGGCGGAAAGACACTCTTGGTGGAGTGGGGAGGATTTCATGAAGGATGGATCTCATTTCGGGGCAGGATTTTAGGAAGTCGTATCCCTGCTGGAGAGCCACATTCAGAGTCTGATCCAGTCCCGGGAAGTATCCTGTCACAAGTGGGGCACTTTTGGGGTTCTTCTGTGAGAGGTTCTGGGTTTGAGGGGATGAGGAAGTGGCTCTGGTTATTTGCTTCTGTACCAGGTCGGGAGGGTAGTTGCGGGATGCGAAAGCTGTTTTCAAGTTGTTGGTGTAATGGTTCAGGGATTCAGGACTGGAGCAGATTTGTTTGTCACGGAGGCCTAGGCTGTAGGGAAGGGACCGTTTGATATGGAATGGGTGGCAGCTGTCATAATGGAGCTACTGTTGCTTGTTGGTGGGTTTGATGTGGACGGATGTGTGAAGCTGAGCATTGGACAGATGGAGTTCAACGTCAAGGAAAGTGGCATGGGCTTTGGAGTGGGACCAGGAGAATCTGATGGAACCAAAGGATTTGAGGTTGGAGAGGAAATTCTGGAGTTGTTCTTCACTGTGAGTCCAGATCATGAAAATGTCATCAATAAATCTGTACCAAACTTTAGGTTGGCAGGCTTGGGTAACCAAGAAGGCTTCCTCTAAGCGACCCATAAATAGGTTGGCATACGAGGGGGCCATCCTGGTACCCATGGCTGTTCCCTTTAATTGTTGGTATGTCTGGCCTTGCCTTCAAAAGTGAAGAAGTTGTGGGTCAGGAGGAAGTTGGCTAAGGTGATGAGGAAAGAGGTTTTAGGTGGGGTGTCATGTGATCGGCGTGAAACAAAGTGCTCCATTGCAGCGAGGCCCTGGACGTGCGGGATATTCGTGTATAGGGAAGTGGCATCAATGGTTACAAGGATGGTTTCCGGGGGTAACAGACTGGGTAAGGATTCCAGGCGTTCGAGAAAGTGGTTGGTGTCTTTGATGAAGGATGGGAGACCGCATGTAATGGGTTGAAGGTATTGATCTACGTAGGCAGAGATACATTTTGTGAGGGCTTGGTAACCAGCTACAATGGGGCAGCCGGGATGTTTGGGTTTGTGAATTTTAGGAAGTAAGTAGAAGGTAGGAGTGCCAAGTGTCGGTGGGGTCAGGAGTTTGATGGAGTCAGGTGAAAGGTTTTTTAGGGAGCCTAAGGTTCTGAAGATTCCTTGAAGCTCCAACTGGACATCAGGAACGGGATTACCTTGGCAAAGTTTGAATGTAGAGTTGTCTGAAAGCTGACGCAGTCCCTCAGCCACATACTCCCGACGATCAAGTACCACGGTTGTGGAACTCTTGTCAGCCGGAAGAATGATGATGGATCGGTCAGCTTTCAGATCACGGATAGCCTGGGCTTCGGCTGTGGTGATGTTGGGAGTAGGATTAAGGTTTTTCAAGAAAGATTGAGAGGCAAGGCTGGAAGTGAGAAATTCCTGGAAGGTTTGGAGAGGGTGATTTTGAGGAAGAGGAGGTGGGTCCCGCTGTGATGGAGGACGGAACTGTTCCAGGCAGGGTTCAATTTGGATAGTGTCTTGGGGAGTTGGATCATTAGGAGTGGGATCAGGATTATTTTTCTTCATGGCAAAGTGATATTTCCAGCAGAGACTATGAGTGTAGGACAGTAAATCTTTGACAAGGGCAGTTTGGTTGAATCTGGGAGTGGGGCTGAAGGTGAGGCCTTTGGATAGGTACCAGAGGTTTCGGATTGGGAGAGAGGTTTGGAGGAAAGGTTAACTACTGAATTGGGGTGTTGTGGTTCCAGATTGTGTTGACTAGAATTTTGAGGTGTTGGGGGGGAGTGGAGCTGGAAGTGGGAGATTGAGTAGATGGGAGAGACTGGGTCTCTGTGCAATGAGTGGAGGTTGAGGTTTGTTGGAAAGGTTGTGGAGGGTGAGTGAGTTGCCTTTCCGGAGGTGGGAAACCAGGAGATTGGATAGTTTTTTGAGGTGGGGGGTGGCATGCTGTTCTAATTTTCGGTTGGCCTGTAGGAGGATGCTATGAACAGATAGTGTGGATGTGGGAGAGGAAAGATTCAGGACTTTGATTTGGGATAGGAGTTGACGGGTGTGTTCATTGGCCGAGTCGATGTATAGGTGAAGGATTAGGCGGGTGTGGGCTATGGATTGTGCAGTTTGGAACTGGTATAAGGACTGATGGAAAGAAGGATTGCAGCCAGAGATGGGAACTTTAAGTGTGAGGCCTTTGGGGGTAATGCCAAATGTCAGACAAGCCTGAGTAAATAAAATATGGGAGCGTAATTTGGCTTGGGTGAAGGCATGTTTGCGGAGGGAATGTAAATAAAATTTAATGGGGTCGTTGTAGGGATGTAGTGAGGTTGACATGGTACTAGAAGGTGGAAAGGGTAACATGAGGTTAAAGTGAAAATAAATAGAGATATATATATAGGGAGAGATAAAGGTGTGAAAAAAGTCGAAAAAGTGTTGGTTTGAGATGAGCTATGTTGATCCTGTGCTGAACTTAGGTTGGTGAACAACAATGGGTGCAAAGGTTAGGTAGTTGTGTTGTCTCCGAAACACGTTAAAGGCTGGGGAAATTCAGGAAAAATTTCGAAAAAACTGTGTGTAAATGTATTCAAAGGACTGGCTATGTACTGGCAGATTATGAAAATGAGGCTAACAATTGTTTGACGAAGAAATAATAATGTTTAAACCTGTGGGAAGCTGCTAAAAAATCATCGGTTATGTGGGAAAAAATGGAAATAAAATGAAAGTTGTTGGAAATAGCTGAGATGGTTGTTTAATGGG
Source organism: Schistocerca gregaria (assembly GCF_023897955.1). NCBI lineage: Eukaryota > Metazoa > Arthropoda > Insecta > Orthoptera > Acrididae > Schistocerca > Schistocerca gregaria. Next base: position 261,658,133 of record NC_064925.1, on the reverse strand, counting down.
TGAAAGGAACTGAAGCTTTGAAATAGTATTCACGAGTTTACACAAAATGTTTGTAAACTTGGAACAGTGGATTTTATAGCAGCAGTAATGTTGAAAGCATTAAAAGTTTTTAGGTTATGGTTTGGAAGTACGTATTATTGAGTATAATTAGGCAGGATAAAATGTATGGTAGATTACAGAAAAAGGGAAGATGAATACAAAGTGAAACTACTTGTACAAACAAAAAGAGAAAGTAAGATGATACAAAAGATTTCAAAATGCAGCAGAGGCAATAACAAACATAATTGTTGGGTTCAAATTAATTATGTAAATAAAATAGAAAGAAACTTCCACATGGGAAAAATATATTAAAAACAAAGATTCCAAGACTTACCAAGCGGGAAAGCGCCGGTAGACAGGCACAATAAAATAACACACAAACACACACACAAAATTATGAGCTTTCGCAACCAGCAGTTGCTTCATCAGGAAAGAGGGAAGGAAAAGGAAAGATGAAAGGATGTGGGTTTTAAGGGAGAGGGTAAGGAGTCATTCCAATCCCGGGAGCGGAAAGACTTACCTTAGGGGGAAAAAAGGATAGGTATATATCCGCGCGCACACACACACACACACACACACACATATCCATCCGTACATATACAGACACAAGCAGACATATTTAAAGGCAAAGAGTTTGGGCAGAGATGTCAGTCGAGGTGGAAGTGCAGAGACAAAGATGATGTTGAATGACAGGTGAGGTATGAGTGGCGGCAACTTGAAATTAGCGGAGATTGAGGCCTGGTGGATAACGAGAAGAGAGGATATATTGAAGGGCAAGTTCCCATCTCTGGAGTTCGGATAGGTTGGTGTTGGTGGGAAGTATCCAGATAACCCAGACGGTGTAACACTGTGCCAAGATGTGCTGGCCGTGCACCAAGGCATGTTTAGCCACAGGGTGATCCTCATTACCAACAAACACTGTCTGCCTGTGTCCATTCATGCGAATGGACAGCTTGTTGCTGGTCATTCCCACATAGAAAGCGTCACAGTGTATGCAGGTCAGTTGGTAAATCACGTGGGTGCTTTCACACGTGGCTCTGCCTTTCATCACGTACACCTTCCGGGTTACAGGACTGGAGTAGGTGGTGGTGGGAGGTTGCATAGGACAGGTTTTACACCGGGGCGGTTGCAAGGGTAGGAGCTAGAAGGTAGGGAAGGTGGTTTGGGGATTTCATAGGGATGATCCAATAGGTTACGAAGGTTAGGTGGACGGCGGAAAGACACTCTTGGTGGAGTGGGGAGGATTTCATGAAGGATGGATCTCATTTCGGAGCAGGATTTTAGGAAGTCGTATCCCTGCTGGAGAGCCACATTCAGAGTCTGATCCAGTCCCGGGAAGTATCCTGTCACAAGTGGGGCACTTTTGGGGTTCTTCTGTGAGAGGTTCTGGGTTTGAGGGGATGAGGAAGTGGCTCTGGTTATTTGCTTCTGTACCAGGTCGGGAGGGTAGTTGCGGGATGCGAAAGCTGTTTTTAGGTTGTTGGTGTAATGGTTCAGGGATTCAAGACTGGAGCAGATTTGTTTGCCACGAAGGGCTAGGCTGTAGGGAAGGGACCGTTTGATATGGAATGGGTGGCAGCTGTCATAATGGAGATACTGTTGCTTGTTGGTGGGTTTGATGTGGACGGATGTGTAAAGCTGGCCATTGGACAGATGGAGGTCAACGTCAAGGAAAGTGGCATGGGATTTGGAGTAGGACCAGATGAATCTGATGGAACCAAAGGAGTTGAGGTTGGAGAGGAAATTCTGGAGTTGTTCTTCACTGTGAGTCCAGATCATGAAAATGTCATCAATAAATCTGTACCAAGCTTTGGGTTGGCACACACACACACACACACACACACACACACACACACACACACACACACACACACATATCCATCCATCTGGATGTGTGTGTGTGTGTGTGTGTGTGTGTGTGTGTGTGTGTGTGTGTGTGTGTGTGTGTGTGTGTGTGCACGTGCGCGCGCGTATATACCTATCATCCGCACATATACAGACACAGGCAGACATATGTAAAGACAAAGAGGTTGGGCAGAGATGTCAGTTGAGGCAGAAGTACAGAGGTAAAGATGTTGTTGAATGACAAGTGATGTACGAGGACCCTCTTTTAGTCCAATGACATTCCATTTTATATCCCCACAAATAACTACATTTGGGTATTTGTATGAGTTTTCTGACTTTAATTGTGATTCGCTGAGATTGTAGTCATAGAATACTAAATTTTTTTCATTTTAAGAAGAGCACAAGATTACACTCCTTGCCATTTAAAGTCTTTGTCTTCTTTGAAATCTCATCAAGATATGACTGAAGATTTGTGCAGCTTTTTTTTCAGATATACTCTAGAGTAGATAACAGCATAATTTGCAAAAAACATATGAGGTTGCTACTGATACTGCCAAGTCAATAATATACAGTGTGAAAAGCAAGGGCCTCAATGCACTATATACCATAAAAATACCATATTCTGTTTCGGCTTACATAGGCTGTATTCTCAATTATAATAAGTAACTGTTATTTTAATGATCCTGCATGCTTAAATTTATAATCTGAAATGAAGTATCCCAACAAATAGGTAAATGAACATGGGTTTTATTTCCATCTGTTTCATGTCAAATTCATGTATATACTGTATGTAAACTATGCAGTTACATTTAAGGTGTTTTACAACATTTTAATAAGGTTAGTGCTATATTTATTAAAACAAATGAGCAAGTCATAAGTATGTTTGCAGCTGTGATTGAGAGATTTGTATTCTAATGTAGGTGACTAGTATTTGGATACCAGTCAGTCAGTATTTTTCAAAGATCTTTGATAAGTTGCAGCTCTGTATCGCATGTAGTTTTCATGATTTTAAATATAAGAATTAAACTAACAGTAGTATTATGAGCTCAGACTAGACATTGAAACAAAAGTTGCCTTTTCTCATTTTTCTGTCTTGCATTTTTATCACAGAGTAGCAACACGGAGACCTGTAGAGGGACCTCCAAGTGCTAGTAGCTGGAGTGATAGTGGTCCAGAGGAACCACTTTCTCCTACAAGTCATCACAGGTACATTATTATACTCTATCTTAAAAGTCTCTTTGTGTGTACTACTTTCTATTGCACATCAGATTGTCCAGTTCAATTCTGATAGAAGCTATGATACCTATGGACACTTTCAAAAAATGTTTTATACACGGAGTAACTCATCTATCAGTTTATGTTGTGGCCTCAACTGAAGTTCAGTTAAGTTTATTGCAATGTTCTGAATTATGTGCTTGTGCCAAATTTGCTCCTAGATGAATTTTTCTTGTGCATTTCTACTTGTTTGATATGTAACAGTACACAAGAATAAGACCAAATAGAGTTACTCTTCAGTCTAATGCCTGGATACTCTATTCATGAATGACTCTCTTCAAAGCTTACACCAAATAACACACACACAAAGAAAAAAATACTGTATGTATGTTGCAATCACACATTAAACACCCCTTTACTTTTTATCGAAAGAGACAAATCAAGTGAAAATGTGTAATTTTGATTTTCCCATAAGTCAGACATGCCACTCATGGGGAAAACAACTTAAAATCTCTGGGACAAACAACAATCTATAAACATATGATGACAAAAGATATAAACAAATAACAATGCTAGAAAGTTAGTATAAAAGCAAACAGAAAGCTTCAGCACACATTCAAACAAAATTGCAAACTTATTGAATAAATAAAAGCTGGATGAAGTCTAGGTATGCATAAAGGACTGATATATGAGAAGCCTTTAACACATTCAAAAGCAAAATATTATCTGTCAGATTGTGAGCCTATGAAGATTAAGTGTGACATAAAATTATTCATGGGATCAAAATCATCTATTTCACCCAAGACTGGGCAACTGAAGAACTGACTGAAGGAACATTTCCCACCTAACCAATTCCGAAAGGCTGGAGGGAGCGGGGCTTTAGTCAGTAAGAGTTGCAAAGCAGCCACTGAATAACCACATGGTGTTACACACCTTTCCATGGTTTGGTGGTGGCTGTTCATGGAGGAAGCAAGGGGCTGAAGATGGGTTGTATGAGCAGTAAAACGCATCTTTGAGAGAAGTGGGAAGTATTTGGCAGGAGGTTTTTCCTCATTTTTTAACAGGATGATACATATAAATTGTTTACATATTTACTTATTAATAAACTTCATTCAATAAAAATTTCAATTTCCACACTGACTCTGCCAAAGCTTTCACATGTTTTGAATTACACATTAAAGGTTCCATACTCCTGCTGAGAAGTAGCTAATGAGTTTGTAATATGGTAATCAACTGTCATCATTAACATGCTAATGAACATATTACTGATTTCAGGTTTGATGATGATGAATGGCGAGCAGAACGTCATCACAGGCCAATTCTCCGATCGAAGTCTGACATCAGTCATCGATATTCCCGTGGGCCACCTCCACTTGTTCCAAGGCCTGAGCCAAAAACCATTGAACAGCTTGAGAAATTTTTTGAGCAACTGGGACTTGACACAAGAGATTACAGGTAAATAGCTGCAAACACTTCACACTGTGTTTGCAGGTAGTGACATTAAGACAATTAAAAATCATAATCCAATTAAACCTAATGTTCAACATTTGGTCTACAACTTTAACAGTCAGCAGAGTCAAAGTATGCGGGCTGTAACTAAAATTGCAGCACTACTGCCTGTTTTATTTTGAACTAATTGATTACCCTGTCTTACCTGAATACTTACTTATCTCCAAATTATCTATATGCATATAAATGCTCTCCTTTTTGTATGTAATAAGTCACACTTGTACCAAGTTTGGTCAATATTGCTCTAAGCAATTATGATTACACTTTGGTGATAGTTTATGTGTCACCTCTAAGCAATTATGGTTACATTTTGGTTATAGTTTATATGTCACCCCTTATTACTGGCCCACCCCTTCCTATTAAATGTCACCAACACCATAACCAATCAGCCCAGCAACCTTGAAAACTATACATTCAACAGTATTTTAGCTCATTTTCTATGCTTTTACATGTCACCCACTTCACAGCACAACTACATGCCCAAATGTGCTAGGGCTGTCTAACCTGAACACTGTAAAATACTGTCAGCATCAGCAGTTATTACTGGTGAAGTATGACATTCAACAGATCATTTGAACTCAAGGCATGCTACTTCCAGTGCCTAGTGATACACTGGTTTTCAAACAAGTCTTCATGACAGTGATAGAATTACTATTAACCAAAAAGAGACATTATTAAAAACTTTCTGAAGTCTCACTCTGAAAAGCATTTGCACTACTATAAACAAAGATAATGCTGAAAATTAGTTTTTTATCTTTCTTTGTAATAAAATTGAGATGACCAACTAATTGATCTTTATGCATAAATTTCTTATAGTTTTTGGTGGAGGAAGGACAAACTGAAGGAAAAAGAAAACTTCTATCAAGAGTTATATGGCAGCAAAGAACTACTGCAGTGAAATGTGACTTTGTATTATGAGTGTCATAATTAGACGACATTACTTATTTTTACCACAAACACTTATGTCTGAAAACTCAATGCATTATGTACAATACTAGTATAATTTTGATCAAGAATATTACTGATATTGCTTATAAAGACACATTTCACCACCACATTTTTTTCAGATTTCACCATCTGAGGTTTCCTTTAAGTCTAACAGGTAAAGCAAACACAAATTATGTTACATGTATTGTTCTGTCATGTTACCAGATCAATGTCAACACCAATGTCTGGTTCGTCATCACCAGTCTACTTTGAAAGTGTCAGCTCTGTAGACTCTGCTGTTGCATGGGGTCCATGGGGAAGTGGAAGCACTAGTGGAAACACACCACGTCAGGCTGAGCAGCCTTCCATCGTTGAACGAAATGCGAGAATTATCAAATGGCTGTGCAACTGCCGTAAAGCTCAGCTCGCAGTGCGGACTTCCAGCTGACTGTCTTGTGTAAGGCACAGAAATAACTTTACCTGTTTATTACATTTCATTAAAAAAAATCTTGATTAGTTGTGTACATTTTATTACTTGCCACCACTTTTGAGCTGCATCCTCCAAATATGTTACTCACAACATGCGTTCAGTTTAGTGTAATGATAAAGTCTGCCAATTAGAATCAGTTTGAGGAATATCAATAAACTAGGATGATGAAAATCTGAAGCAGTCAAACCAATCAATTTATTTATTTATTTATTAGTTTATCAATCCCTAGAACATTGTGAATTTTATGGATGTTGTTAACACATTAGATTATATAACTATATGTAATAAATAGATTAATACATTATTTGCTTTACTATATTACATGTTTTACATCATATTTCATTATTCTGCTAGATGTATTGTAAAATGACTCTAATAATTAGCACAGTTCTCAACATTACTTACATCTCATTTCTGGTGATCCTTGACGTTATAAAAACACTTTGCTAGCAGATAATTTTTTGTTATTTCTGAAAGCATCTATTTCACTTTCAGCTTTGATCACTTGTGGAAGGTTTTTTGTATAATTTAATTCCATTGTATGGAAGACTGTCCACCTCCATAGTTGAGTGAACAGCACAGCAGACTGCCATGTGGGAGACCGAGGTTCGATTCCTGCTACTGCCCCGGTGGACTGGTAAAGAGAGCACTTGACCTTGTGAAGCCAACTACCCTACTTGACTAGTACTGCACCTAATAATGCCATTGGTGAAGGATGACACGGTGGTCAGTAGCACTTGATTGGCCCAACAAGTCCAGAACCCAGTACTTTACCAATCCATACAGCTCACTATTCTGGCTTTTTGTTTTGTCTTTCCTACTGAGATGTAACTGCTGGTTGGATCTGGTTCCACATATAGTAACCAAGTAATACATGAAACTGAGTCAAGTAATATATGAAACTGAGTCAAGTAACACAGATATGGCTTTATTCATAAACTCTGAACAATAACAGAATGAAACCTCTCATGGCTCCACACATAACAAGACAAAAGAATCATACAGAAGGTGCAATGTAAGCAATACACAAAACAACTTATGTAAGCAGTGTAACTAAAAGAACATAATGAGAGTGAGTCATTACTGTTCTGTGTGAATATATAGGTGCAAGTCACAGGTGGATGGCATGGCAAATACTGTGCCATGTGCACACTTCCTATAGGTGGCCTTTAGTGCCTGCTTGCTGATACAGTTTGCAATTGATATAAGTACATTAGTGTGGCGAAGCTACACTCAGTGCACTCACACTAACCTACACTAGTAGCAGGATACCTGTTCATTTGGTACTGGCCAATGTCTTTTTTTATGTAGATCACTATTTGCAAAATGTATTCACGTGGAACAGTCAAGAAACTCATCGATTTAAGCAACTCGGTGTAGTGAGTTCTCTTGCTCCTTTTTGTGACAATTTGTACAGCCCTTATTTGCAGCTTAAAGATGGTTTGTACATTCTGCTCATTTGTTCCACAGATGTTTACATCACAACTAATTATGGAATGATCACATGCAAAATAAGTTACTCTACTGCACGAACTGCTACAACTGAATTTATTATTTTTAGTACATACCGAGCTGAAGCTATTCACTTCCCAAGGGCAGTAATATACTCACAGCGAGCTGCCATGCATCCCAGAAATTCTGTTGATTTGTTGCTTTCTTTTGTCCTTCATGAGTGCTTCTTTAGCTTTTTTGTTTAGTACACTTGGTGACTTATCGCCGATTAGAATGTGACTGCCGGCAGAAAACAGTATGTTGCATCATGTTTTACACTTTGAGGAAAATTGCTGATATAGATCAAGAAGAGTATTGAGCCAAGCACACTTCCTTAAGGCATCGAATATTAATATACCCTGAGTTATAAAGGTATTTTGTGCTACTACAATAGTGTTCATATACAACAGAGAGAAGAAAAACATGATTTGATTTCCATGTGAACTATTTCTTTCATTAAAACAATGGAAAGTCCACATTGGAATATCAACAATAAAATGAAAAGGACTAATTGCTACTCACTGAAAAGATTACACGTTTAGCTGCATCCTGGCTGTAGCCGCTGGAGATAGTGGTTAAGTGCGTGTGAGGTGTGCCTGCTTGTGTGGTTGTGCATGTGTGTTTCCTTTTCTGAAGAAGGTTTGTGCTGGAAGCTTATGTGTAACAGTGTTTTCGCTGTGCCTGTCTCCAGTTCAACATATCGTCTTTATGGTGATAAGTAGCAATCTATCCTTTTGTAACATTGTTGGTATTCTTTCATTACATAATTTATGAAAGTGATAAGGAAAGGAACACTCTATTGAGAGGAGAGAAACACTATATGAGGAAATATAGAACATCTAGTGGGGGTGAGATAGATAGATAAGCAACTAGAAATTGCACAGCAACAGATTCCGGACACAATATGAAAGTTTGGTGCAGGGCTCCTTAGACAATTATCTGTTACTGACATATGCAGTGTGGGGAAATTTAATAGCACCAGCAAATGAGAAACTATGTTATTAGTGCACATCCATGAAGGACAAGGATAACCTAGAAAAATGCATTTCTAGTGGAATTAGGGCTGGCCAACAAGCTTCCAAATAAGTTTGTTCTCATGATGCTGTATGCCTTATAGAACAAAGAAAATTTTATTTGTACACAATAATAGAAGCAGTTATTGAGCTACTGTGCAATCAAGAGATTGTGCCCATTTTTGTCCTATTAAATGTCTTGATTTCTGTATAATCACTAAATGACAAGAAACTGAACTGCAGTTAGGCAGAAACAGTGTATGCAAATTCTTTATAAAGCAAAGATATGAAGACAAGTGGAAATAAATTTAGATGTGGTAAAATATGTGTGAAGTATCTCTGAGGAAAGAGGTATTGGCAATTAAACGACAAGAAATAAACATAACAAAAAGCTTTAGCTAGTCAGGAAGCAGCAGGCAAGCTCCTGACAAAAGCAGTCATACACTAACAGTCAAAGTTGAGTTTCTCTCATCTAGCATAATTGATAACAGTGATTTAGGAAATGAGATTGTTCACAGTAGAAAGGTCACAAAGGATCCTGAGGCATGGGAGATATGATAGGACAGAGAAGAACTGAAACTGGAATATCACATTACACACTAATGGCAGAAATGGAGAAATCTCAAGAAGAAACAATGTCTTGTAAAGCAAAAAACTAATTTGATGCAGAGGAAAGTGGAATAAATGAAAAGAGCCATACAAAAGCACAAACTATTAGTGGTCATAACTAATGGAAGGAAGTGTAGAGAAAATTAGATGTAGAGCATAATTTTTTTCTCGAACACTTGGCCGGCCCCTTGTACTAAATTGGCAGAAGCTTAAAAGACTTAAGATTGCTAGCATTATTACCATAAGTACTGTAAAATATTCCTGTCTGTTATCAATAAAATTAAATACATGTACTATGCACAAAGACAAATGACTATTAAATAATTAAAAGAAGTGACTGAAATTACTTCTCAAGTGCTGCCTGTATGATTTTGTGAAACCCAAGTTTTGTTCCAATACATCCAGGTCTATTGGCCTCTATATGCAATAAATGCACAGTCTGCAAAAACCTAGCACTCTAAATGTCAATATTTCTTGCCACTGATCTATTTGTATGTCTGCTTCTCAATTGTGAAGTAGCTACTGGCAAGTATGGAGTGTATTAAAGTAAGAAGCAAGAAGGAAACACGTGGGCATTGTGGAGTGGCACACAAATTGTGTACATGGGAAATGTTGATCTCAAGAGAGGCAGAATTTGAAGTGAGAGATGGATGTCAGATAAGCTGTTATTGCAGATTAATCAAGAACAGTGAATGTCTTTAATAGATGAATGAAGCTTATGAGCAAAGGGTTGAACATAGAAATATTCAATGGTGAACACTCTTTCAGTGGATGGGTGATGCAGACCAATAATAGTGGGATGCCATGATGAAAAAGTCTGAGTGGCTTAGTAAGGTAAATGTGGAAGTACACAATATATTTGATATGATATAACTCTAGATATATTGTTAATCTTGCATTTACCTACAAAGTCAGAAACTAGTACTAAGTGTGACAGTAACTCATGGATTAGAACAATCTTGCTAAGTACCCTGATAGTGAATACGCTATTACCATAAGTATGGTAAAATATTTCTGTCTGTTATCAATAAAATTAAATACATGCACTATGCACAAAGACAAATGACAATAATAAAAATAATTAAAAGAAGTGTCTGAAATTAATTCTCAAGCACTGCCTGTATGATTTTGTGAAACCTAAGTTTTGTTCCAATACATCCAGGTCTATTGGTCTCTATATGCAATAAATGCATAGTCTGCAAAAATTTAGCGCTCTAGATGGCAATATTTCTTCATTCCATAAGAAATTTGCATTCACTGTCACATTTTCTGGTCTTAAACCAATATAATCTGAAGAGGAAGAAAGAACATTTCTGAACCCTCATGCTCAATTTTGTATTGTATGGACTTTAGTGGATGTAGGATACTACCTTCTATTATATTAATAAAAATAGTCCTGCAGACCAGTTCTTTATCAAATCATCCATTTATGTAAATCTACTTTCCTGTTTCCATCTCTCTTTCATGGCAAATGGAAGACAGTAATCACACCTACAACCTCTGCTGAAGATACAATATCACTTACACCATGCAGATCCGTCTGCCATTCGTTTTTATGTTTGGGCAAAGTAATGTTCCATCCAGCATTGTCAGGAGCAAAACTGTTAAAAATTTTAGGACATTACATATTTAGTTTGTTTTCTAAATGTCATGGAACAAAAAAAAACTTGTCACATGGAAGTAGCAAATACTGACACAGCAACACTGCAAGACCAGGGGCAGACAGGAATGGGGCATAAGTCGCAACATAGAGCTGTCTACTTTCGTGACCACAACTTCAGGGTGCTCTCTCTCTCTCTCTCTCTCTCTCTCTCTCTCTCTCTCTCTCTCTCTCTCTCTCTCTCTCTCTCTCTCTCCTCTCTATCTGTCTATCTATCTATCTATCTCCTCCTCCCACACAGACGAAAGATTGTACACTGTTTGGACAAGATGGGAGACGTGTTTGGGGGAACATATGTAGCTATCTGGCTGTTGCAAACTATTTTTGACATTGATCAAAGCAATACTTAATTTGAAAGAAATTTTAATTTCAACTGAATGCACAAATATTTTAATTATATTTTATCAATGGTTTCAGGTGAAGCTTGGATGGCTTTGAGCAAACCTGGCTTATGCCACAAGTGACAATACTGCATTGGATCCTGCACAGTGGGATGGACCTCTGACAATATTTAGCGAAGCATTATTTTGTTTCTCTCCTGTAACTTACATGAAATGACTGGAATCTCTTTCACAGTAAAAGCAGTGATGGTGCTTTAGAATATATCATTACTTGTCATTTAGAAGAATATGAAATGTCAAGTAAAAGCTCTCTTGGGTCAAAAATTAGATACTTGTGACTGCAAATACAATGTGATGTGAGAGAGACCTGCCAAGTTAATTAAGTTCTGTTACACCTTGAAAAATAATGAATCTTAAAAAATTATTTAATGAAGTTTATAGCACTGGTTCCTTTGTTGAGGATTTGCTTACATCACTGGAAGTATAAAAAACTGAAAGAGCAGCTTTAAAAAATAGGAATGGAAATGTTTAGAATGAACTTTTGCTGAAATAATTTGCATTGTGAAATACTCTGGCAGTTTTATTGTAATTTTTATTACACTTTATTGTACTTGTAAAATGACAATATCTCAAATTTGCAAAATTTGTAATTTTAATAATAAATTATAATTTTTGACTGAAAATTAAGAGCTGGACTGGACAGTAATACGAACAACAAAGTTTACATTATTTTTATGTATGCTGTAACTTTTTTTATATGTAGCCTGCGGCTAAAGCTATTTTACTCAAATTTTAAGTAAAAGAAATTTCATTTTAGAGAATTTTAACAGACTAGTTCTGGTAAATAAGTGATTGTAGTTTAGAGGATGACATATTGAATGGTTGACAAGTGTGGTGTGATATAGGACTCTATACAACACACTTCATTATTTGTTCAGAATATTTAAAAAAATATACCAAAGAATAACAATATGTAAATAAACTGTTGCTATGAGAAATTAATTAAATTTGCTGAGCTGTCTAAATGAGCTCCAGGTGTAGTTTCAGTGTATGCTGTGACTTTCATTGTAGGTGTTGTAATTACCTATTTCTAAGGTAACTCTATGATAGAATTTTTATGCTGTGACTACGAGGTATAGATTCTGTAATCACAAAAATGTTAAAATTAAGATTAATGGACTGGAAAGCACTCTCACTATTGGAGATTAGACCATTTTCTCTATCTTTTGCTGTTACTGTGTGTAGTTATTCAATATTATTAATGTCCTACCAGTCAAAACTACGTTTGTGTGCTCTATAAATCTAACACAGACTTAATAGGGTCGAATCAAATGGCAAACTAACACAAATGGCATTACAGAATAGCTCGGAGATTAACAGTGCTACGGCACGAACCTTTTCAGAGTTACATGAATTCAAAATGATACTGGTCACTATCATGACATTGTACCGATAGTGCAATTTATTGTTTCCCAATTATGTAAACGAGTTAAAAATACATTTCATAATGTGTTAAAATGCAAAGTAAATCCATAACTCCATCTTAAGAGTGTTTATATTCTAACTTATTACAAAACCAGCATTATATAACACCACCAATCCATTGTAAGGAAAACTGGAAAAAGATTACTAATAAGTGTTAATAAGTATGTGAAGATTTGTTGAGAATAATTTAATATAAAGCAAATAGGCAGGACAGTTTCCTGTGCTTTCTGGTACTTCAACTTTTACATCACTTTTTCAAGGCAGCATCACTTGTTTCAGTGTCAAAATATCATGTGTGATTGCAATTTAGATCATGGACTGATATGAATTCACTAATATGATTTTCAAATACCAATTATTCATTAGAGTCATTATCAATTTAAATGTACTTCATATTGTTCAGCTTGACTGCTTCTTCTATACAGGACATCAATTTTAAGAACATCTACAATCAAAACCAACTGCTGTTGGTTCTATGAATGCATGTAAATGTGAAAAGCTTAAGTGCATTGATGTATAAATGAGGCAGAACATAAACATGACTTCAGCACTATTAAAACTTGACAGACTAACAGTGCCACATATAACAGTGATATTAAGAAACTGGATTTTTTCACAATGCATAGATCAGATCTCAGGTGTTTTTAGTGAGAATTATGTACATTACTTTGGTAACCTCCTTAATTTAATAGAACAGTGAGGTATGACTGTTTGATAATTCCCATAACAAATAAAGTAATGAATTGGTATGTAATTTTTTCTCCTTAGTGGCCTCTAAAAGTGCAAAAAATCACGGTGCTGAGTGAAAGATTAAAACAAACATACATTTCAGACCAACGTCTATAAAACTATTTCATGCAAAGACTCCATGTTGAGTGAGTGATAGTTAAAACAAACCTACATTGCAGACCAACGTCTATAAAGCTGTTTCATGTAAAGATTTTTTAATTGTTGAAATGTGACTAATATTAAATGATTTATCATTTTATGTGATCATCATCTCCTTAGGTGATTCAAGTGTTAAAGTAATGTAAGCAAGGAAAAAAATTATGATTTTTTTTCTTAGCTATATTGCATTATTCCTGTTATTTCACATATATCAATATGATTATTGTTCTGTTAAGCTGTAATGAGGTGCATAACTGTATACAAAAGTTACTGTTATATTTCTGCAACTGAGAGGAAATAAAAGTGTGAATATATATATGTGTTCTTTTTCTTCCTTAACTTCACCCCCATACTTAGATGTTAACCATGATGACTAGAGGTATGATTTTTATCTGAAACTTTGGAAATTTATAATTGGAGAAGAGCAAATACAGAAACTGCCCCCAAGTATTTTTCATACTGATAGAGGAAGAGGAGAAAACACACAAATATTGATTCAGATTCCAACTATAAGTGACAGTTCGAAGTAACCAGCCTTAAAAGTGTTGATAACTCATGTCCTATCATAATGCAGATTGGTATCAGCTATCCAAAGCAGCAGACAAAAATGTTTCATGAAATTTTGGAACACACACACATTCATTCTCTCTCTCTCTCTCTCTCTCTCTCTCTCTCTCTCTCTCTCTCTCTCTCTCTCTACATTACCACACATAATTAAAGTAAACATAATAAAAGGATACACATGATAAAACAACATAAGTGATACAAGATTTCTTCAAATGGTTAACAGTTAAATAAGGAAATAAACATTGTTAAGTTAATTACCAAATACCACATAGTACAAGACTAGAGGGCATACACAAAAATTTCCCATTATGGCTAACAGTAAAATATGAGCTCAACATTATTTAGTTACACTAGACTCTTGGTAATCTTGCTGTTCTTTGCATGTATGAGTGCCAGATTAGCGGAAGTGCCGGAGTATTGAGACTGTCTCAAATTTAGTTTAAACACATGCATTATTAAATCCAAAGCTACATTCATTTGCCTAGAATACCTTGTTCTTGAGTGCGTGTGTGTACAGTAGTATCATTCACTGGGAAATAGTCAAGAATTTTTAGTTGTCACAATGATGATACATGATTTTGGTATGCTTTATAACACAGTAGCTTTAAAAGCATTACATCAATACCTCATGTATGTGGTTGTTGCATAATGTCTCCAGGAAAATGTCTGCAGCTTCAGCAACAGCAGTGCGAGAAATCTTCATGCTCTCTATGTCCTCTTCTATCACTTTCATCATTACATTCCCTGCTTGCTCTTTATTATTTCTTCAGCTGTTAATGTTTGGTCTCTCACACAGTTTTCCACATTCATTCACTTAACGGCATCATCATCATCATCATCATCATTTCTTCCCCCTCCTAGAAACTTGCAGAACATGTCAATGTACAAAGTGTCAGCAGTTGATGGTTCCAAATTAAAAGGCTCATCACTGTCAGTCAATGCTGGTCCCAGCTCTGTATCTGTGGGTGGCTACACTTTTCTCCAGTTTCATTATGGTAGGGTTCTCCACTTTATCCCATGTTTCTGATGTTTGTAAAACAACATTATGTAAGCTGACTGCTGTCCTCACCTTTGACTAGCCTTGGTAAAGTTATTTACACTCTGCAAGAGATGCATGTTGATTATGAAATTTCATTGATTCCAAAAGTCCAGGGGCTGAATGAAGACTGCACACAGGGTGGAAGAAAGAGTGTTTGTATACCATCAGACATTGGAATCACATCAGAATGATCATTGGGAGCACTGTCAATTATAAGGATTGCTTTCAGCAGAAACTTTTTCTTCTTCAGCTATCCTTCGCAGCTGGTACAAATGTTTTGTGGAACCACCAAGAATACACACTTTCTTCTGAGGTCAATTTTGCATTGTGATGAAGACAATGTGGATGTTGGGGTCCCAATCATAATGAGTGGTAATTTATGATTCCATTTGTGTTACAATATGCCATTAATGTTGGTTTACCAACCAGCTTCCCTCTCATTTTTGGCAGCTAGTTTTTTGAAGGAAATGTTTGTAGAAGAGGGCAATTTCATCAGCATTATACAAGGCATCAGCAGTTAAATATTCTTTCTCTGTTATCTTCTGTATCTTCTTTACAAACCCTTCTGTATCTTTTCTGATAGCTGTGCGACTTCTCTGGTTGACTACCAGCTGCCACATGCTATGACATTTGTTTCAATTTAGTAGGCAACCATCACTGGCTGCAGCCAAGTTACTTCCATAGAGCTCTTTGTTAAATTCAGCTGCTTTTTCCTTTAGTATTGGGCCACTGATTGGAATTCTTTCACAGCAATGTTGTATGAACACCTTCAAACAGCTAAGTCCAGTTCTTCATTCTCATTCTTTTACATAACCTTCCATTTTATCAGCTCACTCTCCATTTGGGTTTCATACTGTTGAACATCTTATTTTTTTATGTTATAAATAGTTCCTTGTCTAACATTATACATATCAGCAATTACTTTCTGTAAATAACCTAGGTTCAACTGATCTAAATTCTCAAGTTTTGCTTGAGACCTAACATATTTTCTTTTAGAAGTAGTGATGCTGAACTGCAAATAAAGCCACAATTTCAAACATGTATAGCATTGTTTAACATGGTAATTAACTAACAACATTGTTGCACACAATAATTCATTGTTGTGCATGTTATTTCTGCTTGAGTGACTAGGGGCTAGATAGTGTCTGGATTTCTGAGAGGCACGGTCACTGAGCTTTCCTCAGCAAAAGTTCAGTGCATTTGCATATTCATTATATACATAACGCAAGATACCAGAGAGGGCATAAAAGCATGGGAAGAAGGTACAAACAAAACTGTATTATGAATTACTTACCAAATCAAGTCTACTTTTGATGAGTTTTCAAATCCCTTAAGAGTGTAAAAATCTTTGTCTTTCAGCCATTTTTGGATCTTATTTTTAGAGATATTAAGAGGGGCAGCATGTGCCTGTACAGGTAGTGTGTTGAGAAGGTTTATTCCTACATATTCGTAACTACCTTTTGTTTTTTAAGTCGAGTTGTAGATATGTCAATCTCTAATCCCTTACAAATGTTATATGAGATGTGGGACATCAGGAAAGGCAGGATTCAGTGTGGACTGGGCCTTACTCAGTTACCATTGGTTGCTCAGTTTCCTCTATTAAGACACAATGTCTAATAAAAAATCCTTAACCAAGTTGCACTCATGGCTGAAGGCCTTATTTAGCAGAAATTCAAATTATTTGTTGGCTGAAGGCCCAAATAGTAATAACTCAAAAAGAATTTGATGGCTGAATGCCTGGATAACAGTTCTTAAGAACAGTTAAACTTCTCCAAGAGATACTAATATATTTTTTAAGAAAAAACAATCATCAAAATTTCACTATTAAGAGATAATATGCAATTAAAAATTCTTAAGGCAAATTGCATGCACTGCTGAAGGCCTTATTGACCGGAAATTCAAATTATTTGTTGGCTGAAGGCCCCAATAGTAATAACTCAAAAAACAATTTAATGGCTGAAGACCTTGACAGCAAATTCTTAAAAACAGTTAAACTTCTCCAAGAGATACTAATATATTTTTTTAAGAAAAAACAATCATCAAAATATCACTATTTACTATTAAGAGACAATATCTAACTGAACATTCTTAAGACAAGTTGCATTCATGGCTGAAGGCCTTATTGACAAGAAATTCAAGTTATTTGTCGGTTGAAGGCCCCAATAGTAATAACTCAATATATGACAAAAAAAGAACAATCATCACAATCCGATAAAACTCAAGAGAAAGACAGTGCGTGAACGATCAGCCTGGGAAAGTTGCTCAATGTCGTAACTGATGAGACAGGCAGCCAAGAGCTGTATTAGCTTAACTGCATGGCAATTCAAACTAGTGACAGTTTAAACACAGACCAACACTCTAGCAAAATCTACCTGGTAACCAACACAAAGAAGGAATAACCCAGGCAAGGCGGAACCGGCGGACAGCATTGCATCTTCAGAATCCGGTGTTTAGAAGATCCAGAAGCAGAAGGAACCACTACAACCAAGGTAGTCCAAAAAAAACTGACAGCAGTGGCAAGGCAAGGAAAGGTACACTGCCACAAAAATACACTAACCTCCAGGGCAGGTAACTGGGGCGTTAGCGGCCACCAGACAGAAAAATACCACTGGTTGAAACTTCATCAATAAACACAAGGAATTCAATGATTAATAATAAGAAGAGGAGGATGGCTAATTAATTTTGCCAACTCCAAACACTCCACTCGTTGTTCTTCATCTCAGCAACCCTGTGAGCAGCAATGTGTGAACAAACGGAATGATCTCAAAATAGTGGTGCTTTCAGTACTGGGTTAATGTTCACTCAGCTGAAACATCCTGGGTTCGGTGGACAATGGGGTTGTGGCCCTCGCAACTACAGTCCCTCGATAAGGCAGTGCCTGCGTGCCACCAGCGGTCCTGGGATGTCCTCGCACTGCCGGACCTCACTGCTGCTCTGCCCCAACCGAACTACCCGACACACTCTGACCCAGAAAACACTTGACGCCCTTCCAAAGGGTATTAAATATCGATAACCACTGCTGCTGCCACTCATAGACAGACAACGCTAGCAAACATAGTATCACCAGTAAACACAAGAAGAAAACAAGACACCACTACCCCTATTACATGATGCCAACCTACGAAAGGGACCAACGCAACCGCAGCATCATTACATTCATTGTTGTGCATGTCATTTCTGCTTGAGTGACTAGGAGCTAGATGGGAGGCTGGATTACTGAGATGCAGGGTCACTGAGGGCTGAATCAGCAAAAGTTCAGTGCATTTGCATATTCATTATACACATAACACAAGGTACTAGAAAGGGCAAAAAAGCATAGGAAGAAGGTACAAACAAAACTGCATTATGAGTTACTTATTAAATCATGTCTACTTTTAATGAGTTTTTAAATCCCTTCAGAGGCTGAAAAGCTGTGTCTTTCAGCCATTTTTGGATCTTATTTTTAGAGATATTAAGAGAGGCATCATGTGCCTGTACAGGTAGTGTGTTGAGGAGGTTTATTCCTAAATATTAGTAACTGCCTTTGTAGATATGCCAAACTCTAATCCCCGACAAGTATTATGATTATGAATCAACTGCCTAAGGTTGTAACCATTAAGGTTTTCTTTCATGTACAAAAGGCAGCTGAATATAAAAAAGATGGGGCTGTTATTATCTGCAATTCCCTGAAGTAAAGCCTACATGTGTTATTTTTGGTAATTCCAGAGAATCTCCTGATAGCTTTCTTCTGCCAAACAAATTTTCTTTGGTCCCTTCAGAATTACCGCAATGAAGAATGTCTTAGCCTAGATGGCAATGACATGAGGCATAACGGGAGTTAATCAGCAGTTTTTCAGAAACAGAGGAGTGTAATTGTTTCAGTAGATAGATAACTTGTGAAAGGTTTCAAGATGTGCTGCTCCTAAGTTAATTTTCTATCAAGATACACTATGTGATCAAAAGCATCTGCACACCTGGCTGAAAATGACTTACAAGTTTGCATCGCCCCCCATCGGTAATGCTGGAATTCAGTATGATGTTGGCCCACCCTTAGCCTAGATTACAGCTTCTACTCTCACAGGCATACATTCAATCAGGTGCTAGAAGGTTTCTTGAGGAATTGCAGCCCATTCTTCATGGAGAGCTGCACTGAGGAGAGGTATCGATGTCGGTCGGTGAGGCCTGGCACGAAGATGGTATTCCAAAACATCCCAAAGGTATTCTATAGGATTCAAGTCATGACTATGTGCAGGCCAGTCCATTACAGGGATGTTATTGTCGTGTAACCCCTCCACCACAGGTCGTGCATTATGAACAGGTGATCAATCATGTTGAAAGATATAATCGCCATCACTGAATTGCTCTTCAACAGTGGGAAGCATGAAGGTGCTCACAACATCAATGTAGGCCTGTGTTGTGATAGCTGATGTAGGCCTGTGCTGTGATAGTGCCATGCAAAACAACAAGGGGTGCAAGCCCCATCCTTGAAAAACACGTCCACACCATAACACCACTGCCTCTAAATTTTACTGTTGGCACTACACACGCTGGCAGATGACGTTCACCGGGCTTTTGCTATACCTACACTCTGCAATCGGATTGCCACACTGTGTACCTTGATTCAACACTCTGCACAATGTTTTTCCACTGTACAATCATCCAATGTTTACGCTCCTTAGACCAAGCGAGGTGTCGTTTGGCATTTAGCGGCACGATGTGTGGCTTATGAGCAGCCACTTGACCATGAAATCCAAGTTTTCTCACCGTTCACCTAACTGTCATAGTACTTGCAGTGGATCCTGATGCAGTTTGGAATTCCTGTGTGATGGTCTGGATAAATGTTTGCCTATTACATGTTAGGACCCTCTTCAACTGTCAGCAGTCCCTGTCAGTCAACAGACAAGGCCAGCCTGTACGCAATTGTGCTGTACTTGTCCCTTCATGTTTCCACTTTACTATCACATCAGAAAGAGTGGACTTAGGGATGTGTAACGGTGTGGAAATCTCACGTACACACATATGACACAAGTGACAGCCAGTCACCTACCACGTTCGAAGTGAGTGAGTTCCGCAGTGTGCCCCATTCTGCTGTCTCACGATGTCTAATGACTACTGAGGTCACTGATATGGAGTACCTGGCAGTAGGTGGCAGCACAATGCATCTAATATGAAAAACATATGTTTTTTGGGTGTCCGGGTACTTTTGATCACATAGTGTATATTCCAAGAAGTTTGGTGGAAGTGGATTCAACATTAAGACTGGGATAAGCTGAAAGAAATATCTGCAGTCTTTTCACAGTTAATAGCTAACTCATTGGCTTCAAACCACATACTGGATAATCAGAGGAAATGTTTACTTTGCTTCTTCAGTTTATTTATGTCTTTCCCAGTATTGGTGAAAGTTGTATCATCTGCATAAAGCACAGATTTGCCTGGAACATTTTTAGGCAGGTCACTTATTAATAATATAAATTAAGCACTAATCCTTGGGGAATACCTCTAGTAACATTCATAAACTGTGACTTTTGACCATTGGAGCTTACAAGTTGTTTTTACTGTTACTGGGACAGGACTTTGTGAAGGAGAGTTCAAAGTCCCTAATGCTGTAACACCATAGTTTCTCCAGTAATATTCTGTGACTTACAGAATCAAATGCCTTGCTCAAGTCCATTATTGTGGCTTCAGCAGACAGTGTGGATTCAAAAGAGAACTGCACAACAGAAACAAGATTTTCATTTTAACTATTGATAACTGTAACAAAATCATGCAAATTTGCTTTTGTATACTACATTCAATTATTTTTAAGACAATAGGTATCAGAGAAAAATATCAAATTTATGAGGGTGCAGAGAGGGAATGATATGAAGTCAAATTATTTCTTTAATTACAAAATTTAAGAGGCCATAAATATCTTCTGATGTAGAGCCAATTAGTTATGCTACTGATTTAATTACATCACATATTTCCACTTTTCTTCAGTTACAAGTTTGCTCAGTACCAGGATGCACTGAAAATTTCAAGTACTAATAAAACTATTTTATATAAGCAGCTTGTGAATTAGGTTTCACTGCAGGTTTCAAATTCTCCTTATCAGGAGGTGAGGAATTAGGGCTTGTAGCACTGAAAAAAGCAAGGGTAAATTCATTTGGAGTGACAGATTCTGCTTTAAATGATCCTCCACACAGCCTTCCATTTATTACTGGAGTTTCCAATGAAGTTCACATTTACTCTACATTGGCTAATCTGATTTTTGATCTTTATTGTCTCTTGAGGCTAATGTATGCTGCTTCATCATCACTACCACTTTTTACCTTATCATGAATAATCTATCTTAGCTTCTTTAAATATGGCATGAATCACTTATGTAGAGTTGTTTGGCTATGCTGGTTTGCTTGCATTGTTTTTGTTTCATTTGGTAACCATTGAACAGGATGCACTGAAAACTTCAAGTACTATTAAACCTGTGATAAGCCTCCTAAACATTGCTGGAAGCATGTATTACATTATCCTAGTTTAGTACCTTCAGCTTCTCAACTGAGAGCCTGACACACTGAGTTGATTCACGATCACTTTTGAGTCATTAATTACTAGTTTTGACCATATACTTTTGTGATCTGCCAGGTGGTCAACAGTAAGTAGCCCCCTAGTTCAAAATAATATTTATTTACAATTGTAATAAAATTATCAAGACAAAGAGTTGTCTTGTGGGACTTTAATTTGCACACAAGAGATTATGAGATCTTAGTATGTTAAGAAAATTAGCATATCTGGGTGTCTGTTTTTCTTACACAAAAATTTGAATCTCCAAAAATTTTTCTATATGGATAGCAAGTTTACCTAAGCACTATACATACTGTTTGACAGCACTATCGGAAGAGGGGTGTATTGAAATAACTGTGAGTTTTAATGTTGGTAGTAGAAGGACAGCTGCTTCAAGAATACCTTCAACACATTAGACATAGTATAACTTAAATAATATATTATTCCTCATATACGCTGAGGAACCCACATAACCTCAATTGGGTCTGCATAAGTTTGCAATTAAAATACAGTGCTACACACAGTTCCATCTCTTTTGCTCTTAAACAGTGTTCATTAACACACATATTATTCTTTTGTTTCCATTCAGTGTAACACCAAACTCATTGGCTTCATATTTTGGACATCTAATATTTATATGCACAAATAAAATTAATTTTTCATGGTGAGGAGGAAGATTCATGGTGTCCTGGCGCAAACTGGAAGCACACACAGTGGTCCTCCTTGCCCTGATCCTTATGTCTAGTGTGGTGGTGGTGGCCACCTATCCACATCAGTTCAGGAAAGTGTGATATTCCTAACCAAAACCTAATCATGCATTCTGTTTCCTTTCACATCTCTTTAACAATGGGTATCACCATTCCTTCAAGAAAGACCAATTAAGATCTCCACAGCCTTCATATTCTGCCAGCCCCTAATGCTCACAAACCCAGTCCTACACTAACAGATTTCAAGGCACAGGAATATCTAAAGTATGTCTGCTTCCTCTACAATAATAACTTTGTACACCTCACCTTCCAGGAGGA
Organism: Schistocerca gregaria; assembly: GCF_023897955.1. Lineage (NCBI taxonomy): Eukaryota > Metazoa > Arthropoda > Insecta > Orthoptera > Acrididae > Schistocerca > Schistocerca gregaria. Next base: position 261,635,471 of record NC_064925.1, on the reverse strand, counting down.
ACCCTTACTATCCCACACACGAACATCACCCCAGGCACCTGCTCACAAAAACAATACAATCTATTGTCTTCTTACATATTGCCAAAGATCCCATGTTTTTCTCATGTGCAACCATCACATAAATGTTTCATGCTGAATGCAGAATACGGAATTATTCTTTCTCTTTACTATGAAAAAGAATAAATACTGTGTTACTATTCTCATATTTATTTTCTTCCCAACTCCAGTTCCTAGGTTCACATCTTGATTTTCAACAGTGTTTATCTCCAGATAATCTAGTAGATTAAAATTGTGTGCCAAACTGAGACTTGAACTCAGGACCTTTGCCTTTTACGGGCACATCTCGGAGATGTTCCCAGAAGGAATTTTCCCTCCTCAGCAGAGTGTGCACTGATATGAAACATCCTGCAGATTAAAAGGCAAAGGTCGCAAGCTTGAGTCTCGGTGCTGTGCACAGTTTTAGTCTTGCAAAACTGTCCATGTCATTCAGTCGTATTCTGTAGTCCATCCAATCTACAATATATCCCAGTCTTTTCTTATGTCACTTCTACTTCCAATCCTTGCCCCATGGGTTATATCTTTGTGAAAGACCCAGATGCAAGCTTAGTCTGATGTTTCTCAATTACGTCGAACTGAGAAAAATCTCAACCACAAATTGTTACTTTTACACCTCGCTACTGCACTCACTTGTCAGTGGTGGTCACAGTTGCCATCACTTATATAGCATTGCAACAATGTAACCAATCTTATGTATTAATAGGATTTACATTACATGTAAATTTAAATGAAAAACTAATACAAGTAACTTTATATATGACATATAGGTCAAAAGGAAAAAGAGACACCTTTTAAATAAATTGTTCCATAAAGTATAGGGGCTTTGAGTGTCAACCACAATATGATGAGTATTTGTAACATTTAATATCACAATATGCAAATTTGTATTAGAATTTGCCATGAATCGTGGAAGTTCCATTCATCAATACTAATTAATGCATACACAGTCCACTATCCCATTCTTGCTTAAAACTAGTAATAACTTAATACATTTGCTAGATGAACAATAAATCTTGAAGAAACTTCTATTAAAGTATTTTCTATATTGTCTCAAATGTCATTAAACAATAATTAATGTAAGCTGAAAATCCAAGACATGACAAAAGTGTATCTTCTCTCATTTTTTGTTCATGATTATCTAGTTTTTTGTTCAAATTTTTCTCATGATCATTTAGTGTTTCATCCCATTTTTGGAGAAACTGCATTAACATATCCACCTTTCCCACATTATAAATTTGATAACTGTCTAACACTACTAATTATGATTCAACAGTTATGTTAAATTTGAACTTTCAATTTCAGTTGCCTCTACAACATGAATTCTATTAATTATTCATGATTCATTAAGGACATCCACATCTACACTGTTCTCACACTAATTATATCATCATTCTCAGATGGGCTCAATATTGTTATACAAAAGTGCATATGCAATTAATAACCACTGTCTATATTGTTTTTCCTGTTAATGATGCTTGAAAATTTGAGGCACTGTTGACAAACTCAAACTTACTCATCATACATTTCTGTTGGCAATTGGGCTCTAGGTCTGAAGATTTTGGGACATGATGTCCTTATTGAAAGTCATTATACAGGGTGGTCAGAAAATGTGTGAAATGCTTGTAGGGATGTTACAGGGCAGGTTGTACTGAGACATAAATGTTAAGAAAGAAATTCGATACATTGTGCCGTTACCAAGTTATTAAGCATTGAAGTTAGCCAATCAGATTGTCACGTGTGTAAATTCAAGTTTCGGCTAACGAGACAAAGCTCTCGTTGGGCAACACCACCCCTGGCAGGTCGTTTGAATATGAGCGCGTGACGCCCCAAATGGCTAAAGTCCATCCTAAATAACTCAGAAACGGAGCAACGTATCGAATTTCTTTCTTAACATTTATGTCTCAGTACAACCTCCTCTGTAATATCCCTACAAGCATTTCACACATTTTCTGACCACCCTGTATACCAAAACCAACTGGTGTGTCATACTAACAGATGCTACCTCTCTCCTTTCATATTCAGTGTTCTAACAATATATTTCAGAAAGCAGGCAATGATGGGTTCGATTCAGAACAATTATGGACTATAGGGTTTGTCACCAAAATTATTACACATTTCAAATGATTTAACCACACTCAGTTGTAGCAACATGCCACCACATGACATGAATCGCTTCACATTGAAACCTTAAGAACATCAGAATATGGTATAGATAATTATACTGGATCTATTATTTCTAAAAATGCACACCTCAAGTGAGGACATTTAGCAAGTGCATCTCATCACCGCTGGTTCATGCACACAGTCCGTACTGAACTGAATGTCAAGCATGCATCTTTCAAAGCAACAACAACCACTATATCAGAATGTATTGTCAACAGGCAATTATTACTCTAAAATGCAGGACACTGGTTAACCAGTGATAGCTGCAGTAACAGAATGCCTAATCTGGGATGAAAGTAATCACAAAGAGTAAGAGTATACAGGATCCTTACATGATGCAGAGGTTATGACTAATCTGCTTGGAGATCAATACAAATTACTAGCCATAATTACTTAATAAGTTATTTTTGAAGCATTAGTAACTATTTATTTCCAACTCATCACTGTATTTTCTCAATTGTGTTGAACAAGTTGTTAATGTTTGATGGTACACATTTGAGGAGTAGGTAGATAATGTATGGAGTAGCCAAGTTAAGGAAGTCTGATGAGCTGGTTCATCTGGTGAAATGAGTACTTAGAAAGCATTAAGTTGCAATTGCAATTTATCACTGTGCTTTTTGTTTCAATAGAGGTATGGCAAATTGTACAAAGGTGCTATCGCAGGTCTGTTGCTGAAAAATGAGAAAAAGATGTTTAAGTTATAAACAAAAGTTCTAAATAATTGGTGGTTCTAAAGTTTGTAATATCTACAACATAAGATTGTCTTCCATGTAGTTGTGCCAAATATTGAGAGCTGTATCCTCTGCTTCTAATAGCAGAGCACTGGCCAATGTTAAAGGCCCTGCTCCAATGCAGATTCTAATGCAAAGGTGGTGTATTTTGTCTAATTTTGTGAGTGCTTAATTGATGCACTTTTGATAATCAAACTAAGGCTTCACCAACTATCAATGCAGCACACTGTAGCTAGATCTGTGTCCCACCAGTTATGAGTCAACACATGGAGAACATTTATCAGTTGTTCTAACCATGGAACTTGATGTATGACGTGGACATATTACATCAGTTATATCTCATTAATTAGTCCCATGAGTCGTGCAATTGAGATTAGTATCATCATATGCTCTCCTAACTTTATTCTGGTGTGTACAAGTTTGTGAGAAAACACTACTATTTAGGATTAGTGATATGCTGTTCTAGCCCTTTTTTATCAACCAATATGCAAGTTATTTATTTATCCATCCAGAGACAATAAATATAGTATTGACGTTGTCCAAAAGCAGATGTAAATTTATGGGCAAGAATTTATGGAAAAGGAACATACAAAATTTTACATTAAGTAGTACAAAGAATAATACATACAAACAGGAGTGCCAACTTATAAAAAATATTGGGGGATGGGGCCCATACTGGGTGTCTTGCACCCAGAAATTTTCTAAATGTTAGATGAAATACAGTGAGTTTTAAAGTTTTTTTTAAGCATTTTAGAGTCATATGATCAACATTAGAACCCCAAAAACTGGACTCTTGATAAGTTGACACTCTGGGAAACTCGACAAGCCTGACACATTTTTTGGCTTTGAAAAAAGAAACAAAACAAAAACACCCACAATATTTTCATAAAAAGCTAATTTAATTTACAGTAATAATCATGCTTATAGAATGTTACAGTGCAGTGAATATATAGCTCTGAAAGGCCTGGAATTATATTTAAATATATCCTAAACTATCATTAAAAGAATAAAACATAAAATATTGCTGTCGCACAGTAATAGCATTTTCATTAATAAGTGAAATAGCTAATTAGAGCTTACTTTGAATAAGGCTCAGGGTTCAATAAGTAAAAACAATATCTCAAAGTTAATGCTTTAATACAGTTAATAAAGTTAATACAGTATGCCTAATACTTACAGTCAAATTGGATCTTACACCCTAAAAATATTTAACTATTTGAAAATAGCTACTACAGTACTATAGTAATATAGTAATACAGTACTAAACTAGTACTAATATTTTGGAACTGAAAATTTTACATTATGTATGTATTTAATTCTCTATGTTGTAAAGATTTTTAATATTGCTCTAAATGCCATTATTAGGGCTAGTGTGTGTTTAGAAAGGTGCAAATGTCAATCGTCTGACTGGATTACTGAATATGAAGTCGTTGATGACTGGTCAGATATCCAATTCATCCAAAACATCTCGGTGGGCATGAAGAACAGCCAAGTTGTTCAATCACTTCTGTCACATTGTTGATCAGAGATATGACTTCAGACATTTAAGAACACTAAATGACCATTCTGCTGTTACTGTTGTGATTGGACTACTTGGAGAAGCTTAATGTACTTCACTACTTCACATAACATTTCTCCAACTGCAGGCTGTTGTGTAATGTACTTTCTTACATCACGCATGTTTTTTAAGACCAGCTGTTTTTTATTAGTGATATCATCTAACACATTCAACTGTAAGCGCAGTCTCTCAATGTCTAGGTCATTTCTCAAAAACTCAGTTGATTTTTCCAAATGTGTTTCACCACTGTTTACTAAAAGCAAGCACTCTTGTTCAACTGCAATGATCTGTGTGAGTCCAGTTGAAGCAAACCGCTCAGTAATGCAAGATTGCACTGTTTCACAAATTTCAATGTAAATAACTTTGTAATATTGATTTGGGATTTTGAAAGTGTGTGGTGAGCTGGCGTCATTGCTTTCATACTTCTTTGGAATACTTCGATTCCGAGGAAGTGAAGAATCATCAATTTGTGAAGGTTTTTCTTTTAAAACCAATTCGCAAAAGTGTTCAAAACTATCACGCCTTCCATTCAATATACAAATCAAGCCCTATATATATTTTCCAGATCAGCAACACTTAGATAAGGGCATTAAATTTTTTCATTGACAACCTCTACTGGGTTCACTGCATGGTAATAAAGACGTAGAATGAAATAAATCTTGAATTGTAACATTGCCTCAAGGTAGCCTGCACATTTGTAGCCTGCCTCTGTTTTGCTCTCAGCAGAAAATGTTTCAAAAAACTCTAGAAGTTCTTCAAAGTTTTTCAGTATTCTCAAGATACTAGAAGCTCGCATAGTCCATTGAGTCAGGCAAAGAGGTCATAGATCAGCTTGGTCGTTGGTCCTCTCAAAGCGTATGTTTCTGAAAAGTCCTTACGGTGTTTATTAAGTCCTTGGCTAAAGCCATAATATCCCTCACAGACATAAGGTGGCGGAGACTGTCTACAACTGCCAAGTCTGAACTGAGAGCAGCGCAGTGCACATAACGTGCTTTTGGTTGTATATCCAAAACTAACTTTTTTTTGTCATTTGATCTCACCTCTCATATTCGAGGCACTGTCCTCTTAAGTTATCCATTGACAAATCAAGACGAGCAAAAACATCTTTTAAAATACTAAACAGAGTTTGTGATTCAGTGCTGGCGGTCTCATATAAGCCATAAAGTCTTCGTTGATGATTATGGAATCATCAACAGTTAGAATATAAAATGACACTTGTTCATGAATTGAAGAATCACTTGTTTTGTCAACCATAACAGAAAAATGTTCAGTCTTCTTCATTGAAGCCAATTCCTTTCTCAACACAGACTTCCATAATAGATCCATAATCTCATTTTCAATATCGTGGGAAATCCACTTATACCCCGAATGCCCAAACCAATCTTTAAACTCAGGTATGTCATTCTCTCAAAGTTCCAACAATTGAAAAAAAAAATTGCATTTACATCTTTGTGTCCTCTAATTGCTAGTCCTTGTCAGCACAGCACAGAAATTGCATGGCAGTAAAAATTGTCTCAGGAGTTAAACAACCTTTCTTCATATCACTATCTAGCTGTTCATTCAATTAGGAGGCCACACTTCAGTTAGTGACAGAATTTAGTTTCAGAACACCACCTTTATGCATAAACATATTTTCATGAAAGCGGAATTTTTCCAAAGCCTTTTTCCATTTAGAAAACCCTACAGAAGTAAATGCATCTTCTTTTGTTGAAGAAAATTGTAATAGATTTTTAGCATCTGCCTCTTTGCAGGTTTCGCAAAAACATTTTTGGTAGATGTTTCATATTATAGCCATGTATATTTGATCAACCAAGACTTCTGAAATGATCCTCTCTTCCCCGACTGTCCAGGTTTTGGCTGTGAACAGTTCTCGCCTGAAGAAGACGAAGCAATTGATGACACAGTAATTGTTGGAGGTTGACTTGCAGTATCATCAACTTCCAAGCGGGCCTTTTTGGTAACAAATTTATTGATTGCAAGCTTAATTCACAATACACTAAGAGACTAAAGTAAACAAATAAAATACAGACATATAAAATAGTCCACTAGACATTAAAGTTGGAACACTAAACACTTCTGCAGCATGCACTGAATGAAACTATCCACACTGAATGACTGTGACAGTAGGGTGGGCTTTATATAGCTGTGGCATCATAATGTCTCGAAGCGTCAAAGTGACTCAAGGCAGAGGGTTCCAGGTGCTTCTGCTCCAGTCCTTTTGATGTCGCCGCAGCCGCAGAGCTAGCCCGCCGGCACCAGACTTTACCTGAAGGTTTGCGCACCGGGACAAATTCAAAGTGTGCCTGCAGCAAAGCATAATATCACTAATAATTTTCTGAAATTATTCGGGGGTTCTGCTCCCTCCACCCACCCCCCTCCCCTTCTAAATTAATTTTTGAGGGGGCTCAGGCCCCCTCAGGCCCCATGTAGCCAGCACTTGTGCAAACAAAATTGTACAAAAAATGTACAAAGAATAATACTTGGTCATACAAGACACAGTAATATAACTTTTTATACAAGTACACTAACAGTATTGTAACTGCATCATCTGTTTGCCCTAAGGCTTTACTTTTGTCTTCCCTAAACAGGAAGCTCTTATATTCACTATAATAAATCAGTAAAGATTTTATGACACTCAACAGCTGTCCATCAGATATACAAAATTAACAGAAACTTTAGGGGACGAATAACAGAGTTTTCAGTTTTTCCTTAACAAAAACATCATCAGAATGATTTATTGGCCTAAATAGTCATTTATCAAGTAAAACCAATCCAGAATGAGATTTTCACTCTGCAGCGGAGTGTGCGCTGATTTGAAACTTCCTGGCAGATTAAAACTGTGTGCCCGACCGAGACTCGAACTCGGGACCTTTGCCTTTCACGGGCAAGTGCTCTACCATCTGAGCTACCGAAGCACGACTCACACCCGGTACTTACAGCTTTACTTCTGCCAGTATCTCGACTCCTACCTTCCAGATTTTACAGAAGCAATTGCCCGTGAAAGGCAAAGGACCCGAGTTTGAGTCTCGGTCGGGCACACAGTTTTAATCTGCCAGGAAGATTCATATCAGTGCGCACTCTGCTGCAGAGTGAAAATCTCATTCTGGAAACATTCCCCAGGCTGTGGCTAAACCATGTCTCCACTATATCCTTTCTTTCAGGAGTGCTAGTTCTGCTAGGTTCACAGAAGAGCTTCTGAATAGTTTGGAAGGTAGGAGACGAGATACTGGCAGAAGTAAAGCTGTGAGTACCGGGCGTGATTCGTGCTTCAGTAGCTCAGATGGTAGAGCACTTGCCCGCGAAAGGCAAAGGTCTCGAGTTCGAGTCTCGGTCGGGCACACAGTTTTAATCTGAGTAAAACCATTGTTCAAGTAGAAATTCTTTAAATTCTACTTTAAATTTGTTTTCATCTTCTAACTTTCTAATGCTAGCTGGGAGTATGTTGTAGAGTTTTCTACCAATACGCCTCATGTGCCCTTGTGCATGTGTTCTTTTTGATTGTTGAGTATGGAATGCTGTGCTCTTTCAAGTATTGTAGTTATGCATATATAAAACACATTTGTATATAATTAAGGAAGGTACTGTTAGAACTTTAAGCTTGTTGAATAAGGGTTTACATTGGGTCTGTGGAAGACTGTGTGTTATCATTCAGTCAGCCCTCCTCTGTAACAGAAAAATTTGTTTTAGATGGAAAGTGGTGGAACTCCAAAATACACTCCTGGAAATGGAAAAAAGAACACATTGACACCAGTGTGTCAGACCCACCATACTTGCTCCGGACACTGCGAGAGGGCTGTACAAGCATTGATCACACGCACGGCACAGCGGACACACCAGGAACCGCGGTGTTGGCCGTCGAATGGCGCTAGATGCGCAGCATTTGTGCACCGCCGCCGTCAGTGTCAGCCAGTTTGCCATGGCATATGGAGCTCCATCGCAGTCTTTAACACTGGTAGCATGCCGCGATAGCGTGGACGTGAACCGTATGTGCAGTTGACGGACTTTGAGCGAGGGCGTACAGTGGGCATGCGGGAGGCCGGGTGGACGTACCGCTGAATTGCTCAACACGTGGGGCGTGAGGTCTCCACAGTACATCGATGTTGTCGCCAGTGGTCAGCGGAAGGTGCATGTGCCCGTCAACCTGGGACCGGACTGCAGCGACGCACGGATGCACGCCAAGACCGTAGGATCCTACGCAGTGCCGTAGGGGGCCACACCGCCACTTCCCAGCAAATTAGGGACACTGTTGCTCCTGGGGTATCGGCGAGGACCATTCGCAACCTTCTCCATGAAGCTGGGCTACAGTCTCGCACACCGTTAGGCCGTCTTCCTCTCACGCCCCAACATCATGCAGCCCGCCTCCAGTGGTGTCGCGACAGGCGTGAATGGAGGGACGAATGGAGATGTGCCGTCTTCAGCGATGAGAGTTGCTTCTGCCTTGGTGCCAATGATGGTCATATGCGTGTTTGACGCAGTGCAGGACTGCATACGACCGAGGCACACAGGGCCAACACCCGGCATCATGGTGTGGGGAGCGACCTCCTACACTGGCCGTACACCTCTTGTGATCGTCGAGGTGACACTGAATAGTGCACGGTACATCCAAACCGTCATCGAACCCATCGTTCTACCATTCCTAGACCGGCAAGGGAACTTGCTGTTCCAACAGGACAATGCACATCCGCATGTATCCCGTGCCACTCAAGGTGCTCTAGAAGGTGTAAGTCAACTACCCTGGCCAGCAAGATCTCCGGATCTGTCCCCCATTGAGCATATTTGGGACTGGATGAAGCGTCGTCTCACGCGGTCTGCACGTCCAGCACGAACGCTGGTCCAACTGAGGCGCCAGGTGGAAATGGCATGGCAAGCCGTTCCACAGGACTACATCCAGCATCTCTACGATTGTCTCCATGGGAGAATAGCAGCCTGCATTGCTGCGAAAGGTGGATATACACTGTACTAGTGCCGACATTGTGCATGCTCTGTTGCCTGTGTCTATGTGACTGTGGTTCTGTCAGTGTGATCATGTGATGTATCTGACCCCAGGAATGTGTCAATAATGTTTCCCCTTCCTGGGACAATGAATTCACGGTGTTCTTATTTCAATTTCCAGGAGTGTATTATTCCGTTGTTGCAAGAGACTGAAAATAGTCAAAATATGCCATCCTGGCGCCCTTTTCAGTACAAACATTTGCAATAATTCTAAGAGCAAAACAGGCTGATTTAAGTTTCTGGACAAGTTTCATTAAATGATCATTAAAATTAAGATTTTCTCTACACGAATCCTCTGCAATTTTGCTTATGCCACTCTGTCTGGCCTTGTTACCCAACAACAGATCAAGATTTACATTTTGACATATATTCTCAAACTGCATACAATTTGTTTTATTTGCATTTAATGTCAACCAGTTTGAATTGAACCAAGAGAGGACATTCTTTATTACTTGATCAGTAACTGTATGCAACATATGCTTTGGTGCACCTGTTATCACACTAAGGTCATCTGCAAATAGTATGGCCTTTGCTGCACAATCTGAGGTGTGAATGTCATTTATGTAGACAATGAACAATAAGGGACCTAGGATACTTCCTTGTGGCACTCTATTTCCACTTTGTTTGTATCTGATACTAAATTTATTTGGTGGGTGGAGTTATCTGACATCATTCCTACAATCTGTGTTCTGTTTTGTAGGTATGATTCAAACCACTTTTTCTCTGTCCCATGAATACCTAATGCTTCCAGTTTTTCTAAAAGAATGCCATGATTGACAGTGTCAAGTGCTTTGGAAAGATCTAAATTTATTCCTACTACACTTTTTCTAGATTTTTGATTATTTGTTCAGGGTAGCACATTAGTGCTCTTTGTGTATTTTTACCTGCCTGATAGCCATGCTGATTTCTATATAGTAACTTATGGTCATTTAGATATTTGTTGATTCTGTGCTTCATTAATTTTTCTATTATTTTGGAAAATGATAGAAGGATGAATATTGGCTGATAGTTTTCTACCTCATGCTAGTCACCATTTTTGAATAATGGCTTCACTTTTGACATTTTCATCCTCTTCACAACACTTCTTCACTAAATGATAAGTTGGCTATGTATGTCAAGGGTCTTGCAATTTGTGCAGCTGTCATTGTTATGATATAAACAGGCACCTCATCTACACCTGCTGACATTTAAGGTTTCAAGCTTTTTATTACTCTGAACACTTCATGTTCATCCATTGGATCTATCCTCATGCAACACGCAGCTTTAGGAAATTCTAGTTTTCCTTGGTTTGTAAATTTTGAGCTTAATGAAATTGTTGCATTTAAGAAATAATTTTTGATGTAATTTTGCAAATCTTGTTTTTCAATATTGACATTTTATGTGTTTTTGAGAATGATATCCTGGTCTACGCATCTCTTTCCTGTTTTAGTCTTCAGAATACCCCATGTGGCTTTTGATTTGTTATCAAACTGTCTTATTAAATGGTCATTACTCATAAATTTTGCCTTGGCAATTACTTTTCAATATACCCTCTTATAATTCTTAACATATTCTATGAACTGTGGATCTGTAGATGTCTTCCATTTTGAGATTAGTCTGTTTAGAGTTTCACACTAAGTTTTGATGCCAGCTCTGAACCAAGAATTTGGCTTTGTATTGTGATGTTATTTGATTCCTGACAACTTCTTTGGAAAGCACATTCCCAAATATTCCATGAAGATTGAAGAAAAAATGTTACATGCATCATTTGTATTTTTTAGGGTCAGCATTTCAGCCCAGGACTCACTAGTTAGGATATTTGTAAATTCTACACAGTTTTCAGTGGAAAATTTTCTTTTATACACGAAGTATACTTTTTTCCTTGCAGTGGCATTGAAGGAATTTTGAGGACAAGTGGAGCTTCTGTGAAGTTTGGAAGGTAGTAGATGAGATACTGGCAGAACTGAAGCTGTGAGGACGGGTCGTGAGTTGTGCTTGGGTAGCTCATGGTAGAGCACTTGCATGTGAAATGCAAAGGTCCCTAGTTTGAGTCTTGGTCCAGCACACAGTTTTAATCTGTCAGGAAGTTTCAAGAGGATTGTGGTCTGATAATCCCAAATCAGTATTTGTTACTTCTACTTCTGTGAAAGGTACATTTGAAAATATATTATCTCTAAGACTGTTTGTATTATACACTCCTGGAAATTGAAATAAGAACACCGTGAATTCATTGTCCCAGGAAGGGGAAACTTTATTGACACATTCCTGGGGTCAGATACATCATATGATCACACAGACAGAACCACAGGCACATAGACACAGGCAACAGAGCATGCACAATGTCGGCACTAGTACAGTGTATATCCACCTTTCGCAGCAATGCAGGCTGCTATTCTCCCATGGAGACGATCGTAGAGGTGCTGGATGTAGTCCTGTGGAACGGCTTGCCATGCCATTTCCACCTGGCGCCTCAGTTAGACCAGCGTTCATGCTGGACGTGCAGACCGCGTGAGACGACGCTTCATCCAGTCCCAAATATGCTCAATGGGGGACAGATCCGGAGATCTTGCTGGCCAGGGTAGTTGACTTACACCTTCTAGAGCATGTTGGGTGGTACGGGATACATGCGGACGTGCATTGTCCTGTTGGAACAGCAAGTTCCCTTGCCGGTCTAGGAATGGTAGAACGATAGGATTGATGACGGTTTGGATGTACCGCGCACTATTCAGTGTCCCCTCGACGATCACCAGAGGTGTACGGCCATTGTAGGAGATCGCTCCCCACACCATGATGCCGGGTGTTGGCCCTGTGTGCCTCGGTCGTATGCAGTCCTGATTGTGGCGCTCACCTGCACTGCGTCAAACACGCATACGATCATCATTGGCACCAAGGCAGAAGCGACTCTCATCGCTGAAGACGACACGTCTCCATTCGTCCCTCCATTCACGCCTGTCGCGACACCACTGGAGGCGGGCTGCATGATGTTGGGGCGTGAGCGGAAGACGGCCTAACGGTGTGCGGGACCATAGCCCAGCTTCATGGAGACGGTTGTGAATGGTCCTCGCTGATACCCCAGGAGCAACAGTGTCCCTAATTTGCTGGGAAGTGGCGGTGCGGTCCCCCACGGCACTGCGTAGGATCCTACGGTCTTGGCGTGCATCCGTGCGTCGCTGCAGTCCGGTCCCAGGTTGACGGGCACGTGCACCTTCTGCCGACCACTGGCGACAACATCGATGTACTGTGGAGACCTCACGCCCCACGTGTTGAGCAATTCGGCGGTATGTCCACCCGGCGTCCCGCATGCCTACTATACGCTCTCGCTCAAAGTCCGTCAACTGCACATACGGTTCACGTCCACGCTGTCGCGGCATGCTACCAGTGTTAAAGACTGCGATGGAGCTCTGTATGCCACGGCAAACTGGCTGACACTGACGGCGGCGGTGCACAAATGCTGCGCAGCTAGCGCCATTCGACGGCCAACACCGCGGTTCCTGGTGTGTCCGCTGTGCCGTGCGTGTGATCATTGCTTGTACAGCCCTCTCGCAGTGTCCGGAGCAAGTACGGTGGGTCTGACACACCGGTGTCAATGTGTTCTTTTTTACATTTCCAGGAGTGTATATTATTCTTGTGGGTACATGTGTATGCGGAAACAGATTGAAAATACATATTAGATTTCATTCATAAGATTTATGTCGAAATCCCCACAGACAACTACAGCGGCTCTTTCAGTGAAAAGAATGTTAAGCAGTGTTTCTAATTGATTAATGAATATGTCTGTATCCCCAGTAGGTGGTATGTATATTGCTAAGACTATGACTTTTCCCTGTATTTCATACAACTGTATAGCTGCTGCTTTATAATGTTTTTCTACACTCAATGATTCAGCTTCACACCTTATTTTGTACCTGATACTTGGTTTAGTAAAGATACATACACCTCTGTTTTTGGCATTTTTTCTACAATACTGACTTGTCAACTTATATGGATGAATATAAATGCTACTTACTTCAAAACTTCTGCACCAATGCTCCATGATGCATGTACAGTCAGTGTTTGCACCATTCATTGCTACCTCAAGTTCTAGTGATTTATTTCTAAGACACTGAATATTTAGGCTGAAAATCTGCAGGTGACTAGGATGAGAACTGGTTATGGTTTTATTTACGTTTTGTGCTGTCATATTCATGTCCTGGTAAGATATGACAGCATGATCTAAACTATCGCATACGTCCTTAGAAAAATAGGTTTGTCACAAATAAAAACAATACAACAATACCAGAGAAGGGAAGTTGCTGCTCACCATATAGCGGAGATTCCGAGTCATGATAGGCACAACAAAAAGATTCACACAATTATAGCTTTTGGCCAGTAAGGCCTTTGTCAGCAGTAGACACACAAACACACATGCACACACACACTCATGCAGGAAGGCAGGAGAGAAGGTGCGGAGGGGGTAAGTAGCAGAAAGGAGAGAAATAAAAAGAAATTAAAAGGCTGGGTGTGGTGGTGAAATGATGGCTGTGTAGTGCTGGAATGGGAACAGGGAGGGGGCTGGATGGGTGAGGACAGTGACTAATGAAGGTTGAGGCCTAGAGGGTTACAATAATGTAGGATGTATTGCAGGGAAGTTCCCACCTGCGCAATTCAGAAAAAGCTGGTGTTGGTGGAGACCCTTGGTCACACTGAAGCCTTAACTGATCATCCTTCCATCCTTGTACAAAAACAAATCTCTTGTGCCTTATCTTTCCAGTCTCCCATCACCTCTCAAAGCCCCACAGTCTGGCCACAGAGGAGCATTCTCCTCGTAGCTCAGTACCATCAGGGACTGGAGCAACTGAATTATATTCTCCACCAGGGTTTCGATTACCTCTTGTTGTGCCTTGAAATGAGAAATATCCTGCCCACTATCCTTCGCACCCCTCCTACCATGGCATTCCACCATCCACCGAACCTACACAATATACTCATCCATCCTTACACAACCCCTGCTCCCAATCCCTTACCTCATGGCTCACACCTCTGTAATAGACCAAGATGCAAGACCTGTCCCACACATCCTCCAACCACCACCTACTCCAGTCTGGTAACTAACATCACCTATCCCATCAAAGGCAGGGCTACCTGTGAAAACAGTCATGTGATTTACAAGCTAAGCAGCAACCACTGTGCTGCATTCAATATATGAATGACAACAAACAAGCTGTCTGTCCGCATGAACGGCCACCGACAAACTGTGGCCAATAAACAAGTGGAGCACCCTGTTGCTGAACAACTGCCAAACGTGATATCCCTCATCTTAAAGACTGCTTCACAGCCTGTGCCATATGGATCCTTCCCACCAACACCAGCTTTTCTGAATTGCGTGCGTGGGAACTTTCCCTGCAATACATCCTACGTTCCCGTAACCCTCCTGGCCTCAACCTTCGTTAGTCACTGTCCTCATCCATCCAACCCCGTTTCTCTTCCCATGCCAGCACTACACAGCCATCATTTCACCACCACACCCAGTCTTTTAATTTCTCGTTATTTCTCTCCTTTCCGCTACTTATCCCCTCTGCACCTTCTCACCCGCCCTCCGTCAAAACTGCAACAATTCACAGTCCATCACTCCCACCGTACTAACCCTCCCCCTCCCCTCCCCATCCCAGCCTACTCTCAGCCCCACCCAGCCGTCACTCAGATCATTCACTGGTGCTGCTGCTTGCAGTGTGGTTTCAATTCTCTGAGACTGCACACGTGTGTGCAAGTTGCATTTGCTTGAGTGTGTGTTTGTGCATGTGTATATGTGTGTCTACTGCTGACAAAGGCCTTAATGGCAGAAAGCTATAGTTGTGTGAATCTTTTTGTTGTGCCTATCACAACAGTGAGTAGCAACTTTCCTTTTCTGGAATTGTTACATTCCATCCTGGATTTTCCACTGTTTGATAAAAATTATAGAGTTACAAAGCACCTTGTGTAGTAATTAGGGTTGTCCACACGCACAACATTCCACTGATGCTAGCTAGATGCTGAAATACATAACAGTTCATATTTGTACT
Source organism: Schistocerca gregaria (assembly GCF_023897955.1). Classification (NCBI taxonomy): domain Eukaryota; kingdom Metazoa; phylum Arthropoda; class Insecta; order Orthoptera; family Acrididae; genus Schistocerca; species Schistocerca gregaria. The sequence continues at coordinate 261,619,953 of NC_064925.1, read as the reverse complement.
CACGTTTACGTTTACTGATGAGTTCAACTGTTCACAGTTCAACTGTGCACTTTCACTTTTTAACTGTAATGTTTTTATTTCTGATAAATCTGCTTTTTAATAAATGTGTGTGGAATGTGCTACATACCATGCACTATAATGTTGACATGGCATGTGTGATACAGTCACCGTGGAACAGGATGTGTAACAACCAATTTTTTGATGACCATAGGTTGACAGTCAACTGCTGAAACCAAATGCAATCTTGGCTATTAATAGCTTCTTCAAAGCAAATACAGACTGCTCCTTTCAGCCTCTAATTGGGAGACATTTCAATAATGTATTTTTCTCACTGTAATGGCGTTATCTTAAATGTACAAGTTATTTAGCTGCTTGGAGCGTTAAGTGGCATTGTTGTTGTTGTTGTTGTTGTTGTTGTGGCCTTCAGTCTTGAGACTGGTTTGATGCAGCTCTCCATGCTACTCTATCCTGTGCAAGCTCCATCATCTCCCAGTACCTACTGCAACCTACATCCTTCCGAATCTGCTTAGAGTATTCATCTCTTGGTCTCCCTCTATGATTTTTACCCTCCACACTGCCCTCCAATACCAAATTGGTGATCCCTTGATGCCTCAGAACATGTCCTACCAACCGATCCCTTCTTCTGGTCAAGTTGTGCCACAAACTTCTTTTCTCCCCAATCCTATTCAATACTTCCTCATTAGTTATGTGATCTACCCATCTAATCTTCAGCATTCTTCTGTAGCACCACATTTCGAAAGCTTGTATTCTCTTCTTGTCCAAATGATTTATCGTCCATGTTTCACTTCCATACATGGCTACACTCCATACAAATACTTTCAGGAAAGACTTCCTGACACTTAAATCTATACTCGATGTTAACAAATTTCTCTTCTTCAGAAACGCTTTCCTTGCCATTGCCAGTCTACATTTTATGTCCTCTCTACTTCAACCATCATCAGTTATTTTGCTCCCCAAATAGCAAAACTCCTTTACTACTTTAAGTGTTTCATTTCCTAATCTAATTCCCTCAGCATCATCCAACTTAATTCGACTACATTCCATTATCCTCATTTTGCTTTTGTTGATGTTCATCTTATATCCTTCTTTCAAGACACTGTCCATTCCATTCAACTGCTCTTCCAAGTATTTTGCTGTCTCTGACAGAATTACAATGTCATCGGTGAACCTCAAAGTTTTTATTTCTTCTCCATGGATTTTAATACCTACTCCGAATTTTTCTTTTGTTTCCTTTACTGCTTGCTCAATATACAGATTGAATAACATCGGGGACAGGCTACAACCCTGTCTTACTCCCTTCCTAACCACTGCTTCCCTTTCATGTCCCCCGACTCTTACAACTGCCATCTGGTTTCTGTACAAATTGTAAATAGCCTTTCGCTCCCTGTATTTTTCCCCTGCCACGTTTAGAATTTGAAAGAGAGTATTCCAGTCAACATTGTCAAAAGTTTTCTCTAAGTCTACAAATTCTAGAAAAGTAGGTTTGCCTTTCCTTAATCTTTCTTCTAAGATAAGCCGTAAGGTCAGTATTGCCTCACATGTTCCAGTATTTCTACGGAATCCAAACTGATCTTCCCCGAGGTCAGCTTCTACCAGTTTTTCCATTCGTCTGTAAGGAATTCGTGTTAGTATTTTGCAGCTGTGGCTTATTAAACTGATTGTTCCGTAATTTTCACATCTGTCAACACCTGCTTTCTTTGGGATTGGAATTATTATATTCTTGAAGTCTGAGGGAATTTCGCCTGTCTCATACATCTTGCTCACCAGATGGTAGAGTTTTGTCAGGACTGGCTCTCCCAAGGCCATCAGTAGTTCCAATGGAATGTTGTCTACTCCGGGGGCCATGTTTCAACTCAGGTCTTTCAGTGCTCTGTCAAACTCTTCACGCAGTATCGTATCTCTCATTTCATCTTCATCTACATTCTCTTCCATTTCCATAATATTGTCCTCAAGTACATCGCCCTTATATAGACCCTCTATATACTCCTTCCACCTTTCTGCTTTCCCTTCTTTGCTTTGAACTGGGTTTCCATCTGAGCTCTTGATGTTGATACAAGTGGTTCTCTTATCTCGAAAGGTCTCTCTAATTTTTCTGTAGGCAGCATCTATCTTACCGCTAGTGAGATAAGCCTCTACATCCTTACATTTGCCCTCTAGCCATCCCTGCTTAGCCATTTTGCACTTCCTGTCGATGTCATTTTTCAGATGTTTGTATTCCTTTTTGCCTGCTTCATTTACTGCATTTTTAAATTTTCTCCTTTCATCAATTAAATTCAATATTTCTTCTGTTACCCAAGGATTTCTAATACCTCGTCTTTTTACCTACTTGATCCTCTGTTGCCTTCACTACTTCATCCCTCAAAGCTACCCATTCTTCTTCTACTTTATTTCTTTCCCCCATTCCTGTAAATTGTTCCCTTATGCTCTCCCTGAAACTTGGTACAACCTCTGGTTCTTTCAGTTTATCTAGGTCCCATCTCCTTAAGTTTCCACCTTTTTGCAGTTTCTTCAGTTTTAATCTACAGGCCATAACCAATAGATTGTGGTCAGAGTCCACATCTGCCCCTGGAAATGTCTTACAATTTAAAACCTGGTTCCTAAATCTCTGTCTTACCATTATATAATCTATCTGATACCTTTTAGTATCTCCAAGGGTCTTCCATGTATACAGCCTTCTTTCATGATTCTTAAAAAAAGTGTTAGTTATAATTAAGTTGTGCTCTGTGCAGAATTCTACCAGGCGGCTTCCTCTTTCATTTCTTAGCCCCAATCCGTATCCACCTGCTACGTTTCCTTCTCTCCCTTTTCCTACACCAGAATTCCAGTCACCCATGACTATTAAATTTTCATCTCCCTTCACTGTCTGAATAATTTCTTTTATTTCATCATACATTTCTTCAATTTCTTCGTCATCTGCAGAGCTAGTTGGCATATAAACTTGTACTACTGTAGTAGGTGTGGGCTTTGTATCTATCTTGGCCACAATAATGCATTCACTATGCTGTTTGTAGTAGCTTACCCGCATTCCTATTTTTCTGTTCCTTATTAAACCTATTCCTGCATTACCCCTATTTGATTTTGTGTTTATAACCCTGTAGTCACCTGACCAGAAGTCTTGTTCCTCCTGCCACCGAACTTCACTAATTCCCACTATATCTAACTTTAGCCTATCCATTTCCCTTTTTAAATTTTCTAACCTACCTGGCCGATTAAGGGATCTGACATTCCATGCTCCGATCCGTAGAACGCCAGTTTTCTTTCTCCTGATAACGACATCCTCTTGAGTAGTCTCCGCCCGGAGATCCAAATGGGGGACTATTTTACCTCTGGAATATTTTACCCAAGAGGACGCCATCATCATTTAATCATACAGTAAAGCTGCCCTCGGGAAAAATTATGGCCATAGTTTCCCCTTGCTTTCAGCCGTTCACAGTACCAGCACAGCAAGGCCATTTTGGTTATTGTTACAAGGCCAGATCAGTCAATCATCCAGACTGTTGCCCTTGCAACTACTGCAAAGGCTGCTGCCCCTCTTCAGGAACCACACGTTTGTCTGGCCTCTCAACAGATACCCCTCCGCACTCCGTTGTGGTTGTACCTACGGTATGGCTATCTGTATTGGAGGGAGGGGGGGGGGGGGGGGGAAGTGGCATTAACGTTTCAAATAAAAATGCACCATTACATTTATGGTTTGCCATATTATTTGCAGAAAGATAATTTAATACAAGGAATCCATTAACAATATGAAAATATTTTTGTAGGAGAATAAAAATAAACCTGATCAGAAATTTATTGCTGCTGATTTAGAGAACGAACACTACTAAATAAATGAGACACATTTTTATAGCTTTGAAAAATTAATGTCTTCTGGGAGCTCCTTCCCACCTGATTTGTCTTCAGATTGGAGTTTTGTTTGATACAAGGAAGATCTTGATAATGTATTTCCCCTTCGTACGTTTCCTGAAACAAAATTGAAATATTATCATAGTACTTAATAATAATAATAATAATAATTATTATTATTATTATTATTATTATTATTATTAGAAATAATATTAGGAATTAGGAAAGATGGTAGACAAATAAAAGATCCTGAAATTGGCAAAGAGAACAGCATAACATATGACAAAACTATTAATCTGTGGTAAGTACAGACTGTGCAACAGCGAAACAGACAGGGAAATGGGAAAAGGAGCTCTAGTCTCGGGAATGGCTTTTACAGTCAACAAGAAGATCCTTCGATCAGTAACAGAAATGAAACCAATAAATAAGACTTGACAATGAGGCTCAAATAGGCTAAGCCTTATATGATAATTGGCACCCATGTACTAGTAAACCAAGATTCACAAGAGAGAAAAGGAGAAGTCAATAACAACTGGGATGAACTAGAGAAAACCACAAAAAAAAATCCCTAATGGAGATGTTAAAATTTTATTACGTGATTTAAACACACAATTAGGAAGAGAAAAAGAGATTCAGAGGACTGACAGAACAACATCCAGGTCATAGACTCACTAACAAGAATGACCAGAGACTGATCATGCTATGTTACCAACACAATATGAGGATAATATAGTCAACTCACGTCAAGAAAGGCATGAAGAAAACCAAGATATGAAGACTGCCAGTCAAATCCTTGCAAGAATAGCAAATCAACCATGTAGCTTTACACACAAGAACTCAAATGGTGCTTTGAGCACTATGGGACTTAACATCTGAGGTCATCAGTCCCCTGAAACTTAGAACTACTTTAACCTAACTAACCTAAGGGCATCACACACATCCGTGCCCGTGGCAGGATTTGAACCTGCGATCGTAGCAGTCGGGCGGTGCTGGACTGAAGCACCTAGAACCACTCAGCCACTGAGGCCAGCACACAAGAACTATAAAGAATTCAAGACCATACAAGTTAGAAGAGGAGCTAACACAGACTATAATCATTATCTCACCAGAATCAAAATTAGGCTGACACCAAATGAAATGAATAAGAAGATCACAGTGATAAAAAAGTTAAATATGACAAAATTTATATAATCAAGGAAAAAAGAGAACAAAGAGAAATGGGAGTAAAGACAGACATGATCTAACAAAAATAAGATCATCAGTCAGGGAAAAAAGAAAATTATTCTAATCCAAGAGAAGAGACATTTGTAGTGGAATGACACATGTGTTAAAGCAACTGGCAACAGGAAAATAGCATACGACAAATGAAACAGTGACAAAACAGAAGTCAGTCTGATAATGTACAAAGAGGTGAGAAAGCGGTTAAAAGGAACAGAAGAGGATTTCTGAAACTGTAACATGAGAGACTTTTACAGGGTCTGGCAAAAAGACCTCCGGTATTTCAAAAGGTAGTTACAAAGAAACAAAAGATACAGAGATATATTTTTATCTGTGAACAACAGTACTGTGCTATTTTACATTAGTTGGTTTTAAAAATTATGTCTGGTGAATGACGTCTCCCAGTGTTGACACATTGACAAAGTCTTTCCCTGACATTGTGAAGAATTGCTCTCAAAATGTCTAGAGAACACTGAGAAATGTGAGCTGTGGCTCTGTCTTTTTAGAATAAGACTTCTCCCTCTTCATGGTCCCCAACAAACTGTCACATGACAGCTGTTAAATGGTTGTTGGTAAAGTTCCTAGGGGCTTCTGCTACCCAGTAGTGGAAATTTTGTTTCTTTACAGTTCCTCCCAAGTGGAAGTGGGCCTCACTGAAGAAATCAAAACAGTGTCAAGGGAAATGTTCTGAAAAATTTTCTCACATGCAGCTCTGCAAGTTTCAAAATCACTCTTAACTCATTGGCAACCACCATTTTGCATGGGTGCATGTGAAGATCTCTGTGAACTATTTTTCTTACTATCCTATCAAACAATCCAAGGGCAGCTGCATGTTTAAGTGCCAAACATTTCACGGAGGACACATGCACATATGCTACATTTTCTGGAATTCTTACAGTCCAAGGTTGGCCAGTAGATTTTCTTCTCAGTGCACAGCCTGATGTTCTAAAGTTTGATACTAAAACTAGAATAGTTCCTTAGAATCATGTTGGGCAAGGAAAACCAAAGGATTAGAAATCTGTCTAGCATTCACTGATGATTTGACAATACAGATAATACAGAAGTCACAGTAAAGCAAATCGAGGTCCTGGAAAATAAGGCTGAAAAGGTGGTATTACATATCTCCTTCCAGAAAGATAATACATGTCAAACCAAAAAGATGCACCAAAAAAGATCATGACAGAATTTGGCGAGACAAAGAGAGTTTACAAACTCAAGTATCTTGTGGAGATGATACCAGCAAATGGAATGGAGAAATAAACTCATGAACTGAGATATCAAAAGATGACTAGAGCATTCTGGCTGACTGGAAACATCTAAGATAAATTATGTCTACCATGTGATGTAAAAGTGAGTCATTACAACACTGTAAAAAACCTTATATGCATAGGAAACACTGGTCATAGATTGATCATATAAAGTTGATCGTCGGTAAAGCAGATGCCAGACTGAGGTTCATTGGAAGAATCCTAAGGAAATGCAATCCGAAAACAAAGGAAGTAGGTTACAGTACGCTTGTTCGCCCACTGCTTGAATACTGCTCAACAGTGTGGGATCCATACCAGATAGGGTTGATAGAAGAGATAGAGAAGATCCAACGGAGAGCAGCGCGCTTTGTTACAGGATCATTTACTAATCGCGAAAGCGTTACGGAGATGATAGATAAACTCCACTGGAAGACTCTGCAGGAGAGACGCTCAGTAGCTCGGTACAGGATTTTGTTAAAGTTTCGAGAACATACCTTCACCGAAGAGTCAAGCAGTATATTGCTCCCTTCTACATATATCTCGCGAAGGGACCATGAGGATAAAATCAGAGAGATTAGAGCCCACACGGAAGCATACCGACAATCCTTCTTTCCACGAACAATACGAGACTGGAATAGAAGCGAGAACCAATAGAGGTACTCAGGGTACCCTCCACCACACACCGTCAGGTGGCTTGCGGAGTATGGACGTAGATGTAGAGAAAGGTGCACAAGAAAATATCAAGAAACTAGAGAGAAACATCATTAGGAAAATCCTAGGGCCCAGTAAAATAAAAGAAAGCTGCAGATTGTGGGGTAGATAAGAGACTCCACAGGTGTCTAATACAGCACATGACATGAAGAAACATTGCCTGAAATTTTAGGGGCTCATCAAGTGAATTCCAGTCACCTGACAAATTAAACATTTATAAATTAACATTTATAAAACCTTGCTTTCACACCTGTGCTTCGGCATTTTTTAATATACATGTGAAAGATTTTGAAAACAATGTTTTATTTAATTAATCAGTATGTGCATAACAACTACTACACACCCCAGAACACATAATAACCACCGAGTAATTATAACACAGTGAAGTAAACAAAAAACTGCCGATATCAATTTACATATCTTAACATCTTTAAACAACTATACTATAGGTTAATCCACAGACATATGCAAATTTGGAGTGGGGCATCCACGGTCTGCATGGATAGGGTGTTCAGGCTTCAGAAGAGAGCAGTTACAATAATTTCCAATATAATCAAATGTCATTCCTGCAGAAACTATTTCATCAAATATAATTTACGTATTGTGTATTCTTTACGTGTCCTTAAGACAATTATATTTGTAAATGAGAATGAAGGAATAAGCAGAATGAATAGAGACTTTCACCTTACAATACATGAACCAGGTGTGATTCTTGCAGTTTGTAGTGTTTGACAGGAAGACACCAAGCAGAACAGAAGTGATATCTGGCATTCCCCAAGGTCCTCTGCTGTTTCTAATCTATATAAACGATTTGGGAGTCAGTGTAAACAGCCCTCTTAGATTGTTTGCAGATAGTGCTGTGATATACAGTGTAGTAAAATCATCAAAAATTACAAAATAAGTCACACAAAATATCTGTAAGGTATAAACAGTGGCAATTGACACTGAACAATAAAAAGTGTGAGGTCCTCCACATGAGTACTAAAAACATTACAAAATGAACAAGAAAAATTTAAAGGTTGTCAGTTCAGCTGAATACCCACATATTACAACTATGAACAACTTTAATTGGAACCAGTAGACTGAAAATGAGGGGAAAACAAACTACCAATTAATCAGTTAAAATGCATAGGCAGAGGCTGTATACTGGAAACATCCAATATCTTGTTGCAGAGCAAGCCCTACAACATAAAAGTCATGATCTTGGTGCCTGTTTCATCACATGTGCCATCTGGATTCTTCCTCCAGACACCAGTTTCTTAGAGCTCCACAGGTGGGAACTGATGCTACAGCATGTCCTTGGTTCTCGCCACCTACCTGGCCTTAATAAACATTAATTTCTTTAGTGTTGCCATTTCTTCACAGTAACTATTTCTTTCTTCACTTTCGTTTAGTTTCCTGCACTTTTCATTTTTTTTTTTTTTTTTTTTTTTTTTTGCCACCCCCACCCCACCTCTATTATATACAATGCACTTAACTTTTCTCTCTTATTAGCTCATATGTGATATTTTGGAAGTGTTCTCTGTGTTGCATATTTCCCTATCTTCCACCTTTAAGCTCTCAGATTTTCAAATCTCAACTGATGCAGCCGCCAGCAATCAGTCTTTTTTTCTCATCCTGTCCAGTAATTCTCCCCTGTCCTGGGGACAACTTTCCCAAACTCTACCACTTTTCCTAAAGCTCACCAGTCCTTTTCCTTCACCTGTTCACCCGTCTTTCTTCCCATTCAGTGTTTCTGCCAGGAGAAGGAGCCACTGGCTCAGAAAAATGGCAAATCTTAATACATTTTACGTGTGCGTTCTCCTGCCATTGCTTGGCGAGTAGATTTTTTATCTACAAATTACGTTATAAACCCAAAGACATTGTTTTGTTGGGGTAAGACTTAGAAGATGCAACAGATCTACTAAAGAGACTGCCTACACTATGCTTGTATGTCCTTTTCTTGAGTATCACTGCAAGGTATGGAATCCTTACCAGATAGGATTGATGGAGGGTATTGAAAAAGTTCAGAGAATGGCAGCTCATATTGTAGTATCATGAAATTTTAATCACCAACTTTCTCCTCCAAATGTGTAAATATTTTACTGACTCCCACGTATATATGGAGAAGGGGACATTGTAATAAAATGAGAGAAATCAGGACTTGCACAGAAAAATTTAGGTGTTAATTTTTTGCCACATACTGTTCAAGAGTGGAATGGCCACAGAATAGTCTGACAGTGATTTCATGAAACTCTGTCAAGCACTTGGATGTTTCCAGAATGAGATTTTCACTCTGCAGCGGAGTGTGCGCTGATATGAAACTTCCTGGCAGATTAAAACTGTGTGCCCGAGCGAGACTCGAACTCGGGACCTTTGCCTTTCGCGGGCAAGTGCTCTACTAACTGAGCTACCCAAGCACGACTCACGTCCGGTACTCACAGCTTTACTTCTGCCAGTATCCGTCTCCTACCTTCCAAACTTTACAGAAGCTCTTCTGCGAAACTTGCAGAACTAGCACTCCTGAAAGAAAGGATACTGCGGAGACATGGCTTAGCCACAGCCTGGGGGATGTTTCCAGAATGAGATTTTCACTCTGCAGCGGAGTGTGCGCTGATATGAAACTTCCTGTCAGATTAAAACTGTGTGCCCGACCGAGACTCGAACTCGGGACCTTTGCCTTTCGCGGGCAAGTGCTCTACTAACTGAGCTACCCAAGCACGACTCACGTCCGGTACTCACAGCTTTACTTCTGCCAGTATCCGTCTCCTACCTTCCAAAATTTACAGAAGCTCTTCTGCGAAACTTGAAAATCTCATTCTGGAAACATCCCCCAGGCTGTGGCTAAGCCATGTCTCCGCAGTATCCTTTCTTTCAGGAGTGCTAGTTCTGCAAGTTTCGCAGAAGAGCTTCTGTAAAGTTTGGAAGGTAGGAGACGGATACTGGCAGAAGTAAAGCTGTGAGTACCGGACGTGAGTCGTGCTTGGGTAGCTCAGTTAGTAGAGCACTTGCCCGCGAAAGGCAAAGGTCCCGAGTTCGAGTCTCGGTCGGGCACACAGTTTTAATCTGCCAGGAAGTTTCATATCAGCGCACACTCCGCTGCAGAGTGAAAATCTCATTCTGGAAACATCCCCCAGGCTGTGGCTAAGCCATGTCTCCGCAGTATCCTTTCTTTCAGGAGTGCTAGTTCTGCAAGTTTCGCAGAAGAGCTTCTGTAAAGTTTGGAAGGTAGGAGACGGATACTGGCAGAAGTAAAGCTGTGAGTACCGGACGTGAGTCGTGCTTGGGTAGCTCAGTTAGTAGAGCACTTGCCCGCGAAAGGCAAAGGTCCCGAGTTCGAGTCTCGGTCGGGCACACAGTTTTAATCTGCCAGGAAGTTTCATATCAGCGCACACTCCGCTGCAGAGTGAAAATCTCATTCTGGAAACATCCCCCAGGCTGTGGCTAAGCCATGTCTCCGCAGTATCCTTTCTTTCAGGAGTGCTAGTTCTGCAAGTTTCGCAGAAGAGCTTCTGTAAAGTTTGGAAGGTAGGAGACGGATACTGGCAGAAGTAAAGCTGTGAGTACCGGACGTGAGTCGTGCTTGGGTAGCTCAGTTAGTAGAGCACTTGCCCGCGAAAGGCAAAGGTCCCGAGTTCGAGTCTCGGTCGGGCACACAGTTTTAATCTGCCAGGAAGTTTCATATCAGCGCACACTCCGCTGCAGAGTGAAAATCTCATTCTGGAAACATCCCCCAGGCTGTGGCTAAGCCATGTCTCCGCAGTATCCTTTCTTTCAGGAGTGCTAGTTCTGCAAGTTTCGCAGAAGAGCTTCTGTAAAGTTTGGAAGGTAGGAGACGGATACTGGCAGAAGTAAAGCTGTGAGTACCGGACGTGAGTCGTGCTTGGGTAGCTCAGTTAGTAGAGCACTTGCCCGCGAAAGGCAAAGGTCCCAAGTTCGAGTCTCGGTCGGGCACACAGTTTTAATCTGCCAGGAAGTTTCACTTGGATGTTTATTGCAGAATAATGATGTAATTTTAGATGTAGGTTAGGGATACTGAGGTACCGATCACAGCTCACTTGCTGCTGAAATACAGTTCTGTAACAGGTTTTCAAGTAATGTAAAAGAATTCCATGGAAATCTTTTTAAGGGCAATTTGAAACACCTGTCATTTAAAAACGTTTACACTAACTAAAAATATTTGTGAGTTCAATTACTTACAGAAATAATTTTGTGTATTGCAGAATGTTACTAGTGGTAAATGACCTTCTGTGCTATTCATTTCATATATTCATTGTATTTATGCGATCATATCATTGTTATAAATGTTCAAAAAATGTTGTACAAGACTGTAAATTTATTATGGTCAACTAAATATTATTATTACTATTATTACTGTTATTATCATACACTTATAGGCTGCTAGAGGACCATGCACCGAACATGCTGGATGTGAGATTTTCTGTCTATTACGCCAGCATCGTAACAGTCTTTTCTGACTTTGGTGATCCATTTCATGTTCATAATGCTTTTTGTGACTCCAAGATCTATGATCAAGGCACTTGAAAACAGCCGCACACATATCATCGGAGTTTCTATCAAACTGAAACTGCTGAAGATGCAAGTGTAAATGAAGAATCTGCTCTATATACAAATGAGAAGAGGCCAACAAAACATATTATTAAACGCCACAAGTGCAGTGAATCAAATCATATTGGTAAATATTGTTCTAACAAGGACAAAAGAGCAGGAAGCTCATCAAAAAATGACGGATATGAATTTAGGAAACAGACACAACAAAAGAAAGCTTTTCTTGCTGTCGATGATAAACAGTCTCTCCAAAAGGATATGTGCTTTGACTCACATTACTAATGATGGAAACAAGCTTCATAATGTCAAGCTGTGGTGGAAAAGCAGACAGGTAGAAATATAAAGTAGTTATGGTTTGACAATGGAAAGGAGTGTGTCAACAACGAACTAAAAGGATTTCTGACTTCTGAGTGTATCATCCACCAGCTTACAGTATGTTACAGTCCACTGCAAAATGGTGTTGCTGAGAGAGCTAATAAAATATTGGTTGAAAAAGCTCAATGCTAACCTACCAAAGGAGTATTGGGCTGAAGCTGTGTCTACAGCTGTGTACCTGTCAAATCGTTCACCAACACAACACTCGGAGATAAGACTCCATATGAACTTTGGCATAGGAAAACGTCTTGCTTATCACATATGAGAATTTTTGGCTGCAGTGCAATGGTTCACACTCCAAAATCCCATCCCCTTAAACATCCCAACAACCACCATCCAAAACCCCATTGCAAGGAGTGGGATAAGAAGTCACAGAAGTTGTCATTTGCAGTCTACTGTCAGGCAACTAAAGGCTGTTGATTCATCAACAGGGAGACTGGCCAGATGCTTGTCAGCAAGGATGTCAAATTCCTGGAATATGGGAATTTTTCAAGTTCAGAGACAAAGGAACCTAAGACCACAAATGCGTTAGGATTGAACATGAGGCAGTTCTTCAGGACATCAATACTTCACAAACTGAAGAAGTAGTTAAATCAAAACACAGTGATAATGAACACTTTTATGGCTTTGACAGTGATTCAATATAAACTGAAGCTCAAGATGAGGGTCATGAGAATAAAAACATACCTCAAAGGTCAAATAGAGAAGCTAAACCCAATAGGTAGCCTGATCATGTTACTTACTATTTGAAAGAAGGCCTTCCAAGTGCAGATATTGATGTCAAAGAAGCTTTGGAAGGGGCAATAATGAAGAATGGAAAAAAGCAATGAAGAAAGAATTCTCATCCCTAGTTCATAACAACACATTTGAAGAAGCAGAGCTACCCAGAGGACACAAACCACTCAAGACAAGTGTGTATTAAAAATAAAGCCTAAGACTAGCAGTATACCAGAAACATTTAAGGCTCGATTAGTGGTAAAAAGGATGTGCTGAAGTTCAAGATGTTGATTATCAGGAAACATTTGCATCAATGGTCAAGCATGCATCAATTAGATATCTCTTTTCTGTGGCAGCTCAAGAGGAACTGGAGATTTACCATGTTGACGTCACTGCTGCTTATCTCTATGGATATTTAAATGAAGAAATTTAAGTCATTCCACCAGAAAATTTTGCAACTCCTGGAAAAGAATGGAAGCTGAAGAAAGCTGTTTATGGACTCAAACAGGCTGGTAGGAACTGGAGTCAAAAAATTGATGACATGTTAAGAAAACTGAAATTGAACAGATCAAACACTGATCCATGTCTCTATTTTCACAGAGATGGCACCAAACTAATCATAATGGCTTTCTATGTTGATGATATGCTATTACTCCCAAATGACAGAAGAAGTGTTTTGGATCAATTCAAAAGTTCTTTAAAGACATTTTTTGAGATAGAAGATTTAGGACAGATAAGCCGTTGTCTAGGCATGTAAATTACACAGGATTGTGATAAAGGAAAAATTTCGATCTCCCAGAAATTCTATGCAAAAAAGTTCTGGAGAAATTTGGACTGAATAAAGCTAAGCTGTTATCAACACCACTTGAATGTGGTTTGGACTTTGAAGCAGTTGACTCAGGTGATATCAAGGTACTATATCAAGAAGCATTAGGAAGTCTTCTATATTTATCCCAAATCGCCAGACCTGATATGCGTATCGCTGAAAGTCTCCTGAGGAGCTATAATCATTGTTTTAAATTGGTTGTCAGTAAAAAGATTAAACAGATATTTAAAGAGAACCACGGATTATATGCTAAAAAATTTGGAAATTTGTGGTGAGGTCTTTTGGGACCAAACTGCTGAGGTCATCGGTCCCTAAGCTTACACACTACTTAATCAAGCTTAAACTAACATATTATAAGGACGACATACACACACACACACACACATGCCCGAGGGAGGACTCGAACCTCTGATGGGGGAAGTGGCGCTGACTGCGACAAGACGCCCCAGACCGCGTGGCTACCCGCGTGGCGGATTACACACTAGAACTGTCTAGAGGTGGTAACAGTGAAATAATGGCCTTCAGTGATGCAGAGTGGGGAAATAAAATCAATGACAGACATTCTGTAACTGGTTCTTGCATAAAATTGCAAAACTCTTTAATTTCAATGCCTAGTAGAAAACAGAAAACTGTTGCACTTTCTATTTGTGAAGCTGAGTATATGCCCTTGGCATCAACTGTTCAAGATTTATTGTGGTTAAGATAAATTATGTTTGAAGTAGATCCAAGCAGTGCCATAAAGCTATTTACAGTGTATTGTGATAATAAAGTATCTTATGACAAACTCTAAATCAAAGCATATAAATATAAAATATCATTTTATAAGAAGGAATGTTGAGTCAGGTGTTATTAATGTTGAACATCTGCCTTCTGAAGAAATGTTAGCCGATGCTTTCACAAAACCACTTAGCAATGCCAGACATGAAACATGTGTAA